>NC_066872.1:27141870-28459738 GCF_022985175.1 Labeo rohita | reverse complement strand
TGATGACACCAAGTCATCAAAATACCAGAGTGTAGCCAAATTCCACTCAAACCACTGCCTAATTCCTGTAAATGGACACTTAATCAGGAAACAAAGTGCAGCTATATAAGCTAACTGTCACGCAACAGTGTCTCCAAACTTTGTGGCGGCACCTGTAGTGTGAGCACAGGAGAATCACATTGATCGCTGAATCCGCTGACAGAAAGAAGGTTGGCTTCATTTAATCATACATAATTGTACATCAGCTTCTGTAAATGTATGTAAACTAGAAACAAATTGTTTATGTTGTAAGTATTTAAGAAGATCATACAATCAGTACAAGATCAGACGCAGATATTTTCTTGAGTTCATGGACTTTTTTTGGTTACACTTTATTTGAAAAGTCCACTTTAGACATTCTGCTTACTATAAGTAACTTTGCAACTATATGTTAACTAACGCTCATTAGTGCCCCTCCCCTCCATTTTTTCCTTTTTAGGAACGGACCAGAAACAATGAAAGTTTGTTTGTGCATCCTGCTACTCTTTAGCCACCCAATCCTTTATGCTATAGGTAAACTGTGAATGTTTTTCAGCGATCTATTCATCATTTCAGGATAACATTTGCAGAGCAATCTGGATCACTGCTTATTATATTATATTTTCTTTGTAGCTTTAAATTGTGAAGTGATACCTGGTACCCTGAAGCAAATAGATGCTGGACTAGGGATAGTAGGTGGGGTGAACGATGAAAATGAAGTCTTTCTGTTCCTGGGGACCAGATTTGAAAAGATAAACTCATCCCTGAAGCACTTTACTGTCGGACCTGCTGGACAACTAGGGGCTGATTCATTAAACAATGTCTTCAAGTTTGCAGATGGAAGCTTCCAACCAATTCCAGGTAAGAAGTTTTGTTGTATGCCTCCATGTGTATCCATGTGTGCTTACAGAGCGTTTTAATGCTGGCAGAACGTGGTATACATTAAGAAAAACCTTGAGAAGAACCAGATTAGTCCAATTTTGGCTTCTATCATTTTATAACCAAAATCAAACCCTTAAAGGGTTTGTTCCATCTAAAATTAAAAAAAAAAATCTGAACATTTACCCACCCCGACGTCATCTAAGATATTAATGTCTTTCTTTAGTCAAAAAGAAATGAAGGTTTTTGAGGAAAACATTTCAGGATTTTTTTTTTTCCATATAGTGGACTTAAATTGGGATCAACGGGTAGAAGGTCCAAACTGCAGTTTCAAAGTGCTCTACACGATCCCAGATGAAGAATTAGGGTTTTCTCTAAGAAATGATTGATTTTCTAAAAAAAAGAACTAACCACACATGACCTTTTGTAGAACTCATAGACACGCATCTCAGAGCTAGTGCAAGATGAACATTTGTGGTTAACAGGTATATCAATTTTTATTGTTTTTTTTTAGAAAATGACAGATCGTTTCGTTAGATAAGACCCTTATTTCTCGACTGGGATCTTGTAGAGCCCTTTGAAGCTGTATTGAAACCGCAGTTTGGACCTTCAACCCAGTGGCCACCATTGAAATCCACTATATGGATAAGAGTCCTGAAATGGTTCTTTCTTTGAAATGGTTCTTTCTTTTCAACTGAAAAAAGAAAGACATGAATGTCTTGGATGACATGGGGGTGAGTAAATAGAGAATTTTATTTCAGGAGTGAACTAATCCTCTTTTTCACCGTTAGAATGCTATGTTAGAATCGTCACTCCCGTAAATAATCGTACTGTGTGTGAATGTAACTGACTCAAATACAGGACTGACAGCTGTATTCTGCTTCTGTGTTAACATTGCCTTAGTGTTTGATGTTCATTCTGTGTATATGCTGTCTTTAATCATTCATTCTCTTCTTTTTACTATCAGGCATTCAACTCAAACAAGTAGATGCAGGAGGAGATCAGATTATTGTAGGTGTTTCACCGATAGATGATGTCTTCTGCTTAAATAAGGACGCTAACAATGTCAGGCCATCCGGTGATGCTCCTTGGGTACAGCTTGCAGGAAAGCTGAAGTACTACAGCTGTGGCCCATACAGCTGTTGGGGAGTGAACGCCGCAGGAAATATCGTCATCAGAAGGGTAAGTAAACCACTAAGGTTTCAGGATCTTGTGAAGTACATCACTTAAATAGGTAACTTTTGGTTCTAGGCAGCTATAAATCTTTACTTTTCTTGTGTATCTTTATCTTATTGTGTTATACAGTCTGTGACGGGTGCTTCCTGTGGAGGGTTGGGTGCTTTTGAGGCTGTTGCTGGATCTCTGTCCATGGTAGAAGTATCAAGTGATGGCAACATCTTTGGCGTTGACGCTCAAGGGAATTTATTGCAAAGGTGAGCTACAAAATACACTTCTTGCATTGAAATCTTGTTTAGTTTAAAGAAACTAACAATTATGAACAAAAATAATAAAAATCTTTAGCATAAACCATTATTCTTGTGTATTTTAGAACTAGTGTCTCTGTATCAAATCAATTCGGATCAAGTTGGGCAAGTGTTTCAGTCTGTCCTAATGGCCACAAGCATGTGACTTTTGATCTGGGGAGGCTGTATGTCATCTGTGGTGATGGATCTATCAGGAGATGCATTTAAATGTCCAACAGAAAAGCTTGACTATCATTATAAACAAAAAATCCCTCTTCTTTCTCTTGAATGAATAAACTTTTATGATTAACATGACTTCTGAAGTGTCAGTAAAGGTCAATAAAATGCTACCTAATCAACTTCTTGATCAGTTTAAATTATTATTATTATTATTATTTACCCTTGTACTGTGTTGAAACTCCTTTACCTAATTAGGTGTTCCTGGTCACAAATGATTGACCTTCTCTAATTAAGCTATACAAAGCTAAAAAGCAAGCAAAGCATATGGATGTGATGTTGACATTTGATTTGATTCTAAATGTGTATGATTCACATTCATACACATATAGAAACTTATAATAAAATGTTAATATGGGTTGAAAAAAATTACATTCTGCAAAATGCATTCTGGTTATTAATCTAATATTATTTTATGGACTGTTATAAGGACTGCCTCCCTCAGACTGCATGTCTGATAACAAATATGTACTTTATTTTCTCCTTTGTCTTCTAAAATTAACTGTATTTTCAGGATTTTGTAATGTGTATGTTCCGTATAAAACATTCATAGTGCTTTTTATCTCCACGAAGACTCAACAGATGATAACCATAAATAAATTCTTGTGTTCTTCACTTTTATCCTTGCTTTTGTTGGCTATCCCTTTACAGTAATGCCACTTTTGTAAATTATTACAGTGTATCTGTTTGTATTACTAAAATAAATAAATAAATAAATAACATTCTATATAAAGAGCTTTTTTTGCATTTTCTTATGTTAACCAACATATTCTAAACAAATATATACAAACAGTTTGGAACACACTTGAAGAAAGGAGCCTAGTGAACATCAAGGGTAAGGCAAAAAAGTGTTTGATTGATTGAGTTTATAGATCTTACAGTCTAATACAATCTTGCATTGTTTGTGGTTTCCATTATTTTCTCTTTCGCAAACCGCCAAAACCATGTGCTCTGTAGGTGTCTTGTCTTTTTCAGATGCACTGCCTCCCTCAGGCTGCATGTGAGTTTCAGTTCTGTGATTCACACAATGAAAGACAAACTGAGCATCAACCGTATAAGTGTTTGTAAAAATAAAGAACAAAACTGTAAATTGTGCATATATTAGTGAAATGCTTTTGGGGACAAAAATTAAAACAAAAAGTATTTTGACACTGTGGTTATTTGTGTGAGTCTGAAGAAAACTGATTTGACTTCTTTGACAGGTTACAAAAAGCAAAGATACCCAGGTACAGAATAGAACAGTTCTGAGAAAAGCTCTCACATCATTGGTTTGCAGATGCCACTTGCTTTATGTTATTGCTAATGCAATGACATTAAAACATTTTTAAGTCTGACTGTATTAGAGTTAAACATATTATATATGCTAGTCCTATTAATGTCTCTTGCTAAAGGTCAGCTACATTTGAACATGAACACATGCTTTTCAAAACAGAGAACAGAAACTTCCACAGAATAGATGTGCTATGAGAAACTTTGACCGATGAAGTGAGATATAACTGATACACAAAATCACAAATGATTTATTCACCTAGAGCTGTAAATAAATACACTTTTTACTGACCAATACAAGGGGATGGGGGTTAAGAAATTAAATATAAAATGCTTTAAAATAAGTGATTGTAGAAGCACTCGTGCATTTAAAGGTTAAATATGCTGACGCTGACACAGGAAGTTCAGACTGTAAATAGTGTTAGTGACTGTTCACAGCACACTTTCACACGGTCTCAAATCCGCAGCAGTTCAGGACTTGGGGATACGAAGACTTGCTTTTCTTTATTCCTTTTTCTTTCTTTCTGTTTATTTTATTTTAATTTATTTTATTTTTTTGTAGTTTATGCATATAAATACTTGCATGTACAAGTGTGTGTTTCCCTAAAGGACTGTGCGTCTGTTAATGAAGAGATGGACACTGCAGAGAAAATTATTTTTTTCTGTTTTCTGATAAAAGGTTTGATTTTTTCCTTCCCTTTTTCACGCCTAGTGTTAATCATGACTGAGAATGTAAATTAACTAGTTTAACAAGTGCTAAACTGTGTTTAGTCTGCCTGCATTAAACTATATGGTAACTTTTTCATTTAGAGCATAGCTAAGAGCATTCAAATTGTTTTCTAAAGACTGGAATCTCATTAAAAATATTTACAATATTACAGTAATTAAAATCTTAAAATACATTAATAGTTTATGATGCTTGATGTAGATTTCACTGTTGCTGTTGTTATTGTTTGCCCTTTAAAATTATGCTTTTTCTTGTGTGTTGTAGGTGTTTGCTGTAGAGATTTCAGCATCAGTCTGCCAGAGAAGATTGAAGCTCTCAGTGGATCCTGTGTGATCATAAACTGCACTTTTGAGATTAAAGAAACGTATGACAAAGACCTCACTGAGACAGCTACAGGAGTGTGGTTCAAAGATGGGACTGATTTGAACAAAAATCAAGTGTTTAACTCAAGTACATCAGGCCAGAACTCCTTCATTAAAGGGAATATAACTGGAAAATTAAAAGACAAGAACTGTACCACTGTCTTTTATGACCTCAGATCAAATCACAGTGGTAAATATTACTTCAGGATTGAGGGTGAAAATGGACTGAAATGGACCTATGCAAAAACCAGTGTTTCAATACATGTGATTGGTGAGTGACTGAAAATATTTTTACTGTAATTACTGTAAATTACAAATGTTAAACTAGTACAGTACAATAAAATCTGTTTCACCAGCATTATCTGAAATGATGAAATTAATTTTATGGGACTAGATGTTTCTCAGAATCATATATAAGACATAAATAAATGTTTGTTTCAGACTTTCCCCAAAACCCAGAGTGCAGCTGTATGTGGAGCAGAAGGAGGTGCAGGATCAGGAGGAGGTGTTGGAGGTGTTGGAGGGGAGCTCTGTGAGTCTGCGCTGCTCTGCTGAGACTCTCTGCTCCTCTCCTCCACCAACTCTCACATGGAGCTCCACTCCCAGAATCCCCCTCAGTGAGAGCAGCAGACTACAGGAGCTCATCTCTGATCTGAACTTCACTGCTACTCACCGTCAGCACAGAGTCACTTTCACCTGCACTATAACCTACCAGCTACAGGACAAGAACAAAACAGCACAGAACAACATCACATTACATGTTCAGTGTAAGATTTTTGTTCTTTTGTCCTCCATAAGACACCTATAAATCTGTATATTTTTCATCATTACCTTTTTCTCTTTTTCAGATGCACCTAAAATCTCTCCACTCCTCCAGCTGTGTCAGAACTGATGTAACTGTGTGTTTCTGTGAGGCTGATGGGAACCCCTTTCCTGAACTGGAGTGGCATCTGTCTGGACGTCCTGTCACTAACTCTTCAAACACGTTGATCAGTGAAGAGCGATTGAGCAGCACAGGCTTGAGGAGCTCCATCACTCTACATCAGTCTCTCACACACACATCCACTCTGCAGTGTGTCAGCAACAACACTCATGGAACTGCAAGTCAACTGTTGTACTGCTCTCTGTAGAAGGGCTTGTGAATTCTAGTTGTTTTTGCACATATTTGCCTTTGCCTTTTCAGGTTGTGGATTTTAATATATCATATGAGATTATCAAAGACTATTTTTTATTATTATTTGCCAAGTTTTTTGTTTGTTTGATTGGTTTAACTGGTAATTTGAAGCGCCAGTTTTACTTTATAATACAGTCAAACCTGAACATTGCATTAGAACATTTCTGTTACAGTCTCATATTTCCCTGTGTGTGTGTGTGTGTGTGTGTGTTCAAGAGAGAGACATGGTGTGTGACTTTTGCATTTTGGATCCAATGTCTCCCTTTTATTGCAACCTTGATGGCTTACAGTCTCATGCTTTCATTGCTGTGCACTTTATTTCTTACATTGATTGCTTCTATTTCACACATTTCCCAAAATTAGCTTTTGAAATGACACATTCAATTGTGTGTGTGTGTGTGTGTTTTTGTGTGTATAAGTGTGTGTGTGTGTGAGTGTATTGTAGTGTTTTGCACTACTGATGTTTTAGAGAGTCACCCCTTCACTGTCGTGTGCTTTTTTTCTGGATTGTGGCTGATTTGTAGATTGTATGCACAAAAAAACTCTGTATTTTCATATTTTTGCCAATTTCCCATTCATTTCCTATGGCCGGTCATTTTTGACCCGAGGCCCTGAGTGTGACTTTTTTTTTTAACGACCACTTAGACTTTTCAAATCCTGTCCCCAATTTTTTTGTGTGTTCATATACCAAGTACCATAAAAGTCACTAAGTTTCGTACCATTCCGATGAAGCTACGATTTTTAATATTTTTTTATTTAAAAAAATCCGGTCAAAAGTGACCGAAGAACCCCAGAGGGTTAAACCAATAAGAAGTCTATCTGATATAAGCTTGCACAAAAACTGCCCGCAAAGTCACTGCCTGATAAGGCAGCAACGCATCAGCTGCCTAAGCTTTTGGATGCAGCAATTGACATCAGTAGGAATGCTAATGCTAATCTATTTTTAAATTCTAATTCCCCTGCCATCATGGTTATTTTGTTGTTTAACAATTACAATACATTTGATTAAATCGGTGAATCATAAGGAGTTTCACAAAAATGTATTCTTCTTTAGGTTTGAATCTTTTCTCTGTGCTGATTGGAGTTGCTGTTGTGGTTCTGGTGGTCGTGTTGTTGTGCGCCGTTACATATATCACTGTACGGTAGGTGCACAACACATATGAGGCATTAAGAATAATGCATAATAGAACTGTATGTTTTTGAAAAATCAACAGATGGAAATTAGTATAATATAATATAATCAACCATTAAGTCACATCTAAAAATGTACTATATCAGTGGTGTTGCAGTATTAACATACTTTTAAACCAAGTGGCATTATTTTTTTAAAAAAAAGTTTAATAGTATAGTGTGACATAGTATCGAATAATAGCACAAGCTCAATTCTCAAGCAGTTTTACAGTTTTCTGTTTTACAAATAGAGGCTTGCTTAGTTTTAAACTTAAACTATAGATATACTTTTCAAACTAAACACAAAAAGTGTTTTTGTTCTCTTCCACTGTGCATTTATGTAAACTTGAGGGGAGCAAGCTTCCCACACTTCACACTTCTAAAACTAACTTAACGCATCTGATTAAAAACTCTTGCAAAAATAGAGAAGTTAGATTTGAGAAACCCCCGAGCATGCAGTAAATAGTTTGTAGATGTCACTTGATAATTTGTATATAATGTGATGGCATTCATATATGTGACTTTAAAGCCAATTCAACTGATTTTGCAAACTGTGAAGCTAATTCAGAATATACAGTGGTGGCCAAAATTATTAGAACAGTAGTATTTTCGCCAGCTAAAAAAGGTTTTAAGTTAGTTATTTTTATCTTTTGCTGTAGAGTGTCAGTAGGAAATATCAGTTTATATTTCCAAACATTCATTTTGCCATTAATTGTAATAATCCAGTCGGACAACAGCTAGTGCTCCACACAGACATCTAATCCCATCATCATCCATTCTGTTTGGAATTACATAAAGAAACAGAACAAACTGAGACAGACTGAAATCCAAAAGAACTGTGGCACCGTCTCCAAGAAGCTGGATGCTGTCAAAAAATAATGTCATAATGTCATTTTCTTATAAATTAACTTCTATTAACTAAATTAAATCAACATTTGGTGTGACCATCCTTTGCATTTAAAGCAGTTTTGCCCTAGATGCACTTGTGCATAGATTTTCAGGTAGCTTTGCAGGTAGGTTTCTTGAAGCATCTTGGAGATGGTGCCACAGTTCTTCTGGATTTAGTCTCAGTTTGTTCTGTTTCTTGATGTGGAGCACTGGCTGTTGTCAGTCTTCTTGTGCAAACAAAAATCTCACTGGATTATTATTAATGGCAAAATGAATGTTTTGAAATGTAAACTGGTATTTCCTACTAACACACTACAGCAAATGATAGAAATAACTGACTTAAAACTGTTTTTTAGCTGGTGAAAATACTAGTGTTCTAATAATTTTGGCCACCACTGTAAGTTATTTTAACACTGGACACATGCTTTTTTGTTTGTTTGTTTTAGAAAAGAAAATGGGAAATTTTCACAGACTGAAGGCACTGAGAGAAATGGTCAAAATACTAATGAAGTGAGTTACAACAGACACATGAACACCCACAAATCATTCGTTCATAAAAACCACACATTCACTAAAATGTAATGTAAATACACTTTTCTAAAAACAAAACAGTGAAACCAGTATGCAATAGTACACAACTAGTACACTCCAAAACCATTTAAACAAACACTCTAGAGCTTTCCACCACTGATTCATCCCTGTCGATCCATTAGGTCATTTCACAGGAGAATCAAGACGACCCTGTTTATGTCATGATGTCATCTGCTGAAGCCGCCACAGCAAATCAAGAAAGCATCGTTTATTCCTCTATTGACTTCACAAACTCTAAACCACAAGAGGTCGTGAGCATCTCCTCACTTCATGCTGTGTACAGTATAGTCCAGGATTGTTCTGGAGGGCTGGCAAAGACTAAGGGCTCAATAGGAGAGTCTTCAAGAACAAGAGAAGCACAGGTGATTGTGAGTGCAGATGTGCTTACTAAACAAACACAGTCAAAGCAATCAAAAGAGCTGTTTGTAGACGACTCAGCTTTACGCTAAGGTTAAACGTTGAAACTCATAACCTGAGTCTTTGCCATCTCTCTATTTGTTGTTTATTACCTAAAAAATGTTTTAAATATATGTAAACAATAGAAAATGTTAACATTTAGCCCCATTATTGCTGATGCATCACACAGCTTTAGAGGTCACTAATAGGTTGTGAAATGTGTTGGTTAAAAAACAAAAAACAAAAAATGATTACTGTTAAAGGCAGTGGGTATTAAGTCTCTAACTGAAATATGTAGTAGAAAACCCATGAATATCTACGTTATTTAAAAAATCCACAGTTTTATACATATTTTGGACTATGGAGGACGCTATTATTTTGATTACATGGAATGGTTGCACTCGGTGAGTTACTCGCGCTACCTGTTGCTATTTTTGCTGCAATGCAACACAGAAAATAAAATTCTGATATGATGAACATTGATTTTTTTTTTCTACAAGGAGTCTAAATGTCCCTGGATATTGAGTGAAATCAGCGCTGAGAAACTCATTCAGTGGCTATGGCGTCACGTTTACAACCTGCCAGGATAGCATCTAGCGTTTCTTGTCTCTGCCATTTGTAAGCTCTTTCAGTAGCTGTGCTCTACTAACAGCTTCAAAGCCATCAGGGCTAAAGTGTAGAGAACAAAGACGTGGGTCTTTAGAAAGTGTTAATCGCCCACAGGCATCTTCCCATTCTTTTCTCCTCTTCTTATCGAAAAGCAGTGAAAACTTACATCACTTCTCTTGTTGCCCTTCGACTGAAAATTACAACCAGAAGCTGCACAATGTGGCACTGTGTCTGTGTTTTATTTCTGAGTAGTGTATTCTGAGTTGTGCTGTGGTAAAAATAGAAACAGGTAGCAGCAATATCTCAGAGTGCAACCATTTCACATCATTGAAATAATGGCGCCCCCCATAGTCATTTACGTTATATTAAGTAATACCCAGGGCTCCCTTTAAGCTTTTGTCGTAAATTAAATCCATGGTATTATTTGAAATGATGTGCAGTTGCATAAAAATTGAAATGTGATATGTTCTAGTTTATCTAAGATGGACTTATAGCACTTCAGAATTAAGTATCAAAATCAGTCTAAGATTTTAATTTGAGGCTAAACTTGTGGCAACAAAGAATCTAAGAATTCAACCTGTGTGTAGTAGCCATATGTTTGTGTTGTTTTGTTTTCTTTTAGTTTTGTTCATTTATTTGTTTACAATTGTATAGTCATTTAAATTGTCATGTAAGCTGTTTTCTGGTAATGTGTGAGACTTTGGTTCATAAGGCACCATAGGGAAATGACGTATGTGCAGTAAGTGGTAAAACTGTTTGCATCACAAACCAGTGTGTTCATATTTAAGATAATGCATTATAAATAATATAGTAAGACCAAGAAGCAAAACGGGCTGTTTTGTACAGATGAAATTAGCTGGAGGCAGATGAGACCAGAAGCCAGACATATGAAATTTACAAATGGCCATCCTGCTTTAATGGGAAAAATAAGTTGGATATTTTTCAAAGAAAAAAAACCTTGTCAAGAAATGGTGTATTTAAGCCATTGTATATGTTTTTGAATAATTAAGAGTTATGGATAAAATTTAATAATGTAACAGAACCTTAAGTCACATTAAAAAGGTATGAATGATGCTGCATATAAACAAACTTTCAAATCAGTTGGCATGTATTTTTTATACTCTTCAAACTGAACACAAATAGTATTTTAGACGTGCAGATGTCATGTGTTACTGTGATTAACAACACTGTGTTCACTCTTCTACTGTAGGCTATATTTATGTGAGCTTGAGCTTGAAACCCCTAAACATAAATAGTTTGTGTATGACGCTTGTTTTGACTGTGGTTTATCATCGTCATTGCAACTTTATGAAAGCGCCACCATCTAAACAGATTTTTTTTTGCCATGTGTTGACTGTATCCGGCCAAATATAAATTAAACATGCAAACTGTCTAATTGTTTGTGACGCAAGTGACCAGGTGTACCTGTATCTTTTTGTGGTGTTAATGAATACATTGTTTTTTTTTTTGCACGTGATCATTTGAACTTAAAGACCTATTAAATATCAATAATGTAAGCAAAGCATGTGTATTAACATAAGTGTATTAACTGTGAGCTTTAAGTTGCTCATCTACACAGCAGCCACTTAAAAACCACTGACCACTAAAGCAATGTTTCTCCTTCCTGCCCCTGACCCTAAATTCTGATTCACACACCAGACTGTGAGAGACACACCATGCAACGTAACAATGCCAGATAGATACATTAAACAGGAGAACAGCGCAACCTTGTGGTGGTATACAATTTAACACCTTCTTTATTGTCTATCCACTTACAAATCCAGATCAAATTATATAAATTCTTAATTTCTCTTTCCCCCCTTCATTTTTAGTCGATTTTTGTTTAATTTTACTATATTTTCTAGTAAGATTTTAAGATGACTTAAAATAGCTTTATGAACTTAAAATACATTTAAATGCATTTATTGTTTGCATATTATACAACAACAAAAAAAAAAATTGTTAAAATAATGAAACTCAGTCAGTATATTGTTTTTACGTCAAGTTTTTAATTGTAAGGACAATGCCACAGCATGTGTATGTAATATCACGGTGCTTTTAACAATATTTGCTCTTAACAATATTTATTTTTTTTTAAATATATATATATATATATATAAAAGATATATGTAAATTTCTCATACAGCAAAATAAGATTTTGGTGATATGGCCAATCTCTAGTTGTCATAGTAACTCATTTGTTAATTGATTAGTCCCACCTGTTCCTTGTTTTATACCTCGTTTATCCTGTGTATTTATACCTGCTGTTGGGCAATTCAATTCTTTTGGTTGTTTTTGTCTGTGTATGGTATGTTTGTGTTTCTAGCTATATTCTTTCCACGAAAAATGTCTTCATCTATGCTCCTGTTAGAAGGTTTGGGGTTGCCTTTTTTTTTATTATTATTTTTTAAAAAAAAAGAAAAAAAAAGCACAATATTACAGTTTAAACTTCATAATTTTAATATTTAATTTTGATTATGGCTATGCTTAGTGAATTTAACAGCCATTACTCTAGTCTTCAGTGTCACATGATGCTTTTTGATTTTTGTACTCAAGAAACATTTGTCGCGTAATATTAGTGTAATTGTCCAAAAAAAAAGTCACTCACTTTTGATTTATTTAATGTATCCTTGCCAAATAAAAGTAATTTCGTTAGAATTTCATTATAAATTAAGATCCTAAACTTTTGAACCATAGTATGTACAACTCAAACAAAATTTGCTAGAGCAATTGGTTAAAAAGCTGTTTTTATTACGTTACGTATGTTACATATAAGTTTCGTAATCAGGTCTTAGAATGTCAATGTCCCTGTATTCTAAATATGGCACTACAATTTTTTTTAATTCATAATATTACTGAGAAGAATAAGGAGATTCGTAAGATCTGATTTAATACAAACTGCAGTATTGTGAGGCTCTAAACTGAGAAAAATCAGGAATTTGTCAGAAATGTAATTCTGCCAGAGTGGGAACAGGTGAGTACCTTTTTGTTTTGCTTTCCTCATACTCCTTTTTTTTTTTTTTTTTTTTTTTTTTTTTTTTTTTTTTTTTTTTTTTCCATTTAATAGAAGCCTTTCTTGTCTTGGTGTCGCAGTCTTTCACATCCTGCCGTCACAGGTTGTGACCTTTGATCTGGGGAGGCTGTGTGGATCCATCAGGAGATGTACTTGAATGTCCATGCATTCAACTAAACTATCATTAAAACTGTTAAACTTTTTTTTTAAAAAATTTCCTTTTCTGTGCTTTTTAACCAATAAAGCTTGTTTATTTTTATTATTGAAGGTTGATGTATTGTGAAAGTTTAAATCAACTTGCACAATGAGTTTGACTACTACATAACCAACTTTTCCTAATCAGCTATCACTGTGCTAGATGGTGCTGACACCCTGCCAGCAAAAATGTTAGACTGAATTTCCATGCCAGAAATATTGCGTCCAGTTTGCAAGATCCCATCAGATTATGCTGTAGGTTTTGTCTGATATCCAAAATTATCAGCTTTGTTTGAAAACATGAAACCTGTTAATGGCAAGTCTTGTCTGATACCTCAAATTAAACAACTGTTACCTTTTATCAGCTTGAGAGGTTAAATTTTAACCAAAATTGTAACTATCTTAATGTTCTTATAGGACGTGTGTGTTCAATGCTTTTTAGTAGATTTAAAAAAAAAAAATGTCCTATTATCTTTCATTTACAAAGCTATTTAGTCACATTTAAAAATATTAATGGTGTTGCATTGGATGATAAAACATAAAGGTAGAATGTTTAAGAATGACAGTGCAAGCTCATTTCACAATTTAGAGTTTGCTAAGTTTTAAATGATAAACAATGGGTGTACTGTTCAAAACGCACACACATACTAATGTAGTGTGTAGTTGTCATGCTAATATGTTACTCTTCTTAGATGTTTGTGTGAACTTGAATGAAACTGACTGCATTCACAAAAAAAAAAAACACCAGTTAAGAATCATTGCAATGAAAAGTTAGAACTGAGAAACTCTCAAGCATAAATTCTTTACAGATCACTTATTTTAATAATTTAAATCTAATGCAATGACATTCATTTTTCTGTGTGTGTGAGAGAGAAATGACATGTTCTTTAAATCAAAATAAGACTCTGTTCACGAAAAGCATCCTTGATTTCCATAATTACTCATTTGTTAATTGATTAGTCCCACCTGTTCCTTGTTTTAGCCCTCGTTATCCTGTGTATTTATACCTGCTGTTGAGCAGTTTAGTTCTTTTGATTGTTCTGGCTTGTGTGAGGTTTGGTTTGTGGTTATAGAAAGGTTTACTAGAGTTTTGTTTTGTTGAAAAAGTGCTTTTTGTAATTAGATCTTGCCTCTGTTTTCCTTATCTGCATGAAATAAGTGGAAGATATTTATGATCTAAGCTACTCTTCAAAAGTTTTGCAATAGGTAAGACTTTAAAATGTTTTGGGAAAAACTAAAATTGCATTTTTGAACAAAGGTACTATAAAAGTGGTACGGTTTAAAAAAAAAGTGTATATAAAAGTTTAAACCACTATAAATGTGAATGATTATGATTCTTAAAGTTCTTGTTGTCATTCTTGTCTGTTTTTAGAGTCTGAGTCTCTCCAAATCCTGCTGGCACATATTGCTTATCCTAATGGCCTCAAGCATGTGACCTTCGATCGGAAGAGGCTGTGTGTCATTAGTGATGGATCCATCAGAAGACATGTTCCAGAGAAACTTTGTGTTGAAAGTTTTCACTGAAATTGCTATAAATTTATTTGTTTTTTTTTTTTTTTTAAAGAAACTAAGTAACATTGAATTATAACTGAAATTTAAGTCGAGTTTTTGTCTTTGCTGTTTAGTCTTGATTTTGCTTGTCAAGTTTGATGCTGTATCAAGTTAGATAGTATTAAGTTGTTTTGAATTGTTAATAAAGATTACATGAAATTGTGCAAACGAGCTGGACTTAATCAACTCATTGCTGGAGTTATTTATTTTTTTTTTTTTTATTATTTTTTTTTTTTTACTACATGGTTGATTGGGTATGCATTAAGTGCAACTTCAACTTTAATAAATTTAACTGTTTGCAAATGCACTTTTTATGGTAACCTAGAAAAGTTTAAGTTGAGCAGGGTCTAAAGGGATTAATCTATGTTGCTGGTGTAATTTAAATGTTTACACTTGGGGAAAACTGCAGCCTAGCATCGTATCTTTTTATGTCTATTGGGTACCAATAAAACATTGTGTTGTGATCGGGTGAGCAATACAGCTGGAGATGACAAAAATGGTTGCCAGGCAATCAATCACATCTACATGTTAGAGATGCACTGCAGTCACACACATGCTGAAGGTGGGAAGGTGCTAATTACTTGAAACTCTGTGTGCAAAGGCTCTAATCAGAGCTCAGAAAGAGGCAGCTCATTATAAAGGCCTGTGCACCAAACTGTGCATGGATTTGCTTATGTTGTGGAGTGCAGGAAATGACACTGGAATCCATTTAAATTAGTGTTGGATCTGTATGTGCAAAGTTTCATGGTGTATTACTGTGGGTTTCATGAGAAATTCTTTCTAATGACAAGTGAACAAACCACAATCATATATTTGTGTGTATGCAGTACTAGACAGATGCTGATGGCACTGAATAGAGCACAATCCCCTGAACAGAATCCCCCTTCTGATGTTCTTAAGCATTCTGATGCATTGCACAAGGCATCAATCAATCATTCTCAAACTGTTAGTACACAGAAACAGTGTATGTATGAATTTAGCAACAGAATAACAGCGCAGCCTTGTGGTGATACATAATTTACACTCGAAAAAAAGGCTTATTTTTAACCCAAATGCTAGATTCAGCTTTTTGGGTCATTTTATTGAATTATTTGTAATAGTTTTTTTTACCCAGGTGCTGGGTAGTTTTTCTGTAACTAAGCTGCTAGGTCATTTTTAATACTAGATTATTTTTTCTAAGTTACCCAACCACTGGTGGTTCTCAGCGCCTTTTATACACTTTATTAAATGTATGTCATCGCTGTGCTCTAAATTATATTATTTTATGCAATGCAACATACAAGTATGAGATCGGCCGTTCGTTTCACACGATGGAAACGCCGGCCTTTTGCCCCGCATATCATATAACTGATTTTATTCGTTATAGTACTGAATTTATTTTAATTTTATGTTAAATATGTTCTCCAATCTCGGTGCTGTTTATTTATGGGCATATTTATCGTTATCTTTCAGCCACGAGTGAAACCCGAGGCGGCGGTCTGAAGTTCGTAGTCCCCCCGGCGAACAGTGGCCCATCACCGGATCAGATTTCGGCGACACACCGGCAAGAGAATTAGCCTTATTTCGGTGAAAAGTGATTACGGTTGAATACACTTAAATTAAAATGCTACTTAAAATGCTTTTAAGTGTTAAATGTTTTTCTAAAATGAATGTTAAACGAGTTTAATGGTAGAGAAAACCGGGGATGGTTGTAACAGGGGTTAGTTCAGATTTCTCAAATTTCTGATTCACACTTAAAATTTCTCAAATAAAGAAAAAGATACAAATCACCTACTTTATTTCACACATTCTCAGTTTAGTTTTTATTCCACATGTGAGGAAATAAAGCCATGTGACAAGCACAGCAGATTTTAGAGGAGAAAAATAAAGTATAAATCAGTTTATTTTTAAATTCAGTATATAATAAATTCAGTTTATTTCTGTGATGGCAGTCCCTGCTTTGTTAAACTCATCAAAGTTAACTTATGTTTATTGTGTGTCTGTGTAGACATTTTTCATGCAAGTTGTTAGTGCTAATGTTTTGGCTGTTAGCTGTAAGGTAAGCTAATTCATGGCTACAAGACTCTGGGATTAGTTAGGCTATAACATCAGTGATGAAGCATGTTATAAATTAGTCCAAGCAGATTTTTTTTTTGTTTTATTTATGTTTTCTTTGAACTTCAGTATGCCTATAGGTCTTGGAAGAGAAAGACAAACCGAGGAGTGTCCCTAAATGTTCAAGTGTTCAAGATAAATTTTATTATGGCCACTCACTATGTTTGTGAGTTTAAAGTCAGTGTTAAGTAAAAAGCTTTGAGAATCAATTTTTTTTTTTTTTTGGGTCATAATCCTTGTTGCATATTGTTACATCACACCCCAGTGTGTTGCAACTAACCCAGACTAACAGGTGATTTGTAACATTTCTCTCCTTGTGTTTTAAACTTAAACCATGCATTTTCTGTTTGTGCTACAAAGATAAAAGCTACGCCATTTAATAGCAGACACTTGTAGCTACTTTGAGTCCCATTTTGAACGCACTGGCTTAAAAGAACTCCAAGATATAGACAGAAATGCCCAAAATGTTACAACCATCCCCGGTCTCCCCTATGTATGTAAACTATGCTGTATTCACCCAGATAAATTCAATTTGTCTTATATTTTTGACCATGGGTGTTCTTGTTTAAAAATAAATGTTCATCTTTTGATTATTGCTGTTGCCTCTGTAATTCTGTGTGTGATTTTTAACTTCCAGCCCATTTTAAGCCAGTAATATAATATATTTTTTTAAACAATAGCTGACTTAAAAACAACCCAGCATGTTGGGTAAAAATATTTAAGTATATAAAGGTAGAAATATTTATTTTGAACATTTGTTTGAGTTTATGCATATGAATTTGTGAATAAATAGCACAATTACTCATTTTAGTAGTGTTACTTTATTAGGCTTATTAGATCCAGTTTTCTCTAGAGTTTAGCTCTAACCCTAACCAAACACACCTGAGTATGCTAATCAGTGTCTTCAGGATCATTAGAAAGTCACATGTGGGTGATTTTGATCAGGGTTGGAGCTGAACTCTGAAGCACATTGGCCTTCCAAGGCAAGATTTGAGGAACCCTGGCCTAAAGTGACAAAGTTGTGCCCTCTTCATAAATCCGAATACCCTTTATATAATTCATCCTGGTGTTTTAATCAAGTTTAGTCAAGATGTGCTACAGTCAATGTGACTTTTAAAGTAATTTCATAAACTCAAATTACATGTAAACACAAGAAAATGCAATCTTAAAAAAGATGTGTTGAAAACAACACAACCTGTGTTTCTTATCACACCTGTGCCTAGTTAAGGACAACACATTTTGTGTTAGCAGGAATAACACATTGGTTAAGTTAAAACTAACACAGAAAGTGTGTTAAACATTTTCCACACATTAATGTATTATAAATACACAATGTGTTATTTTTGAACAAACCTTGTATGCAGCAAAATCACAGCAAACACACTTTATACAGGATTTATTAAATCTGTTACATTTACATAAGTAAAAAAAAAAATTAAGCAGAATTGTTCCTTGTGTGAAAAGTTGTTTAAGAGTTAATAGTTTGTACTTTGATTTTTTTTTTTTTTTTTTTATGTGGTATCTGAAAGCATCTTAAACATAAATCGTTTTATTTACGTATTTTTTAATAGCATACAAGTGATGTTGAGGCTCGGTGACATGAAATCTCTCATTTATCTCCTGTCACGTCAAAAATCTAACAACTTGAAAACACCAGGATGAATTACATAAGGGGTTTTTGAAGAGGGCACAACTTTGTCACTTTAGGCCAGGGTTCCTCAAATTTTGCCTTGGAAGGCCAATGTGCTGCAGAGTTCAGCTCCAACCATTTCAGGAGTGTCTTCCATTCAAAGCTGCAAGAGTCAAATAAAGATACTTTTGTTATTTTTAGGCTACACACCGAATTTAACAAAATATCGTCAGCTAAAAGCCACGTGGCACCGTGAATCTGTTAATTTTTAAGGAGAAAGAGACACGGTGAACGGCATGGGTTTCCTCATGTAAAGCACTAGAACGTGTCAAATATTAATTAAAAGCGATTCCATTCACAATAAATATTACAAAACAAACCATAAAGCTTGCTAAAATACATTCCCATCACCGAAATCGTGCAGCGTTGGCGCGTTGCAGCTCACACCGCCATTCGTGATGCAGTTTTCCGGCTACCGCGTGTTTGCCAAATGCCCCTCGACCGTCTACAAACGATCACAAAACAGACTTTAAAAGCTTATAATGCCAAATACAAACATTTTTCTTATACCCACACATCGAAGCTATCCCCTAATAATGAAAACGTGCTTGTAAGGTGATTAACTGTTCATGAAGTGACCTATGTGATTGTGTTGGATTTTTTGCTTTTAACACACATTTAACACAAAATGACACTAAACGTGTTAAATGTGGTGTTATAAAAAATACAACACCAGACAAGATACAAAGAATTATAACTTTACATTAAATTAGGGTTAATAAATAAATAAAATTTATTTTATGTCTCAGGGTACCTCATCCAAAGACACCCAAAAACTGAAATCAACACATTTTTGCAATTTTCAGCCATTTCTTTAAGTACAATGATATTATGTCAAACAAGAGATATAATATAATTTTTATATATTTTTTCTTTAAATAAAAAGATGAGTTTAAAAAGCTAATCTCAAGGTCAAACCATTAGCCTTACTGAAAAATGGACTGCCAAAAATTAAGAGATCTGTTTTGTGATTCATTTTACATTAATTTACAAATAAATACATCATAACTTGTTTTTCAGAGCAGATTATTTTCATAAATTAACTTTTTTAAAAGATGGACTTAAATGGTGCATCGCCACAAAAACACATGCAAACTACAGTCAACACAAGCTAAACTTGAATGAAAAAAACTGAACATTTCTTAGTGTGGGCACAATGAAAATTACTATGATGCTTAGTTCACAATATATTTAAGCTTCATGCATGTCTTTGTAAAAGATATCTTACATTTTTAAAGGAAAACATTGTCTTTGGAACCATTTAAATGGTTGTTTCAATGAGGAATCCCTCTAATTACAAACTTTGATAAAGTAAAAGTGTTTAATAAGTTCTTTTTGTGCTTTTACCTTAGTAACCTTTTACCTTACCTTACTTACTACCTTACTTTACAACTTTGTCTAGATAATTAGGCCTACAAATTACACACTGGGTAGTGCCATTATATGGATGTCTGCTGATGTTTGATAGTACAAAAATCATAGAGGCATGTCGCCTTTACCCTGAGGGCACAGTAAAAAAAAAAAAAAAGGTCTGTTTTAGCAGTTTGGAGTAGACAGAAAATATTTTTGGGAGTGAGTGAAGGCCAAGATCAGAGCCCTAGTGAAAAAACGAGCATATGCTGGTAGGTATGTTTTGATGCTGGTTTAAGATGGTTCTTAGCTGGTTTATGCTGGTCATGGTCAGCATAAACCAGCAAAGGACCAGCTTTAACCAGCATCCCAGCATCAAAACATACCTACCAGCATATGCTGTTTTTTTCACCAGGGAGTTGATGCTCATCAGGGATGGGAGACCTTCCTCAGTTCAGCGGTAGAGGGCAAAATTTTGGAGTGTATTTAAGTAGACTGTAAACAAGAAGCTAGATTGTTATATAGGCTAAATGTAAAATAACAAAGGAAAAATGTGAGGTGAGGTGATGTAAATGTGGTTAACAGTCCTTACAAGTTCCTGTGTAGCTGGAGTTAAGTGTTATTACATTAGTAAGAGGAATTTTTAAAATATTTTTGTGTCAATTAATAGATGTACTGATGTTTTACTCCTTTAAAATCGTATATATATATATATATATATATATATATATATATAGTGAATAAATCATGATGTGGGCTTATTTGGAACACATGACTTTGAAACTTTATTTTGACTTTATTCATAAAATATCTTAATTTTATATTCTAAAGTATATATCAACTAATTAATAATGAGAGAGAAATCTTTAACAAAAGATTTTTCTTATAAATCATGTCAGTGTCTATGAAAAACACTTAAACTTTTGGTGGGCCTAATGGGTACACTAACCCTAAAACTAAATTGTTTAGAAGTTTAAATTCAGCGGGAAAAGGTTAGAGCACAAATATTTACATTTACGTTAAACCTTAAATAAAAACAACAGAGGAGCAGTCGCAAGTAATTTCAGTGTACGTGATGATGACGTGCTTTTGAACGTTTTTGTTTGTGTGTGTGTGTTAATCCAAACAAATTACTGAAAACACCGCGTTAATAAACAAAACAATCACAAACAAATAATATTAATAAAAAAAATAAATAAACAAGAAAACGCGCACTGGCGGAAGTGCTGCAATGACGTCAGTTTTTGCGCGGCGTGAGCGTGCGCCACCTAAATCATTTGGGAAAGACACCTGCTGGAGTTTCTGTGGTCCAAAAAACAGTAACCTCTTCCCCTCAAGCAAAGGTTAACGTTAAACAGCATGAATTCATATTACATAACGCCACGTCACTTTCTGTAATAACAAATAAAGCAAAAGCTGTGTCGAGACGAGACAACTCTGAAAGAGTTCACCTCAGTCAAACCCGCGTTGTTATGGAGACAACAGCGCCACACGGTGGCTACGGGAGCCGTTACAGCGGTGAGGCGCGTTTGTTTGTCCGGGGTTTGGCTCGTGAGAGCGGGTGGCTCGCGCTGACAGGTCCGCGAGAGGGACGGGCAGGAGTGACAGCCGCTCTCGGTTCTCTGGGCGGACTAACACCTCTCGGAGAGACTCACTGGCCATTCGTAGCTCGACCCCCTTCACAGCATCTCCGCTTTGAATTCATCCTCCGTGAGCTGCTGCTGAAGCAGGTGAGGCGGCTTTTGTGGAATTCGCTGCCTGTCTGAAAGGTGACGATGCCAAATAACGGGACTCGCAGACTTGCGGACACATTGTAAATCCCTGGAAAGGTGAGTACTGCTTCTCTTATTATATAAACTTACCTTTGAAATGAAGTGAACCGAAGTGAATAGTCTACTTTAACGTGAATGTCGTATTTCAACTGTTGCCAGTGATGCGGGAGCCTTCACCAGGCACTAAAATAGAACAAAACCTGGATAGACTTGGTTTTAAAAGTGTTACATATTTAGCGAACTCGCGTTGGTCTTTTTTGGTTGAATTGTTAAATTGCTCAGTGTTGATAAAGTGTTGCTCATTGTTACCCAAGCACATGAGGGATGCTGAGGGATGCAACAAAACATGCTCTGATGCTCCGGCGGAGAGCATTCAGTCTCATCATCAGTTAGATCTGATCTAATGTACTGCATTTTTAATATCAAATGCAAGCAGAAATGTAATTTTAGGACTTAACAGTTGCTTTTCTCTTGCGATGCATAAATCAGAGAAACACTATTTTTTTATGTGAGGTACAAACCCCTGGGCAACACTTTACATTATATGGTTTAATATGTAGAAGTAGTATTTTTCAACGTGAAGCATTCACCTCATGTCATGTTAAAGTGTATGTAAATGCAAAAATAGTTCGATTTCAGTTTTCTGAAATCTCAGATGATACCACAAAAACCTGTAATTGTTATGATGTGTGAATATAATGAATTATGTTGAGAGACAATAATATGTTTAATTTACTCTCTTAAATACCTTCATATATACAAAAATTATTTAAATAGTATTGCATGTCATGTCATCTACCCAATTACAAATTAACACAAACACTGTAAATGACCAAATCCTGTATGCGTGTCACAGGTTTGATTAAAAGAAGCCGTGGGCATTCTAATGAGTGATCCGTGTCATCCTATCTGTAGTTTGTGAATGGATTACGATTAAGGGGCTTATTTTAACAGATATCATCCATGCGGTGAATGCTAGTGAATTACACGCATTTCTACTAATTGCCTTTTGCTCATTTCTTAATCGTCTCCTGATTTCACGGTCATGAAAGACAAGACACTTGATGTTTCTCAACATGATTGTGTTATTCGCACGCATGTTTGGTCCCAATCCAGTTCCTCCTCCCGAAGCGCCCTGTATCGTGCGCTACAGTAAATGAACTCCAGTGCTGAATGGCACACGGGAGAATCGCTGTAATCCAGGCTTGCTGAAAGGAACCATGTAAAGACAGATGAATCAGTTCTCTGGGCGGATGGAGAGTTAATGAGATTTTCTCACACTTGTCACCGCATGCTTTCTAATTTGAACCGGTGGCCACTTTCACTAGCGGTGCAGTGGACCCTGAAGGACTCCTCTCTTCTCCTCTTCTACATTCACAGATCATCTCTCAATCTCCTCAAGCCTTTCTCCTCCCATCTCTATCTGCAGTTCTTATTTTTCACTTTCTGTGTTTCTTCCGGCTGTTGTTTATGGTTGATTTACATGTTTTACCTCAACATACAGCTTTTATCTTAAAGGAATAGTTTACCCGGAAATGAAAATATGCTAAAAATGTACTCAAATTTATCAGTACATCACTTGCTTACCAATGGATCAGCAGTGAATGGGTGCCGTTAGAATGAGAGCTGATAAAACATCACAGTAATCCACATGAATCCAGTCCATTAATTAACGTCTTCTGAAAAGCTGCTTGTTTGTAAGAACCAAATCTATCATTATGCCGTTTTAACTTTAAACTGTTGCTTCTGCCCAAAAAACAAATCTGTAATCCATAATAACACTACCTCCAGTGAAAAAGTCCATCCCCTATTGTCCTCTCACATCAAAATCTAGCAACATACTTGTTTTGGACTGTTTTTGCAGTGCATACAGCTGTTTGAACTCTTATTCTTACGGCACCCATTCACTGCAGAAGATCCATTGGTGAGCAAGTGATGCTAATTTTGTCCATTTTGTGGTCTTTTGTATTTATTCGTTCCTTTTTTAGGAGCAAACTGGCTTTAGTTACATCACAGAGCTGTGTTCAAGTTTCAGTGAGAGATTGAGATGAGGACTGATTCGTCTTTTTGGCATTTGATGAAGGACTTGCTTTTCGACCAAAGTATTTTTTATATTTATGCATGCTTGTTGGGGTTGTAATGTGACTTACAACATCAGCTGAATTGCTGTTTGTGGCCAATTAAGGAAGCACACTTTATAGTAGTAAAGTTAGTTTATTCAGACATGGGACATGATTTTTATTTCCTATTTGGTTCAAAGCATGTTATTGGAAAAAATTCTGTGTAGTGCAAAAGTATTAGTACTTTTAGTCTATTTTTGCAGAAGAGAAAAAAAAAAGTACACTACCAGTAAAAAGTTTTTGGACAGTAAGATGGTAAGTTTTTTTGTTTTTTTTTGCTCACCAAGCCTGCATTTATTTGATCCAAAATGCAGCAAAAGCAGTAATATTGTAAAAATATTTGTACTATTTAAAATAACTGCTTTAAATTTGAATACTTTTTAAAATATAATTTATTCCTGTGATCAAAGCTAAATTACTAAATGACTTACATATATTTATATTATACCATTCAAAAGCTTCGAGTCAGTATTTTTTATTTATTATTTTTATTTATTTATTTATTTTTGGAAAAGAAATTATAGAAATTAATACTTTTATTTAGCAAGGATGCTTTAAATTGATCAAAAGTTATGATAAAGATATTTATAATGTTACAAAAGATTTCTATTTCAGACAAAATGCTGTTCTTCAACATAATAATAATAATAATAATAATAATATAAATGTTTTTTGAGCAGCAAATCAGAATAATAGAATGATTTCTGAAGGATCATGTGACTGGAGTAGTGATGCTAAGAATTCAGCATTAAATACAGTGGAATAAATTAAAAATTTAAAATATATTCAAATGCAAAACAGTTATTTTAAATACTAAAACTATTTCAAAATTTTACTGTTTTTGCTGTACTTTGGATCAAATAAATGCAGGCTTGATGAGCAGAAGAGATTTCTTTAAAAAACATTAAAAATCTTACTGTCCAGAAACATTTGACTGGTAGTGTGTTTTAAACGTGTATATCAGCTTTCACTTTCTGTTTCATTATTTGTTATTTAGAAACAGATTCGCCAGGGCAATTTAGGAAAGCAGCAGGAGAGAAACAATGCCATAGAAGTGCTTGAGAAATGCTTTTTGGGCATTGTGACAGAAGTTGAGGAAGGAGATACATAAGTGATTGTTAGATAAAGAGAAGGAGAAAGGGATGAGGAGAGAGAACAAGAAAGGCCGAGTTGATTTGTCACTTGGATCCGTTAAAGCAGTGCACATTCTGACACTGATGGCTTGTGAAGCAACTCTCAAATGCCTGTGAATTAGGTTGTCATGACAAATAGGCATTCTTTCCTGCACTTGTCTGTGATTGAGGCCAGCACTGCCTCTGAGTGGGAGAAATAGAGGAAATAATGAAAAAAAAGGTGTCGGTAACTACTTCCTTTCTTTTTATCTCTGCTCTGCAGCCTCATTTCATCTCTACATCTGTGGTATTTTGGGTTGTTAAGAGTGGTTTTTAGACATTTCTGGAGACTCTTCAATAGTGTATTATCATGCTTTGATGTTATTATATGCAATATGAGCTGAGAATATTATCTTTATTGAATATATGCTGTTCTTTTGAAGTTTCTATTAATCAAAGAATCCTGAAAGAAATGTATTGCATTAAGCAGCACAACACTTTTCATTAATAATAATGCTTCTTGAGCAGCAAATCAGCATATTAAAATGATTTCTGAAGGATACACGACCAGTCAAAAGTTTTTTTGCTTTTATGCTTTTTAAAAATATTTTTACTTTTTAAAATAACTGTTTTCTTTTTGAATGTATTTTAAAATGTAATTTATTCCTGTGATCAAAGCTAAATTTTCAGCATCATTACTGCAGTCTTCAGTGTCACATGATCCTTCAGAAATCATTCTAATATGCTGATTTGCTTTTCAAGTAACATTTATTACTATTATTATTATTATAAAAATGTAAAACTTAAGTAAAGTTAAGTACATTTGTAAATTGATCAAAAGTGATGATAAAGACATTTATAATGTAACGAAAGATTTCTATTTCAGATAAATTCTGTTCTTCTGAACCTTTTATTCATCAAAGAAACCTGAAAAAAATGTACTCCGCTGTTTTTAACATAATAATAATAATAATAATAATAATAATAATAATAGTAGTAGTAATAATAATAACGATAGACGTTTTTTGAGCAGCAAATCAGAATATCAGAATGATTTCTAAAGGATCATGTGACTGGAGGAATGATTATAAAAATTCAGCTTTGAAATCACAGGAATAAATTATATTTTAAAATATATTCAAATAGAAAACAGTTATTTTAAATGGTAAAAATATTTCTTTTTTTTTTTTTTTGGTAAGCTGAAGAGACTTCTTTAAAAAAAAATTGTTTTATTATTTGAAAGTTAGGGGCCAGTAAACTGCACATTACAGTTTTAAATTTGTTTTCTACAGTAATATATATATGTATATTGCGTTTAGCATATATATACATACATACATACATACAAAATTAACTTAAATGAAAGTGATTATTATTATTTTTGTTTTTTATTTATTTATTTATTGCAATGGGTAATACACATGACAGCTAACAGCTCATTTTTATCTGGAAATGATGTGATCCACTCGAAGTTTTATTTCAAACACAACCACCATGGCGCAATATAAAAATCTAATGAGGTGTTTTATTGTTTTACCAATCATAATCAGATATTCACATTCTGCTCAACATATCTTAGATGTTTAAGTTAGCTTGCCAGCATTGAATAACCACAATAGTCTATATATTATTTTCCCTCCTTACTGTAGGTGTAGCGCTCATAAATTCCAGCAGGTCATGAGTGTGGAAGGCAAAGAACACCACAGAGTTTTAGACTAATAACAATGCTCTGCAGTTATGACAGCATATAGTGCAGAATGTTATACAGTACTACTGATTCTCTACTCCCTTCTGAATGTAAAGTTGCAGTGTATAAACTGAGAAGCAGATTAGGAAGACGCTCCAGTCTGATCCCATACCACTCCCTCTTTTCTGTCAACAGGGAAATGGAGGCTAAACATGGTTTGACGTCATGAGATTTATCTGTTTTAATGAACTCATCAGGCTACGGCTGAAGCAGACACACTGGGAATGGAAAGACATGATAGTCAGGCATAGTCAGGCATCATTTTCAAATTAGATTAATCATCTAATCATCTAAATTTCGTTTTTTCATTTTTGTCATTTTAACAGCCTCACCTCAGATGTTATGCTGGCAGCATGGCTGCTGGTTTGAGCTGGTTTTTAGCTGGTCATTTGCTGGTTCTAAGCTGGTCCTGAGCAGGAGCTAGTTGCTTAGGACCAGCTAAGAACCAACTTAAACCAGCTCATGACCAGCTAAGGACCAGCTTAAACCAGCTCAAGCCAGCATCCATGCTTCAAAACATACCTAACCAGCATATGCTGGATTTTTCAGCAGGGAAATCTCCATAAAAAAGATCTCGCCGCTAAATCTAAAACTGGTCCCACCACAGTGCTGTAACTTACCTTGAGCGTTTGTTAATCGAAACTCTGTATATAGCCTACAGACTCCCAGCAGCTTACCTTTTCATTAAATATGTCAGTCAGAAGATGCTGAGTTTTTGTGCTTATCATCAAAGAGCTTCAACACCCAGTTTCATTTCAATTAGAGCTTGGTGTCCTGTTAGCTTTGACGCTGAAAGGCTTTAATTAACTAATGCCAAATAACCTAGACAATCAGCCTGTCTTTCTTTATCGTCGAGGTGCAGCCAGAATCCAATCTACTCAGTTTAGGCGTCAGTTTGAGGGTGTGTGTGTTTGTTTGTGGTACCAAGATTGTTCCCCGTATGTGTGTTTTTCTTTGTGTGCTATTAAGAGAGAATTAGACTTGGGCCTTTTCCACCTCACAGTGCTGAGTCTAGGGACCCATACTGATTGTTATTTCTGCTTGTGTGAGTGTGTGTGTGTGTGTGTGTGAATGAGAACTGGTGCGGACGGAGTCCAAGAAATGCTGAAGAAGAAGAATTTCTTTCCTTCCCTACCACAATTATTGTGGCATTCATTGTATCATAAAATTCTGCGTGCAAAGAGGAATATTGTGTGTAATGGCTGTTTTGTGGTTTTATCTGTCACTGGGTTCATTTACTCAGTGGGTTGAATACTCTATTTACAATGAGACTCATACATTTCAGCCTTAAAATCGAGATTTTTAACTAGCTTTTGTGTTGTTGTCATAGCAGCAGTGAAGTTCGACTCCTCTAAGAGGTTTTGGATCATTTGTTTCAAAGGGATAAACTAAATTCATCTCAAATTATCCTGCATTCAGGGGCGATGGAAGTTGAAGTCATGGGTTTTTATCAAGCATAAATCAGTGAATGGATTTTAGCATCAAGGATTATCCCAGCAGGCCAAAAAGAGCATCTGCTTCCCTCTGACTCCCTCCTGATCTCTCTGTCTACATTTGCTCTTTTGATTTGCTTCTGTCTACCATCTTTAATATGTGTTTAATATCACAACTGTGTTCTTTTCTGTTCATGTTGAACACAGAGTAACCCACAGTTTATTAAATAAGATAATTGAGAAAACAGGCCTGTGTTCAGAAAAGAGTTTGGAAAATGAGTCATTATCCGTCATATTCAGTAATGCTGCATCAATGGAGCGTAGTGTGAGGTTTTCATATTAAATTAGAGCGTTGCAAGCCAAGAGATACACCATGCCGTTGTGTGGTTGTGAACGGGCGAAATGATTTGAATCACAAAGTACCCATTTGTTTGTCATTAATGTTATTGGTTTAAATACGCTGACACTGAGCCCTTTTTAATCAAACTCACAGTAGGGCAAAGCATCTCTGCCAAGACAAATCTTATGATAATTACTTTTAAGAACTCACCTTAATCAGAAAAGCTTCGTGGAGCAATTAGCAAGTCGCCGCTTCATTATGGCTGGGAGTTGCATTTTCAGTTGCCCTCTGAGCTGTAAGGAAAACTGAAGATATGAAGTTGTTTAACAGTAACATTATTATGCATTATTACCACAGTAGCACACAAAATACAAAATAACTGTAAAGGCTGTGTCCGCATGCATTTAATGGGGAACAAATTTTATGACCATTAAAAATGCATGTTCTAGATCAGTGGTTCCCAACATTTTTTACGTGACCCCTTTTTAAACATTCAAATGATTTCAGATTAACAAAAGGGATATGAATCAAAATGATGAATGATTATAGGTGTTTATAGGTCAGAAAAAAAGGTACAGTTCTGTCATTGGGGCAGTACCCTAAGGTACAAAAGTGAAACTATGTACAAATATGTACTCTTAAAGTACTAATATGTGCCTTTAAGGTACTAATATGTACTGTTTAGGAGTAGGTAAGGTACAAAGATGTACCTTTTCACTTTTGTACCTTTAAGCAGGATATAGAAGTATGACGAAAAGAAGCTCTTCTGAAGACAATTGGTTCCCTTCAAGAGATACATTCATGTAATTAATTCATACTTTCATTCATATGATTTCCCTCAGAACTCAGTTGTAAAACCTGTTGCTGCCTTCCATCATGTTTTCACATAAAATGAAATCTATGCTGCATGCTGTGCCTGTGTGAAACTGTTGCTAACTTTGTTTAATGTTGGACAGTATTTATGTGAGTTCAAACTGTGGTAATCAAATAAGTTTTAAATGAGAATTCAAATGTTAAACGGTAATACTAGTTTTGACGGTTTTTCTACATGAAACGAACCTGTGGAACTTTTTCACAAGACGCCAAAAAATGTAGCAATAATTACGTATCATTGCAGTTTCCAGCAGAAATTAACATTAGAAGTGTTAAAACAGTGAGCACTTGTAATAGTTTTTGTACATAGTTATGATTGCAGCTCCATACGTTTCGCTTTAAGAAATCCTGTGAAAAACATGACTCATGATGAAAGAGCTGAAATATGACAGATTGAAAAACAAGCTAAAATGGCATGCGATTGCACTTTTAGCTCACATTTGCTTTTGTCATACTATCAGGTAAACTTAGGTATAGTGCAGATGTACGTTATTTTAAAATGTCACTGAGCATTAGTTATAGCACCACTCAACGGACAGTCAGAACTGTGCTGACACGTACAAAACCAACATCACAAAAAACGTAGGATATGTATGTTCGTCTGTTTTGAAAAAAAAAAAAAAAAAACACCGCTCAGTAGACATTTCACACTGAATAAGTCACAAAACGTACATGCCGCTATGTATTTTGCATCTTGTGAAAAGGTTCCCACAGGTTTGTTTTCACCATGAGATCAGGTTGTGGTTTTTCCCTGACCGTGCCTTTATATTAATCAGAATGCATGAAAGTTGCAGAACCACTGCATTTTAATCACAATCCAAACAGTACATACAGCATGATCAGTTTTTGATCTAAATTAGATTGTATGATTTCAAAATTTAAAGCAAAAACAGAAAGGTCTGACATTATCTTTGTGATATTATGCTACATGAAACATCTAAACGAAACAAAAACTGCAGATGGGCTGAATGAGAAATTGCAAATTCACTCTCTGACAGCAAGTGGCGCTTATGGAACAGCAGCGATATATCCTTTCCTTGGTTACTTATAAACAAAGCAGCGCTACACTTTTAAATACTACGTTAATATGCATTATGAAGACAGTCAGTTCCCCTCTTATATACATTCATGTATACCCCTCACTTCAAATTCAGTATTTAGAATTTTCTTCTAAATTTCATGCATCATGAACACTGAGCTCGATCTGCCTGCTACAGTGTTTTCTCCTCTGTGTTCGTCTTCAGCGTCTCTGGCTTCTGTTAATGGCAGTTTGCAGTAGGTTTATTTGCCCAGTTAAAGAATTAGTTGTGTATTATTAATAGTTCAAGTTTATCAAGCATTAGTTAGAAGTGTATGCAGTTAACAGGGATCTCCTCTCAATTAAAAAAAAAATCATGCCATTTGTGTAATTCAAACCAGTTTACCATTTGATCCAGTATATCGCCCAGCATTACGTAATTGTGTTATTGTGGTTATTGTTAGACTGTAACCGTTTTATCCCTACTGCCCTCAACCCTCAAACTAGATTGAGCTTGGCGACCCCTTCTAAATTTTTAGTGACCTCTACCTTTAATGGGGGTCGTGACCTCTGGGATGGGAAACACTGTTCTAGATTGTATGAAAGTAATTCAGATGTACTACATTCGTCATGTTGTCATTGTCACGTGGCCTAGCATATCAGTGTCGCTTTACTGTATTAACAACTGTTCTGTGGGCTCATGGGATAGTAAATTGTCCATTGGATGTGCACTTTAGAATCAAAACCTACTGTTTTGTGAATTTGGACATAGTAGTTTCCTATATTGTTTTGAGCCAAAATAATTGGGGTCAGTATGTTTTTTGAAAGAAAATAATACTTTTATTTAGCAAGGATGTATTAAGTTGATCAAAAGTGACAGTAAATACTTTTCAAATTAATGCTTTTGAACTTCCTTTTCATCAAAGAACTGTTTCTTAAGTATCAAATCAGCATATGGAGTAATGGCTGCTGAAAAATCAGGTTTGTATAGCAGGAATTAGTTATAAAATATTATATTCAATAGAACATTTATTTTAGAATTGAACAATATTGATATTGTGAGCTCCATTTTACCTGCATGGGTCTGTCTAATGCTTGTCTAAACCTTGTAAAGTTTGTTTAAAAGTCTGTTTGTCCGCCACAGTAGTTTGCAAACTCTGGTGTTTGCTGTAAACACATAGAATGGATTTATCTGCCATAATGACCCTTAACGAGACCTAATTAAGTTATGTACTATTTGCTTTCAAAACACAAGGGAAACTCCATAAAAAAAACCACGGAAGGCGAAGGCGCTGCGACCAAAGATGCCATACACAGCAATCTCTCACTCATTTTCCAGCTTAGTGGGTTTCTGCCAATATGGTTGCATGCCAGCCTTTCAAAAGCCTCAAAGCTACAACTTACTAGAGCATTTATTGGCCAATTACACTAATAAACAATAATGGAGGACCTCCCTTGTTTAGTGATGTTCTGCTCTCATCCTTTGCTTTCTTTCATGTCTCTTCTTCCTTCCCCTCCCGTTTTGTCAGGCCTCCCGGCTCACGCAATGCTTGTTCTCACAGTCAGTCTCATCTGCTGCCCTGTGGTTCCTCCTGCCATGGTTGGGGACTGACATGCCTGGGTGTTTTTAACTTAAAGTGGGCGGTTGAAAGCAATGCTTTCCATTACAGTCTTCTCACCACAGTTTTGATGCTCTGCAGATTTTTTATTCCCCTTTTTGCGTAAAACGCAAGAAATTCCCCCGCTGGATGACGAGAGCATGCTGGAACATGCACGATCAGATCATTGACTTTATGGTTCACTTAACGGTACAAACATCGCCTGCCTGCTTTGTAGTATTTAACACTCAATTCGATGTGAATCCGAAAACATTTTACATCATCCTCCTACACACTTGCAAACACACAGCCTGTCAGACCAAGTGTGGTGTAATGAATGTCATTAGCTTTCTGTGAGCTGCGGGCATGCAGAATTCATGAGAGGGCATTTATTTATGCCAGCACGGCAGGCGTGCGGATTATTGCAGGAGGTGGGGAAAAAAGGTGAGAGTGTGAATTTGCCAAAGGAAAGGAGGGCGGCAAACATCCTGTCACAGGCCTAAAGCTCTTGGAACACATGACACTTGGATACAGTTCAATCTCTCAGCAAACTCAGACTTTAACAGGGTTAATGCTTTCACTTTTACGGTGACCTGTGGGTTATTCCCTAACGGTATGATGAAGTTACAGTGCGTGTATGTCTGTCAGGGTGGTCTACAGGGTGTCTGGGTCGATATCTGGACTTAAGGAGCTGTTGTATTTGAGAGGAAGTCCCTTTGATGCTCTATGGTTGTCACATGCGGTTCCAGAGGATAGAACATGTTTTTTTCATGCATGCATGAAGGTGCAGTCATGCTTGATTTTTCTCCATATAGTTGACTTCAATGGAAGCCAATGAGTTGAAGGTTCAAATTGCAGTTTCAGTGTAGCTTCAAAGTGCTTTACACAATCCCAGCCAAGGAGTAAAGGTCTTATTTACCTAAATGATACATTATTTTCCAAGATAAATACAAATGTATATACTTTTTAATCACGAATCCTCGTATTGCACTAGCTCTACCTCACGCATTATGTAATCACATATGCACGTGACTTGGCGGAAGAACCGACCCAGGTTTTACAAAGCAAACATGCAAAGAAAGTCAAACGCCCTTTACAAAAAATGTAAAACAACGATGCCGGACAATTTTGAAGTCGAAGGAGAAAATGAGATGGAGTTTTCACCCTACCTTACCTTTTTTTGTTTTATCCGAAGTACACTGATTTTTCATTATGCGACGCAGTGGTTTACTGGCTCAGAGTTTCAAAAAGCTCCGTTGATACTGTGTTCTTTGCTCGCTTTCTCTATATAATTTTTTTGCTGTGTGAAATGAAATAATTACTATTCATAGGCCTAACATACAATGTTTTTTATTAAACTGTGATCACATTAGATAGTTTTCATCGTATTAAAAACATTTAATGACATTACACTCATTATCTGGTACTTGTCTAAAAAGACGGGTATATAATGTGCGTTGTTTACAGATTACACTAACATTAGGTTGCTTAGGCTATAGCCTTACTGGAGTTGGGATAACCACCGCCTATGGAGAGAGAATAAAGTTTTCAAAAGCATCCCCCCCTCCTCTTTTACACAAGTTCTGCGATTTGTGGTTAAAAAGTATATAAATGTGATGACCGATTGTTTCGCTAGATAAGACCCTTATTCTTTGCTGGGATTGTGTAGAGCTCTTTGAAGCTGCATTGAAACTGCAATTTGGACCTTCAGCCCATTGGCCACCATTGAAGTCCATTATATGGAGAAGATTCCTAAAAAGTTTTCCTCAAAAACGTAATTTCTTTGCAACTGAAGAAAGAAAGAAAAACATCTTGGATGACATGGGGGTGAATAAATTATCAGGAAATTTTTATTCTGGAAGTGAACTTAAATGTTCATTATACATCATAAAATTGTTTTTGTTTTGAATGTTCCAAAATGTAACATTTTGTTTCATTTTTCAGCTTTTTGTGTGGAATCTGAAATTTGAATCCCATTGTGTGTGTTGCATCCCACAGTGGGAATCATGTGAATCATGGTTTACAATTAGACTGTTGGGGCCTTTCAGCTTTTTAAAATTGGAAATGCTGCCAGAAACAGGAAGACGCTTAAGTCATGCATCTTCCAACACATCTCTAATTAGCTTGTTCCGGGAATGGCGGAGTTTTCCTCTGTGCCCAATTTGCCTACTGCAGGAAGGCAGCGATGACTCGGAAAATCCTTTCCTGCCGCCTGTCACTCTTTCCCTCGCCCCTGTTTTCTCTCCCTGAGAGTGTTTGAGTGATCCATAGCCTTCATCTGGCACAGAAAAACAGCCAAGCAATTTGTCCCGACCTCTGTCATGTTTGCCCAGCCGCAGTTGCTGTTGGCGGAGTAGTGGCAGCCCCAATCTGGGATGGGATGAGTGTAATGGTGGCTGCGAGGCGCCCGTTGTCATTTGGATGTGTGTTTATGCGTGGGTTTTAGGCCATTGTGGTACATTGATAGGGGACAAGAGTAATTCGTCTCATTTCCATGGGCTCATCCCTTCTCAGTACTGGAAAATGGGCGGATGTTCTTGTGCTGGGGTTTGAGAGCATTAAAGTAGCTTCTGCTTCTTTAAGTGTGTAAAATAACTGGGTAAATGTTCTGTGCGTTCATTGAGCTTAATGGTAATGGCTGCTTATACACTTCTGCAGGCCTGTAGGAGAAAATAAGAGGTGCTAAATCAAAGGCTGAGCTGAGCTCTCTCAAGAAGACACCTGCTGCAGTAAGTGATACACAGATATGGATGATCAACAATGATGACACAAAGCTGCAACATGCAGCTATCAGATGGGCTTTATTAACATTTCAGCAACTTGTTCTCACTTGCACAGTGTTGTGTGGGAATTCCTTTTGGAGCCCTATTCACAAACAATTCAGAAAGTAGAATTAAAATGCAACAAACTCAATAACATTCATGCAACAGCTGTAAGTATATTTATTTTTTATAAATATTTATTTATTTGGGATATATTGCCTATATTAGTCTTTGTCTAACTGCTAAATTCCTTGGAATTTAGCCATTAATCTTCATGCTAAAATTTAGCATTTTTCCCAAGCTTGTGCATCGAGACTTTCCTGATTTTGACACTGTCTGTGCTAAATAACACACAGATGGCAGTTCTTGATGTTAATTTGTCTGCCCGTATGGCAGGATACAATAGACTCGACGACAAACTGTGTTATTGGGAGGAAATTATGTTATTAAAGTTAAAATATTAACATCAGCGACAGTGATTGAATAACTCTAGTGTGTTCACAACAGCTTGCTGTGATCTGAACATTCTCAGTATGTTGTGCATGACTTCATTAGATGTCTTTGAGCTAAAATTGAATAATTTATCACATGTTGTATCATCCCTACAGACATTGTTGAACATTTCTCAAATACTGCATGATTATACTGTTAAGAAATTGTGTCAGGTAACCTAAAATGTGCTTTATGTGGTAAATGAAAAAATATCCCACATTTTAATGCGGCCATTTGGACCTGAGATGAAATGAAATTGAGCACTTATATGTTAATAATGCACAAATCTTCTTTAGCCCTCAAGCCATATGTTTCCTCACTCTGGTTTAAGAGAGTAATCTTCTGTAAAGTTATCAAAATGGGAAGTGGTTATGCCTTTCTTTGAGTTTCCAATGAATAACATTTTCTTTGACCATCAATCCTGTTACCGCTACTTCGGAGTGGCATAAAAACAGTCCCATGTCAGAACTCGGAAAAAGGGACGTCAGTAAAGCCAAAGCCACATGGTGTGTTATTATCTTCTGGTGTGCTTCCATTTATCTCCTGCCCATGTCATCTCTCTCCTCTGGTTTTCTTTTATACAACATCTGCAGCCCATTGCATTACAATGACTCCCCAAGGATGACCTGACTACGGGGCATAAGCCTGCAGATTCGCTTTGGTCTTGTCATCGTTCCGTAACCGTAATATATGATTTGCCGGTCTCTGATGTAAGACCTTGAGAGGCTCTGTGAATCTGTTGCTCCGATGTCATATTCGTTCCAGTCAATTACATCACCTACAGCCTGGCTCATCCTCCTCATTCAGCGGTGTCTCCTTGAGTCCTCCGCTTGTGTCGCACAGGTAGATACGTCACTGTTCCTTTAAGAGCGTCTTCATGGATCCTTATAGTCTGTGATGCTTTTATCCATTCCAAACCCCCCAAAAAGAAGGCCCTCGCACACAGCCTTCGCTTCAAAGTTTAGGTCTGAACGCCTTTGATTCTGTCATGGGGAATGTAGGCCAATGGTATCAAGGTGCCCCCCAGAGAGACACTCGCAGAGCGCCACAGATAACATGAAACAAAACGTCTAAAGCGTCCCAGCCATAGTGGGGTGAGAGTTGTGTTGAATTTCACTGCAGAGACAGCCTGCACTTTCTAATGCTTAGAGCTAGTCAGGGACTCTTTGGCAGGATTATATAAAGGGATTTCAAACGCAAAGCATTGATTGGATTAATTTCACTGTTACTTTTATAATTACTTAACAGTACAGAGAGAAAATTTAATATGAACTGTTATTAAAAACAGTAAAATAGGGTATGTAGTGTATAGCTGCATTCTTTTGAGATTTATTAATTTAGAGATTGGATTGGAAACGGATGTTGAATTATAATTAGAATTTAGGGAATAAGTCATTTGCATTTCATTAGTGTATATTTCATTATATTTCAGGCATTTATTAATTTGTTTTTAAACAATGTGGTTGATGTTTTGTGGTGCAGTATGACAAAATTAATATGTGTTCAGATTGTCTGATGTCCCGGTAGTATGTTTTTAAAACAATTACAGTTGAGGTCAAAAATTTCCATATACCTTGCAGAATCTGCAAAATGTTAATTAGTTTACCAAAATAAGAGAGATCATACAAAATGCATGTTATGCATGGTATTACTGACCTGAATATGATATTTCACATAAAAGATGTTTACATATAGTCCACAAGAGAAAATAACAGTTGAATTTATAAAAATGACCCCTTTCAAAAGTTTACATACTGCCCGCTGTTATTCAGAAAAATCCTTCAGGTCCCACAAATTCTTTGGTTTTTCAGCATTTTTGTGTATATAAACCCTTTTTAACAATGACTGTATGATTTTGAGATTTGTCTTTTCACACTGATGACAACTGAGGGATTCATATGCAACTATTACAAATAGTTCAAATGCTCCAAAAGGAAAAATTATGCATTAAGAGCTGGGGGGTGAAAAGTTTTGAGAACTTGAAGAATTTGAAGAACAGGGTAAATTTAACTTATTTTGTCTTCTGGAAAACATGTAAGTATCTTCTGTAGATTCTGAAGGGCAGTACTAAATGAAAAAAAAAAGGATAGTCAAAATAAGAAAGAATGTATACATGAAACATATTCGTTCTGTTCAAAAGTTTACACCCCTGGCTCTTAATGCATTGTTTTTCAGAATTTCAGTAAATTCCTCTTCCTGTCATTCCAAATCAAATTATAGTTCAACTTCATTTTAACTCTTGAATGGAAAGCTAGTTCTTAAATTCCTGTTAAGAACTGTTAGCTAATCCTGGTTTATGTTTTTTTTAATTGTTAGACACATTGCAATCAAGCTCAGGATGTTAGTAGTCTCTGCACGCAAGCTGAGAGGAGGTAAGGGCACCTTAAGCTGCGCTGCGTATCGCGTCTTCCATTAGCAGTGTCCAGCTGCTCTAAATACCTCTTTAAGGGATTTTCACCACCACACGTCAGTTAATCACTGCTGGTGTTCTTACCACTCTCCAAAATCCATGTGGTTCAGGGTTTCCTCTCCCTTACGCCCAACGCTTCCCATCACACCTTGTATTTTGGCATTTTAGACTCTTTGATGCCTGAACAACAATAATATATGGCTAATGTTTTACGCTGTGACACCCAACTGATGGGAGCCAATGTTGTGGGACAAAAAGAAAAAATCATGCACATAGCTGTTTGGTGTTGCATAAATTATGCCCAGTGATTCCAGTGTTTTCTATACTATACTACATCTGACATTTTCTGTTCCCCTTGTTTTAGCCGTCTTAGCTGTAGGGACAATGTGTAATGTATCTCCTTTTTTCTTATAGCTTCACACAATCTGCGGTTGCAAAGAGCAGATACAAGATCCTCTGATAAAAGCTTCGTAATTTGTCCTGCACACCAAGCCAGATTTGCATCTCATGTCACTCGGTTTACTCTGCGATGATTCTTACCTCCTCTCTATCCCACACTTCTAATTCAGACCCATGTCCGGATGTATAGGGTTGTGTTTACTCATGAGAGATCGGCTTGATCGGTCAGCTCCGCTTGATGCACTTACCGACTAACATGCCAATGGAGAACAAAGTCTCTTGAGTGTAAAAACAAGCTGTAAACGAGCATCGGAGGGGGTTTACATCCTCCACAACACCAGACATGTCTCACCAATAGATGCCTCTGGTGACTTTTCCTATTTGTGGATCTGACATACATTGGATGTCTTATGTTTCGGCGTCCTCTGGGCTTTTGTCCTTAATGGCACAATTTTCTTTTTGCCCATGTCTGAGACCTTTTGGGTGTGGAATTAGGACAATCATTCATGATTATGGAAGTAAACCTAACAGTGCCTCATGCTTTCTCCTATAATTTCTTTTCCCAAGCCATTATTTGTCTTTAAGCCCTTCTTTTTACTATGCTCCATGAAATTGGAGCGGTAGTTTATTTTGTGGTTTAGATTTTTAAGGGGATCGCTGCATTGAAAAGGCCCTGTTGCTCACGATTCATTAAAAAAACCCAGTCAACCATATAGGCAAGATTAGAACTGGGTTGCCAGGGAGTGACAGGGCATGTTGAAGATCCCATTTTTCCTGTGGCGGCGCAAATCAAAATGTTTTTTCCCTTTCCAGTTGAAATAGAGGAAAGACTGCGCTTGTTATCCACAACACAAAAAAACATATGGAGTCCTCGCCTTTACCCTTTTGGTTCACCAACCAAATCTCTGTTTTGACCCTTACTACAACAGAGCTTTTAATGAAACTCTTTTGAAAAAGCTTTGGCCTTTATTACCCGAACCATTAAGCCAATTTTGAAAACTGCACCTTGCTGCAATAAATGTCAGGGCGAAATTGGTGAGACCTTTTTGAGTTACTCCGAGAGTCAGACTGAATGTAGTCTGACAGCCTAGACAAAGGTCATGGTTGAAAGGACAGCACTACACAATCAAATTCATCTTGCACACTTTAATCACTTTAGTATTGGGTGGAGCGAGTCCAGACACCCTTCTATTGGACCTCGGGGTCAAACACCTCTGCCCGACCTAACGGTGTGAATAGGGAAGTAGGATACGACGCACATCTTGCAATAAATCACACTGAGGAGTCTTGAGTTGGGGGATGGGTTAGGGCTGAGGGTCTAGGCTGATTGCCATGGCGACAACATAGATGACTCGCTGATGTCTGCTGCCGATCTACTGTAGGCTCTGATTTATGCAGCGACAGCGTGGTGTAGATGGATGGGCAAATTACTGCCAAGTGCGACACGCAGAGGTGATGACTGGGGGCGAGCTCTCGTGAGTGTCATATGTCACGTCAGGGGTCTGCTGATGGTGTGGGGGAGATGGAGAAAGACTTTCAAATCTGCCGATAAAGAAATCGCTGTCCCCAGGTTGGTGCTTCTCATAGGTCGCCGGGATTTTGGGTTTGATTGGACGGGGAAGCATTAGGAGAGTGCAAGGCTGGGAGATTAGGTTCTGGAACATTATTTTCCCAGGGAATCAATAGCTCTCCCTAGCTGCACCCATATCATGTTGAAAATGTCACATGTTGGTGCCTCCAAAGCCAGCGATGGAGATGATTGTGAGCAAATGCAGTTCCACTGCAAGGTACAGCTCAGTATGGCTTGGTACACCTTACTTTTGGGGAGTTTTCCACTGTGTACATTTTTAGTACCACCTAGGTTGGGGTTTGAAGCGAGCTGTACTGATACTAAAATGTGATGTGTAAACACTGGAGATCACTGATTAGTCAGGAAGAATTGTCACTACCAGCTTCATTGGAGTTGAACATGAGACATTAGCAACAGTCAACACAGTATAATTTGTTCATAACTTGCTTTAAATGACCATCGCAAGCAACTTAAAAATAAATAGCTGTATTGTGGTCAATAGATGAGGTGGTGGTGCAAATACAGCTTTTAGTCTATAATCCCACACACTTTTAAGCAGTACTAAACTGCAGTGGAAAAACAAACCGAACCAAAGTAAAGCAAGCCGAGCCGAGTTAAAAAGCGCCATTTGATGCTACTAGTGTCTATTAATATTTTGATTGTCTTCTCAGACATTTTATTTCCTATTCCCTAAAGTCAGTGATATTTTTGCTGCAGTAATATTACTGCTGGACCTGTGCTCAGTATTTCAAACATACATTTTTATGCTTAGCATCTGTGATTAACACATATAACAGCATTAGGTTTGTGATGCTTAAGAATCTCAAGGTTTCTGGCACAGGCAAAGAAGGAAAGAGAGTGAGCAAGACAGCAAGATAAAGATTAGGAGAAAAGGGAAATGGAGTAGACAGAGCAAGGTAATGTCATGTCCTATTTTAGGTTTCTACTCCATGAATCAATTGTTCGTTTGGGGATTTGGAGGAGATCAGCTCTTGGTCCTCAGAGTAAGGTCAATGCATCTGCCTTGCAAACACAACAGAAATTGGATTTCTGTAAATAAACAGACCAAATAAAAGATTGAGTCTATACGCGTGCTGCTTGATGGCAATTTTCCACTGATACAACTCAGCTCGGCATGCTTTACTTTGGCTCGGTTTGCTTTTCCACTGCAGTTTAGTACTGCTTCAAGGTGGGTGGGATTATAGGCTGATCGCTGTAGTTGTGCCACCAACTCATCTACTGACCACAATACAGCCATTTCTTTTTTCAAGTTATGTGCGATATACATTTAAAGCATGTTGTTCAGGGCTCCAGACAAAAAAAATAAAGTAAGGAGCCATTGGCATGAATAAACGTTTTTTATTGTTTCCTTTCAATGCTATGTATTGATCCTTGTGTGGAGTCAGGGAAGTCATGGTGTCTATGTTTATCTTGATATTTCAGCATCAGTGTTTCTGGATAGTGCAGGCCATGTAGGTCAATATAGCATCTGCATCATGATCATGTATGTCACTCAGTGAGTAGTCAAGATCAATCCCTCATTTTATCTGGTTGGTGATGCAGAATTGTTCACCCTAATACAGTGCAAGTACACAAATAGTTATAGAAACCATTCAAAGACCAGTTCTAAGAGAATCACTAAGTACTAAGTATCACAACTGTTGCCATGTCAAGGGTGTCTTTGTACTTACAGGAATAGTTCACATAAAAAAATTTAATTGTGTCATTAATTACTCACCCTCATGTCGTTCCAAACCTGTTAGAACTTTGTTCATCTTCGAAACACAAATTAAGATATTTTTGATGAAATCTGAAAGCTTTCTATGAGAATACTTCTTGAAATTATTGAAGTCGTTATTTTTGTTTTTATTGCAAAAACGTATTCTCGTAGCTTCAAAAAAATTACTGTTTAACCACTAATGTCACATGGATTATTTTAATGATGTTCTTACTATCTTTCTGGGCCTTGAATGTGGTACACTGTAAAAAATTAAAAAACCCAATTTGTTGAGTCAGCTTAAAATAATTTGTTACCCTGCTGCCTTAAAATTTTAAGTTCAGTCAACTAAAATAAGTTTAGTCAACTTGAAATGTTAAGTTGTACTAAGTAACATCTTAGATATTTGTGTTTGCTAAACTTAACAGATGGGTAACCCAGCTGCCTTAAAAGTTGATTCAAATCAAATATCTAAGTTGTCACTTAGTATAATTTAACATTTCAAGTTGAATAAACGTTTTTGAGTTGACTGAACTTAAAATTTTAAGGCAGCCATGTTACAAATAATTATTTTAAGTTGACTCCACGAATTGTTTTTTACAGTGTAGCTCCGTCGCTGTCTATGCAGGGTCGGAAAGCTCTTGGATTTCATCAAAAATATTTTAGTTTGTGTTCTAAAGATAAATGAAGGTCTTAAGGGTTTGGAACGATGAGTTTGAGTAATTAATGACAGAATTAACCCTTTAACATAATGCAAATGCGTTTTTTAAGATAATTGGGTCACTTAAATATCCTGAAATGATGCATTCCAGTGTTGCTTGCCCAATCGTTCATTTAACCCAATCTTGAGCCAAGCTGACTCAACAGCGATCTATAACAGCATGTGCAAGCAGCTTTATCTGCCCAGCAATTCCAGCCTTCACACCCATTGGCCATTCGGCATTGGGATATTGACTGAGGACCCAACAGAATTTCCATAATTGGTGGCCTCAGTGAGAATCAATCGTTTGCAGCCTGTACAGAAATTTCAGGCTGTCCACTGGTCTAGATGTATAACCCCAACCCATACATCTAATGGTGACATATGGCCACACAAAACTGTCACAAAGACTGTTAATTCAGATAAATTAAGGAACTTACCTCACACCTAATTTTTAGAGCAGACACAACTTCCGTTTTGCCCCAAGTCAAGTGGAAAATAGCATGGACATGCCTGCCATTGCTAAAATAGAGTGCTAATTGGATTTTCGCATGCTCACATCTGGGAATAGTTAGAGCAGGTGAGAGAAAGCTTTTACATGTCACATGACAACCCTGCTTGGCCCTCCAACTCGCCATCGTTTTATAACACTCCTCCAGGCGAATTGGCCAAAGTGTTTTCCATCAGCCCGGTCAGGGCTTATTCCTAATCTTGTCCATGGAGGATAAAATGAAAGGTTAACCCTCCATAGACTCTTCACCGTTCTGGATCAATACAGTCCACACTGGATGAGTCTCTCACATCCCCCCTACCAAGTTTGATAGGCCAGTGCGTTTCATCTTTTTTAATAGGTACTTGGAGATCTATTCGACACCTTAATGCCCAACAGAGGGTCAAGTCAAGAAAGATACCCTGTCAAAGACACTGTCCATTAACTCACTTAATGAAACTCAGGTCATTCAAGTACCTAAATTACATTTGTTTTGCCAGATAAGTTGGACTGGATAAGGCTTGGGTGTCTCTTTGTTTGCTTTAGCACTTTTTTTCAAGCCATGAACCTGCTCAGAGCCTTTGATCCATGTCTCAGAAGTCTTTGATAGCACCGTAATCCTATTCATCAAACCTTTAAGACCTAAGGTAGTACTCCAGTTCTCTGATGAGAGACAAGGAGACTGTCACTAGCACAGGGAGTCACTGAGGAGCACAGACAGTCCCTACAGAGGCTTATTATGGAGTGTCATCGTCAGGCCAGGGTTTGATAAGTAGCAGCCGCTTTAATAAAATCTGCTGACTGGGACGTCTGGTCACTGTGGAGCCCTATTCTAGGCGCTTGGGAGAATTGTTATTTTTTCAATGTTAAAATACCTTCTCCTTCAGAAATGCGTAGAAAAAAAGGGAAGGAAATGATATCATTGAGAAGGCCTGGCAGACCCTTTTGACTGAATGTCTAGGTCAGACGGTGTGGTCACATTTATCATTGTTTGGGCAATATTTGCAAGTGAAATCCTGTAATTTCAAATGGAATCTACGTGAACAGGAATATCATGTGAGGGTGAAAGATTTTCTCATTGCAGTTTTTTACTACGGATTCAAATGTCTTTTCTGTGAGCTGTGCTTCATAGTGCTACATAACAGACCAAGTTCACAGAAAATATTGAGAAAATCATCTTTAAAGTTGTCCAAACGAAGTTCTTAGCAATGCATATTACTAATCAAAAATTAAGTTTTAATCTATATACACTAGGAATCTAACAAAATATCTTCATGGAACTCATTACTTAATTTCCTAATGATTTTTGGCATAAAAGAAAAATCAATAATTTTGACCCATACAATGTATTTTTGGCTATTGCTACAAATATACTCCAGTGACTTAAGACTGGTTTTGTGGTTCAGGGTCACATATTAGAAATAATCTCTAATAGATGCGTATACCTACCCCTAAACCCATTCTTTATGCAAAGCTGCCATAGCAAAACATGATTTACAAGTATTTCAAATAGTAAAAGCCTTTTCAAAGGTCTTCACCAGACAGTTTTTTGATGTTTTACTGTTTGCAAGGGTGTTTATATACACGTAGGAGCAAGAATACCAGCAATCTGTCATTCAAGAACACTGATGAATCACATGTTTTGACTATCACACATTGTTCTATATATCTGATTAATGATAGACGTACCTAAAGTCAGTATGGTTATTTTGCTTACCTTCAGAGAGACCTTACTTGTCATCATTGCAGATGATATGTAGTGATATGCAGAAGACATATTAAACATCTCAAGGTTCAAGTTTAGTGGCTTGCTGTTTGCTCAGAAGGTGCCATTTCTTTGCACAGTACACCTTTGTCCTTTGTCCACCAGGGAGGAACATCACTGGCTGATGTCCCAGCATCACTGATCGACTTTAGCGATAGTAAAAGTCTAGAGCCTAACTGGTCAGAAGAAATGCTTATTGACTGTTTGCATCAAGATAGTTAAGTTTTAGCAGGGCTCAGCTGGAGTGTAAAACGGGTCAAATGAAGCAAACTCACAAGAAACAAATCAATGCCTTTCCTCGTGTTTATCGCAATTCAATGTTGTGGCGAGGGAAATCAAGGGAGTGTATTTTGCATGCATGTTAACCAGAAATCCTAGTCTGTAGGCATGCAGAGGAGTTCCCTACATATCTGTTTAAAGTTGTTGAGGGCAGCTGGCTGGAGACAATTTGCTCTCTTTCCTGCTCCATCCATTCTTCATGTGTGTCGTTTTGTCAGATGGTGTTTATTTCTGTGGGTTTTACTCTTCCTGTTGTGGATGCTGTTAGTGTGTGACCTGTCTCCACACGCTAAAGTCATTCATCACTTACCTGCTTTGTATTTGGGTCTCCTGTTTTCCTGTTTTTTTTCTAGTTTGTATATGGGTCGCATTGTTTTTGTGCTCTCTGTGTTTGAGGTTGCTGCAGTTTTGTACTGAATGTCCCCTTAGGGACAGACTTGAGTGAGTTTTAGATGTGAATTTATTTTTGACATTTAATTGGTTTTGCCTGTGTGACAAGATAATCTATCTTGATCTAGATCTATCTGTCTGTCTATCTATCTATCTATCTATCTATCTATCATAAGTTTTGGATAAGCTACAGTATGCCTTCAATGTAAAAACAATCTCTAAACTAGTTCTGAAAAAATTCTAATTGCAGCGTTGGTGCTTATCTTTGGAGGAAAAGTCCTTGAATGGTGCTCATTAAAAAGGGCCCAGACCAAAGTGAATAGATCGTTCAATGGCTGGCTTTCAGCAATGGCTTTTTAGCAGTTACGTTGACGGGCCTTTGAAACTGATTGTCTCCCATACTAACAAGATGGAATGTCTGACCTTATAATTGGTGAATTTTGTCTTCTGCCCTTTTTGAAGTGTCCTTCTAAAAAATCTGCCAAAGCAATTAGCATCTACATGCTTTTCCCCTTGGTTGCCACAATCTCAGACCTGGAGGCAACACAAAGCTCTAGTAAAACTGCAGCTTGAAGAAGGACAAGGCGAGTCTGTCAACATGTGCTGATGTGAAGCCATCTCTCTGATATACTGCTCCAGGGTGGAGAATAACTTCACACTCTCTTCTCTTCTACTTCCTCTTTTTCCTCTTTATTCTTTGTGTTTGGGCTTTTATAGAACACTCCCATTCACACGCCTGAAGTCTGTACTCACCCTTTCCTCATTTTGTGAGGAGATTTCTTGGCCTGCCAAAGTTCCTTGTGTTGTTTACTGAGCAGAAAGGAGCAGAAACAGGAAACTCACTTTTAATAGCTTCTGTTTTGAAGCACGCTACTTACCTGAGCTTGTATATGTTGGGTTACTGCTTGGTTTTTACTCCTTGTCATGGACTGGTGAAATAGAGGCATTTTTTATTGATCAGAATTTGTTCTTTCATAGTTAATGAGATTTTCAGTATTATTTAATTATTAACTTCATTTTTAGATGTTTCTCCTGAAAATCATAACAGAAATGAGGCTGCTTTTGGCAAAAAGCATACATAGCTCGGGCAGTTCGCTCTTGAAATGTTTGAGTATCAAAATCTCTTTTAAAGGGAACCCTGGGTATTAAGACTTGTATGACTTAATATAACATTTCAGACTTTTACTGAAATATGTAGTAGAAAACCCATTAAATATTTACTTTATTTTAAAAAATCCACGTCGTTTTATACATATTTTGAAATATGGGGGGCGGCATGATTTCAGTTATGTAAAATGGTTGCACTCTGTGAGCTACTGGCGCTATCTGTTGCTATTTTTACTACAACACAACTCGGAAAATAAAATACTGATGCAATGACCACAGCTACTGAAAGAGCTAATAGGTGGTGATGGATATAAGCTTAGGCTTGAACCAAATGCCGTACCATCGATACCATCGAGTCTAAACGCCCCCGGATATTGAGTGAAATCTGCACTGAGGAACCCCTTCAGTGGCTACAGCGTCATGACAAGCATCGACATGTTTACATCCTGACTGGATGGCATCTATAGTTTCTTGTCTCTGCCATTTGTAAGCTCTTTCAGTAGCTGTGCTCTACTAAAAGCCTCAAAGGTATCAGGGCTGAAGTGAAGAGAACAAAGACACGGGTCTTTAGAAAATTTTATTCGTCCACAGGGATCTTCCCAATCTTTTCTCCTTTTCTTCCCATTCTCTTTTCTTTTATCACTAGAAAAGCAGTGAACACTTACATCTCTTCTTTTGTTGCCTTGCGATAATTTACATTATATTAAGCCATACACATACAGGAGAAGTTTCAGATAATGAAAAATTTACAGATAATGTGCTCACCCCATTGTCATCCAAGATATTCATGTCTTTCTTTCTTCAGTCGTAAAGAAATTATGTTTTTTGAGGAAAACTTTTCAGGATTTTCTCCATATAATGGACTGCTATGATGCCCCGAGTTTGAACTTCCAAAATGCAGTTTAAATGCGACTTCAAACGATCCCAAATGCAGTTGTAAACGATCCCAGCTGAGGAAGAAGGGTATTATCTAGCGAAACGATCGGTTATTTTTATTAAAGAATACAATTGAAATACTTTTTAATCTCATTCTTTATGACTGAAGAAAGAAAGACATGAACATCTTGGATGACAAGGGGGTGAGTGCATTATCTGTAAATTTTTGTTTTGGAAGTGGTGTTCTCCTTTAATATCTGGAGTTCCCTTTAATGCAAATTTTAGTATCTTTGCAAATATGAACATTGCAGAGATTTAAATCACCTTTTTCATATTTTTACATTTTGTTTTATATGAGATGTTGTGGGATATATACTGACACTACCGTTCAGTCCAAAGATGCTCACTGCCAAGTGCGACACAATATAACGACAACACTCAAATGCTGCAACAAGCCAATTTTTTAGAGTTTTATTTTTTTTCCATGACCTTTCCGTAAAACAGTCCATCTCTTGAGTGTGTTTATATTGATAAATTGCTTTGCCTTTCAAAGCAGTTAATTCAAATTTTAGTATCTTTGCAAATATATACATTGCAGAGATTTTTCATATTTTTACATTTTGTTTTATATGAGATGTTGTGGGATATATACTGACACTACCGTTCAGTCCAGACATGCTCAACACCAGCCTGCCATCTATTGTTGTTTCACTGGACATTTATTCTTTCCTGCTCCAACAAAAAAGGAATGACAAGTGACTGTGTTGAATGGCAGCACACAATCATTTATTTGCTGTGGGTTGATGTGTCTTGATGTTGTGCTGTGGGCAGTATAGAAAGGGTTTCCCAGGAAGGACAGAAAGGTTTCTTCTTTTCTATGTTTGTATACCATTTGCGTGGAAACATAAAAAATACATGAGTGTTGGACAGCAAGGAAGAAGGCCAGAGGAAATAGATGTCTTTGAATACAGATGAACGAATGCAGCGCCGGACACTGAACATAAGCATTCATAGTAGGAAGCCTCCAGCTACGGATCTCATAAAGCAGCTCAGAAATTCACAGTGAAAGATTTCCAAGCATCGCTGTTCTTCTCAGATGCCAGGATGTTGGGCCATTACCCCGGCTCATCATTAAAGGTACATGAGAAGCGAGAGGTCACGTTTGATCCTCGTCCTGCTCAGCTCTATATGACCCAGGGATGGCTCGTTTCATCCACTGCATTAACACTTCACTCATTTTTCAAGGATTTATATATGTCTCCAGGTAGACAGTAACAAAAATTGCTGGTTACTAGCATATGTTGTGATTGTGGTATTGTCGACAAGTAGACTTCTTTCCTAGCTCAACTAGCTCCTTCAGAAAGACCATGCACATTTTTGTTTTATTTAGCTGTGAAAATAATATGTGCAAACCACTAGACCATGGCTCCATTGTCATTAGTTTCAATTGATAAACTGTCTGCGTGTAACACATGATGATGTCCAAATTTGTAATGAGATGGCAGTTTAATCCACGCAAACATTGTGTCAGTCACAGCTAGAGGCGATTTTTATCTGATACCACTCACTATTGTTTTCTGTGCAACAAGCACCATGCAATGCCACTGTGCGCAAACAAAGCGTTATCACAGCACCACATCACTGCCCTGAGACTGCAGCCTGTAGTGCTAATATCAGGCTGGTTGGCTGGAGTCAGACGTTCCCCAGTGTCTGTCGCTCTGATCTATACAACTCTGGCACTACAGCAGTGATGTAATTGGATGCAGAGGGTCAAAGGACAACAGAAAGCTCAGATGCCAGGAGACTGCGAGTCTCAGCCCAGAATTCATTGCTGGTGTCATGGTCTATTTTGTCCCTAGAGAATACATAAGAAGTTATACCTTCTGGAGAAATCTGGTGCTGTGACCCGCATCTACAGATGAGGGCCTGTTTATGCTTTCTCTTTCTCCTCTTCTTTATGATCGTCTTTCTTATAACCTTGTTTTCCCAACTACCCAAACAATAAATCATTTTACCAGATGGAAGTCGTACGGGGGCCTCTGCGATGTCTTGATGTTAGTATGAATTGTGATAAATTAAGTGTTGTGTAAAAGCACAGAGCATATTTATTCATGAAGCTTTCACACTGCGTTCAATGGCAGTAAATGAGACTTCAAACAAATACAGTTAATGAAGTCACACCACTGCCAAGTGCGACACAATATAACGATAGCACTCAAATGCCGCAACAAGCCAATTCTTCTGAGTTTTATTTTTTTTTTCAATGACCTTTCCATAAAACAGTCCATCTCTTGAGTGTTTATATTGATAAATTGCTTTGCCTTTAAAAGCAGTTAGTTTTTACATTCATATGTTTCATCTTCACGCCGCATCTGTTTTGCCTGGTGGAATAAAGAGGCCAAAAGTTCGCGTTTGACCTTTTTGGTTTTTTTATCATGAGGATTGTCATCTACCAGCACTGTGGTCGTGTTAAGTGCCTGTAGGACTGCTGTGAGCGCCCAGATCCAGACCAAGATTGGAGATTGGGGTTTTGACTTTGTGCAGCGCCGCCAGTCGAAATGTCAAATCATATCCCATGAGAAATCCTTTCATTTTGCAAGAGAGACAGCAGTGTATTTAGGGCATGGTGTTTAGGTAGTATTTTTTTTTAAGGGTTGGGCTATAACATTTGAAACGAGTGACATTAGCATCTCAAGTAGTTTTGCTTCCTTCCATCTGTTTATGATGCATTTCCCTAAAGTAATTGCAGATAATAAGACATTTCTGTGATGGGATAGGGTTGGGTGCTATGATAGTATACTGCCAGGATCTTAAACGGGGTTCTTGGCCCATTTCAAGTACCGCAAGACGTCTTCCAATTGTAAACTAGGTGTTATGGGAAATAAATTAATAAATACAAGCATTATATAAAAATAATACAATAAAAGTCAACCAAAGTACATTTAAGAATCTCATGTCCCTGCCATGTTAAACTATTAAATAAAATTAATTTCCATGTACACTATCATTAAAATAGTTTAGGTTTTGCAAGATTTTTTTTAAAAAGAACTCTCTGTCATACTCACCAAGGCTACATTTATCTGATCAAAATACAGTTAGTGTTGTAATATTGTGAAATATAATTACAATTTTAAATAGTTGTTTTCCTGTGGTGGCAGCAGAATTTTTAGCAGTCATTATTCCAGTCTTCAGTCTCATATGATTATTAAAATTATAATATTGAATTATTAAATCACTTTAATATGCAAATTGGTGCTCAAGTTTTTCTATTATCAAAGCGGAAATAGAACATTCAAAAGAACAGCATTTATTTGTAGTAGAAATCTTTTATGCCATTATAAGTGTTTTTACTATCACTTTTGATTAGAAAAAAAAAGAATAAAAATTTAAAATTATAGAACATTATGGAAGCCCGTTTCCACCACTAGGAAAAAAACAAAAACAAACTATTTACTACTTTTTATCTTGCAATAATAACTTTTTTTCTCAGAATTGCATGATATAAACCCAAAATGAAGTTTTGAGGTCAGTATTGCATGATATAAATGTGAATTCTGAGAAATAAAGTCATCATTTGGAGAAATAAAGTCAGAATTGCAAGATATAAAATCAAGTTCTGACTTTTTTTTCTCAGAGTTGTGTTTGCAATATCTTGCATACATAGTTTATAACACGCGATTGCAAGTTTATGTCTCAATTCTGTGGAAAAGTCAGATTTGTGAGGGGAAAAAATCAGAAATGTAAGATACAAACTTGCACTTGTGAGAAAAAAGTCAAAATTGCATGTTTTTATCTCACAATTCTGACTATTTCTCACATTTTGGAGTTTATTTTAAGAAAATAATTTTAAGAAAGACAATCAGAACTGCTAGTTTATATCTGACAATTTTAACTTATTTTTTTTAAGAAAAGAAATTGAGAGAAGTAAACGAGAAGCAATAGCAAGAAAAAAAGTCAGAACTGTGAGAAAAAGTCGTAATTTTTATTTTTTATTCAGTGGTGGAAATGGGCTTCCATAGAAAACACTTCAGCATTTAGGTTAAAATACCACATGGTTATGGAATAAAACATTGTGAGGTTGAATTTCCAGCAAAAATAACTGTATTGTGATATATATTGTTTTCATGATAACAAATCACTCAAAGTGATATTTAGTTAATACCACCAAAATCGTACTAAAGAGAGGCCATTTTGACCAAACGGATGTCCGTCCTCTGTCGTCCATGCTGTGAAGTCACCACACACTGGTGCTTTTGTGCCAGTGCCCTTCACCATGCTCACCAACCTGTGCCTTAATGTGCCACTGTCTCTCTGTTACCCTGGGCAACAAGCGCTGCCCATCCCTGCTTGACTCGAGCCCACCAGACTGTGTCTGGCGGCACGTCAAAGCCAGCCGTCTCTCATCCAGTGTGTGTATATGACTGTGTGTGTGTGTGTCTCTACATCCCCTTCCCCCTGCTTCATAGAGCGTGAACGCTCGATCAAGGCTGTGCATGCACACACACAAGACAATGGGCTATAATCATACAAGCAAAGGCAATGAAATCACCCTGCAGTTCTCTACAGTGGTAGCCAGTTCTATGCTTCCCCCTCTTTCAAACTCCCAGCAGTGCTTTAGCAAAGCAAGCCCTGCAGTCATTTTTCAAGATGGAGGTGATTGTGGCTGATTAATGGAGCACCCTTGTAATCAAATCTCACCACAGTGGCATTCCAATTATAGCGGGTCATCTTCTCATGCTGCGGAAAACCTGGCCGATCCCACAGCTGCCTCTATCTCCACTCTGCGTGTTCAAGTTTGGATTTTGTAGGCATGACCTTATGGTCCAGCCTCCAGTGCTGCCGTTCTTTCTTCTGAGCACGGCCCAGTGTCTCATTAACGCTGACTTTCTCTTGGCTCTACTCCAGGCAGGCTTGAGTTTGCTCCATACCTCGATCCAAGCTAGAAGTGTTGGCCGTATACCAGTAGACAAGAATAACTGGTAGAAATTTGTCAACCGGTGGAGATTTTCGACTATTGTCTCTATCGCAATTACACGATGACCTGATGTGCTACATGGTCATCAAAACGTATCGTTTGCACACATTTTTTAAGAATTACAGTTTAAAAACAAGTGATTTTAAGCTGTTGAAATGCAATCATCAGCGAAAAAGAACTCATTTTGCTATATGTTCACGCTGTCTGAGAGACTGTTTCTAAGTACTGTCAGAGAGGCGCGCGCACGTGAAGATGGTGTTAGTAAAACGCTTTATAGGCCTTGAATGGTTAAAAATGTACACTTGTATTTGGCAAAATGCCTGTCTTTCCAAGTACCCTCGTAAACACAGTAATGCAAGTCTTGATGGAAAGCAAACAGCTGAGAAAGAAAATACATGTGTAACAGTATATTGGATCCGGGCAGCTCTTAAAGTGACAGCAGTCTAATATTCCTGCTGTCTGTCATTCATGTTAATCAAACAAAAAAAGAAAGAAGATTGCTCACTGTGCTTGATTAAATCACTTTTGCAATGCTAATAAGAATAAATATATAATTAATTTACACTAAAGAATATGCATTTATACATTTAATTACTTTATACAATGTATGTAGCATTTATGATTTATTTGTTCTACTTTTTTGTTGTCTACTTATCTTCAGTGAACTTGAGTTTTCTTTGTTTTTAGGCTAGTATTATTACAGACACTCACTGTTGGGGGAAACGTATTACAAGTATTACAAGTAATGTAAGTTACGTAATCAGATTACTTTTTTCAAGTAACTAGTAAAGTAACACATTACTTTTCAATTTACAAGAAAATATCTGAGTAGCTTTTTCAAAGAAGTAACGCCAGTTCCTTTTTTTCTTTCCAGTTATTGATTGAAATCTCCCCTGTCCCCATGTTGAGAGAGTTCAGGAGTAAGATATCTTTTATGTATTTAATCCCATTTCATTAACCAACGTTTCTGCTGCTTATTTTCAATTATCCAGTTCAGTCATACTAATAAGCAAAAATTACTCAAGATAAACTATCATTTGTTCTTCTTTTATTGCTGAAGTGTGTTGAACTTTCTTCTTCTGCATTCTACTGTACAGATGTGAATTTACTTTTTCTTCAGGCTTTTGGTGTGAAAAGGGTTTTATTTTGTTTGCCAAAAATAAAACTTTATATATATATATATATAAACATATATGTATATATAAACAAACGAGCAAGATCTGCCCAGATTTTAAAAAATAATGCAAAAGTAATGTACCACATTACTTTCTAAAAAAAAGTAACTAAGTAACGTAATTAGTTACTTTTTTAAGGAATAACACAATATTGTAATGCATTATTTTTGAAAGTAACTTTTCCCAACACTGCTGACACTGGTGACAAGAATTATTAGAATTTCTATGGTATCAAACAATTTGACATCAAAAAAACCTTATTTAAAGAAAAATGACTACATTGATATATATACACTACCGTTCAAAAGTTTGGGGTCAGTACATTTTTATTGTTTCTTTTTTTTTAAGAAATTAATACTTTTATTCACCAAGGATGTATTAAGTTAATAATTAAAAGTTTATGAAAAGTTAATAATAAATAATTTACATTGTTATAAAATATTTATATTTTGAATAAACACTGTACTTTTTAAACTTGTTATTCTTGAAAGAATCCTGAAAAAAAAAAAATCACAGGTTCCAAAAAATATTTGGCAGCACAACTGTTGATATTATCCAACACTGATCATTCTAATAATAAATCCGCATATTAGAATGATTTCTGAAGGATCATGTGACACTTAAGACTGGAGTAACAGCTGATAAAAATTCAGCTTTTCATCACAGGAATAAATTCTATTTTAAAGTATGTTATTTTATATTGTAAAAACATTTTGCAATATTACTGATTTTTTTCTATATTTTTAATCAAATAAATGCAGCCTTGATGAGCATAAGAGACTTCTTTAAAGACTATTACAAGTCTTACTAACCCCAAACTTTTGAACGGTAGTGTATATATATAATACAATTATGCATGTTGTGGTGTAAGATGCTGGTCATATCGCCCACCCCTAATCCAAACAGTGCAGATCTGTCTCTTTATGATGTCATTGTACTAGTTTTTTTACTTTCAGACATTCAATCCACTTATCTATCGTTCTTTTTTTACCTTCTAGAATCCAATTCAGGTCAAATGAGTCTAATTACAAAATAAAAGGTGGCCTACATTTTACTTGTGTTATTAAAAAAGGAACAATCCTCCAAGATTAAACTTCAAAACCTATATTATTTTAATATTACTGTTTAGTTACGCTTTATGTGTTTTGGTTTGTTTCGTTCTGTTTTGCTGTTGTGATTATTTTCACAGCATACTTTTTTTAAACAGCACATAAATAATTGTGTTGTAATGTGGGATGCCTGATTTAATGTAGTTTAGTTTATTATTTTTTTTTTTGCAGCATTTAGGTATACAAGCACATTAGTAATTGTATTTTGATTATTATTTTATTATATTATTTCATTTTTTTACACTTTATTTTAAACTATGTAATGATTTTATTGCGAATAAGTTCTGTGTTGTGTTTATTTTTGTTCAGAGGTGTGGGGTCACCTCATGCCTGATTTTGCCTATGGCACAGTGTGAGTCTGGATTGCTGCAGCCCCACAAAAATCATGTTCTCCCCTGTCATCCTAGGGTTGCTTGTCATTTTAAAGCTTAATCTACACTAACTTTGCATTTGTTTACTGCCCTTGTCAAACAACAATGACATTTGTGCTTATAGAAGCATTCTGAGAAAAGCAAACAAGCAGTTTGCATCATGCATTTTCACATTACGTACCCTGACCCAGGCCGAAAAATGCTCTACCAATTACACTGAGCTTTCTACTCATCTCTGCAATCTCCAGAGCCCTTTGTTTTTTTGGATCTTAAAATAGCCAGGCGAAAAAACACAGCCCCCCGCTACTGCACCAAATTAAGCCGCTGGCACCCAGATCAGCCATTCTGTTCAAGAGAGGAGTTAAACCTCAGCTGAACCGCCCTCATATGCAACCGGCTCTAATTCATTGATTGGACAGAACAGCTTGTAGTCGTGCCGGATACATTAGGGCCATGTTGGAGAGTGGTTTGCAAAATGGACAAGGATGGAAACATCACTCGAATATAGTCTGTCTAGGCAGCTCACCAGCGAAGAAGCAATTTGAATCATTGGCTGAGAATTATTCTGCCAAATGCGGTATTATTAAGAAATTAATCCAAGTGAAGAACATAGCTTGGCTTCTGCTATAGTTTTCCAAACTGATGATTAGGTCTTAGAGAGGTGCTCGAGTATTTTAATAAGCCTTTACACATTCCACAACCATTTAAAAATACTAGGATGTCTTTTGCTGGGTGGGAATCAATGACGCTTTAAAATCTCTCAAGCTTTGCAGAACTTTTCGAGTTACTGGAATGAATCAATTGGTCCCACACGAACATAAAAACAAAAGGGTAATAAAAGTAATTGTTTGAAGGACAGTTGAATTACGTTTCTGTCTCTGTTGTCAATATTGCTGTAACTTATCATCGACTGTATCCCTCTTTAGCTTACAGAGGCTTTGTGTTTCTATATATGAGGTAGCAGTGAAAACCAAGGTCACTGAAGGAATAGATGGCTTTGGGTGAATATAGCATCAGCGTATCCCAGCAGTCTCTTTTTTCTTCATTATGGCTGACATCTCACTTTGGGATGATTAGGCTGTTGGACGCAGCGTTTTACGCTTCTAATTCTGCAATAAAGCACTCTAATCACTTGTTGGGCTGTTATATTTGGTAATTACAGAAATTGTCTCGTATGTCACGGAGACATGATGTTTGTTTCAGTATGCTAAACGCATTTGACGGGTCCTGATATCAACACCACAGCTTTAGTGGTCTGGCTGTTTTCGATCCACTGACCTGATAGGATCTGTCAACAACTAGGCTAGCATCGATTTCTCTCTGGATGTCCTGCTATGTGGAGTTCAAAGGTTGAGTGTTTGTTGAGCATACATGGTTGGCGTAACTGACAGATATTATACATTTTTTGTTTTTAGGGAACAATTTTCTTTAAGACGATAATTAATTACAGATGTCCCTGAACAATAATGAGCTCATAAATGGCAGGAGGTGAAATTAACTGAATTGTAAACCAAAGAAATTCAATCAATGCAAGAGCATACAATATAATGCAGCATTTTTGTATTTTGGAAATTAAATGTTATTCCTGCGTGGTCCATTAGATGAAAGTTAAAGAAAATTTGAATATTAATTACATGAATGTGCATAATTCTATATAAACCGTACCATTCGAAAGTTTGGGGTCAGTTGTTTTGAAAGAAATGAATACTTTTACTGAGCAAGGTTTTATATTAATCAGAAAGGACAGTGAAAAAGACTGTTGCTGAAAAATTCAGTTTCAAACAAATGCTGAACTACTTAAGTATAATTCTGTAAAACAATAAAATAAAATAAATCCTTCAGTTTCCACAAATCCTTTGGTTTTTTCAGCATTTTTGTGTGTTTGAACCCTTTCCAACAATGACTAAATGTTTTTGAGGTCTATCTTTTCACAATGAGGACAACTGAGGAACTCATCTGCAACTATTACAGAAGGTTCAAATGCTAACCGATGCTCCAGAAGGAAAAACAATGCGTTAAGAGCAAGGGTTTCAAACTTTTGAACAGAAAGAAGATGTGTACATTTTATATTTTTTTCACTTAGTACTTCAGAAGCTACAGTAGATGCTTACATGTTTATCTAAAGACAAAATAAGTTAAATTTACCCTGATTCAAATTCCAAAAGTTTTCACCCCCTGGCTCTTAATGCATCGTTTCCTTCTTGAGCATCAGTGAGTGTTTGAACATTCTGTAATAGGTGCATATGAGTCCCTCAGTTGTCTTCAGTGTAAAAAGATGGATTTCAAAATCATACAGTCAAAACATACCATCGCTGTATGTGGATGCTGCATCCTGTTTGCCACCTCATTTTAAATTGAAAAACAAATTAGTATTTAAAAGGCACTCTCAATTCAATTCTGAAATGTACACAACCCTAATAATCTATATTCATCGAGATGCAATTATTTTATGCTTTCTGACGTTTAAACATTTGAAATGCATGTAAGATGTAGAAGCTAAAGATGCTTTTGCATGGCAGATCAGTATGTTGTATAAAAATTATTAGAGGGCTTTCAAGAAAAATCTCAGTGCACTGTGAACACTGAGAGAAAGAGAGAAAGGAAGACTTTAAACATCAATGTGTTTACCCTAAGCACGTTTACCCTCAATCACAGTACATTACCCTGGAGAGACTGCTGAAGGAATCTCTCTCTCTTATTCTCTCTTTCACTGTCTCACTTGGTTTTGCTATAAATCTGTCTCTTCATCTCTCCCCTGTCTTGCCTTTCACTTCTCGTATCCTTCTTACTCACAGACAGATGCACATTATCAACATGCAAAAGCTGATTAAGAAGCTGTTTTCCTCTCTTTCGCCTGCCATTCTTGTCTTTTTTATTTACATTTTCTCATTCTCTCTCTCTCTCGTTCACCTCTTCATGACTGCGCAGACCCAGCATGACATTAAACTGAATAGTACAGTTAATCTGCTGTAAATTACTTCAACCCCGCTTAGGTTTGAGGAAGTTCTGTCAGGAATGACTTTTCCTCACTTTTTTTTTCCCCTGCTGAAATGTCCATCCCGCCCATTTCTCATACAATTCTGCTTCATTGAACTTCATTTTACCTGAGCAGACTTCACTCACTCTTCATTCAGTCTGTTTCAGTTCGAGGCCTTGGGGGAATTTAAATTTGTCACAAGCGACATCATCTAAACCGACTATGTGAGGACCTGAAGCAAGTTAAATTTGGCTATCTAGAGTGTTTTTACTCTGCTGAAGATTTGTAGAGCAGCAGTCAAAGGTCTAGGCATCGTTTTAATGTTTCCGTTGGTCTTTTTATTGATATTCTGCACTTTGTCATGCTACAGTTATAACAAAAATAGCCACACTTTATTTCTCAAACATATAGAAGTGTAAGAGATGGTGATATTGCTCCTGTGATAGACTGCGATTTACCAGTCCAGATAACCTGAGAGATAGCTAGCTGTCTAATAAAATGCACAGTATAAAAACTATACACACATTTTATGTGCAATAACTTTCTTGTAAATGTCTCGCTGACAACAGCCGGAAAGAGATTTCCTTGGAGAAAAAAATGCAAACGAGGGTCTATGACTGTTTTGGGATATTTTTTGCCCCAAGCATGTATAAAAACTCTAATATGGACCGTAATTTAAATTCATGTTCTGGGATCATTTGGACTGGGGAGTCGTGAGTATGTGTGTCACATTAAATGACTTTTTGAGGGTCTCTGTCAACATTATGTTTCTAGAAAATAAAACTAATTTATACTCTACTTAAAATAATATAGACTGCAAATAGACTGCTGAGGAGATTCATGATGTAGGTGAAGAACTGATCACATCCTGGTACTTTATTAAATCATGTTTATGTAGCACAGCTGGTCAAGCATAGTAATAGGAACTCCAAGGTCTTGCTTTTGATATAATGATATATATATACAGTGGAGATCAAAATTAGAGAACATTCTATAAATACTTGTTTTTTTTCTGAAATATTGTTAATCTTCATTGAATTCTTACCCCTGTTCAGGGCTGAACTGGCAAGCAATTCCAGCTGCAGTGTTGAACCGATTACCCATTGAGAGTCTCTGCATTCACCTGTCTTCTTGTGCATTTGTCTTGCATGGACGATGAGCCTTTTTGGGGGACTTGAATGAATTAGCGTCATTGTAAACCTGCAATATTTGAGAAATCACAGATTTGGGATGACCAGCTTCTCTTGCAGTGGCTTAAAGGTTGATCGCTTTGGCCTTCATCTGGACAACCTCCTGTCACAAGGTTTCAGTCACCTTAGAGCGGCCTGCTGTCTTGCAATTTTATTAAAAGTCGGAGGAATGCTGCCAGTTAAATAGGGTTTGGCATATAATGAAAATTAGCACCAGGTGCCAGATTATCACCAATAACTTGGAGGTGTCTATAAGTGTTCTCAACTTTTTTTTTTCAGAATACAATTTATTTATGAATTGTGCTTAAAAACGGCACTTAATAACTTTAAATAGGTCTAAGAAGTGACCTTAAAATTTAGGAAATTAATCAAGCTAGAAGCTAGTCAGTGTTGGTCATTAGCTGATCCAAGCTGATCACTAGTTAGGCCAGATGTGTCCAACTGTTTATATAGCTGGTCATTAGCTGGCCAAAGCTAGGGATTAACTTACTAAATCTGGTCATTTTTGGTCCAAGCTGATCATTAGTCCAAGACTGGTCCAAACTGGTCATTTAGCTAGTCAAAGTTGGTCATTTGCTGGTCCAAGTTGATAATTTGTCCAAAACTGGTCCAAACTGGTCTTTTGGCTAGATTAGTCGTTTACTAATCCAATCTGATAACTAGTTAGTCCAAACTGGTCCAACTGTTTATATAGCTGGCCATTAGCTAGTAATTAGCTGACTAAAAATAGTAATTAGCCTGTTAAAGCTGGTCATCATCTGGTCCAAGCTAATCATTAGTCCACAACTGGTCCGAACTGGTCATTTAGCTAGTTAAAGTTGGTCATTTGCTGTTCCAAGTTGATCATTAGTCCAAAACTGGTCCTAACTGGTAATTTAGCTAGTCAGAGTTGGTCATTACCTGATCTTAACTGAACACTACTTAGTACAAGCTGGTCCAGCTGTTTATATAGCTGGTCATTAGCTAGTCATTAGCTAGTAATTAGCTGGATAAAGCTAGTGACTTTCTTTCCGAAGCGTTTTATCAGCTGGTTCAAACTGATCATTCATTCAATACTGGTCCAAACTGGTCATTTAGCTAGTCAAATTTGGTCATTAGCTGATCCAAGCTGATCACTAGTTAGTCCAGACTGGTCCAACTGTTTATATAGCTGTTCATTAGCTAGTGATTAGCTTGCCAAAGCTGGTCATCATCTGGTCCAAGATGATCACTAGTCCAAAACTGGTCCAAACTGGTCATTTAGCTAGTCAAAGTTGGTCATTAGCTGATCCAAGCTGATCACTAGTTAGTCCAAGCTCATCCAACTGTTTACATAGCTGGTTGTTAGCTAGTAATTAGCTGGCTATAAATAAATATGTGTATATATATGTGCACTCACTTACACTTTTCTATCAGTCAGATAATTTCGAAGAAGGTTTGAAATGGATCATAAACTCGAATATGAATATCACCCGACCGGCAATCCAAAAACCATCCATTTTTGGCCAGCAATCCATTTTTAGCACAACAGTCCATTAACCATCAGCTCAGTGTTCTTGTAAATGACATTCAAACACTTCCAGATGCATTCAGAAACTATCATAGGGATTAGGGCTGCAACGATTAATCGAACGATGTGTGAGGCGCGTTTAGTCAATGAAGCCGGTACGATGATTAGTAGTAAAGCTCCATCACGTGCGTTCAGTACACAGAGCAAGTAATACACAGAGCCGTAAAGCACTGACAAGCCACGCCAAATCGGCCGCAAAATCGAATTCGATTTTGAGCGCGATTTTGGCGTAGCTTGTCAGTGCTTTACGGCTCTGTGTATTACTTGCTGCTCCAGCTGAACGCACGTGATGGAGCTTTACTACTAATCAACGTACCGGCTTCATTGACTAAACGCGCCTTACGACATCGTTCGATTAATCGTTGCAGCCCTAATAGGGATGTTAAAATAAGACATTCTATCAGTACTCACCTTGTTTCTAACACAAATCCCATCAACCAGCTGTCAGTCTAGTCATCTCATGTAGCAAATGATGGTTTCTAGCTCCAGATCAGTGATGCGCAATGTGAATGGGATGGAATAGGACCGTTGCACAGCGCTGTAATGCTAAAATTCTGTTGTGCATCTTGTGAAGGACATGCTACTAGTGCAAATTCTGCAAATATATGCCATTTTATGAATATTTATGTATGTATTTGTGTGTGCTTAGTGGTAGGAGCTTGTTGTTGACTAATTTCATGAGTTGTAATGGCTGCATTGTAAGGTCATGAACTAAGCATTGTTTTTTATACTGTAAAGGGATTTTACATATTGGCTGCTGTGTAAATGGAGTCATCAGTATGCATAGGAGGTGGAATTACCTCACCGCTTCACTCATTTGCGGCGACAGATGCATTATTTTTAGTGGATCCAAATGATCATAAATGGTTTTGTTTGCATCTCTTTATCCCAAGGCGGCTGGCCACCTGAGGAATTTAGTGTGCTATCTGGATTGTGATTATTACGTGTGTTTATCTAACTGTCATTTATGGATGTATAGATTAAAACTCCCAATTTTCTTTACACGACCTAGATATTGATTTAGTGGATGAATAAATTTAGAATGTTGGGTCTTTGCGTTGTGTGTTCGTACACAAATTGGAGTAAGTATTTGTGTTAGATCAAAGATTATTACATTTCCTCTTGAGAATCTCTTCTTTTACCTGTTCATTGGAAGCCAATTAACATCAGCATGATGTGACAAAGCAAGCAATGAGCTCTCATGTGCTCTTGCCCGCCTGTCCATGTAATTAAAGCAAAGCCAGACTGCTGGGAGAAATTGATTTCTTTTGTCTTTGTGTGCACGTTTGACAGTTCAAATAGAAAATGGACTGACATCAATAATGTCCATACTGACATTTCAGATTTGTTTTCATATTTGTCTTCAGACACTACTTACTGTTTGAACTAAATTATATCAGTGGAAAGCCTCTTAAGTAGAAAAACCAGTTAGGAAGACTGTTAAACTGATTGTTTGTTCAGAAATGAGATAGTTATAGGCATAGAATACGTAATATTTTTATGTTGCTTTTTCACATTTTAAGATTAAAACTCTGTATCTGGGATAAGGTTACAATGATAAAAACCAGAACCGAAAAACATAAATGGAAAAATAATATGATATAATTTTAATATGAACACAAAGAAATCTAGTAAGTAACATAACACAAGTAATATAACACAAGATAAAATAATAATTAAAAGAAATCAATTCCTGAGCATGAAATTGTCAGGAGAAACATCCTTACATGAATAAACCGTAGCTCAGAGATCACATGAATACAAGGTTTTATGTTTGATCTAGTGAAACTCGAATTTGAGGGATATTCAGGCCTGTAAAAATTCATGCACAATCACATGGGAGCCAATCAGCAGTTCTGAGATGCGCTGTTGTCATGCATATTTAAAAGCAAGGTGTATGGTGGTCATGATTGGCTGCTTTCAAACACACATAGGCAGACTGGTTTGGGGGTGTGATTGTGGAGACCGAGAGAGCGAGACATGCCTTTGATGGCTGGACATTATAGAGGGTACAACGTACAGGGCTTCAGGCACTGGACTGTCAGACTATATTCTGAGCGTAATGCGTGAACCATGCCAGTGCTTTGCTGCTGCTCCTCTGATGGAAAGAGAATGACTGAATAGTATGAAGAAAAGACCAGGAAGGAACAGCAAGTCAGCAAAATGTTAATGTATGGTCTCATTAACGGCTACGCTAGAAATGGCACATGAAATAAAGCACCTTTCACACATTGTTTTTGTGTTTTTCCCATACCAGGCTGTCAGAGAAAGAGTGTGATAAACAAATAGATTATGCGGTTACTTGTTTTCCATCACTGATTTTTTCACTTTTGCTTATAGTTCTACACATTTCCAACCCCTTTCATATTATTTTATGAAATGTTTTGGCAAATATAAGATATGTATCATGCAAAAATAGTTTAAGTATGGTAGTATGCTGTTGTAAACAAGGTTAGAGAGCAAGAAATGTAGAGACTAGGATGAGTGCAAAAAATCACCATAGGGTGCAGTAGAGCTTGATTTCACTGTTTTGAATTACAGAGTGGGGTCTTTAATAGAAGAGTTTAATTTCTGAATCAAAGGTCAGCACTGTAATTTAGCCCCGTTAATAGGTGCTGGGGCAATGTAATTGGATCATTACAGCAGGAGATAATGATTGCTCGGCGGCCCATGTGACATTGAGCCCCACCTAACATCGCCGCAACCAACATCAAATATGCTAACTTAATCAAAACAGGCACGGGCAAGCAATACAAGTAGCAGACTTTAGAAGCGCAAGGCTCTAGTACATAATTACAATAATTACAGATCATTACTTATAGCACTGCTTGTTTTGGGGGTGGTTCTCCCATCAGTTTGCTGTAGTGGTGCAATGCTTTGTTCAGACTTGAACCCATTTGTGGAAATAAATGTGCAAACTATAATGTGCAAACTATATCGATCTTTGAGTCTGCTAAATGTCATGATGCAGTGATAAGTCATCTAGAATGTCATCGTTGAAGCAGAAACACACTAAAACTAATTTATCCTGCTGAAAAATCCAGCAGTATTTGGTTTCTCACTGATCTGTAATTTGCTTATCAGCACTCAGCCTTGTTGGTCCAAGCTGGTCATTAGCTAATTAAAGCTGATTACTAGTTAGTCCAAGCTGGTCCAACTATTTGTATAGCTGGTCATTAGCTAGTGATTAGCTTGCCAAAGCTGGTCATCATCTGGTCTATGCTGATCATTAGTGAAAAACTGGTCCAAACTGGTCATTTAGCTCGTCAAGGTTGGTCATAAGCTGATTCAAGCCGATCGTTACTCCAAAGCTGGTCCAAACTGGTCATTTAGCTAGTCAGTGTTGGTCATTGGTCAAAATTGATCGAAGCTGATCACTAGTTGGTCCAAGTTGGTCCTGCTATTTATATAGCTGGTTATTAGCTAGTAATTATTTGGCTAAAGCTAGTGATTAGCTTGCCAAAGCTGGTCATCATCTGGTCCAAGCTGATCATTAGTCCAAAATTGGTCCAAACTGGTCATTTAGCTAGTCAAAGTTGGTCACTAACTGATCGAATCTGATCACTAGTTATTCCAAGCTGGTCCTGCTGTTTATATAGCTGGTTATTAGCTAACAATTAGCTGGCTAAAGCTAGTGATTAGCTTGTCAAAGCTGGTCATCATCTGGTCAAAGCTGATCATTAGTCCAAAATATGGTCCAAACAGGTTATTTAGCTAGTCAAGCTGGTCACTAGTTAGTCCAAGCTGGTTCAGCTGTTTATATATCTGGTTATTAGCTAGTAATTAGTTGGCTAAAGCTAGTAAAGCTAGTTGGCTTAGCTTTGCCATAGCTGGTTATCATCTGGTCCAAGATGGTCCCTAGTCCAAAACTGGCCCAAACTGGTCATTAAGCTAGTCAAAGTTTGTCATTAGCTGATTCAGGTTGATCATTAGTTAGTCCAAGCTGGCCAAAATGTTAGTTTAAAGTTAAACTGATGAGTTCTCATCAGTAACTTGTCTAAGATGATTATTATTATTTAGTCAAAGCTGTTTCAAGCTGTTTACTGTCTTGAAATGAGATGATAGTCATTTGCTGGTCAAATCTTTTCATCAACTGGTTAAAGCTGCTAATTAGCTTTTCTAATCTAGTCATTAGCTGGTCCAAGACAGTCATTAACTGGTCAAAGCCATCACAGGCTGTCCAAAATTGTCTAACAGCTTGGATAAGCTAATAATGACCAGCTTGTACCAGCTCAAGACCAGCTACCATGATCCAAAGCTTAAGCTGGATTTTGTAGCAGGGCATATGCCATAGGTTTCAACAGAGGTTCTCTGCATCTTTCAATCAAGGGTCTCGAGTTCCGCTTGCTTTCATGCAAGTTCGCTCCCTTGTCTGTATTTACATATGTAAGCATCTACCTTTCGTGCCTAGAGGAGAGAGAGATCATCTTTATTGGGGTCATCAGAGAGCATCTGCTCTACTCCACATCTCCTGAGAGACTCTGGCGATGATGTTATTCTTCTATTCTTAGAGATGAGCTCATGCGGTGTGTGTCAGCTCTGCACAAACAGCTGCTTCCATCACCCCCCAAGCCATCGGCAGATCTATGAGTTGGAAAAATAAAGTATATATTCCATAAATGTTAAGTAGGTGTTTAACACAGGCCACTTTCGCTCACAGTGGCCGTTCGCTGTGAGGGCATAATCATATGGTCTGTGATGAAGAGCTTCTCTGCTCTAGAAAACATACATAACTCAGTTCTTATAGTGAGGCGGTTGAGGTGGCCACTTCAAATGGAAAATCCTCATATGCTTTAGGTTGTGATTCATAAAAGGTGTTACAACCAAAGAAAAAAAAATGACGAAACATGAGGTAATACATGTATTTCCCACCTGTGGAAACTAAAGTGACTGTAGTAACTATTGCTTGTGGGTATAGGATGAACTGATGAACATTCCCTTTTTCCTTGGCAAATGAAAGTCCAGTCACCTCTAGTTCACTTTAATTAGGTCATTATGCTAAAGCTTGGATTTCCTACTCACGTCTAGACATGACCAAATATCATAACATTCATGTCCATGGAAAAAAACACGACTCACCTTGGATGTAGTCAGCTGGACTTTTAAGGCCTCTCTTGGCCTATTGAAGTTTAAAAAGCACAGCAAAGGCAGGGAACAATGCAGAAGCATAATGCTTTTGCTTTATAGTTTTTTTTTTTAAAAAGGCTGTGAGATGCGTGTTCAGTCTAGCGGTAAATTGCTTGTCAAACTGAAAAGCACCCAAGGTTCAGACATGCTCTTTATCTGATATGCGTCACAGAATATTGTGATGGAATAGTTGAAGATTTAGCAAGTAGGACATCTCACTAAATCAGTTTGAATCAATTCAATTCCTGTCAAGCAATCATAACTCTATGCCGAACTCTACTGTAAGCTGATAAATAGGGTTCTTAAAGGGACAGTTCACCCAAAAATGAAAAATCTGTCATTAATTACTCACCCTCATGTCGTTCCAAACCCATAAGACCTTATTCATCTTCAGAGCTCAAATGCACATCTGTGCATTAAAACTGTTCTCATAGCTTTATGGAGGTAAGATTTTGTTAGATGTAAAAGAATTTAAAGTATTTCATAATTTAGAAAAGGTATGTTAATTGAACATTGAATGTGGGCTCCAGTTCACTTTTAAAAATGCATGTTAAAAAGCATGTGTGGTTTAAAAAAAAAATCAGTCTTAGTAGTTTTATCTGTGCTGTTAAATGTTACCTTATCTCCTTTCTGACTTTACAGTTTCTATCGCCAACTTTGTATGGCAATTTCCTTTTTCTAAATAAACAGAACAAAAGTTTGTTTTCTATACATCAAGGTCAAACTAATCTGTGCGTTGTTCACATCCTGTGTACAGGGAGGGTGATATTATCAGCGGCCAATGTGTTTCCGTGCGGAAAGATCATCAATATTAATGCACGTCAGCGTATATGAAAGTAGATGCATTAATACCTTGACAGCATAGATGACGATGCGCTCCTACCTTAGAAGACCAAAATAGATCTCCAGTTATCCGTTCACAACCTGTCAAATGCCTCAGCACAGAAATCCAGCAGTTGCTGCATAAATAGCTCAAAGAGGCGTGATCTGATCTCAGATCAGCTTGTCTTCATATGACTGTATCTTGAGATGATTTAGTAGTCAATTCTCAACTGATTCCAGATCAGCTCGGCTAGGAAAGCTAACCACCCACATAATGTCACTTTTTTCAGTGTTAAGTATGTGCAAGTGTGCGAATGTGATTTGTAATGAACGGGATCCTGAATGTTGTGTTCCTTTTTGTGGGTTTAACGGCTTTTGCACAGGCTGCTCCTCATTAGCAAATGCTCACTGACACCTGCACATTTGCAGCCCGTCCCAAGTCTGGAACAGCAGGAGAACTCCTAGCATATAAAAACTCTTCAACTTACTTTCATAGACCTTTACATAGTTGCCTCAGTATTTTATTTTATTTTATTTTATTTTATTTTATTTTATTCAAAATGAGTGTGAACTGCTAAATTAAAATGCCCAGTCAGTGCTGTCTATCATGACCAAAGTCTTGGCTGAGATTTATATTGCGCTGTCTGACATAAAAGACTGTTGATGTGCCACAGTCTGCATTGGCTTTCACTCAATACTTCACTCGTATTGTACAATGACGCACAGTGGGCATCCGGCTTTATGAAAAATTACCTACATTTGGCAGGTGAACTCTTGCAGTTATTTGCTTTCATAGAGTAAAGTGGTCTAGCAGCCATACAGAGACCCCCACACTGAATCCAACCTAATGTATGAATGTCATTGCACAAGCACACTTTTCAAGCAAAACATCTGCAGAAGTTTGACAAAGTAAACACTTTGTGGTAGTCAAAGGTTAATGTGAAGAACTACACCTGTGGTCACTGTTACATTCACTAAAAATCACATTGACACCAATCGTCTTAGAAATTACAGAAATTGCAGTGCCATCATATATAGATGAAGACACATTTGCATTCATGCTCATCACCCTTCTGTGTCCATTAACCTTTGTCTTTTTCCACTTCCAGAGACCTTTTTCTTGTCTGAGTCCAGCTTAAAAGGGTTCTCTGGTTCATAAATGCTGATTCCCTTTGCTGATTTTCCAATGTACTATGCCCAACGGTCACAATATTTAACATTGAAATGCCATTTGAGTGCTTTGACAGATGGCAGCATCAAAGAGTTTCAAATAAATCAATTGGAAACAGGCAAAAAATCAGTATGTAGATGGTCAAGCATATTGTATGTGCATACACCAGTAAATAGTTTCTTGGATCTTAGAAAGACCAGAATATTTTTAAAAACTCACACTTTAAAATGTATTTTTCTAAGATAATTTATGAGACATCCATGTAGTTTGTTCTGGTATTTTTTTCCATTTACATGGTCCTGTCATGCATTTTAAGAAATGCGACCATGCTCAACAATTTAATTAACCTGCTCTTGCGACTCAATTCATCCATTATTGGAAGCCGATTTGCATTTTTCTGCTCAAGGCGGATGTTCATTTTGGCTTTCAAGTAAGTATGCATATATTAACACAATACTGAGATGCGAACCTTATGGTACTTATTCATTTTCAGAACTGTGTCCTTTACTTCATTTCAGAACCCAACGACTAGCAACAGTCATTGTTTAAAAAAACGAAAAAGAAAGAAAGAATAAGCAGACATCACAAACAAAAAATACCATTTTACCATGTTTTTGGAAATGGTACCATGGCTACACAATAGTGTATATCAGAGTGCTACAGTATTATTTTCTAAGTTCTGGTGGATTAGTTTACTCCAGAATTAAAATTTCCTGATAATTTACATCATCAAAGTGTCATCAGAAATGTTCATATCTTTTCTTCAGTCGAAAATAAATGAAGATTTTTGAGGAATTTTCTAGGAATTTTCCAGGTTTTTCTCCATATAGTGGACTTTAATGGGGATCAATGATTTGAAGGTCCAATTTGCAGTTTCGATGCAGCTTTAAAGTGCTCTACATGATCCCAGCAGAGTAATAAGGGTTATATCTAGCAAAACGATCTGTCATTTTCTAAAAAAAACAAAAAACAAAACAAATTTATATACTTTTTAACCACAAATGCTCATCTTGCACTAGCTCAAGTTATGTAGTTACGCTGGAAGTGTCACGCATGACATAGGTGTTAGTATCGACCCAGTGTTTACAAAGTGAACGTGCATTGGAGAAGAAAATGATGGTGAAAAATGAAAGATGGTGTTTTTCACTCCTTTTTGAACCAAAGTACACAGATGAAGAACTAACCGCACATGAGCTTTCCAATGTGATTATGAATGTGTGAAGTTGTAGACATGCATCGCAGAGAGTGCAAGATGAGCATTTGTTGTTAAAAAGTAAATACGCTTTTATTTTTTTTAGAAAATGACCAGTCGTTTTGATAGACAAGACCCTTATTCCTCTGATTGTGTAGAGACCTTTGAAGCTGCATTGAAATGGCAATTTGGACCTTCAACCCGCTGATCCCCATTAAAGTCCATTATATGAAGAAAAATCCTGGAATGTTTTCCTCAAAAACTTCAATTTCTTTTCAACTGAAGAAAGACATGAACATCTTGGATGGCAGGGGGGTGAGTAAATTATCAGGAAATTTTAATCTGGGTGTGAACTAATCCTTTAACAGATGGGTGAAAGTCCTGTATTCACCCTTGTTACAAATTAAGCCTAGTTGTACTAACATGTAGCTGCTCTTGTTTGTTATCAATCTACTATCAATTAGGTGTTTCGGTCACCCTCAATTAATTAAACAGCTCTGGATGCGTTTATGCACAGCTACATTTAGTACTACGGTCCTTGGGGAACTGGCCAATCTGATTCTCAGTTTGCTGAGAATTGATCTTGCCAAATTGCCAAGGTGATGCCATATGGAATACATCAAAATGTGTCATTTCATGTGACAGCGGCATGCATCCTCTCACGTTTTCGCCCTGTAATTATACTCTTGTTGCTTGTCGTCAGTGGATTAAGTACACCCAGGAGACCCCTATGTCTCCACGCTCTCCCCCTCCTTCTCAAATCCAATCTCCAATCCCCCCCCCACCACCCTTTGAGGCTGGTGCATGAATACCCTACACTGGGGCTATTTATCATTGACATGTTAAAAGGCTGTTTGACCTTGTGGAATAGGGGTTTGTTCATTCAGCTTTATCCACATCATGCTAAAATGATTTCTTTGTTATGTTAAAGAATGCTTTCTGTATGTCTTTACACAGTGAAGTCTGATCGATTGGCAACAACCTTCTTGCTCAGTCATGTACTAGCCTGTGGATTCTGAGACTTATCAAAGTCTTTGATTCTTTGATTGCCAGCATTCTTTAAATGAAAGTCCCACAGGTTTGGAATGGCACGAGGGTGAGTAAATGATCACAAAATGCTAATTTTTGTGAAAACTGTCCCTTGAATGTTTTTTTTTACACTGATGGTAATTGGAATCAGCACATCATGCCAAAGGTCTAATGGTGTTGTTTATTAAGCGAATGAACAAAACGAGCTCTGTTTGTGGGGGGAAATGAGCAAGGCAAGTGCTTTTCCTCCGGAAGGTATCCTAAATTATTCATAACGAGTAAATTCTTTTGATGTGACATCTATTAGCTCATTATGTGTAGCATTATTTAATGTGTTTTACAAGAGGGAGATTTGCACAATATAAATCCGTTGTTTCTTTTCAGCGCCTCTTTCGCTCCTTTAAGGAACAAGACATCAAGTGAAATGACAGCTTAAATTTATGTTATGCAAATTCCTTGTTACACCATTATATAGCTAATTAACTGAGGAAAAAAATCCCATTCCTCACATTCCAAGTGATCTTAACAAATTCAGCCGGAGCTCTTAATTGGCTCCTGCAGGAAATTGCCTGTTTCTGGCGAAGCGTTGCCGCGATGCATCCACTGGAAACTGGTAAATGGAACCAGCCCACTGTCGTTAGCATCTAGGCGTGAAAGTCTCCACACTACACTGCCACATTTCTATTTTCCTTTCCATTAACTAAAAGAGACACATCATTTGGATCCCGATTTCCAGCTTTTTCAATGCCGGTTTCGATAAAGATGTGTCACATTGGGGGACGCCACTTTTCGTTTGGTTTGGTGTCATCCAGTGTCACTCACGGTTGGAAAGCTATTCTCTTCCAACATCCCATGCATTTATTCATCAAGAGGCTTCCCAAATTCCCAGGCGGGAATAATGATCATGTAAAAAAGGGGGTCTTGGTGTCTAGAAAGGCATGAGTGTTGAAAGTCCTTGTCCTTTGCGTGTCTCTCATGCATATTTGATACTCGTATAACATTACGCCATTAATTACTGCTTCTCCGGCTTTGTCCAGCCAATGCAGACGAAATGAACTCCCTATTGGCCTCCCCGTTCCCCGTCCACCCAATTTCGCAGAGAGCCTCGCGTACGGCTGAACATTCACTTAAGCGAGGCGCGAGAGCGTAAATGCGCATTAAGGAAATCTGTTAACCCTGCCGGTACCCAAGCGAAGAAGATGTCGGCTTGTCATTCCACCAGACTTAAATCCTTCTCATACAACGCGTTAATTCAATAACAGCACCATGCGCTGAGCCAGAGTCGAAAGCCTGTCAGTATGAAGGAATCCCTGGAATGTACAATAGCAGTCATGCAGGTCTGATCTCATTCCCGCTCCATCTTCATCTCTTGATCCATTCATCTGCGTCGGGCCTTGCTTTTCAGAAGATGAGGTGTGCTTTGAGTAGTTGTGGGTTTCTGATGCCAGTCATGTCTCTGGTGACATCTGGCAGTATGGAACCCAAGACAGGGATTCTGAGAGATACTCAATGAGTGGGTTTTCTATCAAAGGGCAAACGTCTGTTTGATTATATCCCCCAGGGGAGATGGCTAATGATGGCTAATTAATATCAGTAGGCGTTACAGGAAGCCCTGGCATTTAGAACCCATGCTGTGTGCATAAGATGTTGCCTACGATGCCTATTTATGTAAAACACTTTCTTTTGACAATTCTGACATTATTCACCCTTATGTCAATTCAAACCCATGTACTGTTTTTAAGCATTTTGAAGAATATCCACCAGGCTCTTTAAAATGACAGTTTGTGAGTCTGTTTACTTTGATTTGGAAAACTGAACGGTTCTTTATCCATTTGTGTTGGGAGTACATAAAATCATTTTTATTGATGCAAACTGTAAAAAATGAAAATTCTGTCATTAATAACTCACCCTAATGTTGTTCCAAGACCTTTGTTCATCTTCGGAACACAAATTAAGATATTTTTGATGAAATCTGAGCTTTCTGACCCTGCATAGACAGCAAAACAACTGCCATGTTTAAGGCCCAGAAAGGTAGTAGGACATCATTAAAATAGTCCTTGTAACATCAGTGGTTCAACCGTAATGTTATGAAGCTACAAGAATACTAACAAAACAAAAATAATGACTTAATTCAACAATTTTTCTTCAAAAAAAGCAAGTCATCTCCTCTGTTGAAATCTTCAGACATGTTTATAAAGATTGTACACAGATTTTTTTACAGCATGCATCTTCTCCTGTTTCTAAACAAGGCCTTCGTGCATTCAAGTTCTATGTCAGAACGCAGCACCACACGCATACGTCATAGTACTCTCATCTTTGTTTTTGCTTTCTTTGTACAAAAAGTATCCTCGTAGCTTCATAACATAACGGTTGATCTGCTGATGTCACATATACTATTTTAACTAGGGCTGCCCTCGACTACAGATTTTTCTGGTCGACTAGTAGTCATTCATTTGAAGCATTAGTCGACTATTTGTCGCACGTTTATGAATAAACCATATAAATAATAATAATAAGCCTTTAATTGCTTACATAGCCTAAAGTGCTCAAGCACATGCATAAAGCTTGCCACAGCACACTGGCAGAATAATAATTATGAATGTGTCAGGGAAAAACAGCAAGGAGGCTGCATTAACGTTTTAATAATTTATTGTTAAAAAAAGTGCTTTCCTTGTGTTTGGCTTAAGAAACTTGGCGACATCGAGTTTCATTATTTTACAAAAGTGCAGTGTTTTGTTGTTATTGTGAGTGCACACAAATAAATGTAGAGTCTATAAAATCATTAGTATTAGTATAAATTGTAAAGTATTTTAAGAGCAAGCAGCGGTCCGTCTTTCATGCAGTAAATGTGCATTAAATGATCTGTCTGTCATGGACTGTGTGACTTTTGGTTTTAATTTAAAAAAAAATTTCTGCAACTAAGCGACTAATAAAATTTTGATCGACCAAGCGTCTTGACGTCGACTATTAGGGGCAGCCCTTATTTTAACAGTGTCCTTAATAACTTTCTGGGCCTTGAACGTGTCAGTTGCATTGCTGTCTAGGCAGGGTCAGAAAGCTTTCATCAAAAATATCTTAATTTGTGTTCTAAAGATGAACGAAAGTCTTATGGGTTTGAACGACATGAGGGTAAGTAATTAATGACAGAGTTTTTATTTTTGGGTGAACTATGCCTTTAAGGAGATTAAATATTTAAATGAAGAATTATTTAGCAAGATGAGAAAAATAGAACTTTTGTGTAGGTTGAGGATGGATACAAGAGGAGTCATCTGAATGTTACTTTACTCAATGAGCTTAATGCCTATTTGGCATGGAAACGTAGGCTGTTGCTGTTTCTTAGCTAGTTAGTTAATGTAATATGTCAATATAATATGACAGAAATATCACAAATCATCAGGAAATTAGTTAGCACATAAAATCACTTTGAGGTTTCTTAATTGGGTCACTTAATAATAACTTCCAATATTTACATGGTTAATATTAACCATATATTAGATCTTATATTTACTTTTTCTGACAAAGGTACTGAACTAATAAATGAGTAAGAAATTATGTAACTTAATTGGTTTTATTTGGAAACCAGTGGCTTCCTACGTGTGTCATAAACAATGATGGTTCACATTTTGAAATATACTGAATGGAAAATGACATTTACAGCAAGAGCAGTAGTGGATGGGAAGATTTTCAGTTAATAATGTTTTTAAGCTTTTAAAACCTCAATGAACAATGTTTATCCTCAAATTTATGAGCTGAATTCAAAGTCCTAACCATTTGAAAATAGCTAATAGCTCTGCCAGGGCATCCTCCAATCAGATTTCCAAGCAAACCGCTCTGTTTCTCCCATTGTGGCCCACGGTGTGTGAACGTACTATGGCATGGCTATTTGTTCTGCCACATGCTAGCTCCCTAATAAAGCGCTTGCTAATTTCACACCTTCCTTCTCGTTCTGGTCTCTGAAACCTCATATCAGTATTAAGTAGTTAATAGAAAATTGCTGAAATCAATCCCTCTGCTGTTGCTGTTTAGAGTTCTAATGGAAATTGGGATTGAAAGAAAACCAAGAGCTGCAGTTCTCCTAGCAACAGGCTGTGTATGTCTGAGACCATGTTGTAAATTGTCTGAAATTATAACGCTGTGTGAAGGATGTGTGGTTTAGCTTGTCTCCATTGGAGAAGCTTTGTCTCTTCTGCACCATAGCCTTAATGAAATTTTAAAACAGCATGAAGTCCATGTTGGTCCAGTTTGGTTTATGCTGCCATTGCCAGTCTATTTGGTGGAGCTGTGTGGTAATGCTGTTCATAAAAAAGTAAAATAAAATAATCCCAACATATGCTTAAACTAGCTAGAAATGCAAGCTTAAATGTTGGCTTGACTTTTTAAAGTTTATAGGCCTTATAGACAGACAGACAGATGTGTATAGACACATGGATAGATGAATATAGATAGATTGTATATAACAATGTTGATTGTTTTTGCAAGTAGTTCAGTTTGGTAGTGGTTTGCCCCTATACAATTCATTTTGCGTTTGTTTTGTGACATTTAGACCTTGTTTGTTTAGTTATGTGGCCTTTAAAATGCATTTCCACAGACAGCCTGTTAATCTCAGAGTTTCTCTTTTCACACACTCCTCTAAGCTATTGAGCTCTTATCTTTTAATACACCCCAGCTTTTTACGAAAACATAATTTGCTAAAGCGCTGAATGTTGCAATCAAAGGGGCGGAATACAAAAGAGAGATCTTACGGAAGTTCAGTAGAGTCTCTATGATGCTCTCTGTTTGAATAAGAGCAAGAAAACATCTGGCCACTCATTGAAAGTACTCATCAATACTCATAAAAAGCTTTAAACACACCTCTAGGCTGTTCCTTCCAGGTCCAGCAGTCCACAAACAACATTCTTTAGAAGTGATGTTCTGGTGACATGAGAAGGAATCATCTGAACTCAACAAGTACAGTTTTGATAGGGAATCTAAACGCCTCCGTGTCTCCTCTGTGCTGTAAGCGCAGCTGTTTTTCCATGTCGCGTCGATGCCTCGAGGGCTGGGGGAATTCTCTTGGAGTGGAGACGTGCTGTTGTGGATTTAGTCAGCGATAGTCATCCATGTGCCCACCTGAGACCCACCTGTCAGAGAGGATGTGATGGGGATAAGGGAGGAAGAGGCTGTTTGTCTCCTCTCATATATTTAAATTAAGATCCTTGTCTGTTCTCAGCAGGGGAGGGAAAGAACTTTCAGAGCTGTAGGTAATTGATTTTTGGGGTTGAAATTGCCTATATGCTCTACGGCGCTCCTGAATCCATCCTAGTGGAAACATTAGCAATGGGAAGAAATACAGTCCATCGTAAGGGAAAAAAAAAGTAAGGAAATTTGTTTTTATCAAACCTCTTAGTATGCATTGTAAAATGTTTTGAATTATAAAAACTCGTTCATCAATCTACCCTCTCGATTTTGAAACAAATGTCTAGTTTTTTTGCTCATAAATCATTCTTTTAGCAAGGACAGGCTTTTGTTGATTCCTTGCAATAGCTTCAACTGTCTGTGTTCGTGTAAGGTGCTCGCAGAAATTTCATTGGGTCATTTTTCAAATCATATTACAGTCATGTTTGAGGAATGGCTCTGTTTCTGTTATTTTGCATCTTTTTTTGAAGATGACTGAAAAAAACTCACACTTGCTGTCAGAAAAAAGCAAGGATGACACTTCTGAAAGGTATGTTTTTCACACACGGCAGGTTTAAAGCGGCTGTAAACGTTTTTCACTTTTTTGGGTTCCAACTACCTGACAGATATCACAGAAATTTCTGGGACTTTTCTCTGTGACAGCTCTAGGCTTTGTAAACAGTGAAAAGAATCTTAACTCAGACACACACACACACACACACACACACACACACATAATAAAAAATGAAAAAGTCACATTCAATTTAAAAACTTTTAGTAAAATAAAAAAAAAACATTGCACTTTTCTCATCCATTTCTCATTTTTTTTATTTAAACCTAATTTATTTACACACTTATTGTACATTTTTTGATTGAACATTTATTGAACATCAAAATGTTCATGTCTTTCCTTCTTCAGTTGAAAAGAAATTAAAAGATTGCAGGATTTTTCTCCATATAGTGGACTTTAATGGGGTCAATTGGTTGAACGTCTAAATTGCAGTTTCGATGCAGCTTTAAAAGGCTCTGCACAATCCCAGCCAAGAAATATGGATCTTATCAAGCAAAACAAAACATAAGCAAAACAATATCGTATTCTAAAAAAATACCCTACAAATGCTTGTCTTGCACTAGCTCGACTTCACGGATTACGTAGGCATGTTGTAAAGGTCACGTGTGATGAAGGTGGAAGTACTGACCCAGTGTTTACAAAGCAAATGTGCAAAGAAAGTCAAAAGCCCTTTACAAAAAACGGTAAGACAATGGACGATTTTAAAGTTGGAGAAATAAAAATGAGATGGAGTTTTTCGCTGTACCCTACCTTTTTGAATCACAGACATACACAGAATCACAGACGAGTACACAGACGAAAAACTAACCTGTACGTGACTCTTCCAACATGATTACGTAATGCGTGAAGTTGTGGACGTGCATCGCAGAGCTAGTGCAAAATGAGCATTTGTGGTTAAAAAGTATATACAGTTTTTTTTATTTGTTTAGAAAATAACCGTTATAAATAATCGTTTCGCTAGATAAGATTCCTCGACCTGGATCGTGTAGAGCCCTTTGAAGTTGCCCTGAAACTGCAATTTGGACCAGCTTCAACCAGCTGATCTTCATTGAAGTCCACTGTATGGAGAAAAATCCTGGAATGTTGTGCTCAAAAACCTTAATTTCTTTTTTTATCCTTGAAGTGAACTAATCTTTTAAAGTTTTGGGATAGCGGTCTAAAGGCCCATTAAGGATGATAACTATGATGGTAATGATTTAAATACATTTTTAAAAAATTAATGCAAATTAGTCCACACCACAACTATAATAATAACAGCACAGAACAATGATAAAAACAGCAAATCATCTTGCTTTAAATATCTTGAGACAGAGGACAACTGCGGTGCATGTTTATTATAAACAAAATGTTGTTGTGCGATGGTGTGGATGCTAATATAGCTATCATATCTTTATAGTTAACATTCTTGATGTGAATTGGCCATTAATTCAGTGGCTAAGACTGTTAGAAGTAGCTTTAGATGACTGAAAAAAAACACTTAGCAAGATGGCTAGCAAAGCTACTATTGCGTTGGAGCTTCTATTCTAAGCACCTGTTCAGTTATAGATCAATATCCTCAAGCATTAGTGTATCAGTTTTTGAGTTTAGATATTTTATTAAAGGCAGACAAATAGTCTTTAGCTCCCTTAAAAGCCTTGTATATTTGTCAGAGCAGGCAAAGCCTGGAAACGATCGCAAATGAGCTGAAAATATAGATGAAAGTTCATGTTTGATGCGAGACGATGTATTTGTGCCAGAGCCAGAGGAAATCATTTTCTCCTAATGTATGTACATAGTAAATAACCCAGCACCGGTTTATTTTGATTCATGAGTCAATCAATGTAGCTGCGATCGGCTGTGGCTGCAGATGGCTGACGAGGTTCCACGTTGTCTCCCTCCGTTTGGCGTTTCTTTATTTATTTATGCCAGCGAGAGGGGGGAGAAAGTGATAAACAGAGGGAAAGAGAACTGATCTGGAGTGAAATAGACTGTATTCCTTATCAAAGCAGCGATCCACTTTGACATGGATGAGAGTATCAATGTTGAACTCCTTTTCTTTGTTCCACGCCGCATGTGTGCGTACAAGCGTGTCTGGAGAGCATTTGATCGAGGGTGGATCCGTGTTTGGCGCCGCACTCCCGACGCTGCCGAATAGGGAGGGGGGGAAGCTGTCGTGAAGAGTGTTTGATGTTTGGAGTTGCAAGCTTGTGTGTACGTGTATTAGAATGTGTTTGTTTTAGCCGGTCTTACATTGCAAGTCTTTTTGTTGGACGTCCACCTGTGTACGTCAATGTATGTGCGCTCACAAGTAGGTTTGTGTAGTACAGAGATCTTGACCCCTGGGGACCAGCCTGTTCATTATTCTTCTTAAAAGAAGCATTAAAATTTCATCACTGCAACGCAATCTCCGCTTCAGCACAGAGACCGGAGAGTAGCTGGGATGGGGAAGGGGGTTGGGTAAGGGGAGGCTGAGCATCTCTCTCCCTCTCTTTCTCTCTCTCACTCGTGGATTGGTTGGAAACGTGGAGGGCGGCACACACCCTTGGATTGTGATGGAAGTGATCGAGTGGCCCTTTTCGCTTGCGGAGTGAGCCGTCTGTTCTTAGAGTCTGCTGCATACAGGCGGGGGCTCTAAAAGAGGGGTCAACGTGGACCAAGTGGATTTTCCATCACATTTAGGCACTATGGCACTTGTTGTAGTACTACCTGGCTCTCCGTGTGGGCCTTGCCCACCTCCTGCAGGGAGGGATGCTGTAGACACACTGGGGGATGGGAAGGTAAGATTGGAGGCGTCTGGTGTTTCTATATGAAACTCTACCTGTTGGTCTCTCCGCGTGTGAGGTCCCAGCTAGGACTGGGTGATATTAAATATTCAGAGTAAATATGATTAGAAAATATTTTATTAATTATTACATTGATTTTAAGCAAACTGCAGTGCACTGTTAATATTTATTTTAGATTAGTTTCTGTAATCCTTTTTTGTCAAAGCTTGAGTTTGAGACTGTTAAAGTCGCAATGAAAAGGAAGTAGCGTCAGATTTTTTCATCTGTTTTGTGACACATATCCAAGTGTAACAGATTATCGGAAGAAATTATAGGGCGGCGACTTGGTTCTGTTCATTATTATTGATTGGATGGAGGCAAATCTGAATGCAAGCTTGAGTTTTTTTTATTTACACTAAATAAAATTGCAATTAGATGCTATTTGCACAACATGAAAATAGTGATTGATTCTATTTATGTAAAAATAGCAGCATTTTCTGCTATTTATACTACTTTATTAATAGTGGCAGATATATGCACCTCAGTGTTGTACTACATTATAAAACTGTATGCAGTGTAAATTATCATTTTTATGAAAATTATTAAATGGATGGCACCTTAAAGCTACCCGATACACACCGACGATGCACTTTATTTTCAACTTTTTAAATTATTTCCTTCATTTTTCTTTAAATTGAAATGCATTTTGGCATATACATATGAAATGTAAAAAGAGAGAGTTCAGCAAAAGGCGGATTCGAACTCGGGTCAATGGCGTCAAAAAGACAACGCGACGCATTTTACGCCATTTTGCTGTTGTTTGGTTTATAAGTTGGATTCATTTTTTACAAATCAGTCAAACTGTTCATTTAAATTATTTTAAACTCAAGATTAATTTGCATTGTTGCAAAAAATGCTTAATTGTTTTAATGTTTTAATTCTTACACTAAACATTTATAATCTACTCATGAAAATAATTGAAATGTTGATTTTTCTATGTCATTTCAGAACAAATACATATTATTTTCATCATTTTTTTCCCTCTAAATCACCTGTTCTCAGTCACAGCAGATTTAGGATGTAGTTTTTTGCATTTTTGTGCCTAATGTTGATAAATGAGCATATAACGGTGAAGCAGAGATTGAACGGCTTTATCTCCTGCTCTTCATTACCATATGTTACACACAACATAAGGTGTGCATTGTGCATTGTACACTACATGTCGTGTCATTTTGTCTCCTTAGAGGACCTTCTGAGAAAGTCAGAAAGCACAGCTGCCTGGCATCTGCCACTCCCTGTGCATATGCTGCTTTGTTTCCGACGTCTTACCTAGACGCTCTTTCATCTCTGCCTTTCCGCTTCTCTCATTTTATTGTGGCAGCAGTAAACAGCTGATGAATATCTCTCAGGTCAGTAATGGTTTGCGGTATGTTGGAGCGTGTGGTTGAGCGGGCCATGATCGCTGGGTAATTCACCTGCGTGGGACACTGGATCAGCGCCGTTGCATGATGGATCACCTCTGAGGATGGGGGGATAGATAGAGCGAGAGAGAGAGAGAGGAAAGGAGGGGTCCTGCTGGTGGCAGTATATCACGGTCGGGATAATAGAATTCTGCCGAGTTGACAGATCCGCGCTCACCTAATATCCTACCTGCATTTCACACAGCTCAGGTCCCAAGCCCAAGAATGCTACTAATCCACATGCCGACAACCCTTTGCCTCTTATGGGTCAATGGCTCTGCTGTGGATTGAATTTGAAGTTGAGAATGATTAATAGTCAATAACAGGCCTGATGAATACAAACTCCACCCCCACGAGCAGCCTTCATATTCATTTAATGTACTTATGACTTCCATCTTGATAATAACTAATATGTCTAATCCACTCAGCTTCACAGATTACCCATCTGCCCATTTGATTAAACGAAACTGAAGTCTTGACTGTGTGCGGCGATGCTTTCACGACTCTTTAAGTGATTTCCTTTTACTGTTGAGTGTGTAAAGCGTGAGATCGAGTTTGTTTACTCTGGTCTAGATGGATTTTCTGAACACATTGAAGATTCTCAGCGCGGTCCACTCACAGTTCTTTTTCAGGTAATCATCACCACAGAGCTGTGAAAATGCACACCGCTCTCATCCAGCTTTGATTGCGTTGCGTGTTGCAATTTTCCTTCCCATTACCTTCTCAGGTAGTTGTGGTTTAGCAAGCGGTGCCGGTGCTCGCCTGCAGGTCTGATGAGTAAAATAAGAAGATGGCTCTTGCAATCTGCACCCGTAACATACTTGCATTTCCGCCCACCGTTTATCTGTCATTTTGATGCATTCATGTGATTTGGTAAGGCTCACACTGTTTAATAAATACCCATGACCAGGAGCGAACGGTGGGGGGTTGGCGGAAAGAACATGCATGTGTGTGTGCGCTCTGGTCACAGGCTGTTGCGCAGTGTATATATACCCCTGGGGCGAAGGATGTGTGTAGAAATGAGATTTGGACACCATTATTGGACAGAAGAAGTTGTTTTATTAAGGAGACCATGGAAACAAAGAGCATCTAAAATGCAACAGAAATTGAGCTAAGCGTGGAGGGAGGCTGTATATCATGCCGGCAATTACACCTCAGTGCTACGGCATGTAATAAAAGCGATTTTATGCAGACAGAGCGCATGAATAAGAGATGCTTATGGTGAAGAAGGTATGAGGATGGAAATCACCGCTGAGCCGTCTAAACTCTGACCTCACTGTCTGGGCGGCTCCGCTTTCTGGTGCTGGTTTTAATAGCTTGAGAGTTGAATGACTGTGTAACTAACCATGTTATTTTTAATATATATACATATACACATATATATGTAAATATCTAAATATACATATTAGTTCTGTCAAAATTAGCACGTTAACACAGGTGATTAATTTTTCCAATTTAACGGCGTGAACATTTTTTTAACACAGTTAACGCATTCCACTCACAACTGCTGCTTGTGTATCTTTTTGGGACAAGAAATGTGTTTATTTAGTCGCTGGATGTCTTTATGACCCCATCAAACGGGAGACTTTTTAAAAACGCACTCCTACTTCACTTCAGCGCTAGTGAAACGAGTGAGGGAAAGGTACAGGTGATGAGAGAGCATCAGAGAACAACTGTGAAATGTGGTCAGATGAGATGTTGTCAGGCCATATGTCAGTAAAAACCAATTTACCTGTCCTGTCAGCCGTTACACTGTGCTTGTAGCACGCGCACTTCAATTGACCCTTCGCAAACAGCTTAATTGACAGGTGATCTGACTGACATAACACAGAATAACACAGAATCCGCTATTCTGTCCGACAAACAAATCAGACAGGAGAGTAGATTAATTTCTGTGGACTTTAACTTGAAAAATTGTGTGTATTGATGTCTTTCTGTGGTTTAAAGGGGTGCTATTATGCTTTTTCACTTTTTGAACTTTAGTCGGTGTGTGGTGTGTGTCTTTGGGCATAAAAAAAGTTCTACAAAGTTCAAATCTCAAAGTCCACTCCAAAGGGAGATATGTAGTTTTTAAAAAATCCCTTTTCAAGAACTACAATGAATGGCTCCTTTGGACTACAACGTTTGTTTTCCGCGTGCAATGATGTCACAATGCAGTCCATTAGAATATCATTAAATTAAATCCCGCCCAAAGAAATTCGAATTGTTGGGGGGTGTGTAGGGAAGAGGTGGGGGATTAGCCTAACTTTAGTGATGCTGTGCGGAGCACCACTTCAAAGAGCCGCAGCGCGGCAGGGATAAACACAAGCATTCCCTAGATTGGCCGCTTTAGAGCTGTAACGTGCCGCAGACGTGTGCAGTACAGGGGGTCGAAACACATGTCGAAGCCATGATCTACTCCGGTTACCGCGTCTGAGCTGTAACGCACCACAGACGTGTGCAGTGTGTGGTAGGAGATTTATTCATCATACAGTGTAGATAGCTTCACTTATAACGCAAGTGTTTTTTTAAATGCGTAACTTGCACTAGATTAGGCTAGGCTAATCAGTGATGATGTTCTTTGATAATGTTAGGCGGCTTTTAGCCTTATGCTGGAGCTGGTTTCGGGCAGTGAAACTAATGTAAATGTAATGTAAACTGTATGTAAATAATTAAATAAATTAGCATGATAATATCATGTATCGGCGATCTCACAGGCTGAGGATAAGACCCAACACTACTGTAGCGTATTATTTACTCACCCTCCATGCATCCTAAGTGTATATGACTTCCTTTTTTCAGACCAATGCAATCGGAGTTATATTAAAATTTATCCTGGCACTCCCAAGCTTTAGAATGGCATAGAAGGGTGTTTCTCCTCATCAGTCCAAAACAAGTCCAATAATATGCATCTATCCATAATAATAAAAGTGGCTCACACAGCTCCGGGGAGTTAATAAAGGCCTCCTGTAGCAAATCAATGTGTTTTTTGTAAGAAAAATATCCATATTTAAAACGTAAGAATCACTTTAATCAAGCTTGCGCTGACAGTTGTACACAGAACCTGCTTCTTTGACAAGGGGCGTGGCAGTACTGAAACAATGTCTAAGCTGTTAGCCAATCGCAACGCAGTGGGACAGCTAACCAATGACAACACATTTCGTTTTTCGGAAGGCGGGCCTTCATTAAACCTGGAACTAATCGAGCCATTGTGCCATGCTGGGAGAAATGTATTGTAATAATGTAAATTATGTTAAAAAATAATAAGTTTTTCAAACCACCAAGCATGAAAGCATGTTCTAGTACACCCCCAAAACAAATTCAAGACTTTGTAAAAGAGTGTAATAGGACCCCTTTAGATAAAATGCATTTTGATGTTCATTCATGTTTTTTTCATGCTTTTTAGTTAGGAAAAAAAATGATCAGGTTAGGTGTCAACGCAGTGCAACTACAAGGCACAACACATTAATGAGCCACAACATAGTATTTATTGTTTGAATTTCTTAAAAAATGACATTTTAAAGCTGAGACCTTGTTTCAAACTAGAAGTAACCTGCTCTGTCTTGTCTATCTCTGTTGTCAGTTTCCTCTTTGTTCCGCAATGTATTTTTCACTGTGTGAGAACATGATGTGTAGTGTGAGAGCAGTATTGTTTGTCGGACATAGCAACAGTAACTAAGGAGGGCAGGTTTTTGCGAAGGGTCAATTGCACGCACAAATGTGGCAGCGCACGGTGTAGCCTTTATCATTTATGCGAATGAATGTATGAGTATGCGTGTCAGATCCGCATCACGTTCAGCAGTGGCAGCTCTTAAAGTAATAGCAGCAAAATAACCTAATAACCCAGCTGCTGTGACGTCTAGTTAAGTGTGATTCATTTCAGAAAAATGTGCAATTAATTCCTTTTTTTTTTATTGATTGACTGCACTAAAACATATATATATACACACACTACTATTTTTTTTTTTTTTTTTTTTTTTTAAAGAAGTATCTTATGGTCACCAAGGCTGCATTTATTTAAGTAAAAATGGGTAATATTTTGAAATATTAGTTCAATTTAAAATAACTATTTTAATATATTTTAAAATGTAATTTTTCTTTGGCAAAGCTGAATTCTGAAGGATCACTTGACACTGAAGACTAGAGTAATGGCTTCTGAAAATTCTGCTTTTCTATCACTGGATTAAGTTACATTTTAAATTATATTAAAAAGCAAACAGTTATTTTAAATTGTAATAATATTTCACAATATTACTGTTTTTACAGTATTTTTAATCTGATAAGTGTAGTGTTGTTGAGCCTTTTTAACTCTTTGACAAATTATCTCATCTTTCATGAGAAAACAAAGAAAGACGAGATTCCCCTTCAAGGGAACTGGCACTGCTTCCTCTGTCTGGCTTCCTCTCTGGGAAGCATGGTTACATGCGTAACCAAAGACGTTCCCTTTCAAGGGAGGACGCATTGCGCCCACTAGAGGACACAGTGTCTCAATCCCTTTTGGGGAACCATGGTCGCATACATAACCCAAAGGGTTTTGCAGATTTCTGTGTTTTCACTGTTATACGCTTGGGGTGCTATTATGCGTCTTCTGAATGAGACCAACATTTTCCAATCAAAAACACAGACGTGGAAAACGCAGAAATGAGCGATCTCATATGTATTCAGTTAAAAAATAATGCGATCATCGACAGTAAACAGCATATAAATCAAAACTGCCTAGTGTTACCGAGTGAAGTGTTGATCAAGGAAGTGGTTATGCTCTGTGCAAGCTTTGGAGGTGCTAATGGAAGTGATCTACTGCATCTATGTTTTGATCATTGTTACTGAATATGATCCAGATCCAAACGTGATTTAGTGTTAAAGAAGTGTTAAAAAAATTATACTTGAAGCTAGAATAAAACAGGTTTTCTGTTTAAAAGTAGAGGCTCTTTTCTTTATGTTGTTGTATTGCATGTTCAGTTATTCATGCAACAAAATATTCCATGGGCCATTAAATTTGAGTGCAAATGATCAAAAACGCTGGCTCTGGCTGGCTTTTTTTCAAAGTATGTTGGCAGGGAAAGAGTTAAAAATAAAAATTCTAATTATTTCAAATTTTTAACCAGTAGTATATATTTTATTTTACATGAACAGGGAAAATAGTGGCTGGAGGCGCTGTGCGGCATTAGAAAACAGGAAAGAACACGAAAAACCTTCTGTGGGATTTGATCATGGGATTTTACATACGCTCAAAACTGAGATTTCGTGTTATGATTTGTTCCCCGATTTGGTGGTTCTACCATCTTGCCGTAATGGGATTTTACCGTAATCCCTCTGTAATCTCACTAGATTACTCTATTCTCCAGATTAGCAGCTCAGGAACTGAATGGAGAAGGCAGTTCTGTGGTTTGGTATTAGTGTAATCTTAGTATAATTGGCTTTTAATACGAAATCCATTGAAACGAATGAGTGAATAAAGGTGTTTTATGTCTAGCTGTGCTTGCTCTGCCTTGAATAATGAGGCAGGGACTGTTGCTCAGATAGAATATTTCTTGCTTCTGTTCTCTGAATGAGAAAGGGAGTGCCACAGAATGCTGGAGAGAACAAAGAAACGAGTGCTGGCTTCATGTTTTCACAGAGAAAAAGACGGAAGAAGAGCATACATAGTATTTCCAAAATCTGACATAGTATGGCTAACCTTCATAAATGACAGGTTAGCCTGTTTTCACAAAATATTGGAGATTTTAATGCACTTGATTCAAATAAGTGTTATTTATATAGAGCTAACACGTTGTTCTGAAGCAAATAAGTTTTACAAACATTTGTACTGTAGCAATTTTTATACAACTTAGAGGAAAAGGCAGATGTTTTCATGAGTATGACCATAAAATAATACATTTAGACAGAGAATATGCTCTTGAACCCTTCTAAAAGACATTAACATGCTTTTTTAGAATCTGATGATATCATGATGGTAATACCAAGTATATTTTTACTGAATTATTACATGCAATCCCAAAATCGCATCATGCATAAATATGGCAGTCGTTCAATACCTTCTGTTACTTTTTTGTAAGAACATTTAGAACATATACTACATGTTTCTGGTTTATTGATATATTCAGATTTGATAAGAGTGGTACAAGAGAAAGCAAGATGCTTGGTACCTGCATCGCTTCTACCTGCCCGCCTCTCCCTCTGTTACCGTGACAACAGGAAAGCCAGGGTCATTCCGACAGCAGCAAACCAATCAGCCCCGTCATAAAATGACAAAACGTGCAGACTGCGTTCAGGACTCCGTTGAACTGTATCAGGGGAGGAATGTTTTCACACTCTGAATGATTTGAACATCAGTGTTACTGCATAATCTGCCACTGACCGGATAGTTTCCCAGAGCAGCCACAACGTGATGAATGGACGGCTGTTTGTTTCCTTGTATTTTTGTTTGCTCTAGTATTTTTTTTTTTAGCATGGAGTAGGATGGCCATGCAGGTACTGTATGTGGGTTAAAGTTTAAGACACTCTGCTGTTTGCCTGAGGGCTCAGGGCTCGGTAAACAGAATTGTAAATTCAGCTGAGGCTCGAGGCTGTTGAGAAACTTTGTAGTAAATGGGCACAGTTGGGACTTGCATAGAGACTGTTATGACAGTTGTTGTCCAATTAAACAGCCCCACAAAATGTATTCAGTGGGTACTGACATCTAAATTTAGCTTTTACCTATGTGTAATTTTGTGTACATACACATATGATTTTTTAAATAGCCTTGCGCTAACTTATGTAGGATAATTTGAAGGAATAGTTGAGCTGAAAATGAACATTTTATGATTTCTTCATTGTCGTGTTGTACCAAAACCAGACTTACTTTCTTCCATGGATAAAGATTTTTGAGAAAATGAATAGGATGTAGTATTATACTGTATGTATACTAGAGGTATAACAGTATATGTATAAACAGCTTTGTTTTAACCTCTGCTCATGCGAAACTTGCGAAATTTGAAACTAATCTTATTTATTTTAATTTTAATGAAATATTAATTCTTAAGTCTCCAAATCTGTCTTTTAGTCAGCTGTTTCATTTTTTTTTTCTTTTTAAAACTGATTTTTAAAATATTTTGCTATGTGCTTTTGTCATTTTTATTAGTTTTTGTTTTAGATATTTCTTTTTAGGTCAAATTTAAATTTATTTCCGTTTTCGTGGTTAAAGCTTATTTTATTTTATTTTATTTTATTTTATTTTATTTTATTTTATTTTATTTTATTTTATTTTATTTTATTTTCAGTTCAAATTTTTGTTTAGAAGTTGAAGTTGTTAGTTGTTCAGTTGTTCATTGTTTATATTATTATTACATTTTGTTTTACTTTAGTTTTATTGTAATGTCAAATTTAAGTGTTTCGATTTAATTTTATCTATTTTATTTTATTTTAGCTTTATTGTAATTACAAATTGAACTGTTTGCATATTTTATTTTATTCTTTATTTTCTTTTTTTTTTTTTTGTTATTTTAGCTTTATTGTAATTACATTTTTTTTATTTGTTTGTTTAATTATTTATTGTTTTATTTGATTTTATTTATTAGTTAATAATTTTAGTAGTTAACAATTAGTTGCCAAAGCAATATTTTCACATTTTTGTTTAAAAGTTAAAGCTATGTTAGTTGTTCAGTTTTATTTTATATATTTAGTGTAGCTTTATTGTACTTACAAGATTATTATTTTTATAAAATTTTATTTTATTTTATTTTATTTGTAATTTTGGTAGTTTACAGTTAGTTTCCAAAGCAATATTTTCAAATTTCATGTTAATTTAATTTAATTTAGTATTATTTTTTTGTTTTGTTTTGTTTTGTTTTGTTTTATTTTAGCTTTATTATAATTACAAATTTAACTGGTTAGTTAAATGATCCTGTTGAGATATGGACTGTCAAGCTCCAAAAGCTGACAAAAATGATGCATATTACTTGCTTGCTGCTATATTAGTCTCACAAAGTCATACGTTAGCTTTGTCTGACAAACAGACTGAAATTTTTTCACAATACATCAAATTCTCCATTGTAGCACTTAAATCTCATTGATATTCTCATAGATCAAGAGACATAGTACCAGATATGATGTCATACAGCTTTGAAACTACATCATACAGGATGTACTATTCCTTCAAAAGCTTCTTGACATGAAAGTCACAGACAGAATTGACATAACGTCATACCACATCAATATTTTTTATAATATTAAATTTTTAAAAGCATCAGTCTGTGCACTTTGAATCAATACTCATGCAAACGGACTAAACAAACGACTGAATGAATCTGAGTTCTCTGCATTTGTTCTCAGTATTGCTGAGGCAAGCAGTTGGCACAGACACAAGCGAGTCTGACACGTTTATGTCGTATGAGGGTTTCAATAGCCGTCCAGTTTTATTTAAAGCATGTTGCTTGGCATGCATTTAGAGTGATGTTACAGCTCCTCCCGTTTATCTCTGAAATGTGCCTCGTTCACGGACGCTCTCTCTGCAGATTTCCCTCCATAAACCGGGAACGGGGAATAAATCACTCTCAGGAAAGCAGTGAAATCAATTTATTGCTCGCGAAATAAAACTCATCTTTTGTCTTTGCGAGTACAGGGAGGACAGGTATGAAAGCTTGGCTGGTAATTACACGTTTATTATGTTTTAATCATCGTCTGTCTAAGGTTTCATTGCTATCGGTTGATCCCTGATGGACACATGCCGGGTTGGGCGGGTTGTTTGTGTGTGTCTGTGATTGTGTGTGCAAAGCTCAAGTGCAAATCTTCACCACTCCAGCACATCCACAGCGCTGCATTTGCCAAGCGTGTAATTGCTAGTCAATTTTAAAACTAATTCAAGGGCAAATCTGCATTTTTTTTATTACTTGATTTTCATTATTCGTATTATTATTTTTGATTAACCACTTAAAGGGATAGATTACACTAAAATGAAAATTCTAGGAAATTAATTAATCACCCTCATATGTTGTTCCAAACCCGTAAGACATTTGTTCATCTTTAAAACACAAATGAAAATTTTGATGAAATCCAATAGCTTTCTGACCCTGCATAGACAGAACTGACACATTCAAGGCCCAGGAAGGTAGATAAAATAGTCCATGGGACATCAGTGGTTCAACGGTAATTTTATGAAGCTACGAGAATACTTTTTGTGTGCAAAGAAAACAAAAATAATGGACTTTATTCAACAGTTTCTTTCTTTAGTGTCAGTGTTTTCAATGCTACTGACCTCTGATCTGTTATGAGACACTGCAGGGGACATTTCCATGCTTTGATCATTTCTCCCAGAGGAAATCAGTGGAAGTCCACCACAGACATTTACATCTGTACATCAAATTAAAGTGGCAGCACAGAGGCCAAGCCAATGAATCATATTTTATTGGATGTACTCTAGCTTACTGATTATGAATGCTCAATGAATACCAAATGTCAGTAAAAGGGCAAAGAAAGAGACTTAATTTCTTCAATACTCAGTTACTCTGGATATCGCCCTGACTTCACAATAAAAATAACATTTATAGCAGCAATATTAATATACTGTGTGCATTGCACCTCATTCTTGAAACACAAATAAAACAAATTTCAAAGAATTTACACAGATATCCATTCTGTTTGTGTTTCATGAAGACTTCTTAGTACTTTTTTTTTTTTTTTTACCACAGGTACATTTAAATTTCATCTTTCAATCCTTGTTCTTGTCGTTAAAGGTTTAGTTCACTTCCAGAACAAAAGTTGCCTGATAATTTACTAACCCCCATGCCATCCAAAATGTTCATGTCTTTCTTTCTTCAGTCGAAAAGAAATTAAGGTTTTGAGGATTTTCTCCATATAGTGGACTTCAATGGAAGGCAATGATTTGAAGTTCCAAATTGGAGTTTTAATGCAGCTTCAAAGGGCTCTACACGATTCCAGCCGTGATCAGTCATTTTAAAAAAAATTAAAAATTTAAATGATATACTTTTAACCACAAATGCTTGTCTTGCACTAGCTCTGCGATGCACGTCTATGACTTCACGCATTACAAAATCACGTTGCAAAGATCACTCAAGGTTAGTTCTTCGTCTGTGTACTGCAGAAGGTAGGGTAGGGCGAATAACTCATCCGACACGATTGTTTTACCTTTTTTTGTAAAGGGCGGTTGACTTTCTTTGCACGTTTGCTTTGTAAACACTGGGGTGGTACTTCCACCTACGTCACACGTGCCCTTTCCAACATAATTATGTAACACGTGAAGTTGAGCTAGTGGAAGACGAGGATTTGTGAAGGATTTGTTGAATTTCGCTAGATAAGACTCTTATTCTTCAGTTGTGATCCTTTAAAGTTGCATTGAAACTGAAATTTGGACCCTCAACCCGTTGATTCCCATTGAAGTCCAATATATGGAGAAAAATCCTGGAATGTTTTCCTCAGAAACCTTCATTTCTTTATGACTGAAGAAAGATAGAACATTTTGGATGACATCCCAACAGGCATTGGACGTCAATATAACATCAGATTGTTGTTGAACCCCAACGGCGGACAGATGTTGCATTTTGGTTAAAAATGAAATTTGTATTGACATCAGAACCCAACATCAGATTGATGTCAACCTCTGACGTTGGACAGACGTTGCATTTTGGTTAGTTAATGCCACAACCAAAAACCAACAAAAACTCAATGTTTGTTGATGTTGGAATTTGACATTGTGTGGACGTTACCATTGGGTTTTGGTCACCATACCTTCAGACTAAATGTCAGTATTTGACGTCAATGCGACGCTGGCTTGAGACATAGGCTCAACGTTGGATTTTGGTTACTTTGCAACAACCTAAAAACAACTAAATGTCAACATCAGCTAGCGTCGGTACTGGACATCAAATTAACGTTGTCATTAGACATTGACTTAACATTGAATTTTAGTCACCCGACATCACAACTGAAATTTAACCAAATATCAACGCATCAAATATAAATACTTTGTACAATAAAATGTGTGGTAAAATTTGCACTTCTGTCAGATTCAGAGTCAGATATGGCTTATCCAATCAAAATTTTTAGACCAATATTTTATTAGAACTCGTAGTCTTATTATGCACTGCTTTAGTAAAAATTATTAGCTTATCTTTTTATCCTCAGCTACTTTCACTGGTTCTTTTCATAAAATGTTATTTATTTTTGTAAGTAGCATTGGTTTGTTCAGATAACTATACTTACGACTGAATGACACGATTAAATCAAATCAAACATGTACCTGTCTGACCTGTTTGAATTAGTACATTGTTATTCAGATAGCAAATGTGATTTCTTTCCACTCTATTTGCCTAATAACAGGATTCTGTTCTCAAGTGTAGCGGATGTATATTAGCGCCAGTGAGATGGTCCACATATACCCGCTTCATTTGTTTTATATTTCTGTGCTTTTTTTAATCACAATGTTCTGGTCTACAAAATTCTGTATAATTACTGCGCTTGGATTCTCATTAATGCCTCCGGCGACTGACAGGAAGCCAACTTATCCATTAAAGGACACATACTTTTTGTACATACAGATGTATGGTAACTGAATTCGGGAACAGCTTACTAGCATACTACTTTTTCACTTTCACATCTGAATTTGTCAATTAATTGTGGAATATGCAAAGTATTTGTTTTTGAAATAACAGAAATTGTTGTTCACCTCAAAACTATTTAGCTGACAGACAAGGAGGAGTATTTCCATCATCATGAGTGCTTTTATCTATTCATTTTGACAGCCTGGTTTCATCTCTAATATCACATGTGTATTTGAAAACCGACTTACTGCCCTCACTGACAGAGGTACTCTAAATTATTCAAGCAAATGCTGTAAAATGAACAGTCAAATGATAGAAACCATAGAGATATGCAGAGTAAAGTGTGTCAGTCCTTTGCAGAGATATGTGAATGTGTCTTTTTGTGAAAATAAGGGAAATTAGCACTAATGAATAATGCAGGAGATGGTAGCACTCAGTTGTGCTCTTCAGAGGAGCCTTCGAGTGATGCTGTGTGTTTAGCGTCTTGTAAGGCAGATGCGGCATGTAGATTTATGTGCATTTGTTGATTCAATCAAGCTATTGTTTTGCAAAATCCTGTGAGACCCTGGGCCTATTTTTCTAAGAATTGCTCTCTGACAAATAACAATAACATAATAATACTATCCCACTATGAATTCCTCAAGATGCTTCTTTCCATCTGGATTCAGGACAGTCGTAGCTGACAAAAAAGACTTCTTAATTAGCTTTTTGTATTCCAATTTTGACATAAATGATAAACACATGTTGCATGTTGTGCCTTTGATTAAAGGAAAACAAGATGACTGCAACCGAAAATGAATGAGGAAGAAAATTGGTTAATTTTAAATGAACTAGTTCAAAAATTTGATCCACTGATTCAGTTGAGCCATTTCTTAAAAGAATTCACAAAATTGAGGATATTACCCTCAACTGACCAGTGTAAGGTCAAGTTGAAGTAAAAAAATAAAGGTTATGGTGCATTGAAATAAAAGAATCAGAAGCAAGACAAGAAAAAAAAAACGTTTGGCACAGAGATAGCGGTTAAATAGACGCTTTTACACAAATAGCCACAAGTCAATGCATTCTGAGGTTCAAGAACTATTATTAATGAAATCCAAAACCTAGTATATCTCAATCCTAAAGATGAAAATTGGGAATCACGAGCCAAAAGTATCTCTCCGTGTCATTTTGCTTTATAGTGGTGTCCATGAACTTCTAACATCTTGCATGTCAAACACCCTTTGACAGGCCAATGTTTTGAAGTCTGCCAAAAGGGCAGACAAGGCCAGCCATCGATCCTGTGGTAATTGCTCAGAGCTTGGTCTCTTCCCAGAATGCCTCTTACAACCTCAGCATGACTCAATCCTTCCTTTCTTTAGCGGTTTGTGGAGAAGAAGGGTGAAAACAATCACGTGCCAAAGAACAAACGTGTGTTTATTCATATATGGAGAAAAACACTAGTAACAAGACTCACTTTGATATGCAGATATACTGCCTCCTTTCACTCACTGCACAAAACACCACAAGGGATATTGACTTTTTAGTGAGCGTTAGCTATTTTGGTGAAGCGATTTCACATTTGGGATGCTGGGACAGCAAATGATGCTCTACGGAAGGGGGTGGCATTTTCTGCAAACAAAATGCTATTTTTACATATTTTATAAAGATCATTTACGTGACACTTTGATTGCAGACGCACATTGAAATGGCTGTTCTTGCATAACGAAACACAAACTGTTTTGTTTTCTAACTTTATCTTGGAAACTCTTTAATGTCGCTGACCATTTAATCGCCGTCATGTACAGTATGTAGTTTAAATGGAAGCCCATTTCCGCCACTGAATTAAAATTAAAAAAGGTAAGTGCAACTTTTTATCTCACAGTTCTAACCTTTTTTCTCACAATTGCAAGTTTACAACTCATAATTCTGACTTTTTTCTCAGAAATGTGAGATATAAACTCGCAATTCTGAGAAATTAAGTCAGAATTGTGGTATATGAACTTGCAGTTCTGACATTTTTTCTCTTTATGTGATATAAACTCCCAGTTGTGAGTTATAAAGTCACTATTGCGTGATATAAACTTTTTAAACAGTTAACATTAAAACAGTTGTGAGCGAAAAACAGAAATGCAAGATTTAAACTCACAATTATGACTTTTTGTCCTCAGAGTTGCGGGTTTATGTCTCGTAATTGTGACTTTTTTCTCAGAATTGTACATTTATATCTCGCAATTTTGAGTTTTTAATGTGCGATTGTGAGTTAATAAGTCAGAATTGTGAGATATAAACTTGCAATTTTGAGAACATATATATTTTTTCCCCCTTAAAACTGGACTTTATAACTCGCAATTTCGAGGTTATATCTCACAATTTGGAGAAAAAAGTAAGAATTATGAGGAAAAAGGTCAGAATTGCAAGATATAAACTCGGAATTGTGAGAAAAAAAGTCAGAAATGTGAGATACAAACTTGCATTTGTGAGGAAAAAAAGTCAGAATTGGGAGATACAAACTCGCATTTATCAGAAAAAAGTCCGAATTGGTAGATAAAAACTCACATTTGTAAGAAAAAAAGTCAGAATGAAAAAAATCTGAATTTTGAGATGTAAACTCGGGATTGTGAGGGAAAAAGTCTGAATTGTGAGATACAAACTCGCATTTGTGAAAAAAAGAATCGTGAGAGATAAACTTGGAATTGCGTGGGAAAAAGTCTGAATTGCAAGATACAAACTCGCATTTATCAGAAAAGGTCAGAATTGGTAGATAGAAACTCGCGTTTGTAAGAAGAAAAGTCAGAATTGTGAGATATAAACATGGAATTGCAAGAAAAAAGTCAGAGTTGCGAGATATGAACTCTTATTTGTGATATAAAAAGTCAGAATTGTGAGAGATAAATGTGGAATTGCAAGGAAAAAAGTCTGAATTGTAAGATACAAACTTGCATTTATCAGAAAAAGTCAGAATTGGTAGATAGAAACTTGCATTTGTAAGAAAAAAAAAAATTGTTAGATATAAACGGAATTGCGAGAAAAGTGTCAATTTCAAGATACAAACTCGCGTTTATAAGAAAAAAGTCAGAATTGTGAGGTACAAACTCGCATTTGTCAGAAAAAAGTCTGAATTTTGAAATATAATCTCGAAATTGTGAGGGGAAAAGTCTGAATTGCGATATACAAACTCGCATTTATCAGAAAAAAGTCTGAATTTTGAAATATAATCTCGAAATTGTGAGGGGAAAAGTCTGAATTGCGATATACAAACTCGCATTTATCAGAAAAAAGTCTGAATTACAAGATACAAACTCGCATTTGTAAGAAAAAAGTCTGAAATTTGAGATATAAACTCGCAGATCTCACTTTTTTTTTCTTGCGATTGCGAGTTTATATCCCACTATTCTGACTTCATAACTTGCTAACTTGATATCACAGTATTGCTGGAATTACCCTTTTAATTTTTTTTCAGTGTGGAAACATGCTTCCATACATTTCTGAGGAATGAAATAATAAGAAATAATCTGACAAATTGCTTAGCCTGTACCGTTTTATTATTTTTGCTGTTTACTACAATATTTGAACTGGTGTTGTGTTGATTGATCACTTGGGTGCATCTTTCCCTTAGTCATGTAATTTTAGGTTTCACTGTTTTTGTGGGTTGTGTGTGGAATTGCTAGGTTGAAAACATTAAACATTGATAATGCTGACTTATTTATTTTAAAAATTGTTCTGAAAACAAAGCAACCAGCAGAACAAACCGCAGGCTATGTGTGACCCACTGAAAATTGATCTACGCTGCACATCAGCAGGTCGTGATGCACTTAGTGCTGCTAGTGGGTCACACGAATGCTCTGTCCGGTTGTGTTTGGCTTCCCATGCCGCTCATAACTAAATAAAACATGTTGAGGAAGGATTATTTCAAGAGGTAAAATGTCACGCGTATGCAAGAGATTGCAACATTTGCAAAATATGCGATTGGATAAAAGAAATAGTTAACTGATTACACTTCCTAAGGCTGACCGTGACTTTTTTTTTGTTATTATAACTTTTTCACATCTGTTCAGAGACTGAGAGAATGCATCTGTTTTCCAGATTTGATGACCAAGGATGCATCTCTGAGCTGGACTACCAGAAAATACCCACTGGGATCTACTGGCTGGAAATTACAAACTTCTGAATGGATGTTTTCACGTGCGGAGAGGATGCTGGTCTGTTCGTCCTGCTGACCTGCTTTTGGTAGTTTCGGGAGTGTCTCCGTTCCTTGCCATTTTCCATCTCCTGTTCTTCCAGAAAGGCCCACCTCAGCCCGAGAGAAGATGTGACCCAGGCAAAGGAATAATCTGGCTGCCTGTAGCCCCCTCCCTTTCTCCCACACGTTTGGCTCGTAGCTCCTTTCTCTCTGTCTTTCTCTCTCTCACTTGCTCTCACTTGGAGATATTACTACTCACACCGGGGATGGATGTACCGCCTGAAACCAGCAAGCATGTAAAGAAGTCCACAAGTCAAAAGCTGGAGGATCAGAAAAAGGTAAGACATGTGGTTCATTCCTTCCACTTCCGCTGTCTTCCACAGGGCTGAAAGTTCAAGGCCATCAGTAGTGCAAAATGGATGAGATTTTCCACGCCGGTTTTCTTGCTGTGCTCAAAGCTGCTGCTGTTGGGTTTTGTATGTCCTGTTGGTTATTTATAAGCAGAGGTTCAGGTTGTTCTGCACGGGTGTAGGAATGATCTGTAAAGTTGTAACAGTTCAGTCTCTTTAAAATGAATTGATTTCATGTAGTTAATATTCAGTAGGTCAAGAAATCGTTTGCAGTGTTTTCAGCCTCTGCCACCTCAATATATGTGTATGAACACAGGAATAAAGTCTCTCGAACTGCGCTAAGAGTCACTTCAAGAGTATTTTACCATTTCTTTTAAGAAAAACTGTTGTCTCATCATGTAGTACAAACAGAAACTTAAAGGGTTTCACAGCTACCTGTCAAAAGTTCGGTTTATCTTGAAACTGTGATACACAAAATACAACTGTATTTTCAGACAAGGAACTATGGATTAACTGCTTAATAAATAGATATAAAATAACTTTTTTCTGGTTATTTTTATATTATTATTAATAGTAATAATTAAGTGATTAATTAAAGTGTAATTTTTTTTTTTAGGAAAAAAAGTTGGCATTCAACATAAGGATGAGGAAGGGGTTTCATATAATATTTTTAGGTAAATCCTAATTAATATAATATTATTAAATATGTTAAAAAATGTTTCAGAATTTTGTTTAGAAAAAGGTTCCCAGGGAGCATATAGATGGGGAGAGATGTTTAATGTAACTATTAAATAAATATCAATTACATTAAATATTATTCAATTATTACATTTTTTTTTTTTTACATATTAATTTTTTTTTTTTTATCATATATTAATTTTCTTTTCTAGAAATAAATACTGCCGCTCAAAAGTTGGGATCAGCAAGACTTGTAATGTTTTTTTAAAGAAGTCTCTTATGCTCATCAAAACTACATTTATTTTATCAAAAATACAGAAAAAAACAATAATACTGCAAAATGTTATGAAAATATAAAATAATGGTTTTTATTTTAGTTTACTTTAAGATATAATTTATTCATGTGATGCAAAGCTGAGTTTTCATCAGCTGTTACTCCAGTCTTAAGTGTCACATGATCCTTCACAAATCATTTTAATATGCTGATTTATTATTAGAATTTTCAGTGTTGGAAACAGTTGTGCATTTGGAACCTGTGGTTCTTTTTTTCAGGATTCTTTGATTAAGTTAAAAAGAACAGGATTTATTCAAAATATAAATCTTTACTATCACTTTTTATTAATTTAACACATCCTTGGTGAATAAAAGTATTAATTTCTGAAAAAATAAAGAATAAAAATGTACTGACCCCAAATTTTTGAACAGTAGTTTATATTGGAAAAAAAGATTTTTATTTTAAATAAATTCTGTTCTTTTTAACTTTTTATTCATCAATAAATCCTAAAAAAGGATCACAGGTTCCAAAAGAAATATTTAGCAACTCTGTTTCCAGCACTGATAATAAATCAGTATATTAGACTGAAGGATCATGTGACACTGGAGTAATGATGCTGAAAAATGTAGGTTTGATCACAGAAATGAATTCGATTTTTAATGTATATTAAAATAGAAGAAAGTTGTTTTACATCGTAAAAATATTTCACAATATAACAAATAAATGCAGCCTTAATGAGCATTAGAAACTTATTTAAAATACATTAAATATCTTAATGATCCCCAGCTTTTGACCAGCAGTGTGTGTGTGTATATATATATATATAGGGGAAAAAAATTGACAATCAACATAAGCATGGGGGAGGGAATAAAAGTTAGGTTAAAGTTGCTATAGGCTTTTTTATATGCTTGCACTGGTTGGAAGACCTGAAACACTTCATTCAGATTTGGAGTAGCACTGGGAAGTTGTTTAGCGCCTCAGGTCTGCTCTACATTCTACATCTAGGACACTGTCCTTCTGTCGCTCACACTGCAGGTGAGAGTGGAGCTCCTGCTCTAAAGTGTGATTAGTTTTTAACACTTCGCCTATGGACATGAGAGAAGTGTGTGCGCCGTTTGATCTGGATGGAGTCCCGCTGACCTGATTCTGGCTAATGAGGTACCTATGATAAGCCATCTTCTTCCCGAGAGTCCCCAACCTGCAGAAGACACCCAGTAATCTATCAGGCCTGACACCTGCAGCATCATTAGGAGTTGATGAAGTTAGGAACCAGACTTTATTGGGGTTTTTATTTCTGTTTTAGTCTCAGCATCTACCGGGAGGTCCCATATTAGCTCTTTAACAATACAAGTGGCAAAGGAGGGGCGAGGAAAGATGGATGTTTATGTGTGTTGCAGGTGCAAGCTTCTGCTTACCTTTTGGAAAAGTAATTCAAGCCAGTTAGTTTCTTTAGTTTAACTTGCATTCAACTTTGCATTTCATTTGCATTGATATTTTTCACTCTTAATGAACTATTTAACTTGCTTTACGAACAAACTGTTTTGGAAAAATGAATATCATTCTTTTGACAAGACATCATAATAGAAATCCACTTTGTTTATCAGCACACCAATATGTTGATATTGTGACCTTTCCTTCTCTTTGTGTTTTACTGGTGATTTAAACACTGAGACCTTCTGGCTCTCACAAAACACTGACGTAAGTGGAAGAAAAGAAAAAACTGAAGAAGCAGCTTCTTTCCTTCCATTTTCTCATTGTAGTGAATAAAAGCTTTGTGCGGACAGACGGCTTTGATCATCAGTTGCGGAGTACCCAGTGTCCTCCTCATTCATCATAATCATACACTCTTACGCTAATGGAAAGAAGCAGGTCAAAATACAATGTAAACATTGAGAGGTCGCTTGAATTAGACTAGTGAAGTATTGATGAAGAGGTGTCCTCCACAGCTTTCAACTCGGTTCATGTTTGAGAAAGAGATGGCCAGAGGTGTTCGCTCTCGAAACGGGGAAACACTGCATGCTAATGAACAGCAAGAGCTGTTGAATATTTATGAGAGACTGACCATCAAGTATGGCGCTAGAGGTTTACCAAGTGTCTATGAGGAAAAGTAAGAGAATATAGGCATTCTGTTCATGCCAGACATGTTTGGCTGCACAAGCTTGAGTTCTTGAAGGAGTGTTTGAGATAAACGGCTCTGATGTAGCGGTTTCCCACCCAGATGTGATTGTTGTCATCTGACAGTACTTATGTTTTTCAAAAGTACTTAGGAATATGGTTTTAGTGTTGGATTGCTGTTACATTTGGATTTGTAGTATTTTGTGATACACGGTTATTCTCATTTGATTTCACATCAGATACTCTGGTGAAATGCTTTGTTCATTCAGATAAAAATCTGTACTGTTGTTTTGTGGTTATCATAAAATTGTAATTTTAAATTTGTGGGGCTGCAGACTTGCAGGTTCCTAAATATATAATATTGTCCAAGCATAAGTCAGTTGACCCAGTCAGTTATCTCTAGTATCTGTGGGAAAAGCATGTGCAGCTATACTAATGCATGACATATGTTTCATGAATATTTTAGATGGCACATTTTAACGCTAACGTCAGCATCAAAGAGATCATTCTCAATGGCTTTCCTTGCATCTTTAGATGAGAAACCATCTCCAGTGAGCTGAGATAACTGCTTCTGACTGTGTCATCATTACTGGTAGGGGTGGGCTGATATCACCAAAATCTTATATCACGATACGAGTCACTTTATTTCACAGTAACAATATATTCACAATTTTTGTTTTAAATAAGGTATTATTTAAGATATCTTAATTCTTGTTGCCAGTGTCAGTATCACAGAAAACTAATACTAGCCTAAATTAAAGCTCAAGCTCACTGAAGACAAGTAAACACTCTACACGTACAAAAAAAAACCTACAGTAAAACAAAGGAATAAGAAATGCTACATACATTGTATAAAGTAATCAAATGTATAAAAACATGCATATTCTTCGCAGTGTAAATTAAATATATAGTTCTTTTTAAAGTGATTTAGTCACAATTTTCTGTCTTTTGTTGTTTGATAAACATGAATGACAGATGGCAGGAATATTAGACTGCTGTCACTCGGATCCAATACACTGTTACATGTGTTTTCTTTCTCAGCTGTTTGCTTTCATTTAAGACTTAAATTAATGTGTTTGCAAGGATACTTGCAAAGACGGGGATTTGTCACATATAAGTGTGTGTATTTAACCGTTCAAGGCCTATAAGTGGCAAAAACAGCTTGGTTCAATACTCTCGCGCTCTGTGAGCACCACTCAGACAGCATGCACATATAGCAAAATTAATTCTCTTTTGCTGCTGCTTGCGTTTCAGCAGCTTAAAATCCAACTCAGGCTCGTGAAAATGCATAATTACTGCACGTTTTGTGGCAGTTTCAAAGTGAAATGTCCAAAGAGCGGCGCTAAAACACACGTTCAATACATGACCTTGGCACGTTTTTATTATGTTGCCAAATGCACGTATAGCTGTGTTTTTATTATGCTGCTTGAGGTGTGTATTGCGGCTGTTAAGAATTCAAGTATCCAGGGAGTGTCGCTAAAGGTTAATGCTCTATTGTGTACTGGAAACTGCAGTGATTCCTACATATAGTTACGTTTTTTCAATTTTGCAGAAATATATATAGAGGCGTGAGTTTCCAATGAGCCTGTGTTGTTAAAATCACTTGTTTTTAAACCGCAGTTCTTAAAAAGATACGTTCTTGTGACCACGTAGCACAACAGCATCACGTTAGTGTGTAACCACGTATACATCTCTACCGGTTGACAAATTTCTACCAGTTAATCATGTCTACTGGTATATCGCCCACCCCAATTACTGATTTTCGTGATGCTTCATCTCATTACTATGCATATATTTGACCGTGGACCACAAAACCAGTCATAAGGGTAAATTTAATCTAAAAGCTGAATAAATACGTTTTCCATTAATGTATGGTTTGTTAGTATAGGACAATATTTGGCCGAGATACAACTATTTGAATATCTGGAATCTGAGGGTGCCAACAAAATCGAAATATTGAGAAAATTGGCTTTAAAGTTGTCCAAATAAAGTTCTTAGCAATGTATATTACAAATCAAAAATTAAGTTTTGATGTATTTGCGGTAGGAAATATACAAAATATCTTCATGGAACATGATCTTTACTGAAAATCCTAAAGATTTTTTTCATAAAAAATAACTGATAATTTTGACCCATACAATGTATTTTTGGCTATTGGTACAAATAGACCCATGCTACTTAAGACTGGGTTTGTGGTCCAGGGTCACATATTGCAAAATTGAATAACATGATATGGCAATGGTTTAGTTTTATTTACTGATTTGTAAAAATAAAAAATAAAAAAAATAAATAAAGAGAAAACAATAAAGGGCAGATTTACTAAACGAGGCAAATTAGCTTGAGAGAGCAATCCCATAAAAGTAGTGATGGGAGTGTGAAGTTCTGTGGGTGATCTAATAACATTACTCAAATTTGAGAACACAGACACAGCCAGTGCATTTCAACAACGACCAACGCAATCCACCAAGAGCAGCGCAAATTAAAAATAGCTTGGCTTGCCAACTGATATTTTCAGATAACAACTTCCTTTGGCATTCCAAATAAATTAGTGTGGAGAAAATTCCCTTTTACCACACGCTCTCGGTTCCCTGCGGTGCTTCCTCCTACCAGCAACTATCACAGCCATGTCAAGCGCAAAATGGGTCGAGACATGCTTTTTTGAACAATAAAATCAGTAAATTGACTACTGCAAACCTTAGTAAAAAACCTTGCATGATTTATTTAAAATAACTGTGTCCACTCTTTTTCATCACTACCTTAAATTCCTGGCACTGGCACAAGCTGTTAGTAAATCTTTTATTTGTTTGTTTGTTATATTGCTCAGTTTTATCTGCTTTTGTTTTAGGGCTTGCACTGTTTTGAACGATGTAATGTCATGACTGATTCTGAGCGCGCCCATGCATTAATTAACCAAAACGCCCCACTGCTTTGCATATCTGCACAATCTGCTCATGTGCAGCACAGTAGCCACATTTGGCCAGATGCGTATTCCCTTTTTAAATTGGACCAATGGGAAACCAAGTTTCTCATTTTCTTTCTGCCTACAGCAACCACCAGCAAAACGGCCCGGCTGAATGGGGGAAACTGCTGCGTTTGGCAGCTCTGCAGGGCTGTGTTCCCAGCAGAGTGCCCAACTCTACAGAAAGTAGCGTGCTTTATAATAAACGGCTAGATAAATGCACAGCATCATGGCTCATACAGAGGTTATTGTGTCTCCTGCTCTGATTATTAAAACCGTCTGTGGTCCTGCCGCCCACTTTACTCTTATCAGCCCATTCGGAGCACTAATTCTTGTGGCCCCTTTTGGGATGTGCCGGTTACAATGAGCAATTTATATTACATTATGTATAGAGTCTGTGGGAGTGTGAGTATATGATACGGTTAATTGCTCCCATTTATCTTGTCTGGAGGAAGGTACATGCTTTAGCGTAGCCCACCTTCCTCCTGCCCATCCCTGCATGCTGGGAGGATCTGATAGGTGGAGATTTGTGCATATTGGAGTTGAGAGGCACTGGTCCACGTTCTGTCTCCGCTCACACCTGCTCTCCATTAGTTCAGCTTGGCAGGGAGTAGCACGCAATTATCAAGGCCTCCCTAAGCTCTGCGGCCAATCAGAAGGAGCTGTGGATTTGCTGACACTTGTCTGACAAATGCCTGGTGCGCACCACCGTTACCTACCACTGTCATTGGCTGTGTTCAGAATAGCATGCTACTCATACAGTTTTTGTATGCAGAATGTATGCACGTTATGCTGATTTTCTCTATGCCTTGTATATTTACCAAAATGTGCATTATTCATCAGAGCAGACAGCAAGGAGGAATATGGTTTCAGATGATGCAATGTGCTTGACATGTGCTTGACACGTACTTGACACCTTCTGTTTTCAGTATGACTTATGAAGTCAAAGCAATATCTACTGCAATTTTTAACATCTTTTTCTTGACTCATTATTTTATCACTCTACCAAAAGACATTCTGCTGTTTTTACACTTAGTTTCCCTGTTCCATCATCTTATGTTCCATCCAAATAAATATCAGTTTTTTCATACTATTTATCATAATTATTTTTGTTTAATTAATAATGGCAAATACAATTTTCAGAGCCATTGCATATACTGTAAGGAATAATTATGATAAAGCTATTTGTTTCTGACTTTATAAACAGAAACTAGGAAACAGAAACAAAAGATTTTAAGTAGTAATGTCAAATGATTAATTGTGATTAATTGCATCCAAAATAAAGTTTTTGAGTACATAACGTGTGTGTACAATGTATATATAAATACACACACATACACTACAGCAGACTTTTATTTTGACGGTGGTAAGAATGGTTGCATAAATAAATATATGCAACTATAAATATATGTATGTGTATATATATATATATATATATATATAATCTCGGCTTTATATCGGCCACCCTACTCTTTAATGATGTGTGCACACCAAAAGCAAAATTACATATTTGCACGAATAGATTACATACAAAGTCGCGAATAAACACGAATTTGCACCGGACAATGCAAATGACATGAATTAGGAGACGCAGTTGCGTCGACCGTGCGATACCATGTCTGGTGAAAAATTTCAACTCAAGCAGAAAATTTGCAATACGTGTTGTTGTGAAAACCAAGCAGCAGATAACTTATTGACACATCCAGTTTGACATGTCTAGTTGTATCAGAAAATGGAGCAATGAGTGACACAAAGAACATCCTGCAAGTAATTTAGACCAATTACGCAATGAGAATATTCGCTTCGCATTTGGTGTGCGTGCATCATAAGATAACAATATCGGTCGACCACTATTGATGACTTGAATGATTTTAAGTCATCCTGTCGCCCTCTAGTGTATCCCGACCTCCTGTTTGAGAACCACCGCTCTGTACTTTTTTCAAGTGATACTTGATTATATAATACTTGGATTATATACTGTATACTGTGCAGTAACCAGTGTGTTAGTATTCCATGTTTAATGACCAGTGCGTGACATCCAATCACTGCGTAGGTCTTGTAAAGGAAGTCAGTATAATCTCAGTATCATTGCTGCAGTGTCTATGAGCCCAGTGCTGTAATGCCTCCATACCCTTGTCGTTGGCAAATGTGTGCTCTTAGCATTAATAAACTGGGTCTTTAGTAGATGTCAGATGAATAATTGAAGAGTCTACTTTTAGTGTTTCACAGTCATAAAAATACAGTGCTCCCTCGTAACATTGCTGTAACCACGCTTAAAACAGGATGTTGTTTTCCTTCGTAACAACTTGAAAAACTATTTCACCAGTCCTATTACACAGCTTGTCGCTTTTAATCTGCTTCTACTGTTTTTAACAAGCCTGTTTTTTTCTTCAAAGGTTAGCATGTAATTCCGAATCTTCCTTTTTCGTTCGGTTTTATTCAGCTATAAACCTGTTTCCTGGTTCACTGCATGACAAACGTGTTTTATCTTGGGTTAAATAGTGATTTGGCGCTGTGTAACGTGAAGGACCTGCAGTCAAAGGCAGGTGTGGGATGCGGTTTGGGTCTCTAATCTTCTTATCGTGAGCTGGCACACAGTCTAAAGGGCGGTGTTGAAGCAGTGAACCCACTTGACCTCGGGCCGACTGCTGCTGGCAGGAGCAACGCTCCCCTATGTTGCAGAACTAGCACGCTAATTCAAAAGAAGCCCCCTTTGCCCTGCTCCCCCCCCCCGTGATGGAAGTCTGTTGCTGGTCTGGGTCTGAGCCGCGGGGGGATTGGCTGGACGCACCAGCGCCGGTGGCACCGTGCCGAGGAGTCGGACTGTCTGGGTGTCACAATATGACTGTGTCACCATAAAAATGCTTACAGGAAACTGACAATGCGAGAGGACAAATACAACACTGGCCTTTTTCCAGCAAGAAAGGAAATTTGTCACTCAGTGTCGACTTTCAAAAGAAACATCACTTTTGCACGTACATGTCAGTTTGCTGTAATCAACATTTTAGTCTCTCTGTTTCACTCTTTGTCTTTCTTTCTCTCCTTTCTTGACCTTGGCAGTTTGTTGAATGTTGGAAAGAGAATGAGGCGTCAGTGGTTTTACATCTGTTGTTTGTCTGAATATTATTTTTTATTAAGGTAAATGACAGGTTATAGCCATTTCTTACATTTTTTTATTTATGACATTTTTTTAAACTAAGGGTTGAGGATTTATGCTATATCGAAATGAATTATACCTCAAATTATGCAAAATTATTATATTATATTATATTATATTATATTATATTATATTATATTATATTATATTATATTACATTATTATATTATATTATATTATATTATATTATATTATATTATATTATATTATATTATATTATATGTGTTTAACAATAGGTTGACCTAATAGAAATAATGTGTGGTCTATAATTTATTCCCATAAATGTATTTAATTATATAGAGGTAGGTTTGGAATGATATATAATGTTTCTCAGGTTCTGAGTAAATATTTTATTTTATTTTATTTTATTTTATTCAACAATAGGTGTGGTCCCTTTTTGGCTATACTTCAGTGTCATATTTATTGGCCTGTTTGATTCTTTGGACCAAGAGAGTAATATTAAAAAAGTAATTTATCTTCATACTGATATATTATGTTTAACAATAGGTTGACCTAATAGAAATAATGTGTGCTCCTTTGGTCTTTTGGCTGTAATTTACCACCTTTAATGTATTATGTTTCTGAGTAGATGTTTTGTTTTATTTTATTGATTTTTTATTTTTTTTTGTCCTTAACAATAGGTTGGGTCCCTTGATCATTTGGCTATACTTCATTGTCTTAAATTTATTACCTTTTTTATTCTTTGGACTAATAGAATAACATTAAAAAGTAATTTATCTTCATACTGATCTGACATTAAAATATTATTATGTTTAACAATAGGTTAACCTAATAGAAATAATGCATGGTCCTTTGATCTTTTGGCTATAATTTATCATCTTAAATGTATTTAATTTTATAGAAGTAGGAATGCAATGATATATCATTTTTCTCAGGCTCTGAATTTTATTTTATTATTTTTTTGTTTTGTTTTGTTTCATTTTATTTTATTTTATTTTATTATTTTATTTTTCAACAATAGGTGGGGTCCCTTGAGCATTTAGTTTTATTTAGTTTTATTTTATTTTATTTTATTTTATTTTTGTCTTTAACAATAGGTGGGGTCCATTGTTAATTTGTCTAATTTATTGGCCTGTTTTATTCTTTGGAGCAATACAATAACATAAAAAAGTATTTTTTCACCATACTGATGTGACATCAAAATACTCTTTTGAGCTCTTTTGACTTGGGCCCCACTCAACAACCAGTCTGAAACTATTGCAATCAAACAGCAACATGCAAACAAATATCCAGAACACTTTAGCGTCAGTACAGCAACACAATGACAACTACTCAAAACACCTTCCTAGTGCCCGTTGCACTCATATTTCCTCCATAAAATATGTCCAGCTTTTTGCTTTTTTATTTAATTCCTAAGCATTAAACCAGAACCAAACCAATGTCATGACATTAACCTAGTCTTATTTGCTTTGACACTAAGCAAATTTTAACACCATATTGTCACGCACAGATCATTCCTCGATTGAAATTCTGCCTGAATGGCTCATTGAGTTTCAGATCTTGGCGGTTTTTCCTCCCAGGGAGCTGTATCTTGTGGAATACATCCCCCGCAGCCCTATCTAACCAAAGAATTCAAATAGCTTCCCTAAAGCTCCAGGAATCCTTGTCCTTCCTGGTTTACCCATAATGCCAGTCTCTTTGGTTATTGGTTTCACTGTGGTGAGGAGATGAGATTGCTTTGTCCTCCAGCTCGAATGTCTCTCATTGATTGTGGCTATGCAGAGATACAGCAGCGCTGCGCCTGTTACAGGCCGGTGTTAAATCACAGGGAAGCACATGCGCTTGCAGCTGGAATGGGAATTCAAAGCTGTATGGAAAGTATATGTCCACCATAAACTTTCATAGCAGGCTTTCTTCACCCACTAACATGCTGATTTCCTGAAGTACGAGCATGTCAGAGAGGAAAACCGTAACCTAACCCAGCAAAATGTGTTGTTGAAATAGAATCCCATTATTTGGCTAGTGAGGCGAAAGTGTAAGTGAGTTGCTTTGTGGGCTGGGGAATAAAAAAAAAGAACAATTTGTATCTAATATTGCAACCAATATAAATGGTAATCATTTTGGGGCTTCAGACACGCACTCTCTCACGGCAATCAAAGAGCCCGGAAGCACACGGCTCTAAATCTAGTTTCGGGAAGCCCTATCAGAAATCAGAGCTGACAGGATAGTGGTAATCATAAGCCTTGCACTAATTCAACAAAGGTTGTCATATTTCTTTTCCCACCTAATGGGAAAACTCAAGGTTCAGTGACCTGTGCAATGAGTTTAAACTCTGAACACTGTGACTCGCTGTATGCCTCTTTATTAGAGCATATTATGCCGCTGCTGAGTGCTTAAGAGTTGGGCGGTTTGATTTCAGACCTCCATGTACGCTTGGCTGATGATTTTTCATTTAGTTATGATCATCAGGTTGCATTCAGTCATAAATTTGCATTCATTTATACTTGAATAAGTCCTTTAATATATTGCAATTGAAATCTGTGATGTAGTTCACTAAAAGACTAAATTGCATATATTTATAATATATAAAAGTGCAATATATTATATAATTAAATAACTACTGTGTCTGTATGGATTCATTCATTTATTTAAGCGCATATTCAAATAAACTGTACTTCATATAAAGTCTGTTACAGTTGTTCATCCAAAAATGAAAAGTGTGGCATTAATTACTCACCCTCAAGTCATTCCAAACTTGTAAGATCTTCGTTCATCTTCAGAACACAAATTAAGATTTTAGATGAAATCCAAGAGCTGTCTGACCCTGCATAGACAGTAACACAACAACCATATTGAAGGCCCAGAAAAGTAGCAAGGACATTGTTAAAATAGTTCATGTGACATCAGTTGTTACAAGCTACAAGAATAATTTTTGTGCGGAAAGAAAACAAAAATAATGACTTTATTCAACCATTTCTTCTCCTCCGTGTTGGTCTTTGCCGCATGCGCCATGATACTCACGTGAATGCACAGAGAGGCCAAGATGAGATCAGATATGGGGCAGTATGGGGACTTGGGGTAAAAAATGCTACCAAAATGAACAAAAATGCCCCTTAAATTCAAGATACTGAGGCAAAAATTGCCCATACACAATTAAAGGAGAAGTTCATTTCCAGAACAAAAATTTACAGATAATTTACTCACCCCTTTGTCATCCAAGATGTTCATGTCTGTTTTCTTCAGTCGTAAAGAAATTATGCTTCTTGAGGAAAAAATGTTAAGAATAATCTCCATATAATGGACTTCTATGGTGCAGATTTAGAACTTCCAAAATGCAGTTTAAGTGCAGCTTCAAGTGGCTCTGAACGATCCCAGCCGAGTGTCTTCTCTATAATCGACAAATTGACAGTTCATATATTTTTTAACCTTAAATGCTCGTCTTGTCTTGTCTCTGCGATGCGCATGCGTAGTCTGTGTAATCTGGGTCAGTATAGTTAGGGTATGTCGAAAAACTCCCATCTCGTTTTCTTCTCCTTTAAAGGGATAGTTCACACAGAAATTTAACTCACCCTCATGTCGTTCTAAACCTGCAAGACCTTCGTTCATCTTCGGAACACAAATTAAGATCATTTTAAATAAAATACGAGTTTTTTGACCCTTTATAGACAGCAACAAAACTTCCAAGTTTAAGGCCCAGAGAGGTAAAAAAACGTGTTAAAATAGTCTATGTGGCATCAGTGGTTCAACTGTAATTTTTTGAGGCTGCAAGAATTTTTTTTTTTTTTTTGCGAAATACTTTATTCAACAATTTATTTAACAATTTCATTGTCAATCTGTGCCACTGTAGTATTCTTGTCTACACGCATCGAAGACAATAAATAGTTGAATGAAGTCGTTATTTTTGTTTTTTTTTGCACACAAAAAGTATTCTTGTAGCTTTGAACCACTGATGTCACATGGACTATTTTAATGATGTCCTTACCACCTTTCTGGGCCTGAATGTTTCAGTTGTATTGCTGTCTATGCAGGGTCAGAAAGCTCTCTGATTTCATTAAAAATATCTTAATTTGTGTTCCGAAGACGAATGAAGGTTCTATTGGTTTGGAAAGACATGAGGGTGACAAAATTAATAATAGATTTTTCATTTCTGGGTGAACTGTCACTTTAAATGATTACAACTATTGCAATTAATACCTTTATTATTCTAATGATTGTACAGGCTCAACCACACAACCTCTTTATTTTTATGTGAGAAACATTTGAAAAAACACAGAAGTACTAGGATGAAAGTTTATTGTTTCTTTTCACATCCTGATATAGTAGCAGCCAAAAATAATGTAAATTAAAATTCAGAACAATTTGAGTCTGGTCGTGTTGATGCCGTAATGTTTGATTCACATCAAACAAGGATTGTATTGTGTAACCAGATATTCCAGATATTCAGCTCAAGCTTTTTCCTAGTTCAGCAGTCACTCATTTTCAAGCCTTCCGGGACGAGTGGATGGTCTATTTAGTTATAAATATCTTTGCTCTGACAGCTCTGACTCCTACACTGCATTGCAATATAAACAAACATGCCTGTGCACATAGTGCTAATCACTTACTTAATATATAGTTGATGGTAGTCATTATAAAAGCGCCTTAAACAGTAAATATATGAAATAAAAATAGATATTTCGTAAAAATATGTTAAAATAACTGAAGTTGTTGCAGTTGTCTAATCCACATGTTGGCAGATAATTTTGGAGAACTTTTCAGCAAATTTTAAACTACTAACCTATTTCCCGTTCTATTTTTGCACATTCAGTACCTGTTTAACTGATTGTTGGTTGATTCTATTCCATGCTGAACTGCTTCTCGTAAAAGTGGTGCAACTGTGATTTTATAAAATGATAGACGTCTGCGCTTTCATATCCATGTCATATGAATTCCCTGTAGGGTTGTTTTTCAGCGTGTGCCTTGAGTGCAATATATACATTGAAATTGAGCACTATATTTGTTGTTCAGAATACATACTGTAAAAGTAACTGCTGCAGTTTTGATGACATCTTGTCATCTTGTTGCTGATATCCATTTTACCTGCATCAAAAGTGCAGCTGCTCTTGTCAGCTTGTTTCCGTATAAACAAACAGTAGGTTTATTCTGTCTACAGAAGCACACACATATCCTGAAAGCTGGTGAAGAATACCGCCTCCGCTCTATGCCCATCAAAGCCGCGAGTCATTAGCACCCTTCCCACCCATCAACCAAAGTGTTTGTTTATGTTGCACCTGGTCGTCGGGAAACATGAGGGATAAATGACGTATTGTTACATCTGCATTCCTCAACAGCAGTGCATCATTTTTTTTAGAACCTCAGGCTGTCAATTTTAATGCTGGCTGTTCTGTTTTCTACCTGTGAGTTGTGTTGGTCTCACATTACTCACTAAGAGCAAGTGCAATTGTTGTTTTTTGAGTAACAAGTAAAACAAACCTTTAAAACAGGAAGAAAAATGATAATACAGTACTGTTCAAAATATAAATGTGACCCTGAACCACAAAACTAGTCTTAAGTAGCACAGGTATATTTGTAGCAATAGCCAAAAATATATTGTATGGGTCAAAATGATTGATTTTTCTTTTATGCCTAAAATCATTAGGATATTAAGTAAAGATCATGTTGCATGAAGATACTTTGTAAATTTCGTACCGTGAATATATCACAAATATTTTGATTAGCAATATGTATTGCTAAGAACTTCATTTGAACAACTTTAAAAGTCCCCAATATTTAGATTTTTTTGCACCTTCAGATTTCTGATTTTCAAATAGTTGTATCTCGGCCAAATATTGTCCTATACTAACAAACCATACATCAATGGAAAGCTTATTTATGATGTATACCCTTATGAGTGGTATTGTGGTCCAGGGTCACAAATGTTTCTCAAATCTGCATATTAGAATAACACAACAAAATGTTGTAATGGCTGCTTAAAATTTGGCTTTGCTATCACAGGAACAAATTTAATTATAAAATATAGTAAAATACAAAAAGTTATTTTAAACACTGTGCTAATATTTCACAGTTTTATTGTTTTTACTGTATTTTTGACCAAATAAGTGCTGCCTTGGTAAGCATGAGAACTCTTTCAGAAACCTTTAATAGTAATGTGTGTTTATGTATATAAAAATATATGACTGGAAACATGCTTGACTGCAAAATCTGAATTGACACTGTTATGTTTAGAGACACTCAAGTTGAGAGATTTCTAAACTTTTATAATGATAAAAGTCTAGAATGTAGAAACACAGTTACATGGTTTGAAATCTTCCCATCTGTTGCAGGCAGAAGCCCTGGTCACAGGGGATTGTGCAGTGAGGATTGGTGTGTTTGTGCATAGCCACAGTTACATCTGTCACAGGTGACTCATGAGATGTGGGGGCACTTTGCACCATGGGATACAGAGCAAGATGAGCTGGAGGGATATTTGTGTGTTTCCTTATGGCACTAACTGGCAAGGAAAAAGCAGTCCTGAATTGACACGGGACTCAGTGCGGCTGCCGTAATTGGCCACTCTTGCATGGTTTAAACATGATGACTGATGTATTGCACCATTTAAAGCACTTTACCATTATCGGATGACACTAATATTATAGCAAGACCTTTAGCAATAAACACTAAAGTACACAATGTTTCAAAAATCCAGCCACAGGACCCAAAATGATCTTTCAGCTCCAGTGTCAACTCTAACTTTTCTTCCCAAAAAGTCATGTGTTTAAACTTTCATATACCTTTGTTTAAAGCATGTCAGTTAGAAATGTAATCTTGGCACTGGTCTGAGTATCATTCCAGACTCTTTAGATGCATTTACCGGCGTCACATCCACAGTTATTAATCGCAGAACTGAGCTGCCACAGATGAGCATCCATTACTCTCATCGCCCCTTTTGACAGGCACGGAATCACGGTTTTTCACTCCTGCCCATAACCGTCCCACCCTACAATGGAATAAGTGCCTGTGCCTGGGATCACAACACAACCGTAACGGCTGATTTAGGGGCAAATCGTCTTTACTTGCCGTGAATGTCACTGTAGCCGTCTGTCTCATAGCCAGGGCACAAAGCTGTCAAGATTTTACTCTTGACACACTCTCTATCTTTCTCTTCTCTGCTGGCGGCGGAGGAAAGATGCGTGTACGTGTGCTACTCATGTGGTGGTCATGCATGTTGAGCCTGACAGACTGTCAGTTGAAGAGTCCTGTGTGTCTGGTTTACCCCTTTAGGTTTTAATATAATGCCTGCACAACTGTCTCTGTACATAAATATGAGAAATATTGGGATCACAGTAATTATTAGCCAATATCATTTGGACTAATTGTCCAAATGCATGGGTAGAGCAAAGTACAATCCCTTCTGTGTTGAAACATTATACAGTGGCATGCAAAAGTTTGGGAACCCCTTGCAGAATCTGTGAAAATGTGAATAATATAGTCCACATGGCAAAAAAAAAAAAAAGCTAAATACCGTAGTTAAACTGAGCACTGTTCTTTAAAAAAATCCTCCAGGTCCTGCAGATTCTTCAGTTTTACAGCATCTTTTGCATATTTGAACCCTTTCTAAACACAACTATTAAAAAGGTTCGAACATTCACTGATGCTCCAGAAGGAAGCACGATGCATTAAGAGCCGAGGGGTGAAAACTTTTGAACAGGATGAAGATGTCCAACTTTCTGTTATTTTGTTAAAATATCATTTTATTTTTTCATTTAGTACTGCCATTTGGAAGCAACCGTAGATACCTGCATGTTTCCCAGGAGACGAATTAAGTACAGTTTACCTTGATCTTCAAATTCAAAAAGTTTTCACCCCCTGGCATCCAAGTAATCACACACAGTATTAATAACCAAGGGTTCCTTTTGAAGGGGGTTATTTTAATAATTTCAGCTATTTTTTTGTCTTGTGGTCTATATGTAAACATACTTTAATGTCTTACTCAGGATAGTAGTAAATAAAAAATAACATGCATTTTGTATGATCTCTCTTACTTTGGAATTAATCACATTTTCACAGATTCTGCATTGGGTTCCCAAACTTTCGCATGCAACTGTAAATGTAGCTAATGTAATGTTTTGTGTTGTTTTGTTTTCCTTAGTTCAAGATGTTTTGCACTCTAAGGCTGGTATGAGTAAGTAAATGCTGTAGTGTTGACCTCTTGTGGGATTGTTTGGCTGTGTGTGGGTAGCTTAGCAGTGAACTGTTCATGGTTTCTGAAGAGATCGGACCAGTCCCTATAAACTTACTTCTTGTCTTATATGGAGGTGTTTGCTAAATGTGTCTGAACTTTGTCAAATATATCCTGAAGCCAAGCAGTTTCATAACTGTTACATTATACTAGTTTTTCTTGGTTGGCTTTCATAAAGGGAAAATAGAAGGTCGTCATGACATGTCAGTGACGTTTTAAACCATTAGTAAGAGAAACACAGTGGAACAGCGATAGAGAGATCATCTAAATAAGGCAGCACTGGTTTTGGAAGAGCGGCTGAGTTGTGGAAAACAAATGGCCCTGCGAATAAGACAGCGTTTCTCTTAGGCTGTGGTCACTGCACACTTTGGGTTTGTGGGAAGATCCTTCAAGGTCAACACTAACAACTTCTGGGTAAAGCCACATAATATCCATTTCCTCCATAATATCTCCAAATGGTTTTCAAGCTCTGAAGCAAACCAGTTTTGTTGTAGTGTCCATGACATTGACCTGTCATCCATGATCTCATGAGTTACATAAGGCTGGCTTATCCCAGCTGACCATATCGTTTTTCAATTAAAGCAGGATTTACGTTGTCAAACAACAAATTATAGAAGGTTTGAATGATGAGAAAGTAGCCCCAGAAGACTTAGATCCGTGGCACATTAGTGATACTTTAGAATGCTTTTGCCACAGCTTGTAACTATTTATGATATTACCCCGGGTAATAAGACTTATTATATATTGCTTATAATAACGTAAATGATGTCTTACTGAAATAAGTAGTAGAAAACCCATGAACGATTTACGTTATTTAAAAAATCCACATTGTTATATATATTTTGAACTATGGGGGTGCCATTATTTCCTTGATGTAAAATGGTTGCACTCTGTGAGCTACTGGCGCTACCTGTTGCTACTTTTACCGCAACACAACTTGGAAAATAAAATACTGATACAATGACCACAGCTACTGAAAGAGCTTACAGGTGGCAATAAATATAAGCGTAGGCTTAAACCAAATGGCGTACCATTGATTTTTTTCCCCACAAGGAGTCTAAACGCACCCGGATATCGAGCGAAAACCATGCTGAGAAACTCCTCTAGTGGCTCTGGCGTCAAGACAAGCGCTGGCATGTTTACATCCTGCCAGGATGGCATCTAGCGTTTCTTGTCTCTGCTGTTTATAAGCTCTTTCAGTAGCTGTGATCTACAAAAAGCCTGAAAAGCATCAGGGCTAAAGTGTAGAGAACAAAGACATGGGTCTTTAAGAAGTCTTATTCATCCACAGGCATCTTCCCATTCTTTTCTCCTCTTCTTATCACTAGGAAAGCAGTGAAGACATGCTTTGCTTTTTTTGTTGCCCTTCGTCTGAAAATTACAACCAAAAATCGCAGTGGCATCATATCAGTATTTTATTTTCCAAGTTGTGTTGCGGTTAAAACAGCAACAGGTAGCGCCAGTAGCTCACTGTGTGCAACCATTTGATACCATCGAAACAATGGCGCCCCCCATAGTCCAAAATATGTATACAACTATGTGGATTTTTTAAATAATGTAAATGTTATATGGGTTTTCTCCCCATAAAACATTTACATTATTTAAAAAATAGTGTATGTTATATTTACGTCATTTACGTTTATATTAAGCCATAGAAGTTTGTTCCCTTTAGTGAATTTTACTATCAACATAGCAGTGTTTCACAAAGATTTACAGCATACTTTGTATAATGAGGAAGCATCCAAACTTAAATGGACTGATTTGTGAGTGATTTGGAACACCCAGGATAGACAACAATCTCTCTTAATGTTTACATTTGATTCAAGTCTTTAGCATGTTGCTAAGCTAATGACTTGATTCTGTAATTAACAAAAAATATATATAGTACACACAGATAATGGGTGAATAGTTTGAATTCCCAAATATGTACTCTTCTAACATTTACAGTTGATTCCAGTAGCGTTTGTTAGCATGTTGCTAAGCTAACAACATGATTTGCTGATAATCACTAAATATGCATTGTAGATGTAAATACTGTACACACAAATACATAGGCATGTTCAGACATAATCATGATCTTAATCAGCATTTCTCTTGATTGTCCATTTTGATTGAAAAAACAGCAAAAAAACAGCACATGCTGGTTAGGTATGTTTTGAAGCATGGCTGCTGGTTTTAGCTCAGGTCATGTGCTGGTCCTAAGCTGGTCCTGAGCAGGAGCTAGTTGCTTAGGACCAGCTCATGACCAGCTATAGACCAGTTTAAACCAGCTTAAACCAGCAGCCATGCTTCAAAACATACCTAACCAGCTTATGCTGTTTTTTCAACAGGGTCCCTCACAGATCGTATATGATTAAATTGGGCATTCAGCATACTTTTTAAAACAGGACTCACATTGTGTCTTTGACACCTTACAATGATATATAGATAGGCAACCCACTAGGTTTGTACAGAGCTTTTGTATCAGTGAAAAAGTGATACCACATACAACATGTCTGAACAAACTACCTGTGAACAGTGTAATCAACAGTGTAGATTTCAGGGCACAGATACACCAGTCAACGTTTCCTCACGACCTCTGTTGTTCTGTGCGCAGATCGTGAGATGAGATGGCCGTTTTGGTGGTTTATTTACTGATAGACACATCTCTCACTCTTGCTACCACAGTGGCTGATAGATTCAACAAAGACTGTTTACAAAGCAGAGAAGAGTGGGTTTGGTTGCCACATATCTTGTCTACATGCTCTTAGTGTTTGATTTAGTAGTGTGTTCCACACAAGGGCAAGTTATTGCAGCCGAATTTTAATGTACTATTCGCCACAACAAATTAGTAGCACAAGTAATGGATAGCTGTAGAAAACATTGTAGACATGCCAAATATTTCTGAATAATCATTTTTTGAGTATGATTTTTACATTTTAGTTGCTGATGCTAATTAATTTTGTCATCCACAGCACAGACTTCATTACCGCAGCACCTCGTGCTCAGCTTAATCTCTTTTTGACATTCACAAGCACCACATGCAAAAGGTCAAATGGTTTGTTTAGATTTATTTATAGTGTGAGCTGCATCTGTTGAGCCATTACATCACCCAAAACAACTAGCCAATTACTACATCAACAGAGGGCAAGTATTGCAGGTCCCTGTTGAAAAGAGCAGCTGCTACTTTAGGTCACAATTCACTGTCAGTAATAGTGGATGCAGTCCTATGAAACGATCACGGTTGCGGTCAAGCGGTAGAGATGTGGGTTGTGTGGATTCCTTTTTGCAGCTATGCCAGCATCATACCAGCCTAAACCAGGCTGGTGTTTTCAAAAGGGTTTGATTGGAAAGGTTGCCTACGTTCCTCATCACCGCTCTGCCCTCCTCCACTTTGAAAGCATTTTGCTTCTATTAAGTTAGAAGTACACCTCAGGCACTTCAGCATCCGGCTGTACTGTAGTAATTGCCCTCTAGCAAGAGATTTGCACTCTGTCGGAGTCTGAGTCTGTGCTGCAGATGTCATCAGAGACAGGAAGAGTGTGAATCCCAATGTAGTGAAGAAGCTCAGTATTGTCTTAATTAGTAGATAAAAAATGATCTGTTCGTTTGCACCATACACTACACAGTTTGGGATCATAAGATTTTGTATAAATGTTTTTAAGAAGAAGCCTCTTATGCTTATGCATTTATTTGATCAAGAAAAGAAGTATCAATCATATATATATATAATATATATGTAATCATATATATATATATTAGTGGTTTCTATTTTAATATACTTAATATACTCAATATACTTAATATACTAAAATTATCCTTCAAGTGATCCATCAAATGATCCTTCAGAAATCATTCTAATAAGCTGATTTATTATCATACATAATTTATGATACATTATATACTAATGTTGAAAAATGTTGTGCTGCGTAGTGCGTATATATATATATACCTATATATTATTATTATTTTTATTTTTTTGGTAACCTGTGATACTTTTTCTAGGATTCTTTGATGAATAAAAAGTAAAATAAAAATAAAAAAACAGCATTTATTTAAAATAGAAATCTTTTGTAACAATATAGACTACCGTTTAAAGTTTGGGGTCAGTAATTTTTTTCTTTTTTCTTTAAAAGAAATTAGTATTTTTATTCAGCAAGGATGTTATAATTTGATAAAAAAAAAAAGTGACAGTAAAGACTTATATTGTTAGAAAAGATTTCTTTTTTGAATAAATGCTCTTCTTTTTTTCTTTTGAATCCTGAAAAAAGTATCACAGGTTCCAAAAAAATATATATAAATAAATAATTAAATAAATAAAACAATTAAGCAACACAACTTCATATTTTTAAATTGCAATAAAACTTCAAATTAATATACTATTTAATACATTAATTTATATATTACTTTTTTCCTGTATTTTTGATCAAATAAATGGAACTTTGATGAGCATAAGAGACATAAAAAACATTAAAAATCTTACTCCCAAAAGATCCCAAACTCTTAAATGGCATTGTGTATAATTCATCTGGCAAAGCTGCAATTACTTCAGTCACATAATTACATTCATGATTCTTTAGAAATCATTCTAATATTCTGATTTGGTGCTTAAGCATAATTTCTTACTATCAGTGTTGAAGACAGTTGCTTAATATTTTTGTGGAAAACGTGAGGCATTATTCACAAGGCTCTTTAACGAACAGAAGGTTCAAAAGAACAGCATTTATTTGAATCATCTTTTGTAACATTATAAATGCCTTTCACGCCTGTCATGTTTGATTAATTTAATGTGTCCTTGCTGAATAAAATTAGTTATTTCTGTAAAAAGAAATACTTTTTTAAGCTACATAGTATGTAAAATATGGCACAATTTTGTAACCCAAACATTTTAAATTAATTCATATTTCAATTTTATATGTTTTTACATAATTTTTATGCGTGAATCAATATTGTTTTATGGGAAAGACTGCTTATATAGAGTTATGTAGCACTATGGAAAACATCTGTGTTTCAGTGTTATTCCAGGCTGAATCTGGCCCACAACAGTGCAGATGCCTAAAAGTATATTCAGGTCCTTCTCGCTTAGTCAGGTGCCATGGCATACTTTAGATTTTTCCACGGATGGAAAGCGTGCAGCCTGGGGAGAAAAATATATCATCTTTTTCAGTAGCTTTCCATATAGAGAGAGAGAGGGAACATTTGGATGACTGGCACGGATCCTAGAAAATCTTCCTAAGAATTTGCTCCAGGCAAGACATCATATAAACGCTGCAGGGTTCTGGACTGAAGTCAGGTTAATGACAATGCATCATGTCAAAAGGGTGTTTGTTTGGTATCAAACAAGAATAAAGCTCAGCCCCCTTCTGTCATTTGCTCTTTTTCCCCTCAGAAGAAAATCGATCAGATGGGATGTCTTTGAATAGGGGGAAATTGGCTTGATTGCTGGTTCCCAGTGTCTGTAACCATGCATCATGGGCACACTGACTCAAAGTGAGGGGAAATATCAAACTCCCATTTAGACTGTTATTCAAACAAATGGCTTCTGTTTATTGATCACTTCTACTTTTATTGTAGCAATTCATAAAGAGTAAGCCGTTCGATTCATGTGTCAACACTTGAAAACTGCGACGAAGGAAAGATTAATCTGTAGATAAAAGCTTTTAGTTAAATGGATTGTAGCTTTGCCATTATAGCCTTCACAATGTCCGCACATACAGTAGTTTTACCATCATGTGTTCAATGGGGAAGTTACTGTTATACAACAGGTCACATCCATTTCTTAACATGGTTGGTTTTGTTAGCAATTATGTGGTTAGGGATGGCAGTTGTCTCGTCTGGGTTGTTGAACTAGACTGAACTAGTCCAAAGTGGTACCATCTTACAGTAATGGTCATATTGTAATACTATGGTATTTTGTTCTGCCGTTTAAAAGTTTGGGATCAGTAAGATTTTTAATCTTATTAAAGACTTTTCTGTTCATCAACGCTGTTTATTTGATTAAAAAATACAGAAAAAACTGGGATATTGTGAAATATTATTATAATTTAAAATATTGGTTTTCAATGTTAATATACTTTAAATTAGAATTTATTCCTGTTATGCAAAGCTGAATTTTCAGCATCATTACTTCAGTCTTAATTGTTACATAATCCTTCAGAAATCATTCTAACATGTTGATTCATTATCAATGTTGCAAACAGTTGCACTTTTATTTAAAATAATATCTTTTTGTAACAATATACACTACAGTTCAAAGTTTGGGGTCAGTAATTTTTTCTTTCTTTTTTCTTTCTTTGAAAGAAATTAATACTTTTATTCAACAAGGATGTGTTAAAATGATTAAAAAAGTAATAGTAAAGACTTATATTGTTAGAAAAGATTTCTATTTTAAAGAAATGCCGTTCTTTTTAACTTTTTATTTATCAAAGAATCCTGAAAAACCTATCCACATGTTCCAAAAAAAATATTAAGCAGCACAACATTTTTTTCAACATTGATAATAAATCAGCATATTAGAATAATTTCTGAAAGATCATGTGACACTGAAGACTGGAGTAACAGCTAATGAAAGGATATGCCTAAATAAATATAGAAATTGTTTTTAATACACACAAATAATTGCATTTGTTGCTTTATTTTTGTATAATTAGTCAAACAAAATCAGAATTTAAAGCTGTATTTTTTATTTTATTATTTTTATTTTATTTTTATTTTATATTTTTTAATATTTTTATTAGTTTTGCTGTTTTGAATCATTAGTTTTTAACTATTTAAATATATTATTTTTATATAACAACATGAGCCTGAGTAATCTTATTTAATCGTAAATAGGATTATTTAATGTTATCTCAAATAAATGTATTTATTTTAATGTATTTAATTCACTGGATTATCCAAAAGTGATTCGTTTTTAAAATGTTGTTATTATTATAATATATAGCATACAGCATATGCTGCTGCCATGATATTAAATTACTCATACTGTTATATTCTTCTTCATATCACCCTTAATTACCATAATCAATTTCTTTAGTACTCCAAGGATCAGCAATCATATTTGAACCATGTCCAGTTTTTTTTTTTTTTTTTTTTTTTTTTTTTTTTTTACTACATTTTGGTTAGTATGACAAAAATTTAATCTGTTGAAGCAAAACTTATCTTGGACAAAAATATCATATCAGGGTCAGAAAGCTCTTAGATTTCAATATCTTAATTTGTGTTCCAAAGATGAACAAATTGTATTTACGGGTTTGGAACGACATGAGGGTGAGTAATTAATGACAGAATGTTCATTTTTGAGTGAACTAACCATTTATTTAGAAGATATACAAACATTTTTGTATATACATTTACACTATAAAGTACCAAAAAAAAAAAAAATATATATATATATATATATATATACACACACAGTTTATACATATATTTATATATTTATTTTACAAAATTTTGGTTAGTGTAACAAAAATGTAATCGGTATATCTAAAAGTAAAACATATCTTAGACAAAAATATCATAATCCTGTAACTTGTTTTCCTGAAACTTGGAAATCTTACAGCTACTGCTGATAAATATTATATAACTTTACCTCAGTTCTCTTACTCAGTATATGTTCCGCTTTCTCGCAGTCTCTTAGTCGTACTCGTAACGTCTCCAGCTGTCATCTCCCTCATTAGTTTGCTCTCTGCAGATGTATGCCGCGTTAGCATCTTGAAGACAGACAAGCCTGGTGGACTGAACCACTGGGAAACAGTGAGCACGTGTGAGAGTGAGAGCGAGTGGGAGAATGAATACAGACCGCAGTATCGCCTCGGCACACCTGCACCGTTCCTCATCAGAAAGCAGCTGCGGCGGACTAATCCCCCTCTTTAATCCCCCACAATTAGCAGACACTTCATCACACCGTCATGCAGCGACTGCCCTCACCAACCTCTCAACCGCTATTAAAACGTACGCACAGACACATACACGACTCTGTTATATTTTAATTAGGTCTGCTGATTAAAAGCTGTAATCAGACTTATTGTTTGAAAGGATTTACATGATTTTATTTACATGAATTTTTCATCTCAATTAATTTTAATATATCATTGATTCTAAATATTGTCTTCTCAAAATATTGAATGAATATTTTGTACAAAACAAAACAAACAAACAACGCCAGTATTACAAAATATAACATTAAAAAGTGTATAAATTAAAGAAACATTGTACAACAGAAACACAAACAGGTAAAGTTACAGCTGGAGTCTGTATCGCCTCCCTTGAGCCCACTGAATTTTAACAGACCCCCCAAAGCATGCAGTGAGTTTAATGGGGGGTAATTGAGAATGAATGGGGGACAGTAATATGAGAGGAGGCAATGCCTTCATCGTGATATGATTGGATACGGCTGGTTATGTTCAGCTGTGATCAATGCGATAAATCCCACTTATTGTGCGCGTTCAACGTTTGCAAATCATTCTGAATGAACAATATAATAACGTTGATGGAAAGACTAATTTAAAAACGTCAGTAAACAACTCACACTTAGATATAACCACTTTGCTATGTCAAAATAAGACTTAAAGAGGTCATCGGATGCCCATTTTCCACAAGTTGATATGATTCTTTAGGGTCTTAATGAAAAGATAACATACTTTGGTTAAAATTTCCTCAATGGTAGTGTAAAAACACCCTTTTTACCTTGCTAAAATCAGCTCTGCAAAAATGAACCTATTCTGGTGGATGTTGCTTTAAATGCTAATGAGCTCTGCTTGCCCCGCCCCTTTCTTCTGTCTGTGGAGTGACGAGCCTGTTTACTTTAGCTGCGTTTAGCCACAAAACTTGCGTTTTTAGGAAAGGCGATTGCAAGTCGAGTCTAAGTTAAGACGGCCGTGACGTCACGTAGACAAGATGCTGAGAACGGGTTGATTTGAAAAAGGGGAAATTATTTTTACAGATTAAATAAAAGCCACTGGGTGTATTTTTATCATTATGTCTGTGTACACACACTGCCAACACACATTTATGTTCAAACAATATGTAAAAGTGAACTTTGCATCCGATGACCCCTTAAAAATGGCATTAAAACATGATCTGTGGGAGTTTTTAGTGTGTAATCACCTTGATGAAATTTAAAGTAAACCTCTGTGTCTGTGACCAAGCTTTGATGACTGATGATCCTGAACACAGAGTGGGTGCTGTATCGAAAGGTCATACAGTCTACATGAAAATTAATTTAGTTTCAGAGATAAACACATTCTGTTGAGGTCTCCTCCCTTTATTCAGAGTTATGAAAGAAAAGAAAGAGGCTCTGTGCTCAGAAGACCAGATGTTTCTTCACTACTGACCTTCAGGCCAAAACAAACTCAAAACAATAATTGTGTTGAAGGTCAATTTTTTTTGCATGTAAACTCAAGTAAACTGTGAACTCAAGTAAAGCTTGATCTTAAATGAGAAAATGTGTTTTACTCGCTTTCATTCTGACTTACGCAACTAAAGTTAGCAAAGAAGCGAGGCAGGCCTGCAGGATGTCTGAGGCTTGTTTAAAAAAGTTCCACCAACACCTCTTCGCCGCTCGTCCTTGGAGCTCAAGCATGAAAGAAGTCTATTTTGGTAAAAGTTCAATTTTAGATCTGTCGATATGAGCTGCGCGTCCATCCCTGACTTCACTGTTGCTGTGGCAACCTCTGCCCTGTTTTATGAGCAGCAGCAGTTAAAGCAAGTCACAAATTGTGGACCATGGAGACTGAAGAAGTCCTGTTGGGTGGAAAGTAAACTACAGGCATGAGGCTATAAGCCAGTGGAATAGTGTAGAAATGATGTTTTTTTTTTTCTACCTGAGAAATTTAAAGGACAGGAATTTTTCGCCAAGAATGTTTAGAATCTGTATCCACAAAATTCTGCTTTTTTCCCCCTGCTGAATTTAAACCCAGATAATTAACAAGAGTCACCCACTTTGTTTATTTGTTTTTTGAATAGTAATAATAATAATCATCATCATCATCCTCATATCTATCTATCTATCTATCTATCTATCTATCTATCTATATATTAAAAGTCATAGGAAATTAAGATGTAAAAAGTCACAATTATGAGATAAAAAGTCAAAATTATAAGTCAAAATTGAGATAAGTCATTATTTGACAACATGATATATATATATATAATCGCTAAATAAATTTGACTGTGGAAATACCTACAAAAGATTATTTAAAGCTATGTTTGTGTTAAATGAGAAAGTACAAAGTAGACATTACAAATTACAGCTTTAGAAAGAAATATTTGATTTGATTCAACATAAAATTTATTACACATAAACATTTAGGCTGCAGTGGCTTAACGTAAACTATGCAACATAAAAAAAGATCATTTGAGAAACATCTCAGTATTTTTGTTCATATAATGAAAGTCATGGTTTCCAAAACAGCTTTGTTACCAACAGTCTTCAAAATACTTTCTTTTATGTTCCACAAAAGAAAGGTTTGAAAGACATGAGGGTGAGTAAATGATGACAGAATTATTTTTTTGGGGGGTGATCTCTTTAATGTTTTTATTATTATTATTACTATTATTATTTGTAGTAGTATATTTATTTATTTATTTATTTTTTATTATTTTTATAAAATGATACTCAAAATAAGAAACTAAATATCCCAGCAGGTGGTGGCAAATGTCTTTATGAAGTCATTCACTCATTCGATTTGATTTGTTCAAATGGCTGATTCATTCAGGAATTAAGTAAATGGCTGTACTTATAAACAGGCCTTTGAATCATTGAATCACATGATTCGTTCAAAACGCAGGTTCATTTGGAAACTAAACACCACTGTGTTGCTTGGAGACATGCAACAATTATGCTATAGCTTCAAAGGTAAAAACTGAGCAAAATTGTTCTCTGCAAAATTGAGCAAAAACGCATAATATAGTGTTTAAAATATAACAAAGTATAAACTTCTTATTTACTGTTAAAATTACATTTAAGCTTGTGATAGATCGGGACAAAATCAGCACTCGTGTCATATTGCTCTTGCTGCCCGTGTGATGTTGTGTGATATGTGATATATATAAATATGAGGCAAAACACAGGGGCATTTTTTTGCACCAGTATCTTGAATTTTAGGGCATAACTGCATTTTTGGAGTTGCCCTGCATTATATTTGTCAACAGTCAACTGTATGAAATATATGATGATGTTAATGCATTAAACTAGTCATGTATTAAGATGTAAAAAGTCAAAATCATGACGTAAAAAGTCACAATTATCATAGTCAAAATTGAGATACGTCATTATTTTGACAACATGGATATTATGAGATGCTAATTCATAATTATAAGTCAGATTATTATAAGTTAGTTAAAGCTGACTCAAAAAGTGACAAAAGTCAAAAAGTGGGAAAAAAATTGACTGTCAGTACTCTTTATCTCATTATTAAATTTTTTTTTGTCATAGTTCTGACTTTGTCGTCATTATGACTTAATCTCATCATTTTTAATATTTGCTTTTAATCTCATAATTATGATAATAAAGCATTATCTTTTTTTTGTAACATTTTTACAACATACTCAGCATGGTACTGTGAACTTTTCATCTGCTGTCAACACTACGATGACCTGAATCCAAATGTTAATAAATTGGTATAAATTTGGCAACTTAAATTGAGGATTTACACACAGTTAAACCCATAAAAAGCGCCTGTCTTTGACACCATTATGAAAAACCCTAAACAACTAATAATAATAGAATAACTTTCATAGTATTAAGTTGGCATAAAATTAAAATCTTATTTTGAAACAGTGCCTTTCATCTACTAGTTAGTAAATGTAGTACGTGGTAAACAGTGAACCTTAAAAAAAAATGTGTCTCAACCCTCTAACAAGACCAGTGAGACAGCAACAAAGAAAGAGAAAACAGCAGGAAGTGAACCTCGAAGGGATAGAGTGTCACTCAACCGTAGGGCTTTACTTGTTCGCTTGTCCCAGGGAGCTGATTTCCTCTTGTTTTACTTGAAGTTCTTCAAGTGTTCATAACATCATAGTAAACTTTTCCAACAACAGCTAACCCGCTGTGGCCCTCTGCACAGCTACACAACCACAAGACTCATTATGTAACATACAGAAGCTGGGATACATATATAGGGCGACTGAATTGTCCCTGGAACCCAAACTGGGTCTGATACTTTTTTTTTTTTTTTTTGCAGTGCCTCGCCAAGTCTCAGCTTAGGATCGCTGTTTCCCTTACATGGCCTTTAAATGTCACTTTGGCTCCAAATTAAGTCATTTATGCTTGACAAGAAGTATCAAAAGTTGGTGGAAAATACAGGAAGAAACCTCAGAGGTTTGATTCTGTCAGCGATGTGACGGCACAATTCTGCTGCTTGTAATAGCTCTTTAATGTTCCATGTCATTGTCTTTCTTCATTTTAATACAGATCTTGTAATTATATAATAATCAAACTTCTTTGTGGTTTCTCTTCAGTATCTTCAAATCTCTGGTTCATCTCGTCCTCATCTCAGTCCCTCAAAGGCGAAGATCAGTTCGCAACAAAGGCACAAAAGGAATTTATTATGATTCTCTTCTCTTTCTTGGAGGAATGTGATAATGATGTCAATTTTCTAAGCTCATCCCAGGCTTTTTTCACTCCCTCTCCCTCAGCAATCAATTTGCAGCGCGACTAATTGTGGATTAAACATCCGAACGTCTTCCTCTCTCACTTCTGCCGGAGGGATGAAGAGAAAGCGAACGAGAATAATCATCTTGCTCATCTCTTGTCACCTCATACGGTCTTGCCATGGCATATTTGTGCCTGGGAGGTTTCCGGGGGGGTGTCTTCGTGGTGGCAGAAACAGTCAAATGCACTGTCAAACTCGAAAGCTTAGCTTATGTAAACATGAGATGCCACACATATCCAGAGATGCAGTCGGCTCCGTCACACTTCCTGTGCATTAAGGGTGCTGAGCGCGCCAAAGAGACGCCACATGTGTCAGGACTGCAGAGCTCTTGGAAGACAGGTTTGAAAACTTGCTGCGTTTTCAGTCACTCTCTGAGCTAGATATTGCTACACATGACATTTTATTTTGGAAACACATCTCAGTTGTATCCATCATAGATAGGATGGAAATATTCTCTGTGGGCTTGGCAAAAAAGTGAGGGGTAGAGACTTTACCCTGTTTGGTTTTTTTTGTATCTTTCTTAGAGGATGACCAGTGTATCGGTTTTGCCGATTAATTGGCACCGATAGTTGATTGGCGGAACTATCAGCTATCTGCAAAAATCCATGCCGATAGTTTTTTCCAGGTTGGGTCCACTCCTGGAGTGGCTGAGAAGGTCGTCATTATACAGCAAAGTTCCTATAATCTTAGCACGAGAGCTGTATCACTGACAGCACGTGTCGTTTGTTTAGGCACGTGACACTGCGCGCTGCACAGAGCGGGACACTTCAAAGGTGGATTTAAAACATTGAAAACAAAACGCTGTGTACAGTATACTGTAGTGCATGTTTTCATGTCATTACTAAGCGATGAATTTGTTGACTAGATGCTGCATCAGTGGAGAAAGGACAGCAGTCCTTTTGCCCGTTTGGTGGTCAAATAAAGTCTTGTAGACTGTCGCTTGAATTGAACGTGACGCGTCCAGTGTGTGTGATACCGGATACGCGATGCTGCACTTTTGCCTGTTGTGTGACATACATATTTTTATATTTTGATTAGATATCCACAAATGATCTAGAATATAAGCAGATAAATTGTGAAAGTACACAATATCCATATGTATGCAGTTTCAATACTGTGGCCTTTGTGTAGATATTTAAAGATGGCCAACTTTAGCTTTAGCTAGATATAATGGTAGGACTTTACAATATGAGTCCATTTTGAACATTAAGATTGATAAAAGTTGTAGGGCTGTCAAATGATTAATCATGATTAATCGCATACAAAATAAAAGTTTGAGTTTGCCTAATTTTTGTATGTGTACTGTGTGTAATTATTATGTATATATAAATACAAACACATTCATGTATATATTTAAGAAATATTTACAAGTATATGTATTTATTATAATTTTTAAATAATTTATATTATCTATAAATAAAAATATTTTGGACATAAATCATATTTCTCTTAAATATACACATTAGTTTGTGTGTATTTATATAAACATAATAATTCCACACAGTACACACACATATATTAGACAAACTCAAACTTTTATTTTGTATGCGATTAATCGCGATTAATCGTTTGACAGCCCTAAAAAGCTGTAGAATAGAAATATTGTTCCTTGTTAGAGTGTGGTTATTTCAGCATTTACTGATATATTTTAAAAATTTTAGTTGCTGTCCTTTCTCCACATTAATGAACAATGATCTAACTGTAATGATCAATATATTAAGAATATTTTTTATTCATTCACAAAGTATGGTTCAGTAGGCTACTTTTTTTTTTTAAATAGTAGACCACTATTTATTTTCCGTTCAGTATCCATTTTTAAAACTATCGGTCGATTAATCGCTATTGGCCAGTGTGGTCCAACCTAATTATCGGTATCGGTAAAATCCAGTATCGGTCAACCTCTAATCTTTCTCTCTGGCTGCATCTGAAATTCCATACGTCCTACTATAGTTCCTACTATATAGGTAAAAAACAGTATGTGAAAAGAATACTATGTCCGAATTAACAGTATTCATAAAACAGTAGGCAAAAAGTGAGCAAGATTTTGAAGTGCACATCCAGTGGACACTTTATTGTTCTGTAAGGCTGTGGGAGAGGACTTGTGGATGGAAGTGAAGCATTGAATCTGATGCTGGTAGGTCACATGACAGTGACAACTAAAGGGCCATTGTGGGCAAATAGTTAGAGTCAGAATTGTAACCTGAAGGTTGCGGGTTGATTCTCAGTACTGGCAAGAAACACTGCTCTGTGTGTGCACTTGGATGAGATACATGCAGAGCAGAAATTCTGAGTATGGGTTACTATTAGGGATGCAAGAATAAAGTTATCCCACGGCTCAATACATACCTCGGTTTTTTAACCGCAGTTTTTGGTTCTGTGGCTTGGCAGATCAGTCTTTTTTGTTATTTTAGGCAACAGGAAAAATAAGCGGTTAAGTAGAAAAATACTGTTCTTTTATTGCAATACTCTTTCTTTATTTTACTTAAAAGCTAAATAATTAAAGGCAATGAACACTTCCACTGCCTTTGTTGCTTTTTGTTTCTCCTTGTGTCTCCTGTCACGATATCTACTTTTTGTTGGGCAATGTATTGCCCCAGAAACAAGTGTGATAGACAATATTCTTTTTTAAAGTTATATTTATGGGATTTTTATGTCTTTATTGTGAGAGGACAGTGGAGAGCTGACAGGAAAGTACTGGGAGGAGAGAGGGAAGTAGGATCAGCAAAGGACCTCGAGGCGGGATTCGAACTCAGGAGCACAGTTGTGCTATTTCAGAAACTTTCCTCAGCTCAGATTTTTGATTTTGCTAATATTTTTACTAAAGGAAGATAGAATTCTAATTTCAACGTTACTTATTGTTTAGACATTGTTCTTTAAGTAAAATTAGCATCAGGTGTATACAAAGCAACCAACGTTTGGTAAATAGGTAATATTCAACAACCTCACTGAGATATGAACAATATAGAGCCTTGAAAATGAAGATTCCAAAAGAAAAGTTTATTAAGAACTAGAATCTAAAATCATATTGCAATATCTTTAATACTTCTTGAGTTATAGGCCCACAGAATTTGGAAAAATAATATGGCACTCAGACCACTATGTTCAATGTAGTTGTTTTGACAGAAGGAAACAAGATGCATCACTAGTTTCAACATTATTTGTTCTTCAGACATTCCTCTTTAAAATAAGTATATGCAATATTTGGTTTTTGACCACTGAAAATGTGTATAATTTAATGATTTACTCTTGGAGCAATAATGAAATTACAGTATATGTGGAACTGAACCATATATGGCCTTAGTTGATCCCTGATAAGCGCTCATTGTCACAGTTGTAAACATGACGCCATTAGTCTCCCATATTTGGTGTTACGGCATCTTTGTTTCCAAGTGGAATGTTAGCGAACGTGACACATACCGGAAATACTTTATATTTAAACTAATCTGATGACGACCTTAAAACTCCTAAAGTGTTTCCAGTTTTGTGTGCACCAAGTATTTATCCAATGGTCCCTGGGTGTGTTTTTTTTTTTTTATGATTACTAAGTACTTACTTCACAAGAAGTACATACTCGAAGAGCATCCAATTTCAGCTTGTCTTTTATAATAGCCACCTCCAGAAATCCACACTTTTGGATTCAGTCACATTTTCATGGATTATTAGTGATTCATGCTTGTTATATTGTTTAGTTTACTTATTCTGTTAGTAACATTATTACTTTACAGACTGGAGTCTTTATCTGTATGTCATTTTAATTGTTTCTCAAAAATACTGTTTATTTCTTATGTAAAACTTTCTTTTTTTTTAATTGCAGAACATTGAATTCATCTTTAGTCAAAAAAAAGCTTGTTTTTAATATTAAATTACAATCAAAGCTCTGGCTTGTAATTTCCCGAGGCATTGTGGATTCCCCCGTCCATCTGTTGAAAATTTAATTAATTCATACACGACAGCTCAAGGCATGGCAAACACCCTCATGTCCTCAGGTGCTTCGCTGAACTCCTCTCTGCACCAGTTTAAGCAAAATGCCTCCTAAAGCTCGGCCTGCTGTTTAAATATGCAGACAGTGTTTTTAATGGCACTGAACCACTTTAGCTGAAGACATAGAACCTGGGGAAATGAGATAATGCTTGTTAATATGATTCAGTAAACACAGAGTGATATCAGATAAGTCAATATGCAAATTGGCACAACACATAATAAACATTCCATGACTTCTTTTTGGATTCAGATTTGTAGCATTTATATGCTTTTAAAATTCACAAAGCCGCAAAACCTTTTTTTAATTATTTCTTATTTTTAATAGAGAAGATCATTGTGAAATTATTGCTATTAATATAACAGCTTCTCGTTTTCCTGCAGAGAAGGAAGTCGAGGCCCTCTGAGATTACATCTAATGATTTTAATATGAGCTAATAAACATCTTATAAACATTCAGAGTAATGAGCAAGTGTTGTCTTGCCCTGTGGTCCAATCACAGTGCACTGATTACTTCCTACTCAACATCCTAACCAATTTTTAACTACGCCACATGCTCAAGCCAAGTCAGCTAATCTGCCTTCCTTTATGTGACCGTCCTATAATTTGCTGTCAGGTTAATTTATGAATGACTTTTTGCCATGCGTAATTTATTGCCTATTGCTTGCAAGAACTCCCGTTCCCTACATGTCCCTCCTGCCATGCGTAGAAATGAGATTTTAACTCATATTCGGCTTCAATCACTCAATACCAGCTCCACTTCCTGTAGAGATGATAAATGTGACGCTTTTCCCCAGTTCCCAAAGACACACGTGCTCATTCTTCCATCCAATTAACATCAACTGGCCTAGACTTCCTCTCAGCGGAGACGCTGGGACCTGTTATCTCTCCTGCAGCCGTTTCGCCGCGGTTAGTCGTACAGCTGGCCTCCGCGGCCTCTTTTAATACATCCATATGCCACTTGCAGCACATCATGAGAATGCACACCCACAGTGTTGCATTGTTTCACCTTGGCAACAGAGGAAATTTCAAGCCCACCTGCCAGAGTCACACGGCCCGATGCCAGACTCAGGCAGATTTAATTAAAGAGACTCTAGAGCTCGCGAGCACTGAAAGAAGTGTCGTTACTGTGGGTGCAAGGAAAGAGCAGGGAGGGATGCTGTTCTATTATGGCTATTGCAGAGTTGTGTATGCAGGTTATAATTTCAGCATGTATGAACAATGTGCTTGACACATAACAATCATTGTGGGCAGCAGGTTTGAGTCTGGCCTACAGTATACCAATTGCATTCCTTCTCTATCCCACTTTTCTGCTGTGAATAGTGTATGTATAGAGGAAGAAAGTGCCAATCATCTGGGTTGAAATGACCACAGCTGCTAAAATATAAAGAACAGGTCCTGTGAATGTGGTGGATTGTTGTTTTTGTGGCAAATTTTAGCTTCCTTGATTAAATAGTTGCACAGTTTTAACCCTCTGGGGTCTGAGGGGGATTGGTGGCCCTGGAGAAATTTTGATGTGACATTTACGTTTTTTCAGTATCTTAAAAACCTATTAATGGCTAAAGTCTGATTACACTGTATTCAGCACAAACTGTGCTACAGTAATATGTGAGCAGCATAAATGTGATTCAGTCTGGGAAAAGCGTCAGATGTCGCACTGGGACATTTTCAGGAAATTCAAAAAATAGGTATTGTCTCGTCTCTCGTCTTCGACATACCCTAACTGTTTTGACCATATTGAACTGGAAAAAAACATAGTTCATGCAGACTTAGACAAGATGAGCGTTTGAGGTTAGAAAAAAATATAAATTGTTTTGAAAATGACAGATCGTCTTGCTAGATAAGACCCTTCTTCCTCGGCTGTTTAGAGTCATTTGAAGCTGCATTAAAACTCCATTATTCAAGTTCAAACTTGGGGGCAACAATTTTGTGTCGACTGAAGTAAGAAAGACACGACCATCTTGGATGACAAGGAGGTGAGTAAATTGTCTGTAAAAGTTTTAAGTCACAATTTGTATAGAAGACTTACAAGACTTACAATTAGCTACAGTATGTCTTTCAAACCTATATAGTTCTGGATATATAAGCAGAAATGTTAACGAACTCATAATGGGTGGAATGTGAGACAATCCAAATTTAGTTTTTTGGGCTTTATAGCCATGATATCCAAACAATGGAAAGCTGAGCTTTAAAAAGAGAACAATCAAGCTAGGATGAAAGCTAAGTCACAGAAAATCACCTGAAACATCTTGGCCTCAAGTTAATCCATCACCAGTAGGACTCTTGAATCTTTGGTTTAGTTTTAAAAGTAAAGTTTAACCAGTTTCAGTCTGCCACAGAAACAGAAACAAAATTCTGCAGCACTTTCTGATTTATAACTTCATAGCAGTTACTAAGACAGCTTTTCAAACTTTTTGATTAACCAACAGGTTAAGTTTTACAATAAACTGTCATCTTTGTACAGCATGATTGATCACTGTACCTTTACCTTATGTTCTAAACTGTACTTCCTATAAAGTAGCCATTTATGTATTGGCTGCTCTGATCATTGAACAGCCTGTAAAAGACAAATGTAAGACAGGATTGAACAGGACAGCTAAAAGTAGAATGTTTTGAAAAACAAATATCCATGAAAGCAATCAACACCTCCGCTCTGAGCTACAAAAGGAAAGTCTCAGGCAAGATCAGGCCCCTGATTTATTTGCTGGCATAAGGGGAAAGATCAAAAGTTTACTACGGAAAATGGAAAAACACATTCTCTGAAGTTTCCTTCTGTTCTGATTTATCATACTGCTTTAGATATTTGAGCATGCACTGTTTATATTCATTTACTTGCTCTTGTAAAGCTGCTTCAGTGCAGAAGTCAATTCAATTGGGATTTACAAATATGCATGACAGCACAATTAATGCGCTTTGTAATCAGGAGTATGTGAACATCACCGTGGCCTTTCATGTTTTCCTTGTTGTCAACTATGTACAGTATACTGGCTAATGCTTAAAATATAGCATGTGACTGTGATGTTTTATTTGTTCATTGGCTTTGCTGAGACTTGTCAATCATATCAGTTCACCAAGGTTACAGTGAGCTATTAGCTACATTTCCGTCAGCTGCAAAGTGACAAACGAAGCGTTTGCACCAACTGTGTTTTTTTCTCTCGAGATGACATGCACTGCTTCCTCCGACCTTTCCAGTTATCTTCATCCTCTCACTTCACACAGACAATGTGGCGGCTTTCTGGCTAGACAACCATGTGGAGACCCACAGGGAGACAGAGGGAATGGAAAATGAGTGTGTTTGTCTCTCCATCTTTCACAATACTGTTCCTTCTCATCATAATGTTTCTCGGGAGAGCCTGAAAGAAGAGCTGCATGACTCAAAGCAAAGAACAGCGGCTCCACGCTGCTAGATTTGCTCCCTCGGTTTACTAATGTTTTCTGACTAGGCCAGACTTCCCCATGGGGTTTAGCACTTGGTGAATGACATTGTTTCTCCGGTTATTTGTAGACAGGTCTGGCTGGCATATGTCTACAGACTCCAGGCGTATGAAGAAAAGAGACCAAGTGCAAATGACTCAGTATTTTGATTTTATTTCAAATCTGTCATAATGCACGACCTGAACAAATTCTTACACCCCGTCCTGTGTTATAGAATCAGTTCGGGATGTTCAAGATCCGGTGGCCAACAGGAATGCAAATGCCAAGTTCTGTCATGCAACTCTAGATGGCGCAGGCTGATTGGTTCATGTTGCATACAACGCCAATAAGCTTGCTGCTTTACATTTAAATGCCTGGTTAGCATTTACTAGAGCATTTCACAGCAGTTCCTCTGAAACCCTCCACCTCCCTAGCTCCACCTGTTTAGATCTGCTACAGGTTATTATATATCCTACTTGTGCAGCAGCAGTATGTCTTAAATTCTCACATCACCGTATCGTATTGGCAGTAGCAAGTTCTGGTACTTGAATCTGCAGAGAGTTGTCATGATAGAAATAGCAATCTGCCACGTTGTACAGCAAAATTTGATACTGTAGTCAACAGGACCACTTTCTAGCTACCAAATACGGCAATTTGATCACTGTCAGTGTAAACGCCCTTTAAGTCCTCAGTTCTGACTCTGTATCTTTGATCTGCATTATCCCAGAAATCATTATAAATGCACTGTAATTAAGATGCTCAAGGGAGCCACTGGAAAGACTTGATGAATCAAAGCTATTTAATAATGCATGCTGATGATTTCTCATATTAGCGCTCTTGATAGAATAAAGTTTAAGTTTGTAAACTTTAGTTCAGATTTCTGACCTTGCGCTACTATAAAGGTGACTGAACCTCAAGATTAAGTTCCTCTAGCTGTCATGATACACTACCACAGTCATTGTATAACAGGGATAAATGAGGATGGTTCTTTTGCCATATCAGCTCTCCAGGGTGCTTTTTAAACTTGTTTGATCAAAGGGTGGAGAAATGTATGAAGCTGGAGCTGCAAGGTCACATTGCAACTGTTTTTATCTTGTGTTGGTGTGTCAAACGTCCTAGTAAAAGCAGGGCTTTTCCAAAACTAGAGGATACAGTTCAGGGCTCTACGGTTTTCTTTAGGAACCCTTGTGCTCCTAACTTAAAAAAAATGTAGGAGCACCATCTAATCAATAATCAAAAAATCAGAATAAGAATCATTTGTGCGTGCATTCATAAATTCATGTTAAGATTAATGTTTTAAATATAACATTTTGAACATAGAAATATTAAATGATTTAAATACCTGAAAAGCTACTTTAAAAATGAAACTAAAACTGCCACTAGGTGGCGGCAAGTCACTGATTTCATTATTGAATCATTCATAATTTGTTTGAACGGCCGATTGAATCATCAACTCCCTACATTAGTTCAAAAACGTACGTTCATTCATGAACGTAACAACTCTGTTTGAATGGAGATGTGAAGCGGCTCGGTTGTGACTTGTTTCAAACTATTTTTGACTACAAAATAGAGCAATATCAGGCAATAGTGTTATAGTTAGACAATGTAAGTCACTTAATATTAGCTTTTTATTTATTTAACTTGTATTAAATCAATATCTCATTTATAAATTCCCTTAAAAATCATTAAAAGCTGTCACTCATCTTAGTCCATCGCAATCTCACAAAGTTCCATTATAATCAGCGAAGCTCTCTACACTGAACAATGAATCTCTTATTTATCTCTTATTTACACTCTCTCTACACTTTGTTTATGAATGGATTCATCAGATATGTCTGTGATACATTACTCAACGTTGCAAAAACATGTAGAAACCTTTGAAGCTTCTCTCAGCGCTAACATATATGCTGATTGGGTCAGTCGCACTGGTGCTCCTAAATATTTGTTCCTAGTCACGCAGTAGTTTTCAGTCGCAAATGCGACTGAAACGGTCACACTGTAGAGCCCTGCAGTTGTTGTAATTTGTTTGTTTTGGGCCTTTCTGCTGGACAGAAGACAGTGTGATTGACTACAACTATGATTGGACTTGTCCTTTGACAAATTACTTTTCTTGCTTTGTAGTTCTTTTCAAAATCTGGAATTGAACTTTGAAGAGATATAATTTAACTTGCGTAAGCTCACTGAACTAGACTTGCCGACTCTCAGGTGTAAGTGAGACTCTGTTTTTCATCTGGAATAAGACCAAATCAAATCAACTCCTACGCAAATATTAATAGGGTCTCGAAGCTGTTGTTCGTATTCATGCTGGTATTGACCAGATTACCTATATGAGTGAAACTAAGCAGAGTTAATAATTATTTTTCATTTTCCATCATGCTTTGTCACAATGCTTCAGTTGTTTCTGACTCAGTTGAGAGATGACAAGCCACAGGGAATGTTCTACATGTTGGCGAGGGTGGAGAGGTCAAGTCATTTCAAATTTGCCATGACTAACCTTCCACAATGCAGCCGCTGGCCTGTACTTTGTCAACCAGGCAGGAAGACACATCTCCTGACCAATCTCATGGAGCTCCATGAATCACATCTCCTGCTGTGGGAGACACCTCCACCTCTTTAAAGGTTAAACTATGCATTTTGCATTCATTAAAATGCATCAACATACATGTCTTCCCAGCAGCTCTCTTTTCTGGTGTCAGTTAGAAAGTGAGCAAATGATCCATGTATGATCATGGTGCTGGATGCTGGTTCACCCTAAGGAGGTCTGTAATAGCTGGAGATAGCTATCCGTTAACATTCCCATTCATCTCAATGGCAGTTGCCTGGATGCAGCGGGACTCCCTGGAAGAATGTCATTTTGGTCTTTCCCCACCCATTCGATGTTGATCTCTAGCATGTTCTAGCAAGACTTCCTTGAAATCCGAATGCTGCAGACAGCAACACAACTACCATGTTCACGGCCTAGAAAGGTAGTAAGGGCGGTTGAACCACTGATGTCACATGGACTATTTTAATGATGTCCTTACTACCTTTCTGAGCCTTGAGTGTGTCAGTTGAGTTGCTGTCTATGGATAGTGAGAAAGGGTTTATAATGACAAGGGTGAGTAATTAATGACTTTATTAGCAGTGAGTTAAGTCAGTTTACAGGAAATGCATCCCAGCTATCTCAGCTCCAGACTAGCAATAACCAGTGTAAACTAGCCTCAACCAGTACGGAGATTCATGCTTTTCTTTTCAGCAGACTAGCAAAGCATATTACGAGTAAATCCACACTCTTGAGCGCATCAGAGTATGTATTCATATTGGCACAAGTTCAAAGTTCGTGCTCTCATTAGTACTGCATGGCAGCTCTTTCCGTGCTGCGTGTAGCAGTTTTACTCTTATCTGATCCGCCTCTCATAAGTGTCGGGGTGACCTGTAGCTGAACTGAACAAAATCAATACCCATAAATCCGACCTGGCCCATCTTCCTCTGAGTTCATCCGCTCTAGTGCGTTAGTAGACGCCTTTTTTCTCAAATTCAGGGCTTTTTTATTTTCTGTTGTTCCAAGTCATCACACCCTCATACTTTTAGAAAGCTTTTTAATACTGTCACGAGGGAATGGAGTTTTCTGAATTAGTCGTAATGCGGTGAGGAGAGGTTTGCCCGTGCTGTTCATTAGCAATAGCGATGCTATCAAGGCTAAATGGGACTCTGCTAATACACACCGGCTTAGCATCATAATTAGTTTGTCACTTATAAAGAAAATCTATACTAAACACTTGTTTGTCTTTCAGCCAAGGATTACTGAGATAAAGTTTATCAGCATGCAATGTGTGGAGGGTGGCGTTCATCTGTGCTGAAGATCTGACCACATTGATTTGAAGTTATCTCAGTATTGCTTTATTACCTTATATAGACTCATTTTCTTTATTTATAAATTTATTGATTTTTGTCTTTTATTAAATTGGACAGTACTGAAAGACAGGAAATTAATGGGGACAGAGGGAGGAATAGGATCAGGGCAAGACACAGGCCAGGCCTTTTTATTTTTATTAACCAATGCATTAAGCATTTCTAAGATAGTACTCACAGCAGTTAATTTTAGTATCATTGTGATGCTATAGTTTTTATTTAAAGGGACATTTCACCCAAAAATGAAAATTCTGTCATAATTACTCACCCTTCTGTCGTTCCAAATCCTTAAGACCTTTGTTTATCCTTGTAACATAAATTAAGATATTTTTGATGAAATCCAAGAGCTTTCTGACCCTGCAACCACCACATTCAAGGCCCAGAAAGATAGCAAGGACATCATTAAAATAGTCCATGTGACATCAGTGGTTTAACCGAAATGTTATGACGCTACAAGAGTACTTTTTGTGCACGGCTTTATTTAACAATTTCTTCTCTTTTGTGTCAGAGGATACCATGCTGCATGCGTGCGGTGCTGCTGACACAGGAGCTGACATTCTGGCATTTTTAATTTCTTAAAACAGCCTACCTACATACCTACAACCTACATTGCATTGATGCATCAAAACCCTCTTTCTTTCATCCCTTTACTTTAGTATACAGAACATACACGCTGGCAGACATACATGTACGTATATTTGTTGACTGTCCCTTGCAGATGTAGTATTGACACTGACATGCAGCAGGCACCGGTGACTGACAGAGCTCATCTGCAGAACAGTGGCAGCTGTTTTGCTCCGGTCCCAGACATGGAGGAGCATGTCTCTGCACCGTCTGATCTGTCAGTATAACAGGAAATATGACAGGCCTGCCAGTGTAGAACATGCAGTCAGCTGGACCTTCTCCTCCTTTTCATCTTTTTCACACACCTGTCTGTACCTCCGGCCTTGTGGAATAATGCCTATTAGTCCATTAAAGGATGACCGCAAAAGACCCTGGAAAAATAGAAATTTGCTCGGTTGTTGACAGGGTTAGACGGTTTTCGTGTCTTGGATGTTTATGAGGGATGAATTTGGTTGCCTCGTCATTGTATCCCTCTCTTTATCTGCAGAGAAACAAGGTGCTGAGTTGTTTTGACAGGAGCGTTGCTCTGACAGTCAGCGGGGTGGCTTGATCGTTTGATGTGGAGAACAGGGCCAAAGGAGGAGGCTCTTCATTTTGTCTTGCCATGATGAGCCTCCTCCCTCTATCCATCCCCCCTCTCGTTCCTTCTTTCACACTGTGTATTTTCTTTCTCACCCACTTTCTTTTCTCAATAAGCCTCTGGCTGTGTTTTGTGCCACATTACCTCATTAAAACCTGCAGTAGACAATATGTTATCGACGGTGTTTAATTTGTAAATGATGAGGTCCCGGAACAAGTACTGGTGATAGATCTGACAGGTGGGGGGTTGAGATCACAGAATAGTGTGTTTTTCGCAACCAAATGATAATACAAATAAGAGAGATCATACAAAATGCATGTTATTTTTTATGTAGTATTGTCCTGAGTATAATTTTACATAAAAAAATGTTTACATATAGTCCACAAGACAAAAAATAGCTGAAATCATTAAAATAACCCCTTTCAAAAGTTAGGGAACCCTTAGTTCTTAATGCTGTGTGTGGTAACCTGGATGATCTACAACTTTTTTTGTTTTGTGATGGTTGTTCATGAGTCCCTTGTGTGTTCTAAACAGTTAAACTGAGCACTGTTCTTCAGAAATATCCTCCAGGTCCTGCAGATTCTTCTGTTTTCTAGCATCTTTTGCGTATTTGAACCCTTTCCAGCAGTGACTGTATGATTTTGAGATCCATCTTTTCACACTGAGGACAGTTGAGGGACTCAAACATAACTATTAAAAAAGGTTCAAAATTCACTGATGCTCCAGAAGGAAACACAATGCATTAAGAGCCAGGGGTTGAAAACTTTTTGAATTTAAAGATTTAAAGGAAAATTGTACTTACATGCAAGTATCTTCTGTTGCTTCCGAAGGGCAGTACTAAATGGAAAAAAATATATAGATTTCGACAAAATAAAAAAAATTTGGACATCTTCATTCGGTTCAAAAGTTTTCACCCCCCAGCTTTTAACGCATCATGTTTACTTTTGTAGCGTCAGTGAATGTTTGAACCTTTTTTAACAGTTGTATAGCATGGAATTTGCTTTTAGAATTTAATATTGTGGTATTGCCATGGTACCTAGTCCAAAAAATGGCCATAACATGGTATTTTGTTATATCCGATTACAGTATTAACATGGTACTGCTAGATACTTAGTACCATGGTATTACTGGGCTATTTTTGTGCTCTTTCCACATTCAAAAAACATTACTGTGATACTTTTTTTAATGGTAATCCTGTATTGTATTCAGATGTCTGTACTGCAGACTCACACATAAATTAACAGTCAGGGTGAATGAGCAGACTGAAATGACAGTGAGATTATCCTAGGGCACAGAGCATGAATGATTCAGAAAGTGCTAATTGCCGGCATGCTAATTCTTTATGAATCATTAAAATAAGTTGGCATAGATCTTTGTGTGGGTGAGTGTATAATAGAGAGGTGAGAGGGATTTATTAGAGTTCATGCTTTTATTATGCTCTCCTTGATGTGCCTAAGAATACAAACTAAGCGACACTAATAGTTGTTGATTCTGGATTAATAGCTGTCACAGTTACTGCATTTATATGCCAGGGATCAGTTGCTTTTAAAGGCCTCAAACAATTCCTCAGGTCTGTTATATTATTTAATCGTCTTACAGGAATTGCCTTTTGTGCAGGGGTCTTACCGCAGGCCACTCATGCAATGCAAGATTTATATTTCCCCATATTTGTGTTTAAAATTTTAAAGCTGTTGTTGACGTATGTTTTACTGTTCATGTCATTTCTGACTCTAACTCAAAGAAAACCGCTCTGTCTTACTTCCTAAATAAAAAAAGCTTATGTAAAACCCATTGTACGTCAGTAATGATGGACAAAGTGAAAATCTTTTGCTGACATGTTAAAAAAAAAATACACAAACACTCACATAACCCGTAAGCCAGCATTATCCAAGCCAGTCTAATGCAGTATATCCATTTAGATCTCTATTTTCCCTCCTAATGGGGCTTCAATGGGCCTTTTCAGTAGGGCACGACCACAGTAAATGACTGCAGCCTCAGCTATGGCCGTCTGGGGACTGGGGTAATAAATAAGCCCACATGGTGTTTAATAAAACAATATGAAAATATTGTCTTACCCTTAATAGCCTTGTAGAAAGGAGGGAGGTATAAATCAAGGCATGGGCCGTATACTAGCCTTACCTTTTCCAGTCCGTTCTCTTGGAACCCTGGGAGGCTGGTTTCTCCTCTGAAGTGTAAAACGAGCGGTCGTACCTTATAGTCCTCCTCCGCTGCTCGTACAATGTCGCTCTCATTCTGACTTGTTGAACCCGAGTTCTTCTGGAGTCTCCCGAAGATTTAACACAGGCCCCTGTCGGGTCTCAGCCTTAGAAACGTGATAACTTGTCTCCCGTTGACACTGCATCGGTTTTCTATTTAAACATTTAGCGCTGAGACTTTTGAAGCACAGAGGCGGTCAAGGTTGTGTTTGGCTTCTGTCCATGCGGGATACGTTTCATGATTTGATGTGCTGCTGAAGAAAATGGACTGTTTTAGAATGTTCATGTTTCGTAGGGTTTCGAAAAAGAAACCTGTGAGAATGTTTGAACGCAAACTTTAGACATTTCGCCTTTTATTGAATTTAATAGAGAGATGGTTTTTAAACTAGACAACCCTTAGGGTGCTGCAAAAGCAGTTGCAATTCATTTCTACTTTAAGATTAAGAAATAATAAATGATTTCTCTTTTAAAACTGCACAAAATGCATATATATGAACTTATTTCAAGATGTTTATCTAAGCCTGTTTCCACCATGGATTAAAAAAAAATGGTCAGCTGTGACTTTATCATAATCACAACTTCATTTTTTGTTTTAATTCATATCTCACATCTCAAAGTTGCAAATTTTTCCCCTTATCAATAAGACTATATACACTACAGTTCAAAAATTTGAGATCAGTACTTGTATTTTTATATTTGCGATGTAATTAAAAGGCTATTATATTTATTAAAACTCTAAAATAATAACTCAAGGCAGTAACAATTTAAACAACATTTTATTTAAGCAATTATATATTTTATTTATGAACTGATGTTCAGCTGTTCTTTTTCATAATAAACGTATTTTCGGATCATCAGTCATCAAAGGTCCGTAAACACTGGTCACAGATGTGTCTGTTTTGGTTTGTGTTTTCAGGGCATTCGAAGTTTTATTTTTAATCGACAAAGTGGTGATATATATAAGTGTGCAAGTTGTTTACTTACTATTTGTATTAGTGTTCCTATTAACGCCATTATATTGTTCAGACTGATTTGTGAACGCACACAAACACGAGGCGGGATTTATCGCATGAACCAAGCACAGCCAATCATAACCAGTCATATCTAATCACATTGTGATGGAGGCATTGCCTCCTCTCACATGACTTTCCCCCATTCATTCTCAGTTACCCCCCCCAACAAACCCACCACACCATTTAGGGGGTCTGTTAAAACTCAATGGGCTCGTAAGAGGCGAGAGAGACGTGGACTCCTGCTGTAACTTTACTTGCTTGGTGTCACTGTTGGACAGTTTTACTTAAAAACTAGTGATTGATATGCTTTTCATGTCATTTTTTGTAATATTTGCATTGTTGTATATGTAGAGAGAAAATATACTCTTGCTGCATTATATTTTTGTAAGGGTTTTCTCGCAGATACTTGTAGAGGATTTCTGATTCTGTAACTGTAAGCAATACCAATCCATATCAGTGGATGGCACTTTAAATACATGCAGGCGTGTCTAATCTCAGAAACTCTTTCTATCCTAATTCTACCTGCATCTTGACATATTCCTAATCGTATTACGGTCATGCTGTCTGGACGGCTGATGGGTTTGAAAAGTGTAAGCCAAGGCAAACTCCTGGCACAGTGCAAAATGCAGTTCCTCAGCCCTGATTTTTTCTTTTTGGCCATAGGCCAGATCATTTTATTGTGATGGACTCTACAGTGCATCTCTGACAGCCTGTTCTGGAGTTGTTAGCTCTCACCTTTGACTGAGCACATCTGTTCTCTTGGCTCTTCAAACACGTTGCTCCAATGACCTTCTAGAACCACATTGGAACAGGAAGTGCGGCATAGTCATCTGTTACACCAGTCAAAATCCTTTTTTTTGTCTTCATATTGGATTATATTAGAAATACACGTCCAGTCAGAAGTTTTTGAACAGTAAGATTTTTAATGTTTTTTCAAAGAAATCTCTTCTGCTCACCAAGCCTGCATTTATGCGATCCGAAGTACAGCAAAACAGTAAAATTCTGAAATATTTTTACTGTTTAAAACTGTTTGAATGTATTTTAAAATGCAATTTATTCCTGTGATTTTAAAGCTGAATTTTTAGCATCATTACTCCAGTATCCTTCACATGATCAAAACGTTTATTATTATTATTATTATTATTATTATTATTATTATTATTATTATTATGTTGAAAACAGCTGAGTAAATTTTTTTCAGCTTTCTTTGAAAAATAGAAAGATCAGAAAAAAATTGATAATGATAATAATAATAATGATAATAATAATAATAATAATAATAATAATAATAAATATTTAATGCATTACAAGAAAGATTTATTATTATTATTAATTATAATATTATAATATATTATTTACATTTGAGTAAAAATTTTAAATATTGATGATAATAATAATAATAATAATAATAAAGGTTTTTTGAACAGCAAATTAAACAGCATATTAAAATTATTTTTGAAGAATCATGTGATACTGAAGACTGGAGTAATGATGCTGAAAATGTAGTTTTGATCACGGGAATAAATTAAGCTTTAAAATATATTCAAAATAGAAAGCAGTTATTTTAAATAGTAAAATATTTCACAATATTACTGCTTTTGCTGTATTTTGCATTAAAAAAATGCAAGAAGAGAATTCTTTAAAAACATTAAAAATCTTACTGTTCAAAAACTTTTGACTGGTAGTGTAATAATCGTACATAACCAGACTTTTTGACTATGAGCATAGAATCTGGTCCATTTTGCAGTTTATTCTGGTCACTCTGGTAAGCCTGAGACCTTATAAAAATGCATTTGTTTCCAGGTGGACTTTGCATATCCACCCTGCTGGAAGTTTTTTAGGTGCCAGGGAATCACATTTGAACTGTCGAACAGACTGCAGGTTCTCTCTGAGGCCAAGACTACTTGTGAGATTGCCTCACTGTTTGCATGTTAGCCTGTTTCTAACCTACAGTGACATTTTAATGAATGGCTGAGCAAACTGTGTAACTTTGTGTTAAGAAGGGCACCCTCGCCAGATGAACTCATGCCCGTTTTCAGTTCTCTCTCAGGTCCTTTTCCTGGTAGAATTATGCCATACTTCCCAGATTGCAACAGCTGAAGTGTGAGGCACCACGCCGGGCGGCGGTCTGTCGCTCCCACACCACGTACCGACTCCGCTGCAGTGGGAGTACCGACACTGTGGCGTCAGATTGAGCCTGAGAGCCATACACGCACTGGGATCCACCCCATAATGCAAACAAAATGGGTGAATATTTAGAATCACCGGAAATACGGCATTTGAATTCTACAAATGCATTTTCAAAGTGCCAGGAAACCTCACATGTCGGTCGGTAGAGTAAAGTGGAGTGGAATGAAGTGGTGCGGGCTCTGCCGTTTGGATGGCGATGTCTGCGGGGTGCCCGCCAACCTCAGCCAAACCAGTACAGGCCTTTCCGCACCTCCGCTCCCAAATAATGACCCGGCTCGACAAACCAGAGCAAATCTCCCAGCACTGCTTGAGGTTTTCATGCGAAGCAAATGGATTTTCGAGAAAGAAGGGCGTTTTATTTTCCTTCACCAACGCTCATCAAATTACAGTTTCGTTGCAGATTCTAGCATCTAATTCAACGATGTACTATCATACAATACTGACAGCTTAAGTGCAGGGTGCCAGTCAAACTGACATGGAGGAAGCTCCACCAAAAGTGAGACCTAAGCACCAGACATAAGCTAAATGAATATAAAAGCTTTGAGACAAATTGAGCTTGAAGCTAAAAATGAAAGTCAGCCACCAATTAGTTGAGAAAATTCTGCTATTCCTTTCATATGTGTTCCTGTCATATGAACATGAATTGAGCACTAGCGGTTACCTGCATATTATTATGTAAATAATAAATAAAACAACATAAAATGCTGTTCAAAAAATTTGGGATCAGTAAGATTTTTAATGTTTTTTAAAAAGTCTCTTATGCTCACCAAAAAAATCATATTAAACATTATTGCAATTTTAATATACTTTAAAATATAATTTCTGTGATGCAAAGATGAATTTTCATCAGCCATTATTCCAGTCTTCGGTGTGCTGCTTAATATTTTTTGGAACCTGTGATACTTTTTTAGGATTCTTTGATGAATAAAAAAAAGATAAGGACAGAATTTATTCAAAATAGAATTTTTTTCTAATAATTTAAATCTTTACTATCACTTTTTATCAGTTTAACACATCCTTGTTGAATAAAAGTGTTAATTTATTTCAAACAAACAAAGAAAGACATAAAGAAAAAATGTACTGACCAAACTTTGAACTGTAGTGTGTATTTCTATTTTAAATAAATGCTGTTCTTTTTAATGTTTTATTCATCAAAGAATCCTGAAAAAAGTATCACATGTTCAAAAAATAAAAAATAAAAATAAGCAGCACAACTGTTTCCAACATTGATAATAAATCAGCATATTAGAATCATTTCTGAAGGATCATGTAACACTGAAGACTGAAGTAATGATGCTGAAAATTCAGCTTTGCATCACAGGAATTATTTACATTTTAAAGTATATTATAATAGAAAACCACTATTTTTAAATTGCAATAATATTTCACAATATTACAGTTTTTTCTGTATTTTTAATAAAATAAACACAGCCTTGATGAGCAGAAAAGTCTTTTGATTTGATTTTGTAAAGCAGTGTATATGAAATACAATATGAATAGAATATGAAATAAAAACATAAAATAATCCAAAAATATAACATTTTTTTAAATTATTTAAATTTGTTAAAATAATGCTTTTATTGGGCGTATCTTAAAGTTTTCAGTATTGTTTCAATTAGGGATAATAATTTATAAAAAAAATAATTTATAATGATAAAATCTGAATTTTGTTCATCTTTTTACCTTTTACACTCCTGATTAAGAAGCTTCAGGGAGATTTTGTGTAAATGCATAAATGTAAATGTTTCAATGACAGTAGCAGACTGACATTACACCCAAAAACTTGTTGAACACTACATAAATAGAACCTGGAAACATCAGCAATACTGTGCTATTATACTACATGCTGTTCACCCTTCGGCTTTGAGATTTTACCCCATCTCCTATCAGCCACTTTTGGTCTAATGTATCTGTAATGGCCCAGGACTAGTGATCTACTTGATGAACAGACCTCGGGTTCTGTGCGCCGCTCAAAGCCACTTCATTACCTCCACTCTCCTTCTCTCGACCTCTTCATTACACCTGCAGTGAAGAAGCACTCAGATGGCTGCCTCTGCAAAGCTGTGTTTGGGATTCAGAAAGCTTCCCAACAGGATGACATGTTCAGACAGATGGAAACAGAGGAAATGAGGGTTTTGTTTTGTTTTATGCATTGTTTTCTGCTGTTTTGTTGTGCAGTTTCGTTTTACTGTGGCTTTTTTGTTTTTTGCTGTTTTGTTTCCTTTTATTTTTTGCAACAGTGTTTACTTGTGAATAAGGCACAGTCATAGAAAGCATAGAAAGAAAACATGTTGAAAAAGAATGACAGAGACTTCAATATGCACCGGTGCTATTACTTTTGCTGAGCTGGATTGCGTATGGTTAGTGAATAAGAAGCTTGTTTGCTATATGTTTTATTGCTGAAAGATCCTAAATGATACAGAATGTATTCTACCACAGGTGGCCTTACTTACGCAGGTCATGTAGAACATGCCTATCAGACAGAAAGGGTTTCAAAATGATGTAAAGATTGCATCCTGACAGATGGTCTGTGAAACATTGACCTTTGTTCCTCCACTGTGACAGTAAAATAAAATTAGAAAGAAGGGTGGAAACCAATATCTAGGCCCCTAATACATGATTTAGAGTATGTGCGTGTGGCTCTGCCAAAGGTCAACCTGTTTATGACCTTCACTCAGCTCCTCAGCCCATTAAAACTCCTGTTAGAGACATGAGTCAGAGCCGGCCTGTTCAATTAAATTTACATTTAGGTTCTTAGTGAAAGCATTCTTACTGAATTGACACAAGGGTGAATCCCACAAAATGTCCCAGTCACATTACACCCCAACGAAATAAGAAATTTGCTTTAAAATGAACGCTAGTTTTAATCTTAGTGGAACTTAAAAGTATTATCACTGTCATCATTATTGTTATCATTGAGTGAAATGCAACCTAAACATGTTTCCGTGAGATTGATCCATGAAATTAATATCTTCCTGATTTAACCCCTAAAAGTGTACAGATTTGTCAAAATCCCTTTGTCAGCAGCAGTACGATCTTTTATTTATATACATGATCCCTGGGGGACGTCAGACATCTCGTAGCCACCTCACGTTTGTCCCGAGGGAATGAGATGTGTCAAGATTCATGCAGCGGCTGTGACGTGGATGGACATATAGATGGACTTTATTGATCCCTCATGGGAAATTCAGTAAAATAAAAGAGATTACTTTGTTTCTGGATTATTCAGTAAAAGCCTGTGAGTCATGCTAACAGGAAAATAAGCTCAGTCAGGAGTGACTGAAGATTTTCCCATGTGGAAAATGCAGATCTGCTTATGCTTATGCGAAAAGGAATGATGTTTAAAGCTCTGTGAATCAGCAGTAGATGAATATATGAAACCGTGGATGCATATTAAAAATGTATCAAATGGATCAGTAAGATTTGTAATCTTTTTTAAAGTTTAGGTTTAAGTATCTTATTCTTATCACAGCTGCATTTATTTGATCAAAAATACAGAAAATTGTATATTTTAAAATATTGTTACAATATCAAATAACTGTTTTTTGTTTTTAATATACATTAACATATAATTTATTCCTGTGATGCGAAGCTGAGTTTTCAGCATCATTACTTCAGTCTTCAGTGTCACATGATCCTTCAGAAATCATTCTAATATGCTGATTTATTATCAATGTTGAAAACAGTTGTGCTGTTTTTTGGAACCTGTGATACATTTTTCAGAATTCTATAATGAGAAAAAAGTTTAAAAGAACAGCATTTATTTAAAATAGAAATATTTTGTAACAATATAAACTACAGTTTAAAAATTTGGGCTTAGTAAATTTTTCTTCTTCTTTTTTTTGAATAAAAAGTACTATTTCAATTTAGCAATTATGTGTTAAATTGATAAAAAGTGATAGTAAAGACTTATATTGTTATAAAATATTTTTATTTTAACATTTTATTCATCAAAGAATCCTGAAAAAAGAATCACAGGTATCAAAAAATATATTAAGCACAACTATTTCCAACATTGATCATTAAAATAATAATAATAAATTATAAAGCATATTAGAATGATTTCTGAAGGATCATGTGACACTGAAGACTGTAGTAATGATGCTAAAAATGCAGCTTTGCATCATAGGAATAAATTATATTTTAAAATACATTAAAATAGAAAACAAATTATTTTAAATTGTAATAATATTTCACAATATTCTTGTTTTTTTCTGTATTTTTTACCGTAAAATCGTACTGATCCCAAACTTTTGAAAGGCGGTGTATGCAAATATATACATATATATGAAATGTGTAATTCCTATAGCTCTATGTAAACAAACAATATTGTGGAAAAAATGTGTTTATTTTCATAAGCTGATGATTTGCACCTTACACGAAACCAAGTCCAAGTTGTCTCCGCTACTTGTGCCAGCTTGGCAGGAGAAAGATTGATTTGGCTCTCTAAAATAAGCGAGTCAGTCGATGGCGAGAGTAAATAACTGCTGACTCTGAAGCCATTAGAGACTGTCAGACTATCTGTCTGCTCACTGACTGCTTGTCTGTCTGTCTGTCTGTGTGCGCAGCAGTTTGCTTCAGCCGATGTAATCGCTTGATCATTTTAAAGACAGGAAAGATATCCGCCTGGATGATTCCCTTCATAAAACTTGCTTTTCCTTTGTGGCTGTGTCTCAGCAAACCACAATCCGAAGTGTCTAGAGAGATTCACCACTGTAACAGACTGAACAGACTTAACACTGCCATCTACTGGTCTTACATGTTATGGCAGGTTTGTCTGAGTTCAAGCAGTGCATATTGGCCTCTGTCCACCTTTCTGTCAATGTCTAGCGTTCCTTCCTCTCTGTAGATTTCCATCACAACCGGAATGAACCCACAAACGCGTCGGTCAAACGGAAGTTGACTATCGCACACTTTATGCCAGAAGAAACGACAGTTAAAAGCAGAAGCCTTTGGTTTGTGTAATGAGTGCAGTGAAGCTATACTGCTGGAAGCTCGGATGACTCCCTTGATTATGTGAAGGTCAATTGAGCGTGCTATTAGGAAGTGGAGGCCGGCGTTCTGAAGAGTGGCGGCACCACAACCAAACCGCTCCGTTAAGAATAAAAGGTCACGTATTCTGTCAGCCAGGTGCTTCTCGTGAGACCTGTCTCCACAACGGGAATAGTTCACAGGAACTGATTGCATGAATACAGTGCGTGTGTGGTTGTTTAAAGGCCTAAATGTGCCTCAAAGTCTTTATTTACTGACCCTCATGTCATTCCAAAGCTGCACGACGTCCTTCTGAGGGACACAAAAGGAGATATTTTGCAGAATGTCCTGTCTGCACCATATACAATGAATAGGAAATGAGCTTTAAAGCTTTAAAAAGGCACAAAAGAATTGTAAAAATAGTATAAAATTTCTCTGTATTGTAATTCCCTGTCTTCTTTAATTATAAAACAGAATTGAATAATTTAGACCAGTTAAATGATTTGAAAGAATGTTTTGTTTAGTGAAAGGTGTGAGATCCTGTCATATGACATGAGTCCCCATTCATTTCTATTATATTTTAAAGAATAGCCGGCAAATTCTTCACACATTCACCTTTTGTGTTTGCCATAATAAAGGAGGCCTGGAGAAGCCATTCACATAGAACCTGTTTTTGAGTTTAAAAAACTGTCTGGCGTGTTTTTTGTGGTTGTTGTTGTTGAACTGCTTTTAACTTGTGCAAAAACAAAGAACAAAGACACAAGACACAAGTGCAGCGATCAAACACAGCTATATAGCACAATTACATAGAAAAACAGAGGAAAAGCAGCAGTCGAATGCTAATGTGTGTTCTGAAGACGAACGAAGGTCTTGCGGGTTTGGAACGATATTAGGGTGAGTACTTAATGACAGAATTCTAATTTTAGGTGAACGTTCCCTTTAAGCCCTATGTTTGTGTTCAGGTATCTATAGGAAAATGCCTCAGAGGGACTACAGAAGATAAACTAAAATTATGTCTCTTATCACCATAGCAATGATCAGTTGCGCACTGTATGTTTGTTCCCATATCATCGTCTATCTGTCTTTCTCGTGTCATTTGAATGATGATTGATATGATATGTAGAGCTGCTCAGTATGTGGATATGCACTTCCATCTCTGTGTTCATCTCTCTTTGTTCTGTCTTATTAGATGTGTTTGCAAACACAGCCATCACAGTTTCTCATACTTAGGATTCAAACCCCTAAGTATCATATTTCTGAGCGTAATTCATCCCGCATCATCCTACAAAATACTTTTCTAGGAACCTTATTATTATAAAGACCATAGAGGCTCTTTTGACTTGGGACTCCAGCCATGAATTTAGCAGTATTTAAGTCTCTCTATTCTCCAGTTGTGGATGTTCTGTCATATACAGTTGAAGTGAAAAGTGTACATACACCTTGCAGAATCTGCAAAATGTTAATTATTTTACCAAAATATGATGGATCATATTAAATGCATGTTATTTTTTATTTAGAACTAACCTGAATAAGATATTTCAAGGATGTTTACATGTTAAATAATTGAATTTATAAAAATGACCCTGTTCAAAAGTTTGTTCTTCAGAAAAATCCTTTAGTTTTTCAACCTTGTTGTGTATTTGCACCCTTACCAACAATGACTGTATGATTTTGAGATCCATCTTTTCACACTGAGGACAACTGAGGAGCTCATATGGAGCTATTACAAAAAGTTCAAACGCTCACTGATGCTTCAGAAAGAAACACGATGCATTGAGAGCCGGGGGTGAACATTTTTGAACAGAATGAAGATGTGTACACTTTTCTTATTTTGCCTAAATATCATTTGTTTTTCATGTAGTACCGCCCTTCAGAAGCTACAGAAGATACTTACATGTTTCCCAGAAGACAAAATAAGTAAAATTTAGCCTGATCTTAAAATTCCAAAAGTTTTCACCCCCCGGCTGTTAATGCATCGTCTTTCCTTTTGAAGCATCAGTGAGTGTTTGAACCTTCTGTAATAGTTGGATATGAGCCTCTCAGTTGTCCTCAGTGTCAAATAATGGATCTTAAAATCAAACAGTCATTGTTGGAAAGGGTTCAAATACACAAAAATGCTGAAAAACACATTTGTGGGACCTGAAGGATTTTTCTGAAGAACTGTGGGCTTTTTAACCATTCAGGACAAACAAGGGACTCATTAACAAATATCACTAAAAATAAAAAATCATTTGTGGATCATTCAGGTAACAACACAGTATTAAGAATCAAGTGTATGTAAACTTTTAAACAGGGTTATTTTTATAAATTCAACTATTATTTTCTCTTGTGGACTATATGTAACTGTTTTTAATGTGAAATATCTTATTCAGGTCAGTACTAGAAAAAAAAATAACATGCATTTTGTATGATCCCTCTTATTTTGGTAAAATAATTAACATTTTGGAAAATCTGCAAGGTGTAAACATTTGACCTCAACTGCATATGGCTTATTTACATACTTCCCAACTTAATGCAGCCTGAAATTTGATTTAAAGGTGTTTTACACATAAAGTCACTGTAGTTATACAACCACTGGTTATCAGCAAGATTAACAAACCATTATTCATTTTATGCATAAGATATTGATGGCTGAACGCAGACCACCCGTGTTTTCCTTCTGTTGCAACACTGGTTGCATAACACTATCCATCTTTTGTTTGAAACTACACAGTCAGGTCATATAAACCAGCAGCAGAGTTTTTACTAGAGGTCAGATCTGGATAAAAGAAGATTGCCGATGATGATTCAGGATCCAGCCGGCTGAGTCAAACCTCAACGAATCGCTTCCAATGGCTTCTGAAGATCAGAGCAAAGCCCCAGCAGACAGCAACCTGTCGGAAAAATCACGCCGCCACTCTCTCCGATGTGAGTTGCAGGCCCGTCTGCGTTTTATTAATCTTATCTTTGACAGGCCTGACTTATTCAGCAGGAGTTGCGGGAAGAACTAAAAGAGAGGCCATTCATAGCCTGGTCTGTTGTCTTTCTCAGAGTGTTTTCCTTCACGACCGTCGCATCCCTAAAGGACAGGCGTGTGTCAGGAACGATCTTTCCGTTGTCTTGTATTCTTTCATGGCATTTTCTTCTCTTTGTTTTCTTAGGCTTAGCGGCTGTACAAAAACACGTCAAGCCGTGGGGCATTTCCTGTATGTACTTGTGTTCCGCTGGAAAGCAAACACCGTTCCCTCGCCGCCTTTCAATGGAGAGGTCGCTTTTCCCTTCTTCGCTCTCATCCCTCTTTTATTTATGAGCTCACCTCATTGAGCTTCTGTATGAATGAGCCACTTTGTTCCGATGTGTAAAAGCATTGTACTCTTGGATTTCCTTCATATGTGTGTACGCCGAGTCACAGTAAAGGCACTTCTCAGAGCAATGGAAGTTCACCTCACAAATCACTCACCGCTTTTTGGCTCTGAGGAGACCCGGTGGCAGAAACCCTCTTGGTCGCGGTCGGAGGAAGTACTTGAGTCCAACCTTCAATTACACACAGTAAATCTGATCAGAGCCTGGAGAGCTCAAGCAGGGCCGCTATCAATCAGTCGTATGCCGAACCAGAGGCCAGGCTGACCCGCTCCTCGTACCGAAGACGAGGTTAATTATGAGTTTTCAATCCAGGCCGAGGGGCTGATCTGTCACTATCGCTGCAGTACAGTAGGAATTAAACCAGCGGAGCTTCTAGGATTTCAGTCTTAAGGCGGGATCAGCCCCTTACCTGATTATGAGCTGATGTGGCTCCGAGGAATATTTCTTGCATTGCGTTTGTTGATTCTTGCTTCGCTGACATTTCTATTTCAAATAAATGGAATTAACATACATCTGTTTTTCAAAACATGTGCAATGACCGTTCAAAGAACTTTAGTCTTAAAGTCTTTTAAGTCTTAAAATTGTGTATTTTTATAATACTAAGCCAATTAGCACAGGATACAGCCAAAACATTTTTTACAAAGGGGGTTTTTTAAACTTTTTTTTAACCTCTGTCCAATTTGTCATGTTTTTTGCATCCATGTGAGCATGGATTTAAAGAATATACATTATTCTAATAACTTTGTAGTAATAGTTTTTTCGGTAGCTGTAACTAATAAAGAATAATAACTGGAAACAATTGTTACACAGTCAAAAATCTTGCATTTTATCTTACAAACTTAAAATCAATCGGGCATTGTAGAAAATGATGGATCCATCTTTAAATGATATTTTAGAAGCTTTGATTTCAATTTTTTAGTTTTTAGACATATTTCTGTATTAAATAACATTTATTCGCATATATTAAATTTACGTTTATAATTAACTTCAGACTCATTCAGATATAGTTAAAGTATTAATTAAAGTATTAATAATTAAAGTATTGTTGTCGTTTAATGATCTGTCTATTGGAGATTGATCATCTTGAACTGAAAGTATGAAATCTGTGTGCTTGTTCATGTTTTCTACAACATAAACATAGTAATATTGGTATGTTCATAATATATAAATAATAATTGAATATTATGTTCTTTTAAATGTAATGTTTGTTTTATTAATATGTTCTTTTAAAAAAGTTAAAGAGTTAAAAAGTTAAATACATGCCATTTTAGTCCAAAATTTATGAATATGACAGTAAATTTATTGACTAAATCTAAAGAGCCAAAAAAACCAAAAAGGACTATATATATATATATATATATATATATATTAGTTTGAAAAATGTTACAAACCAAAACAAACCAAAAATAATGAGACACTTTGCAGTTGACTAAATTTAAAGAAGCGTTTCACCAAAAGACCAAAAAAAAGTAGAGTAAAATTGACAAAAATATGAATATAGCAATAAAATGTACTGACTAAATTTAAATAACCTTTTCCTCGAAAGACAAATAAATAAATAAATAAATAAATAGAAATAATGATAATAATAATAATAATAAATTAAATGTAATTTAATTTAAAAAAATGTTTAAAATATTTTTATAATAGAGCCAAAAATAATGTGACACTTTAAAAAAAAAATTCAGAGTACTTTAAAAAACACTATTTAATTTAATATTAGTACTTTAAAAAACACTATTTAATTTAATATTAAATTAAATTTTAATTTAATTTTACAAAATGTTTAAAATATTTTTAAAATGGAGCCAAAAAAAATGTGACACTTTACAGTTGACTACATTTAAAGAACCTTTTAATCAAAAAACAAAAGAAATATGTTACAATAATAATACAGACAATTTAATATGATACAGACCAAAAATAATGTGACACTTTGCACGTGACTAAATTTAAAGACTTTTTTTCACGAAAAGACAAAAAAAGTTTTAAAAATGTTTATAATAGAGACCAAAAATAATGTATCAATTTGCAGTTGACTAAATTTAAAGAACCTTTTCATCAAAAGACTGAAAAAAGACAAAAAGGTTTGAAAAATGTTTAAAATACAGACCAAAAATAATGTGAGACTTTACAGTTGACTACTTTTAAAGAACCTTTTCGTCAAAAGACCAAAAAGTGACCAAAAAGTTTGAAAAATGGCACAATAATAATGCAGACAATATAATACAGACCAAAATAATGTGACACTTTGCAGTTGACTAAATTTAAAGAACATTTTCATGAATTGACCAAATAAAAAAAAGTCAAGTCACCTTTTATATATAGAGCTCTTAACAATACAGATTGTGTCAAAGCAGCTTTACAGTATTAAATAGGAAATAGTGACAACAGTAAACACTCATTTTTCAGTTGGAGGCGGTTCATCATTGAATTCAGTGACGTCGTCATCCAGTGCAGTTCAAATAGTATAGAGACCAAACATAATGTGACAGTTTGTGGTTGACTAAATTTAAAGAAGCTTTTCATCAAAAACCAAAAAAAAAAGACAAAAAATGTTTAAAATGCAGACCAAAAATAATGTGACACTTTGTGGTTGTGGAATGTTAGCATTACATGATGAAGTACACCTGTGGTTACACTACTAGGACACCTGTGGGAGCTGACATCATTCATCTACTATACGGGCTCTCTAAATAAGCTCTAGAAACGCCTATGAATTAGACGTATCATAGCCTGAAAATAGGCTTGACGCCGGAGGCATGTATGAAATAGACAGGAGCATGTAAACAACTTTACGATGATAACTGCAGGTATCTAATAAAACAGATTGGCGGTTTGGTGAGGTTTTACACTCTCAGTGACTCACTACAGAAACCCTTGCTGTCAAATGCCATGACTTGTTTGCCCTGGAGGAGCGTGTGAGGTTTTCGGTGTGGTCGCTTGTGTATGTGCGTGCGTTGGCGATGTTCCCGCGTGTTGATCCTTATCGACTCAAGTTTACATTGGATGTCACACTGATTTGATTTAACGAGATAACGGGGCATCAATAAACCTCAGCCTCCGCAGATTTTCAGAGCTCAACGCCGATTCGGGAGAAAAAAAGAATGTCACGGAAGCGATGATAAGGGCGCCATCCAATCCTTATTTGTTTTGTCTAAATTGAATTAGTCATTCGTTAAGCTAGTGGGAAAGTTAATTGGATTTGAATTAATTGAAGAGGGGTAGGCTGAGAGAGGAGATGGTGTATTATTACCATATCAGCCGGAGAGAGGGAGAGATGAAACATAATGTGGTGAATCTTAATATCTGGACGGATAGTTTTTGGGTCTGCATGAGCGAATCGGTGTTTGTTGGAGCCCAGCGGGCCATGCTTTATTATTTCCTCCTGGAGAAGCCGTGATACTTTAAAGACATGTTTATTCACTTATTTATTTTGTGTTTTGTTAGACTTCAAGTAGAGCGAATGCTGAAGAGGTGCAATTCTTCATTCATTTTTAGGGCGATTCAGGCGTGATTAAACATGCTGCAATTGATTTTTATATTGCACATAAAAATTGGCCCTTCAGCCTGACAGATATCACTGAAATAAATGCCTTGAGAAATCCAAGCTGCTAAAAAGAGAGCCAATCAGAAACACTCTCTGTCTGTTAGATAGATAGATAGATGTGTGTGTGTGTGTGTGTGTGTGTGTGTGTGTGTGTGTGTGTGTGTGTGTGGACGCTGTATTGGCTTGACGTTCATTGTTCTGCCCTATGACCAGCAGAGGGAGCTCTATCAAATGGACGTAGCAATGGACCTGTGACCATACGCACACTGGGTCCTATAGGGATACAGAATGGATTCTCTCTTCAATAGGGCATTAATCAATCCACTTGATTTAATGACTGTTCTCACCTCATTCAGCACTCACACATCATTTTATAACCGTCATTGGTCACTGCCACAGTTAACGTAGACAGCACAACCTTTTGAGATGTCTGACAGTAATGAACTAATAAATTAAATTTTCCTTTACCTTTTATTTTTTGAGACTGTGCTGCTTTATGTAGATAAGGCAGCAGAGAGAGAGGAAGAAGTAATTGGGAGTTATTGGGGGGTTACTGAATGGGGTGGAAGGTACTGATCAAGTATAATATAATATAATATAATATAAATCCAATTTTTCCCACATTCCTTTTGTATCTGATGGATTTTCATCTGTAATAATATATATTAAGCAGTGTTGGGGATAGTTGCTTTAAAAAATAATGCATTACAATACTGTTGTACTCCATAAAAAGTAACTAATTGCATTACTTATTTACTCTTCATGGAACGTGATGCATTACATTAGTTGTGTGTGTTAATTTTGTCACCTGGGCTGGGCTTGCTTATTTGTTTTTTAATAACAAAAAACCCAAAAGTTATAGTTTTGGCAACTGTAAAGCCTCTTTCACATCAAAAGTGAAATTAATAAGCTTCAGGCTGAAGGAAGTGCCTTTGCACTTACTCCCAGTTTATCTCAACACAGGGACAGGAGAGATGTTAGTGAATAAATGGGAAAACAACTACCTGATCTCATGACAATATGCAAAAGACGTACCAGTAATTACATATCACTGCAGTTTCCAATAGAAATGAACACTAGAGGTGGTAAAACTGAGCGCTTGTAATCGTTTTCATAACCAGTTATGATTACAGCACTATACGTTTCACTTTCCAGACGTAACAAGCTTGTGCAGTAGCTCAGCCAGCACAGGATTGTACTTAGGATGTGGACTCTTTGGTTACGAATCCTGTGAAAAACATGACTTATGATGAAAGAGCTGAAGGATGAGATGCTTGCGATTCCATTTTTACATCACATCTGTTTTTTATTCATACTATCAGGTAGGTTTAGGTGTAGTGCTGATGGTACGTTATTTTAAAACATCACGGAGCATTAGAGTTACATCTTGTGAAAAAGTTCACCCAAGGAACATTTTTGTCATGAGATCAGGTTGGAAAACTAGCAGTTTTCATTAGGGTTTGCGATAAAGTCTACGATAATATCATAATTTTTATTTAAATGATATGTGATTTGACATTACCGAGTATATCGCAGAAACCAAACCAAAAATCACCCAGAGAGTGCACACATACGCATTTAGAGTTCACACTTTCACTGTGTGATTTAGTCTGATAAAATACATTTAGAATTCCCCCAAAATTCAGGATAAGTTGGCAAAATGCCCCTGTGTGACTTTTATGTCAGTACAGTTTTTTCTCCAAATATCAGTACAATTGCATATGTGATATTTATTTTATAAAACAGTCATATAAACAAGAAGTTAATATTACTTTTTAACATTTTAGACAAAAGTTCCTGTTTTTGTTTTTACTCTATTTCATCAGCGAAAATTGTTTTAAACAAAGCCACAGCAGAACTGTAATTAAACGACAATGTTTTGTTACTGAATCATTCAGCTGTTTGAACGAATCTGTTGAACGAATGACTCACTAATGTTGTGATTTGACGCCACCTACTGGCGATTTTACGTTTATATTTAAAGCATATTCCCCCTTTTTTACAGAATCACTATTGAACGTTTTGTTTTTAAAGCATTAAAACATCATTTATCCACTTGCAAATTCTGTGCAACCTCTGCATTGCAAACACAAATTTTGTGGATACTGATTTCATCTGTTAGTCCTGTAGTTTCTTACTATTTAAATGTATTGATTACATTTAATAATTTGACAGAAAAGATTTTTATAATTAGGTAAAAGTGGCCATAAAAGGTAAAAATAAATTTGAACTTATTGGAAAACTTCATTTCTGTCACTCCTGCAAACTAACCACAGCAAAGAATATGAAGAATATCAAAAGCTTTGTCCACAGCAGTCCTAAACCTGCCCAAATACCAGCACAATAACATGTTCAGCAAAATATAGTCTAATTGTCATTATCAACAAAATTCCAGAAAATATCAAGACACCATTTTTTGTTATTATCGCACACCCCTCACTTGCATTACTTATTTAAAAAAGTCCGATATTTTGGGTTTTTTTTAAGTAAAGCGTTACTTTACTAGTTACTTGAAAAAGTAATCTGATTACATAACTCACATTACTTGTTACCCCCTACGCTGACAATAATAATTTGTTCTATTTTGTTTTATCAGAGCATGACAAAGGTCATTATTGTTTGCCTCGTTCTTTCGGAAACCGAAGTTGCGTAACCATCTCTGTCTCAGTGGCCGTGAATGTGTGCTTCGGGAAGTGCGGTGATGAAGCCTGCGGAAATGAGGGTTTAGAAGCTAAGCATGAGACATGTAGCCCAGAGGCTGATTTCCCTGCTGGACCTAGTCAGCTCTGAGAGTAGCAATTTAGCCGTCTGTCTGCAAGAGACAAGAGGAAGCTGCCTTTGCTATCTCATAGAACAGAAAGTAATGTCCTGCATTGTTAACACTAGAAGCCTTGTCTTGACTGAGATGGAGATCTTTAGCTTTGCCTATTATGGGCTTGTAACTGACACTTCTCTTTTTTTTTTTTTCCTGTAGCATATGTTCTGTTTTTGTGTTATTTAAGCCCAACAGGCTTGCGTGATTTCTGCTCGAGTTGGTTTTTGAGGCACCGGTATGCTCATTTTAGGTTTGAGCTTTTGATGGACACTTTTACAAGTGAAAGCAAGGGTGACACTAAGTTAAACTGATATTTCAACATATTTTCTCCAAAAATACAAGCGTACACCTACATGCTGAGAAAGCTAGAGGAAAGAAACTGCTGCAGGCACAACCCGAAACTCTCTTACGCTCTTCATACTTTAAAATGATGCCTTTATTGTCATGTCTAGTGAGTTTGACTGCATTTTGTTAATTTATCCATCTATCTAACCATCATTTGTCTCCAAATCCTAGTCAAACTGAGCATCTATGGGATGTGCTGGACTGACGAATTCGATCCATGCAATCCCCACCTCGCAGGACTTAAAAGGATCTTCTGCTAACGTTTTGGTGCCAGATACCACAGGACAAGTTTAGGGGTCTTGACGCATAAGAGTTGTTTTGGCAGCATAAAAGGGACCTACATCATGCTAGGCAGGTGATTTTAATGTTGTGGCTGATCAGTGTATATATCATTCTATTAAACTGTCTATCCATCTAGCCGCCTTTCTGTGTAATATTGCATAGCTTAATCTCTCCGCTCAGTTTTGGGAGTTCTTCCAATAATGCCTCGGGGTATTGACATTTCTCTGTGTATATGAGTGAACGTATGTGTCTTTGCATGCAACGTGGGAGTGCAAGTCTCTCGCTATTCCTCCATCTTTTGACAGACAGGCTTTTAAAACCAGCGAGTCAGTTCTTCACAACCCATCCTTCAAGCTACAGGTTCCAACAAGATTACTTCTGTGGCACAAATAGCTTTCATTCAGGGCTATCCTGCTCTTGTTTCATCCCCTTCCCAAGAAAAGGTCCAAGTAACAAGGTCTCACTGATTCAATAATGATGAATAAATGAATGGAGCATGGCCATGCTGTAACATCCAACCTTGGCAAATTTTGCTTTCTTTCAAAAGATTTCTTGTTCAAACAAGCATTCAGTGCCTGGGAATAAGCTGGCTACATCTGTGACCTTCTTAGAAACTGTAGCAGTTTTGAAAAGACATGGACATTTCTAAATTCTAAAAAAGGTCTTTTTTAACTAAACTGTTCCTTTTATGAGCATTGTTTATGTTTTTTTATACATTGTTGATTCGAATTAGGGTTATCATTTTCGCATTAGTATATTAGCACACACAACACCATAAATGACCATTATTTACAAATTTAGTGCATCATCATTTAGTATTGATATACAATGCTGTTCAAAAGTTTGGGATTAGTATGTCTTTTCTGCTCATCAAGGATGCATTTATTTGATTAAAAATCCAGAAAAAACTACACTATTGTGAAATGTCATTTGAATCTACAATACCTGTTTTTCATTTATTCCTGTGATACAAAGCTGGACTTTCAGCAACATTACTCCAGTCTTCAGTGTCACATGATCCTTGAAAAATCATTCTGATTTATTAACAGTATGCTGATTTATTATCAATGTTGGAAGCCGTTTTTGCTGCTATGTTTTTTGGAACCTTTGATGCTTTTTTTTTTAATTAAAAACAGAATTTATTCAAAATATAAATATTTTCAGACAATATTAGTCTTTACCATCATTTTTTATTAATTTAAATAATTAATTTTTAATTTAACACATCCTTTTTTGAAAAAAATATTAATTTCTTAAAAAAAAAAAAAAAAAAAAAATTACTGACCCCGAACATTTAAACAATACTGTACATTTATTTTTCCTACATGAAAATATCAAATGTTTTAATTTGTCCATTGTGGTACAATATTTCCTTGAGGCTACAAACTTAATTTAAAAATGTAAAAATAATGAAAATGTTTATTGATATTGTTAAAGTGTCCAATTTTAAACAGTAAAAACATATACAAATTATTTTTTCCTTGTTGATATTATATTGTGTACCATACAGGGTTAAATATACAGAATGCTGTTCTTTTTTACGTTTTATTTATTAAAAAATCCTGAAAAAATCACAGGTTTCAAAAAAATATTAAGCAGCAAAAACTGTTTCCAATATTGATAATTAATCAGCATATTAAAGTGCATATTGCAGGTTAGCAACCCCAGTGAGTTGATGTATAGAAAAATAATGTACGAGCAAGATTTTCTTGAAACTATACTTTAAAATACAATATTAAGGCTTCTGGAGTCGTTTTTGTGATCTGAAAACCGCCAAAACCGGAAGTGTTCACATCATTATGAAGTTTACATCACATATATATCAAGAAGATCTGCATTTATGGTTAGTTCAGTTCAGTTTTATTTATACAGCACTAAATCATAAATATTATTTCATAGCACTGTTAATACCCAACTCAAAACACAATTGCAACTGTTAATATATATATATGTGTATATATATATATATATATATATATATATATATATCCGCATTTTTCGAAGCAAATGCATTAGTGAAGGCCCGTCTCTTCACCTGCACAAACGCACGCAGGCAAGTCAGATATCGCCGTCCTTTTTCTTGTTAGGAAACCTGTGGACTCGATGTCCTGACAGGTTGGAGTTTGTGCAACCTCCAAAACTCAATTTACCATGACGATAATCAGTTGAAATAAAAAAAAAATAACTACAGAAAACACACTGACTCAAGACCACTCCTAGTGAAAACCAATAGACCGTGGCAAACGACTCCCTCTCGTGACGTCATATGACGCGATGTTAAAAAAAAAGCGCTTTTTGAGAACTGTCAAGGAAACGGTCACTTTTTCTTCTAAATTTGTGCCCTCGCGTCTTGTAAAACATTTTCAAATCCTGCATTAATGATTCATATGGTATTTTCATACAAGGATATATGTTTATTTGGAAAACATTTTTGACCTGCAATATGCACTTTAAAATGATTTCTGTTGGATCATGTTACACTGAAGACTGGAGTAATGATGCTGAAAATTCAGCTTTGCATCACAGGAGTAAATTATGTTTTAAAGTATATTAAAATAGTAGATAATAATAATAATACACCTATTTCAAAATATTTCTGTTTTTTTCTGCATTTTTGATCAAATAAAAGCAAATTTGACAAGCATGAGACTTTTGTTATAAGCAAATTATTTCATTGAACAGCTAATAATACCGTAAAGGCCTCTGTAGTTAAATTCTAGCATATTCAGTGCATCACATAGTATTGGGTAAGTAAGTTTTTTTAACAAAGCATTAGGGTTGTTTTCTTTACTAACCCTCTTTTTTCCACATTATATTGTTGTCTTAAATGACTATAATGGCCTAAATATGTAATTACACAGAAGAGACATGATTCCCAAAAGCCTAAGTAATTGATGTAATGATGCACCAGACCAAGACATTTAGCCTTGTACGTGCAGCCACACAATTGCTGTAATTACCCAGAGAATCACAATTGTGTAACCTGGCTAAACCAAGAGAGGCTTGGAGAACCACTGCTCTGGTCGTCTTATTTCTGTATTTGACCATCTATTTGAGTTCCTCACGAAATGTTGTCCAGTTGACCTATTTATGGCAGGGTGTTTATGGCGAGCAGCACGTTTCCTCCAAAACAACAGAACAGAAGCAAGCACCCGGGGAAACAACTTAACAGCCATTAGTTTTGTTGAGCGAAGAGGAAGCTGACCCCAAATTAAATAAATCACGCTGTTTGCTGTTTTTCCGGACGGTGTTTGGCAGCTCCAGATTTCCCCCAGGTGCCCGGAGTGAGGACCGCGACCGAGTCCACAAACATTAGCGCTTCCGATATTTTTCCCGGTGCCTTTGGATGCTCAGTAGAACCAGATGGTCTATTAGAAGCGCCCGTTGGATCTCCTGCCCACTCTTAACCGCTGCTACTACCCATTTCTATTAAACTTGACCGTAAAAATGACTAGCGGCCTTACGTGTTGAGTCATGTTGGCTTCGGTGGTGGTGCAGGTTTTTATAAAGCAGGCAAGAGAGATAAAAACTGCTTTCACACTAGAGCGCTTCGTTTCGTTCAGTCGGTGTGAAAGCGGTTTTCAAAACTCTGGTGCGCACCAACAGACCGCAAACCGAGTGAGCAAACTGCCAAAGACAGCTTGTACTTCAGGATCCACACCAGATTTCACATCTCACTTTTGATGGAAAGAGAATAATGAAATGGAATGTACTGTGAAACACGATTTTGACACGGTGAGCGTGAATTGAAGTTTAAACAGCTTGAAACAGTAAGAGCTGATGAATACGAGTGCTTGGCTCCAGCCGTTATACGCTCTGTTTCTCAGATGCTGGGCATTCTTGTGGTCAGAGAAAGGAAATGTCACCCACAATGGACTGAACTGGTGGTCCTCGTGGTTAACGTACACTTACCGCTCTGGGGTCTGCTCTTACTTAGGTGGTCTGCAGGAGTAATGGATGTGGAATTACAGTACTGTACAGTTTGCCATGGGGTAATTCTCAAAGATTTGAATTATTGAAAGAATAGCAGAGTTACAAGACAAAAGATGTATTGTGCGGACTGCGTTTTAAACTTTTTCACCTTGAGAACTCCGTTTGTGGTTTGGGATTTTACTATGCAGAGCATACCTGTTTTAGCTTTTGTTGTAGGGCAGTTGAAAGGAACTTTTTGTTCTACTGTATGCTGAGAAGAACCAGCCTTTTCTGACAGGTCTACATAGTTCATCATAAAATCAAAAGTTAAAAATGAAATACCTCTATATAGTCTGCACGTGGTGTGTGCTTTAAGGTGATGGAGTAGCACTCATGTTTTGTGTAATGCCTTACAATTTGACCCTTCACAGTCCTGACAGCATTTCCATCTTCAGGCAACTGTGGGGGGGCTGATGAATAAAACATCAAGCGATGTTTGATTGAATCATCACCTGCATGGAGAAAGAGAATTATGCTTCTATTTCTAGATGATGATAACTCACTCTGTGCCTCCGTGCCACCATGCCACGCAACTTGCGTGTCAAACCAAACACCAGGGTGGTTATTTATCTGTGTCAGGTCAAGGTATGATGACTCTGGTTGCTGAATTCTCAATAAAAGCTTATAGTTTAAATTGCCACAGCATGACAAAGAGATTATGTTTGATTAAAGTGATTGGTGTACTGAATTCTGCAGGGCCTGTCTGCTGTGACCTCTAACCCTGAGATATATGGAAAGCACTGATCTGATAGTAGAGGAAGGAGCCCTTTGCTAAGAAAGCCAGATTTTTTTTTTTTTTAACAACGCTTTAAGTTTTGGATGCTGTTTATAATGAATTTGAAGAAGCATACAAGAAGATGCAACAAAATTGCACCATGACTTGTGCGCTATATTTCTTCTCAAGTGCTTTGTGAGGAACAAACCAAAATTTTAAGGTATAGTTCACCCAAAAATTAACACTCTGTCATTAATTACTCCCCTCAAGTTGTTTCTTTTTTTATGTCAAGAAAGTCAAAAGATACAATACAAAATTTTGAGACAAAAAAAGAAAATTAGTTGCATTCAAATCAGCTGACTTCCTGTGCATTTCAGGATACAATGGTAAGCAATAAAGAGAAAATAAAAAAGAATAACAAAAGAGAACAGAACCACAAAAAAGAGAGGAAAAGAGAAAAATGTAAAGAGAAAAATGTACAACAAGTGTAATGGTGACCTTGCATATTTACATTAAATTTACAATATTGAGATATGATTATATCTATTTTAACATTGCTAATTCTCAGAGTCCAAAAATTCTTTCTGCATACTCCATAAAATAACCCCCTTTTGCATTTTTAATTTTACCCTCATGTCATTTCAACCCTGTAAGCAGCAGTGTTGCCAACTTAGCAATTTACACTACCCAAACAAATTTTTCTTCCAAAAGCACCTACCAACAAATTTAGCTATTTTTAAGATTTATTTGGCAATTTTTAGCAACTGTTAATAAGTGACTCATGATAAAAAGTCACACAATTTCCAGTTAAATTACACAAAATAAGGAAACCAAATATGCCTAGCAGTTCACACATCACTTGAATTACATTAGCTGCTGTTTGTAATTGTTCCAGTTTAATTAATAATTATTGAATGTTGTTAATTTATGATACACCTTAGCTTGTACCTGTGATTGTTAATCATTTAGTTCACTCAAGAAAAATATTGAGAAAAACTGAAATGGTACTAGTAATTTTTCAGGACATTATGTGTTATCCGTTGTCCGTTGTAACCCGAAAACACAAAATACAGTGGGTAATTTAAAATACAGCTTAAAAACCTGTGAAAATTTCTTCATATTTTATACTTCATATTTAATATTCCTTCATATTAACATAGTAGATTGTGCCCTATTTTTACAGACTTTTTGTCTACCATACTAACTACTAACACACTGCTTAAAACGTAATTGTTTAGAATGTGTACTTGTACTAATTTATTACTGAATTAAAAATCTTTAAATAAAAAAAAAAATATATATATATATATATATATATATATTTATATATATTTATATAATATAAAATTAACATGTATCATATTTTTTGCTTAGATTTGATGTAGTGACATTTTTGCGATGTAATTACGTAATGATGTCATCATGCAATGACATCACAACTTCATTAAGCAACTTTTAGCAACAAATCAACCTTCCTTTAGTGACTTCCCCTGAAAATTAGTTGGCAACACTGGTAAGCAGTGTTAATTTAGTTGACGATTAATTTTCATTGTAATTTGCATCAACAACATTTTTTCACAGACGAAAACGAGATGATAACGAAACAAAAACTCATTTTGAATGACGAAAATCAATTGATATTTTCATCAACGAATAAAAATGAGACAAAAATGTTAGGGAGGGACCATTTGGAAAGAGATTCATTCAGAATGAATCTGCTGTCTGATGAGGAGGTTAGATACGTACAGTTGAAGTGTATCATAGCCTATTGATCTATCCAGCAAGACATAAGCTGGCATACATTTGCTGCAGGTCTCATAAAACGTTCAAAAATGTCAATATCTGGGAGTTAGAGAAGAGCAGACATGGATAAATTTGACAACGCAAAAAGAGAACTCAATTTAGTCAGGTTTTCAGAGCGTAGACACAGAAGGAGTGCCTCTCACACAACACACTACTACTTAACACACAACACACTCAGTTACATTTTAGGTGAACCTAAACAATTGGGAGACTATGATACATGTATCAATACATTGTATCCATGCATTCAGTTTTAAAGGGACAGCAGCCCGAATTTAGTTGCTATTGTCTGTGGCATTGGTGTTAATTAAGCAACAAAAGAATGACAAATCACTCACTGCTCTTGACTTAATCACTTTAGTAGCCCTAATAAGATTAATCTACATTTTTTTTTTATGTAAATAAATATGTCTGCCTGAATAAAGAATAAACAAGTTGTTATACAGACATAATTAGCATAATTAGCCTATATAACCATTGGCATTTCATTGAAAAGAAGACCATGTCCTCGTTTCTTTATGAGAAGTGGTTGTTGCATGTCAAAGCCATTAAATCTGTGTCTGTCATGATAAAACCTTAATATCAAACTTATAAAGTAAGTTTGGTAATTTTAGACAAATGCTTAATAAATGCATTACACTGTAAATAAACCCTTTAGATTTCAGCCGACTAAATGTACTGTAGATTTCGTTGACTAAAATCTTGTGGATATTTAGTCGACTAAAACTAGACTAAACCTAAACAAATTCAGATGACTAAAATGTGACTAAAACTAAATGGCATTTTAGTCAAAAGACTAAGACTAAATCAAAATTTGCAGTCAAAATGAACACTGCCTGTATCATATGTTCATCTTCAGAACACAAATTAGGTGAAAAGGTGCTTTCTGATCCCGCATAGACAGCAGTGCAACTGACGTATTCAAGGCCCTGAAAAGTAGTAAGGACATTGTTAAAATAGACCATATGACATCAGTGGTTCAACCATAATTTTATGAAATTACAAGAATACTTTTTGTGTGCAAAAGAAAACAAAAATAATGTTTTTTTTGACAATTTCTTCTCTTCCGTGTCAGTCTTATCTGACAACAATATTGCTGAATAAAGTTGCGATGTCATATGGACTATTTTAATGATGTCCTCCTTACCTTTCTGGGCCTTAAATGTGTCAGTTGTGTTGCTGTCCATGGAGGGTCAGAAAACTCTCGAATTTCATCAAAAATCTCTTCATTTTTGTTTCGAAGATAAACAAAGGTCTTGGAACGACATGGGGGTGAGTAATTAATGACACAGTTTTCATTTTTGGCTGTACTAACCCTAAATTTTGGTTTGTACCTCACATAAAGTTATTATATGACATCAACTGATTTGAATGTAGTGCAAGTTGTATGGGCCACTTTTTTGATGCTTTTATGGTGCTTTTGCCTCCTTTTTGAAGCCTGAAAGCCCCAGTTCTCATTCAATTTCATTTTATTAAAACATGACGTGGCTATTCTTCAAAAATTCTTATTTTTGATTCCATTTAAGGAAGAAAATCATTATCCTGATTTGAAATGAGGGTAAAATGATGTCAGAAAAATTATTTTTTTCAGTGAACTAATGCTTTCAGCAGTACGATTACTTTGGTAAACAAGATTCGCCAGAAAAAACAGATGCTCTTTTTTCAATTTGATGCATGTGTATTGTGGTATTTAGAAATAATTCACGCATTTGGGGCATTTGGGGCTGGTAAAAAGCTGGACATCCTTCAGTCACGTCTGTCTCCCGGTTCCTCGTTTATAGCCTCTTTCTCTCGTCCATTGATGTGAATCTGCTTTACAGAGCCGTAAAATACAAAGACACGCACACATAAAGACTTCATGACAAAGTGCAGGTCCTCGCCCACACCGTATGTTGAGGGTTTGTTTAATCTGGACCAGCATCTATGTGGTATCTACCCATGCTGAATGTCTCCCATTGTTCGCAGTGTTATTCACTCTTAAACTGGCATTATCATTATAGGGGAATTCTCCATGCGTCCTGCAGAACTGGAGAGTCTGTGCCAGTTGGGAAAGAAAGTTTTACAGCACCATTAGCGGTTTTGCCAGGATTGTGGTGTGTTATCTCTTTATAGCAGAGCGGAGGGACGGAGAGGGAAGGAATAGGATTGCTACAGGACCGTTGTTCGCTAACACAGCATGCAGGGACCGCAGCCAGCCTTACAGGGCTCAAAGCAAGGCACACTTCTTTGGATCTGCTGTACTCCATCACTGAGAGAGCGAGCGTACTCGTATTTTCTCATATTTCTGTTGGCAGGCGCTGTTAGCTCATTTACTCTGGTTTGTTTTGATGTCTAACAGAAATGGTTTTACACAATTTTGGAATCGCCTGTGCTAATGCACTCTACCGCAAAGCAATAAAGGAGAGAGAGGGAAGAATACAATAAAGAAATCAGGAGAAAACATGGTTTGGAATAAGAGAAAAGGTCAAAGCTGTGGCATTGTGGGGAGTACATGTGCTTGTGACACATTAGAGCTGTTGTCACAAGGATGCAGGTTCGAATTCAGGTTGTGACATACTCGGATCCCTTTCTAAAAAATTTAAGTTCCTTCATCATGAACATTCTCAAACCAGGATTATCATTAACTAAAACTAAAAATCTTACAAATATTTTTGTTAATTAAATTAATTTTGATATAAAATAAAATAAAAAGTTCATTCGCTGAGATTACTGACAATAAATAAAAACTAAAACCTAAGTAATATTAATATTCCTAGTAATATATAAACCTAGTAATATTCAAAAATAAATAAATACATAAATAACACTTAAAATTAAAACTTAAAATATAAAAATAAACGAATTTAAATATTAATAAAAACTATAATAGCATATAAATATTACAAAAAAATTGGCTCAAACCCAAAAGTAAACATTTATCAGAATGTTCAGATTGCTGTTTTCCAAATAATTAATTAGAGAAATAAATAAATGCACACCTAAAATTAAAATCAAAACTTAAAATATAAAAATAAAAAACTTAAATGTTTTAAAATATTATTAGTATATAAATAATACTGCAATAACTTCACTCAAACCCAAAAAGTAAATATTTATCAGAATTTTCAGACTGCTGTTTTCCAGATTATAAATAAATAAATGCACGCATGAAATTAAAATCGATACTTAAAAATAATCCAATTTAAAATATTAGTAAAAACTATAATAATGTATGAATATAACTAAAATAACGCTGCTCAAACCCAGAAGTAATTATTTATTAGAATGTCCAGACTGCTCTCTCCCAGATGAATAAATAAATAAATTAATTAATTAATAAATAAATTAATAAATTAATTAAAATATTAATAAAAACTATAATAGTAGATAAATAATACAAAAAATTGCTAGTAAATATTTATCAGAATGTTTAAATAAATAAATACACACCTAAAATTAAAATCAAAATGTAAAATATAAAAATTAAAAGCAAATTTAAAATATTAATAAAACTATACTAGTATATAGATAATACAAAAATAATTTTGCTAAAACCCAGAAGTATTTATCACAATGTCCAGACTGCTGTTTTTCAGACAATAAATAAATAAATAAATAAATAAATAAATAAATAAAAAATTAAAATCGAAACTTAAAATATAAAAATAAGCCAATTTAAAATATATATATAATAGTATATAAATAATACTAAAATAACTTTGCTCAAACCCAGAAGTAAGCATTTATCAGAATGTTCAGACTGCTGTTTTCCAGAAAAATAAATGAATGAATGAATGAATGAATGAATGAGCGAATGAATAAATGCACACCTAAAATTAAAATTAATACTTAAAATTAAAAATAAAAATTTAATTTAAAACGTTAATAAAAAACTACAATAGTACATAACACTAAAATAACTTTGCTCAAACCCAGAAGTAAACATTCATCAGAATGTTAAGATTACTGGTTCCAGATTAGAGAACCAGAATGAGATCCATCCAAATATCTGTCAAATTTCAGTTACGTTTACATTCAATTCAGATGTGTTTAAATGCATCACATCACAGCCAGTCACGAGGCACATGGGAACCAGTAAAAGTAGATATCCCTGACATTTAAACAAAATTTGGCGCTAGACAACAATATGCGCAAATATGACATTTGAGACATATGGTGGAGAGAAAATATTTTAAGCATGTGCCAGCTTTAATTGTGTTCTTTTTTCCTCACACAAGTCTAATATATGAATTCATAGAAAAAAGAAAATAATATGGCCTTAAAGAGTGAACCTAGAAACATGTGCTGTGATTATTTCAGGTCCTGTGCTTGAGCTGATAGTGATAGAATGTGCTGTAGGCATGACCCATGGATCACGGTCAGTGGAGTAGTCATGCTGTTTTCAACTGCATATACATAATTCACATATGACTCACAGGGCCCAGATGACAAGATATTACACCATATTCAATATCTTGGCTGAGTCATCTTCATCTTAGAAATCTGTGCGGCCTTGTAACCGTGCCTGACTAATAATAGTGATAAGTCAATCGGTCTCAGCTTGGACACATAAACATCAGATCTGTGGCGCCTTTTCAACACTTCTCAGAAAATGGACATTACCATTCAATAACAATATGTTTAGCCAGCAGTTTTTTGTTTTTCTTCATTTTTCTTGTTTTCCCTCCAGCGCAGAGTGCGGTCTTTTTATGGTTTTTTAAAAGGATGGGAGTTTTCTTTGTGGCAATTTCTGCCGTGTATGCCAAAACCACAACAGATGCGCCACTCGCAGGCCACTCTGGCTGCTCATTAGAGATTGGCAGCTGTCTTTTAGCCCAGCTGAGAAGTTAGTATTAGCAGGAGCATGTGACTCATTTGGGTCTTTCCTGCTTGAATATGCAGCTTAACCTGGTATCTGTGTTTTGGAAAATATACCATAGTTTTTAGTTTGTCTAAACTGGACATTAGCTACAGTAGTCTGAGCCTGTCATTAGGTAATCTGTGTTTAACCACCAACAGAGCAGCTACCATCTGATTATACTAGTTTAAGGGGGTCAAGCTGGATTTTGGAACCTAGTAGCTTGTCAACCAGCTAATGACAGCTTGGATCAATTAACGACCATCATTTTAGAGTCTTAACCAGCTAATGACCATCTTGGATTAGACTAGCTAATGACAGAATTAAACCAGTTATTGACCAGTTTAGATTAGACATTGACCATCTAAAACCAGTAAATGTGCAGCTTAGACCAGCTAATAACTATCTTCGTCCAGTTAAGATTAGTCAGTGACCATCTTAGACCAGTTAATATGCCTAGACCAGTAAGGCCAGCTAATGATCACGTTAAAGTAGCTAATGAACATCTTAGACCGGTTATTGACCAGTTTAGATTAGCCATTGACCTTCTAACACCAGAAAACTTAGACTTTCTTGGAACATCTTAGACCAGATAATGACTATCTTAGTCAAGTTAGGATCAGTCAGTGACCATCTCAGACTAGTTATTATGCAGTCTAGATCAGCTAAGGCCAGCTAATGACCAGTTTAGATTAGCCATTGACCATCTAAGACCAGTAAATGTACATCTTGGACCTTCTTGGAACAGCTTAGACCAGCCAATTATTATCTTACTCCAGTTAAGGTCAGTCAGTAACCATCTTAGACCAGTTAATATGCAGTCTAGACCAGTAAGCCCAGCTAATGAACATCTTAGACCAGGTATTTGACCTGTTTAGATTAGTTGACCATTTAAGACCAGAAATGTACAGTTTAGGCTGTCTTGGAACATCTTAGACAATCTAATGAGCTTAGTCCAGTCCAGTAAGGCCAGCTTAAGACCATATTAAAGTAGCTAATGAACATCTTAGACCGATTATTGACCAGTTTAGATAAGCCATTGACCATCTAAGACCAGTAAGCGTGCATCTTAGACCTTCTTGGAACAGCTTAGACCAGTTAAAGACTATCTTAGTCCAGTTAAGATCAGTCAGTGACCATCTTAGACCAGTTAATAAGCAGTCTAGACCAGCTAAGGCCAGCTAATGACCATATTAGAGTAGCTAATGAAAACCTTAGACAAGGGCTGCACAATAAATTGCATTTGATTATAAGCATGATTTCATGTAGCTTGTCAGTGATTTACGGCTCTGTGGATTAATTGCAGCTCCAGCGGAACGCATGTGATGGAGATTTACTACTAATCAAAGTACCGGCTTTACTGACTAAACGCGCCTCACAATCGGATGTGATTTATCATGCAGCCCTACCTTAGACCAGTTATTGACCAGTTTAGATTAGCCATCTAAGATCAGTAAACGTTCATCTTAGACCTTCTTGGATCATCTTAGACCAGCCAATTATTATCTTAGTCCAGTTAGGATCAGTCAGTAACCATCTTAGACCAGTTAATATGCAGTCTAGACCAGTAAGCCCAGCTAATGAACATCTTAGACCAGGTATTGACCAGTTTAAAATAGCCATTGACCATCTAAGACCAAAAATGTGCAGCTTAGACCTTCTTAGAACAGCTTAGACCAGCTAATGACTATCTTAGTCCAGTTAATGACCAGGTAATATCAGTCAGTGACCATCTTAGACCAGTTAATATACAGTCTAGACCTGCTAAGGCCAGCTAATGACTATATTAGAGTAGCTAATGAACACCTTAGACCAGTTATTGACCAGTTTAGATTAGCCATTGACCATCGAAGACCAGAAAACATGCATTTTAGACCTTGGAACAGCTTATACCAGCTAATGATTATCTCAGTCCAGTTAGGATCAGTCAGTGACCATTTTTGACCAGTTAATATGCAGTCTAGATCAGTAAGCCCAGCTAATGAACATCTTGGACCAGTTATTGACCAGTTTAGATTAGTTGACCATTTAAGACCAGAAAATGTACAGTTTAAACTGTTTTGGAACAGCTTAGACAAGCTAATGACTATCTTAGTCCAGTTAAGATCAGTCAGTGACCATCTTAGACCAGTTAATATGCAGTCTAGACCAGCTAAGGCCAGCTAATGACCATATTAAAGTAGCTAATGAACACCTTAGACCAGTTATTGACCAGTTTAGATTAGCCATTGACCATCTAAGACCATTAAACGTGCATCTTAGACCTTCTTGGAACAGTTTAAACCAGCTAATGATTCACTTAGTCCAGTTAGGATCAATTAGTGACCATCTTAGACCAGTTAATACGCAGTCTAAACCAGTAAGCCCACCTAATGATCATCTTAGACCAGTTATTGACCAGTTTAAATTAGCCATTGACCATCTAAGACCAGAAAATGTACAGTTTAGACTTTCTTCCCTGGTGAAAAAACCAGCATATGCTGGTAGGCATGTTTTGATGCTGGGATGCTGGTTAGGTATGTTTGGTGCTGGTTTAAATTATTATCAAGGACCAGCATCAACTAGCAAAGGACCAGCATAAACCAGCTAAGGACCAGCAAAAACCAGCAAAGGACCAACTTAAACCAGCATCAAAACATGTGCAGCGTAGTCCAGCTAAGACTAGCTATCTTTAGACTATCTTTAATCAGGTAAGACCATCTTAGATCATTTAATGACCTGCTTAGGCTAGCTAAAGATCATCTTAGACCAGCAAATGTTCAGATTTAAGATATAAAATCAGTCGCTATGTTCCAAAATGACACCAGCTTAGACTAGCTACCATGGATGACAGCCGATTAAGATTAGAAAATGACCAATCTAGACCAGTTATTATGTAGTTTAGGTGAGCTGAGACCAGCTAATGACCATCTTAGACCAGTTCATTGCTATTTTAGACAAACTAATAACTAGCTTTGAGGTAAAATCAGGTACCATGTTCCAAAACCTACCATCCTAAACTAGATTTTTCAAGCAGGTTTTTAAGGCGACGCAACAGGAAGTGTCTTAATCGCACAGATTAAACAAACTAAGATAACAATGTTGAGTGTAGTATTAGGTAGTAAACACAAGAGTGGGATAGACCTTTGATTCCACACCTGCAGCGTTGTGAGGTTGTGTGTATTTTGTGTTTTTTTAAGATTTGAAAACACTTACAGGTCTAGCCAGGTCAAGGAAAGGACACAGGGAGCTTGTTTATACTGCCTTATTGCCAGTTACTGAAAAGTGAGTAAAAGTGCTTCTAAAATGAGTTGTTTCTTTTCTGCTTTGTGAAATCCTGGAGCAGCGCTGCTACACTGATCTAAGTAAAAATCGTGTGGTTTGGGGTGTATCGTCTGACCCTTTGCTCTGCTTCTGAATGGTATTATTACAGCGCTCTGATCCTAAATGCTGTTTGTGCCATACATGCTCATTTAAATCACATTAGCAACTTTCCCAGGGAAACTTCACCAGCAGCGCAGGGCGTAAGTAAATACCTGGCGTGCGCACACTCACGCATGCTAAAGCGGACACACACACACACACACGCACACATAAATTTGTGGCTTTGATGTACTGCACAAACACTGCAGTGTGTCAGTTTTCCCAAGCTGCACCTGCCAGGCGAGCAGGAAAAAACTGTGAGATGGGGAACATGTCTTACTAACCTGATTGCATTGTCAGGAAATGCGATGATTAATGTGGGTGTAATGTCTGTAGCTGAGTCCTGTGGGATTGCATGGTTCCACCGTCTGGCCACGGAAAGGTCTCGCTCATGAGCAAGACTGGCATGTCGTCACACATCAAATGGCTGCTATAAACAACACTTTTTCTAGCTTCATCCTGCTGCAAGAAATGCACTTAAAAATGTAAAAAACTATGATAAAGAGAAATCTTTATTGCAGTAGATAGACAGAAGTCTGCTGGAATTTTGAAGATGCAGAGAATATGCTTTAGGGAAACCCCAGTTTGTCAAGTTTTTCCTGTGTACAGCAGGGCAACTGTGTTTTGATGCAGTTTGTTTTGGCAGGATCTCCGTTTCCACCAGCTGTGGTGCGGGAGACCAAATCCGCCCGTGTTTCTGCTTTCATTCACCCATCCCTCTAGGCTGTCCCGGCTTCTACACCCAGATGGGTTATTGTCTATGATGGATGCTGTCGATAATGCCTGCCCTTTGCTGCAGACAAACAAACACGTTACGCTGCGCCCAGATCTGCCCTACACTCCGCTGCCTTGCCCATGTTTTGTAACTGAGGTTTGGTTTGGTTTTGTTTTTGAAAAATATGAAAAGGGCTCAGCTCGGTTATTTTTAGATCTGGCAGTGTTGTAATTCTTATGCGAGTAGTAAATTCAGATTACAGAGGGGCATTCATAACTTATTTCTGGATTCTTTTGTGGAGTATTTTCAACAAGTTGTAAAAGAGTCCCATTACTGGAGAAGAATGGGGCTCTTTCAAGTGTGCTTTGAACAGCTCAGTATTTTCTTGATCTAAAAGTCAAAATTTGGTTAAAAAAGCAGTAAATCATCAAATGTGACCCTGGAAAACAAAACCAGTTAAGTAGCACAGGTATATTTTTAACAATAGCCAAAAATACACTGTAGGGGTCAAAATAATCGGTATTATTTTATGCCAAAAATCATTAGGATATTAATGTATTTAACAGATCTGCTAAGCTGCTAAATTGTTGCTGCTGTTATTGTAGATTATTGCTGCTGCTGTGAAGGAGGTACAGGAACTTGCTACTGCCAATATACACAGTACACAGATATGGTGCAGTGAGCATTTAAAACATACTGTTGCTGCACAAATAGCATATATAATAACCTGTAGCAGATCTATACAGGTGGAGCTGGGGAGGTGGAGGGTTTCAGAGGAACTCCGAAAGCATGCTGCAAAATGCTCTAGTGAATGCTAAACAGCCACTTAAATGTAAAGCAGCAAGCTCATTGGCTGCATATGCAACATGCATCAATCAGCTTGTGCCAAGTAGTTTAATGCTGTAAATGTTATCAGTTTGCATTAACAACCCTGTCTTTTGTATTTGATTTTAAAGGTGTATTAAAACAATATACAATTTTTTTATTATTATTATTATTTATGATTACTTTTTATTCACTTTTATTCACATGACTACACCACTTGACATTTTAACAAAAAAAAAAAAATCTAAACTTTTGCAATTTTCAAAAAAAAAAAAAAAAAACATTTTAAAGAACATTCACATTTGGACCACAAAACCAGTCATAAGGGTCATTTTTTTAAATTGAGATTTATGCATCCACTGAATAAATAAGCTTACTACTGATGTGTGGTTTGTTAGGATAGGATGATATTTGGCTGAGATACAACTATTTGAAAATCTGGAATCTGAAGGTGCAAACAAATCCAAATATTGAGAAAATCACCTTTAAGGTTGTCCAATGCATATTACTAATCAAAAATTTTGATATAATTACAGTAGGAAATTTACAAAATATCTTCATGGAACATGATCTTTACTTAACATTGTCATATCCATTGCCATGCTAAAATCTTTGGAAAGTTGTCATGATAGAAATAAATAAATAATTGACTTTACATCAAGTTAAAACATAGAATTTTAAACAATGTTCATCAGCTATATCTAGTGTCTGTCATGACTCTTTCTTTCCCTGAAACATCGTTAGCACTAATATAGCTGACATTTACACTGACACCGGAAAATTCTGCTCTGAAAGTTCCGTTGAGTGACGCAATCCATGTAGTGATCTCTGTTGTTTATCTGGCCTTTGTTTTCTTTGGAGCGGCCGCACAGCGGCAGGTATTGGACGTGCTCTTCCAAAAACTCTGGGCTGGAAACACATTTGAGGTCACCGACCAGTTATTAACAGCAGGACTCAATTAATACAAACACTGAGGCTTTGGTTTCACTAATTCAAGCCCATTTCCAATTGTCATGTGTGTCGGCTTTTCTTTGGTTGTGTAATTGTTAACATCTGTGCGTGTGTCCGTGAGCCGTCATCACGAAGTGGATTGTTGTTGAAAGTCTCTGGGAGGCGCTGGCACAGGATAAGAGAGACAATAAGCCTCTGTAGGCATTTCACTTTATGATTTTGTTTATCACATCTGTAACCTTGCAATTTGCGGTATCGATGTTTGCGCTGCATATGGTATCGAAAGTCCTGCCTTGCAATGAATGTTGGACGTTCAATTAAGCAGATCTGCACTGCTTTCGCTTACAAACAACCTGCCACTCGAGACTCAAAAAGCTGTATATCAAAGCCAGGTTCTGCGATGGAATTAAATATGGGCTGTTTTTATCATACACCATCGGACTAGACGAAACCCGTGACATTTCCTTCTCGACAGCGCTGCCCATTTGATGTATGGGAATGTCTGAGAGTGTATGGTGTTTAATAGGATTTACAGGGTTTGAGACGAGAGACGCTGAGGGAGTTTCATGTGATAAAGGTTTCAAATAGTAGGACAAAAATATTAGTTTTTCTGTTTTAAGGTGTGCATGGGACCTCATCAAGGATACATAAACTCTTGAATATTAAGTATAACTCAATACTTTCATCTCTTCAGTGATTGCTCAAGCTACGCTCGGCCTGTAGTCCAATAAAAGGACCTGTTTACTGACTCTGATCACACGCCAAAAAGTTGTTAGAGGCCCACTTCTCTTTAAATTTGTGCCAAGACAGGTTTTGTGTGTGCTGGTGCATGTATTGTTGATACTGTTTGTTCTCTCTCTTGTTTTGTTTCTTAAAAATACAGAAATACAATACAATACTATCACTCAAATTTATAAACTAATAACATGAAATGTAAATGTAAAATGTGTAATTTTTATGTCAAAGGCATTGGTATACAGTTGTTATATAGAGAGATAATATTTTAAACAAGTTGAGCTTACAGTTGTGCTTAAATAATAATAATCTGAAGTGTTATTTGTAACTGTTATTTGTAGTTATGCTTTTTTTTATTTGGTTGCAAATAATCATAATAATTGAATATCTAAAGCATGGAAAAAAACATAAATCTCTTCATTTTACAAAAGAGTGTCGACCCTGTTTTTTCTGCATGTGCATGAATCGGTCTGCATGGCTTGGTTTGTGCTAATGGCTTTCTTATGGGGAGATGGTTACGGCCCTATTGATTTTCCTTCTAGCCGCCTGGCCCAGGATAAAAGACCAGGTCCCCGGCAGGCGCTCGCTATAGAGTGAGTGCTGAAAAGCAGCGGTGGGATAGCTGAAGTGTAGGGAGAGTATCCAAACCAACGTCCCCAGACCCGGCCCTCTTTACCTTGGGGTGTGCAGAGGCTGAGGGAAGCCTGGCTGGATCCCTCGTGAAATGGAGCCAAGGCCTAACCACCATTTGCTGTTGTTGGAGCAACCATAGTCCTGGTTGGTTAAGCGAAGATAGTGTTTATTTTTCTGTGAAAGAGTGTACTGGCAGTATATTCTACATCCTGGACTTTGTTTCAAAGGGTCATATCATGAGGAATCAAATTTTCCTTTGAGATAAAATAGCTTGGTGTACTATGAAAACATGCAGTAACTTTTAGAACTTAGAATCGGTTGAATCTATGGGGAACAAATATGCAACTTCGTGACATCACAGTGGTTCAGTTGTGCAGTGTTCCTCTAATCCTGCCCTGGAGGGCCACTGATCTACAGAGTTTAGCTCAAACCCTGATCAAACTCACCTAACTGTAATTCTTCTAGTGATTCTGAAGACCTTGATTAGCTTATCTAGCTTGTATCTTTGATTAGGTTTGAAGCGAATTGGCTCTACAGGACTGGATTTAAGGAACCATGTCAGTGATGAGCATTAGGTGATCCAAAACCCGGTCTGCTCAGTCATTTTGAAGTAAGACAATAGTACTTAGGAATGTTTGCCAAATGTTCTGCTGCTCCTGATTATGATGTAGCACCTTCAGATCTGCAAATTGTTCTAACTGCAATGCTACAAATGAGAGGATTTTTTTTTAAAAAAGGCCCCTGATCACTCCAGAAATAACATTTCTGATAATTTACTCACCCCTATGTCATCCAAGATGCTCAGTAAAGGTTTTGGAGGAAAACATTCCAGGATTTTTCTCCATATAGTGGACTTCAATGGGGATCAATGGGTAGAAAGTTTAAATTGTAGTTTCAATGCAGCTTCGAAGTGCTCTACACTGTAAAAAATAAAAAACACAATTTAAGTCAGCTTAAAATAATTTGTTACCCTGCTGCCTTAAAATTTTAAGTTCAGTCAGCTAAATAAGTGTAGTCAACTTGAAATGTTAAGTTGTAGTGCTAAGTTGTAACAACTTAGATATTTGTGTTTGCTAAACTTAACAGATGGGTAAGTAACCCAGCTGCCTTAAAATTTTAAGTTGATTCAACTCAAATATCTAAGTTGTCACTTAGTACAATTTAACATTTCAAGTTGAATAAACTTTTTTTTGAGTTGACTGAACTTAAAATTTTAAGTCAAACACCCTTTAAAAAAAATGTGAAACAGCGATGTTGGACAGTTTTCAAGATGGAGGAGAAAATGAGATGGAGCTTTTCGCTCTACCCTTCCTTTTTGAGCCGAACTACACAGGTGAAGAAGTAACCACGTGTAAGCTTTCCAACATGATTACATAATGCATTGTAAATGCACATCGCAGTGCAAGTGCAAGACAAGTATAGAAATTTTTATTTTTTAAGAAAATGACCAATCTCTTCAATAGACAAGACCCGTATTCCTTGACTGGGATTGTGTAGAGCCCTTCAATCCCCATTGAAGTCCACTATATGGAGAAAAATCCTGGAATGTTTTCCTCAAACGCCTTCATTTCTTTTCAACTGAAGAAAGAAATGAACATCCCAGATGACAAATTCTCAGGAAATTTTAATTTAGGAGTGAACTAATACTTTAAGCAAACAAGTCTGCTTTTTTATGACATTTAAGTCTGTAATAGAAGTGACTGTAATAGGAAAACTGCATTCCAATTTTGCTGTGTGATGTCAATAGTATTGAACTTCCAAAAATCACTGTTTGGTCAACAGATGCTTGTGGTGTAATTTGGAAGTAGCATAACTGGAAATCTAACTGAAGATTGCGGGTAGATTTATGGAGCACAACTGCTTGTCTTTTGCTTTGTAAACACTGTGATGTTTCTAAATTCATCTAACCACACATCTAAATAAGTTGATTTTTCGAATTCAGCCCATAATTGCATCGCTGAAAGTTCAGTTTGGAAACAACGCACTATTCCAGCCGGTCCTCAGACCATCTGTTTTAAAGCACTCAACGTGTGAAGTCTTAACACATACCCTCTCACACTAAAATGCTCACTTGCCCGCACAGCAAATCAATTGATTTATTTTTTCACTCGTGCCAGGCTTATTTCGCTTGTTTTAGCTCAGCAGATGCTGCAAATGAAGCAGATATGGGGTCTTCCTGTGCTGAATGATCTGGATCTGCCAAGAACAAATCCATTCATTTCAGGGGCTTTGGGTGAGTTATATTCATAATAACATCTGAACCAGATTCCATTGAAGCAGCTGAGGAATACTTTCTCCATCCATTGTTCTTTGCCCTCCCTCTGGGCCTATTTAAACTAGGATATTGTTCTGTTTGGCTTCGTTTAAAGCTTAATTGGATTGTTACGAGGCCGGAGCTGAATGATTTTACATACAGAGTAAGTCTATTACATGCTGGCATGTAAACACAAAACACATTACGTATGACAAACGCGTATCCCCCGCGACCGGTCCGCGACGGTTAGATGCTAAACACGCGCCATAATGGGAAATGAGAAGGTAAACCCACAGAGACAAAGATGAGGAGATGATTTGCGTCTCTCCTGCACGATTTGTTCTATTCTTTGGTGAATAACCACATTTTGACACATCTTATTTGCCTCATAAAATATATCACTCCCTGTTCTCACGTTTATCCTTCCAAAAGCACAAGTAAAATGCGGTTTGGCACAGTCATTCTCAGTGTGAAGTCGTGGTGGTATATGAAAGAGATTACCGAGACAAGTTAAGCCAAAGCTTTCCATATGATTTCTGCTTTGTAGTATCCAGCTCTCCGCAGACAGTAGGGCCGGAGCCGTGGGCCACAGATGGTGCAGCCTGCGTGTCTGGCCATGTCAAACATGCCTCCCTTAATTCCCGATTATTAACGTTATAACACGCATACTGAAAACAGGTCGTTTCAGAGATGCACTTAAGCTGGAACTGACATTTTGTAATTATAACCATGTTTTCTTTTCTTTGCAAGTTTTTTTTTTTTGGATGATTTTGATAGATGTATCCCTAAATATTTCCCTGTTTTTGCTTTAGCTGAAGGTCGCAGTAGTTCCTATATATATATATTTTAAGGCATCATTTCGAAAAATTACACTCCAGAATTATACTGGCTCCTAAGATAAGTAATATAATTTAAGGCAGCATACGGCAGATAATTTTAAGGCAGCATTGCATATGTGTCCTTCACAGAAAATGCAAACCCAGAATTGTTTAAATTAAATGCTCCAAATCTGGAAATAGAACATATTTGTTTCTGCACTCTTAAAAATAAAGGTTCTTTAATGGCATCAATGGTTCTCTGAAAAACCTTGAACATCCATGGAACCTTTCAAATGCAGAAAAGCTTCTTTATAGTCAAAAAAGGTTCTTTAATTTTTTCAAATGTTCTTCAAAATGGCTTTTTTAGGAACTGTTCACTGAAAGGTTATTTGGGGAACCAGAAATTGTTCTTCTATGGCACCACTGCAAAAACACAAAATTTTAAGGCATCATTTCGACCTTTCAATTAAAAGACTATTTTAAAAATTATACTCCAGAATTATACTGGCTTTTAAGATAAGTAATATAATTTAAGGCAGCATAGGGCAGATAATTTTAAGGCAGCATTGCATGTGTCCTGCATGTGTCCTGCATGTGTCCTTCACAGAAAATGCAAACCTAGAATTGTTTAATTTAAATGCTTCAAATCTGAAAATAGAACATATTTGTTTCTGCACTCTTAAAAATAAAGGTTCTTTACTGGCATCAATGGTTCTCTGAAGAACCTTGAACATCCACGGAACCTTTCAAATGCAGAAAAGCTTCTTTGTAGTCAAAAAATGTTCTTCAAAATGGTTCTTTTAGGAACTGTTCACTGAAAGGTTCTAGAAATGGTTCTTCTATGACATAACTGCAAAAATACCCCTTTGGAACCTTTATTAAGAGTGTAGGCACTGTAGATGGTGCAAGATATTGAAAAGGAAATAAAAAAGTCAAAGGAAATACTTGCAATTAAAAACAAAAAACAAAACACAAGCTCCTTGGAAGGTGCCTTGTAGGCAGTAAACAGCATATAATAGAACATTTTATATAGAGTGCCATTAATCTACATTCATTTTGGCTATAATGTAGACTTTGTCTGGTCTCATGTCCTATCCTGTCCTTGTCAGAAGTTTGCCAATGAGTCTTTCTTCATGTCTGCACAAAGACACTGAAGGCACGTGGAGGATAAGAGAGTTTGACAAGATGCTCCAGGACAGCGTTTAATTGAAGATCAGACACATACCGCTGGGACAGAGTGTATCCATGCATACAGTGCTACTCTTTATAGCCAGTTAAAGGGACAGCTCATCAAAAAAAAAAAAAAAAGCTTTCATCATTGACTTACTTTCTTCTGCATAACACAAAAAATATATATTTTAAAGAATGTTCCTGCTTTTTTTTATCTATGCAATTAAAGGTTTCCAAAACAACACTGGACCCCATTGACTGTCACTGTATGGACAAATATAACTGAGCTGTCATTTTGGGAGAACTGTAGCTGTATCCTACTTTCAATAATGAAGACATTTAAACACAAAAGCATCCATGCCTGGAACAACAGAAAGCATGTTGGGATATTTGTTACTCATTGGAACACTAATGATCCGGCTGTGTCTGAAACAGTTGGGGGTCTGGCACACTACTGAGTGCCCATGTCTACGGCTTAGCGTTCTTCATTCTGTCCAGTATGCTCTAAGCCATTGGTTCCAGTCTGTTCTGGTCTAAAGAGGCTGTCTACAGTACCTGCCGCCAGTTTTTTTTTTATGCTAACGCTAAGCTACCTAGCGCATAAAGTGTGATTGTATTGTGCTAAGGCTTAGTCTGTGTTCAGGAATCTGAGCGCCAGGCTGAATGCCACTGAATCAACTCAATGATCTCAGTTACAACATGGGACACCCCGGGGGACTGTGCTCAGTCAGAGGCAGAGAGGAAAAGATGGGGTCTTTGGAAGGGCAAGGAATGGGGGGAGGGGGTGGCAGAGAGGGAGAGAGACAGAGACTGAGACAGAGAGGGATCGGGAGGGGGCAAAAGGGAAAGCGACAGATGGTGGCAGGAGAAATGCAGGGAAAGGATTGAGTGTCACTCTGCTGGTGGCTGGTGGAGCGAAGGCTCCAGGAGGAGGGGGGGATCAGAGAACGACAAGACCTGTAAAGCAGATCATAACCAGTCCGCTCTGTAATCTGCTCCGGTATCTGGCCTCTTCATCATATATACCTCTGGACACATCTAGCAGGACTTCCAAACTGCTCTATCAAGCTCTTCAGGGCTACTCTTTGAGAACTTCTTGGAAATCTGAGTTCCTGTCCAAGATGAGGTGGTTGGAGACTATGCGTTCGTTGTTCAAAGGGGGCAGTCGGAGTGCCCCGGTGACCCCCACCTCCAGCCCGAGCATGCCCTCAAAGAAGGACCTCTCAGCCAAGCAGGTAAGAGATCGGAAGGGAAAAATGGTTTGAAGCCATGGATTTGAAGATCCCTAAGCTCTGGATGCATGTGGTGCTTCATTTCGAAAGTCTGAAATTTTGATTTTTAGTTGCTCAGTATATGGCAAAATCAGAAATTCAGTGATCAGTCCATTCAATCATAAGTGCAATGCATTCTGAAGTTGATTGTTTTATTGAGATTTTTAGGGTGAGTATGTGATAACATACATGCATAAGCCCAGCGACCTTAATCTATGAAGCATCACAGTCATTTTAAATAGAATATAATGCTCCTCTGTATGTGTGCATGTGAATGTATGTCTATTTTATTCGTGTGCGCTCTGTTTGGATTTGCTTTGTGTGGATTTCATGGCATGCTTCAAATGCATTAAGTCCTGCTGGCTGGTTGATGACACGGTTATTGTATGATAATATCTTTACGGCTTCCAGGCTTATCTCTGAGAAGCACACATAAATTCTCAATCAGAAAGTTAATACCTTTTGCCTCAATATCATACTTAACATTCAAGCCTCATACCATATTGTTGACAGTGTAGATTATATATATATATACAGTATAGATTATATATTGTATATGCAGATTATATATATGTATTAATTTCTATTCATTTAGTTTTTAGAAAGATTCAGACACTGTGTGCAGCCTTAAAATACAGATTCAAACACATCTGAAAGACATCTGATGTGTAAAAAAGCAGATTTTTGTCTCGTGTTACAGGAATGCCAATTAGGCTTCACATATGGACGTTAAAATCTGAGCTTGAGTGTTGAGATATGTGGGTGGTGAGGCTCGTGCCATGTTTGGACAATCTCACGGCTAATGAAGATCAGCCAGTGCATGTTAAATGACTCTGCTCTCTCATGGACGGCAGACAAGGTCTGCAGGAACTGACTCGAGGTCTGACAAGGGCTTAGCGCCTGACTGCATTAGTCTAATGACGGATAATGACAGTTCAACAACCCACTCAGCACAGGACCAGCACACCCACAATCAACGATTTATGACCTCTTACCGTCAAATCACCTTGATGTCTTTAAACCACTTTTGGGGGAAGAACAAATTTAGTTATTACTCATTACATTTGGACGATATCCCGAGAGAAAATGCTTGGGGAACCAAAGGAGGAGGAAAAAATGGATTAAGGTTTTGCTCTTGGTCCTAACTAAACATGTCAGTGTTGTAGTCAAAACTACCTTATTTGAGTTCGAGTCCAAGATCACGTTTTCATTGTCTTGGTCTTGTCATGGACTTGGTCAAGGCTTGGACTAGGCCATCTACTCGTCTTGGTTTTGACTTAAACTTGACCCTCTTCTGGTCTCTGGTCCTCTTTTTTGGTATCTGTCCTGATTTGGACTCAACCCTTTTTGACTTGACTTTTAAATGATTTCGTTTTAACTACAACACTGCAAGATGCTTTATCCACTGCAAGATAAACAGGTAGAGCATTGCACTTGCAATACAAAGGTCACAAGTTCAATTCCCATTAAATACATATGCAAGTTATTTTATATAATCTGTGAAGATGTACTTCTTGTGCCAATATCTTGATTCCTATCACAGTCCGTTTTTGCTCAATTTCTCCCTCTACCCACTAACCTCGAAGGAATGAGTACACTAGCCAGTTTTTAACAACTGTTCCTTTCTACTTTTCTCCGTAACTACCACACTTGTCCATCACTGTCAACCACAACACTAGATTCAGTTTAAACGCTGCCAGAAAATGCTCTACTCCATTTATTTATTCATGGACGAAAATGCTGAGTCAGAAGCTACTTAAAATCCTTTCATTATGTTCCCGTTTTGAAAAGCATACATAAAAATTCCTGTTTACTGTCCTGCAGAGGAATCGCAGTGGACGCCTGCAGTCACTGATTCCTCTTGATCATTTGATCACACTGTAGGCCGGGTGAGAAGGTTAGCGCTGCTTTGGTTACACGAGAGCTGTTCTACCTGCTCACTCAGCGGCTTTGATATCGGGCGGCACTGCAGTTATTTGTCTAAGCATGTTCAGCTGCTGCTGAAATAATTACCCAAATCACCCAGAACTAATGTTAGTGGGCCTCTCACCGATGAGAGGGTGCAAAATAAACCACTCTGTTTGCATCTTGTTCAGGCACTTTCTTTCTTTTGTTTACTCTCTGTCTGTACATTAGCAAAAGACGGCTTGTTCTAACATATGCACATATGGGAGGTCTGTCCGACCCAAGCCAGACTGAAGATCAGTGTCATTGAGAAAAATAGGGGTGCTAACAGCTAGCTTTAGCTGTTTCGATCCAGATTTGGATTGGTTTCAGTTAGTTACCACTTAGATTGTAACCATTTAGAGTAAATTTAATTATGACCCATTTCAGTTTGCTTCTGTCAGCCTTCCCTTCAAAAATTTGTTCCAGCAGTAATTACTACATTGTGACAGATGTGCACTTGCAGTTAAAGTCAAAAATTTACATACACCTTGCTGAATCTGCAAAATGTTACTTATTTTACCAAAATAAGAGGCATCATACAAAGTGCATGTTATTTTTCATTTAGTTTTGACCTGAATAAGATATAGTCTTTATACACTTGATTCTTAATACTGTTGTTACTTGAATGATCCACAGCTGTGTTTTTTTGTTTAGTGATAGTTGTTCATGAGTCCCTTGTTTGTCCTGAACAGTTAAACTGCCTGCTGTTCTTCAGAAAAATCCTTCAGGTCCAAAAAATTCTTTGATTTTTCAGCATTTTTGTGTATTCGAACCCTTTCCCTTTCTTTTCCTTTCCAAACCTTTCTGACTGTATGATTTTAAAATCTATCTTTTCACACTGATGACAACTGAGGGAATTGTATGCAACTATTTATAGAAGGTTCAAATGCTCTCTGATGCTTCAGAAAGAAAAAACGACGCATTAAGAGCCAGAGGGTGGACACTTTTGAACAGAATGAAGATTTGAACATTTTTCTTGTACAAGGGTAAGTTAAAGTTCCTTCTGAAGCATCAGTGAGCATTTGAACCTTCTGTAATAGTTGCATAGTCCTTCAGTTGTCCTCGGTGTGAAAAGATGGATACAGTCATTGTTGGAAAGGGTTCAAATATACAAAAATGCTGAAAAACCAAAGAATTTGTGGGACCTGAAGGATTTTTTCTAAAGAACAGCAGGAAGTTTAACTGTTCAGGACAAACAAGGGACTCATGAACAACTATCACTAAACAAAAAAACAAAACCCCAGCTGTGGATCATTCAGGTAACAACACAGTATTGAAAATCAAATGTATGTAAACTTTTGCACAGGGTCATTTTTATAAATTCAACTATTATATTCTCTTGTGGATTATATGTAAATGTCTTTTACGTGAAATATCTTATTCAGGTCAGATCAATAAAAAAAAAACATACATTTTGTATGATCCCTCTTATTTTGGCAAAATAATTAACATTTTGCAGATTCAGCAAGGTGTATGTACATTTTTGACTTCAAATGCATCTCGTAAATATGATCATTTCGATTTGCAGCAATATATATTTTAATGTGTTCATTTTATATTCACATACACTCTTTTAACCTTTATGGCTACAATAATCCATTCTTCTGGGTCCATTTGCTCAAGGAGGAAATAAAAGATGGTTAAAAGATAATTTGGGTCCTTAAATTTGACAGTGCCAGTCAGGTCAGGTCAGGTTAAGTCACAGGGCCTCATTTGCAGGCTGAATTGAGGCTTCAGTTTAGTGCCTGTTCAGCCCTCTAACACACACAATGAACCTCCACTTCCTCTGAACATATTATGAGTAAATTAGGGCTATTAGCAACATTAACCTTTGACCTCAACGCTCTGCCCTTTTCCCTTTGCAGACAAAAAAAGAGTCTGATGCTTATGTAGGCAAAATCATCAGCCCCAAAATATCTGATTTTAATTTGTCCTATTGTCCAATGACTGGAAGACTTCATACTGTCATTTTCTGTGAAGTCTTGCATTTTTCATTCCCACTGCTGCTTGGAGTTTCTTGCTTCCTGCAGTTTTTCATCCAGCTTCTGCAGTCTGGCACATCTTGACATCTTGATGGTGCTGCCACGTCCATCTCTCTCTGCTCGCTTGCATGTAGAGAAGCTCTCCAGGACGCTGGATGCTGACTAACAGCATGTGCGACTGCTTCGTCACACGTGTCAATGGGTTGTTGGGATGCAGCTGCGTTTCTGATCCGCTTCCTGGCTGCTCTTTGTCTTTTTTCATCGCAGCTCTTCTCCACAGCTGCTGCGACCTCGTGCGGATCTTTTCTAAGAAACAAATGAAAGGAAGCTCTCCATCCCTCTCTTCAGCTCAGTGCTTCCCCTGTTTCGCTGTAATCCTCCATGCGGCACATCCCAGATTAGCCATCCCACAGTGCCGTGCAATCTCACGCCTCCTCCAAGGCTGGGAAGCAGCGAAAAGGAAAAGAAGTTGTGAAAAAGCGAATGTTACACAATGCTTTGTTCTTGGGAAAGTTTCGTGTAATCACTCCAGTGTGCCGCTAAATAAAATTGTGTGGGTTTGAAGATGATTATGTGCAAGCTTTCCCAGCACGGCTGGTTTGTTTGAGTGGTCTGTGACTTTTTCCCAAAAGTGGGCCAGCCACAGTGCGAGACCGACCCCGGATGAACTGGTCTGGTTTGGTGTGGACACTGTCGCGCAGATGTCCAGCTGAACAGGGAAACCGGGTCCTCTCTCAAACCGGGATGCATTCTCGCGAGTGAACTTAAACATGGTTTGAAAATGCAGGCTGCCTTCCAAGGCCATAATCAGAGTGAAATCCGCACTCACAAGGCTCTCATTAAAAAGCACTTCATGAATGAATAGCTGCCGTGTGGCATCGTGACTAGATCTGACTCACGGCTCCGTCAGAGCAAGTGGGATATTCCACATATTCCAAGGTTTCGATGGCATTCCTTACTCTCCCTCTCTCTCCCCTCCCTTTTACTTTGATTTTAGTCCTTATTTTAACATCCTGTGGCATTTTACAACTATATACCGCCAAAATATCATAATTTGCCTGAGGCCTGGATATATACGTACTTCCATCAATCAAGTCACCGTATTTCAGCTTAAAGATGTCTGCATTGGTTACTTGAGGCCAGGCATTTCCTGACTGTCATATAGATAAATGAGCTTCACGGTACAGTAGTCCAGGAATATAGAATGAGGCATTTTGTTGATGGTGTTCCAGTAAGATGATAGGACGCACATTTATGAATGACAGACATTTATATTACCGTGTTGTAAGTTGATAGAGGAAAAGCAGATGTAATGAATGGAGTTACATGAATTTAATTGGAAATTATGAAATAGCCTAGTTTCTTGAAATCTATTGGACGTCACAGTTGGCTGGTCTCACGGCATGTGTTTTAAAGAGATGCAAACCCAGCATCCTGCTCTACCATCATCTATTATTTGGGTAATTATATCGTTGCGGTGGTTATCGCTGCAGAAAATCTTACCAGCAACTGCAAACATTCTATAAAAGTCATGTGTGTAAACATTCTTACTAACTGTAAGATGGTAACTGAGTACAAAAGAGAGATATCAGTTTCAGGCTTTATATGACTTTAGATTAACTTAAACCATGCATGATTTCTAAATGAATGAAAGTTATCAGAAGTATACATATTTGCACCATTCTCTCTTCCTGTTCAGGGTATGACTCCTATGGGACTGACACCTGTTATAGATATCCGCCGTTGCTGTCTCTGTGTAAATTTATGTGTTTATTTGGTTGTTTTCTTGTCTGTGCAAACGGGAGTACAAAAACAATGCTTTGTTTCACACCACAAACGCTGTGGTTACACTATACGAGAAAGCGTTTGTAATTATTTTGGCAGCGTGAGACTCAAGTGTCATTGTTAAAGAATACTGAGGTTTTAATCCTTGTTCTGACAGCTCTTTTTACCACAGAGTATTAGCTATAGAGTGGAAATTTTAAAGAATAGAGGAACTAAGCCAGTCTCAAAATCCTCTGTGGATATGATACGGCATCCATTGTGATCAAGCATGCTTATACATAGGTGCTTTTTAGAACATGATCCCATTCATCAGCACTTCTGGATTAGGAATTTGCTCGCTGTCAGACATGTATTTTTACAATTCTTTCTTTTCTAGTCACTTTTCTTTAAAAATCTTTTTTTTTTCCCAATCACCTTTTTTGCCTGTTCATCATTACAACTGCTTCCAATCAAACTTGTGAGCTCTCAGCTGTGTTTATTTTAGTTTAAAGATTAAAAAACACATGTAGCTTTCTTAATTGTTTACCCACAGAGAAATTAGACGGGCTATCAACAGATCAAACTCATTGCTTATGCTTTGTCTCACAGCGTGTGCTGTTTTCCCCCATTGGCTTGTCAGCTTAGCTTTTCCAGTCTTAACCTTTACTTTTCTTGACGGAATAGTTCACACATCCATACAGTTTTCTTTCATTTTCATTCAACTTTAAAGGAATAGATTACCCAAAAATGAAAATTACCCCATGATTTACTCACCCTCAAGCCACTGTAGGTGTAAATGACTTTCTTCTTTCAGACAAATACAATCATAGTTATATTAAACAATTTCTTGGCTTTTTCAAACTTTATAATGGCAGTGAATGGGTGTTGAGATTTTAAAGTCCAATAAAGTTCATACGTCCATCATAGAAAGTACTCCACACTGGGTTAATAAAGGCCTCCTAAAGCGAATCAATGCTTTTTTGTATGAAAAATATCCATATTTAAAACTTTTTGAACTGCAGTTTCTAGCTTTCGGAAACTGTCGTACGTGCAAAGAGAGTAGCATTCAAGCAGATGATGTAGGACGTAGGCGTGGCAAAAGCTCCAGTGAGCGTGGAAACAAAGGAGTGAGCAAAACATAATACCGGTCATGAATCAAAAGTACAAAACAAGGATTTGTAAAGAAAAATGTTGAAGGTTTTTGATATAATATAAAAATTGGTTCTTGTGAGACTAGAATATTCTCACCGGAGCTTATGCAACGCCTGAGTCCTACGCCATCCGCTGGAACGCCACTTTCTTGTGAATGTGCATACGACAGTTAGCGGAAGCTAAAGATTACTGTTTATAAAGTTTCAAATGTGGATATTTTTCCATGCATCGATTCGCTTGAGAAGGCATTTATTACCCTTCAGAGCTGTGTGGAGTACTTTTTATGATGGATGCATGCACTTTATTGGACTTCTGTTAGACTATTGAATATTAACACCCATTCACTGCCATTATAAAGCTGCCATTATAGGGTAATTTTCATTTTTGGGTGAACTATCCTTTTAAAGAAAACATTGTGAGTAATGTTAATGCTGTTCTTTACTGTTCTTTGCTGTTCTTTTTTTGCCTTTTAATCATAGTTTGAGGCTCAAAATACACCACTAAACTACCATTAAATGATTTTAAAGTTAATCTCCATAAAGTCTTCTGAAGCCATGCATTAGTTTTTTTTATTTGTTATTTTAAATATCATATATAATTCACATGTACCCACTGTTTGTCACCACTGACACCACACACCACTGGTTTACATGTCACACAGCCAAGCACGATGAGGGTAAGTAAATGACAGAATTTTTAATACTGGATAGAAAATGCAGATATATGCTTGGTCGTAGAAGAACTTTTCATCAGTCTCTCTATTCGTTATTCCTATGCATTCAAAGGGATTTCAACCAGAGGGAGCGAAGGGACAGGCTTACACAATGCTGCTGTGAGAGAAGTGTTCCACTGGGTTTCCTGCTATAGAAGTCTTCCCTTCAGATCTGTAGCCCACACAGTCTCTGTTCATTTATACTGGATCAGCGGAGGTCCGCAGGGGAAAGGTCTTCTTCTTCTCCGAGCATGTCAGTGCCAGTTTTAGATGTACTCCACAGTCCAACGCAGCCAGTCTTGTTGCACTGCGGTGTTTTACAAGCAGACATATTGCCTTGAAGTTCAGTGCCTGGAATAGTCACAGGCTTTTGTGTTTAGAACAGTTGTTATCTGTTCTTTCTGCAGATACCCAGCTGTGTTTGGAGCCCCAAAATGATTAGATTAGCATTTGTCTGGATACTGCAGTTTGATACACGCCATGGAAGGGATAGCAGTATCATTCAAGCAAATTAGCGGTGTATCCGTCACGCTTTGACTTGATAACATAACCTTTGGTTGCAGTGGAACGCTACTCTTATGTGTTGACATTACAGTCTGCTGCTCCTTTATAGGTAAAAATTTCACAAAACCAGCCAAGGCCATGTCCCAGTTAACCCCAAAATCATAAATAAAAAAAGTGTTCATTTATTTAGTTATTCTTTTCTTTTCTTTTACTTTATTTTATTTTTATTTTATTATTTGTTATATAGATGATTTACTGTAAGCCTGATTCCACCACTGAATAAAAGTTTATTGTTATAGGTTACAAAGCTTTTTATCTCACAATTCTGACTCTTTTTTTTTTCCTCAGAATTGCAGGATACAAACGTGCAATTCTGACGTTTTTTTTTTTTTTTTCAAAATTGTGAGATATAAACTTACAATTGCAAGTTATAAAGTCAGAATTGCGAGATAAAAACTTGCAATTCTGACCTTTTTTCTCGCAAATACAAGTTTATATCTCGCAATTCTTTCTTTGTTCTCAAAATTGTGAGATATAAACTCGCAATTGCATGTTATAACGTCCAATTTTGAGAAGAAAAAAGACATATATTCTCAGAATTGCAAGTTTATATCTCACTTAATAGCTTGCAATTGCATGTTAATAAAGTCACAATTACGAGACATAAACTCGCAATTCTAAGAAAAATCATAATTGCGAGTTATAAAATCACAGTTTTGAGAAAAAAAGTCAGAATTATTAATTTGTATCTAGAAATTTGGACTTTATTTCTCTGAATTACTTTATTACTTAGAAATATGAATTTGTCTCATAATTCTGACTTTATAACTTGCAATTGCGAGTTTATATAACTCAATTCTAAGAAAAAAGACAAAAACTTGCAATTCCGAATTTATATCATGCAATCCTGACTTCGTTTTTCAGATTTGTGAGTTTATGAATTTTTTTTTGTCAGAATTGAAACTTGCAATTGCAAAAAAAAGATTAAAAATTCGCAATTACCTTTTTTATTTTTTTATTTATTTTTTTTAGATCCACTGTTGCATTTTGAAACAGAAGTTCTAATCTTAATTATAGTAACATAAGATAACAAAAAAAAAAAAAAAGATTTATTTTATTTTATTTTTAGAGCAGCATAGCTTAATTGTAATAGAAATAACTTCACAATGCATCATGTTAATCTTGCAATTCGCTTCATTTACTTCTCTCTCTTTCTTTTGGCTTTTAATTTGACCTTGACATGTTCTTGACAGGTTTCGTGAGATTCCCACATCCACTGATCATCACGTTGGCCATGAGGCCTATAAATTTTCTACGACCAGAATTGTTGCGCAGTCTTGGCTTGGTCCTGGAACCTCACGACCTCGGTCTTTCGTCCATGCCAGCTCACCACAACAGTTTGTCCATACGTCAGCCTTTAAGTGCACTCCGTTACCATAATTAGTAGCTGCAATCCCATTTGTGCAAACATTCAGCGGAGCATCTCGCTAGCACTTGCCAAAAGTGTTTCCCCCCTCTGCTATTAGCTGCCTGCTGAGTGTATTTCTCCACGCTCCCGTTCAGCGTCTCCAGTGGTATTAAGCTGAGAGAAGCTCTTTCCCAACTGATGAGGCCCGGGCCAAGCCCGAGCTCCCCACTGACCTCATGTTTAAGTGGGTGTGCAGAGAATGTTGCTCTGGGTTAAAAGAAATAAAAAGAAGGAAAACTACAAACGACTGAGGAAAATCATTACGTGGATCTAATTATGGCTTCTCTCTCACCCTGCATTTACAGTTTTTGAGGTTTTCTGCAAGCCATATTTAGCTGATTTATACATTTATTCATGGCCTTTTTGTTGTTTGTGCATGTAAGTCCATTTGTGTTTTTCTGTCATTTCCACTTGGCGGTGTTACAGCTTTTCTGTGGTATATAAAAATTGAATGGATCAATTTTTTACATGCAGTACATTTATTTTTTTCTTTGCAGCTCCACATTCTTTTTCTGAATGAAGCTGATGTTTTCCCCCTTTTTTAATCTGTCTGTGTATGTGTGCTGAGCATGGATCCCTAAAAAAAATAGTAACCCTCAGGAGGATTTCTTTGAAATTAACATTCTAAGATTAAGAAAAACAGTGATTTCTTGTATATTTGTGGCAATTTCACAGATGAGCGATCAGAGTATTTCCCAAAGAGCCTCCTGCCTTTGAATTTGAGATCTCACTAGCTGTTGAAGATCAAACTCAAGCACAGTATGACTTGGTCCTTATTCAAGAACATTTAAACTACAAGCTTTGTAGAGAAACTGAAAAACGCTATGTGGCCAAAATGATGTGGAGACTCTTATATGCCTGTTGAGAATTCAATATCGCTGGCATTAAAATTACGTCTGTCCTCTGTTTGCTGCCATTACAGCTTCTATGTAAGCTTTCCTACAGTTCAGAGGCTCAGAAGTTTGACAAAAATTTTTCAAAAAGAATCTTGAAATGTATCAAGTAATCATAAATGAGTCAATAATTCATCAACGAACAATGTGTCATTTATAAAGTGGAAAAATGGAATGAAAGGAAAGTTAATGCCTCTTAGATCTGCTCATGGGTACAGCATATTCCCTGCGTCTCCGAAGTGAATAATTAGATTGTATGACTGTAAGCAAGAAATCATTTAAAGGGGATGAAAAATCTGCATACCAATTCATCCCAAAGGTCTTTAGTGGGGTTCATGTTTAGTTCTTCTACACCTTAATGGACCTTGCTTTGTGCACAGGGACACTGTCATGCTGAAACAGAAAATCTACTTCATTTTAGTAAAAATGTTTGGCTCTAAACTTGATTTTTTGCACCTGTTAGTCATCAGCGTAGTTGAAATAGCCAAAGCCAGTAATTAGAAGTGGGTGTTCACATATCTCTGGCCATGGAGTGTATAGAGTTTATGCATTTTGTAGTATGTACTGTATACACTGCTTTGTTTCTCATAGTGTATTTGGGATAGTGGTTAGTTTGTGGGAAGTTTGTGGTTAAACATTTAGGCTAGTTTGATACCACTTTCACTATCAGAGCTCTACGCTTACTTTTCTTTTTAGAAGCACAGTCAAAATTTCAGAAGCACCTTCTAATCAATAATCAAAAAATCTGATCAAAAATTAGCCTTCCCATTATAAGGTGATATTTGACTCATTAAAGTCAAATATCACCTCACACTGTAAAAAACAATTTGGTGAGTCAACTTAAAATAATTTGTAACCTGGCTGCCTTAAAATTTTAAGTTCAATCAAAAAAAGTTTATTCAACTTAAAATGTTAAATTATACTAAGTGGCAACTTAGATATTTGAGTTGAATTAACTTAAAATTTTAAGGCAGCTGGGTTACTTACCCATCTGTTAAGTTTAGCAAACACAAATATCTAAGTTGTTACTTAGTACAACTTAACATTTCAAGTTGACTAAACTTATTTTAGTTGACTGAACTTAAAATTTTAAGGAAGCTGACTCAACAAATTGTATTTTTTATTTTTTACAGTGCAGGGGAATTTTGTTTTTACCTTTGTAATGACATTTTTTTAACTTTAGTAAAAGTATGTCAGCTTTAATGTCAAATTTTAAAAATATATATTTTTTAAGCTTTTTAAAAATTCTAATTAAAACAACAGAATAAGAACAAGTAGTATAAGAATAATAATACAAAAATTAATTTGTACTGCAGAGGTGGCATAGAACTGTAGGTGCATTTTCATGTTTAATGAAGCTCAGAGGTGGCATGAGTGCAATCAAATTCATAAATTCATGTTGAGATTAATGTTTTAAATATAACATTTTGAATACAGAAATATTTACTGATTTAAATAACTGAAGAGATACTTTAAAAATGAAACGAAATCTGCCAGTAGGCGGCGGCAAGTTGCCGATTTAATTTCTGAATCATTCATTCATTTGATTCGTTCGAATGGCTGATTCATTCAGGAACAAAGCAAGTGACTCTTTATGAATGGGAAACTGAATCATTGACTCACTAGATTCAGTTGACTTGTTTCAAACTATTTTTGATGACGAAATACACCAAATTCAGGCAATACTGTTTTAGTCAATGTTAGTCACTTAATATTAACTTCTTGTTATTTAACTGTTGTTTTAAATCAATATCTCATTTACAACTTCCCTTACAAATCATTAAAAGCTGTCACTCATCTTAGTTCATCGCCGTCTCACAAAGTTCCATTATAATCAACGAGGCTCTCTACACTGAACAATGAATCTCTTATTTACACTCTCTCTACACTCTGTTTATGAAAGGATTCGTGAGATATGTCTGTGATACATTACTCAACGTTGCAAAAACACGTAGAAACCTTTGAAGCTCCACTCAGCACAAACACAAATATGCTGATCGGGCCAGTCGCACATGATGCTCCTAAATATTGTTTTTATAGTCGCACGCAGTAGTTTTCAGTCGCAAATGCGCACTGTAGAGTCCTGACTGTATTGTAGCCTTGAGCAATTCGCTTAAACTCTGGTTGCTCCAAGGAGACTGTACCTGTGGTCGTTTCCTAATCAAAAGATCCTACATGGAGGCTAATGGAATATCTGAAAAATTTGGATTCTGTTATTAATTACTCACCCTCATGTCATTCCGAACCTTCGTTCATCTTTGGAGCACATAAATCGATTCATGACATTATTACAGTGCTCTTGGATTTTATAAAAAATATCTTAATTTGCGTTCCAAAGATGAACGAAGGTCTTACGGGTTTGGAACTACATGAGGTTCAGTAATTAATGACAGGATTTTCATCTCTTTAAAACATCTGTATTTGACAGTTTTCTTGTTAATTCAGTCCAGAGCACAGGCATGTGGCATCAGAATGTAATTTTAACAACTGTACGATTCATTCTTGTAGCATCATTTGGTCAGAAGGTCCTGCTTTAGATCAATTTTGACTTGAACTGTAAGCTAGCTGTCTCTCTCTTTGTTTGTAGCATGTTGTGTCTGCTGGCTTGACATGTGCCATGACAGCATTTGTTTGGGTTGAAAATCATATCAGAGCAGAGCAGAGGCATTATGCTTACAGACCGAGTCCAATGAAGGATTCACAGCGCTATGACGGAGCCTGTGAATCTTTGGCAAAGGATAATTAAGCATCTTGCCTACCTTTTTATCAAGAACAAAGGATGACGTCTCTGCCTTTGACTAAACGGGTACAATAGAAGGGGCACAACTGATTTGGCCCGGGTTGCTGGGTGGAGAACATAGCTGGAGCCACCGTATCAGTAAAGCCAAACATGTGAACCGAGTTCTACCACATTCCTTCCAGATAAGTAAGAAAAGCCCAAAAGTGGGACTAATTACTTACCGGTCTTTTGTTGAGGCCAAGGAAATGAAACCGGGAACATTCTGGTTTGTTTAAAACGACGGGAGGTTGATGAGCCGATGTAGGAAGAGAAAACCCTGAATCTGCGGGAGCGCCGTGACGTGTTTGCGAAATTATCTGACTCGATCAATCACCTTGTGTCTAGACCTGCAGACAGCCTAATTTTCCTCATTGGATGAAAGCACTTTACAAATTGCGTGCCGGACCGAGTATTCTGTGATGTTGAGATAATGCATGCATCGGGCTCTTTTGAAGACAGAGACAAAACTGATTGTTCTCCTCCAGCCAAGATTTTCTTGTATCAATCACCGCATACAGCGTTATAGACCGCACTGATGTAAACAAACAGCGGGGAAGCTTTGCATAATAAGAAAATGTTAGTTGTTGTGTGGAAAAGCTGAATCAGACTGACAAATGTGATGTCAACCCAATGTGCGTGACTCAGTCTCCTTCGGAAAGCTCTGTTTGAATGTAGAGGAACCTTTTCCTGACAAGACATATGAATGAATTTTATTGTTCCAAACAATCTCACAGTTAAAGGAATATTTCAACTACAGTACTAGTTAAGCTCTAGTTTCTGCCACTGAATAAAAAATAAGTAGCAATTATTTTTATTTTATTTTCTCACAATTCTGACGTTTTTAATCAGAATTGCATGATAAAAAATGTGCAATTCTGACTTTTTTCTTAGAGTTGTGAAATATAAACTCACAATTCCGAGTAATAAAGTTATTAAAATTGTGAAATATAAACAGGCAATTCTGACTTTTTTTCTAAGAATTGTGTGATATAAACATGCAATTGTTAGTTTTAAAGTCAGAATTGCACAATATAATTCACAATTGCAAGTTTATATCACGCAATTCTGACAAAAAGTCAAAACTACAAGTTTTGTCATGCAATTTTGAGATTGCATGATGATGTAAACTCAAAAAAAAAAGGTCAGAATTGTGAAATAAAGCTACAATTACCATTTTTCAGTGGCAGAAACAGGCTTCCATAATTTACAGTGGAAGTGAGTGAATGGGGCCAGTCTATAAATATTAAAATACTCTGTTTTTCATAAAAGAAGAAAAAAAAAATATATAAGATAAAAGTATAAAAGACATAATGTTTTTTTTATTATTTTAGTACTTTTTATTTTTACATTTTGCAATATTAGTAATTTTTATTAACATTTTACAATTTATGGTAACTTTGTTTTATGCTTTTGACGTGTTTATTATTTTTATGATATATATATATATTGATCTTCAGTTTTTTGCTTAATTTCAGTTCTGACATTTAGTGTGGGTTTTTCCATCTGATATTTAAATTTTATTTCTTTTAAGCTTAATTTCAATTAACTCAAATTTTATAATAGTCTTAGTTAACTATACCCTGAAAATGATGAGAACAACTTGAAAGTTGTAAAAAGTTGTAATTAATGTGAGTGCTTTTAAAAAATTTGATTTAAAATTTGTGCTTTTAAATCCTCCAAAAATTGTCTCTAATTACTTCCACGGTAAGTGCCTCACCACAACCTCAACCAAACTTTTTTGTGTTCAAAATTTGCTAAATTAATGTAATAAGTACATCATGAATCCAATTTCCATACCACGTTATCCTGAATCACTATGGCACACCTATAATAAGGTTTTGTATTTTGATTGTTTTAGACTGGTTCTTGTAGGAACCGCTGTAAGGCTGCCTAGTACCTGTGATTCGTCATAGACATCAACAGAAAGAAGTAGCTCCGGTCATAATGTACTTCCGCAAGATTCATGCAGTTCTGTTTATAAACCTCTAGAGCGCCAAAAGTTACGGACTGCAGTTTTTAAGAAAAAGAAACAAGGGATAAATCCAAAATTCCATTCCTTATGTTCCACTGAACTGCTACGGGCCCTCAGCAGTTTCTTGCTAGGGTCCGCGCTGCACTCGCAGGATTAGACAGCCCTTATCCTCTCTCAGGCCTTTTATAGGCCTCTCACCACGCGCCAGTGCCCACCCATGAATGATGAAGTGCCGGGTCATTCATAAGGCAGACATGGCACAGATTAGCACCGCTGTTTATGCTCTGGCAATGCCATGCCCTTTTCCCCCGCTCAGGCCCTTAATTGGGCACCACGCGCTCTGGCTTCCTGCCTGCTCCAGCTTCCCATTTGGTTTTCGTCAGCAGGCCATAATGAAGAGAAATGAAGTGAGTGCTTTCACCTCTCAGCACCACACTACTTAGCCACATGGTCCCTGAAGTTTAACTCCCAGGCCACAACTTGGCCGCGGCAAATCCGACTTAGAAATTGTTACGGGGCCCCTATAGCAACAACAACATGGTGGTCACGTTCTTAAAACTGGGTGCTATGAGTGTTATTGCTTCTAATGGCTTTATCTGTTTGACATGTCTAAGCAGATTGTGACTTATTGCCTGTGGAACCGTTAATCCAGAATGCTGTGTTGTTCTTGTCTTTTGGAGGCAAGTCAAGGTCTGATAAGCTTGCAGTGGTGGACGAAGTACACAAATCAAGTACTTGAGTAAAAGTACAAGTACGTGTAGTAAAATATTACTCCAGTAAAAGTAAAAGTGCTCCTTTTTCAATTTTACTCGAGATTTATTTAGCAATTTTATATAGGCTACTTAATTTAATTTTATATTAGCACATTTTTTTTATAACCCTACTGCTCAAAATAGCTGGGATTTACCCAAAATAACCACTATATGGAGTAAAAATACATATTTTTTTGTTAATATGGACTATGTTGACGTTGTTAACTTTGTTGTTTTGCATAACATCACAGTTATATATGACATGAGAATAAGGCCTGAAGTTAGAAAGAACATTTTAAGAAAAATATAATTATATTTTCATAATGATTTTTTTTCCTCTCTAACCTAGTATGTGGTGTAAAAACGCCCCTGGCCAAATGCCCCCAGAGGGCATCACTTCCCGCTTTGATAATTACTGTAGTTACCATGTTCTGAACATCACATCCTTTTTCCCTCTTGGTGGTTGAATAAAAATATTTGGACTTTATATCTAAAAATTACCTCAACTTAGAACCAGCAAGCAATATTTACTTATTTTCAATATGATTATGAATAAACATTCATATCTGTATACTCGGCTAGTTGATCTAAACAATATAAAAATGTATACTGTTGATAAACAATATATAAATAGACGTCACATAGGGCTAAATGCGTAGCATTTAATACAGTGCATGAGTTATTTTATTTAATTTGTGTTATTTTAATTTTTCGTTTTTTGACCTAAAACAGAGAGACTGATGTTGTTGTGTCTGCATTCAGCATTTCAGTGGGCTTAAACAGATCACCCTTTACAGCAGATTTAATTCACAAACAACGGACAGTTTTGACCTAAATATGATTTTCAGTTACAATAATTGATCGTACAATTCGACATTAGTAACTTACTTTCCACTCACTCACTCACTCACTCACAAGATCTCTCGGTTCTTACTTGTGAATTCAGTTCACTGGAGACTCGCTATAAATGGATCATTTGAATCAGTGAGTTGTCGACTCGAGAACATCTGCAATCGGATCGTTCCATTTCGTGAATGAGTCATTTGGTGCGATTTGCAAATCGATTTAACAGGTTCATTAAAAAGAATCGGTTTGTTCATGAATCAGACACCGCTTCTGCGTCTCGGAGCATGTGATATTTTATAAGGAGTGAAGACGTTTTATGAAATTTGTAAAAAGCACGATCTTATGCTTTGGAATGTAGTGAAGTAAAAGTGAAAGTTACTCAAAATAAAACTGCTCCAGTAAAGTACAGATATTTGGAAAATGCACTTCGTTACTGTCCACCACTGTAAGCTTGTCACAGTAGTTTACATCCTGTTAATCTCACCCATAAGTTTGGGACCAGCCCAGGCAAAAGAGTTTGTTCAAGTGTATAAGTACATGTGTAAGGGGAGAATGGGAGTGGGAACTCAAGACAATCTGAATATGTTGACGGAGGTGAGCTTGTCGTGCCAAACCTAACACAGCGTTGGACGCTCTTCCAGAGGCCGGACCTGCTTCCTGGCCAAACACAATACATCCAGTGTTAGAAAACACAGCATCTCATGTAATCATGTCCTGGAGGCCACATGGTTCCAAGAGTTAAGCAAACAGGCTCTGAAGCTCTCTGCTTAAACTATTAGATTCAGAGCATTTGGCAAGCTGAAGCCAGATGTTATTGGCTGTGAGATTAATAGACTCTAGACCTGGATATTGATTATTATACTTATAGTACTTCTGTGATAGCAAAGGTCCACTTTGTATCCCAAAAGTAATTTTATTCAGGTTTACTAGTTTGAATTTTGATGGAAGTCCTCCATCACTCTTATTGGTACTTGAGTTACCATTGAGTTCCTTTCTAAATGTATTTATATGGTCGTTTCATGGTGTAAACCGACTACATGTAATAAAGAACAACTTTGTGATGGCTTTTTTGAGAGCACCTGAAACTTTCTTTATTTAAATATGCGAAGGCAGTCGCTGCTAGCTAGAGTACACAAACTTGATTTCACGCATCATTTCATTCATATCACATTAGCATGGAGAGCTGTAGTGAGCAAGACTTAAAACTTTCTTTTTTTTACTCTTATAGCGTCATTTTATTTTCAGGGCAAATTTGGTAAAGTTAGTTAAAAATTGCTGATGTTATAGCTAGCAATCTGAATGAAAACACCTCAAGTTAGATGACATAGATATTTGAGGATAACTCTATCACCTCCCCATTACGTATGTGCAGTGGGACCAAGCTTGCAACGCACAGGCCAAGCATTCATTTATGTGTTTGCGTACTGCATTGCATTGCAGAATTAAGTTGAGAATGGCAGTGTTATTTTGTTGTTATTGTTTATTAAACCAAACTATTAAAAAATGGAAATTGAAGCTGAAGTAAAATGGAATTTAAATATCAGAAGAAAATAACTTCAGCAGACAAATTAATGAAAATTAGTACTGCTTCCTTAAAAAAAATTTTTCTCACAATTCTGATTTTTTTTTTCCTTGTAAGTGTGAGTTTACATCTTGTAATTTTTCTTCTCAGAGTTACAAAATACAGTCTGACATTTTTTTTTCTCAGAATTGTAGGATATAAACTTGCAATTCTGTCTTTTCTTTTCAGACTTGCATGATATGAACTCGCAGCTGCAAGTTATAAAGTCAGAATTGTCAGAATTTTTTCTCAGAATTGTGATATAAACTCACAATTGCAAGTTAGTGAGATATAAACTCGCAATTCTGACTTTAGAATTTTTTAGAACAGCGAATTTATGTTTTGCAATTCTGACTTTACATAGATATAAACTTGTAGTCTTGACTTTCTCAGTCTTGCAAGGAAAAACAATTCAGAATTTCAGGATTTAAACTCGTAATTCTAAGAAACAAATTCAGAATTGCGGAATATAAACTCACAATTCTGACTTTTTTCTCAGAATTGCAAGTTTATATCTCACAATTGTGACTTTTTTTCAGAAATGTGATTCTGACTTTATAACAAGCAGTTGTGAGTTATTGAGTCAGAATTGTGAGAAATAAACTCAGAACTCAGAGTTTATATCTCACAATTCTGAGAAAGAAGTGAGAATTAAGAAAAAAGTCTGAATTGCGAGAAACAAACTCACATTTGTGAAAAAAAAAAGTTTTTATCCCACTATTCTGACTTTATGACTCACAATTGTGAGTTTACATCACAATTCAAAGAAAAAAAGTCAGAATTGCGAGATGCAAACTGGCAATTCAAGAAAAATGTCAATATTGTGAGATAAAAACCCACAATTACCTTCTTTTTTTTTTTTTTTTTTAAATCAGTTGCGGAAACATGCTTCCGTAGAGCTCTTATTCAGTGTGACCAATACAACCCAAATTCATACTCATAAGCTAAAAGAGAGCCAGTTTTTTGATTTTGCCCGACCCTGTTATGTATAGTTCTGGCCTAACTGTCTCTCTAACATCAGTCGCCAAGCTAAGTTTGCCCTCTGCATCTCCGCTAAAATGTCTTTCCAAAGAAGTTCAAAAGAAAAAAGTGCCCTAATCTTAGTGAATCTGACATTTGAATAGCTTTAATGGAGAAGATTTCTTCAAAGCAGTGATCTGTATGCGTGGGTGATTAGTAATAGAGGATAATGCACATGATGTAAATACAGTATCTCGTTGCTAATGAGTCAGAATCCATTAGAGGGGCCTTTCTTCTCGCATCGCGGCCACTTGGGCATTTTAAGTTTTTCGAGGAAGGTGCGGATTGAGTCTCTCAGCGCTGATGATTACACAGAGCAGAGGCCCATCGTAAACACGCTCCTGCAGATGAAAGAGTCGTGCGCTCTGCTCAAACACACGCGAGGCTCTGATCTGCACAAGCGGTGTGGGCAAAGCCCCATTAAGCTTTCAGCATGCACACATGCATGGGCCAAAGTGCTGACTCTGAACCTCTTACCCCCATTTAACAGCACCTATCTGTTAATGAGGGACGGAGTGAAAAGGGATAATTCACTCTGAAGATGAATATCAGCACTTCCATTACATATACACAGTCTTTTATGTGCTCATATTGTATGGAATTGCTCTTCTGGCTTTGCTATCCTGAGACTGTTTGTATCACAGCTGATGGGGTGACTTTGTATGATGTTCCTGTTGCATTGTAGGACAGCACCTGCCCAAGCTTGTTGAAGACAAACAGGAAGCTGTGTGATATGTTTGTCACAACTCTGTATTGAACGTCCATTTCCTTTTTTTTTTTTTTTTTTTTGACCACACACTGCCCATTTAGACAGAAAGGTGCCATCTGATTTCAGAATCCGAAGACTACAACTCAGCTACAGTGAAAAGTGCAAAATCGTTCGTAACTCCTAGACCGTTTGTTGTAGACTTGTGTCTTATATTGTTGGAATCCTCAAATCAAATAAAATGGCTATCTCTGATTTCATTTCCGTTTTGAATTTTGACCAAAACCTACTTTTGCGAACTAGTACTCGGCTTGTCACCCGATCGAACCCAAACTAGTGCAGAAATATTCTCTGGATAGTGAAAATCAATAATTATCAAAAAAAAAAAAGTTTGATTCTCTGTCCGAAAGGGATGCATAAATGTTCGAAAGGGGCAGGGCCACTTTTACCAAAATTGAGTAGCTTGGTCATTTGGTGGTGCTATAAGAACATAAAAACAGCTATAACTACGCAACTATTTGTCCAGTAGACTTGAAAATTGGTTTGGAGTGTCTTTGTCCAAAGTGCCACAGGTGTCTATGAGGATATTTGCGTATCTCAAAAAACATAGCCGCCATCGGCCAATACATTTTGAGCACTTATTAGACAAGATTAACAGAGAACGATCCAAACGATCTAAAAGAGGCGCTAATGAGTTTTATGCCTCTGTATTCACGTGGTGTTTCACACATCCACTCATTATGCATACCGTTTGATAAATCTCCTCATACCGAGCAACTTTGCCTCAAGAACCACTGCCGTCAATCAAATCGTTCATTGACATTTAACTCGAGAACATTTAATTAAAAATATTTAAAGACCTACTTTTGTGAACTAGTCCTAGGTTTTTATTCAACCTCACATTGCACCTTTTAGTAATTGCAATAAAAATGAAATAAAACATGAATATTAGGAGACAACAACAAAATTACTAAAACAGTTATACAAACTGAGGATTTGAATGATTGGTAATATTGAAATATACTTATGTCAAGGGTGCGGGTGTAGAGATGAGGCAAGGACTCAGTTGTGCAGAGAATGAGCTTTTTATTAATAATAGAAATTAATCAAAACAGCAACTAAAACTATCCAGAGGGTAAAAACAGACTGGCAATAAGGCTTGGTAGGACAGGGCAAGGCAAGACAGGGCAAGACACAACCAGAGTAAATATGTCGGCCACCTCTTGGGGTGCTGCAGCCTCTTCGGACACTACTGGGGGCGTTGCAGCATCATAAGGCACTTCTGGAGGCATTGCAGCAACTTCGGCAGCCACTGGGGGCACTGCAGCCTCTTTGGACGGCATTTCTAGAAGCGTTGCAGCAACGTCAGCCACCACTGGGGGCACTGCAGCCTCCTTAGCTACTGTAAGGGACATGCCAGGAACTCCACAAATCCCCCAAATGTCCGATGGTCTATCTCCCTTATTCTCCATCAATTGAGGGGCTCATCAAGGGCATAATTAAATAAGTCCTTAAGAGCCGCATCGCCGAACCCCAAATCCTCTGCCGCACTTTCTCAGGTCAGTTTCCTGTTGCCGGAGGAAGCTCAAGGCCTTGGACAGGAGACCGGTGGACGTTGCAAGCCCCTCCTTTGCTGAGTCCTCATGGTGGGCAGTTCGTTTTGTCAGGGGTGTGGGATGTTGGCATGACTCAAGGACTGAATTGTGCAGAGAATGGGCTTTTTATTAATAATAAAAATAAACAAAACAGCAATCAAAACTACCCCAAGGTGGAAAACAGACAGGCAATACGGCTTGGCAAGACAGGGCAGGACACAACCAGGGTAAATATTTTTTCCTCTGGTTAGTGTTGCTTTGCTGGTAGTCTGGGTCCTGAACATCAAGCCATGCTGTTCACCAGCAAAATTTAGCTGCTACAGCTGGTCGGCCGGCGTAATCTTTGATGGCTAACTTAGTTAAGAAGTCTGGCAGGAACAGGCTTCTTAAGGTTTTTTTTTTTTAACTGTGTGCACATCACACGGTTCATAAACGTCTGTGGGTGTGCCGTCTGAGGCTTAGACCAGCCTCTCGTAGGCCTGAAGCGGTCAGTGTGCAGACTGGGCTCAGAAACCGCAAACTCATCAAGACGAAGCCTCCAGACGAGCCAAACAGAGAGCAGTGAGTGTTTGGAGTAATGAGCTGGAAGACAGTTAGCACACACCACATGGGAGGCCTCCAGTAATGACCCAGTGTCTCCACATCTGGAGCTGCTGAGCTGAGGCCGGCGCAAGGAACTGATAGCGGAGTACCACAGGAGCGCAAGCTTGTGTCCCGAGCCTTTAATCAGAATTTCTCTCTCTAGAAGCACAGCTCTAGTGTTATGAGCGATCTGTAATGAGCAGGAGATACAGCCACAGGTGACAGCACTGTATGTTTATCGCATAGAGGAACTGTGAGACTGAGTGCTATTTACAAGGCACACATGCTGATATCTTTAACAAACACTATAATGAAGCTAGGGGGAGAGGAGGGCCGCTCTAGTATAAAAGAATGTTTAAAATAAGAACAGATGCAACAGACCTGTTTACATCAAGAGAATGTGCTCCAGACACAACTTGGAGGCTACAAAATTTATAGACATGTCATGTATCAGAGGCTCTTTCTATCTGAGCTTTTTCTTTTTCCCTGTTAAAACATACTAATAAGGTCTCTTGCACTAGCAATGTTTTGAATAGTTTTAAATGGCTGTTCTGTTCTGTTTTTTTTTTTGTTTGTTTTTTATCAAGTGCGTAGCACTAAAACCCTATTGTAACTGTTAGAGTGGTCATGGATCAGCGATCTCCATGTAAAACTAATCATGCAGACCAAACCGTAAGTCAAAGACACTTGAAACTTGGGGGGGATGGTAGTACTCACACTGCCGACAACGTCACCACGGCTAGCCCCAATCGGCCTGATGGGGGTGCTACAGCGTTCAAAAGTACGAAATCGCTCCTAAACTGTCATTTACAGGCTCAAGTGTCTTATGTCGTTAAAATTCTTGGCTCACACTGGACAAAATGCACGCCTTAGATTTTGTTGTGAGCCTTCTTTTCAACATTTTTTTAAGGAACCTACTTTTGCAAACTAGTCCTAGGTTTTTCGCCCGATCGGAACCAAACCAGTGCAGAAAGTTTCTCTGGAGAGCAAATATCAGTAATTATCAAAAAAAATGTCTAATTTGTGACTCACCATCGCAAAGGGACGCCAAAACAAAAAGGAAGATGCCTATAACTCCTGAACGGAATGAGATATCTTCGCCAAACTCAGAACACTTATGTAAGAGCTAAGGTTGCAGGACAAAAAACGTGGAGCTTGACCACTTAGTGGCACTTTAAGAGGATAAAAACATAAAAATGGCTATACCTATGCAACCATTTGTCCTATCAACATGAAAATGGCTTTACACGGTCTTGGTCCAAAGTGCCACAAGTGTCTACAAGGACATTTGCGTGTCTCAAAAACCATGGTCGCCATTGGCAGATGAAGTTTGAGTACCTGTTAGACAAGGTAAACGGAGGTCGATAGTCAAGAAACTCGGTGGGCCTGTTTAACTTACAGCCCCAAACACCTGAGAGAAATTTGAAAGAAATCGGCCACTGGAGGGCGATATCTCATTTTTCAAGGCCGTAAACGATTGTACATGGCACAGTTTTTCGCACATATGCACAATATTCGTATCATACGATAGAACTTCTCTTTCAGGACAACTTTGCGTTTAGAGCCACTGCTGTCGATCGAATAGTTTGTTAAATGATTGAGAAGATGTATAGAAAGGTTTTTCGCTCAATTTGGGAAAAAACACCGCTGTACAATTCTCTGAACTCTCAAGGCCAATATTTACCAAAAATGTTGAAATTTACCCTTTGGGAAGCTATAAATTGAAAACTCAAAACCTCATGAAACCTGTTAAGCATATGCGAGAGGTGATTCTAAACAAGTATGCAAAGTTTTATAGCTGGCACTATAACAGTCATAAACGTTACAAAACATAATTTTCTATGGTAAATTACCTGTATTTGCAGAAACGGCTTGCCACATAATGTCTGTTTTCATATGTGCTTAAATGCCTTAAAACGCTTGAACGCCAGTAATATTGCATGCAGCAATATTTTTTTTAAATTGTATTTGTTATTTTATGCAATTTTTGCATCATTTTTTTTTTTTTTTTGATATCTGCTGTTGTGTTTTGAAATAGAAACATAAAATACATTCCTAAAGACTCAATGCTGAAGGATCTCACCTTTTTTATTACTATATGAGGTTAGGTTTAGCTGTCGTTTGTCAGCCACCCATCCTTGGCTATGGTGAATGCTTTTACCCTGTAAGGCATTGGATGGCTGTGACTCCTTGCTGTTTGTTAAAGGCAACTTGTGCCAGGATAAGCCACCTTGGAATGCAGGCTGGTGTGTTAGTGTTGATGTGAAAAGATTATTTGCTGATGAGCCAGCTGTATGGTGGATGTAATTTGTTACGGTTTGTTATTGAGCTTCTGAGAAGCAGTACAGTAACCTGTCTTCTTTCTCTTAATGGTCTACAATATCAGTGTATTTTTTATTTGTGTAGTTTAGTTTTGTATATAGTTTTCATTAGACTTGCCGAACCAACCTCTCATGGCAATTCGTACATATTTTACGAGGTGGCTAATTCGGACATTTTTTGCTATTTTATGAGTTCCTCAGTTTGTATGAATTTGTATGTATGACCTTCACCTAACCCCGCCCTTAAACCTACCTGTCACTGGGGTCTAGACAAATTGTACAAAATCGTACAAGGGCATACAAATTCGTAAAAATTAGTCCACTTGTAAAATACAGACAAACTGGTCGTGAGAGAATGTTGGCCAAACATAATGTAAGATTAAACATTGTACTTCATAATGCTCTAGTGATTTTTCCCCATTAATCATAAGTTTTCATTTCCCTCTAATTTTCACAGTGTCTGCTGTGCACATTTCTGGTCCTAATAATCTCTCAGTCAGTCTCACAGAGGGCTGGACCTTTAACAGTTTGTCTGTGTTTGTTATTCTGACCTTGGCTACGTAACTGCTGACTCCTGGGCAGCTGAGTGTTCGCTGATCTTCTATTGTGCTTGTCCATGTTAGCGTTATTCTGCTGGGATCTTTGATTGGGACTGAGCCCAGTGTTGCAGTGGCCTCTTCCTCTTGTTTGAATCGATGGCTGACCTCTCTTTCATGTTATTTTTAGGACACAATAGGCACATTTGTAGTTACTGTACATCCCTCTCTTTTGCTTATTGTTCTGGATGGTAAGGCATTGATTCACTGCTTAAGTTTGATGAAAACCAGCTGTTAAATATTTCGAAAGAGACCAAATCATGCAGCAGAAATACAGAACAAGAGGGAGAGAGCAAGACATGTGGACGGATGGGGGAAGACCATAGCTGATATTTAAAAAAATCTTTCTTGTTTCACCTACAATGACTTGAATATAACTCATTTAAACTTAAGCTACATAAAACTAACATACTGTAAATGCAAAGAGTTCATTGCTAAGATTTTGGCACAGGTGTTTTAAACCATTTTTTAGTAGATTTTTGTGTCTGATTTTTGTGATGTGTCTGATTACTTTGCAGGTTTTGAGGTTTGATTGTTGTAGATGAAGTTGACCACTAAGTAGGAAAGTGGCGGTACTGTTTTCTGGGTGAAAGTAGAAGATTTCCTGCTGGGAAGCAGGATGCGGCTTTGATTCAATGTAGTGTTGTTTCCACCCACTCCTTTTTGGGTTGTGGCCAAGCCACCCGCTCCAAACATGTTCTCCGGGCAGCTGGAATTTCTTTGACGTTTTTGCTAAATGCGTGTTTATAAGTTTGGCCGTTTGAAAAAGGATAGTTCACATTCCATTTATTCCGACCCCTTTGAATCCGAAATGGAGCGCAATTGCTCCCACTAAAATGAATTGTTTCAATCTGTTTCACTACTTGTCTCCATCACGGTGGCCTTAAGGGCTCAGGACTTCAATACGAAGAAGAAGCGCAGAATAATAAATTGAATAGATGTTCTTCCATCACCTCTTACCCTTGTCATGTCTTGATACTCTAGGATTCATTCCAGACTAGAAGTCTTCACAAGGATTAGCATAGTAAGAGAGCACTCTTCTGATGCTAATGATGAAAAATGAATACCATCATAGTGCCATATAAAGCTTATCTCTGGAGCCTGTAGCCCATCAGGCAGAGGGTGAGAGCCCATGGAGGGCGTCAAAGGTTGACTGGGGAGTAGGAATCCATGACTCCAGCACTGTGTGTTTCTGAGTGTGTGTTTTCTTTTCCATGCCATCCTATATGCAGAGGCGAGATAAGCATGTGCTTGTGTTGGGGACCAGGTGCGTGACTATCAGCCTCTCAAGGGATTTGTTTTGACAGGGGAGGGTCCAGAGGGGATGCAAGAGGGTCAACCCCTCTCTCATTCCCGTTTTCAGCCTTTCTGCCCGTCTCTCCCTCTCTGCTTGTTTTCACAGGGAGCGCAGGCCACTCTCTGACGTCAGGTTCCACGTAGGGATGTTCCGTATAATCAGGAACCACTGCTTTGGTTCTGCCTGGTATTTCTGTAACCTGTCAGTGCAAAGCCTCAGCCTCTCACAATATTTCGATTCATGGATGAATGTGGCAACTGGGAGCAAGTCAGCTGGAGATTTCCCAATGCGCCTTTCGGCGCATTGTATAATGCTGAACTCAAGCTTTTATCAGTCAGAGAGAAAAGAGAGTATCTCAGCAAACACAGCAGCAGATTTCCTTCCAGGCTCTTTCGTGGAAAGCAGCAAGTTGACTTAATCACACGCTATGATGCTTGGCCAGGAGGTTTGAGTCTTGAGATGCTGAGTTCCTATTTCCTCTCTTGGGCTGTGGCTTTTGGGTCTTCCATAATTCTCCCCCAACCCGAAAATCTTGAGGTTTCCCCCTCAGCCCACCCCTTCCCCTGGTCCTGTTGGAATGCCCTTTTTCCCTGCCACAAGATACTCCGCTGTGGCTTTGGAGGCCACCTAGAATGGAGCAACTCTGCTGAGCCCACATTCAGAAATAGAGATTGAGGCTGTAAATTTAGCTCTTGTCAGGACTCTTAGCCTCTTCCAAGAAGGATTGCCCATGCCCAATCTCATAAGATGCATTGTTTGCTGTTGGAATTATGGTACTTCAGAGGTACAGGCCACAGTTGTCAACTGTGCCTCACTAGACAAGCCCGAGGGAGCGAACTATATGATTACCATCATCGCCCTGCGGCATCAACAACAATATTGCTGTCATTCCCATCAACATCCTCATCATGTTTTATGATCTTTGTCCCCGCTTAACCAGCTCGCTAAGAGTATGGGCTCTGATGTGGAGAATTGCGGTTGAGCGTCTGAACAGCGAACTAGCCATGACCTACCGAGCTCAGATGGAACTGAACCTGGAGGTTGTTCTGCTCCTGTTGACTTTGGCTTCTCCAAGGTGGTTAGCGGCAGACTTTCAGCTCAGCTTCGCCGCAGTGCGATTGGAAAACACAGGTAGCTGGAAGTAGCAGTGCTTCTCCCGAGTGGCTTGATGAACTCTGCAAGGGAGACATGAAAATTAAATTCGGGTTTCACTGTTATGTTAAATCCGACATTCTGCCTGGAGCGTTCAGTTACATGCGATCCACTGAGCACCTGGAATCCTGAAGAGTAAATCACAGCAATATATAATTGTATATAATTTGCTAAGATTGAAGGTGTCATTCATTGCTTTGCAGTATTGTTAGATTGTACGCTACAGTAAAATATGATGTTAATGAAGGAGGAGAATGAAAAACAACACTGTTTACCATCTCATTAAATGCACTTGATTCTAAATATACCAAAGGGACAAGCGTATAGGCTTAGTTTTGTGAGTGTTGAGTCTATCCCTTGAGGTATTAAATAAACCATAGGTGCTCAGAGTAGGCTTAGGAACTGGACGTTGCAGTGTTAAAGTGTTCCGATGTGGTGGAAATCCTTGCTGTTCCTCCACACATCCCTGCTTTTAAACTGAACCAGATGGGCTCTTTCCATATAAAACTTTCACTCCCTTTTAAGTCTCACACCGGGCTAACGGCTGTTAAAAACCATGGTACATGTCATATTTTGCCCACTTAATAAAGTCTTTAATACATCAAGGGCTGCTCAGTTTCACACCACAGTTGAAAATCCATGTATGCAGGCATTTTGCCAGGTACAAAAATGACAGATTGTTTAGTGATCATGAGCAATGATTTGTTTGTCCTCTGTTCAAGGGAAATGTATCGTATCTTCTTGGCTAAACACAAGAAAATGCCCTGATTATTTGTTTGACATGAATTAGCAGGGAGGTCAGTGCCAGTGCTGTCAGCACCCACTGTCAGGCTCGCCTCAAATGCTATGCGAACTGTCTAACACAAATTATGTTGTCTCCGAGCCTTCCTGTCTTTCTAATTCTTCACCAACTATTTCCATGAACTGGGTGGGGATGATAGATGAGATGAGAGTGAAAGTAAAGTTGACAGCTCAAAAAAAAAAAAAAAAGGTATAGACAGCGAATTGGAGTTTGGCAGCTAAATCCAGGGAACTAGACAAACAACTTTAGTGTGGATTGTTTCCGGGATTAAAGAGGGTAGACCTTCTCTAACATCTGTTTGTGTTGGCCGTCACATATATACAGACTTACTTTCACTCCAAACAACCCCAAACGTTTCTCCTGTCTATCGAGTGTTCGTTTAGCACTCGTTCTTTCATCACAGCATTCAGTTGTTCCAGCTGCAGCCAGTGAGAGGTGTCTATGTCCACCGATTGGAGCGGAGAGACTGTTTTGACAGTTGCAGTCGGAGTGTGACGCGCTGCTGTGGAATGTTCTTCAAATGACAGAGGAGGAACCAGAGAGTTAGATCCGTTGGTGTGTGTGTGCATGTGAGAGAGACTCAGTCAGGTCTGGGTAATCAGGCAGTGAGGAGAGCAGAGTGGTGGTTACCTTCCAGGGAAGTTCACGCCCCCGAGAGCTGTTTGGTTTTGTAGTGTCGCTCTGTCAGAGGAGGAGTGGAAGAGAGAGAGGAGGAGGGGAGAATGTGTAGTGGAGGAGCCTTCTCAGTTACTGAGAGCAGCACACGCTGTCGGCAACAGAATGAGCGTGTCCGCGCTCTCTCCCGCTAGCAGCACTCTCTGAGAGATCATTCGCCCCCCTCCCACCTCTTACAGTCCCTGCCAGACGTCAAGAGCAGACACAGGGCTCTTGTCTCTCTCTTTCTCTCTCTCTCTCTCTCTCTCTCTCTTGTGGGAGAAAGCCACGAGAGACAACTCCTCCACTTTTTTCCCCTCCTTATTTCTCTCTGCGACTTGCACTCTGACGGACTATGCCGGTAGTTGGCGTTGCATCGAAACTCCGGCAGCCAGCTGTGGGGTCCAAACCCATCCACACTGCACTGCCCATCCCCAACCCTGGGAGAAGCAGCATGGCACATGGACTGACACCCAGGAGCTCGGAGCTCAGAGTCACGGAATCTTCTATGCTCTCCTGTCAGCTGTCACTCAAGACGGACATCCATGATAGGAGGTCAACCTTGGTCCCGGCTCCAGCCACAACCTTGGCACGTAGCAGCAGAGAGGCAGAAGAAAGCAAGATCTGCAAGGTCAGTGAGACTGATGATGGCATGTAATCCAGGCTGTGTTTTGGCTGCTCTGTAGAGCAGGTATGGATTTGCTCTACAGGTTGCTCAAGTTGCCTCAAGCTGGTAACGGTTCTTGTTTGATTTGTGTGGAATTATGATTACATGCATGTTTGGAAATAGACCGGCTAGATGCCACTGCAGGATTTTAGCAGGTGCTGTAGATCTGTCATGTCTAGACATTTGTATTCTACATGGTAGCAAATAAGCTGGATGCTTTACATTTATTTATTTTATTTAGTTGTTGTTTACCACAGAATAAAGTAAGTCATAAAACACGAGAGTGAAGTAATGATGCCAGAATTCTCTCCCTTTACTATTATAAGAATATCCATTTAATATCTGAAGGAAAACTCGCACTTCTGAATCATGTGCTGTTTGAGCATGGCTAGTTTATCATTACAAACCCTGTCTTTCATGTGGCTGATACTTCCAGTTTGCAAGCAAGCTGTTGTAGTAGTTTTGCTGAGGCTATTAAGATCTCTATCTGTGAAATGAAGCATGGGGGCAGTTTTGGGGGGTGTTTGTGGGGGAGATTCGGCCACCTGAGAAACCCTTGTGTGTAGTGGAGCGGTGCAGAACACTAACTCCCTATCCCTCACGTGTGGTGCTCCGTTACAGATAGATGGCTGGTGTTTCCCCCCTGCTCCACTGCTCTTTTCTCAGGCATCACTATATTAAAAAGACACAGTTGCTTGCGAAAGATAGACACGTATGGATTGCAGTGAACTCTTTCCCATTCAAAACAAAAGCATGCCAAGGTTTCTGAAAGCAATTTTCATGCACTTGGCTGGAAACCAGAGCAGAGACAGAAGGAAGGCGGGGTGCTTTTGAGTAAAGGAAGTGAGAATCTTTCAAAAAATCCCGCCAAGAAAAGATTTTGCTAGACCCGCCTGTCATAACTGGAGATTAAAAAAATGTAGGGAAAAGACTTTCCTGTTTAGTAACCTCCTTAGTTTTTCTTCCTTCATTTTCAGATCCTAAAAGGCTGGATTTTCTTGTAACCTGCAGGAAGTGCGTGCTAACTACAAAGCAGGGTCGTGGTTGACTGGTGCGGCGGTCGCAAGCATGTTCAGGGTTGCTGCAGGGCAGCGGGGCCAAGAAAGAGGGGAAGTGTGTTTTATTATTAACTCAGTGCTCCATGACCTAAGACACTGTTCACTCAAGTGTCATGCCCTTTAGTGAGGAAAAAAAGACTAGTTCTTGTCTTTTCAATTTAGCTTGTTGTTAAAATGCAGTGGGGATGTTAAAGCTCAACTGAACAAGCACTATATTAGAATATTAATACAATAACTCTGTAACTAAAGACATGTCCCACCTGTCCTTCCTGACTGATCACAGGGGAACAATTAGTCGTAATGTGGGCTTGTCCACTCAGGTCTCTTTGAAAGGGCTGAAGAGCCTGAGGCAGTCTTACTTTCTCCTAACAGTCTACTTTTGGTGGGGCTACTGAAGATCATAATGCAGAGGCATGTCAGAGAGTTCATTCAGTGGATGTTGGTTTGTTTATACCCACATGCCTGTTTGGACACGTTTGTAGTCGTTCCCACAGAGGGCAGCATGTTCACCTTGTTTGGTGCTGACACAGGCTTTAGCGGCTGCAGTTTGATTTGAATCGTGTGGCGGGACAGCAGCCTCGTGACAAACTTAGCGTTCGAGGACATCAGTCTACCGCGCAGCTGGCTGTGTTGTGATCTGCCGGTGCTATTTATCAAGTTTCCAAACAAACAAGAGCTCCGCAGAGCAAGATTTAAAGTAAACCCATGGAACAACTTAACGGCTAATGTGCGGACAGACTGCGAGTGTGCTGTAAAAGCTCTTTTGGATGGAAGTCTTCCACAGGAGCCTGCATAGTTTACAGTATGCAAGGGCCTCATCTCATGACAGTGTTAAAGAGTGTAAATAATGACGGTTGTGCCAGTGCAATATCCCGTGGTAAACAGAGGAAATATGTGGTTGGGTTGGTTGGTGGACTGATTATAGCTGACTCTGTATACTTTATACACCTGAGAATATGGGCAGTGAGGTGTGTTTGAGAATGTGGAAGGCTTGGTGAGAGAAAATATGTGAGAAAAAAGAGAACGAAACAACGAGGTATTTTAATTAACTGTCTTCTGTGTCTGGGAAATGTGAAGGATAAGGAAATGTTTACTAATTTAAACCTACTCCTATGAACTTCTACTTACACAACTCTAGTACAGTAAATGAAAATCAAAGCAATTTAATTCAGCTTCCTTTGCTCTGCATTCTGCGCACTTGACTTAACAACTGATTTGAAAATGGAATGACTCCACAGGGTGCTGTTCACTGTTATACAAACCTAAAATTGGGACATAGAGAATTCTTTTCTTGTTCAGAGTGAACACTTTTTGTTGTGTTTAGATCATCAAATAAAACAGTTGTTGATATAGATCCAAAAATAATGATCCAGAAATGTTTTGTTGAGATAAATCCATCTGTTATATTTTATTACTCATATTTATTGCGTTATTTATTATCCCAACAGTACTGAATGCATATTGGGAGATGGTCTTCTATACTGCATATGGAAACTGAGGTTTGTCTGAGATGTTGTTCTAGCATCCAGCGTAGAAGTATGACAGCAAAATCCCATTCTAAGAAGGACACGGGTCTTCTGTGCAAATCTTCCATTTGCTTTGCCATCTTACATATTTCTTAAACGTTTCCTTGCACTCTATGAATTGTCTTTTGTATAAAAGGTATGTGAAATCCCCTAGATGCTCTTAACTGTTAAAACTGGACTGTCAACAACAGGATGCAATTCGGCTGCTGTACACCTCTCATTTTTGTTGACAGTTTAACTGTTCAGTGCAAAGCAGCCTCCAATCTCGGCATTTTTCAAACCTGTTTGACTTTCTGTCTTCTGTGGAACAAAAGAAGATCATTTTTAAGAGTGTTCCACCTGTTTTTGTTCATAAAACATTTAGACTTATTATATTATTGTATATACAAAATATCTGGGTCAATAAACCCGTGTTTTACTTACAGTTGAAGTCAAAAGTTTACATACACCTTGCAGAATCTGCAAAATGCAGTTATTCTACCAAAATAACAGGGATCATACAAAATGCATGTTATTTTTTTATTTAGTTCTGACCTGACTAAGATATTGCACATAAAAGACATTTACATATAGTCCACAATAGAAAATAATAGTTGAATTTATAAAAAATGACCCCGTTCAATACACTTGATTCTTAATACTGTGTTGTTACCTGAATTATCCACAGCTGTGTTTTTTGTTGATGTTGTTGTTGTTTATGAGTCCCTTGTTTGTCCTGAACAGTTAAACTGCCCACTGTCCTTCAGAAAAATTCTTCAGGTCCCCCAAATTTTTTGGGTTTTTCAGCATTTTTGTGTATTTGAACCCTTTCCAACAATGACTGTATGGTTCGGAGATCCATCTTTTCACACTGAGACCAACTAAGTGACTCATATGCAACTATTAAAGAAGGTTCAAATGCTCACTGATGCTTTAGAAGGAAACATGATGCATTAAGAGCCAGGGGTGTAAACTTTTGAACGAATGTGTAAATTTTTCTTATTTTGCCTAAGTATATAAATTTTTTTATTTAGAACTGCCCTTCCGAAGCTACAGAAGATACTGTTTCTGAAAAAAATGAGTTACATTTACCCTGATCTTCAAATATAAAAAGTTTTCACCCCTGGCTCTCAATGCATCGTGTTTCCTTCTGAAGCATCAGTGAGCGTTTGAACCTTCTGTAATAGTTGCGTATGAGTCCCTCATTTTTATAAATTCAATTATTATTTTCTCTTTTGGACTATATTTAAACGTCTTATTATTTATTATTTTGGTAAAGTAATTAACATTTTGCTGAATCTGCAAGGTGTAGATATAAAAAACCATATATACAAAAATGGGTCAACAAACCCTTGTTTTGCTTTTTGACAGTAATGTCTTCCGAAAAATATCTTGAGGTTGTCATTTCAACGCATCCCGTTACACATGCATACAGACACACAAGCATGCATATTCATCTTCATTCTTAGTAAGCTTAGCAGTGCAGTCCAACAGCGAGGTTCCCCAGGGCTCTGTACTTGTCCCATTCAAGATTTGTATGTGTGAGATTAAGAAGTCACGGAATGTAAACAGGCCACTGACGGCTCGCAGTGTGTTCGATGGGGAGGCAGGGGAATGTTGAGAGTGCAAGAAGACAGTGCCAGCGTTTCCCAGCAGCAGAGGTGCTGTCGGTGGTGAAACACTGAGGCTTGAAGTCGGAAAGGAGGGGGGGTTCTTCTGTCGCAGCTATGGGTGGTCTAGCGTGCTGCACTCCTTATCTGGAAGAGTGCAGGACACTGAAGACAAGTGATGACGCTCACCCTCAGAAGCATTAGACAGCTCAACTTGTATGGAAACATACTATCCAACAGCTCTCTTAAGAAGAGAGACTTGTACAAATCTAAATAATCTAATAACTCACTCATGTTCTTTTTGTAGTGTGCCTACTCAAGGGTTGAGTAATGATGATGTTTATTCAGATAAAATGAGATATTCTTTCACGCTGTTCAGTTTACTTTTAAGGGTTTCCTGCTGCAAGTCAAGTCATTTATTTAGCTAAAAACTGTTGATTCTGATTCCCATGAACAAGAATTAGTCCACCCAAAAAATCTGTATTTACACACAAAATCTGTTTCATCTTTTTCATTCTGCTAAAGCTTTTAAGCTTTAAAAGAGATGCTGAACCACTAAAAATGATCATATAAGTGGACCATTTGACTCTATATTCCAAGTCTTTCAAAGCCACAAAAATTGATTTATTTATTTACAGAATTTATTTTTGTCAATACATCCAGTTTAAAGCTTAAAATTTCTATTTTTGTGTTTTACTGAAGAAAGAAAGTCTTATAAGTTGTGAACAACATGTGTGAGTGATGAAAGAATTTAGATTTTTTGGTAAACTATTCCTGTAAGTGTTCTGAGGTTCCATTATAGCGCTTGTTTACAAAACAGCTGTGCAAGTTTATATTTAACTTCTCTGGAAGTTGAATCAGTCTTCAGTTAAAACAGGAAGAAAAATTGGTGAGAAAAACAGCGTGCAACCTAAACGAAAGGTCTTGCCAGGCATCCTGTTTTTTTTTACAGGAGTGAGCAGTCCAGAGACCAAGAACACTCTGTGCACACAGCTCAATTCAAAAGCAAAAATTACATCTAATAACATTTAACGATCTGGCAGATGTCATTTTGTTTCCCTCGGTTCAACTGAGGACTTTATCACCAGTATCATTAAGTGGCCGAGCCCTCCTGCCATATCTGATACTGTTGAATGGTGTTTATTGATGCGGCACTGCAGAGCTGCAACAGCGTTTCTTACCGATTTACACAGTGCAGCCCATGGGCGGAAGTTACTCACATGCTTTCAGACAACAGCTCACACACACCAGGCCATATTCGCAAACACAGTACCTCCAGGCATTGTGTTAGTTCAAAGGTATGGCTGTTAAACGATCAGAGAGAGGGACACAAACTCTACACTTCCACTTTTGTGTTATTTAATGCCATAAAAGAACAAAAAGGACTTACCTGGTTCTCAACTAGGGGGCCTCAGAAGGCTTCCAAGGGGTCCTCAAGATGAATTAAAATTATTTTAAATAAGACATTGAAATTATTTTTCTACTTAAAGGAGAAGTCCACTTCTAGAACAACAATTCAAAAATAATGTACTCACCCCCTTGTCATCCAAGATGTTCATGTCTTTCTGTCTTCAGTCGTAAAGAAATTATGGTTTTTGAGGAAAGCATTTCAGGATTTTTCTTCATATAATGGACTTCACTGGTGCCCCGATTTTGAATTTCCAAAATGTAGTTTAAATGCCGCTTCAAAAGGCTCTAAACGATCCCAGCCAAGGAAGAAGGGTCTTATGAAACGATCAGTCATTTTTTTTCGGAAAATAAAAATTTGTATACTTTTCAAGCACAAAAGCTCATGTAGCACAGGTTCTGGGATAAGATGAACGAACGACTCGAAAAACACGAAGACTCGAAACAGGTGAACCATTCCAGTACAGAACCTAATAGGATTTGCGCATGCGCAACTGAACGAATCACTCCCCCGAGACAACTCGTTCTTCCCGAGTCACTAATTCGTAGGATTTTGAACGTGCATCCCAGAGCCTGTGCTACACAAGCTTTTGTGCTTAAATAGTATACAAATTTTATTTTTCGAAAAAAATGACAGATCGTTTCACTAGATAAGACCCTTCTTCCTCAGCTGGGATCATTTAGAGCCCTATGAAGCTGCTTTTAAACTACATTTTGGAAGTTCAAAATCGGGGCAGCAATCAAGTCAATTACATGAAGAAAAATCCTTAAATGCTTTCCACAAAAACCATAATTCCTTTACGACTGAAGACATCTTGGATGACAAGGGGGTGAGTAAATTATTTGTAAATTGTTGTTCTGGAAGTGGAGATCTCCTTTAATATCCTATAATGTAAATAATGAACATGTATCAACAAGTACTGAATATTGTTGTGGTTTTGTCAGAATAGCTAACTTCTAGGGATAATTTTGCCCAGCGTGTGGGTGTGCAAACTTGTGAACACACACACATTCAAGTGGTTAGTCTATTACCTTTCACTTCCTTGTTTCCACTTCCAGTCTTCTAGTTTAATCTTTCTGTTCTTTCACTCCCTTTCCTTCATTGCTCTAATCAGCTGCATTTGTCATTTGTTACATAAACTTCTCTCATTTTCCTGGAGCATTCACTTCATTCCAGACCTCTGCTCTCCTTTACTTATTCTCACAGTTTGTGCTCTTTCTCTCTTTCTCTCTCTCACTCTTTCTCTCTCACTGATGTTGTGCTGATAGAGGGATGGAGGCAGTGCACACACCTGGCACTGTCTGTATAACTGGCTCTGATACACGCCACGAGCCCAGTGCCGCACACAGAGGTCACACATACACACACACACATACTCTTTCTCTTGGCTCGGCACAAAGGAGGAACATCTGTGAAACCAAAGCATGGGGTTCATTAGCAATCAGCAGGGACTGGGACAGAGCGGACATCCCAGCATGCCGTTAATACGCACCAGGAAAGGAGAGGAGGGATGTGCACAAAAGCATATTTTTTATGATCGATTATTTATTTGGTTGTCTGAACAACTACTGGACTAGTTGATCTAGCTAGTTTAGGGTTGTGTTCACAACACAAAGTTCACTAGGGTGACTTGAAGCTACTAAAATGAGTATTTGACTCATCTCTAGAAGAGAGGAGAGGTAAACAGAGAGAGTTCAGTTAGTCAGCCCCTCTATGAGTCAGACTGTGTGATTACATTGTGATCTGCTACAGAATCATGGGATTTCCTGCCCCATGGGCAAAAGTCCAAAGAGTTTCAGTGGAGTGTTTGTGCACTGACATGCGTGAATGTTTAGAGGTTAATGGACACTTTCGCTGGCTACTGTTTAACTGCTTTTCTTTTCAAAGATGTCACATGCGTCTTTAAATATTACAAGATTCCAGAAACCATCTTGCAGTCTGTTTGAATCTGTAATGCATTACCGTTTGGGGTCGGTAAGATTTTATTTTTTGATGTATTATTGAATAAATGCTTTTATACTATTTATACTTTTTAATTCAGCAAGGATGCATTAAATTGGAGACAGACTTTTACATTGTTTTACACAACAAATGTTTCTCAAGCCTCAAATCAGCATGTTAGAGATGATAAGCTCACAATTCTGATGTTTTTCATAAAATTATGAGGTATAAACTCACAATTGCTAGTTATGAAGTAAAAATTGTGTGATATACACTCGCAATTGCGAGGTATAAAGTCAGAATTGCAAGATATAAACTCACTGTTGACTTTTTTTCTCAAAATTGCGTAATATAAACTCCTAATTGCAAGAAGTATAAATAAAAACTCACAATTCTCTCTTATTTTCTCACAAATGCGAGTTTGTATTCTGCAATTGTGAGTTTATATCTCACAATTCTGACCTTTTTCTCACAATTCTGAATTTTTTTTCTCAGAATCTGAGATATAAACTCCAATTCTCGTAGTTGTGTGTTATAAAGTCAGAATTGCAAGATGTAAACTCACAGTTCTGACTTTTTTCTCAAAATTGCGTAATATAAACTCCTAATTGCAAGAAATAAAGTTAGAATTGGGAGATAAAAACTCACAATTCTCTTATTTTCTCGCAAATGCGAGTTTGTATCTTGCATTTGCGAGATAAAAACTCATTATTCTTACCTTTTTCTCAAAATTTCAAGTTTATATCTCACAATTCTCACTTTTTTTCTCGCAATTTTGGCTTTTTTGCCTCCGAATTTGAGATATAAACTTGCAACTGCGAGTTATAAAGTCTTTATAAAGAAAGTTATAAAGAGTTTATGTCTGACAATTCTGACTTAAGTCCCAGTTGTGTGTTATAAAGTCAGAATTGCAAGATATAAACTCTCAGTTCTGACTTTTTTCTCAAAATGGCGTAATATAAACTCCTAATTGTGAGAAATAAAGTTAGAATTGCAAGATAACAACTCACAATTCTCCTTTTTTTTCACGCAAATACGAGTTTGTATCTTGCAACTGCAATATAAAAACTCGTTATTCTGACCTTTTTCTGAAAATTGCAAGTTTATATCTCACAGTTCTGACTTTTTTCTCGCAATTTTGGCTTTTTTACCTCAGAATTTGAGATATAAACTTGCAATTGCGAGTTATAAAGTCTTTATAAAGAAAGTTATCAAGAGTTTATATCTGACAATTCTGACTTAAGTCCCAATTGTGTGTTATAATATCAGAATTGCGGGATATAAACTCATATATAAACTTTTTCTCAAAATTGCATAATATAAATTTCTAATTGCGAGAAATAAAGTTAGAATTGTGAGATAAAAACTCACAATTGTCTTATTTTCTGTCTCACAATTGTCTTATTTGCAAGATAAGAACTCATAATTCTGACCTTTTTCTCAAGATTGCAAGTTTATGTCGCAATTCTGACTTTTTTGTTCTCAGAATTTGATATATAAACTCACAATTGCAAGTTATAAATCCAATTCTGAGGGGAAAAGAAAGACTGATAATGTTCTCAGAATTGTGAATTTACATCTGACAATTCTGGCGTAATAACTCACAATTGTATGTTATAAAGTCAGAATTGTAAGATGTAAACTCTGAGAAAAAAGTCAGAATTGTGAGTTTATATCTCGCAGTTCCGACTTTTTCTCAGAATTGCGACTGTATTTCTCAGAATAGCGAGTTCATAAAAATCATTTGGGAGATGTAAACTAAGTTCATTTCTGAATGTATATTGTGAGTTTATAAAAATCAGATTTGGGAGATGTAAACTCACAATTGTCAGAAAAAGTCAAAATTGTGAATGTATATCTTGTAAGTCATGCAATTCTAAGAAAAAAGTCAGAATTGAGAAAAATCTTACTGTGAAACTGCCAAGAGAGTTATTTACATTTTAAAACGTACTTACGGCCACTGAAACACTTTGAGGTGATAATTTTCTTGTGATAAAGTTTTAAAGTTTCAATGACATTTGCAGTTGTTTACCCCAGCACTGCATTTGGTTAAATGATTTAATCTGTGTTTTCCCAGATGACCGCAACAAATGAACTGTGAAGTACATAGACTCTGAACTTGTTGTGTGTGTGTGTCCTGTCACACCAGCCAACTTGCAGTAAAATAAAAAAGCTGTGCCAGCAGAAACAAATTAGCTCAGATAAGCAATTTAATTTTAAGAGATATTTCAGATTTATTTGCTCAGCACAGTGTTTTTATCTTTAATTTTAGCAATTCTGTTTTGAAATGTGAGGTACAAATCCTCAAAGTCACTATTAGCTCAAAGTTCAATCCTTAATCATTCCTGAAAATTGATCCTCATATCCCTGTGGACCAGAGGTTAAATATTTCCCATCATTCAAAGGGTGTTAATATTATTTGGGAAAGGTGTTAAGCTCCTCATTAATGGTGTTTAAAGCTGAAGTGCAACCTTGCGGACAACAAAACTGTTCGGGTCAAGACCAGGGTGACCAGACATGCCGGGGTCTGGCTTTTACCACATACTTTGTCTTTCTTTCTCTCTCTCACCGCACAAACTCCTCTCTGTGTTTCCTTGACGAATAACAGAACCTCCTAATCTCATAATTATGGTGTAATCTTCTTAATAGCATAATGCTTCTAAACTTCTCGGTACTGAGTCTATATATATATATATATAGAAAGAGGGAACTGTTGTCCTCCAAATGGTTCATGCATGGTTTTTAGGTCAGCCATTAACGCAGTGGTTGATGTTTGATAGGCCTTGAATATCCAAAAAATGTGCAAACAAATATTCTCTCAAGAAGTGGAGGTTATCCTTGAGTGAACAGTCCATTACGGCGGTTATGACAGAGTGGCACAGAGGTCCATTGTGTCTCAGTGAAGCCATGTGATAACACACTCATCAATGCAGATTGTGACTCGAGTCAATCGCAGGCTCACTGTCTCTTTTCTTCCGCTGCTGTTATCCCTGTAGCTGTGTGGGAGGTATGTTGGTTTGTGACTATGGTACTGTAGCATTTACGTCATAACTGTACAATATTATGTTCAAAGTGTTTTAAACTTACATTCTGTTTAGCTTAGACTATTTTGGTGTATATTGCCTTCTGTCCATTTATCTGGCAGCTTCTGGAAAAAGTTTCTTTATTTGTGTGTACACTACCAGTGATTTTTTTTAATGTTTTTTAAAGAAGTCCCTTCTGCTCACCAAGCCTGCAATTATTTGATCCAAAGTACAGCAAAAACAGTCAAATTTTGAAATAATTTTACTATTTAAAAGAACTGTTTTCTATTTGAATATATTTTAAAATGTAATTTATTCCTGTGATTTCAAAGCTGAATTTTTAACATCATTACTCCAGTCACATGATCCTTCAGAAATCATTCTGATATTCTGATTTGTTGCTCAAAATCCTTTATTATTATTGTGTTAAAAACAGTTGAGAAGAATTTTTTCAAGTTTCCTTGATGAATAGACAACATTTATCTAAAATTATCATCACTTCTGATTAATTTAAAGCATCCTTGCTAAATAAAAGTGTTAATTTCTATAATTTGTTCCCCCCCAATAATAAACTGTACTGACCCCAAGCCTTTAAATGGTGTAGTGTATAATGTTACAGAAGCTTTTTATTTCAGATAAATGCTGATCTTTGGATCTTTTTATTCCCCAAAGAATCCTGAAAAACATTTAAATATTTAAAAACTGTTTTAAATATTTATATGAATAATAATAATAATAATAATAATAATAATAATTGCTTCTTGAGCAGCAAATCAGCATATTAGAATGATTTCTGAAGGATCATGTGACACTGGAGTACTGGAGTAAGACTGGCATAATGATGCTGAAAATACAGATTTGAAATCACAGGAATAAATTACATTTTAAAATATATTCAAATAGAAAATGCTTCTTTTAAATAGTAAAAATATTTGAAAATTTTACTGTTTTTGCTGTACTTTGGATCAAATAAATGCAGCCTTGATGAGCAGAAGAAAAAAAATTATAAATCATACTGTTCAAAAACCTATGACTGGCTTAAACTTAAACTTATTTCTTTTTTCCTTTTTATTATTATTTTTAGATTTATGATCAGGTTTAAGTTTTGCATCAAATATTTTATTTGATTTCAGCTTTATATCATTTACTGAAAACTATTTCTAGTAGTTTTAGTTTTAATTAAAGGTGCTGTATGTAATCCTTGGACTGTACCAAAGCATAAAAACACCATAATACATTCACAGATTTTTAGGAAAGATTCTAAGTTCACATACTTGTTTCTCAGAAACTTAAAAAATTTGCATTTCCTGTCGGAATGCCTGTTTCTGTTTTGGTCTGTGTGATTCCACCCACTGCCAGTGTAACCAATAGTATTTCGACACCCTGGGTTGCCAGAGAGTAGAAAAAAACATATCGCAGCCATGAAAGCCAGGGTTAGAGATCACAAATTCTACCTGCCCTAAAAAGCATCAGTATCAGACCAGAGGCCTGTTAAAACGAGGATAAATAAACTCATCAACTTACAGTCCAGTGTCATGTTACATGTTGCCTGAAAACTTACATGAGTATTGCGTCTGAGGAGGAGGGTGCGGGATAAACAATATTTTGAATTTGGACTGCAGTACCCGTTTCAACCACTAGCTGTCAATATTCATACTGCACCCTTAACACTTACAATACAGGTTTGGAACAACATGAATTTTTTTTTCAGAATTCCTTCAAGAAGCCTAATGGGTACACCAGTACACTAGCATCTAAAACACAACACACTATGCTGGTCTTTTCAGCAAAGCTAGTTCAGTTGAACTGGCACTGCGTACTGAAGTGGTAATGTGCGTTTGGCTCACACCCCTGCTCACCTTCAAAGAAGATGTGCATGAGAAAGACTTACTGCATTGGAAGCAGATGGAAGCACCTACTGCAGATTTTTAAAGCTTTAATCGTCCCACATCTGCCTGTTTCCTCTCTCTCTCACTCACGCTTTATTGTAGCTTCATAAAGGAGAAGATGAGAGAAAGAAGAAAAGGACAAATTGGACTGGGTAAGGGAAGAAAGTAAATGGGATGAGTAGCTAGGCGGATGAAGAGGCCTGGTTGGCTGTCATGGATCACAGCTCTCCTTTCTATGTAGTCTAAGTGAGCCAATATTGCAATAATCTGGAGTAAATCCAGTTTAATTAAGATACAGAGTTTTAAGGGGCAGCGTTAGATTAGAAGCACATTGTATAGGGTGGGAGTGTGCCATGCTTTGTGTCCTTTGATCTCGTATATACACACACATATGCCAGACACACACCCATAGCGCTGGCATAGAGTCTCCAAGTGGGCCGTTCCGCTGGTGCGTGTAGCCAAGGCGTGCTCTGATATTCATTTTCCCAGGTTGACAGGAGCTATTAGTCATACGAAGGATGGCTAAGTTACATCGCTACAGGCTAAAGAGGACCGTATTGAGAAAGCGCCGGCTCCTGCTGTGTTATGTATCTGTGTGTGTACTTCAAAACCGCAACAGCCTTGAAACTACTTGCCAACAATTTTTGCTTTTCTGTTAAATTGTTCATAGGTGTGGCAGCATGTGACACCTCTTATATTCTGGAGAAAAGATGATTTTTGCACTTGCTGCCTTAGGGGCCTAAGCCTGTTTTGCTGAGAGTTGCATAAAAACAGGATGCTGGAGTGCAGCGTTACAAATGTGAGAAAGAAAGATTGGGTGAAGAGAGGGAGGGATATGGGGAAATGAAGAGAAAGATATTTTTTGCACCATCGTGACAAAAAGGTGACCTTTGGGTAAATTAGTGGTTCAAGGTCTCTATTTTTACATGACTTTATAGGGCTCAACAGTAACTGTAAGAAACAGTGTGAGCGTTGCACGCCTTTGCTACAGCGCCAATGAAAAGTTCATCCTTTTTTTATACCATGCAAACTGTGATTTACATTATAGCTGTATAATTTGCAGCTTGTTGTAATTTTTCTTTTCGTAACAAAGAACAGAAACTTCTTTAAAAAAGGTTAGCGTTTAATGAGACATGGATATTCCTAGCAAATGTAAAGTGCATTGCTTTAAAAAATAAATCAAAGTAGGGTAGGTGGAACTACCTTTTGGTGAGCAGAAATAAATAAAAAAAATCTTTATATTTAAGCCCTGCATTATTTTTAAAAGAAAGATTCATGTCTGTTCATGTAATTCCGTAATAGATGTGGTTAAAAAAAAAAACAAAAAAAATCATTGAAGTTTAAACTGCTGAATGCACTCTGATCAGATTAGCAAAAATATTACATAAACAAACATGGAATTTTGTTCCAATTCCACAAAGATTTGCACGAATTCCATTTGATTTTATGCAGGTCTAGTGACTAGTCAACAAGTTGGATGTGTATTCCTGGTGGTCCAATCAAATTGCTCCCACATAAATGGAAAAGGAGTATGATGGCAAACATTAAAACTTGGACCCGAGGAGCATTGTTTTTGCACAGTATTTTACTGTGGGTACTCAGTTTTTCAAAATTTTGCCTGGCAGACTGAAGAACTACAAGCGTGCCAGGCTTGCCCTGATCCTTCATTGTTTATGTGCATGTTGTGAGTGTGTTTGTGGGTCTGAGCTTGTTTTCTCAGGTTTATACTCTGAAGTAGCACTTGGCTGCGGGCTGAAAGCAGTTACGCTTTAATAGGCCAGTTGTTTACTCTTTTCTCCAGACCCACTCTGGATGCACTCTACTTCGGATCCTGCCTCTTTGCTGGCAGGTACCCTTTGAGCAGTAAAGTCAACGTTGTATCGTGCCCACCACCATCTTACTAACTGATTTTACAATCCGCCCAGAAAGTGCCTCTCTTTTATGATAGCTGTAGGTAATGCAAACGAGCTTGGGAAATGGACCCACCTCCGTTTTAGGCCTACTTCGTTCCGACTTAGTCAACACCACAGGGTGACGAACACCGTGAACTCACTGACTGTATTCAGATGGCTTGCATGAATAGATATTGAGCCCATAAGCTTTCCGTTGCACCCTGAAAGGAACGGATTAAAATGAGACAGGGGGTCTAGTGAAGGAGTCTGGGTGGGATGAAAGAAGAGGTGTGCTTGCCAAAAGCTGGACTTTTTTACGTCTGGCCAAGAAGGCAGCATGAATGCCACATGCACCTGATCTTTCATCTCCTCTTGCTCATAGGAAATGGAGAGCAGATTGGGCTTTGGTTTACGTGATGCTCTTGATTGAGGACAAAAAGGAAAGGTTATTATTGTGGTTAGCCATTGCGTGATCTACAGTATAGAGGTCTGGCTTTGATGGGACTCAGCAGCACCCTGTAATAGTGATCAGAGAACCCATTGAACCCAGGACAGGGGTAGGCATCCGCCAACAGCTAAGCCTTCTTTTGAGACCTTAAGAAGTCAGATGATGGTATAGAGAGAGACCAAACATCTTAACCCTGGCAGACAGCTCCTTAAGGAATGTTTGGATTGGACCGCATCTGCGCTAAGGGGTACACCGCTTACCCTATGCGGAACAGAGGCTGGTGAATCTATCGGGCAGCTTTAGGCTAGAATTGCATTTGTGGTCTCTCCAACACGATCCCCTGCTGATAGCTCCAACAGGACTTCCATTCCCACTACTGTAAAGACTATAATTTAGGAAATTTGTTCAACTGTTTGTTGTACTTGTTGATGGTCAGTGACATGAAGAGTTATGTTCGTCTCTCTTATACAGCTGGCATCCGTTCATAAAGAAGAGTTTGGCCTTGGCTCTATTTGTCTCCACTGAAAATTGCACAAGTACTCTCCCAGAGGTTGCAAGTAATTGATGTGTACATATGTTTCAGGGTTTTGCTCTTTAGATTCAACATCTTACTCTTGGTCAGTGGAGACTCTTTTTTCACAGCTTTATGGCTTGGAATGTAAACCTCCTCCTCTTCAGGCTTTGAGCCTATAGATTATATGACATGACCATTTAAGGTCCATTCCAAAGCAGTCCAGGTTTTCAGCAGTTAACCGGCGTCTTTATAAAGGTCACCTTCTGATTGACGTTGGTTTATCTATGACTGAGGCAGGTCTCTGAAGTTTTTTCTCTACAGCGGTCCATGATGAATCATTTAACAACCGTGTTGGGCTTCCTTGGAGAAAAAAAGTAGCATTTGTGTCGGATGTTTTTGATTTGATCTTTCATACGGGCTGCCTGGCCCAGGCCTAATGTCTGGATTTTCTAAGCGTTTGGTGTAGTAAAACTCAGGGGTGGTCTGCTTCCCTTAGAAGGGGCTTTAAGACTTCGAATAAAGCCAAGGCTGATTGTACACAAAAAGGTCAGATGCAGGAGGAAGCCCTGCGTATTTCCCACATTTCAAGCTCATAACTATGAGAATATAAATGTAATAGCTGCACCTGGCTAAAACACAAAAACTAATCAGTGGCTAAGTAGTTCGTCAAATTTGTGAAACCAGCATCACAGGCTTTTGCATCTGCGTATGTATGCGTGACTGTCTTAAGAAGGTCAACAAATCTATTTATATGTGCATAAACCAACTCCAACAATGGCTTAATGTCTTGCATGCAGACACTATTATAAAATCCACCTGTTTTTTTGATGTGGGCTTCCAACGGAGCAGCGCTCGGTACCATGTGCATTCAAGCGAATGTGTCGTAGTCTGTATTTACACAGCTGCAAGAGGACAGGAGCAAGTCAGGTGAAGGCCTTGGCCTCATGCTGGCCCAGCGGGATCCTCTGTGAGCAAACGTTGACGATACAGGCCATGATTCAGAGACATCGTCTGCCTTTGCAACCGCTGCTTTCACTCCAAACATCGCCCTTCCTGTCTGGAGAAGAGTGACAGGGCATAATCTACACACACCGATGTAGATACATCTTTAGATTCATTCTCGTACTAACATCAGGGAGAGAACATCTTTAAAGTGACCTACCGAGGGGTGTTGGTTAAACAGTGAAGCGGGGTCATGTAGGTTGCTGCTGGTGGTTTGGTTCAAGAAAAAGTGGACGCCTTCTCAAGGGTGACTGCTGAAACTTTATACTGTTGTGCTTGGCAGCATTTCCACAGGCTCACGGATACATGTCTGCCCTATTTGGACAGTCTCTGAGCGCAGGGCCCCTCAGGTGGGAACTCTTAATGTGTGTGAGAGAGAAATAAGAAGCAGAAAGTAAGAGAGAGACATTCTCTAGCTTTTTGTCTTACTCCTGTTCTGTAGAGTTGAAAAGAAGAAGCCAATCCAAAGATTCAAAAACTGATTTTTTTCCCTGAGAGTTTGGGTGCAGGTCAACATAATGTCATGACCTAAGTCTGGTTATTCATAGACCGTCTCAACTTCCTCCTGAGACAGTTGGAGAGCCATTTTTGTCCTTTAAATCTGTAATTAAATCTCTAGAAATGTATGCAGTGGACTGCCTATACTGTATGGGCTGGGGCACCATAACGGAGGGATAGGTTAGGATGATTCCAAGGGCCCGGCGAGAGAAGGCCCGGCCTAAGGCAATATGATGTTTAGGGGGCCCAGAAACCATAGCTGTCTTGGTCAAAATTATGGCTGATGACTCTATCCCCTCCTTGAGAAGGTGTGCCTACAATTGTAGTCATCACCTCCTTGTTAACCCTGCCCTGAACTGTACTGTGTCCTGACATTGAAAACCACTCCGCTAGGTCATAGGGGTTAATAGGTTTTGTGGAACAGTGTTTCCACTGGATTCTTGGAATTTGAGAGCATTGTGGAAAGTAGTTTCTTACAAGCATCCCACACACAATACTGACCCTTTAGCCAGAGTAGATATTTTCAAAGTTTGTGGTTAATTACTCTTGTAGCCCCAAGTACCCCATCTATGATCTCCAGCCATGATACACTGATTGCCCAAGGCTACAAATATCAATTGTGCTTTTCACATGAATTTATTAATTAGGGAGGTGATAGAGAGAGAGTGTAGTAATGATGTTCACACTGTCTGTTCTCTTTCCAAGGTCAAGATGCAAATGCCAGGTTCGCTTGTTTTAGACCAGCTCCTTTGCCAAATTGTCTGTGGAAAGTCATTTCTTCCTTGTGAAAGTAAAATCTAATCTGTGGTCATGAAGAACTTTGTGAGCTTGGAGTCTAAGAGCGTAGTACAGCTTGTTAGAGCTACTATTGTGTTTATTACGAGTTGTTAGTGCCCTGGATAATAAGTATGCTGTGCAGCAGTGTACTGTTTTATTTTTCGGCCTCTTCTGCCTCGCAGATTTATTTGCTGACATCCCTTCTAATCTCCAGCTGTTGGTCTTTTGGCAGGTCTGCAATTTTCGAAACCCCTGGGTGGAATTGTGAAAGTTGATCTGGCATTTTTAGACACAATATTTTGAAAGTGCCACCTTGAAGCCTAACAGGGAGTGTGAAACGGTGCAGATTGCTGCCTTAATGAGTCGAAAAAGGTGCATGGATGTCGCAGTCCTGCAGAGAAGGGTACATCCAGATGGGCCGCACAGGTTCTGCTTAGTCATTATCGTCCATTCAGGTCGCTGATGATAAGATAGAAAGCTTTGATCCTATTGCTCACAGTTGGACAAATACACATAGGCCTATATACACTATCATAGATAAAGCCACAGGCTCATGCAGCTGGCGTGAAACAAGCACTTCCTTGGTAATGTCGTTGACATTCCCATGTCGAGAACTGGTTTGATGGTAGTTATGCAATATCTTCTGGCAGAGAGAGTGTGAGAGAGGGTAGGGGAGTTATTAGCAAACTCTTCTTTAAAACTGCTGTGATTGCATCCATGCTTTCTCTGTCCTCATTCCCACAACCCACTGTCTCACAGGAAATCATGAATCTCCACAAAGTCTCAAAGGAAACACAGAATCCAAATGTGAGGAAGGTTTGTTTTCTTGAATTAGCGTTGGAGTACAGTGTTTCGTATCATGATAACTGAAGATGGTTCCTGTTGCTACTGGCTCAACTCGATTGGCCCGTACAGCTTGTAAAAAAACAACCGAAGACACATTCCCAGAGAGCAGGTCGCACATAAACTGCAATGTATGTGTTATGCTTTTATGAAATTTGACTTCAAAGTCTCCGTGTCAGCTTTGATGAAATACAAACTGCTGTTTCAGTCGAGTGTCAGAGTGATCTTGTGTTCTCGTCTCTCTCAGTGGTATCTGCCGGTGTACACTTACAGATAGACGGCAGGGTCATCCGGAGCGCTGTGTGATCTGACACTGTGGGAGAGATACTTTGATGCCACCTTCATCTTCCCACAGCTTCCAGACAACAGTCTTCCAGTCTTTTCTTGTCTTTTTAAGAGAGCATAATATATTGCCTGAAAGATAAAACAGCGCTAGTGTCTCCAGGCCTGCATATGTATGTGCTTATCAGTTTTTGGTATGTGGGCCCTCTTAAAAAAGACATTGTTACCATGTATAACCATGTCATATTTTGTTTGTTGGAATGCTGGAACACAACACTTACTGGAAAACCAGGTCATACCTGCATAAGGTGGGCCAGATGTTTTTTGAACAAGATAGGCTATGTTCACACTTTTTCAAGTGTCTTTTTTCAGACTGCCAGCGTCTGTTTTACATTATAATCCTATGGAGTAAACCGTCTTTTCAAAAAAGTCATGAGCGCTTTTTTAAACGCCACCGCCGGCGTCTTTTTCTGCAGCTCAGAGCGTCTTTTCAAGTTGAAAAAAGTTCAACTTTTCTGAAAGAAACGCCCTACGTCAAGCGCCTTTTTGACAGCTAACCAATGACAAGCAAGTAGCCAAAACTGACGTTTCCATAACAAGAACAACAAGAAAAAGTGGAGATGGTGCCGGTTGATAGACTTTTATTTTATTGTTGTTAACCGACATTCTTCTCCCTGTTAACTTCCAAAACCGACGCGCTGCCCACAAGGCTATCGGAGCCGCGCGTCAGTTTTTGAAGTTAACATGAACGCCGCTGCACTTCAGGCGTCCCTTTTTCCAGTCTCGGCTCGCAGATCCTTCCCGATCCCGTCCCTCTCTCTCTCTCTCTCTCTCTCTCTCTCTCTCTCTCTCTCTCTCTCCCACTTCGCTTTCTGTCTAAATACTGCCCTATCAAGTACAGGGCAAAAATGCTAAAAAATAAAAAATAAAACACCAGTGCAAGAGCGAGCTTCCTCTTTTCTCGAGATTCATACGATTGCAGCTGTTGTTATAGCAACAAAAGACGCCCTCGGCTGCAACACTGCAAAACTGATTTTTTTTTTTACTAAAAAAGCGCCGTTGTCAGCTTTTTCTTGTCAAAAAAGATGTCAAGTGTGAACATAGCCATAGGTAGTATGTTGCTGGTCCAAATTGGTCTACTAGCTCAACTTTATCAAGTTGGTGTACTAGGTTGAAACCGGGTATACCAGCTTACTGATCAACCACCTGGACTGACTTGGACTCCAACTAGCTACACCTAAAAGATATATGTACATTTCATGCCAATTGAGAGTATACACCTCCCCCTCAAGATATGTTCCAGAGAGGCTTTTTTAAAGCCACCTGTACTCTTTTAAGGCTCTACAAAAAAGCCATCAATACCTGTCAACTGTCAACCTTTGTCAAAAACCCATGTGGAACTTTTGTGTTTGAAGTCTTATTCTTCACCTCAGCTGGAACTGATACAAAAGAGCATCTCTATTTATCTCCATCACTCTAGATAGTCAGCGATAAGCTGGAAGCCGATTAAAAAAGCCTTAAAAGACATAATGAAACCATAACCATAAGGCCATAAAAGTGCTTTCCTTCAGATCAGTCACTGCTGATGGGAGGAAACGATCAGCACCTGTTTGGACCAGATCCAGATTATTGTTTTCCCTGAGCTTTTGTTTATGATGGGGGCAGCATTGACTCCCGTGACCGCTGATGTTTTCGCTTTCATGTTTCTCGTGTTGTGTAAGAGGTTTCCACTTGCTGGAAATCAGCCAGAAACATGAAAAGTGAGAGTGTGATGGAAACTTTAAACTGCTGAATGTTATTCTTTCAAGTATGTAGTACTGGTAATTTCTCCTCTGATCTACCACCTGTATGCAGTGTTTCTCAAAGCTTTGTTAAAACGATGTGAAAATATTCTTGGATTTGGAGATAGAATGCATTATACAGTAGAGCAGGGATTTCTCTATAGTTTAGTTTTTTCTTCTCTTTAGCTGTTTCTTTGAGTTTCCCAATACTGTTGTGTTCCTGAGAGGCACAGAAGGAGGAAGAGGAGTGGGAGGAAGGATAGTTAGTTTGGGGTCAGCTGAGGGAGCTGGCTGAGGTCATGTGAACGGCAAAGCTTAGAAGAGAGAAGATCTTTCTGTATCCGGGAGGATTCTTTCTGGAAACATTTTCCTCAGGCTGTTCTTCTACATTCTGAGGCAATGCGGGTTCGAAAGTTCGAAGCGTGTTAGTGAGCCATGAACTTGCTGCCTATCTACCTGAGTGGAACATGGCCCACTGACTCGCTCGCTTGCTCGACTTGGATCAGCAGGCAGGATGACTTTGCAGCTAAGGCACCAGAGCTTGTGCATTCTGCTTGTGCATGTTTATGTCCGGAATAGCATACTACTGGTTTAACCTTCTGGGGTCTTGGGTGATTTTGGGTTCCTTCAGATGTTTTGACATGCCCTGACGTTTGTGCTTTTGCTTGTATTCAACACAAACTGTGCTATTTTGCCGTATATCTTATGTACGGAGGGCCTTGTTCATAAAACTTGCGTAAACTCTCTTCCGGATTCACAAATGGTTCGTAAACATCAGATTTGATAATTTAACGTGTATGTTAAATAATTCAGATAATTCGTAAATAGAGCGCAAGTGCACGCTCATTTACAATTAACATAATCCCTGCCTGTGAATTACAAGTCAAGTCACCATTCACTAACATGTCAAAGCAGCTTTCTAGTATTAACAGGGAAATGGTGCATCGAAGTAATGTTCCGTTGTCCTCCTGCCAGACGAACCAGCAATTTAATCCTAGGCTGCAACAAAGTCAGATTGTGCAGAGGACTTGTCTGGTTCCTGTGTTCTTGTACCAGTAACCGTCTAGGTGACAAGGTCTTCGAAAGGGGACCTATCTTTAGGGCTCATCTAGTTGACATTGTCTCCGCTGACATTCAGGCCTGTAGGGGTCATCTCTAGATGCTGATCCACCATCTAGACTGGATATGGACAACTACGTAAATTACATGTCAAGAAACGCAAATAATATATTCTGGACTCGTTTCTCATATTTGGCTTCAATACATAGCATAAATGCGAAAAATACTAATAGGCCGTACACCTAACTATAAATATTCAATTAACGTGTCCACCAAAGCATTTTCAGCCAGCTGAAAAAATGCCAGGCGTTCTTCTTAAAATGGACAACTGGTGGTGCTTGAGAACGTTTTGGTGTAACAGCGTTTTCTCTGTTTGAGACACTTTGATTGCTAAGATTCATGACAGTAACGTATTACTAGTATCTCATTTTTAAGAATATGAACTTCTCCATTGTTGTTCACCAGCGCAAACCTTTTTTGGCGTTAAAATAGTACTGTCAGGATTTACTAAAGATGCGCAGTGATGAATTAGCGCTAAAAAGGTGTGGACATAGTTATTTTTGCGCCTGACCTTATTGAATATGCATTTGTAGGAGTTTCCCTTTAGACGCAAAATTTATTAGAGGAGAGTATTAAAATTAATCACACAACATGTTTTACTAAGGTTTGTGCATGTCAAATTACTTGTATTTGCGCCATTATTTAATGCTCAAAAAAACATGTCTTAAAGCAGGCGGTAATTTGCGCTGCTCATGGTAGATTGTGCTGGTCATTATGGTAATGATCTGGCTGCGTCTATGTTTAATGTGTGCATTGTCAGTAAATCACATGAGGAATTTCCCCCTAAAATGGATACTGTATCCCACAATGCATAATGTTTTTCTTTTTCTTTTTCTTGACTTGACGAATGTATAGCCTTTGTGTGTTTACATCCTTCTGCAATGAGATAAAATGGGAAATAGGAAAGGACCAAAAAAGACAGTCAGAGAAACAACAACAAGGCTCAATCAAACATCCTTCCACATGCATCTTATTAATAGATCTCGGTTCTCTCTGAGGAACACCTGATGCACGGCTCATCAGGAGCAAATCCCCATCAACTCCGACTCACTCATTTCCTCCTGATAAACAAATTCAAGGCTCTTTCTCTCTCTTTTATCTCTTGATGCACAGCACTGATGTTGTGTGCCCATCAGGAAGGAAGCCCACTCCTCCGTTACTGTAGCGACCACATGCGTAAAGCCCTACTAATCTAGTGACACACTGAACTGATTGTATCTGCTCCCCTGGATTCGATTAGTCAAGGCTGCTGCAATGAGATAACCTGCTCTATCATTGCTTAAGAAAACAGAGAGCACAGTCTTAGATTGGTTATACTGTTTAAGACTCAAGGTGACTGATAAGAGATGCAATTGCCATCAATGGAGATTGTGTCTTAATACCGAACGTGTCCATGTTGTTGTGTTTCGATACAAATCTTGACCTGTTACACTAATTAAACTCTGCGTTAAGCTCTTTAGTCGCGGAAATGAACCTGATATATCGGAGCAGTTGTGGTCTAATGTCATTTCCTCAGCTGGAGACTGATATCCTGTCCATGTTAATATCTTCTGACTTCACTCTGGTGTCTCCATTCATTGCAGACCCTCCCTGAGTGTGTGGTTTAATTGTCTTCACATGCTCATTCAGTGACATTTGTTTTTCGTTGCATTCTTCACCCAGTGAGCTACATCCCCTCATACAGACACCAGCTGACACAAATCACAAAACACTTTCTCATCAGGCCTCCCCAGCATATTAAAGAAACAGATAGCAAAGTGCTCATTTGTCCTTTTTAATCATTTGGCCATGCAGTCATTTATTCATTCGCAGTTGTGTTGCGCAGAGCTTTAGTGATCTTCCAGGATGGTGTTAATTTGTTTCAGTAAAAGCCAGTCTTTTATGAGGGAATAATTTGTTTTGGAGGTCTCCACCAAAAAGTTTGAAAATCCCTTGTGTGGAAGGTTGTTGAGGATGGAATGGAGATAAATGAAGTTCTAATGGAGATGAAAACATAAAGTTAGAGCAGAGCTTAGCTGGTGGTCCTATCTTAAATCATATGCATGTGGGGGCACAGACATGGTGGTTGACCCCTCACTGTCCACAACTGCTGATAAATCATGTGGATGTTCATGATATGAGCTCTTAGATCTTCTGACTTAACCTGTCCGAAGAGAGACTTCAAGTGAATGTTTAACAGGTATCTGCCTGCATGGACCATTTTTAGCCTGTGAGATGCTTGTACAGCTCACCAAGTGGGCAGGTATTTAGCCAGTGACGGTAAGGGAGATGAATGGATGCAGAAGTCAAACATAGAAGAGATAAGGCCAATATTTACAATGAGAGCCCAGCCCAAGGCTGCATACCTGCCATGCTCATCTGACCTCACGGAGCATGTGTGGGGGGTGTGGGAATCTGCGGCCATGTGGAAAAGAGACGGGAGATTATTACTGCCTTGAAGGCACTGGGGATATTTAGCAGAGCTCCATAAAGACACACAAAGTTTTGTGTCAGTTTTATTGCTGATATGAACATTATGAGGAGTACTTGCAGTTTTTATCTAAAGCATTTCATAATTAAATAAACTAGTTTTTCTCATGTGAATTTTAAACAGTTTTTAAGTCTTAATTTGCAGAAAGGTAAAGGAAAATGAGAACCAAATTAGCACCTCAGGTTAAACTGTTCATAACTTAATTTTTGATTAGTAGTATTTCTAAGAACTTTAAAGGTTAAAGATTTTTGACACCCTCAAATTCAAGATATTCAAATAGTTATATCTCGGTCAAATATTGCCCTATCCTAACAAACCATACATCAATGGAAAGCTTATTTATTTACCCTTATGACTGGTTTTGTAGTCCAGGGTCACATATATCGTTGGTTACATGGTTCTTTAGAGGGTTCCTGATGTCATCACAAATAAAAATGTCTTGATAATTTACTCACCCCCTTGTCACCCAAGATGTTCATGTCTTTCTTTCTTCAATCGAAAAAAAATTAGGTTTTTGAGGAAAAGGTTCCAGGATTTTTCTCCATATAGTGGACTTCAATGGGGATCAGCAGGTTGAAGGTCCAAACTGCAGTTTTAATGCAGGTTTAAAGGGCTCTACAAGATCCCAGCGAGGAATACTGTAAGTGTCATATCTAGTGAAATGATTGGACAAAAAAAAAAAAAAACAAAATTGTGCTTTATAACCACAAATGCTCATCTTGCACTAGCTTGACTTCACATTACATAGGTCGCACGTGAAGTACACCCAGTGTTTACAAATCGAACGTGCAAAAAAAGTCAAACGCCCTAACAAAAAAAGGCAAAACGCCAAAGTTAGACAATTTTGGAATTTGAGGAGAAAATGGAATGGAGTTTTTCGCCCTACCCCACCTTTTTGAACCGAAGTTCCACAGACGATAAGACCGTTATTCTTTAGCTGGGATCGTGCAGAAACTGCAATTTGGACCTTCAACCCGTTGATCTCCATTGAAGTCCGCTAGATGGAGAAAAATCCTGGAATGTTTTCTTCAAAAACAGTGATTTCTTTCCGACTGAAGAAAGAAATGAACGTCTTGAATGGCATAGGGGTGAGTAAATTATTGGAGATTTTTCATTTTGTAAGTGAACTCTTTAGTTAAAGAGGTTAAAACCATTTTTTGGTCCTCATTGGAAGTAGAACCCATAACTAAAGTGATTCACTTTAATTTATGGGTTCTCCTAGCACCACAGGCCATGTCCTGAATAGAATCTGATAGCCATATTATGTTCATGGCGTTTTGTTCTTGTTTTTATACACACATGATCACAGAGAACATCATGCCTAATGCTTGTGCTGATTTTCATGGAGAGTTTCCCAGCTCTCCTCAAACGCGCGTGTTTGACGCGGCTCTACTTCTGCATTCAGGGCACATGTGAAACAATACAGCAGGTGCTGGAGCTTCTGGAATCTGTGAAGTGCGAGGGATCAAGTTCCTGTGAGAGAACTTTTATCAGGTGCGCCAGCATGTAGATGGGAATGACTGAACGCTTTGCCTGTGTGTGATCTGAAAGAGACAGATATTATGAAAGAGGCCGTTTTCTCAGCTCTAGGCCGTGTGTGAGTGCGTATGTGAGCGTTTCAGGGGTAAGATGGGTTTGTGGTGACAAGGGCATTCCCCCTACGGCAGCAAAATATCACTTTTCTGCCCATTGGGAAGAATTACCGACATGAACCACAGAAACCAGCAGTCGGGTTTGAGTTACAGGCAGCAGATTTAAAGGCCTTTTCTGAGCAGGCTGTATCATTTACAAAGCATTCCCCAGGACTGCATTTTTATCGGTCAGTATGACTCATGAGTTGGGCCAGAGAGCAGATTTTCACAGAGCCACCGTCAATGCGTGTTGTTTGGTGTTTTTTTTATTTTTAAGTCTGTGCCAGTTTACATCGCCAGAGATGAACGTTTTTGGTTTTGTGGTAATTAGTGGTTTCTCTCTCTCAGAAAATCATCACGCTCTTAAAAAGTTTCTTTTATTTGCCGATTTGCGTTCAAAGAGGCCAGGGATAGAGGCTGATGAATGAGTTTAAAGCGACCAAAATACATATGTTAGAAAAACCTCCAACGGAGCTGCCTGAAAGCGCTACATGACCCAAAGGGGGGAAAAAAGAGGGAAAAGCGTGAGAAAAGAAAGAAAGAGAGTAAAAAAAAAAAAGAAAAGGACAAACAAACAAAATTCCCTACCATTTTGTTTGTTTAACGTTGCTACACTACTATGGATGGTTTCTATGGGTGTTGTTGTGGTTGTAAATGATTTTTAGTAAGTTGTTTTGTGGTTGCTAGGGTGTTCTAAGTGGTTGCTAGGTGGTTGCTTACTGTTCCAAGTAGCCTCAATGATAGTCTGGTCTAGATTTCACTTCTTCAGTGGGACTTTTTTTTTTAACCTGTTTTATCATCTGCCATGCGAAAAATAAGTCTGACTATGCAGGAAAACACAAGTTTATTAGTAGTGATGCTCCAAATTGCTTTTTACAAAAACACTAGTTTTTTGTGTTTGTTTTTGTTTTTATTTAACCTTGGTCCCACTGTATATTAGGTGGCCTTAACTACTTTGTGCTCACATTTAAATTACATTTGATACTTATTGTGTACATACATGTTCTTACATTGTACTTATATTTAAATACCTGCATGTAACTACATCTGTAACTAATTTCTGTAATTACATTTACAGTTAAACTGTTGACCCATCCCTTAAAACTTAACCTTACCCGTATCTATAGAAGCCCGCTGAATAAAAAATTAAAATGGTAATTGCAGCTTTTTATTTCACAATTCTGACTTTTTTCTTCCTATTTCATGTTTACATCTGACTTTTTTTCTTAGAATTGTGTCATATAAACTCCCAATTCTGGCTTTTTTTCTCAGAACTGTGAGATATAAATGCACAATTGTGAGTTATTAAGTCAGAATTGTGGGATATAAACAAATTACAAGAAATAAAGTCAAAACTGCAAGATATAAACTGACTTTGTATTTCACAATTCTGACTTTTTTCTCATGATTATGACTTGTGATTGAGTTTATATCTCACAATTCTGTTTGTATGAAGAAATCCTGAGAAAAAAAAGTTTTCTGAGGTAAGAATTGTGAGGTAAGTCGCAGTAACCTTTTTAACAAATTGTATTCAGTGGCGGAAACGGGCTTCCGTACATATCCCACCTCAATAGCAACAAATGCGTTTTGCAATACAATATGATCACAAGTACATTGTACTTATTTTTGATGTAAGTACATAGTAGTTAAGGCCACCAAATGATACCAAAACTTAAACTGAAATTTTAGATTTAGTTAAATAAACATTATGCTTTTCAGAGTGCCATGTGATAAATAAAACCAGTCATATTAAAAATGTTTGCAACAAACTTTCTCACCATAAATTTTTAACATATTTATTTAGCATAAAATTCAGCTAAAATGTTTTACACATTTTACATATTGCTACTCTAGCATAATTTTTGGTCACCGTGAAGTCCATGAAGTGCATCCACAATGAAGCTTACTAACACAGTACAAAATATCATAAGAAGCTCTAATTAAATCCTAATATTTTTGCTGTTTCGGCCGAATATTTAAACTTCAATGAAATTTAGTGCATTGGATTTTTAATCCAATAACCCCAAGAAAAGGCAACATTTAAAATGTTCTAAACAGCATTTTTTAAACATTTCAAATGTCTTGTCCTGTATGAGCATGTGGGATTTCATGGCGATTGGCCACTGCTTCCAGACAGACACGTCTTAACAACACAGGCACCGCCTGCATCTCCTTTTCACTGTTTCTTTCTCTGTCTCTCTCACATACACTCGTTCTCCTTAGGCTTCTATCAGAACTGATAAATGTATTTCTCAAGAGCCTTTGCTTGATGACTCCAGTGAAGACCCACTTTTTAAATTGCGAGTGACCGTCACTTTCCACGGCTATTTGGATTAGATAGACGTGCAGTCAGATTTGCCACAACAGCGATGCCGCCGCATCGCTCCATCATTCCTGCTTCATTCATATCAAACAGACATTTACTGACTATTAGCCTGTGCCACTATATCACTAGGATGTTTACTGGTGCATCCGGAGCAAATTGGTAATGAAGTAATCATACGAAATCACACGGGCCGCTCGCCTGCTGCGTCAGTGCCTGCCGCTATGTGAGAACTTAATAGGAATGGAAAGGCGATCTCTCCCTCTATAGCTCGTGCCCTGCCGCTGCATATTGAGATGCTAAATCAAAAACACGCTTTGCTCCTTTTTCTTTGCAAAGAAAGGGAGAAAAAAAATGCAGGAAGGGCTAGCTGGAAAATCGATTGTCGCAGTGGCTCACGTTTCCAGTCATATCGGAGTGAGAGAGAGAGAAAGGGAGAAAGCAGTCTGGGATGAGACGGCTTTTATATCATATTATGTCACCAGACGACTCACCACCTGATTCTCTCATCAGCTTACCAGACAAACCCCTTCCCTCCTATTGCTCTTTCCTATTTTTTCTGTTAGATGGGAGAGTACACATGCTGGCCTAGTGCCCTGAATAACACACTAGACTTCTATAGTAAATAAAGACGTTTATGGTTTATTTTTATTGTATACAAACTGTTATGATGAGGCAGTTTAGTGTTTTGAGTTGAGTGGATGAAAAGAATATTCTGGATTCTCAATTAATGGTTCAAACAAGTAATTTCACTTGATCTGGATTACAGTGAAACATTTACAATGTAAACGGGGCCGGTTTACAAACTTAAGAATCTCAAAATTTCAAGCTATATGATTTCAGTTGTCTGTGTTATTTCCAATTTTACAATTTGATCGCCATTACACTTAACAGCATAACTCTAACGTAACTCTAAAGCAACTGTCAAATAGATTTATAGTTTTGCATCTCAAATATACAAGTTTTACTAGAACAATTATTGTACAGTATGTGCCTTTTGTAAAATTATAAGCTTTAAACAAAATTTGTTTACATAATTGGTAGTTTTTACACATTAATTGTTAGTAAAATTTAGAAATAATTACAAAAAACATCTATTACCACACTAAATTAAATGTGAAGTTGTCAAGTAGAAAGACTGAACTCTAAAGCAACTGTAAAAATGATTTTTAAAACTTTGCAGCTTAAATATATTTTAACAGAACAATTATTCTACAGTATGTGCTTGTAAAAATTATAACTTGAGAAAAAAATTTATTTTGAAAAGTTGTTAGTAAAATTATGTAATAATTGCAAAGAAACATCTAGTAACACATTGAATTAAATGTGAACTTTAGAAAGACTGAACTCTAAAGCAGCTGTAAACTGTTTTTTTTAAACAAAAAACAAGTTTTAACAACAATTATTGTACAGTAAGTGCTTTTGTAAAATTAAAAGCTTCAAAATATAAAAGTACATAAATGTGAAAAAATTATTGCTTAGTAAAATTTAAAAATACTTACAAAGAAACATCTAGTAACATTGAATAAAATGTGAAATTTTTAAGTGCAAAGACTAAATTCTAAAGCAACTGAAAAAATGATTTTTACAGCTTTGGAGCTCAAATATACAAGTTTTAGCAAAACAATTTTTGTACAGTGTGTACAGTTTTTTTGGTAAAATTATAAGCTTAAAAAATAGGTGTAGATGAATGTGAGAAATTATTACTTTGAAACTATTTTTATGCAGAAATTAGTTGTAAAATTTAGAAATAATTAAAGAGAAACGTTGTAGCTACACATTGAATTAAATGTGAAATGTTTTAAATAGAAATACTGAACTCTAAAGCAACTGTAAAAAAGCATTTCTACACAGAGCCGTAGTTCACTGACAAGCTACGCAAACAGCTGTCATTATTGCAAATGATTTCTTTCGATTTCATAATCGCGTGATTACATTGTTTGCGATAATGAACGCGATATAGTATAGCTTTTTAGTGAATTACGTACTAAATGCTGCTCCATCTGAAAGCACCTGTTGGAGATTTACTACTGATTACACAGCGGGCTTTACTGAAAAAATGCATGTGACAGTTGCATTCGATTAATTGTGCAGCCCTAAGTTATGCTGTGGTGACCAATCCGCATCCAATGCTAGATCCAAGACTCATTCTATGTGTGAAATTTCAGCACAAATATGCAGGCAGAAAACCCATTGCCTAATGTCAATAGTGTAGTGATGCATGTCACTTTCAAGCCAAACAGCTTTCTGGCACATTACCAGCTGAACCTGATGTGAAATCTTTGTGGGGAAATATTTTCCATTCTAAAAAATTCCCAGTCATTTGGATTCCTATTGAAATGGCTGGATTGCCTACAAAGATTAGTCAATGTGGCTGCACCCTTATAATAGGTGCCAGTTGTTTTCTTGTTTGCTTCTCACATTTCTTAGTTCTTAGTAAAGGTTTGATCAACTGTTTTTATAGATGATATTTAGAAAGCAGAAGGCAGTGAAGTAATAAAGCTGAGCTCTAAGTCCTTCATCTCTTTCATTTTTTCAAGGCATAGTTTTCTTGTGTTCACATGTATTTTTAAAGGCTCTTTTGTTTCCATGGTGATGCAGCGTGTCGGCGCAGTGAGGTTAAGGACAGTTGAGCTGCACTGCCTCATTTTCTGTCGCTCACTGTCATTCTTTCATTCAGCTTCTTTCATTGTCCTGCGTCCTCGTTCAAATACGGGTCAGGTTCACGTTTACTAAAGCGCCAAGACATGCCGTGCTCTTCATGAAGGACAGATGTGTTTAGTAGGCTTGTGCACAAAGACATTTGGTGTAGTGAAAATCCAGACACACATGCTGAGCAGCTCAATATTGTCTGAATTTTTTCTCTATACTTTTATTTTTTTTAATTTATTAATTTGATAATTCATTCTTTTGTTCATTCATCAGTTTGTTTAGTCATATACGCATTCATAATTTCATTCTCATTCATTCGTACATTCGTTCATTTCTTCAGTCTATTTATTCATGTTAATTCGTGTGCACATTCATTCACACATTCAACTGGATTTGGACTTCATAATGTTTGGGTCTTCAGGAATGCGCATGAGAACATTGGAATATTTGAACGAATGAATGAATGAATGAATGAATGAATGAATGCACAAAGGAGGACTGAATATAAATAAATGAACAATCGATGGACCAAAGGAAATGATGAATGATTTGACTGCATGAATAAACTGATTGATGAATGAATGAACGAATGAACGAACGAACAGACAAGTGATGAAACTGCAAAGCAAAAATGGACAAATGAATAAATGAATAACTAATGAATGAATGAACATACTGAATGATTGAATGAATGAATGAATGAATGAACAAACAAATGATGGACCAAAGGAAGTTATGAATAAATGAGTTTATGAACAGTCTGAATTAATGAATGAATGAATAAATGAACAACTAATGAATGAATGAACAAACAAGCATAATGAACACATTGAATGAATGAATTGAATGAATGAATGAATAGACAAGTCCTGAAACAGACGGATGAATGAACAGACAGATAAATTAAGAAAAAATGGACAAATGAATTCAGTTGGTTTGTCTATATATTCATCAGCTCATTTACTTATTCATTCAACTGATCCTACATTCTTTCATTTATCAGTAAGTTTGTTCATACTCATCAGTTTGTTCATTCATTCATCATTTCCTTTGGTCCATGATTCGGTCATTCATTCATTCATCATTTCCTTTAGTCCATCATTTGTTCATTTGTTCATTTGTTAGGTAATTCATTTGTTTGTTCATTCCTTCATTCAGTTACTCATCAGTTTGTTCATGCACCCATTCATTTATCATTCCTTTGGTTCATCATTCGTTCATACATTCATTCATCAGTGTGTTTGTTTATTCATTCATCATCACCATTCGTTCGTTCATTCTTTTATTAGTTTATTCATTCATATGTTCATTCATTCATTCATTGATCAGTTTGTTCATACACTCTTTCATTCATCATTTCCTTTGTTCCATCATTCGTTCATTCATTCACTTGTTAGTTCATTCATTCATTCATTCATTCATTTAGTGAGTTCATTGTGCTTGCTTTTCATCCATTCATCAGTTGTTCACTTATTAATTTGTCCAAATGTTCTTCATTCATTTGTCTGTTCGTTCATCTGTCAGTTTAATGACTTTTCTGTTTGTTCATTCATTAGTTTGCTCATACACTCATTCTTTTATAATTTCCTTTGGTTCATTCATTTATTCATTCATTCATTCATGTATTGAGTGAATCAGTCGCTGTGTTTATTGTGCTTATTTTCTCATTCAGTCATTTTTCATTAATTCATTTGTCAATTTTTTCTTAATTTATCTGTCTGTTCATTCATCCGTCTGTTTCAGGACTTGTCCATTCATTCATTCATTCATTCATTCATTCAGTGTGTTCATTGTCCTTGTTTGTTTATTCATTCATTCATTCATCAGATTGTTCATACACTCATTCATTCATAACTTCCTGTGGTCCATCATTTGTCTGTTCATTCATTCATTCATTCATTCAGTATGTTAATTCATTCATTAGTCCATTTTTGCTTTGCAGTTTCATCACTTGTCTGTTCGTTTGTTCATTCATTCATCGATTGGTTTATTCATGCACTCAAATTATTCATAATTTCCTTTGGTCCATCGTTTGTTCATTTGTTTATATTCAGTCCTCCTTTGCGCATTCATTCATTCATTCATTCGTTCAAATATTACAATGTGCTCATGCGCATTCCTAAAGATCTGGCAGTGACAAATTAAAGTCTTGACAGATATTTGGACCCAAATATCATAAAGCCCAAATCCAGTCTTTTTTTTTAATGTATTCAGCATTCATGCATATATCAAGTTAAAGATCATTAATCAAGCCCATAACTACAAAATGACTAATAGTTAATCAAAACGTTTGTGTATTCCATGTACTCAACAGGACTTATTAGAAAAATGTGTTTATTTAATTTCAGCCACGTGGTCAGGAAAGCTGGAATATTATTTAAGCTTTTCAGTCAGCTGTGGCGGCCCACGATTCTCAGAGTTTAAGCACTGAACTCTAGAGGAGAGTTTTGGGTCAGTGCAAAGGCTGCAAAGGGCCACTAAGAAGTTCTCAACACCCGACCAGCTGAACTGACAAGCCATTACTGTTGTAATTTTAGATCTCAGTTTTTCTCTCTCTTCGACTGCAGAGTTGACTGTGGGTCTAGACGGACAGCAAATAGAGAAGGCCAGAGATTGAGAGTGGATATAATGTCCTCACATCCAAATGCTGGAGTGTGTGTGTGAGAGAGACAAAGTGAACCTATATCTTTAATCTGCCAATACATCACAGAGCTCTATCTGCACAACTCTTCTTCACCTTTAACCCCTTTCAGAATGAAATGTGTGTGTGTGAGAGAGAGAGACCTTTTAACGACAGCCTTTAACTAATAGTACAGGCATGGCCATTGTAACCCTTCTAAGTCTGTTTGTCGCCCAAGGCTTTGCTACTGCAGTTCACTCTGGCAGAAATATAATAATTTGGAGAGTTAATAGACCTATAGAATGAAGGGAGTGAGAAAAAAAAGCAACAAGAGCTGTTGACACTCTCCTAAAGAGGTCTTTTAAAAGATCTGATGTGATTTGTGACACTCGCTTTTCCAACCAGATAAGGGGGCTCTTGCCATCTCAGTTTCCCCACCTGCCAACTGCAGAAAGAGGGAAAAGTAGAGGGATTTTTTTGGGTTTCCCCCCTCAGGTTTCATCTTCTGACAGCATTCTCCTTAGATAGCACTCGTCTCCAAAGCCTTTGCTCTGTGAGCCACATCATATTAGGGCTCTGAAGTTGTGACTGTGTGTTTTAATGTCTTGAGGCAAATTGTATTTTTAAGACACAGTTGAACAATAAAGAGAGAGGAAGAAAGGATGAGGGGGAAAGTTACAGACAAGCCAAGCGAGCGAAACTAAAAGCAAAACTTCAACTTAAACTCTACTAACTGAATCTGACACATGCACACACACACAAAAAACTTTTTGAACTAACAGCGTAAAAACAATCAAAAAGTTACGTGGATAATATTATTGTTCTTCTTCTTCTTCTTCTTCTTCTTCTTCTTCTTCTTCTTCTTCTTCTTCTTCTTCTTCTTCTTCTTCTTCTTCTTCTTCTTCTTCTTATTATTATTATTAAAATGGCTAGTAATAATTTTAATAACAGTATGTGTATAATAATAATAATAATAATAAATTAACAGCAATAATTTGAATAACAGTGTGTATAATATTAGTGATTTTATTTAGTAACAACAACACTGTATTATTGTTGCTGTTATTATTAAAATATAAAAAAGAATATTAATACAGATTATTATTGTTATTATTATTATTATTATTAAAATGGGTAGTAATATTTTTAATAATAGTACTTGTATAATAATAATAACAATAATAATAGTAATGATAATAATTTAATAGCAATCATTTGAATAACAATGTGTATAATGTTACTGATTTAATTAATAACAACAGCAACACTGATATTTAGTGTTGCTGTTATTATTATTAAAATATAAAAAAGAAATGAATGCAGAATATTATTATTATCATTAAAATGGCATTATTATTATTATTTAAATGTATATAGTTAAATATAATAATAATAATATGAAATTAATATTAATTATATTATATGATATTAATTAGTAACAGCAACACTGCATTATTGCTGTTTTTATTATTAAAATATAAAAAATAATATTGATACACATTATTATTATTGTATCAATAATAATAATAATAATAATAATAAAATGAATAGCAATAATTTGAATAACAGTGTGTATAATGTTAGTGATTTTAATTAATAACAGCAACACTGTATTATTATTGCTGTTATTATTATTAAAATATAAAAAACAAATTAGTACAGATTATTATTATTATTATTATTATTATTATTATTATTTTAATACTACTACTAATAATAATAAAATTAATAGCAATAATTTGAATAACAATGTGTATAATGTTAGTGATTTTAATTAATAACAACAACAACACTGTATTATCGTTGCTGTTATTATTATTAAAATACAAAAAATAATAATACAGATGATGAAGATGATGATCATTATTAATATTAGTAGTAGTAGTTGTTGTAGTAGTATTTAAATAGGTAGTAATTTAATAACAGTATGTCTGTATAGTTAAAAAGCTAATAGCAATCAATTGAATAACAATGTGTGTAATGTTAGTTATTTTAATTAACATCAAGAACACTGTATTATTGTTGCTGTTATTATTATTAAAAATACAAATATTATTATTATTATTAAATGGGTAGTAATACATTTATTAACAGTATGTGTATATAGTTATTATTATTATTATTAATAGTAATAGTAATAATAACGTTTATTTATTTATTCTTTATATCAGTGGCAGTCGATAGCATGATTCAGAAGCCGTCGATAGAGCTTATTTTGAACATTCCTTTCAGATGACTCAGAATCATCTTTTTCCCTCTAGCAGCTAGTCTGGCCTCTATAAACATCCTTGAAGTGATCATAAGACTGGGTTTCCCTCTTCCCGTTCCCCTGACAGGTGTGCACTCATGTGCCTGTGTGTTTCCCCTCTCCTTTCCTGAGCTGATATTGTTATTATAGCTGTGCTGAGTGAAGGAGTGGAAGGCTGAGCGGTGTGCCAACTAGAGCAAAAGCTTTCAGTAGAGTGGAGGAGGAAATTTCATGCAGGAAAGCTGGTAAAGCAGTCCAAGGCGGCAGAGAGGCGTTTTAGAAAGCATCGCAGGGAAATCCTGAACGACTGCAGGGCTCTTGACCTCTGACCTCTCAAAGTCATGTGACTCAGATAGCGGGAAGTGCAGCTGAACCTGAATGAGTCAGCACTGATTAAAGGCAGAGGAAAAAGCTAAAATGAAGCAAACACACCAAAAAAATCAGTAGCTGTCACTTACCAGTCGTGACTCACGGTATGTCAGACATGAGTAACACACACACTCATTCGCTGGCAGATGTTTCAAACATCCAGAAAAGGAGCTTTTACTGTAAATGCCATCATTCTGGATTACATAAAGTAAATTAACGTGACACGGTAGACTAAAACTTAATGTCTACCAGCCACTAACTTGTTAAGTGTCTTAGTGCGGACTCATGCTATCCATCAACACACACACACTAAATAAGTCTGGCTTTTTCCTCTGTATGATGAGTAATGTTGTCCTCTGCTCCCGGAGAGGATTGGATGACTGCTGTATAAAGAGGTGTTTAGTCATGACGTCAGCTTTTAGGCTGACCTGAAAGGCTACTTCTCCATAGGTTCCCTCAGGAATTTCTAATGGGTTTTTAGAATAGTGCATGTAGATTGATTTTTGTTTTTTAAAAACATACATTTCTGTATAAGGACTACAACAGTTGTCTGATTCATCAAGCATATAAACTGACAACTTGATGGTAGTTGCAGTGCTAAGCAACTTTGCAAGCAAGTATGACTTTAAAAGACCTTAGGAATAAAAACATGACTGTGAGGGACAGAACTACAGTATGTTCAATGGACTGTACTGTTGTTTATCTTTCTGAAGTAGATGAAACTTCATAAAACTGTTCTGAAAGTTTTAAGTTATGAAAAGTTACCTTTATATAGCGTGTGCCATTGATTTCGACCATGTTAAAAGGGAAATATCATAAAAATCTGACTTTTTCTGTGTTTAAATGCTATAATTGGGTTCCCTGTGCATCTACCATCCCAGAAAACAGACAATGGGAAAACCCACGGTGCCGCCATTTTTGTTTTTGCGATTTCTTTCCCAGCTGTTTACTTTCACAGACATAACCGACTGTGTTTTCACAACACTTGCGTTTATGTGTTCACTGTTTAAGCGCGTTAAGACATAAAAGAGAACCCAGTTTAGTACTCACATGCCATGTGACAGCCACTTTCTGTTTGCGTGCGCTTATAAAACCGTATATCAGAAGTTTAAACTGATATGGTTTAAAACACTTGATTTGAGTGCGATAGACATGATAATGAAAACCAAACAGATGTTTTTTTTTTTTTTTAGCAGGGTGTCTGAGATAGGAGCTGTAAAGGCACAGCCCTATTCTGGAAAAGGGGGCGGGGAACAGCAGCTCGTTTGCATTTAAAGAGACATGCATGAAAACAGCGTGTTAGACATTTTCAAAATGATATAATAAATGATCTGTGGGGTATTTTTAGATGTACCTTCACAGACACATTCTGGAGACACCTAAGACTTAAATTACATTTTATAAAAAGGGGCGTAATAGGTAATAATAGCCCTTTAAATGTAATATGTTGACTAACCTGATTACGGTCTGTAATGTGAGTTTCTACCAAAGTTGTTTGACCAGTCACATAAATTGACATCCTTGTGGTATTTGTAGACCTTTTGTAGTAACTTGTTATCAACTTACGTTTTAAAGCACAGAATGGCTTTAAAATCTATGTTTGAGGTAAGCCAGTGTGTTATGTTGTAAAAAAAAAAATCCCTTCAATTAATGTTAAAGACGTGATTGACTAGCAACTTTTTTGTGTGTGTGGATGTGTTTCCTGTTAAAACCGGAAGTTTAGGAGATGACATACTAGCCGAGTGTCTATCCAAAGTTGTGAACTTATGTGAAAAAGTGGAATATTGCATAAAACATTTGCACCGTTTCCATCCAACGAGTCAAATAGAACAAAAGCATCACCTACACATTACAAACTAACACTAAATATCAATAATAAATGTAGGAGAAGCCACTGTGAAAATGACTTTTTTTATGTGTATGAAGGAATTTGTTCAACGAATGCATTTTCATCTCCCATTAATCACATTAACCGTTTTTCACACAAGTCAAAAACCACCTCAAGCGAGTTTAAAAACATTTTTGTGAATTAAATGGTTTTTCTTTTCCCGAAAATTGCCATTTTCATCACTTGTCTCTGATGCAATACTTCAAAATGCGCATAAAAACAGGATGATGAAAGCATAGCTATTGATATTCTCATTCTAAACCCCCTTTGACTGGACACAAATATGTGTAAAGTGGGAAGATTCAATCAGTATCTTCAATCTTTTCCTGCACTGTGAATTTTAAATGTGTTAGAACTGAATTTTTTCAGTTAATTTTGTCAAGCACGCTGGCATCTATATTGCTTCAAAACTGATGCACATTGACTTACAGCCACTAAACTAATTTTGATTTCATTGGGTCTTCACCCACAGACTTTTAACCGCAAACTGAACTGCTCTATTACAAGGTGTGTGTCTCTCTCTCTCTCTCTCTCTCTCTCTCTCTATGTGTGTGTGTGTGTGTGTGGATCGTGGAGGTCAGGGCAAACCCAAACTCAGCAACCCCATTCTCGCTGTCAGAAAGAATGATGACAGACCCCACAGCTCTGATCGGCGGTCAGTCTGATGTGATGAAAGCGTCTTTTATTGTTTCATAAGGTTTGAAGCACTGAGATACACAGCAAGGCTTTTGTATCAAATTGTAGCTATTATTCTTTGCGTTCGGTTTCACTCTAAAATGACTCATAAGTGGATGAAAATGACTCAGCATATTTTGGTTTCCTGCTTGTTGGATTCTGGTGTGGGTAAAATTCCAAGCTTTTCCCCTTCCATTAGATACACCACAATATTGAGTGAAAATGGTGCCCTCTAGTGGGAGCTCCTGGTAGTGGGGTGCTAAGCAGACAGTCAGGCTCCAAGCAGTCCGGGTGAAGATGCAAATCAAAAAGCCATTAGAGAAAGCCAGTGAGTTAAATCACATTTGTGAAGGTTGCACAGATTGATTTACATAGAGAGAGAACGTGTATCCTGAATTCAAAGTAACCATAATCCCGCTCTCTGTATCCATGGAACATGAGGACTTTTTGCGTCAAGTGTTCGACTGACCAGCCCACATAATTATTGATTATAAAACCAATTAAAGTTACGTCAATGTGACGGGAATGTCAGACTGCAGCAAAATCCAGATGAAATAAAAAGCCTCATCTGTATTAAATATCAGTTTAATGCCACGTCAAAACCAAAGATGAGCTCTGGGTTTGACACTTATCATGTGGCATCTCTGTTGCATCATGGTGTGGGTACAGAAATACACATGGTAGTTACATTACCCATAATTCCACACATCCAAATGTTGTCGGTTTATGATATCAGGACAGATGGGATGCAGTTCAGTTAACTGGCAGTATACTTTGAAATCTTCAAGGCTTCATTTATAAAGTACTTGGGCATTAAATCTAATCAGTAACCCTTCCATGTTTCTATAATCCTCTTAACGGCAAGAGAGAGAGAAAGAGTGTGTGTGTGTGTGTGTGTGTGTGTATGTAGAAGAGGAAAAAATCAAATAAATGAGATGAGTTTGCATTCATATATTAACCATAGTGAAGGTTACAGGTTCATGCTATCATTGAGTGTGCTGTTATTTTGGTGTGTGTCACTGGTTCTCTCCGGGCTTTGACTCACCTTTCAGTCGCGGGTGAGCGTGAGGCCAGACTTAATTGAACACTAGCAGGAAGCGTGACTAATTACCCAGAGGAAGCAGCCTGACTTGCTGCAATGCTGCAATCGCTGCTCTTCCGAATGCAATACATTCTCACTGATATCCACTTATGGGATGTTAAGTCAGGCTGATACAGGAACACAAGTGTGCTGACTCACCGGGACCCGCATCTCTGCTAGTTTCTATTTTTCATAACGGCCAGTCATCCTTTATTAACAGGACGGCTTGGGCAGTTTTTTCTTGATTGGGAAATACAGGGAAAAACTACTGCCTGTTAACCTACATCTTTTGATGACTGATAATGATAATGAATTGCAAATCTAGATCCTAGTGAGTCACCTACATGGGCAGCTGCTTTCACAAACATAATGGGACTTCATAAGTGACTGATTTGGAATGCTCTAGGCTGCACAAACTCATGTGAAGTGCAAGAAGACTTGACTCACAGTTGACCCTTTGCAAAGACCTGTCCCCTTTAGCTACTGCTGTTATATCCAGCAAGCAATGGTGCTTTCACACCACACATGTTCTCAGGCAATTAAACATTCATCACGGAGCAAAGAGGACACTGACAAAGCGCCAACAGACAAGACAGAGTGCGTTACGTTTGGTATGAAAAGTCTCAGCTTATAAATTTTGCCAATATATACTGTTTTGTGGCTGTTTAATGTGTCGTGACAGATTGTCGTAGCGCCCCAGTTCGAACAGCACATGAACCGATCGTCTTTTCATATTTACTAGTTAAAGCAGAAAATAAACATGAATGAACATCCGAAGGTATTGTATTTCATCCACGGAAAAACATCAGTACATACCTGTTTTCAAGTTTAAGTCCGTCAATGTTAATTCTGATTTGTCGGAAGAAAGACAGATTCGGTGTGAGGATTGGTCAGTCAGTCTGTCAATCAAACTCCAGTTTGACATCAGCATTTTGCTAAACTAATATAATCTTGCTTTAATAAGCATAAAAATGCAATTCATTTAATTAGTTTGGACAGTTTGAATGCTATTACTTTTAGACAAGTCTTTTATGCTCACCTAGACTGCATATATTTGATTAAAAATTCAGTAAAAACTGTAATATTGTGAAATATTATTACAATTTCAGATAACTGTTTTCTGTTGCAGTATTTTTTAAAATGTAATTCATTCCTTTAATCCAAAGCTGAATTTTCAGCAGCTATTATTCCAGTCTTCAGTGTCACATGATCCTTCAGATTCATTCTAATATGCAGATTTGCTGTTTGAGGAACATTAATTATTATCAATACTGAAAACAGCTGTGTTGCTTAATATTTTTGTGGAAACTTCTTTGATGAATAGAAAATTGATATTCAACTTTCACGTTTATTTGAAAATCATTTACAAAAATGTGTTTTGAATATAACATTTATTTAAATTAGAAACATTTTGTAATGTAAATGTCCTTACTGTTATGTAAACATTTTAAGTAACGTCCTTTTGTCCGCTGAAAATTGGACTTTATAACTCGGAATTTCAAGTTTATATCTCACAATTTAGAGAAAAAAGCCAGAATTGTGAGTTTTTATCTCCCAATTCTGATTTTATAACTTGCATTTGTGAGTTTATATCATGCAATTCTGAGAAAAAAGTCAGTATTGTGAGTTTATATCTCGGTATTCCGACTTTATAATTTATAGTTTATAGTTTTTATCATGCAATTCTGATTTTATAACACGCAACTGCATTTAAATTAGAAATATCTATAAGTTTATTTGATTGATCGTATAATTATTTACTGTACTGTTCTATGATGCTTTAAAATGCTGTCTAGGTAGGCAGCTCGCTAGGTTTTGAAACACAGCTAACGCCTCTACCTCCATCCTCCCACACATCAGTCACTTGTTGCAGTCTAGCTGGTGCTCGGTAAGGAGTTGATGGAAGCTAATTACACGTTTGGTATTTACTTTTCTAAACTGGGTGATTTATTTAGCAAAGGTGGCTCTTACAGGTCTGCTGCTAATTATAGAGACATACGGAGTGACAGGAATAGCTTTGTGTCGCTAAGAGACGAAGCGGTACTAGCTAGTAGATGCTGTTTGTCAGGCTAGAGCCATCTACGTGCACACATTTTTATGACTAATACTGTGTTTTACGAGATAAAATAGTGAGTTTCACTCTCACACACTAAATTCTCAGTCATTTCAACCTTAGCGTTGTGAGTAACACTTTTAATGAAGTGTGTATGCAGTGTTAATACGCTGTTTACTTTCTATACATTCATAATACCTTATGAGCTAAACTTCTAATCACAGTTATGTGATATATTAACACTTAGTGGTTAATTATTTGACTTTTAAAGAGAAGTCATAATACCATACAGTCAAAATCACATTTTGAGTTTACCAAGTGTTGAAATGCAGTAGACAAGTATTATAATGTATTAAGTGCAGATACAATTATTCACGACAGCATAAACCCGATTACAATGTGTACCGTAATGCATTATGAATATCTTTAATGCATAATATATAGGCTACAGGCTTCATAGAAAGTGTTACTGAGCATTGCCGCATCCCAGCGCTACATTTCACCTTGAGACAACAGAATTATTTAAAGATTTAGATGGTTAAGCTCTATTTCACACAAGATCCCACTGGATATACTTTCATTTTTTTGCATAGCGCTCATTATTCCTTTCTGCTGAATGAAATGTGCTTACTAATTAGATGACAAATATTTCTCTGGAAGCATTGCCTGTTTTAGTAATGACATGTTTTGAAATGGGCCAGGCTAAGGGAGATTCCTCTTTTCTGCAACAGTGAGAGTAAGCGTGGCCATATTGTAGGTCAAAGTAAATAACATCTCGCTGTGTTTATTATGATTTCTGAGGTAATTGGTTGGATTACGGAGTGCTGTCACTCAAACTCCACCAGGGTCGAGATCGGGGTTGTCCTGGAGATGTAAATCTGGTCCTCATTGCAGTTTATTCTGGTCAAGATCTGCCCACTTGGACAGGCAGAGACTATTCGATGGACATATAAACCAACCAACCACGGTTGAAGTATTGTTCACCACAGTTATGTCATTTTTGAGGTTGCATAAAAGTTTTGATCCAATTAAATCTTGCCAGTTTTGCCAAATCTTCCCAACTAAGACTTGGAACAGTGTGTCCTTCACCATTTGTACTTTAGAAATGCAGGGAGCCTTTATAAAATGCCTTCAGCTTCCCGTAACTCTTGAATGTCACTTCAAGAAAACGGCTTATTTACTTTCTTCCCTCACATTTCTGTCTCTAGCTTTCTTAATCTTTGTATCTTTCTGTCCCTGCTTCTTGCTTTCACTCTCTCCACTTCCGTTGATTGACAACTGGAAGAGAATTTAAGACACTGGCTCCCCTGCCGTGAGGTCCTTCATATCTCTGTTTCAGCTCTCATCAAACGAGAGTGCTTTGTTGGCATGTGTCTGTGTAACAGATCGAAAAACTTTCCCACTTTTCTGGGCTTCAGAAAAGTATTTTAAAAGTTTTCAAGCTGAGTGTTTTTTATTCATGTTTTTCTTAAAGTTGAATCTACGGAAGCCTGTTTTCGCCACTGAATAAAAAATAAAACACAGTAATTGCGACTTTTCATAATTCTGACTTTTTTCACGCAATTGCGAGTTCTAAAGTTAGAATCGCGAGACAAACTCGCAATTCTTAGAAATAAAGATGCAATTCTGAGGAATAAAGTCAGAATTTAAAGATATAAAATCACAATTCTGAGAACGTATCAGTCTTTTTTTTTTCTCCTAAAAATTGGACTTTATAACTCTCAATTTCAAGTTTATATAACACAATTGAAAATTGCAAGATAAGAGCTCGCATTTCTGGTAAACAAAAAAAAATAAGAGTTGCGAGTTTTTATCTCGCAATTCTGAGGAAAAAAGTCAGAACTGAGAGTTTGTATCTTGCAATTCTGACATTATAACTTGCAATTGCAAGTTTACATCATGCAATTCTGAAGAAAAAGTCAGAACTGGGAGTTTATATCTTGCAATTCTGAGAAAAAGGTCAGAGTTATGAGTTTATATCTCGCAATTCTGACTTCATAACTCGCAACTCAGAGTTTATATCTCACAATTATGAGAAAAAAGTCAGAACTGAGAGTTTATATCTTGCAATTCTGACTTTATAACTTGCAATTGCAAGTTCACATCAAGCAATTCTGAGGAAAAAGTCAGAACTGGGAGTTTTTATTTTGCAATTCTAACTTTATAACTTCCAATTGCGAGTTTATATCACGCAATTCTGAGAAAAGGGTCAGAGTTATGAGTTTATATCTTGCAATTCTGACTTTATAACTCGCAACTCCAAGGTTATTTCTCACAATTATAAGAAAAAAGTCAGAATTGAGAGTTTATTTCTTGCAATTCTGACTTTATAACTTGCAATTGCCAGTTTACATCATGCAATTCTGAGAAAAAGGTCAGAATTATGAGTTTATATCTCACAATTCTGACTTTATAACTTGCAACTCTGAGTTTGTATCTCACAATTATGAGAAAAAAGTCAGAACTGAGAGTTTGTATCTTGCAATTCTGACTTTATAACTTGCTATTGCAAGTTTACATCAAGCAGTTCTGAGGAAAAAGTCAGAATCGGGAGTTTATATTTCGCAATTCTGACTTTATAACTTCCAACTGCGAGTTTATATCACACAATTCTAACTGTATAACTCACAATTCTGACTTTATAACTCACAACTGTGAGTTTATATCACAGTTATGAGAAAAAGGTCCGAATTATAAGGTTATGACTGGCAATTTTAAGTCGCAGTGAGTTAATATCTCACAGTTCTAAAAAGAAGTCAGATTGTGAGATAAGTCGTCACAATTACTTTTTTATGTATTTTTTTTAATTCAGTAGCGGAAACAGGCTTCCATATGAATCTGATTGGATTTTTATTACTGTTATTTTTCACTTTTGATTAACATTACACAATTACTTTTTTTTTTTTTTTTTTTTTTTTTTACTATAATACAGTCATATAAATTATAAACAATTTGTTCATCATTTAAAAAATAGACATTTTTATTTATTTATTTATTGTTGTTGTTGTTGTTGAAATATGACCTAGACATGTTCTTGAAAGGTTTTGTGTGGGAAACGTATGCACCTCAGGTTTTATAGACACACTACAGCCCATTTGCTTATGAGTAAAGGTATTTTATTTGTTGCTTGGCAGAAGTTCCAGCCATTAACAAGTGGCAAGGTTACAAATGTGTTTGCTTTTACAATGTGTTGCATTATTTCCCACTTAAAAAGGGATTTTTTTTCCATACAGTGCTCAAAGGAGAAGCATTTGGCTGTGAGTGTTTGTGGACCTTTAATGAAGCGACCATGGGGCTGACAGGTGCTATTATTGGGGACATTAAGTGAGATGAAGGGCTACTGACTGCCTTGGACAAGATAATGATGTTTGTTCTGGAAAGAGGAAAACCAGGAACAGTTTAAAGATGAAAAGGTTTGGCGTGGTGATATCTTCCAGATGTGTCCAGTTTGGGTCATGCGGTAGATCTCTCAAGGTGTCAACGTAGACAACCATGTTGCATAATACTATTTCTATTTCCCCATGTGAGCACTCAGGCTCAACAAGTTACCGCGAAGCCACGGTTCAAACAGAGAACCTTTCACTGTAGATCACAAACAAGTGTAATATCCAACTTATAATACAGAGGGAAAGACAAAAGGTCGTTTTACCATTATGTAACCTTGTTTCGCACGCATCATCATCATCCATTGATTTTCATGGTCTTCATCACTCTGGAGAATATTCTGTGAAGATACTTTAATTACCGAACGGCGGAGCTGGGAATTCTGTGTCTGTGTGCTTTAGTATGGATGTTAGCTGCTCCGTGGGGATTCTCGAGGGAAACTAGACTAAATGAGTCTCTGTTTGCACCGCTCATGAAGATTCTGATGTACTATCAACCTTCAAACAAACACAATTAACTCCATTGGCAGCTACTGACACTGATTAATTCAGGTCACTTAATGAATCGGTTGTGCGGGTCTTCTGTCAAGAGCACGCAAATGGCAAACCTGTTATCTTCCTACGTGCTGGTATTTATCCGATATATAATTAAAAAGGACATTTTGCTAGTTTGTTTACATTTTGAAATTCCATCAATGGGCCAATGAGAATGTGGTCTAACAGAGTGGGCAGCGGTTGGCACTCTATTAATTTCACTTTTGAGGTCTCAACATGAAGTGCATCTCCAAATGTCAACTTTATGCCAAGTCGACAATGATAATGTCATGCCAGGTGAGATGACGGGACATTTGTCATGGTCTCAGTGGGTTCAAGTTTGTGTAGGAGAGCATATAGGAGCACATCTTTCAGTGGGACGAGGGGCAGCCAAGGGCCAGTGCACACACAGGAAACTAGTACTGACAGCCCAACTGCTTGTACTTCCTGTCCAGTCCTTGCAGAACCGACAAACACTCTCACTCCGCTGAGGGTCTCGTCTGGGAGTGATGTTTGAAATACACATACGCAACCGTACACATGCAGTAAAACCCAAGACCCCATCTTCTTTCAATCTCCCCCAAGCCAAATGAGAGAATCACAGCCATATGTCAACCGTCTGCGCTTCCACTCGTGTGGCGGAACGCAGTGCCTCGTTATGAATGGAAAACTAGCATGAAATCAATGGAGAAACTGCATTAAACTCAGTGTTGCACAGACTGACGGCAAGTGTGTTATGGGTAAATAGAAGTGAGCTGCGTTGGCTGCCGCATCAGCCCTGATTCAGCAAAGTCTTGTTCGTCTCTCTGTTACAGTGTCACAAGATGATTTTTTTTTCTTGAGGTGTCTCTGAATACTGCGAACACAATCTGTATGCTCTCCCTCCGCTATTTATTCGATTATTTGTACAGGTGTTTAAAATCGTCCCCTTCATGTCATTCCGAACCAGTTTTTTTTGTCCATACGATGAAAGACAATGTGGTGCAATGTTGTTTTGGACTCTATTAACTTCATATATAAAAAAAAAAAAAAAAAAAAAAACAGCATATCTTTTGTGTTATACAGTCATACAGTTAAGGAGTGTAAATGATAAGAAAATTTAGACTTTTTGGGTGTTAAACACCACTGTTCAAAAGTTTGGGGTCATAAATAAATACTTTAATTAATTAAGGATGCATTAAATTGGAGGACTGCATTAAATCAGAAGACATTTACAAAGGTATAAAATGTTATTTATCTCGCAATTCTGATTGCAACATTTCTGCAATTGCGAGTTTATAACACAATTCTGAGAAAAAAAGTCAGAATTGTGAGTTTGTATTATGTAATTCTAAGAAAAAAGTTAAAATTGGGAGATAAAAAGTTGCAATAAGCTTTTTTTTTATTCAGTGGCAGAAACTTTTCATTACTGTAATACATAATTTTTCACTGTATTCATTTACATTACACAATTTAATATTTTTTTTACTAAAATGCAGTCATATAAGTTATAAACATTTCATGCATCATTTAAAAAATAATATTAAACTTTTATTTTATTTAATTTCATTATTATTTTAGTTTATTTATTTATTTATTGGTGATATATGGACTAGACATGTTCTTGAAAGGTTTTGTGTGGGAAACGTACGCACCTCAGGTTTTATAGACAAACTACAACCCATACAATGTCCATACAATGAAAGACAACATGGTGCAGTGTTGTTTTGGTCTCTATCTTTGTATTTAAAAAAAAAAATAAAAAATATCCAAATATTTTTTGTGATATACAGTCATACGGTTTAGGAACAAAATGAGAGTAAATGATGAGAAAATGTACACTTTTTAAACACCGCCGTTCAAAAATTTGGGGTCATAAATTAATACTTTTATTAATTAAGGATGCATTAAATTAGTCAGAAGACATTTATAAAAATATAAAATGTTTTTGAGCACCAAATCAGCATATTAGAATGATTTCTGAAGGATCATGTGACACTGAAGACTATAGCAATGGCTGCTAAAAATTAAGCTTTGACATCACAGGAATATATTAAAATGTAAAATATATTAACATTAATTAAACATTATTAAAACTGTTATTTTAAATTGTAGTAATATTTCACAATATTAATGTTGTACTGTATTTTCTTAAACAAAAAAAAAATGCCTTGGATAAGAGACTTTCAAACCATTAAAAAAATCTACCTGACGCAAAGCTTTTGAACTTTTTAAAACCTAAAAAGGTTCTAAAAATCAGAACACCATAGCAACTGCAAATAGGTCAAACAAATGCTTTAGTGACTACGCTAGGCTATGTGTTTTGCACTGGTGAGCACCACTTAGAAAAAAACATTTTTTTACACTATTTGTTTGTTGGAAATTTTTAAGAGCAAACTGGCTTTATAACAGCTTCCTGCTTTACTAACCTCTTCCTTTTGCCTTGATTTTGTTTTCAGTTACCATAAATTCCTCTAATAAGATATAGAAGGTTTTACAGTCCCGTACAGTACCATATAACTCAATTTACAGCATTGCACAACAGCCCTCAAGTGTTTCAGGGCTGTTAAATATTCCATATGTTTATGAAGCGCCTCATTTTTTATTAACAACACAATTCCATCCCTTTTCCACCCAGTCCTGTGATTCATAATCTAAACTTCATTTAAAGCGTTCAAATAAACCCCAAATAGGGTCTTTGGATGAGTCCGCAAGGCGATGAACTCGCAGACCCCTTCTGGCTGATGCATGACAGCTTTTCTCAGCAGCTGACTCCCCCTTTTGGCTGACTGTTGCAATCGCAGGCTTCCAGTACCTGCGCAGTTATAGGCACTGCATAGAGAGCAGACTGTAGAGAGAGCCGAACGCTGCCGTTTATCAGCGGGACGCTGAGGACGGGGACAACCTGGGCTCAGATACTCTTAAGAGGTACACACACTTCACTTGAGCTTAACTCTAGCAGGCTGAAATAGCAGGGACTGTTGACTGCTTCTTAGAGTCAGGGACAAAGCCAGGGGATTTGTGTTTTTGTTTGATGGATGTGTGTGTCTGGACGCATGTATGTGTGCGTTGGCAACCTGCTCGCGAGGGGAGGAGGCAGCGCTCATGAATGACGGCCGTATGAGTGTGTGTCTGTGTGTGTGTGTGTTCGTTTAATGCTGTGTGAACGCTGAGGGTGGCATAGTTGGGTTTTACAGTGAAGTGATGCATCAGCCAAACAAGCGCTTGCTCATTAATAGAGACAAAACCACAGTGTCAGAGCTGTTGGGATGAATCGAAAATAATGGGTCGCGAGAAAAGAAACTGTGACGCATGATAAATAGCTGTGAGTGAAATAACGGGGAGCTAGGGCATTAGATTAATGCATTTTAGATAGGATCCAGCACACATCTGGGGACTAAGGAGCATCGGGACTGACTTTGGGATGTGCTTCGGTTTGTGTTCATGTGAGCTTCTGCCGGTCTCACAGTGGGAAACACCAGCAAGTTCACCCCCTAAAATAACGGGACGGGAAACTGTTTAACCTTGGCTCGGTGCACTTCCCTCCGTGAAACTATCGGATTGAAAGACTGCTTTACAACCAGTTTCCTTTTGCCATAACAGTCGCTTATTTACAGCTGCAGACCGGCCCGTTTCACCCTCCCTCATGCCTGAGTTGTTAATGGCAGCATTGATTAAAGCATTTACAGTTTGCTGCTGGTTGTCATGTGCATTGGAGATGCCGGCTTGCTGGTAACAGAGCTTCTCTTCGCTGTACTGTTCATTACCTAGGCTGATGAAAATGTTAATGGTGGTTTTCAGATAAACCAATCTGTTTCTAAAAAAAGTAAATGACTGTGGTAATGGTTCTCTCAGGGAGATTTCATCTGTATCCAATGCTGTCCTCATTACCAGAACATGGAGATACTTCTTTAGCTCTGTTTTAATGAGAATCTCCTCTTCCTCTACCTGTCAGCTTTTTTTTTTTTTTAATTTTCATTTTTTGCTTTTAAATCCCAAGTTAAAGCTGAAGCGTGTAATTTCTCTGACGTTAAATACCTTCTTTTATCCCAGCTTAATATGCAGAGACAACTTCAAGTAAACCAATTTTCCCTGAAAAGTGAAAACACTTTGGCTCGGTGGTGTTTTCAAAACATTGCTTTGTTTGTTTAGCATCCCAACCGGCCATGCACGGCAACATAAACTCAACCAATAGCGTTTGTGGAGGGGTTGCTTGTCTGGCCAATGGTAGGAAAGTTTGTGAAACCTGTTTGCAAACAGATAGCACAGAAATTAGTCAGCTTTTAGGTGACATTTCACATGTATAATTTTGACAGACCTGAGCACCATTTTTAACCCTAGTTACGAGCCCTGACTTTTATAGAGTGAAATGTACAACTGCAGGACATTATTAATCAAAAAGTACAGCAGTCATTCAATATTCATGAACTTTATATGTTGAACAGTGAACAACCAAAAAAAAAAAATAATTAAATGTTTTTGGTGGTTATCATGGTCCAGCTGGACCAGCTACACCAAAAAGCAGATCCAACAGCATTTCCATTGACAGTCATTCAAAAGCACCTGTGTAGTCTGACTTAAAATAGCATGAAAAAGACATTTTTCCATCTTTTCTTGTGGTGCTGTCAGCACTGTCATTTTCCTACATCTTAGAGCAGTGTTGGGAAGGTTACTTTGGAAATGTAATAAGTTACAGATTGTAAGTTACCCTATTTAAAATGTGGTGTAACTATTTCAGTTACTTATATTACTAGTCAGGGTTCCCACGGGTCCTTGAAATCCTTGAAAGTTTGTGAATCTGAAAATTTTTTTTTCAAGGCCCTGGAAAGTTTTTGAAAATAAACATGCATAGATACAGGTCCTTGAAAGTGCTTGAATTTATTTTTTGCAAGAAGCTTACTGGAAAAAAATTCCATATTATTCCCTCCGGGCCGCTAATGTGTTATTTCACCAACATTTCGTGGTCTATGCATACTACCTTGTTTGATTTACGTTAGTTAGGGTGACCATACGTCCTCTTTTCCCCGGATATGTCCTATTTTTGAACCTAAAAAATGTGTGCACCTGGGATTTCTTTCGCCCAAAATGTCCGGGACTTGGCTTTTGCTTTCTACAGTCGCCATTCATTGTGTGTTTTTTTGTATTAAAGCCCTATGCTGGACTGTTTTGTTGATCCCGCCCCTGCTGAATGTTGGGCCTGCTCGCGCAATCATTCTAATATTGAATATAATTTTCGCGCTTCAGGGAGCCGCTATCGTATTCACTGTTCACTTTCACTTTCAATTTCGCAATCACACATACTCTGTATAAAGGGAGCACATCTTACAAGATCGGATATGAGCACATTATCTGCTAAGCAGCAAATCCTTCAGCAAGATTTGTCAGTCATCTCTCCTTATTGTCTTGACCCACAATCAGTTAAATCTGATTCCTGCAGCTTGTGTTGGATTGATTTTCTCCCGCAGGTTAAATGTTTGCAATATTGCATAAATTACATTTGACTGAAATGCTTGGACTGAAACATTTTGCATTCTATCTGTGATAAAACTCTGCAAGATATTACGTTTTGTGATGGCCGCTGGTAGAAAGCCTTTTAGGTGTGTTTATGATCAGTCTGCACAAGGAGAAAATATGCATTTTAGGTATGGAAATTAAATATTTTGAGTTTTGATGTGGGATATGGTCATTGCACTTTGGGGGCTTTTTAATTATAATAATTAAGACAAAGAATGGCTTGCCAGAGATCAAAAGGACCATCATTTGGTTTAATGCAAAAGAGAAATATGACGAACAGAATATCAGATCTCTGTCATATGACCAAAAATAAATGCAAAAAAAAAAAAAAATGCTTTTATGCATAGTTTTATTTGACACATCAAAACTGTAATAATGTATCCTACAAGGTAACACCGTGTAACCTTGGTATCACTTGAAATGTGTCCCTACTTTAAGTCCTTGAATTTGAGGGTATTGGACCTGGAAAGTCCTTGAAAGGTTCTTGAATTTGAAGTTTAACCAAGATGTGGGAAACCTATGTGGGGACTAGTAATGTAACCGATTACATTTGATTACTTTGTACTTTTTTTTTTTAAAACTGTTAATCATTTTCAAACATTTAAATCAGGCAGGGTTAATCTTAAAAGGAGTAGTCAAAGTTCCAAATCCTTCATCACTTGAATTAACTTTCTAATAATTAAATTTTAAAGCACTGGAACACACTTTTTAAAGCACTGGAACATTTTTTATCACTCGTTATGGTGGCAACTTTCAGACAGGTTGTAGCCTAAAGCTTTCAGCAGCAATGTGGATTGATGTAATTGGCAGACATGGTGTGCTGCAAATTCAAACAAGAGAACCAATCAAAAGCATCAGAATAGAATAGCTTTACTAAACAGTCTTTGAGGCATCATGCACATCAAAAACAGGCAAAGCAACCATTATTATTCAACATATCCTAGCTTTTTACAGAAAATATTCAAATGTAACCCCCTTTGCAGTCCTTAACATTTTCTTAAATAACTGTAATATAAAGGTCCATTGAAGTGCTTTGAAACACACAGCCTTATTCTATGTGTTGACGTAATTTCAACAAGGCCCTTTTTTAAATAGCCAGTAGCATTTCATTTATATCACAGCTTGAGCCAGAGCCGTTGAGCTAGCTAAGGCTGCATTTGACAGCGTATGACAACCACAATCTCATCCATATCGCGTTATCTATATATAAAATAGCATTCTGTGTAGAATTCAAATGTGTCTGGTACATTTTGTGGTCTGCGCAGACTCGCGCATATGATCCTCTCCTTGCTGCCGTCTCTCTGGACAGGAGCAGGCTGTGTGAGCGCTGCAGCAGTTTATGTGACACAACGCGAAATCAGACTTCATTCGCCCCAACAAAATGCGTATTTAGCCTACACTGTTTGAATTGTTCCCAATCCCCTGTATAGTGCTCTACATGCCAATTACCACACAGAACCTACAAATTCTGTGAAAAGGTGACCAATTTCAGCTGCAGATTGTAATTACGTAATTCCATTAGTTTTAGTTACTCCTCAACACTGCTCTAGAGTTATCATTAGTCATGTGGCTCAGGTGATCAGCTAACGCGTTGATGTTGTTAACCATTAATATGCAAATATGACCGTTAACCCCGGGTTGCAAATATACTGTGTGGAAAATCTGACCAACCAGGATTGTAGTGAGCAACAGAAAAGCATTAACAAGATAGCTGCTACTGGGCTAACAATTTTTGAAATGGGCACTAGTCTCTTGCTTTTCCTGTTGTTCCTTGCTCTCTCTCTCTTTTTGTCTCTGTCTTGCCCTCTCTCTCTCTGTCATTTCGTTCTCTCGTCTTGCTTTCTCTTTCTATGTCTCACTTGCTTTCTTTGTTGATCTCTGGGCGCTAGAGGCAATAAGAGGAAGACGGAGTGATTTCTCTTTCCTTCCTTTCAAAGGTCCAGATGGACATTTTCTGCCCGTCGAGCGTATGAACAACTGTGGCACTGCGGCACCCCTAATTCTCTCAGCCCTCCGTCAGGCAGGGAAAAGGGGAACAGGGTTGTACTGCAGAGAATCGCTGTCTTATTCTCTACTTCCTTTTCTGACCTTTCAACCACTGCGTCAGTTTACCTCACCTAGGTTATGCCAGAGAAATACAAATTCCTTCTAGATCCTGGGCAGCAGGATGAACCAAAACTTCAATATCATAGCCAGACCACAGCAGAATTCACCTGGTTTTCTTGATGCTGCGGAAATGTGTAAATTCTTAGCTGCTTTCTCTGCCGTGACTGGAGGTGTTGGCATGTGTGGTAGCGTAGCTGTTTGTTTACTCAACTCTCGGAGGTGACTGTGGTTAAGAGTGGTGAGCGAAAGCCTTTATTGGCTCTCTTTTGTATTGTGTTGCGTTAAGTGGGAGGATGACTAAAGAGCTCTTCATCACCCTGTTCATGTTAACGACTTTTTATCATATGCTGAAACCACAACAGATGAAACCTTTGAACTGTGGCATCTTTGAGCGGAATGCTCCCTTTTTCCTGGCGAAGGCATAAATGTGTTTAATTGGTCACTGTGTTTGAGGTGGCGAGAGAGTATGGATAGTCTTTTGTAATTTTATGAGGCATTACAATATGGTCTAAAATGAAACTAGCTACGTAAATGAGAATTCCTTTGAAATTTTACTAGGTTCGTGGGTGTAAGTGAAGCTTACCACTTTAAATGCATCTTAGTACGTCATTCATAACTTTAATTTTAAGCAGGGTGCAGATTGTGGGGGTTTGGGGTGGTCTGTTCATCATAATTAAGGCTGAAACTGCCTAAAGGAAGCCAGAACAGATCATGTTAGGATCAAAATCTGATTTTACTTTGACAAAACATGAAAAGTAAAATACATGCTGTCTGGATGAGCTGAAAAACTTGAAGCCCCCCACACTGATTTGAAACGTTACAGACAAAAGCCCCATACAGGCGATTCTATTAGAGAGAGGATGTGAGCACTGAGAGTGTCCCTTGCCGCTGGGGTGCTCTCACTTAAGTGGGAAATGGAAAACCGCTTGCCTCGTGTGCAATGAGATCTAATCCTAAAATCACAATGAAAGAGCAGAGCTCTAAGATTTGTGACATTACTTTTTAAGGGGCCCTAGAACAGACCCCTGAGGAACACCTATCCAAGGAATCTTTTAGACATATTACTGAGACACCAGGGGGTTGCATTTGTTAGAACAGACCAGGTATATTAAGCCATAAATAAGGACTTACTTAATGTAGAGTTTCCTGCGTCTTTTTTTCTTTAACTTCTGGTGCTGTTCTGAAACTGTTTTGTAACCCCCAAGCACTTAATTTAGAAGACTTCAACAATGGTTTAAAAACTCATTGTGCAATAGCACCATCCTTTAGAAAGGAATTAGCCTTTGGAAAAGTTAATTTGTTGTAAGTAGGTACTATCCTTGTAATCCCCACCTGATTAAATGGATCAGCTGTGTCACAATGTCATGTAAAGGCTGGATTCTATCCAGTTGAAAATCCAGATAATCTATTACAAATGTTAAGGCCTTATTGATAGTTTTGATTAAGTTGACCACATACTCAGGCCGGCTGCTTTGATGGCTGTTTTTCTCTTTCTCTTACTCTCATAATTTTTGTTTTCCTCTGTGGTTTTGGTCATCATGACTCAATGTTCTGTCAAAGAAACCACATACTGTACACCTTTTACCTGCTTAGGTCCTCTATGATATAAGTCTTCATTAATGTGTATTTTCTTACCTGATCTCATGGCGAAAATGTACCTGTGGGAACATTTTCGCAAGACACAAAATATGTACCAATCAGTGTAAATCAATGCAGTTTCCAACAGAAATGAACACAAGAGGCGGTAAAACAGCGAGCACTTGTAATCGTTTTCATACAGAATTATGATTACAGTTTCACTTTCCGAACGTAAGAAGCTTGCTCGGTAGCTCAGCCGGCACGGAATTGGACTTAGGATGCGGAATCCTTGGGTACGAATCCTGTGAAAAACATGACTCATGATGAAAGAGCTGTACATGGCGGTACATATTTTGGGTCTTGCGAAAAAGTTCCCACACGATACAATTTCGTCATCAGATCAGGTTGGTATTGTCTATCAGAGGCTGTTTTCTGTTCCTCATCAGATTTTTTTCCTCATATTCCCTATAGATCTACACTGATTGGGCGAACCATTATTTGGCCAAGTCCGGCTGCCCGAGGCTTATTAAGGACCTGACTCAGGACATACCCGATGGAGTTCTGCTGGCAGAAATCATCCAGATAATAGGTAAGAAGGCACACACACATGCACACACAGTGCAGGCTAATAAATCTTCACAGCTGATTTGAGTGATAAAATTATTTGTGTAAAACATAACTACTTACTGCGATTACTGCTAGTTATTCTGCTCACGTTTAACTGGATTAGAAGCTGTAGAAAATCATCAACAGGAGAACTGAATGCTTTTTCTGCACTATTAAAGCATGTGTCTCCCATGTGTTCACTTTAGTGAGCCCAGAGTGGTTTGCGTTGTGTGCATGTGTGTCAGTCTGTCTTTTTTATTTTTCCTTCGTTCTTTCCCCCCATCCTATTTTCCCCTCCTCTGGGCTGTCCTGAAACTTTATTATGAACCTCCAGCGTACAATGGCAGATCTTATGTCACAAACTCGCAACCGACAGCTGATGAATTAACAGCCGTTCATTTTCTCAGCATTTTCTCCCACACTGCAAACATACACATGCTCGTTCAATCACAAACTAGAAAGGCAAACTTTCTTGGATGGAAAGGCCAGAGGTTGTGGTGCACTTCTCTGTTTTGTACCAGTGTGCTGCAGAGGTTTAACCAAGCAATATCTCTGTTGCAGCTAATGAGAAGGTAGAAGATATCAACAGCTGCCCCAAGAGTCACTCTCAAATGGTAAGTGTCTTTTTTCCTTAGTCATAATGCATGTAATATACATTAACAGCATGATGCCTGTTCTCTTTCTTTGTTTTGTTTTTGTGACATAATAACTTTAAACCACATATACTATAAAATACTGTTAACATAAAATTGTGTCTACTAAAATTGCATAGAATTCTCTCATAAAATTGCACCTGTCAGGAAATCATGAAAACAAGCTATTATCATGTTTTTGCTGATGATTCTACAAAATGAAGATTATTTGTTATCTGTGTAGGTAAGAACTTGTATGCTTATGTTGTGTTTCTACTGTAGCACATTGCAGTGATTAAACTCTTGCTAAGCTATACTAGAGTAAAGGCTTTAGTGGCCCCACAGGTCTTTTCTGCAGTAGAATGGCCCGGCTGAGTCCTAGGCTATAACTCTCTGCATGTCAATGAGTACAGCAGAGGATCCTGGGATAGTTGCTGTGGGCTTCTCCTAACAGCTCCCATGTAGGTATGCTTGTCGGATTGGAAGAGCACAAAGACCCCCGTAAAAGCTTACGTTCAAGGCTAACCGTGCGATGGTGTGTGTGTGTTTTGGGGGAAGCGTAGGAGGTTTCATTGTTCCATTCAATGCCCATTGATCTTGCACCTGCTGCCAGCATGAGTGTGTACACGTATGTAGAGGTTTTACACTGAGGAAGTGTGTCTGTTTACGGGAAGTTGAGGTTGTGGTGGAATTTGGACGTACACAGTCTGTATCGCAGCCAAGATTCACGACCATAACATCAGCAGCACATTGTCGTTGATTGGTGGGACTTCTCTGTGATTTGCAAAGGTGTTTGTCAGTATTTGATTGATAGGAACAGGTTATTGTGCAAAAACAGCATGCTTTGTTGATAAATGGGATGCTGGTGTACAGGGTTCTTAAATAGATTATAGGAGTAGTTCAGCCAAGAATGAATTTTTTTCTTGCACTAAAAGTCAGTATGGCGATGTTGACTTGTGGGACACATGTAATCAGAAGCTGGATCAAACCACTGGAGTTGTATGGATTACTTTTGTGCTACATATGTCCATTTTGGTACTTCAAACGTTTTGACCTGATCTGAATGGACAAAAACAGCTTGTTGTGTCTTCCACAGAATACACAAATTCAGAAGGTTTTGGAACTAGTCCTTCAACCAGCTCCACCTCCCATAAACAAGCCTAATTAAAAAAAAATCGGGCTGGTTAACCAGCATTTTTTGCTGGTTCACCATTGAAATTCATGCTTGTGTAAGCTGGTCTTTTCATTTATGGGTGTTAAATGAGAGGATAAGAAGTATCCTGGCCTCAGCCTGGTTAACATGTTCAGGAATAAGTCAGGAAGCTAATCTATTGTGCCCCTTTTCCTGTATTTGTTACTGTGTGGCAGTTAATATTAAACAATAAATCACGTCAAGCCTCATTGCACAGGGAGCCGGCAATCTGCCATTGAGGAATAATCAATTATGACAAAGGGAAATTCCTTATCGATTAGGATTAGATAGCCTTCCATGCATTTTCCGCTGCGAACCCGTAAAAATTTACAACTTTGGCATTAGCAAAAAAAGCTTGCTCACGTCCATTAAGAGCACCTGTTAAAAGTGACTCAGCTTCAGTTAAATGAGTGTACTGTTGGGTGCTTTCCCAGGCAGTGAGGATGGTTGCTAAATTACATGCGTAATAAACTCTCTCTCATTGATCTGATTGGTCTCTCGGGGCTTAATTAAACTGGCATGAAGAGAGGCAGATAAATCGCCGCCTACAGGCTGTCTGTTCATTCACTGACCCTTATGGAAACGTTTGTCTTTTGAACCGCAACTGCAACAGAAGCTAAAAAGGTTACGATTCCAAGGCTGGTATTCTGATTAGTCTGGAATTCTGAACATGATGGTCCACCAAATGAGCCCTTGCTGCCATTTGTGACCTAGTCGGTGAGAGACGGCTGTTTCTGTAGGTTATGCATCAGAATGGGAGTTCCCCAAGACACAAGCATATCCCATAAGCCTGCCTTGATTAGCAGATCCAGGGATTGCAACATGTGGAGATGTCTCCGAGGCATGTACACAAATTCCTTTGTACATACAACTCTCAGAGATCATCAGAGGCGACATATTGGAAAATTGGCCAATTTAATATGCAGTTTGTAAGCTCATTTAGTATTAAGATGTCACTGAGGAGTCTCTTGGCTTCTTAGTGGTTGTTTTGTGGCTGACGGCTGCTTTATCAAATCCCTGTTTGCACCTCTTTCCTCTCTCATCAGGCATTGTTAGGACAAATTCAGTCTGACAGTGTTGTCTCGTCCCTAAAACTGGAAACCGCAGGAACTGAGCATGCAGAGACTGCCTTTGAACACAACCAGGCACCCTCCAGCTTGGAAAAAGACTCCAAAGAAATCCAAACAGGGCCATATAAATCCATTCGGCTGAAACAATAGCGTCACAATACTAATCTATATAATTAAATCTTTCATTAATAAACCACATTGCACTTCAAAAGGCTACAGATGTGCAAGCACATAATTGGACTGCACTTCCCAGAATGCACCACATAAATTTAAGTGTTGTAAACTCTACAGGTTGTAACTGCAAGTCTGTCTATATACAGTAGATTGCTGTCAGTGTCTACTGCAGGTTTGTGGCCGCCAGGAGAGCCTGACTGATTGGCTACATCTTTAGGTCGTGTGGGAGGACCGGTGCAGTTAAGTGTGTTAGGGCTTGTAAAGTGGCTGCATCATCTGGGCTCCATCTGTTAGCAGCGTACAGCCTGTCAGCTGAGAGATACGCTCCTTGCTTCATCTACAGACATCAGCATATCCCTCTGATGGCATACCACATTCACCTTCATGTGATTAATATAGCATCCACCCAAGTGCTAGAGAGTGCAGGATGCTGAGCTGGTTTACGCTGCTAGATATAAGCTGGTCCACATGATGTCAGGACAAGTGATGGACTTTGGGTTTTTATTGAGTTTGTTTGGTTAGTCAACGTGTTGGTTCATCACAATGATGGACCGTGTGGATTTGATTTACTTATTAGATTTAGAACTATTTAATGAGTTAGTTTGGTCAGTAAGTAAGTTTGTTTCTTGAGAATTAGCTTTGAAACTTTAATGAGTTAGTTTGGTTTGTTGGTTTGTAGGTTAGTTCATCAAAAAGATGAGCTTTTTGGTGTTGATTTAGTTAGTTTGTGTTGGGGGCCACTGATGTTTCTCAGGGTCAATGCCGATACCAATTATTGAGTTTGTTTGGTTAGTTTAACGCGTTGGTTCATCAAAATGATGGGCCGTGTGGACTTGATTGAGTTGTTAGATTGAGAATTAATTTGTGAGTTAGTTTGGTCAATGAGTAAGTTAGTTTCTTGAGAGTAAGCTTTGGAAATTCATTGAGCTGGTTTGTTGGTAAGTTAGTTCATCAAAAGGATGGGCTTTTGGTCTTGATTCAGTTTGCATTAGGGGTTAACCAGTATGTGTTTTCAGGGTCGATGTCGATACTTATTAGTGAGTTTGTTTGGTTAGTTAACGTGTTGGTCCATCAACATGATGGACTGCTTGGACTTGATTGAGTTGTTAGATTGAGAATTAATTAGTGAGTTAATTTGGTCAGTTAGTAAGTTAGTTTCTCAAGAGTAAGCTTTGGAACTTTATTGAGTTAGTTTGGATTGTTGGTAAGTTAGTTTATCAAAACAATGGGCTTTTGGTGTTGATTTAGTTAGTTTAGGAGTCGATCGATATGTGTTTTTCAGAGCTATTGCTGTTACCGATTATTGCGTTTTGTTAGTTAACGTGGGTTCATCAAAATGATCAACCATGTGGACTTGATTGAGTTGTTAGATTGAGACTTAGTTACTGAGTTAGTTGGGTCAGTTAGTAAGTTAGTTTCCTGAGAATAAGCTTTGGGACTTTATTGAGTTACTATGTTTTGTTGGTAAGTTAGTTCATGAAAAGGATGGGCTTTTAGTGTTGATTTAGTTAGTTTGCATTAAGTGCTGATGCCGATACCGACTATTGAGTTTGTTTGGTTAGTTAACACATCGCTTCATCAAAATGATAGACCGTGTGGACTTGATTGAGTTGTTAGATTGAGAATTATTAGTGAGTTAGTTTGGTCGGTTAGTATCTTGAGAATAAGCGTTGGAAATTTATTGAGTAAGTTTGGTTTGTTGGCAAGTTAGTTCATCAAAAGAATGTTTTTTTTTTTTTTGGTGTTGATTTAGTTTGCATAATTAGTTAGTTCATTAAGAAGTGTGACTGTGGGTCTTAATTCAGTTTGTCTGGTTATTTAGTGTTAGTTCATGAAAAGAATAAACTTTGGAACTTTATTGAATTAGTTTGGTTTCTTGTTAAGTTAGGGCTTTTGGTGTTGATTTAGTTAGTTTGTATAATGAGTTAGTTCATGAAATAGTGTGACATTGGGTCTTGATTATCTTGGATTGGTTATTTAGTAAGTTAGATCATTGAAAGGATGGCTTTTAGACTGGTTTGAGTTAGATTTTTATTAAATAACTAACAAGTGTTCTCAAAGTAGAACATACATATATTTAATCATTCAGTATACACTTTTTATAAAGTATCTTACAAATGAGTGTTTTGTTTTGTTTGTTTAATGGCATAGTGTTTTATAGTTTGGACAATATAAGACCAAAAAATAGCTTAGGTTGTTTTGAGATTGACTTTTTAGCAGACCTTTCTTTCTTACCCTGTTTTCCCTCTTTTACTGTGCCACAGCAGGTGGTGGTCAGCTTAAATATCAGTCATTCGGTTCAACTCTTTCTTTTTTTTTCTGTCTTTCTTTCTTTCTTTCTTCTCAGAGAAGTTGAGCAGTTTGATATTGACCAAATGTGTCTTGCTCAGATTCATGGAATATTTCTCAACTTGTCTTTTCGTATGTTTAACGCCACATAGTGACACTTGACGTTCACATTTGATTTGTGACGTTCATCGCTTGACATTTCAGTAACCTTTCCGCTTGGTCTTGTAGACATAACAGAAATGGTTCTGATTGTTTCCTGTCAGATATATTTACTCTCACTGGACTGTGATTGTGCTTTGACCTCTGCTGTGGGAGGATCTGTTTTTGGATTGATGGGTCTTCCACCTCTTTACTTTTGACAGGGAATCATTTTAGTAATTGTCTGGATTTCAGGCCGCCTAGAAATTACATTGAGGTTGGCGGGTTCTGATGTCTTTTTTCCCTCCTCAGACATATTTGACACGCTTTCAAAATCTAATTTCCGTGTCCTGTTGTAATCATGTCTTCGAAGACATTTTTACAGTTAGATGAAAGAAGGAAATGTTCATTCATTGTATCGTTGACAAACATATTTGACAGACATTTTAATAGACTCTAAATATCCGGTCTCCCAGAGTGAAAATCAGAATGTCTAAGCCTCTGATTACATCTCAGTTGAATGCTTTTTGTGGTTCATTCAAATTCTGCTCTGCAACAATAAGAAGCTTAATAACACCTCACAGAAAAAACTATAGAAGTGTGCCTGTGAAATCCCAGAGGAACTCTGTTCCTTTTAAGACATCTGCAAAGATCAAACCATAGAACAGACAGTGACGAAGATAACCACAGCAAAGACTCTTGGTTTCAGATGGTAATATTGGAAGATGGATTGGTAATATGGAAGAACTAGATGTGTGACGTGACTAAGAGAGCAAATCTGTCACCTAAAACATTACTCAAAGATCCACAAGCCTCATTTATGAGTTGATGGCCTTCAAAGGATAGAAGGCCTACACCCAAAAATGAAAATTGTCACTTGTTTTCAATTATTTTGCCGCTTGTGGTTCCAAACCTGTATGTGCATTCTCATACGTGGAACACAAAAAAGAAGAACATTTTAAGACTGACCTCCAAGTTATTAATTAAATCTTGCCATGTTCTCTTCTTGTGTGTTCGGAGAAAAAATAGATTCTTCGAGACAGATCTTTTCAGTGATGTAGGTCACAAAAGATGACGAATCAGATTAATCCAATGATTTTGGCTCATTTTTGAAGTTTCAAAACAGAAAATAATACTGGTTTGGAGCAACATAAGTGCTTTCTTAAATTTTTGGCATTTTAGCTTGTCCTAAATGGTGGATCTGCAATATGGAATCTTGGCATTCTCAGATGTTTTGAGAAAGAAGACACTTCAAAGCACATGTTGCAGGCAGGCCGTCCGCTGATACTGTACCTCCACCAGTCTTGTGCAGGGCAGCGGCTGCAGGCTGATCCATTTAGTTGCTAATTAGACAGAGGAGGCCACAGGAATTTAACGGCTGTCGTCATTGGCTGGCATCATAATGGCTCAGCTACGGTTGTTTGTCTCAGTGCCCACTGGGCACATAGAATGGCATGCTGAAGTTGGCACTGAGGTGGCTCTTACAGACCTGCCAAGCATTACTATAACACTGTTAGTGCAGAAATGATTTTCTGTGGTCTTATTTTTTTGCATCTGTGAATTAAAAACTATTGATAAAGATTAATAATTTATCACAGAAGTCCTGAAGAGGAAAGTGCTACGTTTTTTTGTTTAGTACATTTTGTTATACACAGGACTAATGGCAATTCTGTAGCATACTTTATAGTTATAGTAAAAAACTGTGAACTTAAACTGTGATTAACTCTTTCCCCGCCAAATACGGAATTTTCCGTTATTTATTAGACAAAGCTACCCTGCGAAACATGGAAATTTCTGTCATTTATAAGATGACGCTTCCCTGCCAAACACAGAATTTTCTGTTATTTGTAAGTCAACGCTTCCCCGGCAAACACAGAATTTTCTCATATTTATAAGACGTTTCCTAGCCAAATACTAAATTTTCAGCTATTTATAAGACAACGCTTCCCTGCCAAACGCAGAATTTTCTGTTATTTATAAGATGATGCTTCCCCACCAAATGAAGAATTTTCCCCTTTTTATAGGACAACGCTTCCCAGCGAAACATGGAATTTTCTGTCATTTTTTAAGACAGTTTTCCGTTATTCATAAGAAAAATCTTCCTCGCCAAATGTGGAATATTCCACTATTTATGTGGAGTATTTAAGTATTTTTTGTTATTTATAAGACGATGCTTCCCCACCAAACACAGAATTTTCCGCTATTTATAAGACGGTGCTTCCCTGCCAAATGCGGAATTTTCAGCTATTTATAAGACAGTGCTTCTCTACTAAACACAGAATTTCCCACTATTTATAAGACACAGATTCCCTGCCAAATGCAGAATTTTCCGTTATTTATAAGACAACACGTCCCTGCAAAACACAGGATTTTCTGTTATTTATAAGACAACACTTCTCCACCAAATGCGGAATTTTCTGTTATTTATGCTGCCTTCCTGCCATGTCGTAATTACCGTAATTCCAAGATGACAACACGTGACATTTTACTCATAGCTTTCTATGTTGTCAGACTCGGAGGTAGCGCCTTAGTAGCGCCAAAACGGGTCACATGGTACGTAAGTCAGACATGGTACATCTGTAACTGGTTTAAGTCATTCTAAAAACATTCAGAGTTTACAAGTTGTAATTACGAGTTCAGGAACACGTGAGGGCTTTGCCACTGATAGTGTTGCCATAGAAACACATAATTCAGATAGAGTAGAACGTCACGTGTTTTCATCTCAGAAATACGGAATGGCGTGATGCAGCAATATAAGACAATGCTTTCCTGTCAAACACTAAATTTCCTCTATTTTTAAGACAAGGCTTCCCCGGCAAACACAGTATTTTTTGTTATTTATAATACAATGCTTCCCTGCCAAATGCGGAATTTTTCCGCTGTTTATAAGGCAACGTTCCCATGTTTCCATGTTTTTACTGTTATATTCTCAGGGGCACTCTTACACATCTTCTGAGTGAGATCTCAAAATCTCGTGATCAAAAACACAGGCGAGGAAGACACGGAAACAAACAGTCTCATTTGTAAGCAGATGCATATGACAAATAATGCGATCATCAAGAATAAACACCATAGAAATTAAAACTGCCTAATGTTACTGAGTAAAATGTCAGTCCACAAAGTGGTAAAGGAGCTTTGGGTGTGTTGAAGGAAGCAAGATGAAGGAATATCTACTGCATCTTTCCTTTGATCGTCAATCTGAATCTGATCCAGATTTAGTCTCTAATAAAAATGCAATTTTCTCAGCTTTTTTAAATGAAACTTACCTACATTCAAGTGTTGATAAAAAAAAAAAAGATTGGTTGAACCTAGAACAAAACTGACTTTTTTGTTTGTTTGTTTGTTTAAAAGTAGGGTCTCTAGGTTGTTTATTTTGATGTATTACATGTTCAGATATCCTTATAACAAAATATTTTGGGGGGGCATGACATTTTTGCGCAAATGATCAAAAATGCTGGTCGTGGCTGGCAACTTTCTTCAAAAAACGCTGGCTAATAAAAGAGTTAAACTACTTTTTCAGCACAATTTAAATAGTAAACTACTTATGAGAAAAAATGAACAGAAAAAATGAGAAAATTGAGAGTGAAAATAACTTTTTAAGTAAAAGCACATGTTGGTTTAAAAAGCTGCACAAGTTAGTTTTTTTTTGGTAATTGAAAAGTAACTCAAAATTTGAAAGTTTTAATATTTAGATATAACCCTTGTAAAACTTCCCTGTGTGACAATTAGAATATTAAACAGTGTGTATTGCACAGCCTTTGTACTTATAGACAGCTCATCAAATTCATGTGCATGTGGTCACTACGATCAGAGGAAATGAAATGCTGCAAAACGACTACAGCTGTTTCTCTGTAAAACCAAAAGTGCTGGAGAAAACAGCGTTTATCTGTTCTCTTGGCTCTGAGTGGTTTTTAAGTGAAAGCTATATAATTGAGGGTTGAGACCATTTGTATTTCATGGTAGCGTTGGAGCAGCAACACTTTCCAAAGCCAGCGCTCACCCCACGGTTATCCGATACACTTGGAGCCGGTCCCTGCGCAGCTAGCAGGGCCCCTCAGCATCTGGATCCGCACAGCCGGACCCGAGTACAAACATTTACTCTGCATTAAAGCCTTGCTCTGATCAGTGTGTTGTATAGATTAAACACGATCAGATTTATGGCGTTTGCCGCTCGCAGTGACAGAAAACTTAATCGACTCGTCGTTGTCATTTCGAGGAAGGGACGTAAGCCGTGGTTATTTTCCATCCTTTTTGCATCCATGTCGACCATGAAAACTGCTCGCTTATAAATTTCTCAATATTATTTTGTGAAAATATACCTCATCAAAACATTCTCCTCCCTAATTTTGTTTAATGACATATCTGGTGCTGGAAAATGTCAGTTTATGTCGGAAAAACAGATGATCTGACTTTCCCGGAGAGTTGTTAAAATCCCACATGGTTTGAAAAACCGCTCGGCGAGCAGCGGTTCGGCATCAAGAGCTCTGCTCGCCATTAGCGTATAGAATCACGGTTTATGTTTGTGTACATCACTGTAGGCTGAGAGACAGACTAAAAATAAACAGAGTGATGGGCTGATGGGACCGCTATTAAAACGAGGATGGAATTTCCATCCGTACTTAGGGGATTATATCCGTAACGGACACCAAACTTGATGATCGCCTCGCTTTAAAAGCGTAAACCCCATCCTTACGTCTGTTCGCACGCGTCTGTCAATCAGGAGCGTCCGCTCGCGCTTTTGGTGTCGGCAGCAAATGCTCAATCCATTGCTGAGACCTTACCAGCTATCATATATCGTAAACACTCTAGAAAAGCGTTAAATGATGCGGTTGAGATGCCAGAGTTCGACCGCATTAGTACGTTTCATTTTCGTTGAGAATGTCTGAATCAGTTTTTGGTCGGGACACGCTGTCGGGTGCCCATGTGCGCGGGTGCCGTCGTCTTAATGAGACGGCAATGAAAACCAGCCCATCTCTGGTGCACCACACATGTTCTGCACCATGTTGCCATTAAAAGAGGTTTATGAGAGGAGATAATCAAACGTTTAAAGTGCATTAGGCTTTTTGCGTGTGCAGCGGTGTGTGGGATGTGTGTCATATGAAAAACAGCTACTTGCCGTTGGGACAGATGTAAGAAACAAGATGCTGTCGATACGGATCACATTAACAATTGCTCATTCATTCGCCGTCCTGTGTGTTTGTGTGTGTGTGTGGGAGTTAATACTGTATGTGATCTGTGTGGATCTTTCTGGCTCAATGCTGGACGCTGTGGGGCAATGAGGTCAGAGGATATTGGGTGGATGGAGTTGTGTGGAAGACTGTAAATCGCTGCTGCACTAGGACAGCTGTGAGAATGACCTTAAATTGGGTCCAGTCATCCCTCACAGCAGCACTGCAGCATTTTTTGGTAAATAACGACAGTTAGTGGTGCCTGTTTGAACTGAGGATGTACATTCCATTATTTGAGTCCTCATAGAAATTTTAGCCTGATTTTCATAAACAGTAAGTAAGTAAGTAAGTACGTAAATAAATAATGGGGCATATTATGAATAAAATAAAATAAAATAAAATAAAATAAAATAAAATAAAATAAAATAAAATAAAATAAAATAAAATAAAATAAAATAAATAAAATATTGATTTGAGTTGAAATCATTTCTCATGTCAGAATAAAGACTGTGGCATGATATGGGTTACAAAAAAAAAAAAAAAAAAAAAATAAACAAAATAAATAATAATGGGCTGTATTTCGAGAAAATTACCAGCTGCAATAAAATAATAAAACATTGATTTGAGTTTAAATAATTTCTCATGTCAGAAGAAAGACTGTGGAGTGATATGGGTTACAAAAAACAAAAATAAATAAATAAATAGAATAAACAAAACAAATAATAATGGGCCATAGAGGAGGCTGAGAGGATCCGGTAATTTTTTAAAATTTTTTTTTATATTTACTTTTTTATTTATTTATTTTTAAATAAAATAAATACATAAAATAAAATAATAAAAATTTAAGTTTAAATAATTTCTCATGTCAGAGGAAAGACTGGAATTATATGGGTTACAAAAAATAAAATAAAATAAAATAAATAAAATAAAATAAAATAAAATATTGATTTGAATTTAAATAATTTTTTGTGTCAGAAGAAAGACTGTGGAGAAATGTGAGTTACAAAAACTAAAATTAAATAAACTTAAAATAAAAAAATTAAATTAAATTAAATAATGATGTGGCATATTTTGAGAAAATTACTGGTTGATAAAATAAAAAAAATAACTAAAATAAAATAAAATAAAATAAAATAAAATATTGATTTGAGTTTAAATAATTTTTCATGTCAGAAGAAAGACTGTGGAGAAATGTAAGTTACAAAAACTAAAATTAAATAAAATTAAACTAAAATGAATTTAAATGAAATAAAATAAAATAATGATGTGGCATATTTTAAGAAAATTACCGGTTGATAAAATAAAATAAAATAAAATAAAATAAAATAAAATAAAATAGTTTAAATCATTTCTTATGTCACAAAAAAGATTGCGGAGTGATATGGGTTACAAAACTAGGTGACTGAGACAATCAGTTATACAGTCATTAACCATAAACAGCTGTGGCTGACCAATGAGAATCAAGCATTTCAGTCACCTTCAAGCCACTTTATACAATACTAAGCTGTGTAATAACATCAGATATTTTTAATAAAAAACCCTGTATGAATAAGTGTATTTAGTTGCTTTTTACTCTGCAAGCTGGAATTTAATATGAATATGCCTAATGAAACAGGCATCAGGAGTGAACAAGCTAACATCCATTTTACAGCATGACGTGAGTCATGAATGAATGTTCATGGGCAAAAAAAAAAAAAACTAATGGTACATTAATAATATTACATTAAACATAAAATCCAATATTATTGTACTGTGTGTGTGAATATTACTAACACACTGAAGGACCAATTCTCACTATTAATAACTAGTTGCTTATTAGCATGCATATTACTAGCATATTGGCTGTTTATAAAGCACATATTAATGCATTATTCATGACGTAACAACTACCTTACTGTTTTTAAGCAGCAAATTCAGAGTTTATTGAGGCAAAAGTCATAGTTAATATTTAGTTAGTGAGAATTGGTCCCCACACTAAAGTTTGACCTGAATGTTATATATTACACAAGCATCTGTGGGTTTTACAACAGTGTTAAAACAGTGGAAATTGTCGCTAGAGCGAAATTTTCCTTGTGAGACTGTGTATTATGGACAGTATTAATAACTGTGCACAACAGCAATCCTTCAGGGTCTCATACTGTATGAGCTGAGTCAACTATCTTCAGTTCTGTCTCACAGCACAATGCATTCCTCATAGTACTGCGCTTGTCGCATAGTAATATAGTGCGGTCTGGCCCGTTGACCAGCCCTGACCTTACTGTACGACTTCTCCAGCATTCTGCCCTGCACTAATGCAAAATATGTGAGCCATGCGTATCGCATGGCCAAAGTCCCTTTGTGTGCCCATGAGTGGAGGCGCCAGGATATTACCACACTTTCAGTCACTTTCAGTCAAGTGCTGTATTATTACAGCCCTCGATTGGGCCACAACGTCACGCCTGGTCTGTCTGTCAGCGTGTGTGTAGGTGTGACACACTGCCGTCTCAGTGTCACACTCCGAGTCCGACCCACAAAGGTTAGCCAGGGGGCATGACACTGTCTGCCTCCCGACAATAGAGCCTTTGTGGGTATAAGGCCGCGGACGTGTCCTCGCACAACGTCGACATGCGCGCGTCAGCCACCGGTTGAGCTGTCAGACGTGCTGAAATACGCTGAAGGCGACCTTCTGAAGAAAACGCTGCAGTCTGCATCAAAGGCTTTGTTGGACTCTGAATACTGGCAGGAATGTGTGTGAGGTTCAGTAGCCACTTCTCTGACATCACTGCCCGCTCACAAACACCATGCGGTAGTAAGTTTGTTCTCTTTGTTTTTGTCTTTCAGATTGAGAATGTGGAGGCTTGTCTGAATTTCTTAGGGGCCAGAGGAGTCAGTGTTCAAGGGCTCTCTGCTGAAGGTAAGACCCTTCTGTTTGCTTGAAACTTGAGAACTTCTGCTAAATGCCTTCATGTACACAAATAGGCCTGCTATTCTTACCATTAGTGCTGTTTGCGTTGGTATTGTTACTGTTTATGATTAGAATTAGTGCCTTTGAAGAGTTTTTGAAGGGTTAGGAACATTAATGGTACCTCAGATTGAGTGGTTAGTTTACATTACATAAGTAATTCCCACAAAAAATCCCATAGATTTGCATAAAAGGTGGGACTTAAGACATATCTATAGGGATCAGAATATTATAGAAAAAATGGTTATCAACCATCAGGCCACAGGATGGCCTGATGATTTAAACTATAAAAATAATAGGTAACACTTTAGTTTAGGGACCACTATTAATGTTACTATTTGCTTATTAGCATGCATATTACTAGCAAATTGGCTGTTTATTAAAACTTAAAGCACATATTGATGCATTTTTTTAACTATTAATTACTAACTATTAATAAGCAGTAAATTAGGAGTTTATTGAGGCAAAAGTGATAGTAGTTAATTAACTGCTCCCCAAACTAAAGTGTGACCAGATAAATAAATACATAAATAATAATAATAATAATAATAATTATAATATAATTAGAAATATATACCCTGAAATATATTTTGAGGATTTCCCCGCTATGTAATAGCTTATATAGCTTATTTAATGTTCATTTCAACATTTATTAATATATTATAAAATAAATAATTATTTAATGGACTTAAGGTAACATTAACTAAAAATGAACAGTTGTATTTTTTAAAACTGACATTAACAAAGATTAATATTGTAACAAATGCATTGCTTACTATTAGTTAAGGTTAGTTAATGCAGTAACTAAAGTAAACTACTAATCGGAACTTATTGTAAAGTGATACGATTATTTTTTTATTGAAAACATCCAGATTTAGAATTTAAAAATGTTATAGAAGCACATTTTTAACAAAGTGTTTAATTTTTATTGAAAAACATTCAAAATCAAGATCTAAAAATGTAATTGAACCACATTTTTAATAAAAAAAGTGTTTAATTTTTGTTGAAAACCATTCAGAATCAGAATCTTATACAATCTTATACATTTTAAATAAATAATTAAATTTATATTAAAAAATATTCAGAATCAGGATCTAAAAATGTTTAGACTAACATTTTTAATAAAAAGTGTTTAATTTTTTTTTAAACATTCAGAATCAGAATCTACAAATGTTATAAAAGCACATTTTTGATAAATAGTTAAATAATAATAAAAAAAACATTCAGAATCAGAATCTAAAATGTTATAGAAGCACATTTTTAATAAAGTGTTTAATTTTTATTGAAAACCATTCAGAATCAGAATCTAAAAATCTTATACAAGCACATTTTTAATAAATTAAATATATATAAAAAAACATTCAGAATCAGAATTTAAAAATCTTATACAAGCACATTTTTAATAAATTAAATTTATATTAAAAAAACATTCAGAATCAGAATCTAAAATGTTATAGAAGCACATTAATTTGTTTAATATATTAACGGTTCCAGTTTTTTGGGTAAAAAAAAAAAGCAGTATTGTCATAATTACTGCAGAAATACCTGAGAAAATATATTAGCCAATATGGGGGGCCTTTGGATGTTGTGTTGGGCCTTCAAATCAAAAGACTGAGAATTAGAGACTTGAGGGTGGACTACTTTAATTCAAGCCAATTAGAAACACCATAGCTACCACTCAAAAGATCCTAGCAACCTTGTTTTAAAATCTCAGAACAAGTTAGAAACCCTATCCACCTTATTCCTCAACATAGAAGTAAGCCACTGGGCGAGAATTCCAGGTCATAAACCGCTATAAGGAAATAACAAGAAGAATAACATCATGCAGTAAACATTAAAACTGCTTGCACTACAAACCAGTGTATTCTTAATTAAGATAATACATTAAAATAATATGGTAAGACACACCAATTTGCAATATCAAGCAGCAAAACAAGCTAAAAAAAAAGCTGGAAGTAGATGAGACCAGAATCCAGACCCATAAAATGTATACATCGCTTGCCCACTCATACGTTAAAAATAAGGTGGATAACAACAACCTGGCAAGCACCCACAACACCTTAGCATCATAATAAGGGGGTGGAATAATCATTATTTTAGTATTTTTTAGTATTTATTTTATTTAGTTCCATACATAGCTGCAAAAGTGGTGAGTATTTTAAAGAGAAGTCCACTTCCAAAACAAAGATTCACATATAATTTACTCACCCCTTTGTCATCCAAGATGTTCATGTCTTTCTTTCTTCAGTCATAAATGTTTTTTGAGGAAAACATTTCAGCATTTTTCTCCATATAATGGACTGCTATGGTGCCCTGATTATGAACTTCCAAAATGTAGTTGAAATGCAGCTACAAATGATCCCAAATGCGGTTGTAACCAATCCCAGCCAAGAAAGAATGGTCTTATTTAGCGAAGAATGGTGTTATCTAGCAAATACTTTTTAATGTCAAACGCTCGTCTTGTCTTACTCTGCCTGGACTGTTTTTTTCCAGTTCATGACAGTTAGGGTATGTCGAAAAACTCCTATTTCATGTTCTCCCTCAACTTCAAAATCGTCCTGTATCGCTGTTTTACCTTTTTGTTAAAGGTGTTTGATCTTCTTTGCATGTTCACGTTGCAAAGACTGGGTCGGTACTTCAGCAGTGATGGATGATTTTGAAATGATTTTTGTAGTTGTGGGAGAAAATACGATTGAAGTTTTTCGACATACCCTAACTGTCTTGAGGTAGAATACACAGAGTTCAGGGAGAGCAAGACAAGACGAGCATTTGAGATTAAAAAGTATTTAAATTGTATTTTTTTAATGAAAACAACCAATCATTTTGCTAAATATGACCCTTCTTCCTCGGCTTGGCATTTAAACTGCATTTTGGAAGTTCAAAATCGGGGCACCATACCAGTCCATTATATGGAGAAAAATCCTGAAATGTTTTCCTTAAAAAAAAAAATTTCTTTATGACTGATGAAAGAAAGACATAAACATATTGGATGACAAGGGGGTGAGTACATTGTATGTGAATCTTTGTTTTGAAAGTGGACTTCTCCTTTAAGGCAATAGAGACCTGTTGATATTTGAATCTGATCATTTTTGTAACGTTTTAGGTTTCTTAGAAATGCTGCATCGACAAACCGCAAAGATCCTTGATTTTCATTTTTAGCATAAGTAGGAGCTTAAGTGTACTAAATGCAGTGTGCAATGATATCATTAACCTAAAGCAGGATACTGTATTCACTGTCCCGCTAAATTCAGCACCATGAGTGCACAGCGTCCATAAATGTACAGTGTATTGAGTTTCTCAAGGCTTTTATCACACACTTTCCCTTCCACAGCGCTGTTTGTGTGTTTGTGAGCATCTTTCCTAAAGCTGTGAGTAGCTGTCTTAATTAAATTAGCTGAGGTTTCAGAGTTAGGGTTTGAAGGCTTGCATACGCTTGTGTTTAGTTTTTTATGAGGCATGCCGACTCGAGACCTTTATAAAAGAAGTTGTTTTTTTGCGTTTGATGTGCCTGAGTGTGTAGGAGTTTTCCAAGGAAAATAAAAGTAATAATGTCTAAACCACAGACAGTGTGTCACATATATAGAATTTACTTTTTACTGTCAGTGAATGTATTTGTTTTTGAACTTATTTCTTCTAGATAGCAATGAGATTAAATGTAGAGCAGATTAAAACTGTAAGAAATTAAGATGTTTTTGATGAAATCCGAGACTTTATTTAACACATTTTTTTCTTTTCGCAAAGCTTTTGGATGTCATTAAAAATATCTTAATTTGTGTTCCGAAATCGAACAAAGGTCTTACGGGTTTGGAACGACATGAAGGCGAGTAATTAATGACAAAATATTACTATCCCTTTAAATAGATAAATTATCAAATTAAATAGAAAGTGTTTTCTATTTCTGTTCCTTTTAAAAAACATCTGAGACAAAGTTGACACTTAAATGAAACTAACCTCCTACGCTATGAAACCACATCATCTGTGCAGTAAAATTGTCCTTCAGGAAAGTTTGCTCTTAACCCCTGCTGAGTGTTATCCTAGCCTTCTTTCCCCAATAATGATAGGTGCAAACTCTCAATATCCCTTTTCCTGCTGCGGTGGCCATGACTCCCTGTTCACAGTGTGTAGGGTATCAGCACGCACAGCGGGACTCTGGTTTTAAGTGCTTTTAAGTGCAGGGCACACCGTGACCTCTGCACAGAGTGAGCTTTGATCTCATTGGCTGTGAGGATTTGGTGAAAAGGTGCAGTTTGTTATAGAGCAGGTCAGTCTTAAAGACTTCTCCCAGGATCAGAGGGGGCACCTTCAACGGTGACCTGACCGTGAAACCCACCGTGACAAGAAACACACACACTTGTATGAAGACACTCACCTTAAACTGGCAACTGACGTCCATGCTAACTCAGCGTAACTGAAGAGGCACTTCCGCTGAGCTGTTTAATCCCTTCGCTCAAATAAAAAAAAAGAATCCTCGCAAGTCAAAGGAGATCAAGCATGACCTTCTGAGGCATTCAAATCGAAAGACACTCATTACTATGTAAAATACAGGAAGCCTGTTTTCATAGAAATCACTTTTCCTAATCTTTGCTGCATTAAAGGGATAGTTCACTCAAATTCTGTTATCGTTTACTCACCCTCATTGCAGATCTGCATGACTTGCTTTTTATTATGAAACACGAAAATAGAGGCCTGGGGCTGTTGAACTCCAAAAATAATAAAAATACACATTTCTAAATGTTTCCTGAGCATCAGCATATTAGAATGATTTCTGAAGGATCATGTGACACTGAAGACTGGAGGAATGGCTGCTAAATATTCAGCTTTGCCAACACAGGAAGGAATTACATTTCAAAATATATTAAACAGTGACAATATATTTCACAATATTATTGCTTTTACTTTTGATAGAATAAACCCTTGGTGAGCATTAGTGACTTTCAAAAACATAAAAAAGGCCCAAACTTTTGAATGATATTGTATACACATCCACTTTTGTAATTCTGAACAAAGTCTCAAGTGTTTACTGGCTATTTTGGCCAGGGAATGTTTGAACGTTTATGTATACAGAGGAAGTGGTCAAGGGCACATCACTGTAAATAGATAATGTATTCACACTTCTCTGTCTTCACTTCCTCTTATGAGCCTGTCTGAACAGTTATGCCTTTGACCTTGTGCGGCTAGTGACAGCAAAGCCTAATGACTCCACATTAAAACTTCTGTTGAAAGTGTGTTAATTTGCAGATGGCTTTTACTTCAAGTTTGCAATTTAAAGGGAACCCTGGATATTAAGACTTGTATTGCTTAATATAACTTAAATTATGTCTTATACTGAAATATGTAGTAGAAAACCCTTAAAAGGTTTATGTTATTTAAAACATCCGCATCGTTTTATACATATTTTGGAGTGTGGGGGACGCCGTTATTTTGATGATGTGAAATGGTTGCACTCGGTGAGCTACAGCTGCTACCTGTTGCTATTTTTACCACAACACAACTCGGGAAATAAAACACTGATACGATGACCACAGCTACTGAAAGAGCTTACAGGTGGCGGTGGATCAGAGGTCACTTTAACCAAATTTTTATGTTCTGTGACGGAAAAATCTGATGGCCGTCCATCACTTTTGGTGCGTTCGAGTCATGTCGGATAGACCACAAAGTCATTGTTACGATTTGTTACGAAGTCCTGAGTTTCTGAGTTGGGGGCGAGTCAGTGAAAAACCGTTTTGGATGCAATGGACTCATCCAAAGACGATAGATATGCAGCGTCTGTATTGACCGTAAATTTGTTGAAATTAATAAAATGATTATTTTTTGTAATGTACAATACAACTACATGTACAGAATATTATATTATTGTATATTTACCATTGAATATATAATGATGCAGTTTACATCACATTCATACATATGAATAAAAACAGAAAAAAAGCAAAAACACAATAATGCACATTCTTTATTTGTTATTTTGCGGATGCAGTGTTTAAAAAATAGTTTACTTTTATGTAGAAAAGGTAAATCACCTTCTTGTTCTGACTTGAACGCAGCTGAATTCGTAATGAAGACTTCTCAACTCGTCAGTACGAATGTCCCAGGAAGACTTGAGCGCAGCTTTTGGCCCTATTTACACTTGGTATTAATATGCGTTTTGGTCAATCAGATCACAAGTGGACAACCCTAAATATAGGTGTAAACGGGGTGTCTATTGTAACTTCTAATTGTAATTCTCATCCCTGTGCAGTTGGTGGCGAGTGCACTCCAGTGTAGCAGTAGAGCACTGGACCAGTGTTGCCAAGTCTGCGGTTTTCCCGCAGTATTAAGCTAATTTGACACTGTTTCTGTGGATTGTTTTTCATGTCTGCAAGTTGATGCGACCCCAATTACATTATATTTAGCCCCTGGAATGCAAACTGTACTAGGGAACCCATCCAAAAAACCTGTATTTTACCCCCCGGAATTCGATTTTAACTCAAAATGCAATTGGGCTAGTTTTGAGTAGCAATTGGCTGGGTTTTGTTGTGAAAACCTGGCAACCCTGCACTGGATCCAGAATAAAAATGAAACTTTCACAAATCTTTTGTTATGCATTTGATTACACACAGGCCAGTACAACAAGCTACAACAATCTTTCATGCCACATTAAAGAGTGCCAAAATGGTATTTATTACTTGAATTTCTTAATGAAATCGACAGAATTTGAAGTCTTAGACTTTGTTCCATATTAAAAGTAACACAAGCTTAGCCTATTGTGATTTATTGGATAGGAGGCGCACTACTGTTCATTCATCAACTGAAAACAGCATAGACCAAAAGATCGATAGGGATTTTTACGAATCGCTATTGGTTCTTAAAAATGAGAATATATTAAAATCGCTGTCACCTGTGGTGTCAAACATGAAAAGTTACGCAGTCTCATCTGCTCATCTGTTCTCTTCAAAATAAATGCATAAGCCTATATCATCCTGTAGGTTCATAATTAAAAATGAAAATGTGAGCAAAAACAAAAGCAGTGTTAAAGTGTTAAAGTTTAACGCTTCCTCTGCGGATGATATAAGTGTAGGCTTACAACCAAATGGCATACTAACAATTTTTACCCACAAGGAGGCTAAACGCCCCCGGGTACCAGTTGAAATTTCGGGCTGAAAAACTCCTTCAGTGGCTGCGGCGTCATGACAAATGTCGGCATGTTTACATCCTACCGGGATGGCATCTAGCATTTCTTGTCTCTGCCATTTGTAAGCTCTTTCGGTAGCTGTGGTCTACTAAAAGGTTAAAAGGCATCAGGGCTGAAGTAGAAAGAACAAAGACGTGGGTCTTTAGAAAGTTTTACTTGTCCACAGGCATCTTCCCATTCTTTTCTCATTTTTTTATTGCTAGGAAAAGCAGTGAAGACGCATCGCTTCTTTGTTGCCCTTTCAACTATAAAAGAAATTACAAGCAAAAGCCACACAATGTGGCATCGTATCAGTATTTTATTTTCCAAGTTGTGTTGCAGTCATAATACCAACAGGTAGCACCAGTAGCTCACAAAGTGCAACCATTTGACGTTGTCAAAATAAAGGCGCCCCCCAGTCCAAAATACATATAAAATGATATGGATTTTTTAAAATGAAAGAATTAATCTTTCAGATGAAAGATTTATGTTAAGTAGATGCCATAATCATTTATTATGATTTTATAGTAGTGCTAATACTAATATCTGTTATTTTCTGTAATGGCATACACTGGTGTTTGTGGAAATCATACAGAGTTGTAATAGCTTAATGTGAATCAACATAGCTATTGGCAAAATCCAAATGCACTCCATATGCAGAGCAATTGTGAAGAAAGAGACTAATTCCCTCCATTAATGCAAACATTGAAAATGTATCTACAAATTAGCCTGCCAGAATAAACAGTTTAATGCATTACTGCTCCACGCATTTCCCATATTGATCTAAAGTGCAACGACACCAACTAGTGCCAAATTCCCGTTGCCTGACCCAGAAAATATGTTGAACTGAAACATACCATCTGAGCGCTTTATTATGTAGAATACAAATTACAGCTCTGCACGATCCCAAATTGAACCGGGGGGAGATTAATAACCCCAAACATTGCTGACGGGCAGAACAAACAGGCGGGCTGTCAGAACGAAGCCGGATTCTTCTCTTTAGCGCTGCCTCAGCACCACCATCCTTCAGTCGCTTTCAGCGCCAGCCATTAGCAGTGTGTGACTATGAATGAAGGCCATTTCATAAACGGGCACGAGAGAGCAAAGCTTCGCTGGCAGGCGGAGCACAGACAATCGATGCCTTTGCCTTCATCTTCAATCCTTTATCTCTGTGATCAGAGCAACGCCGTGCTGGCACGTATTCAGGCTCACAACTTCAATTTCGGGAGGAAGTTTGAAAAGCATTCCTCATAGGACACCTCACAGCGCTCATTTGCATCTTGCTGTAAATCAGGATAATAGCATTTGGGCTTCTAAACTCCATTCGCCGCTTCAAAGTTCTGCTTATTGAATCAGCGTCTCCTCATAAAGGTCTCAATTAGAAGTCAATCGTTTGAGTGCCTGTTTATAAATGTTAACATCTAATTCATGACGCACAAACTCCCAGACAGTCAAATGACCGTGCTAAACTTGGCTTCTTCAGACAGTCGCATATTGTCGTAGTGTTTATCACTTCCTCATTCAGAGTAGAACTTATCTGCCCCATATTTTCAGCTTATTGTAAACAAAACTTGAACTTCCCTTTTATGAGGCTAACTACCATGTGACACAACGACGGTTTCTTCTGACTTGATCCTGTACGAAAAACATGCTGTATTTAAGGTTTAGCACATCAGTGGAATGCATGCAGGATTAAAGAGCTCTTTCTGTGGCACTACTTTCTAAATATGGTGTGTTTGATCTTCAGAGGTGTGTAATGGGAATCTGAAGAGCATCCTGGGTCTGTTCTTCATCCTGTCCCGCTACAAACAACAACAGCAGCACCAGCAGCAGTACCTGCAGTCGTTAGTGGAGCTACAGCAGCACGTCACGCATCAAACCACAGGGGCGGCGCCAGCGAGCCAACACAAAACACAAGACATGCAGTCCAGGTAGGATGCGTCTTATATCTTTTGCTTTTGACTTCTGGATATTTAATCATGAAATTAATTACTAAAGATAGATAGATAGCCCAGATTGGCCTAGATCTCGAAGCAAAATGTAAAATGAATCGATGCATTTGTAAGAAAAATAGCCATATCTTCAACTTTATAAACCGGAATCTAAAGCTTAGTTAGCGGAAGCTAGAGATTACAGTTCATAAAGTTTTAAATATGGATATTTTTCTTACACAAACACATCAGTTCACTTCAGAAGGCCTTTATTAACCCCTCAGAGCTGTGTGGAGAACCTCCTATGATGTGCACTTCTTTGGGCTTCAAAATCTCAGCACCCATTCACTGCCATTATAAAGCTAATTTTTAATATAATTCCAATTGTATTTGTATGAAAAAAGAAAGTCATATACATCTAGAATGGCTTGAGGGTGAATAAATCATGTTTGGGGTACCTGTCCCTTTAATAGACCTTGTAAGTTCTCAGTATATTGTACTGTCTGAACATATAGGCCATATATAATTTCATAGGCTACGCTTTTTGGAATTTTCTGTTTCGACAATTGAACAATCAACACAAAGTTTCAAGGAGACAAAACCTAAGATCCTTTTTGTTCACATACATTATTGATAAAATAAAATAAAATAAATAAAATAAAATAATAAGGCAGCTGATCTAACTTTAGTTTTTAACCATATATGTGACCCTGGACCACAAAACCAGTCATAAGGGTCAATCTTTTGAAATTGAGATTTATGTATAATCTGAAAACTGAATAAATAAGCTTTTTATTGATGTGTGGTTGTTAGCATAGGACAATGTTTGGCCGAGATACAGTTATTTGAAAATCTGGAATCTGAGGGTGCAAAAAAATCAAAATATTGAGGAAATGCTTTTAAAGTTGTCCAAATTAAGTTCTTAGCAATGCGTATTACTAATCAAAAATTAAGTTTTGATATATTTGAGGTAGGGACTATACAAAATATCTTCATTAAACATGATCTTTACTTAATATCCTAATGCTTTTTGGCATAAATGAAAAATCAATAATTTTGACCCATACAATGTATTTTTAGCTATTGCTACAAAAATATACTTACTTTATTGGTTAGGTCCATAACTCCAGTGAATTTATGTATTTTACTTATGCTATTGTATATCCCAAATATTTATTGACATGAAGAGCATATGTATTGTTAACAACACATCTCAAATATACAAATATATAAATTTGAACTGTAAATATAGTAAGACAGAATAAGAGAACAATGTTTGTGTGTACCTACACCATATTTTAGAGACAAATTTGTGCCCAGAATTGAAACAAAATTCCAAAAATAATCTCTTTTGTGTGTTTATTAAATGTTTATTGACAAGTACACAACGTATCTGTCATTAACATATAAATAGCATACATACACATATATACACATTTGATATACACTGTATTGGTAGTAATTGCTACAGTAAGACAAAATAATGTAACAACAGAATCAAAATCATCATTTTCCGATGAAAAAAAATGCAGAAAGTTTTCTGTTAGGGTGTGGGATAGGGTTAGGATACAGTAATTTAAAATATTTGTATATAAAAGCAATAGAAGGCTATGCAGTGTTCTTATCTGAACAGTAAACATCTCTGTATATGTATGTGTGTGTGTTGGTAAAAAAGGAAGGCCATGACTGTGATGTAAATAGATGAGTAAACTTAGCACAGCTATGAAGAAGAGATGCCACACATGAGTGGCATTACACAGGCTGGCTCACGTTACCTGACCCAGAATGCATTTGTGTATGTGTGTATGTGTGTGTGGGACGGGCAGAAAAGCACGAGTGTGCGTTTTGTAGTGCTGAGTTCTCTGTCCTGTCAGCGTTCACAAGTGCAAAGAGAAGAGAGAGAGGAAGAGAGTGAGAGAAAGACAACAGCTGCCCCTCATTCTTGTCCAGGGCCCGTGGGAGCTCTCTCAACTCCCATCCAGCAGTGACAGGTGTTCAGAGGGCCTTGGACTGCCAGCCTGAAACACACACACGCACGCAACTTAAGCATTCCACACACACCAGATGACATCAGTGAGCAGAATTGGGCCAGGAGGGCTGTAGATTGGCTGCACTCCTGGAGGATGTTGTAAACGGTCTCCTCAGATAACTATCTCAGTTCTCTGTCCAGCTCCAGACAGTCGGGTATAAAAGGAAGCTATTGTATGGCGTTTAGGAAGTGTTTCTTCAAACGTTTACTGGCGTGGGGTTACAGGTGGTAAAATGGGTGGCTGGCTCGTTAGCTTTGTGTGAGTGTGTGTGGTATCAGTCACAGGGGTCTGGGTGATTCATCAACTCTGGCCTTTGGCCAACAGCACAGAAACACTTAAACAGACACTTGGGGTTTCTTAAAGCACTTTAGCTTACTGGTAGAAGTGAACTGCATACTCAGTGAATAAACTCATTATGTTTAATGCACAAAAAAGAATTAATAGTTAAAATGGTCTTCCTGAGAAAGCATCTTACTTTAGATTGATGGTGCTAAATATTTTTACTGTTTTTCTGACATTCCATTCAAATGCCAGTGGGAAGATTTCATATTTGAATACAGCAGAACTGTACTCGAACATGAGCTACTCAGGATTGTCTTTGCTCCCATTGCTCAACCTTTTTAATTTAATTTTATATAATGTACTCCATCAAAGGTTTGGGGTCTGTAAGGTTTTTAATATTTTTGAATTTATTCTTATTCTTACCAAGGCTGCATTTATTTGATGAAAATACAGTAAAAACAGCAATTTTGAGAAATATTATTAGAATTTAAGATGACTATTTTTCTATTTTGATTCACAATTTTTATCAGCCATTTCTGTCCAGATCTGTCACAAAAATGTCAATATCTTTGGTGTCGCTTTTGATTACTTTAATGGATCCTTGCTTAATAAAATTTGTATTATTCCAGTTTTATTTATTTATTCATTCAGAAAAACATACTGGCCCCCAGCAAATAAAAAAAAATAAAATAAAAATAAAAATAAAATAAAATAAAATAAAATAAAATAAAATAAAATAAAATAAAATAAAAAATAAATTTGTCAACTCTCACTAAAAATGATCAGTCTTTTTTTTATTTCCTTTTTCTTTAAAAATCGCTGTCACTGTGATTGCCTCCATAAAATCAATAAAATCATAAAATGTAAGTGTTCTGGCTTTTATGGCTTTTTTAAGCTTTGAGTGCATATGTACTCAAAAAGCTAACAACATTATCTTTTAGCAAATATACAAATCACACAGTATCAGTTTCTTCACTATAGTTTAGAAAATGGTAATAAAATATGACAAGAACTTGAGTTAAGAGTTAAGCTGTGTCAAGAGTTAAACTGTGTCAGAACAAATTCATCTCGTTAACGTCAGATAACGTCGATAGAAAGGTATGTAACGGATTACAATCAATCAAAAATTCAGACAACTCTTAGTATGAGAATATTTACACAACTCTCAATACTTTGTTGACCAATTACCAAACAATTTCCGGCTGTGGTGTAAAAAGGTCACATTAGCAATTAAAGAAAAAACACTTAACAAAACATGGTCAGGTCTGAATCATTTTTGGACCCACATTTTTATAAATTTTACTGGTAGTCCAGTCTATGAAGAATTTTTGGGTATAAAATGTCAGTTTACTTTATTTTGCTATCCTCACTTACATAAATAAACTATAGTGTCTTGCACCCACTAGTAAAAAAAAAAATAAAAATAAAATAAAAAATAAAAGCTTATATCTGGTGTCTGAATAATATTTGGTTTGACCGTATGCATTTAAAAATACTGATGACTCATCTTGCACTTAGGGGTGTACCGGAATTTTTATCCAATCAAATGCTTTCTAGAAAAAGCATGCCCCTCCTCCTAATTCTGCTTGCCACATTCTAGCAAGAGCAAAGAGCAAATCATGGTTCCCAGCTGGGACATTAAATAAAGGTTATTGGCTACTTACCAAAAAGGACAAGCCCTTTATTATGCCCCACCCCAACTTTCTGTTTCAATAGAAAATACTTTGGCACAAGAAAAAAATGCACTTAAATTGCTGTGATTAGTGCGAATACGTAGATTTTCATAACTTTTAGCACTTGTTGCTTGTTAGAACAAGGTAAAAGAAGCTTTTAACACTGTGACACCCAGTCAGCTGGGTATCTGTTTTGTTTTAAAGATCTAAATACCTTAATACAGCACTGTCTGAGATCCCTGGGAATGAGGGGTGAGCTTTTTATAACACACGCTGGCTGGTTTTACCCATAGGCACTGCTCCCATTTACAGTTTTAGAGATCCAGGCTTTCTATAGCCAACACCTGCTAGAGTGATGGTCAGGGAGAGAGAGAAAGAGAGAGAGAGGGATAGCTGGACACTGCGGTGCCTTTAGGTCTGGGGAAGATATGGGGGGTGAAGTGTCATCCCTCCCTCTCAGCGCACCATGTCCCGGGGTGAACGGCTCGACACGGTGGTCTCATGCTCGCGATTGCCTGCCCCCAGTTCACGGGACAGGAAGAGCCAACTGTCCTATGGGAAAAAGTCTGACGGCAATAGGTACAGTATTGGGCATGTTACGTATATGGGTTATACAGGAACGTTGACTGGAAGCCATATGGTCGTTGGTAGTTTTATGGCACAAGTTTTTGGTCTGTGCTCTTTAGTGTATTGAGGCTATTGTGTCCCTTCAGATTTGATCATTATTCTGGATCCGAAGTGTGACATTTTATATTTAGGTGTTTAGTTCCTTTTTTTGGAAGTTGTCTGTTCTGCTTTGGAAATGAGATGTTTCTCTCTCGGGAGGTAAGTTTAAACTCATTTTACGGGTTGTTGAGCTTCTTTCAGTTTGGAGTGTGGTCACTCTTTGCTTCCTGTATTTTGCTGTTGGAAGTCATATAGTTTTATTGCATTTGAACTTCCGAGGGTGATTTAGGGCCCTGGGGAATTTTGACACTGAGTAATTTGTTAAAATGTAAATGTTACGAATGCATTAGGTTTCGATTTATACTTTGTAATGCATTTTATAATTCTCTGTTTGATACAAGAGTGGTCTTGAACTCTATACTGACACCTGTTGTTGTGAATGTACTGTAGCCACACACAAAAGTGGTCTTTGTTGTTTATATGACTGGAAAGTCATCCCATGTGAGTGTGCCACTTAAATTTGAAAGTACATTTCATACGCGTGCTTATTATTTTGATGGTTTCAGACCGAGCAGGTAGGCTAATCTTGAGATTTATTGATTTCCATTCGACCTTGTAGTGAGTGGGTTTGAAATCCTCACTAAACCTAATTGTTTAGATTCAATTTAAGATTTTCTGAATAGTGACCTTGACAGAGTTGTTCTGTGTGTGATTTCTCACGGCGAAGTGTGTCTAAATGTCCCACGGCAACAAATTTATTCTTGAGATTGTCAGCCTTGCACAGTCATACTTTCTTGCTGCTAGGCTGAATGCTTTTAGGAGGGGAAAAACAGAAAGTTGTAGAGCAAAGTGTGTTTTTTTAACCATCCTGTCCCTGCTGAGTTCCTCTTTGAGCTGGAGGAGAAACGATGGGACTCTTTAATCATGTGGACATGATCACATTCTCATGAGAGAAAGTGAATGAGAGAGTGAAAGACAGTGTTAGTGTCTCACTGGAGCTGTCTTTGGTTACAATGCTTGTTAACCTGGTGTCTTGCCTCCCTTTTTCACTGTCTTCCTCCCGTTCTTTCAGTCTGGTGAAGTCTTTGTTGCTCCTCAGGGTTTTACTTGAGGGAGTCTGTAATTTTGAGCCAGCTCCTTGTCACGCACTCACCGTAGAACCTTGTTAAAGTGAAACGTTCATGGTGGTCATAATGATCTCCTTTTGAGGATAAACCCCCACCTTCTGATTCACTGTGGACAACTTTTGTAAGAACATTTTTGGAAGAATCTTATTATGTATAACGAACAAGACAAACTCGGCCTGTTGGAGTTTAGAAGGAAGCATGTTTTATCTTATGTCCTAACTAGATGATCAGAACATGTTTGATATTTAATAATGTTGAACACGTTTTTGGACCAAAGAGATTTGGTGGTTGAGGATATCTAGCAGGGAACACCAAAAAAACATAAATCAAATGACTGAAAACTTGGTCTAAGCTGGTCATTCATGATTTTTAGATGGTGTAGATGGTTGATCAGTGCTGACTAGATCTGGTTTTGGCCTTGCAAACCATCTTAGTCTGGCTGAATGGAGGTGATGGACCACTTTGGACTAGCAACGCATCATACTGGTGTCCTTCAGTTCAAATGAGCTGTTGTTTTCCAGCTTGGCAGATGCTGTTTACATGGAGGTTTCCAACTGTAACTGTTGATCCATTGCAAACTGGACATCCCTCTTTCTCATTCTCTCTCATCCTTTGACTTTAATCAACTTCCATCCATCCACAGACATTCCCGCAAACCTGCTATATGCCAAAGCTTGTCAAGGCACATTTACCGCGTAGACACAGCATATCCAAACATAGACAAACACAAGCGCACACCCAGAACGAACAAAGCTAGTGTCAATCAGCTGTCAGTGGCTGGAGAGAATAAGTTTTGAAACCTGTATAGCCACCTGTGTTTTGTTCTTTGGCCTGGGGTGTTTGTGCTTTGTTTTATGTGTGTGTGTGTGTGTGTGCTGTAAGTACAAGTCCTACTGGCAGGGCCTCCATCCATCATATATTCGATCTGACAAAATGCACTCATTCATCCCAGCCTCAGGCAAGGGTCTTCTTTGCCCTTACAGTGATTGGTTCAGAAACCTGTAGTACTTTTACCCAAACAGCTATAAACATATTTGCATGAAGGTTATTATAGTAAAGCATCAAGTATCACAGGATAGTGAATCCTGCCTCTGGCTTTACATGAACTCAGTAATGACCAAACATCTTCCCAAATCACATACAGTATATTTACTTTTCCTTCACTCTGCATTCAAGGAAAATGGATAAGACTTCTTTTGAAAATTGTGTATCTAATGCCTTGTACATTACAGTTTGTATTTTCAGAGTAATTGTAAGTATATTACGTATGCTACTTATATCTTCATGGTTACACCTTTAAAAATACCTACCTGTTCTCATGACGAAAACTTACCTGTGGGAACTTTCGCAAGACGCAAAATACGTACCAATAAGTACACATCACTGTAGTTTTCAACATAAATGAACACTAGAAGCGGTGAAATAGCAAGCACTTGTAATCGTTTTCGTACACAGCTCCATATGTTCGCTTTCTGGACGTAACAAGTTTGCTCGGTAGCTCAGCTGGCACAGAATTGGACATAAGATGTGGAATCCTTGGGTACGAAAGCTGAAAGATCAAAAAACAAGCTAAAACGGCATCCTTGCAATTGCGTTTTAAGTTTAGGTGTAGTGCAGATGGTACGTTATTTTAAAATGTTTTGGAGCATTAGAGTTATAGCACCACTCAACAGAATCAAATCAGAACTGTGGTGACACATACAAAACCAGTGTCACAATGTACCATATGTACATTCATCAGTTCTGGGGGGAAAAAAACTGACACTCTTTTAACGCCAATCAGTGGACATTTCGCATCGAATATGTCACAAAATGTACACTGCGGTATGTATTTCGCATCTAGTGAAAAAGTTCCCACAGGTACGTCTTCGTCATGAGATCAGGTTGAAAACTACGCAGTGCATGCCTTTCATGATATAAGGTATGTATGTATTTTTTTGGTTCTGAAATACTTTTGAAGACATTAAAAAGCTGACATAGTTCCAAACTTCCAAACTTAATTTTATATTGAATTCTATATTAATGCACTAACTTCTGTCAATTTTAATTATACTCAGATTTTTTACTCAACATATCAAAGAAATATCATGTGTAAACTACGATAAAAACAGAAATGTTATTGCAATTTAAAGTATATTCTAAAACAACCCATGTTGGTTTAAATATGGAAAAACCCAGCTACTGGGTAGTTTTGACCCAGCGGTTGGGTTAAATGTTTGACCAACCTGCTGGGCAGTTTTATTTAACAATATGGTTTGCTTTAATTGAACCCAAAATAGATTGGAAATTAAAATTACACTCTAAAAAATGCTGAGTTGTTTCAACTCCAAGTTGGGTCAAATATGGACTAACCCAACAGTTGGGTTAAAAATTAAATTGAAAAATTTAGCCCAACAGTTGGGTTAGTCCATATTTGACCCAACGTTATACTTAGAAGCATTAGTAATAATCAAAAGGTGAGCATTTACTAATAAGCTATTTAATAAACGTTAATTTTTAACCTATTTTGGCTTCAATCACAAAATCTGCTGATTTTGTGCCCAAGAAATATTTTTTGAAAACAATTGTGCTGCTTAATGTGTTTTTTAAGGATTCTTTGATAAAGAGAATGTTTAAAGAACATACATATAAAATCTATATACAGATTTATATCTTTATAAGACATATAAAGACTTTACTGTCTCTTTTAAACAAATCTACTGCATCCTTGCTCAGTAAACGTATTAAAAAAATCTTACTGGTGCAAACTTTTGAACATTGTAGTGTATATTTATATATATGTATGCACACAATAAACAGTGGCCACAGTATATACAAGTTTCAAGTAAAATTTTTCTGGAAGAGGTGTGTGTATCTGTGAGAAAGAATGTGTGTGAAGCCTGTTTTTATATATTATGACTGGACCTACAGGAATATCTGCTCTGTTGTGTGGGATTTCTTTCTTTGTGAGATATATGCTGTCAATCTAAACCGATCTGTGATTCACCACTATATAATAAAGAATAAAGCGCTCATTGTACTCACGCAGACATACTCGAAGCTACAGGTTCATGGAGATTGTGATTTGGCTTTCAATGTGTTCACATCTACAACATACAACAGCGACTAGAACAGTAGGAATAGGGCAGTTGGAGGAAATACGCATACTTGTGGTTTGAGCCGAGTGACATGTCATGTGAATCTGAGTAGGCGCACACAGAGGCCATGCTGTTTGTGTTTGCACGTGTGCGCCCATCCCTCGCTAAGTGCCGCCCTTATTGCATTAGCGAAAAAGATGCCACAGTTTGAAAAAAATTCAATCCAATCATTAACCTCATTCCTCTCTCTCTCCCTCCCTCTTTTTCTCTCCCGTTTTTCTCTCGTTCTCTCCCACTACCTCTTTACAGTCTCACCGCACGATATACAAGTCCACCAGGTCACAGTGGAATAGCAGCCCCTCAGAAGAAAAACACAAGGTAGAGTCTTCAACTGTATCTGCCTGCTCTCGCTCTGTTCTGACACCTGAAACTCTCCGCAGACCTTCAGGCTAGAGACCGGGAAAGCCGATCTACTGATGTTCAAAGCCGTAGCAGCAGATCTGGGTGATGGAAGTGGTGTATGATAGAAATGCTTGCTAATGGTGTCTGTTCTTTAACTGTAGGCTGGGTTTTCACAGCTTTTCTGAGGGTTTTGAGCTAAATAGCTTGGTTGATTCAAGATGAACGGATGGCGAAAGTGCTGATTGAACTCTAGATCTTGAATGCGGTTTATTTGACCGGAGGTTTTTGCCGTTTCAAGCTCTGGCAGCAGTTGTTTGGCCCTGAAAGCATTTGCTTCATCTCTGAGCCGGTGGGAAGCTTTGTGATGGCGAAGCATTTCGAGCAGCCGCTGGCCAAACTATGTGAGATATGTGATGGACACTATGTGTGATATACTGCTTACTCCACTGACAGCCTGATGGGGAGGGTTCGACCAACGGCATTATTTGCTCAAAGACACCATGTGCTTGCAGTTTTCTTTAAAGTATATGAGATCTGAGATCTTCTCTCAAAGCACTGACTCATTCGATTGAGTGTCCTGAATCAACTTTTTCATTCTCAACTCTGGTCTCATCCTAGGTTTGGATGTGCTGTATACTTTATTATGTAGACATTTAAACACAGCATAAAGATGCAGAGAGACATTCTCACCTGATGTTATCAGTGGCCTGCACAACAGGCCATATTTTTGGAAAATCGGATAAGATATGAGATTTATTGGTGGTTGCGAGTGAGAACGTCTGGTTAGAGGCACCCGAAAATAGATAAATCTTATATCTCCAAAGAGATAACTCTGAAAATGGATGAATCATTCATGGCTTTTTTAGGCTTTTTTTTCTCCCAGATGACATCTCTATACACAACCATTTAAAAATTCAGAAAAAGGTCAGAGTTCAGAAATGAGTACTTTTATTCAGCAAAGAGGCATTCAGTTGATTTAAAGTGGCAGTAAAGACATTTATCAAGATTTTAATAAAAACTGTTTTCAGTAAGAAGAAACATTTCTTCTCCAAATCAGCAGATTAGAATGATTTCTGAAGGATCATGTGACACTAAAGACTGGAGTAATGGCTTTTTTATTTTTATTTAATTTCCTTTCTGTGTGTTTGTGTGTGTGTGTGGTAAACGCTACATTATGGTGACAAAATGTCAAAAAGATGGCAATATCCAAAATCCTTGTAGGGGCATTTTTTTGTATCCATGAGGAAACAAGCTTCTAAATCATACAAAAGAATTTTTTTAAATGTCTAAAATACAGAAAGTTTTCTGTAAGGGCTAGGTTTAGGTGTAGGGGGATAGAAAATATGGTTTGTGCAGTATAAAAACACATTACGCCTATGGAATGTCCCCATAAAGCACTGAAATGCCAATATGCCAGCATTAATACATCTCACTCCCCTGTTGTCCAAAAATATTCCAAAAACTTGTCTGCTTTGGTGGCTGTGGGTTCACGAATGAACGATTACCAATTAATGAATTACAGACAGGTTTTTAATTATAGTTCATTAATATTTAACATATTCCAATGATAGGCTGGTGGATTCTATTAAATTTTATCATTCATGAATAAATCATTTTTTTTAAGTCACTAATACGTCACGCACACATTCACACAAACAAAAATACACACTCCTGTTTGTTTCTTCAGAGAGATGCACATGAAACTCTACATCTGAGGCGTAATTGAGCACTTCAGCACAATATTGTATAGTAATTTGGGTTGGTTAGAACATTGTAATAACCTATAATCTTGTTTCTTAAAGGAAGGAAAGCATGATAATCATGAATGAATTAGCTGTCCTCAAGAATCCAAAACTTTCAGCTATATTCAGTGTACTTCAATTGGAAAGATAGCATTAAGATTCACCGGAGATGACAAGAAGCAGCCTTATTTGATCCTTAAACATCCTGCTCTAAATTTTGATCGGCGTAATTTGAAAGATTTTATCTTCCATAAGGCCTTTTTATGTATGCGAGACAGAATAAGATGTGACGTGTTATTAAAATTCAGTGATTATTCAGAAGTTGAGACGTTTCACAGTTGAACTATGTCAAACCCTTGCAGTTTTCATCTGAGACCCATTGACATCTTTAATTATTCATCTAAAGTAAACAAGAACAGATCCAGAGATCTGGTCTTGCAAATGACCACCTCAGATTCAGACTTTTCGGTAACACTTTACAGTAAGGTGTCATTTATTAGTAAATGTATTAACTTGCATGAACAGACATTGAACAATACATTTATTACACTATTTATTAATCTTTGTTAATGTTACTTAATAAAAAATAGTCGTTCATTGTTCATGTTAGTTTCCAGTGCATTAACTAATGTTAACAAACACAACTTGTGATTTTAATGATGCATTAGTAAATGCTGAAATTAACATTAACTAAGATTAATAAATGCCGTAGAAGTACGGTTCATTCATAGTTCATGTAAGTGTTAACTAATAAACCTTATTGTAAATTGTTACGGACTTATCAATAACAGCCTAAAGCAGAATATGTCGTGTCTGTGCTACTAGTGTCATTAAATCAACATATTTCAAGTTTTTCTGCTTTTGTGCCATTGGCCAAACAAACCGATAGTCCCGCCCACAACTCATGCCATTGGTTAAGCCAGTTTTGTGGCTGTGTCAGCTTGGTCGGGATGCTCAAAAATAGCGATGCTTTGAAAGTGTCATGAATTTTTCAGGTAAATCAACCTATAAATGTCATACTTGTCTCTGAATGTATGTCGGGATAGATTAAAGTCTTTTAGCACGGAAAATATTACACACCACAGCTTTAATTCAGGTCTATTTTAGCAACATTCTCTGTCTTCAAAAGCTTGGGTATGCACTAAATTCATCCTCTACAGGCGTATTTGTGTTTGTGAATGTATACATGATACATATTTATGCAAATCATAGTCAGGGAACATTTCAAGACCAAATTAGTAAACCAAATGTCTTATAAATGCTGATGTCAGACATTGCCTACGTCTTTGAACCAGGCCAAACTGAATCTGCTCACTTTTGATGTGTTTTCTTTGTAAATTCAGGGGAAAAAATCTGCAGAATTCTGCAGATTTTTACATGATAAAATGTTACGTGCAACTGAGAGTAACACAGTCTTACTGATAGATAAAATCATGATGAAATTAGTCAGAATATTTAATAAACAAACACAGGAAGCCCAGTAGGATACTGTGGTGCTCTCTAACGACACAGATTCTGTGTGAGTCTGCTAAAACTAAAACGCCTAAAACTCTTCCATTTAGACCCCGTCCTCAATTCAGACGCTGATGTCCATCCCAATTTTCACCAAAATAACCTTTCCGAGAAATAGCATCAGATATGCTTTATCAGAGCTTGCATATTATCATAGCTGGCGATGATGGTCTGCACAACAGGTTAATGGGGAAAAGCAGAAGTGCCTGATGGGAAATGAGCGAGTGATGAAGCAGTGTCATTAGAGGCTTGATGAGACATGCACCTGAACTGCCTGAATCATCGTTCTCCAATCCATCATTTCTAGGAAAAGCTATTTGCTCTGAATCTGTGTAATAAGACTTTTCAAAACATTTGATCAGTGTTGAGAATTTCAAATGATGATGGGAATTTCAAATGGTTTTAAAACTTGGTCTTTATTAGGTCATCAATTCCATTCGTTAAAATCAATTGTCTATTGCCGTGATCAGATTGGAGTAAGCTGAAACATCTCTGTTTGGTGTTAAATTGAATCATCTGTGAGAAAGTGTCAGTGTCAAAGAATGTTGAATTCCTGCTGTTTTGTTCCCCTGCGATGTGTTTATGAGCCGTTGTTAGGCTGATGTGTCACAGGGTCGTGATTCCCAATTAAAAACTGGCACTCGTGAGTCATTAACAAGCTTTGTGCACGAGTAAATCATCAATAACGTGAATAGAGCATAAGGCAATGCAAAGAAACACACACACAGGCAAGTTTTATTGAGGATTTTTAAGCAATTAAGAGATGTTTATTGTGTTGACATTGAAAAACGAGCTGTTTTAGAAGACACTGTATGTTAGTCAAATCATCATGTTAAATTCTATTCATTTATTGTTTTGTATGTTTCACTGTCAAGCAAGTGAGTTTATTTTCTGTCAAAAGGCGTTACCAGAGTTCTGAATAAATAACCACCTTCCATTTGAAGTAAATATTCACAATATTTGATGCCGAACAGCTTTTTTACAGCTGTGGAAGAATAAATGATTACGTAAATAAATCAGTAAATACAAAAAATTTCACATTGCTCCTTTGTCAAATGTATCTACAGAAGGAAGGAAGGAAGGAAGGAAGGGAGGGATAGATAGATAGATAGATAGATTTGGCATTTTAGTAATTTTGTTGTTTTAATGGTAGTTAATTTTTCTTAATATTGGTATATTAGTATGTTTATATCATTGACGGTAGTATTGTTAATATTATTTGTATATATTATTTATCAACATTGTTTTTAACATCTCTAATTGACTTTTCTTGTAATTGCCCTTCACAATTTTACAAGAAAAACAGTGATATAAAGTAATGGCACAGCTTTAATGTGTGTGTTATTTTTATTTATTTTTGGTGACTATATATGAATATGCATAAACCCACTTAATAATTAAAATAATAATAATAAAACACTTATTTTTACTTAGTGAAGAAGAGGAGAGAAGTATCCTTAGCGTAACTGAGCTGCTTACACTTACATGTGACCAAAAAAAAAACTAAAAAGAGAAAAGAACGTGTTTGTTTTAAAGCCAGTTACTATTTTAAACTTAAATTTGTATTTAAAATGTAAAAAAGAAATTATTTACCTGTGGAGAGTGTTGGGAGTTGGACTGCTTAACTCCAGAAAATCAGTAATGAGGTGCTTTGACAGTTACAGATTTGAAAAACAAAAAGGCGGGAAAAAAGAACCCTCAACTCTAATACAAAGAACCATTTCAGCATAAAAGGGTTCTTCAGGATGCTGTGGTTCTAATGTTAAATAGAACCGTTACTACATGTAAGAAAGATCTTATTAAGAGTGTGTAACCCTGGTCAGTATATGTGTCTATCAGAGATATAATGTAAGCTCGTACAGTTCATATTTAATAATGTCCTGTGATTGAAACTCAAACTTATGACTGTGTATGTTGTGTTTTTCAGGTTGCCAGGTCCCTCCAGAGTCCCCGCTGCAGGCAGCGGCAGTAGCAGTAGTAAAACCCACGGATCCTCAAACCTGAACCGAAGGAGCCAGAGCTTCAACAGTATTGACAAGAGCAAACCACTTCAGTATGCTAGCGGCAACGATAGAGGTGAGCAATATACAGAATCTTAATATTAAAAGGTTTCTGCATATTACACAACTTTATCCTATTATCCACTAGATGGTGCCACTATCTCAGGAACAATAGCACTGTGGCACAGGGCAAGATGCTCTGAGGTGGTTCCCTCATGCATTATTACATTTTCATAATGACATACAGAAAATCTGTGGAAAGACACAATTTCCTGGAAATTAAAGTATAATATTGCACTGTGGTTCCTCTCTGGTGTTTTATTCACATCTGAAAAGGTGATCTGCCCTCGGCATTCACTGTCCTCCTCCTGTATATTTGGAAATGACGTTTATGTTATATTTCTCCTTCTTCCAAATAACAAGCCTATTCAGAGTTCACTTCAGATTTCATCTTCCTGTCAGAGCTGAACCATCATTCAAAGCTGACTTCATAAAACCACATGGCTATTTAGCCACCAGTGTGTAAATCTCCACAGGCTAGTTGGTTACTTCATAAATCTGCACTAGGCCTGATGGAGTGTGTTGATTGAAGTCGGGTTGGAAGTTCACAGACGTGTGACCCGTATTTCGCCCCTGGTTCACCTCTCACAGCAAGGATCCGTGAACAAAACGCAACCGATTTCCCTCACAGACTGTTTGTTTTGGCTGTATTGCTCAGTTAGATTTATACCGGACTTTACTGGTCCTCGTTCGTTGTTAGCACAGATGCTGGTGTTCCCAGACACTGGTTACGGACAAGGCGCGACGTTACACACAAAGCCAGACAGAGGGTCTCACATGGCAGACGGAGCTTTGATGAATCAAAGAGTCCTAATAGGCGACGTCTCTCTCGAAACCCATTCCTGCCCTTTTCCATCAGGCCTGACATTACTCAAAACCTTGATTTACAGGGCTACTAGCGCTAATACTTCCACAGATGAGAAAAGCAAACTCCCATCTGCCTTTTTTCCCTCATCTTCCTTTTTCCTCTGTCCAAAAAGTCTGCCGCACTGGAGGAGCTATGGGAGGGGCTGGTAGCGAGAGAATAGAGCTCTGTTCCAAAACCTAGTGAGCTGCCTACCTAGCATTTTAAGGAATCGTAGGTGTACAGTTGACACAAAAGCTATTCCAAGCAATAGGCAGAAAAATTCTGCTGCCTTGTGAGATACAGGGTGCGGTCACATTAGCGAAATTTTGCAGGCAAAACAGGGCAGTTGCCTATTGTCGACAGTCTAGCGATGTTCAGTTGAGGTCAAAAGTTTACATACACCTTGCAGAATCTGCAAAATGTTAATTATTTTACCAAAAGAAGAGGGATCATAGAAAATGCATGTGACCTGAATAAGATATTTCACATAAAAGACATTTACATATAGTCCACAAGAGGAAATAATAGTTGAATTTATAAAAATGACCCCATTCAAGTTTACATACGCTTGATTCTCAATACGTGTGTGTAGTTCCCTGAATGATCCATGGCTGTGTATCACAAATTCTGTGTTTTTTTTTCAGCATTTTTGTGTATTTTAACCCTTCTCAACAATGACTGTATGATTTTGATATCCATCTTTTCACACTGAGGACAGTTGAGGGACTCATATACAACTATTACAGAAGGTTCAAACACTCACTGATGCTCCAGAAGGAAAAACGATGTATTAAGAGCCAAAAGTGCTGAAAAACAGAATTTGTGAGACCTGAAGGATTTTTCTGAAGGACAGTTTAACTGTTCAGGGCAAACACTGTCACTAAATATAAAAAATATAAATATAAAAAACCATACAGCTGTGGATCATTCAGGTAACACCACAATATTAAGATTGAAGTGTATGTAAACTTTTGAACGAGGTCATTTTTATTAATTCAGCTATTATTTTCACTTGTGGACTAAATGTAAATGTCTTTTATGTGAAATACCTTATTCAGATCAGTACTAAATAAAAAATAACATGTATTTTGTATAATACCTATTATTTTGGTAAAATAATTAACAATTTGCAGATTCTGCAAGATTTTGACTTTTGACTTCAATGAAGCAAAGCTCACACAGCAGTAGCTTTCAAACCAATCATCTTTCTGTTGGTCAACATGATGAATCTGTGTGACCAATTCAAACCCATTGCCAAATCAACATGAGGAAATCTATTGGCCTCATTCAGAATTGAAATTGTGTGCATTTCTACCAAAATGACTGCATTTTGCCTGTGAAAACTACCATAAATGTGACTGCACATTAAGTCACATCACATTTATCCTTCATAGGGGGCACATTTCCAAAATGCATTAAAAAACAATCTGGAGCATATATTAGTTGGAGAAATTGTGACTTTTGTTGCACTTTACAGTTAAAAGAGTTATTTTTTTACAGTTAAAGAGGCATTCTAACATTCAAAATGTTGGCTGTAGAAATAGAAGTTCCGCCGTGCAGTTAAAATAGCAAATCAACTGTTTGTTTACGCCACTAAACATGCATTAGCTGGATTATCCTTAAAAAAATACATTTTTTGTGAGTAATTTGAGCTTTGAAAGAACAATTTTTATGTTATGATTGTTGTAGAATTTTATTCCTATCATTTTTAACAACAGTTACTTTGATTTCAGGCTGTCCCTGTTTAAACAGATCAAGGGTTTACACATTTTTTGTCAGCCCAATTCCTTTGACCTAAATATTTAAATAATTTAACAACACATTTACATGTTCATGGTTCTTTGATATTGCCCTGCTGAAAAAAACAGCTAAAACCAGCTGAAGCTGGTTGGCTGGTTTTAGCTGGTCATCCAGCCTGGTCTTAGCTGGTCATAGGTAGTGAGCAGGCTGGTTTTAGAGGGGTTTCGGCAGCTTCCTTAGCTGGCCAGGCTGGTCTTAGAAGGTCTAGCTGGGAGATCAGCTGGAACAACCAGCTAAAACTAGCCTGGCAAGGCTGGGAGACCAGCTAAAACCAGCTATTTCCAGCTTAAACCAGCCTAGGCTGGTTTTAGCTGTTTTTTTGGTTTGTTTTTTTCAGCAGGGTGGTTACTGTATGAACTTTGTTAGCTTAGCCACATGCTAATATCTAAATTGTGAGTCAAGTCTCATTTGTGCTCCATGCTGCCTACATAGAATGTTTCAAATTGGTCACTTATGGCAGCTCACTAGGTTTTGGAACAGAATTAGCATGCAGGACTTCATTTTACGGCAGGTTTGAATACAAATTTCATAATCCTGAGTTTGACCTTTAACAGATTTAATCCTTAACCTCAAATCTGTCAGCACCCTGTGTTACCATCACCTACGTATTTTAGCACAAAGCCTCTCTGTGGACGCAAATCTCACACTGTTTATAAACCCTATGCCAAGGTAGTGGGCACAAACACTTGCATGTTAAGTAGTCTTGTATAACAAAGCTAATTTCTCCATTCACACTGGCTGCAGGAGTGAATCAGCATGTTTTCTAGTGTTAGCTCAGCTTTCAAAAGCACTGTGTCTAAATCCTTGATTAGTTTGAAGGAAATCAGTGTTATTTAGTACATTCATTGAACTTTTGACATGGCTTTATACAGTAGCACCTGTGACGAAGATGGGTGACATATATCAGAACAAAGAAAATAGCTAATGCAATCCATTCTGGATAAGACAATAGTAAATTAAGATGGAAAATCTTCAATGCCATGTCCCATCACACCTGTTAATGTATTTGTTTCAAAATGTGTGTGGCATCCTATCAGACTTCCCAGAACAAAGTGGCATTTCACTTTCAACATATAAAGTGGTGTGGAGAAAAGGGTAGCTATGGTAACCACGTTTCGATGGTCTGGTGTGTGTATGTGTGTGAGAGAGGCTGTTATTTAAGCTGCTGTTATCTCCAAAGACGGGGTTAATTTAGCTGACACATGCACTGAAGACCGATCCACACAGCGCTCATTCACAGTCCAATCACTGTTCACTCTACAAGATTTTCAATGGAACCAAATGAAGTCCCATCTCCTCCTTTCTTCCTTTGTGTTTGGAATTTTTCAGCTTGACACTTTGATATATCTGGGTGGGAATCAAAGTTAGGGACAGCCTGAGTTGCTGTAAGATTAAGTAGATTTATTTGCATTCTGCTGTGATGTACGGCAGCAGAAGCATTGGTGTAAAACTGATCTTTTTAAATTCACAGAAATTCATTAAAATGGTATTTCATGTCCTTGTGTGAATGTGTGTATATATATATATATATATATATATATATATATATAAAAATGTGATTCTGGGCCCTGAGCTTTGCAATAGAAAATTGTTGTAATTATATTGGACCGATAGTCAAGGCCCAGACAAGTTGTATTTTAAAGGATGTTACGTTTCTGCATCGTCATGCTCTTAAGGACTTGATATATGTAAATCTATGTTTCCCCCATATTAATGTGAACTATTTATATTAGATTAAGTATGTTTATATATGTCACTCTGTGAGCCATGTTGATTCTGTGCAAAACATCACCGCATTTACAAAGAACAAGAGGGTATCTGGCAACAACAAAGTATTTGAAATCCCACAAAATCAATTTAGGATCCAATTTTCTGCCTGAGTGCATTGCAGCATTGCTTGGGATTTCAGTATGCGGTGGGATTGCAGAGTAAAGATTTGGATGGAGCGCTATCTGTTCCTCACGCATTTGTGGGATGCTTTGCCTTCCCCCAGTCTCTTTCCACTTATTTGATTATTGTTATAATCATAATTTTTCATATCTTTGAATTGCTTTTAGGGTGTGGTTATATCAGTCTAACTTATGTGTCCACTGGTCTGTTTCTCTAATACAGAGTCGGTGAAGGGCATTCCTCTGCCAGGCAGCATGAACGGCAGTGGCTCGGTGCCCTCCAGCACCAGCGGGCAGCAGCTGGCCTCTGCCATCCCCTCTCCCACTGCTGGAAAGACCTGGCGCAGCAAGTCCATGAACATGAAGCACAGTGCCACCTCATCTATGCTGGCCACCAAACCGCCCAGCCCAACCGCTTCTCCGACCCCTCCCTCGTCATCCGATCGCCTCCGTCCCCCAATCACAGACTCCTCCAAATCCGCCCCTGGCAACCAGCGCTCAATGTTGGAGAAATTCCGGCTGATCAATCCTCGATCGGCATCCAGAACCTCACCCTCAGTGGCCGAAATGGCTCTCCAGGAAGAGGATGATTTGTCGGAGTTTGGCGATGAGGGGACCTGCAGTCCCACACCGCCCTGCGGGATCTCAAAACAGCAGGGGAAGACCCCCGCATCCTCCTTTGCACCCCCAAGCAAGGCTAACAACTGCAAGAACCACAATAATAAGTCCTTGCCACAACCCAAAGACAAAGAGGACAAGAACAAGACCAAGAGCAAAGCAAGCACGCCACCCAAAGAGGAGCCAGTGATGGTGGAGCCCTCTAAGAAAGGCTCCAAGATTGCCAGCCTCATCCCCAAAGGAGGCAAAACATCCGCAGCCTCTGTGAAGAAAGAAAGTGCAATCCCAGCCTCCTCCGGCATCCCAAAGCCTGGTCTGAAGGCTCCAACAGCGACCACCAAGCCTGCAGCAAGCCAACCCAGTGTACCTGCAACTAGTGTTCCTGCTACAGGTGGCGAGAAGACCAAACTTAGTAAAGGTGGTCAGTCTATATATATGCAGAGATCTTTGGGAGGATTGGAGAATCGGAAGACCAGCATGGTGTCGTCAACAAGTACCTCAGCGCTTTCTGGATCCGCCACATCTGGGCTGGGTGGTGGAGGAGCTCTAGGTGGTAATGGGGCAGTACAGCTTCCCCAGCAGCAACAACACAACCATCCCAACACCGCAACCGTCGCCCCCTTCATGTATCGGTGAGTGATTCTTAAACACAAATGCACATTTCATAGTTCCTTCAACTATTGGCAGAAGTTTCCATTTTTTGGTGTGTTGGGACTAGGAATGTATTTAGTTCCAGGAAGTCTGTTTGGGGGAACTAAATGATCTCCTGCTTTAGAATAGGCTTTAAAACAGTTCTATAGGAACTACCAGTGACCTAAATGTACGCTGATTGGCCAAGCGCATACAAAACACTGGCTACCCAGGATTTTTTTGAAAGCATAGTAGAAATATTTACTCCACAAACATGGAAAAGCAATTTAGTCAGATTTTCATGCTCTTTTAATTGCGTAAATTGTGCATTTACATTCCATCTCTATTGTCACAAAACCAACGACACAACAAAAGCTGCTCCGGTTTTGGCCTCCTCCGTTCACGTTTATAAATACTGCAAATAAAAACGCTGCTGTTGGACGCTTCTGAGTTCCTGCTTCCGGTGCGAATGCAACCAGGAAAACGGCCCGAGGGGGAAGTTGGTTCTCTAGAAACCACCATGCTGGCTAGTTCCTAGAACTGAGTTCTAGGAACTCAGTGTAAAAGTGCCAATTGTGAATGATGGTTCCTAGAATTCACGTTAAGTTACAGCTCAGGGGTGTCCGAACCCGACCCTGGAGGGTTGATGTCCTGCAGAGTTTAGCTCCAACTTGCCTGAACACACCTGCCAGGAAGCTTCTAGTATGCCTAGTAAGACCTGGATTAGCTGATTCAGGTGTGTCTAATTGGGGTTTGAGCTAAACTCTGCAGGACACCGGCCCTCCAGGACTGAGTTTGGGCACCCCCTGAGTTACATAAAGCTGCATATGATCCTATTACTGGCATTTTCCATTGCACCCCTAGCAAGATAATTAATAGCAGGTGGGATTTGCTTGCAATCAGTGTACTTTGTCCCTTTGGATAAAATTATTTCTGAGCTAGCTGTTGAACAGAAGTCCCTCAGTACAGATGCCAACTGGTCATTTTTCAAACTTACTGTCCACATCATAGACCCAGCTGACTTCTAGTCCTGGCAAGGCTACTGGGGTCCATATATCCAGTGATGCTTAGAAACATAAAAGGGCAAGACTCAGACAAACAGACAGATCTGGGTTTCTGGGTTCTATTCTGGGTTGTGAAATCATTATCATTATCTATGAGACAGCAGGGCCATGTCTCTGTAATTACCCTCGAAAGACAGGCAAAAATGAAACCCTCATCCCCAGGTGGTCCAGAATAATTACCTCATCTTTTACTTATTCTGCACATCACTAACAAGGCAGAATCTCTGATAGGAAATGAAACGAGTGTAACCAAATGTAACAATTCGTAAGCACTAGTTATAAAGATATACCATAAATAATACAGAAAAGTATAATTAAAGGGATAGTTCACCCAAAAATGAAAATCCTGTCATTAATTACTCACCCTCACGTGAGCTTTGTTCATCTTCAGAACACAAATTAAGATATTTTTGATGAAATCCAAGAGCTACGTTCAAGGCCCAGAAAGGTAGTAAGGACATTGTTAAAATAGACCATGTGACATTAGTGGTTCAAACGTAATGTTATACAGTGTTGGGCATGTTGATTTAAAAAGTAATTAGTTATAGTTACTAGCTACTTCTCACAAATAGGGTTAGTAACTGAGTTACATAAAAAGAAATGTTCAGATATGTCAAATAACATGGATTAAATGAATAAAACATGGAACATCTACACTATTTTAATGTTGCTGTGGGACAATGTAAGAGACACCTTCCAGCAACATTGTTAACCCTCTGGGGTAGAAGATCTCACTGGTGCAGTCTGTCTTGTTTTTTTTGATGACCATGACCACAAGCACATGACCACATGTGCTTTTGTAAAATAAAGAAAATAAACAAGGTCGTCTCGTCTCTGTCGTCTCGGTTTCCGGCACCTCTCTTCACAGACATGTAAATAAAACAACCTGAGCTCCACTTTTAAACATCCCTAAACAAAGGTGAACATTCATCAAGTTAATCTCAACTACTTTTCGTTTCTGGAAGAAGACGTGCTAAAAGGAATAAGCCAGAATTTACCTCAGAAGATGAATTTTGCAGGTCCTATGGCTGAGAGAGAGCCTACTCGGATGAAAACTGCTTCAATGAGCTCAATTATAGTAACACTGCATTTCATTGTCAGTGACGATAATGGCGTTGTAATGGGAGAAACAGTAATTCGTTTGATTACTCGTTACTTTAAAAAAAGCAATGCTGTTAGTAACGCTGTTTACTTATAATGCTGTTATTCCCATCACTGGTTATGAAGGTACGAAAATACTTTCATTTGTGCAAAGAAAACAAAAATAACAAAGGTCGTTGTTTTTGTTTTCTTTGTACACAAAAAGTATTGTCGTTACTTCTCAACATTACATCACTGATGTCTCTGACTATTTTAAAGGGGTCATCGAAGGGAATGCACCTCCCGATCTACATATATCAGTCTTTGTTCACACGAATAATTTGTGATCCAGCTTCACTTACAGCAGAAGTGAGTATAAGGATTTTTTATAAATCTTTGCGATCACCTTTCCTAATAACGTTCTAGTTAGCAAGTTTAGCGTCTAAATGTGGCTAAATGTGGCTAAAGTAAACAGCCTTGTCATTCCACAAAGAGAAGAGAGGGGTGGGGCGAGCAGAGCTCATTAACATTTAAAGCAACCTTGACCAGAACAGGATGATTTTTGCAGAGCTGATTTTGATAAGGTAAAAAGGGTGTTGTTTTACACTACCATTGAGAATTTTTAACCAAAGTATATTATAGACTTTTCATTAAGAACCTAAAGAATCATATCAACTTTTGGAAAATGGGCATTAACCCCTTTAACGATGTCCTTACTACCTTTTTGGGCCTTAAATGTGGTAGGTGTGTTGCTGTCTATGCGAGGTCAGAAAGCTCTTGGATTTTATCAAAATTATCTTAATTTGTGTTCTGAAGATGAATGAAGGTCTTACGGGTTTGGAACGACATGAGGGCGAGTAATTAATAACAGAATTTTCATTTGGTGAACTGTCCCTTTAATATCTGCATGATGGATCTTGAAAGAAATGAATGTTTTAGAGGTGGCCTGATGGGAAGTGCACTTGCTCCGACATGTTGCACAGTGGTGTTTCTGTGCAGGCGACCCAGGTTTCAGTCATTTCCGAATCAATCATTTTTCACGCTGCTGTCAGTTTGAAGGCAGAACGAGAAATTTAAAGGATGTCTTGTTAAATCTGACTGTGGGGGGTGGTGTTAACAGAATGGATCTCTTTTCAGTATAAACTGTCTAGACTAGTTTTTATTTGACCAGATGGAGTGAGACCCTGCTTACACAGAGGTTGACAGAGCATCATGAAGCTTCATTAATTACAGGCAAATATATGTTGAACCAGCAATCTATCTATAGTTTATCAAACCAGCTTTTAGATGCACAAACACACACCCACTGATCATCTGTCCCTTGCGCCACCTATCCAATCTCGCAATACTTTGTAAGAAAAAGCAGCGGGTAAATGTCTCATCTTGACAGTATTATTAGCCCGAGTGGGAACCGCTGAGTCGTTTGCCAGACCGCCTCGTTTAAGGGGCGTGGCCTCCTTTAGTCTTCACCGAGAGATTGATGACATCACAAATGATGACTAATGAGGGTGAATAGGTTAGAGCGGAGGAAGAGGAAGTGGGAACAGAAAAGAGAATATGTGATTGATAAGCAGAGGGAATTCAACAGTTTGAGTCAGCTTGTTAAAGAGACAAAGAGAGTGTTAATGGGCCTGTGAATAACAAAGATGAGAGTGTTGAAAACGAGTGTGAAAAGGTATTGTATTTGAGCCCTTCTGTATGTTCAGTAACAGGTTTAATCCTTTGCTTGAATAAAAAGCTCTCAAACCTATTGACCCCTGTCTGACATACCTTCACAGCCTAACCTTAAGAGCTTAACAGTTCTTATAAAAACACAGTCACCTCCTTACCGGCCTGTCACAGGTTCATTATTCACAGGAAGACGATGGCGTTTTCTTAAAGCTGTGTTTGGCATTCTCAGTGCCGTCTCATAAGGATTATAACCTAAAGTCTATGGAATTTTAAACTGGAGCCCTTATCGCACTCCCCTTCACTGCTGCAGATCTTCCTCTCGAGAGCTTCGCTTGACACTGTAAAACCCGCAGGGCTGCAACAGCACTCGACGGTGTGCGAGACGATACACTGCATTTTGAACAGGTCCATGTGGATATCATGCTCCTACAGCTACACTCAGGGTCAAACTTTTTTTTGGCCTGCTTGGCCAGGGCAAGTGAGTTGAGGAAGTTGCATTACCAGCCTCAAAACTTTAGTTTTGGATAATTTTAATTGTATATTTACTACCCTTCAAAGGTTTCAGGTCGGTAAGATTTTTTGAAAGAAGTTTCTTACCGTTTATTTAAAAAAAAAAGGTAAAAATAGCAAAATTGTGATATTATTTTACAATTTAAAATAATAATTCTCTAATTGAATATATTTTAAAATAAATTTATTTTTGTGATGCAAAGCTGATTTTTCAGCAGCCATTACTCCAGTATTCATTGTTCCTTCAAAAATCATTCTAATATGCTGATTTAAAAATAAAATAAAGTAAGATAAAATATAATTATAAATGTAAAAAAAACATGATGCTTTTTTCAGGATTCCTTGATGTTTCTTTGTGTTTTTTAATAGTCAGATTAAGATATTTTTCATTACTAAAGTACTGTACAATTGTAAAAATTTGTTTGTTTTTTTTATGGACATAAAAACAGTCCACAGATTGATCAGTATTTTTCTGCAGTGAATAAAATATAATATACATTAAATATATGAATGTCCACAGTAAGTTTTAGGATTTTGATATAGACTGCTGCCTTAAGTATTGGATAAAGCACTCTAGTTTTGCATCCTTCTCTTTGAGGCTTTATGTTAGAAGTGATAATGCCTAAAAATGTTGTCTAGGTGGGTAGCTCATGTGGGTTTGGAAGTGAGCTTTTGTATTTTCTTCCACTGGAATGGAGAACAGTAGGTTGACCACCTGTTTACTGCCTCTCCTCACATCAACACTCAGCTTCAGTGATGTTGTTTGAAAATGTTAACAAAGATGAAACCATGTGTCTGCTGGCCATAAAATCTCTGCGTGTGTCTATAGTTGACCTTCTGTTAAATCCGTCTGTTTTGTTTTATGCAATTTCACTTAACGAGTTCATTCAGCTCACCAAGCCCTGAAGTTACTTGACAGTTTAAGCCCTTTTTCTTTCTGCATCATTTGCTTATTTGCATTTGCAGGCAGAGTTTGTGTGAAATATGGGTATGTGCGTATGTGTGTGTGTTTGTTGTCACAGGTAATGCAGCGTCTCAGTGGCGTGAGTGTGGAACACATGGTGAAACTAACAGTGTGACATGCCACTGAAATATTTGGCTGGTGAATTGTTTGTGTGTGACTGCATGTGTGTGTGAGAAGGAATGTTTATCTGGGCGAGTGCAGGTGTCCTGGGACGGCTTTGTTGTAGATGTGGTTGTTATGCATATACAATCAGAGTTTTTCTCAGTCTATTTCAACTAAGTCGGAACAATGTTGTGTGTGCAAGTGTTTGCCAGGTTTTGCTATATTTTGGGGGTGTCCCCACAATGACAAACCTGTCAAGAATTTCAAACATTAAAACCCTACAAGGAAAACAGCAATAAAAGGTCACTAATCTATGATTTATTCCATAGGAAAAAGTTTTTTTTTAATAAATAGTAGCACAGTTAGTCTATAGTACTTGGAATTAATTTTTAAATAATAATGTAATTTTTTTAAATAATAGTAGTACATATTATTATTATTATTATTATTATTATTATTATTATTAATAATAATAATAATGGTATTTATAAATATTTATGTAATAAACTATTTTATATAATAATATAATATTATATTTTATAGTTCATTAAATATTTAAAAAATCATCTACATTTTTCTTTTTTGTTTAGTTTAAATTGAAGTGATGAAATAACTAAACCTAAATCAACTAAAAAAAAAAAATAATAAAACCTATATAGACATACACTACCCGTCAAAAGTATTTGAACAACATAAGATTTTTTATATTTTTTAGTATCTTCTGTTCACCAAGCCTGCATTTATTTATTCAAGCCTGCATTTATTTAATCTGAAGTACAGCAAAAACAGTAACATTTTGAAATATTTTCTATTTGAATATTTTTAAAATGTAATTTATTCCTGTGATCAAAGTAAAATTTTCAGCATCATTACTCCAGTCTTCCGTGTTACATGAAAAATTATAGAAATTAATAATTTTTATTTAGCAAGGATGCTTTAAATTGATCAAAAGTGTTGATTAGGACATTTATAATGGATTTCTATTTCAGGTAAATGCTGTTCTTCTGAACTTTCTATTCATCCAAGAAACCTATAAATAGTCTACTAGATAATAATAAATGTTTTTTGAGTAGCAATAAAGAAAAAATTCTGAAGGATGCTAAAAATTCAGCTTTGAAATCACAGTATATATTCACAAATATATTCAAACAGTTATTTTAAATAGTAAAATATTTCAAAATGTTACTGAGTTTGCTGTACTTTGGATCAAATAAATGGAGGGTTGGTAAGCAAAGACATTTAAAAAGCAAAAAATCTTACTGTTCAAAAACTTTTGTTGTATTGTCTATTTTAAAAACAAAAACTGATAAAAATGACAGAAACATGCAACAAAATGACTAAAATTTAAACTAAAATGAAAATGTAAACAGAAAATAATAATAAAAAAAACATCTAATTGAAAATATAATCAAAAACTATAAGTATGTAAGTGTTAGTAAAATAAAACTTTTATATTTACTGTAAGAGTTGCTTTCTTTTAAAATAAATTAATGTTGACTGTATGATAGTATGTATGCATGCATGCAAAAAAAACTACTCTGTCTAAAATGCCAATAATTAATTTGTAATTTTTCCTTTTGCTTCACCTAGGACATACTCAGAGAACGACTGCACTACTGTGGTCCCCCCTGAACCGTGTCTCAGTCCCACAAAAGACCTGGTCTACAGCAAGACCGCCAAACAGTGCCTGGAGGAGATCTCAGGTACAGTAGAATGAGCACTGCCACATGTGCACATGCATACCTACACACAGTCACACACATGCGAGCACAACACACATACACACAGAAGCCGAAACACATGCACAGATTCTCTCTGCAGGCCGCTAGTTCCATGTTGCTATCGCAGCAAGAAAAGGTCAGATATGACAGGTGGACAAAGGCCGGCCTTGTTTGGGAGGCCAGGCTGCAGAATGTGTTGTTTATTCGTGCTTGTGTGTATTTCTCCATGTGGGGGACTGTGATGTGACAGCTGATAGCTGAAGATAGCTGCCTGGTGCTCAGGCGCTGCTAGCACACATCTCTTAACAACCAGCCAGCGAGCAACTGTGAGAAATAAATGCAAATTGTGCCCAAATCCTGCATTTACCTGCGCTGCAGATTTTGGAATTGGAGGGTGCACTGTGACATACGCTCGTAGTTGTTCATTTTCTGTGTGCATATTTATCAGCACAGCCACTGTCGTCATATCCCTCTGCAAATGCTTTTGGTTTATTTCATTAATTCCGTACGTAGTGAGATTTAATCAGTTTGGGGTCTGATCATCTTGTGTATCCCTGAGGTTCCCTGTTGTTACTTTAATACATTTTGTTCATAATTAACAATCTAAAACAGCTCAAAACAAACTCGACTGGAAAATCGTTCCTCAAACCGGCCCCCTCTTCTTTAATGAGATATAAATTAGTGCTCCAGCATGGAAAAAAATGCCTGGAATGTCAAATTAAAGTAAATAAACTGCAGACACAAACACATAACCACAAAGCGGTCAGTGTTTGCACGTCAGTGAGAATGCAGCCCTGCTGTGGTCATTTTGAAGGTGAGGGACATTGTTGTTTGCAAGTAGATTTGGAAGCAGCAATAACATTATGACTCATGGTCAGACATTTGTTGTACGTTTTATGCTGCATTGGGAGAGTTTTGAGACAGTTTATAGCTGACACTGTGCTGCTGAAAACAAATGAAGGAAGTAAACAGTGGTGGGCAGTAACGAAGTAGTTGTAGTTCGTTACTGTACTTAAGTACATTTTTCAAGTATCTCTACTTTACTGGAGTAGTTTTATTTTGAGTAACTTTCACTTTTACTTCACTACATTCCAAAGCGTAAGATCGTACTTTTTACTTCACTACATTTCATAAACACATCGTTACTCCTTATAATATATCACGTGCTCTGAGACGCACAAGCGGTGTCTGATTCATGAACAAACTGATTCTTTTCAACGAACCTGTTAAATTTATTCGCCAATCGCGCCAAACGATTCATTGACGAATTGGAATGATCCGATTGCAGCTGTTCTCGAGTCGACAACTCACTGATTCAAATGATCCGTTTAGAGCGAGTCTCCAGTCAACTGAATTCACAAGTAAGAACCGGGAGATCTTGTGCGCGCGCGACTGATGCTGCGAAAAGTAAGTTACTAATGTCTAATTTTAGGATTAATTATTATAACTGAAAATCATATTTAGTTCAAAGCTGTTCGTTGTTTGTGAATTACATCTGCTGTAAAAGGTGATCTGTTTAAGCGCACTGAAATGCTTGAATTCAGACACATTAAAAATGAAAAATTTAAATAACAGCTTAAATAAAATAACTCATGCACGTTCATATTCCTCGCTAATGTAACGTTAGCAGTTTTATTAAAATGCTACGCTTGTAGCCCTACGTGACGTCTGTTTTTATATTGTTTAGCAACAGCATAAAATTTTATATTGTTTGGATCAGCTAGAGTAGACAGATATGAATGTTTATTAAACCATACTGAAAATAAGTAAATATTGTTAGCTGATGCAAACTGTCTAGCTGCTTGCTGGTGCTAAGTTGAGGTAATTTTTAGATATGAAGTCCACATATTTTTATTCAACCACCTAGATAGATTACATCTGAGAGAAAAAGGATGTCATGCTCAGAACATGGTAACTACAGTAATTATCAAAGTGGAAAGTGATGCCCTCTGGGTGCATTTGGCCAGGGGCGTTTTTACACATACAATATTTGAAAGGAAAAAATCATTATGAAAATATAATTATATTTTCCTTAAAATGTTCTTGCTAACTTCAGGCCTTATTCTCATGTCATATATAACTGTGACATTATGCAAAACAAGCTTTAAAACACTTTTTTCTTACTGGTGAAAATTTGATGGTCAAATCTTCTCTCAGGTACATCGCAGTGTAAGGTTCATATTGAATATTACTACATCACTCTTATCAACATAGTCCATATCAACAACAAAAATGTATTTTTTGGAAAAATCCCAGGTATTTTGAGCAGTAGGATTATAAAAAAATATGTGCTAATATAAAATTCAATCAAGTAGTCTATATAAAATTGCAAAATAAATCTTTCAGTACTTTTTTACTTGAGTACATAAAAAATCGGGTACTTTTGTACTTTCACTCGAGTAAAATTAAAGGAGGAGCACTTTTACTTTTACTGGAGTAATATTTTATTATATGTATCTGTACTTTTACTCAAGTACTCAACTTGCGTACTTCGTCCACCACTGGAAGTAAATAAAAATTCTAAATGGTGCATCCAGTTATTCAAGATTGTTAGTCTGTCTGAGGTTTTTGCTTCTGCCCCTTTTTACATGATGTATTATAAGTCTCAGGTGTCCCCAGAATGTGTCTAAGAAGTTCCAGCTTAAAATAGCCCACAGATCATTTATTATATCATTTTGAAAATGCCTATTTTGAGTGGAAGCAGAAACACAATGTTTTCGTGCATGTCTCTTTAAATGCAAATGAGATGCTGCTCCCCGCCCCTTTTTTCTAGAATATAGCTGTGCCTTTACAGCTCGTACCTCAGATATTCTGCCAATTTGTTTGATTTTGATTAGAAAAGAAAGCACAGAAAACGGCTGTCACACGTCATGTGAGTACTAAACTAAGTTCTCTTTCATATCTTATTGCGCTTCAACTGTCAAATACACACAAGTTTATGTTAAAAACACACATGAGTTACAAAAACAGCTGGTTATATCTGTAAAGGTAAACAGCTGGGAAGGAAATCGCATGTTTATATTAGATCTGTGCGGCAATAGCGTAATATACTGTAAATAAATCAATAAATCCACTGTTGTCTTGTCTCTTCTGAGGCTGGCACTCGACATGGCAGCTAAAGACAGAACAGTTAGCATGCTTTGCTCGAACCTTCCCCATGGCGTTAAAACTGGCACACCGTCGCTTATGAAAACAAAATGGCGATGCTGTGGGTGGAAACATGCATATCAAGGGGCAGTAATATTATAATAAGATCCTGTTTCTATGTCACGGGGTGAACAAAATCTAAACAGCTAGCTTTTTCACAAGCTTGCAGAGAAAGGCTTACCAAAACAAAGTTACTGGGTTGTCCTTTTTCACATTTTCTGAGTTGGTAGTTGCAACAGGGACCTGTTTATAGTACTTAAACATGGAAAAAGATTTTCATGATATATCACCTTTAAGATGATGCAGATTAATATGCAGAGAAAGTAAAAATTGTCCAATAGAAGTACAAATCAAAATTGAGATTTATTATCGCAATAGTGTCACCTATTGTAGATAGCGGTGGATCAAATAGAAATCAAATGGAGTTTTAAAAAATCTTGGATTTTTCAGATCCAACAACTGCCTTCATTTGTTTTTATTTTAGAAGAAACATCTTGAGATTATCCCTATTTTACAGAAATTAGAACTCAATAAAAACTGACCTTTCCTGGTCTTTTCTTTGAAATTGGAACATCAGAGAAAACTATTTTTCATCTTGGGTAGCCTATACACTCTTAAAAATAAAGTTTCCAGCATCCATGGAACCTTTTTATCACACAAAAAGTTCTTGGATTATTCAAATGTTCTTTACACTAAATAATGTTTTAAAATAATGTTTAAATAATGTTTTTTAAAGAATTTTTCGCTGAAAGGGTCTTTGGAGAACCTATAATGGTTCCCCTATAGCATCATTGCAAACCCCCTCCGCTTTTGGAACCTTTTTTTAAGAGTATCCAGGCATTTTTCTACATCTGGTCATGTTTGAAATGCCATGGCTTTGCCAGTGCTGCGGTCAGGGAAACCCTCACATGGACTACTTATAGATGTTAACCTCAGAACTCACTTCCTGTTGAGGAGCATTGTGGGTTCCGCCCAGTTGTAAAATATGTTCCGCTCAATGCAAGTACAAAAACAAAATCTCTGCATGCACCTGTTTGGTTTTTGCACATTTTAATGGCTTGTTGGTTGGTGGTGGTGCTAAAATTTATAAGGGGGAAAAAAATCTAGTTAATTCTGAAATATTAGCCAAGCATTTTGTTAATAGCTTGTCGAAAGTCCGTGAAAAAACCTTTAAAAATGAATTAATTATGACCTATAATATATATAATATATAGATATTTGTACCTGTCTTTTTAGTGCAACATATATATTTTTTATTATTTTGTATATTAATATTATATTATATTATATTATATTATTTGTTTGTCTATCAGTAATATAAAATAGTGTTACTGATGTTTGTTTAAGTTTCTTGAAATCCTGATTTGTAAAGGTTGAAAATCATTGTGTTTTGGGAGATATTATACTAGAATTTTGCTCTTTTGTATAATTTCCATTATAGTTTGCCTGTGTGCTGCAGCATTTACAAATATATAATTTTAACACCCTTCTTCAGTATGAAGAGAGTCTGAGGACAGATCGCAGTGTTGCAAGCCAGTTTTGTCTTACATTATTCCCACAGCACACACAGACACACACACACAAATACTGTTTTGCTGCGAAGGTGTGTGCTGACTCGGTAGCTAACAGCAACAGGAAACCAGCCATCACTGCTGCACAGAGAAACAGAGAGAAGAAAAAGAGAGATGGATAAAGAGAATGAAGCGGCTCACAGCATGTTAAAAGGAGCAGGCGGACCCTGAGCTTCTGTCTCAGTGAGCACACACACACTCAGTCTCTGCTGCTGTCCCTTGGAGCGAACCACATGCGCTCGCTCCAGCCGGTAATTAATAGACAGAGTGTGTGAAGAGTCTTTGCTCGCTGAAAGAGAAACAGGAAGAGGGGGAAATGCCGTGAAGGACGTGTATCACAATTTAACCGTAATCTGGTGCAGATCTGCTTCCCACGAGGCTCCGTGCTGCATTGAAGGAAAGAAGTGATAGAAGAGAATAAGAGGAGGAAGACAGGAGGACTATGCTCTCAGTGCAAGCACCTGGATGCTGGTTATTGGCTGCGGCGAGCGAGCGTGCGTGTGGGCAGGATGATATTTGAAGCTCCCTGGTGCAAGGGGCAGCTTTGCGTCTGAGCACAAGAGCCACCTGAGGCTCGCAGATCATGTGAGGAGGAACTAACTTCAAGATAAGGAAGAAAAAGTGTAAAGAACGTGTGAAAATATGAAGCGAGGAGCCGAGTTTTCTGTGTTCCAGGGCGGCAGCCCGCCTCGCAAGTCACCGCAGCCTCTCCCGGACAACTTAAACCTCCGCAAGCAACGTTCTCTCGGAAATCTCGTGCTGCTTAGCGATGGGGAGCAGAGGGTTTATGCCTTTGAGCTGGATGAACCACCGTGCCCACCTTCATCAGCCTCCGGGACTTCGTCTTCATCGCCCTCGCCCCAACATGGCCGAGGTAGCGGCCGCAAACATCCCGACAGCAGCACCCGAGCTCGCTCACTCTCGCTGTCCCTCACCAAGGTGCTTTCCCAATCCGAACACTCCCTTATACCTGTGCCCTGGGGTCGTAAGCCTGGCCGGATGGCACCTGCGCATCAGCACCAACGACCCGAAGTGGTGGAGAAAGCGGGCAGCTTTAGAAAATCGGATGAGGACCCCCGGGCAGGTCCGGAGGGCACCGGAGGAGACTGGGAGCTTGAGAGTGCCAGGGATGAGCAGGCACAGCTGGACAAAGAAGTTATACTCACTATGTTGGGAGACCTGGAGCAGGTTTTGAACCCACAGACACGCCGTAAGTGCCATGCCACATATAGCCACACAGTATAGCTACACAGAGTCACTCAAACTCATCAGTAGAGTCTTTGATTGTACCTTGCTGTTGTAATGGTCATTTTTAATCTTGAACTCTGGGTCGAGTGTGTGTGTAACTGCATTAGAAACGTGTCTGGTTGAATTATGGTTCTCTGATTGTGCAGTGGGAGAACATTTAGAAGCTAGATTTACCTGCCGGCTATTGAAGTGCTGCCATGCTGTCTGCTGCTCTGATCAATAGCTCTATTTACCCTCCCGTCGGTGTGATCCATGCTTTTATTCCTAGTCCATATAGCGTTAACCGTCAACCACGGGGCTGTTTGTTCACAAGCCCACCACCTCATCTTACTGAAGTAATTCAGCTCCCTGTAGTTCAGTCATATAGTGGCATTCTTGCACACAGCTTTTGAGTTACCTAAGGAAATGCTTTAAAGGCTATTCCATATTCTTTTAGTGGTCACTGTTACTATTGCTAATGCGTAAAGGGATAGGTCACCTAAAAATGAACATCCTCATGTGATTCCAACCCAATTCCGTGAAAGAGTAATGACGATGTTTTGAGAGAAATTTAGTGCTTTTTTGGGAAAACTGTGAAAGTCAGTACTCCAACATTCTTCAAAATATTCTCAGATGAGAGAAACACAAACAAGTTTGGAATGACATGAGGGTGAGTAAATAAGGAACCCTTAGTTTTGGATAATCTCTTTAAAGTTAGAGGTTTGTTCAAATCTCTATGCATAAGAAACTTCGGAAGGTAACTCGTTCTGCACAGTTTTTGTTATGGAGATAGAAGAATGTCCTGTTACACAATCTGTCTAATGATTTTAGCCTTAAGGCTGGAATACACAGCACGACTTTTGCTCAGATTTTCCCGTTTGGATATGTCAACGCTAGTTGCCGAAAGTCAGAGATTTGAGTTGACAGAAAATCGTGATGAGTTATCAACTCCGATTGTTTAGCTTTAGACTACGAATCCATTTAGTCGAAGGATATCAAACGTGTTTGATAATTTCAGATCATTTAAGTTTTAGAGCACACATCTTCTAGCAACAAGGCACACATTTCTGAACGACTTTGTTGTGATCGGAATGAGTTTAAAGTGTGGTAGTATATGGTCCTCACTCGTCTAGTGTATGACGGCCAGTTTTCCTCTGTGACTGTTTAAATTAAAACAGGAAGACAGGGCGGGACATATTACGTTTTGTAGTGTGCGGCGACTCACGCATATGATCGCTCCGTGCTATTGTGTCTCTGGACCAGAGCCGACTGTGTGCGCGCATGACCCAGACAGAAGACAGTTCGCATAACGCAGCGCACGACTTCCTTCGCTCCAACTGAAAGCATATTTACACTATCTGAATCATTCCCTATCCCCTATATAGTGCAATATGTGTCATTCACCATACAGAAAATACAAAATCTGTGAAAAAGTGACCGATTTCAGTCGCAGCTTCAGCATCCATTTATAGATTAGTGGGCGGGACTTTTTGGATTTTAGAGACCATTTGATTGGACAGAAAGATTGATGAGAAGTCGAAGTGCAGGGTGATTTCATCAAAATCGTTAAGCCATATTCTAAATACGAATTTTGTGATTGTTTTGGAGTGCACTCGCTTATAGATAACCTTTAGGCTAACGTATTAATACTAAAGGCCAGAAAACTGCGTAGCAACATCCTATCAACCAACCAGTGAAACCTAGCATCATCGCAGTCAATTTTGTACAGCATTCTTTCATATTAGTCAACTTTTAATATTAGTCAGTGTTTCTTAGACCAAAATTAGTAATTATTTTCTTTTACATGACTATTTTCCACCCTTGCTGACACTTAGAATTAATCAGGTTTTTGCTACTGTACCTTTAACACTATATGTAAATGGCTAAGCTCTTTGCTGTGAAGGCGCACAAACCTGCTGTGTCACACATTTGCATCTCCATTTGAAATGAGTGATACAGTACAATACAGCTCTGAATTATGCAAAACAAAAACCTCACAATGCATTCAACAGAGAAGACTCTGAGGTTCCTTTTCACACTGTCACAATGAGGTTAAATCAGTGCAAATGCTCAGCTACCATCGGATCAGACAGAGCCAGCGGTGTGTCCTCACGCCCTCCTTTGCTGCTGACAGGCTCAAGTGGTGCTTGCAGAAATGTGTCTGCTCACCCAGAGGGCAACAAGTGCACATTATGCCACCCAGAGCCCTCTTGATCATCAGATATCTGAGTCAGAAGCTCTTGTATGTTTGCTGGTATCCAGCATTCACATGCAGTAAGAATTGCCATGCACCTGCTATGTGTGTGTGGGTTTTAAATGGCCCTGTAGCACTATATGTGAGAAACTACTTTATTTGCCTTACACAGTTTGGCTGAATGGTCCATTACAATCCCATAAAACAAAGCCTTCGGGGTAAAAGAGTGCCTGATACATTCACTGTGACTCATTATTTGTTTGTTTGTGCTCCCGGGTCATGTTTTCTGTGCTGTAGGGATCAGGACAGTGAACTACTTAAAATAGTGAGGTTGAGTGTTTTTTAATTTTTTTGTTAGGTTGACGTCTTAGCTTAATATTTTTAAAGCAGAGTGCTTTAAAATGGATGGTAGCTGAAAGTGTATGTGATTCCCTTTACTTCATCACCTGTACAGTCATATTTTGTAACATCTGCTGTGCAAACTATAAAGTGCTCTATGTACCTATAAAAACAGACATCTTACATTGCTTTTGACCATGAACTTTTCTTTTTTATATTGCAGTTTAGCAATCTAAAACTGTTTTGAATATAATAATGCACCAAATGCAAATGTGAGTGAAAAAAAATGTATAAAACAGCCTCAAGACCAACTTCTCAATTTTTTTTTTCACTCTCATGTCTTGACGCTCTAGTCATGACGCTCTCGCACTTGGTTGTGTTCTTCATCCATCTTCTACCCTCTCAGATGGATCTTCCACTCAGATGGCTTGAGTCAGGCTCACTTGCTTGATTGCTTTTGTTTGTCAGACAGTTTTTCTTCCAAAAAAACAGATTGATTTGACTGTTTATCTGTGTATAGGAGAGTGTCCAGTTCTTTCAGCAGCAGCACAGATGTGTTAACACACAATATGAGGTGGCGTTTACCTACGCAGGAGAAAAATAAGCTTTGACCTTGAGGTGTTTGACAAGTGAGAAGTGCTGTTGGAAGTAGTTCTGGGTGTAAACCTTAATGCGATTCATCATGGGAATCACCTTTTACCTTTTTTTTTCCCACTGTTGCTAAAGACTAAAATTTGTATTTTGTAAAGTCACATTTAAAATTAATAATGTGTATTGTGAAAGTAAATACAATCAGTTTTGATTTATTGATCATTTTAAACAGGACGTCAGATCCCCATTTTTCCCAAGTTGGTAAGATTCTTTAGGGTCTTCAAGAAATGTCTGCAAAATACTTTGTTTACAATTCCTCAGTGGTCATGTAAAACAACACCCTTTTTACCTTGTCAGAAACAGCTCTGTTCACAGCAACCCATTTCGGCGCATGTCTCTTTAAATGATAATGGGTTTACCCCACCCGTCTTGTCTGTTTTTTATCTGTTTGGAGGCATTACCATCAAAAGCAAAACTAATCCATTGCGTTCTCAGTGGCTCTCCTGTCGGGAGAAAATAAAGACTCTTATGTTCACTTTTACATCCAAATACAAAACACCTACATTGCTTACAAGACGTTGTTGCTACAGCTGTTTGAGCGCAGAGAGAAATATGCAAATACAGGACAGTTTATCAGTAGTAGTGGGCGGGGCTTGAGCAGTATGACATCATACTGCTCAGAAAATCCAAACGGCTTGATAATTAAGACTTTAGTTTTTTGGGGGATTAATAAAAAAGGAGTGAATAGATTTTTAATCATTGTAGGGTGGTTGTGTTCACACACTGCTATAACACATTTATATGCAAACATCATCACGTAAGCATTACTTAAGAGCAGTGCACTAATATACTATGAGATTAATTAGTGGTTCACATCATACCTCACGCCATTGGCATGGTATTTTACAGTCAGGAGGCGTGTATTAGGGCCAGACGTGATTGGATCAAATAAGCAGGTCTCTGATGGGATGCGGGAGCCCTGCACACCTGCTGTTAGACCTCCTACTGCCATCATCAGCCTGTATGAGTGTCTCTATGAGTGTCTTTGTTCAAGGAGTTTAATGCAGTGGAAAAGAAGCACTTAAAGGAACACTCCACTTTTTTTGAAAATAGGCTCATTTTCCAACTCCCCTAGAGTTAAACAGTTGAGTTTTACTGTTTTCGAATGCATTCAGCCAATCTCCGGGTCTGGCGGTAGCATTTTTAGCATAGCTTAGCATAGATCATTGAATCAGGTTAGACCGTAGGCATCTTGCTCAAAAATGACCAAAGAGTTTCGATATTTTTCCTATTTAAAACTTGACTCTTCTGTAGTTACATTGTGTACTAAGACGTACAGAAAATGAAACGTTGTGATTTTCTAGGCCGATATGGCTAGGAACTATTCTCTCATTCCGGCGTAATTATCAAGGAACTTTGCTACCGTACCATGGGTACAGCAGGCACAATGATATAACGCAGTGTCTGAAAACAGGCTAACTTCCGTCAACATAACCAACGTGACCACCTGCTTGCACAGGGAGACTATTTTTAGGCTTCATAATACCAAATCAGATTCTGTAATATCTAATCTGATTCAATGATCTATGCTAAGCTATGCTAAAAGTGCTACCACCAGACCCGGAGATCGGCTCAATGGATTTGAAAAATGTAAAACTCAACTGTTTAACTCTAGTGGAGCCTATTTTCAAAAAAAAAAGTGGAGTGTTCCTTTAACTGAACCTCTGCAGATCCAGAACCTGTGTTCTAATTGGTGTTATTCATGAACAAGTCTTTCTAGCGAACAAATCATATTCAAATCATCAAGAAGCACATGATTGCTGCCTTTGCTGTCTTTTCCTGGCTTCATAAGGGCGTTTTTGCAATTTAATGTTTATTCATTTATTTATTATATTTATTTCTTTATTTATTATATAATGGAAGATGGACTCTGTTGTAATTTGTGGGGAAACATTTAAAACAGCATTTCTGAAGTCTACTTTGTATCTCAAAGCAGATTTTTAAATGAATAAGTTGAGTGAATGAGTCAACGACTCACACAAAAAGACACTCATTAGTCACTAACAATAATGTTGTAACCTGGAGAAAAGGTTCACTGAATGAATCTTTATGGGGGGACAGATCCAAATGATTTATCCACCTTATTTTTGTCGTGACCATTTGTAAATTTTTTGGGTCTGGCCTCTGGGGTCATCCACGTCCAGATTTTTTTTAGCTGTATAAAACAGCTTTGCTGCTTGATATTGCAAATTGGTTTGTCTTACTGTATTATTTTAATGTGTTGTCTTAATTTTGAACACACTGGTTTGTAGTGCAAACAGTTTTACTGTTTACAGCTTCTCGTTATTTCCCTATAGCAGCTAATGAACCGGAAGTCTTACGCATAGGCTTGCTTCCGTGTTGAAGAATAAGGTGGATATCACTGAGATGAATCAATATATCCTCTTATTCCAAAACAAGGATGAAAATATGTGCAGTAAATTGGCTAAGTCTGTTTAGATTTGACATATTTCTGCTTTATAAGCAAATCGTGCACCAGCCAAACTTTGAGCCAGGCTTAGGGGTTAAGAAGTGGTGTCATAGCACACGGATTACTCCGTGATTCGCAGAAAAGTGATGACCGTGAAATCTGTCCCTTTATCCCATCAGCTGCACAGCAAGCTGTAGCTTCAGCATCAGAGTTGACATCCAAGAGCAGACAGCCTCGGCTCACTAACCGCTGGCCGCAGCATGTTTGACTGGTTCATATGCCGAGTCCGTTCTGCCTTCCAGACTGTTTACTAGCAAGAGACTTGGCGGCTGTAGAAGGGTCAGTAACCAATGTTTTATCCTCTCTGTCCACCAGGGGAAGATCCAGAAACTAGACGGATGCGTACAGTGAAGAACATCGCTGACCTGAGACAGAATCTTGAAGAAACCATGTCGAGTTTACGTGGGACGCAGCTTAGCCACAGGTGAGTGTTCATTGGTCATTGGTCACCAGTTAATGCTGGTTCATGTAGGTGGTGAAGCAGCTTTTTGCAAGTTGTCGCAATGCGTTTTAGGATTGCCTTATCCACAAAGATATATATATATAGCGGTTGCGTAATCATGAAAAGGAAGTTCATTAGCTTCAAAACAGTGACAGCTGCACTTTCCAAAAATTGGGTTTCTTCTGCCAATTTAATTTCTTTAAAGACAGAGCTCAGTTTGGCACTCATAAACAATGCAAACCCTCACTGTGCCAACATCTTTGCTAACAAAGACGCTCACCAATCTCATTGTGAAATGAAAAATGCTCTCATTTTTGTCTAGGGTTAATCATTTATTAAAACCCGAATTCCCAAACACCCAATTACTGCAGAAAATACATAAGCGTAACCACATTCGTCCGGCTCTGGAATGGCCTATTTCAGCACCTCTCTCTTTATCTCACTCACAATGTGAACGTAATTTCACAGGAAAGTGGTTCAGAGGCAGCGCTCTGACATGACAGATGGTGTTGGCCCTCTCTCTCTCTTTCCCTCACGGGGAGCATCTTCTTTGGAAATCAATGCTTGGCCTTTTTGTTTTTTTTCATAGCACATTGCTTCTCAAAGGAGCCAAAAAGGTGTTAGACACTTCCTCACACTCCCTCACCGTAAAGCTAACCAGTAAAGAGCCCATGAATCAAAAAACTCCAACCCTTGGAGTTCATAATGGTCAGATATATATTGTTGACACACGGCTGTCAGGCTGTGCTCGCAATGAACGAAGATAAGGAAAAGCTATTCTTCACTGTGACAAACTAAACGTAGTAATTCAGTAGAATATGTTTTATGACTTACGACAGGGTTGCATAGATGGAAAGAAGATAGTGTCCAGTCAGGACTCTTTTAATTGTACGGAGGAGCTCCATTTTTCACCTTTTTACACTGTTTGGTTGTCAGGTTGACCTGTGGTTTCCTGAGACATTGGCCTCCTTTGTGGATTCCATCATGCATACATTGGAGTGTCATTGCATAAATTGACTTCCATTCATCTCCGAACATACCATAGGGTATATATTCTGAAAGAGTGTGGAGTGTAAGGATTCTTTCAGAAGCTTATACGCACACCTATTCACTGCTGTGTTGGGAATGCCACAAAGCTTTATTGATCTGAGCCTGTGTTCATGTTTTGAAGTTTCTCAGAGCTTAAATATTGTATTGATCAATGTTATGGAAAAACAAAATCTTTTTTCAAGGTCAAGACAGCATCTCAAAGAAAATAAAAATCCCTCTAGACTTAATGTCAAGAATCTCAAGGGGATTTATCGAATGTTGACTCGTTATAAATATTATAGTAGCTACTATATAGGCAGCTTAAAGGATTAGTTCGCTTCAAAATTAAAATTTCCTGATAAATTTATTCACTCCTATGTAATCCTAGATGTTCATGTCTTTCTTTCTTCAGTTGAAAAAGAAAAGGCTTTTCCAGGATTTTTCTCCATAAAGTGGACATCAGTGGTGGCCAATGGGTTGAAGGTCCAAATTGCAGTTTCAGTGCAGCTTTAAAGGGCTCTACATGATCCCAGCCAAGGAATAAGGGTCTTATCCAGCAAAACGATTAGCCATTTTCCACGACTTTGCGCATTACGTAGTCACATTGGAAAACTCACATGTGATGTAGGTGGAAGTCCCAACCGAGTGTTTACAAATTTTTTAGTGTTTACTCAAAATTGACTTAAATATTTATGCGTTATGCAGTGACAAAAAGAAATGTAAACGCTCGTGTTAATTGGCAAGCATGCATGATATTTATAGTCTTGAAATGTTGCCAGATTTATCAAGCTAGAGCTTGTTTCCAAAGATTTCAAACCATCATAAGCCATAATTGACCTTTCGCAAACAGCTTGATTGACAGGTGATCTGACCAATCATAACACTGAATCCGCCATAATGCCCAACGAACAAATCAGGAGTAGAATAACTTCAGTGGACTTGAACTTGAAATTGTGTGTATTGACGTTATTCCGCGGTTGAAATAAAAGTTCTGATATCTATTCATGTTTATTTTGTGTTGTAAGTAAATAAGAAAAGACGATCAGTTCAAGTATCGATTGATCTAATAAGGCAATACAGTGATCTGTCACGACACATTAAAGGAGAATTCCACTTCCAGAACAACAATTTACAAATAATTTACTCACCCCCTTGTCATCCAAGATGTTCATGTCTTTCTGTCTTAAGTCGTAAAGAAATGATGGTTTTTAAGGAAAGCATTTCAGCATTTTTCTCCATATAATGGACTTCAATGGTGCCCCCGATTTTGAACTTCCAAATGCAGTTTAAATGCAGCTTTAAAGGGCTCTAAATGATCCCAGCTGAGAAAGAAGGGTCTTATCTAGTGAAACGATCTTTCATTTATTCAAAAAATTAAAATTTGTTTACTTTTTAAGCACAAAAGCTCGTGTAGCACTAACTCTGGGATGCACGTCCATGACGGAATCACATCGAAAGGTCACATGCGACTTACCACCTGACTTGCTGATTCTTTCCGACAGTGGAATAGATATGGTCCATTCTTGACAGCATTGAGATTCACACATGGGTCTGTAGTTCTGCCTACGTCGCGCGTGACCTTTTCGACATGATTCTGTAGTACGTAGCGTTGTGGACGCACATCCCAGAGCTAGTGCTACAAAAGCTTTTGTGCTTAAAAAGTATACAAATTTACATTTTTCAAAAAAAGACAGATCGTTTCGTTATATAAGACCCTACTTCCTCGGCTGGGATCGTTTAGAGTCCTTTGAAGCTGCATTTTGGAAGTTCAAAATCGGGGGCACCATTGAAGTCCACTATATGGAGAAAAATCCTAAAATGCTTTTCTTAAAAATCATCATTTCTTTACGACTGAAGACAGAAAGACATGAACATTTTGGATGACAAGGGTGTGAGTAAATTATTTGTAAATTGCTGTTCTGGAAGTGAACTTTTCCTTTAAAGAGCCACATACAAATTGTAAGTATTGTTTGAATTTCTTGAAAAATTACAACATTTTAAAGCTGTAACCTGCTCTGTCTTGTCTGTCTTCGTGTTGTCGGTTTCTTCCTTGTTCCACAATGTATTTTTTCACTGCGGGAGAACATGATCTGTAGTGTGAGAATGGTATTGTTTGTCAGACATAGCAACAGTAACTAAGGAGGGCAGGTTTTTGCACCTCCCTATCTTCCTTTAGAGCCTTCTTCTAATAGGATGTTGAAATAAGCTCTAGCTGTTTTCCCACCGGTTCCCATTTCATCAGGTCATTTGATTTCTTCCATTCAAGGTATAGCAGATTCAGAAAAATGCTGCAGTCTTACCCTTTCCCAATTGCACTAGCATGTTGCTAAGAGACGGGGGTTGTCGAGAAGACGAGACGTCAGGAATATATATAGTGGAACTGTCAGCTGTCATGAGGAGTGACATCAGAGAGGGAGATAAACGCTGGCGACTGGGCCAGAGGGTGATTCGGCAGATCAATAGATTAGACAGAGCAACCTGACCAAATGTGCTGCATCCAGTGATGTTAACTAACTACAGATACATGATTTATGTTTGTAGCAAGCCATAAACCTCAGCTCATACACTTCCTGTTGACTTTGATTTGTAGACGTAAAGGGAAATCATTGTTTCTTGGTTGGTCTGGGTTCTTTGTTCAACACTATTGGGAGTGGTACATAAAACCTTAGTGCAGAGATGCTCACATCATGTATTAGAAAATGTTGGGTGACCAGACGACAGTGAGTAAAGTTACTTTAAACCTGACTGAATAAAAAATTCACATAGTTTGAAGCTTAAAATCCTGCAATAGGCATTCAAATGTATTATTGTTGGTTATGTTAGGAGTGATGAACTAACAATGAACAATGTTTTCACAGCATTTATTAATGTATTTTAAAATATTTTGAATTGTATGAATCAATTTTATGTTATAGTTTTTATTAATATTTTTAAATGAGCATTTATTTTTATTTTTTCTGTTTTTATTTCAACTTTAAGTTTTAGTGATTTTATATGCTTTTTTTTCGTTTTTTAATGCAGCCTTCGACATTTGTAATATTTCTGTTTAGTTTTAATCCTTTTTTATTTTATTATTTTTTAAACTTATTTCAGTTGATTGGCAAAGCAACATTTCTCATTTTCATTCAAATTTTAAAGTGTAATATTTATATTATTCTATTTCATATTCATTTCAGTGATTGAAAATGATTTCAGTGATTATTTTTAATAACTTCACTAATAAATAATAGTAGATAATAGATAATAATATTTTTAATTAGCATTTATTTTTACATTTTCAGTTTTTATTTCTTTTTTTGTGATTTTATGTGCTGTGTGTGTGTTTTTTTTTAGTTTTTTAGTAAAGTGTTTTTATCATTTTTAATATTTCTGTTTAGCTTTAATCTATTTTTTTGTTTTCATTAATTAATTAATTTATTTATTACTCATTTCAGTTGATTAGCGAAGCAACACTTACCATTTTCATTCAAGTTTTTTTAAATGTAATATTTATATTATTCTATTTCATATTAATTTAAATTATTGAAAATGATTTTAGTAATTATTTTTAATAACTTCAGTAAAAGATAATAGTAGATAATAGATAATAATGTTTTTGATTAGCATTCATTTTTATTTTTTCAGTTTTATTTTAACTTTGCTTTAGTGATTTTATGTGCTTTGTGCATTTTTATTATTTTTAGTGTAGTATTTTTTTTTATCATTTTTAATATGTCTGTTTATCTTTAATGTCATTTTTACAATTATTTATTTTAGTTGATTGGCAAAGCAACATTTCTCATTTTCATTCAAGTTTTTTAATATAATATTTATATTATACTATTTCATATTAATTTCAATAATTGAAAATTATTTCAGTAGTCATTTTAATTACTTCAGCAATAGATAATATATAATATTTTTAATTACCATTATTGTTTATATTTTCAGCTTTTATTTTAACTAAGTTTGACTGATTTTGTGCATTTTTATTAGTTTTTTAGTGTAGTCTTTTTTATCCTTTTTTATTTCTGTTTAGCTTTCATGCATTTTTTTGTTTTTATTTATGTATTTATTTATTTATTTATTTATTTTTACTTATTCATTTAAGTTGATTTTCATTTAAGGTTTTTTTAATGTAATATTTATATTATTCTATTTCATATTAATTTCAGTTACTGAACATGATTGCAGTAGTATTTTTTAGTGTTAAAGTTTTTTAGTGTAGTCTTTTTTTTTTAATAATTCTGTTTAGCTTTAAAAAATTTGTATTTATTTATTTATATTATTATAACATTCCTCATTTTCATTCAAGTTATTTTAATATATTTATAATATTTTTTTATATTATTTAAATTTAAATTTAAACTTTATTTAAATTATTTTAGTAATCATTTTTTAATAACGTTAGCAATAGATAATAGATTTTAATACATATTTTTAATTTTACCTAACAATTACAACACTGTTAAATTAATATTAGTTGATGATGAATAAACAATTATATATTTGTTTATAAATTATAAAATGTATACACAATTATAATGATAAATTATAAATGATGAACATTATTTAAAAATGCTTCTGTACCACAATAATAATAATAATAATAAATAAATAAATTACAAAACTTAAGTTATTCTTGCCTTCTTGCATGAATCCATCTAATTCATTTCTGCCTGTACTGAAGAAAAAATAAATAAAATAAAATAAAATAAAATAAAATAAAATGTGGGATTTACTTTAAAACAATTTCCACTTAGAAATTGCTGCTAAACTTCATAAACAACTGCGAACAAATGGCAAGTAACACACTGAATTAAACATGAAATTTTAAAGTACTTTACATTGGTATGGAATAGTAGGGTATTTTCTTAAAACATACTTCGGTATTTTTTTTTTTTAATTTACGACCAGTCCTCTGTTTGCTTGTGTATTTGTATATACACGCACATTTTTCATGCTTGTTGGTCTTGTCCACATATTGTCACCATTTCATAAACAACTCCAACTGCATAAATCAACTGTGTTGTGTTCAGACTGCAAAATTCAATATTACTGCTCAAATTTATGTGTTTGTGTCCTATCTATACAAAAACAATGGTCAGCCGTTGTGTGTGTGACCATCACTAGCTTGTTATCCATCCTCCCTTGCTGCTGAGTCACAAGTCTCTGGTGTATTTCATAACAAGAGCATCCACACAACAGAACATGCTTTGATAGCCACACTTAGCGCTGGCGGCCACCCTTTCAAATATACCAAGCACAGCAGAATAACAATAGGCATGAACGCTGTTGCTGTGATTGAGAGCTTTGGATTGTTCAATACCATTCAATACATGTATTTTTGGCCAACAACTACTGTAGCTTGCTTTTTCATACTGTTTGAAAGTGTATCTCTTTTGAAAGACGTTGTTAACTAGCCACAAACCACTAATGAGATTCGTTCTGAATGGACTTTGATGGTGAGGATATTAATATACAGGCGCTGTAGTCATGACAACATCGTCTTGGCGCTGATGACTTATTTGTTAAGTGCCACTCATTTGGACCCCCTGCTGTTGTCCCCTCATGCAAATAACTAGCTGTTGTATTTTGGCGGATTTGTTGCTTGTTTAACATTGTCATGAATTTGTATATTTAATACTGAAGATTTATGTTCATCCTCAAAATTGCCCCTATAAATTACTGTAATGTGATTGTCCCACCACTAGAGAGCGCTGTTGCAGGACAGTCTTCTTGCATGATGTTTGGGTGTGTCATGGTCTGCATTTGAGCATCTGTCCATATGCTGTTTTCTCCCACGTTCCCGCCTCAACAAGCTTTTGATGTGTGGAGACGCCTATGCAACCATCACTTCACACATTGATGGTCATGCAATCAAAGACATGGACAGAGCACTTAACAAAGGTCAGGAGGTCAGAGTGAAGTTGTGTCCGCGCTAACGTGCTTGTTGATGGGCTGCTGCTTGTTGAAGTGGATTAGACATGACACGATGAGAATAGCTTCCATTTTATGGAGAGCGGCAATCAAACACAGGCACATTGGCAATCTTTCTGCTTCAGCTGGGTCCTTCACACCACGCTGAACACTCACAACCTACAGATAGAAGACCTGCTGTGGAGAGATGCTCGGACTAATATAGACATATCAAGGAGCTGTTGTGGGCAGGATCTTGTGAAGACACTGCTCTTTGCGATTAAAAAGCATAGTTATAGTTTTTAATGTAAGTTGTTGTTGTTTTAGATTTTTATTGTAGTCTATTTTATTTTATTTTATTTTATTTTATTTTATTTTATTTTATTTTATTTTTGGCCTGCCAAAGCTCATATGTTAACTAATATAATTTGTTGTTTTTGTTGTTGTTTTAGCTTTTTTTAATGTTTATTTTATTTTATTTTATTTTATTGTTGTTAATTTGGCTCTTTATATTTAATTTAATTTAATTTAATTTATTTTATTTTTTTTCCTGTTGTTAATTTGGCTTTAATTAAATTTAATTAAATTAAATTTAATTAAATTTAATTTAATTTTATTTAATTTTATTTAATTTTATTTAATTTTATTTAATTTTATTTAATTTAATTTAATTTTATTTTATTTTATTTTATTTGACAACCGAAGTTCATGTGTTAACTAATATAAATGACATTTTGTTGTTGTTATTGTTTTAGTTTTTATACTTTCATTTCTGAAGTTTCATTTTTATTTTATTTTGCTTTTTGTTTTTTGTTTTGTTTTATTTTATTTTATAATATTTTATTTTATTTTATTTTTGCCTGCCAAAGTTCACGTGTTAACTGTAAAGTTTTTTTATAATTTAATTTAATTTAATTTAATTTAATTTAATTTAATTTAATTTAATTTTGTTTTATTTTATTGTTTTTTTGTTTGTTTTTTTGGAAGTTCCTGAAGTTGTTCTGTTAACTAACATAAATTAAGTTTTTGTTGTTGTTTTAGTTTTTATAGTTTCATTTTTTATTTTATTTTATTTTATTGTTATTATTATTATTATTATTATTATTATTTTGACAGTCAAAGTTCATGTGTTATAATATAAATTAAGTTTTTGTTGTTTTAGTTTTTATAGTTTCGTATATATAGTTTCATTTTAATTATTTTATTTTATATTATTTTATTTTATTTCATTTTTGGCCTGCCAAAGCTCATGTGTTGTTGTTTTATATTTTTGAAGTTTCATTTTAATTTAATTTAATTTATTTATTTATTTATTTTACATTAATCAGAATTGACTACAGACATTTGTAATGTTACAAACAATTTTATTTGAAATAATGCTGTTCTTTTGAACATTCTGTTTATGAAAGAATCCTGAAAAAAATGGCAACAGTTTCAACAAAAATATTAAGCGGCACAACTGTTTTCAAAACTGAAAGTAACAATAAAAAATGTTTTTTTAAGCACCAAATCAGCATATTAAAATGATTTCTGAAGGATCATGTGACACTAAAGACTGGAATAATGGCTGCTGAAAATTCACCTTTGCATTATAGGAATAAATAGCATTTTAAAATATATTAAAATAGAAAGTAGTTATTTTAAATCTTAATAATATTTCACAATATAACAGTTTTTACAGCTGAAGTAAACGTAGCTTGAAAGACTTTCAAAAACATTAAACCGTCCCCAAACTTTTGAACGGTACTGGCACAATTGTTTTGTAGCAAATCAGTTCAACGTCTGAGTCAGCACAAATATTCAAGCCAATCTGTGAATGTTTTAAACTCCGAACTTTAGTTCAGAAACAGTACTGCATTGCAGGGTACAGACTGGTCCTCAAACTGTCAAGCAAACTCCTCACCTTGGCACAGGTGTTGGATATTTATTCCTTTAAATGGCAACTCAGCTCTTTCGGAAGCAGCATATTGATCTAATTACCCAAATCCGCCTGCAGTCCCCAAATTCTCTCCTCTAATCTCCTTCTCTCCTCTATTTTTTCTTCGTAGTACCCTTGAGACAACATTCGACACCACTGTAACCACAGAAGTGAACGGTCGTGGCCTCCCCGCCCTCTCGAGCCGCTCCTCCCCAATGTCTTGGCGTCTCGGCCAAGCGTCGAGTCCCCGTCTTCAGGCCGGCGACGCTCCCAGCTACGCTCCGCCCAGATCCAGTGCCGGCACCACAGCTCGCTATGGTGACCCCTCGAGGTTGTTATACACAGCCCCCCTGAGGAGAGCGGCCGCCTCAGGGGTTCGAGGGTCGGAGCCGGGAGAGAAAGGTGGGATTTCAGAGGCGGGGCCAGAGGTGGATGTGACCGGATACGGGAGTGATGGTGACATCCTTGCCAAGAATGTACATGCAGACGATATCAGTGGGTAAGAAACTTTGAGATTAGAAACCATGTTGAAAAACAAACCATGAGGTTTGTAGTTTTAAGCAGGTCAGTTGAACATTCAATCACTTTTTCTGTTACCGTATACAGTGTTCACAAAGGAAAGGCTGTTTGAAAAATTATGATCGATTTATAACATTCACACGCATTCCATCAGAGCAGAGAAGCAGTTATAGCTGTCTCTCAATATGTGGGCGAGAAACACTCATATGCCGTCATATGTCTCTGTTTGGAGGAATAGCTCAGGGTCACGTATACATCACTGTGTAATGCGCTATTGCTTCTGCCCTTGCCGTCTCTATGCTGATGAATAGACGGAGAAAGAAAAATAACACTAGAAATGAAGTCAGTAAAAGACTGACTCACACGGAAACTGAAGTATTGATACTTGAACCTGAAGAAACTGCGTGCAAGTGATGATTTGGGAATACTAAACACAATATAGCGCCTGCAGTCAAAGCTGCAGGCAGTACATCAGCCTAAAACAACGATTAGATGAAGCATGATGCTAATTATAAGAACATTAATATTTTTGGTGCTCTCTCATTTGTGACGTGTTTATAACTCTGACTCACACCTGCCAGCATCAACACACTGCAAGTTAAAAATTATGCTTATGTATACGCACAAAGCAGTTTGTTTTAGTCAACCTGATCTCATGATGAAAACGTACCCGTGGGAACTTTTTCGCAAGACGCGAAAATGTGTACCGTCATGTATGTTTCGTAACATTTTCAATATGAAATATCCACTGAGTGGTGCTAAAAGAGTGTTTAGTTTTTTCCCCCGAAACAGATGAATGTACATATGGTACATTCGACCTCTCATCTTTCAGCTCTTTCATTATGAGTCTTGTTTTTCACAGGATTCGTACCCAAGGATTCCAAATCCTAAATCCAATTCCGTGCCGGCTGAGCTACAGAGCAAGCTTTTTACATGTGGTGTTGTGTCCGGTTTACGACCCCCTGCCGAATTGTTACCCGCTCTCGTTGAAATCGCTACATGATTGCCTAATCCTAACCCATCCACCACGCCTAAGTCTAAACCTACCAAAACTAGGGAGAAGTAATCTGGCGTGGGTCAACACCGGGAAGTAAAATTTATGGAGCTGTAAACATAACTGTGTACAAAAATGATGACAAGTGCTTGGTGTTGTACCGCCCCTAGTGTTCATTTCTGTTGGAAACTGCAGTGATGTGTATATTTTTTAATATTTCTTTTTAGCTTTATTTTTATTTTAGTTTTAGTAATTTTAGTACTAAAACCTATTTTGAACAACCCAGTTCTAATCTTGGTTTTTTAGTTTTTCCATCTTATATTTATATTTCAGTTAAAAAAAGTATTAGTTTTAGTATAATAACAATGCAGAGACAAAGGAAACACCACCATCTTGCCATTCTAAACAGGAATTACATTAATATTTACATGGAACAAAAAAAAGGAAAAAGATAGGAAAAGAAAGATTTTCTAGATTGTTCATGTTCAGTGTTGCCAAGTTTTTCTCTCAGAATTGGGCTACTTTAACACTGTTGCCGCAGGTTGTTTTTCATGTGATATTTAGCCCTTGGAATGCAAACCCCACCAAATCTGGCCTAGTTGTTCATAAAGAAACAAACTGAAATTGCAGTTATTATTATTTGAAAAATTCAATAAACTTATAGAACTTGCAAGAACCAATAGCATTTACCTACAATGACAAACATTGTCAAATCTGGAAACAAAGTTGAGTAAATGATGAAAAGGTCTTTATTTTCGGTGTGAAAAGTTTGTTTTCCCAAAAATATATATGACCTGCTGTATATACACTCAGAAAAAAAGGTACAGTTCTGTCGCTGAGGCAGTTCCCTAAGGTACGAAAGTGAAAAGGTACATCTTTGTACTTTACCTACCCCTAAACGGATCATATTAGTACCTTAAAGGTACATATTAGTACTTTAAAAGTACATATTTGTACCTTTTCACTTTGTATTTTCACCTCATTTTCCAGCGATTTTCAAATGACTCATTTGAAGCAGTTTGAAGATTCAGTCTCTCTAAACCCCTCCTTTCTGTGAGCCTGCTCTGCTCTGATTGGTCAGATGACCCAGTCTGTTGTGATCAGTCTACCACATACAGCGCGTGTCAAAAAACATATGCCCATTGTCATAGTTCTATTATTTATCATACTTACAGTTTGGGATTCAGTGGAACCAGCTGGTATGCAAATGTGTTACACCATGACGTATAGCCCAGTGGGATTCGAATAACTATCGACTCGTTTAGGCTGTTAAGAGTCGATTCTTTCTTTTGGGAGACAGTATTTATTGTGTGCTTTCAGCTTTACAACTTTGCAGATCATTATATACAGCTACATTACACACTGCATGAAAGGCAATATTTGAAATGGCATAATGGGGCACTTTAAACCCACCTGTAAAACCCATAACAAATGCTCTCAGATTTATTATTAATTTGTTGTTTAATCATAAGGTACCACACAGACGGAGGTCTTTACTCACGGAATGTCGACCTCTACTCTCGAAATGTTGGACGCCCACCTGAGATGACACCTGCTCGAGAGGTCGTTCAGAAAGGGGTCAAAGAGATGCAAGGGGAAGACAGGTAAGGCTTGCGGTCATGAATCAAACAGAATTTGCAATACATTTACTTTTTTACATTTACCTTATTGTGTTTGTGGTTACGTTCACAATACTAGCAGCTCTGTGTCTTTAAGTAGTAGAGGTAGTGAATTTCAACACATTTGGGGTTCTCTGACAGACAGCCAAGTGCTGACGGGTTGAGAGGAAAGCTCATTTAAGAAAGTAAGAAGTTCTGACAAGACTTAAGTGAAAGTGTGACACTTTCCGTAACTGTGGGATATTGGGAAAATGTTAGAAAATGGAGTTCATTATGTTGCTGGTCTCCTTCTCTGTGTCATTTGATAATAGGACCCATACATTTTTTTAGCAGAAACTCTAATCCCAGTGATTTAGATGAATGTAACACCATTTTGTGATGTCTGAATCTTTGAGGACATTAACAGAGTTCAGATCAGGCGATGAATGAGATTTAGTGTTTGATGGACTTGATGTCACCTTTCTGTGATCAATGAGATGCTTCCTGCTTTTGTCTGTGTTGGATGAGAGCTAAGATTAATGACTGGGAGTGAGTGTAACTGATGAGTTCCAGACGATATCATAGATATCAAACCTGCATCTTGTCTGCTGTTAAACTAGGAGATAAGAACATCTTTTTAGTATCTGTATATAAACATTTTTTTGTTTTATGAGACTAAAATGCAAAGCATATTTTGAAAGGATTCACCTGTTGGTTAGTTTCACATAACCGGTGCAATTAGCATAATGCCTGGTCCACTTTAAAGCTTAGTGTTTAGAAGACTTTAGTTTTTTTTTTAGTTTTTGTAATTTTGTAGTGTGCTTTTGTCCTTTTTACTAGTTCATACATATTAGTCATGATTAATCACAATTAATCGCATCCAAAATAAAAGTTTGCTTGTTTGTTCATATACTGTATGTGTGTGTACTGCGTATATTTATTATGTTTACATAAATACACACATGTGCATGTATATATTTTATTTAAAAATTTTAAAATAAAAAAGTAAAAAAATGTAAAAAAATAAATAAATAAATAAATAAATAAAATTGATTAAAATAATATATATATTTATATATAGTAATATATATAAATAATTTATATATATATTTATATATAGTAATATATAAATATTTTATACACACATATGAAGAGTTTATTTGCAAAAATAGATAACTCTATAACTATGTTATCATGTTTTTATTGTGTTTTACTGTGTTAGTTAGCTGTATTTTTTAGTTATTTTTACTTAATCAAAATAATCCAACTTGCTGTTGCATTGAGATTAAGTAGAATGCAGTCTGTTTTTGCAAATAAACTTCTCATATATATGTATATATATTAAATATATACATGCATGTGTGTGTATTTGTATATAAATATACACAATGCACACACATTATGTAAACAAACTTTTATTATGGATGCAGTTAATTCAAGTATTCAAGTAACTTTTTTTTGCATTTAAAAATTTCATTTTTAGTTTTAGTTAACTATAATAATCCTGATCACAACAACAACTATTAGTAGCAGTAGTAGTATTATTACTAATTTTAATACAATATGATCCATGTACCCCATTTCATCGAAATCGCATGATACAACAATGAAGTTTGGAGCTTACGATTTTGACAGCACTAGCAAATTCTGTGTACAGTTTGTATTAGACAGTTCCATCTATGGATTACCTGATGCTTCTTTTGGAATTCTTGGCATTCAAGCTGTTTCCATTCCCCACTGGTGTCAAATGTTTTTCACCACCTAAAATCCAGTAAACTGGCAGAGTCTGGAGCCTCAGGGAGGCATCGTATTTTGGTCTTGCCTCCGGTAACAGTCAGTCATTCTGTGGATAAGGATCAGCTGTGCTAAAGGTCCCCAGACTGAACATCAGTCCCCAGACTAATGAACCCTACCTGTCCAGAGGGGATGTGAATGAGGAAAACTGTCAGCTCAGAGCCCCTGCGACTTTAGATTGGCATTGGGAAATTTCTCTCTCCAGTTATGATATTAACTTTCAATCTACTAGCATTTTATTTTAGTAGCAGCTCTTATATTTTATAGCTGTGAATGATTACTGAATGTTTAGTAGTCAGTACCTGTGTGTTTTATGGTTAGTATTTCACCGACCCCTGACTCCCTGACCAATTACCGGCTCTAATTGGCAAGATAAACATGATCCCTGTGTGCTTGTTCTCTGTGTGACGTGATGTTTTAGGGTGGAGAGAGCAGAAGGTTCCAGAGGGACTCATTACAGTTGCTGCTTAATGTCGTTCCAAGTCTGTCTCTGACTTATCTCTACAATTCACTTATAATTTACAGCTAAAGCCATCACTTTGATTCCTGCTGCAGAAATCTGAATAATATTGTAAATGAGTAAAAACAAGACTAAGCTATGTGATAATATGCTGTTTTTAATATCAGTGTTGTTGATAAGGATTATGGGTTAGGGATCTGAACTACTGCTTATTTTTTTTTCTATTCTATTCTATTCTATTCTATTCTATTCTATTCTAAAAAGGGTTGGATTTTGTTCCAAAAACTAGTAAATTGTCATAGCTTGTCAGGAGTCAGTGAATGAAAAAACAAAACAAGTTACATTTAAAAATGAATTCATTATGAACTATATAATATAATATTATGATATATTATGATATTATAATATTTATTTAAAAGTATTTATTTAATGTAATTTAATATAATTTTATTTTAAAAATGTTGCATGGGGGTAACTTGCATTTTCTTCCAAAAACTAATAAATTAATCTTGTTTGGAGTCAGGCAATGAAAAAAAAAAAAAAGAAGTAAAGAAAAATCTACATTTATTTTTTAAATAAATAATATAATATAATATATAATATAGATATTTGTGTCTGTGTTTTTTTGTGCAATATAATAATTTGGTATTACAATATTTGTTTCTTCCGAAAATGTTGAAGACACTTGATATTGTGCAGTGTTTTTTTTCTAAGGGTTAAGGATTGAAATATTTTTTATATAATACAATATAATATATAATATATAATATAATATAATATAATATAATATAATATAATATAATATAATGTTGTTATATTGCATATGTTATTTTCTGATTATATAATTATTATAGAAAGTCTCTTTGATATTAGACACTTAGTTTTAACATTTATGATATCAAAAGATGAGTTTTCACCAAACGTGAGCTTTTGTTTTTATTCTCCAATATTGACAACTTTTGAGAAAATTGTTTTAGCCCATTTTAATCAACCCTAAAGAGAGCACAGGCAACAGTGAGAAAGAAACAAGAAATGATGCGAGCCAGACTCGAAGTGGGATTGCCTACATGAGCATCACGGCAGTGGCTGAAGTGTTGACTTATGTGGCTGATGTTAGCAACTCATATCATTGCTCAACATGCTGAAGGCTCGCTAACTTTCATCCGTTTGCATAAAAGAGCCAGTCAGGAGTGTGTTTGCATATCGGCAGTGTGTAGTAGTGTAATTGTGGCTGTCATATGCTTTGAGCGGCCATCTGTGTGTAGTACCTCAAAGAGTGTGACTGCTGAGATTTGGGCATTTAAACAAAGCTTACTCGCTCCCTCTCCTGCTGTGGCGTGTGGCTCAGTTTGAAACCCTCAGGCTGGGGAAAATGAGATTATTTCAATCTGCTGTTGCCCTTTTAAAACTCTGACTGCTGAATAAGCAGCGATGCAGCCTGGCCAACAGCAACACGTCTTTCGTATAATGCCAATAATTTTGCCTCGTAGAAATCCGGCCTAAAGTGCAAAACTGGGCTGCTGCTAGTAAATCGTACTATAATCTCACAGTGTTGTTTTTGGTAATCCTGTAATAACATTCATTAAAAAGACAAAAAGACAGTGCTGACTTGCATGAAACAGGTCATTTGAAGCCAATGCAGGCTGAATGGAATGGGAATTTAGTGTCTGACAAAGAGTTATGTATGCATCATTGTGATGATGTCTGGAAATCAGTTGCCATGAGATTAATCCAATGGTGGCTAAAAGACTTCAGCTATAAATACTCCCATCATGCAACATAGATGAGGCATGGCTAGCGGCAGCTCTGAGGTTGAGAAAGCAGGACCCGTACGACAGCGCGCGGACATGAATAAGTAAAACCCTTCGCTTTCAGACTCACAGAAAGAGGCTGGCTGCTTATGACAGCTTGCTCTGCATTTTTGTACTTGAAAAGAAAGCTTTGGGGATTGGTTTGTGTTTATTCGTGAACAGGGAGTGAGAGCGAACGAAGATATGAGGGTTTGTGTGTGTTTCAAGGACTGATGTTAAAATGATCTGCGGTTTTGTTATTCTGTGGTAAACAGCGGGAGGATTTTGTAGCGATTTGATTTTACAGTCATTGACAAAGATTCCTATTAGACAAATGCAGTTTTGTGACTGATTCAGTGTTTCTATACACAAGTCTGACAGGATGAATTATTATTCTAAACTCAAAATGATTCAGTTCCTGCACCTTCATTCATCACACTGAAATGGAGTCATGGAGTTCGTTCAGGTTATAGATGGTCACTGTACCATCTCATCTAGGGCAGGAAATCACTCACTAATTGAGATTCATTTGCCCGCTTCATAAATGAATGACTAATCTTGCCCTGCTCTCCAAAGCTGCTTTTTTAACTCATTGATTCTTTACCATTAGATTAAAAGGTTTTTCTATTTTCTATTTTTCTGTTTTCTATGCACTGGTTTTCTGACATTTTTAATGTTATATTTTGAAATATTGGCCTTGTTTTATTTTTGTACTGCAATTTTTTTTCTCACCCAATATTTTGAGACACTGTCTCCCTTGCCTCTTCCGAGGAAACACCACGCATATATAAGCCTTCTTTTTCTACAAAACATATTTTTTTTGTAATTATATCTCATAAATTTATATTAAACATTGAACAAAGGTTGAAAAGTTATGTCAGTAATTCCAAAAGTTTATATTCTTAAACCATCGTAAATATATACACAACCAGTCAAAAGTTTTTGAACAGTAAGAGTTTTTTAAAAGAAGCCAAGCCTGAATTTATGTGATCCAAAATACAAGAAAAGCAGTAAAATTGTGAAATAGTTTTACAATTTAAAATAACTGCTTTCTATTTTTAAATATTTAAAAATGTAACTAATTTGATCAAAGCTAAATTTTCAGCATCATTACTCCAGTGTCACATGATGCTTCAGAAATTGTTCTGATTTGCTGTTAAAGAAACATTTATTATTATTATCAATATTTAAAACAGTTGACTACAGTTTTTCAGGATTCTTATATATATATATTGGAAGCAATTATAGAAATTAATACTTTTATTTAGCAAGGATGCTTAAAATTGATCAAAAGTGATTATAATGTTACAAAACATTTCTATTTCAGATAAATGATGTTCTTCTGAACTTTCTATTTATCAAAGAAACTTGAAAAATCTGTTTTCAACATAACAATAACAGTAATAATAATAATAATAAATATAGCTGCAAGCAGCAATTACGGGGCCAAGCACTCAAAGGGGAAAATGAGGAGCTAAGGATGTCAGGAACAGCAGATCAACTGCAACAATAAGTAAAGGGAAGCAATGTTAAAATGATTTTAGTCAAAATTACAGAAAAATTATGTAGAACACCTACTGATATGATTTAATGGCTTATTACGTTTGACCAACAGGTGGCGCTGTTATCAAATCTATGTGGTGTGTTTAGTGTGAGGTGACAAAGGCACACACAAAGTTTGGTGTCTTTATGTCAAAACTTTGCAGAGATAAAACCTCAGAGTTATTTTGGCATCAAGCCTAAAATTTGTAGAGGCGCTGTACGAAAACAGTTTCATCTATCAACATGAAATCCATAACTTTTTGTCAGCACAGTCTGAAGATGATCTGACTCGATTTTGGTGAAAATCGGACGAACGGTCTAGGACTAGTTCGAAAAAGTATGTTTTCAACATAAACCAAAATGGCAGACATGAAGATTGACCAACTGTGTCATAATTGGTATCTATGTTGTCAGCATGACCCAAGGAATATTTTGAGACTAATCTCATTACAATAGGCTAATGCCTATTGCCAGAGATACAGCTTCAGGTACGCTTTGGCATCTTTCCAGCAAATTCGTTGATGCGTTAAATGAAAACGGTTTCAAATATCGACACGAAATCCATAACTTTTTGTCAGCATGGTCTGAAGATGATCCGAGTCAAATTTGGTGAAAATCCGACTAACGGTCTAGGAGGAGTTCGAAAAAGTAGGTTTTCTACATTAATCAAAATGTCGAACAGGAAGTTAGGCCAATTTTGGCATAATTGGTATCAATGTTCTCGGCCTGACCGAAGGAATATTTTGAGATCACTTTCATTACAATTAACCATTTTTCACATAAGTTATTAGCATTTTTCGAAATTTCCTTATAACTTTTGACCACAAGGTGGCGCTGGCCCCAAAATTTTTATGTACATTCAGGGCATGGTGCCGAACATTTTTGTAATTAATGTCGAAACGATACGCTAATCCGTTCTCAAGATACAGCATTTTAAATCTAAATTTAAAATGGCCGACACCCAAAATGGCTGACATGGGAAAATTGGATATAGTTCGACTCGGTATGACACACCGAATCTAAAGAGACCAGTTTTGTGATTTTTGGACAAATCATTCAGAAGTTATAAAGAAAAATAGCCATTTTTCGTATCTCCTGACCACTAGGGGGCACTGCACCGAAACACTGCAGGTAGCCTCAGGTCATGCTTGTTATAACACACACCAAGTTTGGTGTCAATATGCCAAACTGTTACAGAGATATAGCCTCACACTGATTTTTGCTAGCTTTTCGTAGAATTCTTTCGCGTGTTATTCGTGAACGGCTGGACGAATCGACTTGAATTCCATAACTTTTTGCCAGCATGGTCTGAAGATGATCTGGATCAATTTTTGTGACAATCGGTGCAACGGCCTAGGACGAGTTCGAAAAAGTAGGTTTTACGAACAATTGAGAATAGCGAAAAAACTAAACCTTACGATTTTTGAATTTTGGTGTCCATTCGACTCGGCATAAGCCAAGGAATCAGAGGAAAAAAGAATTTTTGTTGTGTGACTTACGATTCAAACGTTATTAGCATAAATCTTTTGAAAGTTTGGACAAGTGGTGGCGCTAGAGAGTTTGAGTTAGAGACTCCAAACTTGCTATGGTTAATGTTGGGACTGTCCTCTATCAGTGTGCAAAATTATACAACTTTCCCGCAAGCGGTTCTATGGGCTGCCATAGACTTGCGGCGGAAGAGGAAGAAGAAGAAGAAGAAGCGGAATAATAATAACGCCAACGGATACAATAGGTGCCACCGCACCTCTGGTGCTTGGCCCCTAATAAATGTTTTTCAAGCAGCAAATCAGAATATTAGAATGATTTCTGAAGGATCATGTGACGAGTAATAATGCTAAAAATTCAGCTTTGAAATCACAAGAATAAATTACATTTTAACATATAATAAAATAGAAAACAGTTATTTTAAATAGTAAAAATATTTCACAATTTTAGTAATTCAGTACTTTGGATAAAAAATAAAAAAAAAAACATTAAAAAACTTTTGATTGATAGTCTTGATTTTGTTTGTTTACTTATATTGTTTTGTCTCCAAAATGATGTTTATTCTGCTATCAAGATATTAATAATATATGTCAGTGTTCACAGAATGCTCAAAAGTCCTAAAAACATGCTTTCCTCTTTTTTTCCTCAAAAACATGATTGCAGTATTTCCAATTTATTTAGAAACAATACATAATCTAGATGAAATGCATTGAAATTTCTGAAAAAGATAAATTGCTGATTAAAAAGTTAATAGGTGCTTGTGATACCATTTTTCAAGGACTGTTTTCTCTCTATTTGAAGTCTCCAGTAACACTTTGCAATATCCAACCGTGTTCCCAGGACTCACGATACAAAGACCCCCTGCCTGCCTCTTGGTTTGTGTTTCGTTCCCTTTGCATTCAAGACCATCCATCAAAGTCCACCAAATCAACCAGAACATGACTCTAGACAGTTTAAGGTCAACCCACATGGTTTCTTTCCTCCATTGTAACAGTTTCACGTTAATAACGTTTCCTTTTCTCTTGAGCCTTTTCTACATGATTCATCCTCATTTTCAGTATACAAACTTCTAAATCTACTCTAAACTCCCCCAGCGATGTTAAGTAGTAACTAAACAGAGAAAGCTACTCAGCCACTTATTTTGTTGTTCAGCACTTTAAAGTTTTGAACTTCAGCTACAAGCATTTACAGAAGAGCAGAGTAATTATCGCATCTTAAACCCTTAAGAGTGCTGCCTTAGGATTTCACTATTCCCTTTTGTCCTTGATGTGCCTTTCAATCTAATTTTTTAGAACCTGGTGTGTACCTGGTGTGGCATTTTGGGGCTTTTTCAAACAGTAGGCAGCAAAATTATGCTGCGATTTAAGAGTTATAATCCAATGTTGATTACAAACAACCTTATATTCCATTTAGTACTACAGTGTGATGATAACATATTTTTTTAATGCTTATTAGTGTATTGTGTCATGAGCTTTGCAACATTTCCATTGGAATCAGTTTTAAGTTAAAGTCCATTTCACTTAAGATGCTGCATTGCAAATCAAATGTATCAGATGTGCTAGCTCTGTCATGGCTATTTTTGCCACTATTATAGGCTTCTGATGTGCTGGTCCTGATCAATACAGAACCATAATTGAGCCATTATTGCTCTATGTATGTCCTACTTTCGGCATATTTTCTAGAATTAATGATACAAATATCAAGCCATTCTTTCTCGTTCTTTGGGTTTTAGGATTCATACTCAGTTCTTCATGCAGACAGTGTGCATCTGTTTAGATAATGGATTTAATAGGATACTCCACTAGTGACAAACACTGCTCAAAGTCAGTAAGTAATAGAGCATTTGGATTGAACATTGCCCTGGGGATGTAAACAGAAACACTGTCCGCATAAACAAACAAGAGATTTCATTAGAGTCCAGGCAGAAAAACCTGGCCTACATTACTACAATATATAATGAGGTTTCAAACTTTTTAAAGCAGAAGACCTCTAAATATAAAAATCCCCTTGTGAAGGACTCTGCAGTATAAAGTCAGCTATATATTTTAAGACTCTTTTTTTACTGTGTAGTACTGTGTGCTGTTCAAAGGTTTGGGATCAGTAAGAGTTTTTAATGTTTTTTTTTTTAAAGACGTTTTTTGTTCTCATCAAGGCTGCATTTATTTGATCAAAAATCCAGAAAAAATGTAATATTATTTCAATCAAAAATAACAGTTTTCTATGTGAATATATTTAAAAAAGTAATTTATTTCTGTGATGCAAAGCTGAATTTTCAGCATAATTACTCCAGTCTTCAGTGTCACATGATCCTTCAGAAATCATTCTAATATGCTGATTTATCATCAGTGTTGAAAACAGTTGTGCTGCTTAATATTTTGTTGAAACCTGTGATACTTTTTAAGGATTCTTTAATAAATAAAAAGTTAAAAGCATAGCATTTATTAAAATAGAAAACTACCATTTAAAAGTTTATGGTCAGTAAATTTGTATTCTTTCTTTTTTTTTAAAGAAATTAATACTTTTATTCACCAAGGATGTGTTAAATTGATAAAAAGTGATAGTAAAGACTTATATTGTTAGAAACTTAACTTTTTACTCACCCTCTTGTCATCCAAAATGTTCATGTCTTTTTTCCTTCAGTCGTAAAGTAATTGTTTTTTGAGAAAAATATTTCAGCATTTTTCTCCATATAATGGACTGCTATGGTGCCCCGATTTTGAACTTCCAAAATACAGTTTAAATGCGGCTTCAAAATCCCAAATGCGGTTGTAAATGATCCCAGCCAAGGAAGAAGGGTCTTATCTAGCGAAATGATTGGTTGTTTTCATTTAAAAAATACAATTGAAATACTTTTTAACCTTAAACGCTCATCTTGCCTTGCTCTCAATTAACTCACTGTATTCTGGCTCAAGACATTTAGGGTATGTCGAAAAACTCCAAACGTATTTTCTCTCTCAACTTCAAAAATCATTTCAAAATCATCCTACATCACTGCAGAAGTACCGATACAGTCTTTGCAAAGTGAACATGCAAAGAAGATTAAACACCCTGAACAAAAAAGGTAAAAAAGGTAAAACAGCAATATAAGACAATTTTGAAATTGAGGAAGAACATGAGATGGGAGTTTTTCGACATACCCTAACTGTCATGAACCGGAACAAAAACAGTCCAAGCAGAGTAAGACAAGAAAAGTGTTTGACATTAAAAAGTATATAAATTGTATTATTTTTATAAAAATAACCAATCGTTACACTAGATAGGACCTGTTTGAAGCCGCATTTAAACTACATTTTGGAAGTTCAAAATCGGGGAACCATAGCAGTCCATTATATGGAGAAAAATGCAGAAATGTTTTCCTCAAAAAACATCATTTCTTTACGACTGAAGAAAGAAAGACATGAACATCTTGGATGAAAAGGGGGTGAGTACATTATATGTGAATCTTTGTTTTGGACTTCTCCTTTAAGAGGGCAGTGCAGAGCCATTTGAAATGGCCCGAAACTACCTTTTCTTCGGCAGAAACAAATGCAACAGAGCCAGAATGGGCACCAGCACCAGAATAATAATCAGTGGACATTTAGACAGATTTGTTTTACCACTATCACCGCAGTCATTCTGTTTATCAGCTGTCCTTTCCACATATGTCATATCATACAATCACTAATCCACAATACAGTTTACTGCTTCTGTGATTGTGAGTTTGTCTGTTTGAAAAATAGAGCTTCTACATCGCTGAGTGGTGCCAGTATATTGATTTCCAGAAGTAATGCGGTGTATCTGAAGCTCAGGTCTGAGGATTTAGTGTTTTGTGGCGGCTGGTTGTCGGTTTCCTCTGCAATGCAGAAGTCAGGCACGTTTTTTCACTCAAGCCAGTGACGTTTGACCGTCCCTGATTTCATAAGAGACATTGTCATACTCTGCCTCCGCAAGGCCATTTCATTCAAACTCATTTGATTAAGCTGTACAAAGAACATTTCACTTTAACTTTGAATGACGCATCTTGTATGCATTGATTTAGTCAGGACTATTAAGAATTTATAAAAATGAGTTGGCTATATTTCCCAAAGTTTTAGCACATAAAGGTCACTGTGTATGATTTCCCTTGTGTTACCCAGCATGCAACTTCAAGTTTGACCCTGACTCTGACTTTGATTGGAGTCTGTCTCTTCTGGCAACGCCCCAGTTGGTTGAGGATGTCTGAAGCATTTCTCAGAGTGCATGATGGGCCCAGGGGAGGGGTGAGGTGTGGGGGGTGGGGTGGAGCTGTAAGAAGTGGCGAGATGTCGCTCTCTTCCCTCCAGCCCGTGTTTCGCAACCAAGCAGGTGGGTTGCGTTTTTCCTCTATCTTTTCCCCTCCTTTCTCTCTCCTTTGCTTTTCTTCTCTTGATTTCTCCTCCCCTGGAGCTACAGCATGACATGGGCGGCTTGCAGACAGCCAGACAGCATCAATCGCAGGGCGGTGAGTTAGTGTTCACCCTTTCGCCTCACTGTGATTTTGAAACATACTTTGGTATGTTGGTGACTCTAACAGGCCTGTCACTAACTGGTTTAACGTACAGCTTAAGCTATAGATATTAACTTCAGGTTAGTACAAAATAGGTTGTCTTCATTTTTTATGTATGTTGACTTGGTTAAATTGGATTATTCTTCATGTTGAACATTTGAAAAAGCTTTCAATGTGTTGTTATATCAGTTTCAACATTTGAAAACTGCTAAATGTTGTAAATGTTCCCTTTGGGGATCATTGGATAGCAGACATTGTTTCTGTAAATTAGTTTCTTAGAAATTAATTAACATGCCATCGTGAAGAATTAAAAAGAATTAAAATGGCATCCTTAAGACTTATGCTAATCTTTGAATTCTTGTACTTCTTGTTTGAGGGTTTCGTTTGATTTGTAGAAGTGGAAATGATTGTCCGGTGGCTGTGTATATATATATATATATAAACAGTGGGGAATTTCCTCTGAATTATGTTGTTTTGCCATAATTACGCACAGCATGAAACATATTTAACAGACCAATGGACCCAGCTTGTGATCGAGAAATGTATTTGTCTTGATCCACATGGGACACAAATCTCTTTCTTGAGTGTTATTGTTGCATTCTTCTTTCATCACTGAATATTGCATGAGACTATTACTGTATGGTTGAATGGACGTTTCTGCACACTTAATGTAAGTAAAGCGAATTCTGACACTTATACTGTGAGGCGTTTATATTAAACAACAATCTGTGGAAAATATTCACCCAACCAAACACGGGTGCAAGAATCAGAAAACAGTCAGAAACACATTTTTACAAACGTGGCTGATGCGAATTATGGACGGGTTGTAACTAGAAAAGACACCTTCTTCAATAAGACACAAGTGGAGGCAAACATTGCAGACAGTTTGATTGTGTTTTCTCCAGCTAGAATTGCTGTCATGAGTGGACCAGTGTCTAAGGACATAGTCCAGAGACTGCACATCACCCTGGTCCTACTGTCAGTCCTGTCACAGGCACAACAGCACAGGAAAGAATAAAATATTCAGCCCATACAGCTTCTAGGGCAGCTCTCTGGGGTCTTTATCTCGCTAGCAACGTTAGGTCTGACTGTTGTTATAAAAACTGTACACTGAATCGCAGTGGAATCATGTTGTACAGTCCCAGTTAAGCATACCAGATTGTAGTAGTCAGCTGCTTCTTCCACAGTTTAGTGCATAGATTGTATTAATAACTTGATCTGCATTGGCTTTTAGCATTTTTCACGGGTATTGTTATGCATAGCAGCCTATGCTTTTGAGGCTTTTAGTAGACCACAGCTACTGAAAGAGCTTACAAACGGCAGAGACAAGAAACGCTAGATGCCATCCTGGCAGGATGTAAACATGCCAATGCTTGTCATGATGCCGCAGTCGCTGAAAGCCTTTCTCAGCATGGATTTCACATGATATCTAGAGTCGTTTAGACTCCTTGCAGGGAAAAATCGTTGGTACAGCATTTGGTTTAAACGTACAATTATATCCATCGCCTCCTGTAAGCTCTTTCACAAGCTGTGGTCATAGTCCAAAATAAGTACCCCATAGTCCAAAATAAGTATAAAACGATGTGGATTTTTTAAGTAATGGGTTTTCTACTACATATTTCAGTACAAGATATTATTTACATTATACTAAGCCTATCAGTCTTAATATCCAGGGTTAACTTTAAATAAGAATGATTGGAACAGACAGCATGCATGTTCCAGTAAAACAGCAGTGGATAACTCATAAATATGGACATTTTGTCTAACTGTATGTGGAGGCGGAGCTTCCTGCCATTTCCTGGATATTCACTGACAAGACTTTTCTGCTAAATTAACTGTGACAAATTTTAGTCTAAGAAGCCAAATGTTGAGGTAATGATTCACTACTTCACTAAACCATTCATTGATTAATTGATATCCCATGTGTTCAGGAGAACAAACAATTATATTTTGCCGATTTAGCATAAGAAGACAGCAATTGCTACATAAAGAAAAGATAATGCTTTTAAACAGTCAAATTGTTCAAATCGTACTCTGCTTTATGGTGAGCCATGTAATGTTATCTTAAACTGCACTAAAGAGAACTCATTTTCACCTCATTTTGCCATCATTGACAATGTGCTTTGAAATATATAACATTTGTCACAGTTCATTTCTCATGGTCAATTACCAGGAATATGTATTTGAAATGCTGCCCATGGCCCTAAGCATTAATTTGTACAATTCAAGATATTATGAAATAATATGAAACAGTCAAACCCAAAAAGGCATTTAACACGCACACCCAAAATTAGATAATTTTTCTGTGAAGTTGAGTTTTTAAAGTAGAGCTTTAGTGACCGTTCTGGCTGCATAACAGTGACTATGCTCTTTTCCTGCTGATGTCATTCTCTCAAAGCAGTGGGCACGCTCAGCGGGGACAAGGGTGTGTGGAAACAAGACTGTCAAGGTGACCTTAACCACGGAGGCTTCGCCAAAAAGTATCCCACTGGCAAAGGATGCCCACCTAAGCTTGAGTCCCACATTTTTAGATGTTTACTGTTACAGTGTGGGAGGGCCAATGTGGAAAAGCCAGAAAGCCCTAGAAAGCTTTCAGGCAGAGTAAGGTTTCAGCAGAGTGCATATTAGGAAATTGTCAGCTGGGTTGGAATAGCGTTTGGTGGTTATTGATTTGTGTAGGCGCTCTGTTGCAACACTTCAGTTTGCAATAATAAGCTTGATTTAACATTCATCTGAACTCAGGACTGCCATAGCACCAACAAGTCAATAACTCTATTCAGGTGTTAAAACATTAGCTGCTAATGTGTGTCAAGCCACTAGACACCGAAGTCATTTCACTCTTGAAAAGTTCCAGCTAATGCATAGTTTAAACAAAAGTTTTAGGCACTACGATTGTAAATGTTATCAATAGACTTTAATGCATCTTTGCATTGACAGGGAAGATTGCAAGTGAGACTATCTGCGAAGTGATATAGTTAATTTGTCTAACAATCAGATTTAAGAAAACAATCTGTTGTATAATAGCCTTTAAAGTTTGCCATCTCTAATCTTTAATTTACATTTTATTGTATAACAGTATCAGATCTCAAACTAAATGTGTCAAGTGCTCCTGGAGTTAAATAAGGGAGAAACAAGGATGTTGAAAAATCAATACTGATATTTTTAGAGTGATTGCGCACATACTCGCACCCACCGAGCCGCTTTCTAACGCTGGAATCTTCAGAAACACCCACACGCTGGTGTTAAGAGCCCTGCGGGGTCTCTCACAATTATTATCCAGTCACTTTCAGCCTCTCAAACTTTTCTTTCCTTCTCACTCTGTCCTGCATACATTAGAAAAGTCGAGACAACCTTTACTAGCTCGTCAAACATTTCAAGAAGACGACGAAGCGTCCTGGACAAGCACGTCTCCTGGGTGGACGTGAATCTATTGAATTTTCAATGCTAACACTGTTCTGTAAGCACTACTCAGAATCCTAGAATCGATATGAATAATTGAACTGTAGATACTGACATCAGGAAAGAGGTTTGAATATTTCAGTGATCTCTTTTTATGTCAGATGATGTCTGTAAATGCCAGGATGTTTCTCTTTGTCTTGTCTAAATGGATTTTGTGTCGGTATAGCTGTCAATTCAGTCCGTAGAGCCAAAGCAAACAGGCACCAGTCATCAGAGAGTTGAACACAGTATCTCAATCTGAAGAATTCATTAAATGTGAGGACATATGCGCACACATGATCACACGAGAGAAAGACAGTAGGCGATAAATAACAGCATATGATTTATCTGGTGTAATAGACAGAAAATGAGTTTGCAGTTGACTTGGTCATGTTACGCAAGTCTGTACAATTCTGCTTGGGCATATGCAGTCACACCCGACTTTCCTCTAGGACTTTCAACTGGGTCAACAAAGTCGAGGGTGTCAAAGCTACTGTTTAATATCCTTCATTAATTAGACGCAGTCTGGTAAATGGAGAGGAATGAGAACGTAAGGAGTGGGGGAAAAATATTGTCAATAGTTAATGAGAATTGAAGTGGTGAAGCTACAGAGTGGACTAATTAAGCACATTAATATGAATAAGATGGTGACAGTGAGTCAACAATAGCAGGCTTTGAAATATGAATGAACGTGCATTGCAATCATATTTTCACTTCTGGTCCTTGTGATGAATGTTTGGAAAGGTCTAATCAAAGACAAACCTTGTGGGGATGAACTTTCTCATCATATTTCCAGATGATAAAACCTTAAAAACCAAACAAAGCTTGAATGGGACATGTTTACAAGGCACAGAATGCTCATAAATCAGACAAATAATGTCCTAACTTTGTCAACTAATGTATGTTGGTCCATCTGTTTATATTAAGTATGAGTTTAGTCATGCTTGGGATGTGAATGGGATGTGAAGCCCTTATTTGTGTAACAGCATTAATATCCTGGATGAGCCCCCAATTTTTACATCTTGTCTTGGGGAAATGACAAAAAATAATTAGCTGGCAACCTATAGAAACAAAGAAAACACCACGAAAGCAAACCCAAAACAACCTGACCCGCTACACTGCTTATAAGGTTCTATATGTTTTTAACACTTTTCTCTTTCTGTCTCTACAGCTGGGATGACAGCAGTTCAGTCAGCAGTGGTTTGAGTGATACTTTGGATAACATCGGCACTGACGATCTGAATCCTCCCACGTATTCTGGCATCTCATCTCGCAAGAGCAAAGCAGCACAGGTGTGCATACACTCTAGTTATATGCATTTGTTCCCCTCACACACATTTTTATAAATAGCTTTGTATCAGCAATCTGTCAGTAGGCCACAGCAGATTGAACAGACTGAGAGTTTTGGACGTTTTGCTTTGGCTAGTAAGAAAAGTTTGGCCATCTGTCAGATGGACTACCAAAGTGAGATTTCTGTGTGTGAACTATAATATGTGTGTCTGTGTGATTCACAGTCAAATAAAGATACACACAGACATACCGAGCAGGATGCTAGCAGCTGGGCTGGTGCTGAGGATCTGAAGAAGGTTGACGAAGAGATGGAGCCAGGGATGGACAAGTGGAAGACTTCATCCCCGTCCTCTTCATGTCAGGGTGAGGATGTTGGCCAGAAGACAGGTTTGTCCATGTCTCAAACAGGCTCCTGGAGGAGGGGCATGAGTGCCCAGGTTGGCATCACGCCACCACGGACCAAAGGCACGTCAACCTCTCTCAAAACACCAGGTATCAACTCTCAAACAGTTGTATGTTGTAAAAAATAAAAAGAAGCAGTTCCTCAGGCCCTTTAGAAAACCTTTAGGTAACCTTTCAAAATGTCAGTTCTCTAAAGAACTTTTAAAATGGAATCCGCAAGTTTCTTCAAGGAAGCATGAAAGAAAAGGATTCCTTTTAGCTGGTTACAAAACCAAAAGCTGCACAATTTCACTGATATCTGTCAGTAGGGGACCTTTTATGCGTGGTATTCCAGAAAATTGCTTACTGTAGCTTCAAAAAGAAGGTGAAATCAAAAGAGAAGAGGCTTTTTGGTAACTTTAAGGGATTGTTGAGTGTTTGTCTTTTTCTTTATCTCAGCCAGCTTTTGCAACTGAAGCTATTTTTTTCTGTGGGATACTCAGCAGGAAACAAGTCATTTTGGCTGAAAATACCTTAACTGTGCTGTTTGCTGAGTTGCAAAAAAGTCCAATTGGCTAAAACACAGCAGTGTTTGGCAGAGTGGCTTTGCATTGTATCAGTGATGACTGATTGGGTTGTGAAATTATTCACAAAAAATGTGCAAAAATTGGCCACCCTTGGCCAGCAGCATTGAATGATTAAAGGATCAATTCACTTCCAGAATAAAAATTTCCTGTTAATTTACTCACCCCATGTCATCCAAGATGTTCATGTCTCTCTGTCTTCAGTCAAAAAGAAATTAAGGTTTTTGAGTAAAACATTCCAGGATTTTTCTCCATATCGTGGATATCAATGGGACCCAACAGGGCGAAGGTCCAAATTGCAGTTTCAGTGCATCTTCAAGGGGCTCTACATGATCCCAGCTGAGGAATAAGGGTCTTAACTAGGGAAACAATCATAATTTTATTAAAAAAAAACATAAATGCTGTTGAACCTTCAACCCGTTGATTCCCATTGAAGTCCACTATCATGAAATGTTCTCCTCAAAAACCTTAATTTCTTTTCAACTGAAGAAAGAATGACATGAACTTCTTGGATGAAATGGGGGTGAGTAAATTACCAGGAAATTTTTATTCTGGAAGTGAACAAATCCTTTGCAGGAGGTACCAGTGCCATAACAAGCATCTTTGTGCTGACAGGTAAAACAGATGATGCCAAGGCATCTGAGAAAGGCAAGACCCCATCTAAGAGCCCCAGCATCCAGCGCTCACCATCAGATGCGGGCAAGAGTAGCGGAGATGAAGGAAAGAAGCCACCCTCAGGCATTGGTCGGCCACCTACCACAAGCTCCTTCGGATTTAAGAAAATTCCAGGTCCCGCCGGAGCCCTCATCACAGCCAGCGGAGCCACTCTAACCAGTGGTTCTGCTACTCTAGGCAAGGTACCCAAGTCTGCAGGCATCGGAAAGGGCACAGCAATCGGCAACGGGCGGAAGACAAGTCTTGATGGTGCTCAACACCAGGACGACGCTGTTTTGTTAGGTTGTGGAGGCTCAAAAGTTCCACTCCAGTATCGCTCCTTACCTAGACCGGCAAAGTCATCTAGTGGGGGAAGCAGCGTGGTGGGCCGCAGTGGGCATCGTTCTAGCTCTAGCAGCATTGATTCGAATGTCAGCGGCAAGTCTGCGGGAGGTAGTGGAGGGGTGGTAGGAACCCCAACCAGCACCAAGAGAAGAGATCCCGGGAAGGTAGGATCAGGACGCTCAAGTCCCGTCTCCATCAACCAGACAGATAAGGAGAAAGTTGCAGGATCGGATCAGGAGGGAACAGGGTTATCCACCTCCCCCAAATCCAGTCCAACATCCACCCAATCTGGACTCAGACAGCCAGGCTCCAAATACCCAGACATTGCATCCCCCACATTCCGCAGGTAACAGACTTTCTTACTAAATAAAATGACTGGGGTAATAGAAGGACAAGAAAAGTTAGACAAAGATGACAAAAGGCAGACGTAAGCAGAGATAAGACTAAAATATGAAAGCAAAGTAAGCAAATTAGCTTGAGACAAATGGACACAGGCAGACAGTAAGAAAGAACCATTGCTTTTTGTGGTTTGGCTCAACCCGTGATGTCGTGACCTCTTGGCCCCGAGCCGAGGAAGCGTTCCAGCATGTTTCCTTAGTATGTGAGCTGCCTCGGGCTGCACTGCACTGCTGAATTGGTTCGCCAATGAGTTTAGCCTTACCTTGGAGATCCAGGAAATTTTGTGATAGATTACAGAGCTCATTGGCTTAGTCATATCCATAGTCTTCTGTCTCACTCTTGTAACACCTCCAGCCACCATTAGACAACCTGAAATCTTCTCAGCAGCCTACAAAAGCTCTGATGAATAGACCAGGATGTAATCTAAATCAGTGGTTCTTAACTAGTTTTGCTTCAGGACCAGATTTCTCTGTGGGGATCAAGGGATGACCCAGTGCAGTACCACAAGTGTTGATAGTGAGGCTCGATGAGATAGGCACAACAATATGCAAATTTATCAACCATGACATAAGCGTAATAGGAAAAATGTGAATTTGGGTTTCTAAATGTGCATAGAATTTTGTTTCATGACCCCTGTTGAAGAAAACAGCATATGCTGGTTAGGTATGTTTTAATGCATGGGTAGCTGGTTTGAGCTGGTTTAAGATGGTCCCTAGTTGGACATGAGCTGACAACTAGCTCCTGCTTAGGACCAGCTCAATCTGAACTAAGCTAAGGACTAGCTTAAACCAGCTCAAACCAGCTACCATGCTTCATGAATGCTGTTTTTTCAACAGGGACAAGCTGCGATTTACTGCACAAAACAAACTTGTTTTGAGAACGTACGATTTCTATTCTCTGCACTGTGATACATTTGTTCACCAGTACACCAGGACTAGTTAATTTGGTTAGCTTCTACTAAGATTTGAGCCATTTCACTGTGAAGTTTGATTGAACACAGCCTTCATATCATCAAAAGATGTGACAAGTTGTTTAATTAACCTGTTTAATTTACTCAATTATGTGTTTAGCATTGAATCTCCCTGTTGCCTGTGACTCCTCTTTTAGACTTGCAACCCATTTTTGAGAACCTAAATCACATTGCAGCTTTAGCAGTCTTGTCTCAGCACCTCTCTCCCACATTTGAGGATAGTCGCACACGAGACGGTAGAGGGTCAGATTGCCACCTGGTGGTTATAGCATATAAGTACATATATGGAAACACTCCTCAGGGAGCATAATTTGCCTTTCATAATATGTATTATTAGGTGTGTCCATTTAAAAGCTTGTTTGCGTGGTACGCTGCTCTGCTGTAGAAGTGTATAGCTGGATTTGCTTGAATCACCTCAGGCTGTTACAGAGATAACCAATTCAAAATCAAAGGAGACTTGAATATGTGTGAGGAGTAAAAGCTGGCCAGTGAAATTATGCAGGCAACTGAGTGATGAAACTTTGTTTGCATGGTTACATTTACATTATGATATAGAACAAATTTTCATTAACTCAAATCAAAGCAGTTTTTTGTCTTATCACTTTTCACAGGTTGTTTGGCAGTAAGGCCAGCAGTAAACCCAGTTCCCCTGGCACCCCTGACTCTGGTAAATGCCCATCGGCACTGGGCAGCCCCCATGGCACACTGGCGCGGCAGGCCAGCCTGGATTCACCCTCCTCAGGAACAGGTAGTCTGGGCAGCATGGGTGGGCAGAGCGGAGGCAGCAGCCCGCTGTACGGCAAAACGCCTGACCTGTGTACTGACTCCCCGGCGTCTAGTCCGGCATCAGGCCTCTCTCTGCCCTCTAACGCCCGGCCTTGGCCACCAAACCTCAGCAGTTCTTCTGCAGGCAGTAAAGACACACTGAGCTGCCACAGTATGACCAGTTTACACACAAGCTCAGAGTCCATAGACCTGCCGCTCCCACACCACCATGGGCCAAAAGTCACCCGCACGGGCAGCGTCAAGTCCACCCTCTCTGAGGGGTAAGTGAAGTATATCCGTCAAATGGTATGAGATTGCTTTATAAAAGGCATATTACATGATACGTTAATTAAATAATGGAGCATTAGTTTGATATTAAAATCAATTAGTCGTGATTTTATCTTAATTATTTAAATTGTCAAACTGCTTGTTTGTCATAGATAACACTCTTATTTTTCTTCTGTTTTAATAGCATGCCTCTTGACAGAAACACTCTTCCCAAAAAGGGATTAAGGTACTAATATAACCACTATCTATCTAATTGTCCTCAAAAGTATGTTTTTATGTTCTCACCTTTGTCAAGTACCTCGCAAGTAACAAGTCACTTACCCACAAGTGTTTATCTGTGTAAAAGTGGTGTTTCCTAAGGAAAATATTAGTGAGTTAGTGATTTGAACAAACCCCTAACACTAAATACTAAACTTTGTCACCTCAACCTCTAGCAACTGTGCTATGGACATCAATGATAGCTCAAATCTTAAGGCTTTTTGAGAAAGAAGTTTAACCTATTTTTTCATAGACAGCAATGTAATTACCACGTTCAAGTCTAAGAAAGGTAGTAAGGATATTGTTAAAATAGTCAGTGTGACATCAGTTGTTCAACCTTAATTTTATGAAGCTACGAGAATATATTTTGTGCGCAAAGATACAAAAATAACTTTTATTTATTTAACAATTTCTTATTTTCAGTGTCAGCCTTCCTTGCATGTTTACAAGAGTTCCACGACACAATAAATGGTTGTGTACCTGAGTCATATCTACAGACTAGAATATCAAGAAACCTGTGGATGAGCTCTTTTAACCTGAGCCATTAAATAACTACCAAACAACCACTTAGAACACCTTAGTGACTGCATAGCAACATTCTGACAGTGAGCCACAAAGCTGGCGGTGTTGGCAAAATGTTTTGCATACTGTATCCACAGTGACTTGTCAAACTGTGTGACTCACCAGTCTTCCATTTATTAACGCTTTTAGCAAGAGACAGCAACAGAAACCACAGCAGGAAAGCATCACAATATTCTCAAGAAGCAATTAAATATTCACAAAGATAAGCATAGCATTTAAATAAAATCAGACTATTGTGTTCAAACCACTATAAAAGACACATCAATCTGCAGTCATGATGAATTATAAACTTGCATATAAATTTGCAGTTAAGTCGCAATGTAAGCAAATCAGTTATAGGCTGTTAGGTCACAATAGGGTATTTTAATAATACCTTTAAAGGCTGTGTGCACTGAAGAGCCAGTCCAGCCAGGAAGATCCACATGATCTTCATTATTTTTATGGAAAACTGTCTTTCAAGCATGCTAATAAGACTGCCCACTGCCTAAAGCAATTACTGCATAACAATAGATGCGAGACTGTGTGGGCTGTTATTGTCATCAAGCTTTATTGCATAGATAATTTTTACACCCCATCACAGCCAGAGATTTAGTGCTTTTAGTTTTATAGACTCAATATTTGGAACAAAATTTATTTTCCAAAAAACAATGAAAAGGCATCACAATTTGGGAAAATATCACCTCACTTAGTGGCTGAAACAGCCTGTTTGATTCTAATCAGGTACCCGCCGTCCTCCAGACAGACGTCACATGAGGAAGGAAAGGAATGGTTGCGTTCTCACTCCACTGGAGGTCTGCAGGACACAGGAAGTCCACTTTCACCACCGGGCACAACCAGCACCAACACTGGCAAATACCACTACTCAAACCTGCGTATGTGAACATATATCCGATTTGTGTTTTTTAATAGTAGAACCCAAAGAAATGGCTTCATCTGTTAATATTCCATGAACAAATATTATATAATAAATGATATTATCCTGACATTTGTGTTGTAGTGAGTCCCACCAGTATGTCGCAGTATAATCTTCCCAGCACCAGTATGAGCCGCTCCAACAGTATTCCAGCACAGGACTCGTTTGAGCTGTATGGGGAGGGACACACTTTGGGTGGCAGTGCCACCTCACTGGAGGAACGGCCACGTGGGATGAGCCGGTCAGGCTCCTTCCGGGACAGCACAGATGAAGGTTAGTTCCAGTTAGTTCTTTCAGAAGAATCTATTAGTGCCTGAGCACCAGTGGTGCAAGGACCCTACTGGAAGTGCTCAGATTCTTCTTCTTCTCCAAAATGAATCCCATGAAACTTTGCACACGTGCCGAAAGTGGTGAAAATTTACGTTTGATATGGGTTTCAGAAGTGGGTGTAGCAAAATGGCTTGAAAGCGCTACCTATAAAACTTCAATGAAGTGCCCCTCGAGCTGTGTTTCACGTACCTGTATGAAATTCGGTAAACATATGTAACACAACAGTACCTACAAAAAAGTCCTCTAGTACGAAGTCCGCAACCCAACAGAAAGTCTGTTATTTTGAAATTTCTTTGCACATTTTGTGCCATTTTTGCCATTTTCAGGCATTGTAATTAAACAAACTCCTCTTAGAGATTTAAACCTATCAACACCAAATTTGGTCAGTGTAATCTAAAGCCCTTTTTGATGTTAAATTGTGAAGATCTTGAGTTTTTGTTAAAGGGCGTGTCCGTGTCTGGAATCTGAGAGTTCAAAAAATACAAAATATTGCGTAAATTGCCTTTAAAGCTGTTCAAATTAAGTTCTTAGCAATGCATATTAATAAACAAAAATGAATTTTTTATATATTTACTGGAGGAAATTTACAAAATATATTCATGGAACAAGATCTTTACTTAATACCCTAATGATTTTTGGCATAAAAGAAAAATCTATAATTTTGACTCATACAATATGCAACTAAAGACTGGTTTTGTGGTCCAATGTTACATATTCAGTCATAGCCATAGCACCACCTGCTGGCAACAGGAAGTGACATGTTTTAAGCTCTAACAAACTCCTCATAGAGGTTTAATGACATCAGTATTATATTTGGTCAGTCTTTACTAAAGGCCCTTGTGATGTTAAATTGTGAAGATTTGGATTTACATTAAAGGGTGTGTCCGTGGCAGCCATGTTTCACCATGGAAATAGAATATGAATCTGATCTGCCTCAAATTTCACACGTTCAATAAGAGTCCTGGCTTAAACACTTCTGAAGGCCAATATTCAGATATAATCATAGCGCCACCTGTTGGCAACATTATATGTCATGCAGATGTCATGCACATGTGGGTTAGAAAACAGTAGGTTGTTTCCTGTAGTAAGAAAGACACATTTTTGACACTCTTGTGTTCTGTTCTGTTTGCAGTTCATGGTTCTTCTCTGTCTTTGGTCTCAAGCACATCATCTTTGTATTCTGCGGTGAGTGATGTTATAGCATTCTTACAGAAGGTTGTGATAAACAGACTGACTAAACAGTAAAATTTTAATTTTGCAAGAGAATTAGCCAGGCTAGGCTGTAGCTAGGGATTTATTTATATGTCTCTGAATAAGGATGTTTCTTAATTTAAAAATGAACAGTACCTTTTAAAAGTAAAGAATACAACAGGTCTTAAGGCACACCAGGGTAAAAGATGCATTTGATATGCTTTTTTTTTTCTTTAAAAAAAAAAAAAAAAGTCCAAAACATTTGATCTAATATTTAATGTTTTTGCTAAAACATTATTGATTTAACAAATGAGAATCATTTAAATTATTTTGAGACAAATGTCTTATTAATTATTTTCTGATAAAGTTAATTAAACAACAGTTTTTTTTTAAATAACAGAAAAACATGTAAAAGCAACAAAAATAATAATAAAACAGTTTTATTTGTAATTTTTTGTTTTGTTTATTTCTCAGACTCAAAGCACTATTGCATGGTTGTGGTTATATATATAATATTCCATTAATTTGATGTATTAAACTGAATATATTTCATGACATTGTATTAATTGTATAAAATAAAATATGATTATTTATTAAAACAGATTTACCTTAAGTTATGCCTTTATAGCCTTGTTCTAACCTGTAATGTTAAAGACTGTTTGAGTGTACTGTTTGAGCACAATTGCAATGTGTTTTAACTAATTTGTGCTTACATTTTGCCTTAAATGTTTTATATATATATATAATATTTTTGTATCTTTTTTTATTTTATAACTGTTTCCTTTCAAAATATATTAGATACACTGTACATTCCTTGCTTGATTCTTGCTTTCTACGTTAAAAATCATTTTAGTTCATAGCAAATTCATCAATATTAACTGCTAGTCTCTGTTATCATCATACACACTGTTTCCATTTGCCTGAGCTTGAAAAACTAACTTTAAAGAGTCATTTCTTTGAGAAGTCATCTGTTTGAATACTTACAGTACAACATCCACTATTCATTGAAGGCTATGAATGAAGACTAATGATGAGAATTACCCACCTCATAGGCTCATGGTGGCTCATAATTGTGACTTTGCCACTATTTGAACACACATTTTCTCACTTTCAGGTGCTGGCATTTTTAGACAAGGTAATAATTTATCATGCAGAAAGCCTGCTTGTATTTTCCTTCACATTTGTCATTACATGCAAACCCTAACAGTCTAACGTTTGGCTTCAAATCAGCTGCTACTAACGGATAACTGGAAATCTGATCCAAATGGCAAAATTCTGATCATTGGTTATTGTGTATGGCTTTGTGACTTACCTATAAGTGCTGGTGTGGATTTTGGCTTCCTAATTCTTTGGATCTAGGAAACTGATTTTGAAGTTGTGTGCGCAAAAAAAGCTATTGGGATGTTGGTTATAATGTATTTGGGTAATTTTCGTATCCTTTAACTGTTGTTTTCTTCCACAGACGGAGGAGAAGGCCCACTCGGAGGTAAGAATATCTTGTTTCCGAATTATATTTGTGATTCTGGAAGAGTTAAATATGTAAAAGCAATAAAAGGTCAAACAGTGATGCACTTTCACAAAGTCCAAAATCAGGTGGTTGACTGATTTGGATAAACAAATCAATACATTTAACAACAAGTGTTTTAAAAATTAAAAATTTAACCCTATGTTGCATTATTTTATGAGACACTCTTACGGTATCGATATTTATAATTCACTTTCTCACTGGCACACATACAGTCATGGACAAACATCTTTAACACACACATCCATAATTTCCCCAGTTCACTTTGATTTGGACTCTTGTTCATCTGATCACTGATTTTCCTTTGATTTCACTTCTTTTTGTGTTTTTATGCCATTACTGTTCTCTCTCCTGCTAACATTTGTCCAAGACTGCACTTTTGTATATGCTGTTTCATGAAAAGCTAACTTTTCCCTATAAATGCTAAAAACTAATGTATTCCTGTTTCATGGTTGTACGAACATGCAACATAGAGTTAATTGTACTTTTCTTCTCTCAATCAAGGGCCAAACAGTCCAAAATACAACGGTAATTCACCATTTTACATACATTCTGTTATAGCATAGCACAAAAGAAAGCACTGGAAAGAATTTCAAAGTCATGCCAGAGTGCTTACCTGAGGCCACTTACTGATATCTAGGTTCTTTAAGCAAAGAAAGAAGTTTATTCTTTATTACTTGAATGCACAGCTCATAAAGGTTTGTAATGAGAAAACTACTTTTGTTGCAGCAAATCAGAAAACTGCGAAGAGAGCTGGACGCTTCTCAGGAGAAAGTGGCAACCCTGACCTCTCAACTGGCGGCCAACGTGAGTTAGATGCAAAAACACAAAGAAAAGCAATCAAAAGTCATTCAAAATTCCAGTGATTTATTATATTATATTGTAAAATGCAAGGTCAAAAGTTTACATACACATACAAAATGTTAATTATTGTATCAAAATAAGAAGGATCTGTATACTATTTTTATTTAGTACTGACCTGAATAAGATATTTCACTTAAAAGATGTTCACGTATAGTCCACAAAAGAAAATAATAGATGAATTTATAAAAACGACCCTGTTCAAAAGTTTACATACACCTGTCTCTTAATACTGTGTTGTTACCTGAATGATCCACAGCTGTTTTTTTTTTTGTTTAGTAATAGTTGTTCATGAGTCCCTTGTTTGTCCTGAACAGTTAAACTGCCCGCTGTTCTTCAGAAAAATCCTTCAGGTCCCACAAACCCTTTGGTTTTCAGCATTTTTGTGTATTTGAACCCTTTGACTGTATGATTTTTTCAAACGCTCACTGATGGTCCAGAAGGGAAAACGATGCCAAGAGTCAGGGGTGAAAACTTTTTGAATTTGAAGATCAGGGTAAATCTAACTTATTTTGTCTTCTGGGAAACATGTAAGTATCTCTTGTAGGTTCTAAAGGGCAGTACTAAATGAATAAATATGATATTTAGGCAAAATAAGAAAAATGTACACATCTTCATTCTGTTCAAAAGTTTTCACTCTGTGCTCTTAATGCATCGTTTTTCCTTCTGGAGCATCAGTAAGTGTTTGAACCTTCTGTAATAGTTGCATATGAGCTCCTCAATTGTCCTCAGTGTGAAAAGATGGATCTCAAAATCATAGTCATTGTTGAGAAGGGTTCAAATAGACAAAAGTGCTGAATGAACAGAATTTATGGAACCTGAAGAACAGCGGGCAATTTAAAAAAACAGCTATGGATCATTCAGGTAACAACACAGTATTAAGAATCAAGTGTATGTACACTTTTGAATGGGGTCATTTTTATAAATTAAACTATTATTTTTTCTTGTGGACTATATGTAAAAGTATTTTATGTGAAATATCTTATTCAGGTCAATAACATGCGTTTTGTATGATCCCTCTTACTTTGGTAGAATAATTAATATATTCCAGATTCTGCAAGGTGTATGTAAACTTTTGACATGAACGGTCAAATTATATAATATATATAATATAATATAATAATACTAAATGCTAAGAAAAATCTTTTATTTTAAATGCACAGCAGTGACTTTTGCAGATAAGCTGTTCACAGTCAATAAGTTTGGGAATTTCAATTGTCATAATCTGAGTTGTGCATTGAAAGCAGCTCAAAATCCCAGACTTTTAATTTTTGACTGTGGTATTCTAAGAAGTCTTACATTGTGTCCCTACACTGCCAAACTAGGACATTGTGTTTCACAGCGTCACATTAGTTTCCTATGTGAAGGCACCGCAGGAAGAGAGCAAAGTTTGGACCGGGCTGAGCTCTATTCACTTTCCCGTCTCTAGAGTGATGAAGGCAGGTGTGATGAAGGGCTTTGCTCTCTGACAGTTTAGTGAGAAGTGTGACAGAGCATGAGACAGCTGCTGTCTCTCCACTCGACCTCCTCTGTGATTTGTGTTTGACAGGATTCGTGTATGGGAGAACGACTCCGAACTACATCTATTCAAGTTGTACAATAGTCGAGTGGATTAAAATGTCTGCTCTCCATCTGTTTTTGAACTTCTCAGTGTCAGAAAAACTTTTGAAAGTTGTTGTTCAGTATTGAGGGATTTGAATAAGCAGCTTTGTTTCTACTGAGACCAGGATGGTATATTATAAAATGATGAATTAACAACACAGAAGCATATCATATGAAGATTAAACTGAGAAAAATTGCTACATTTGGACCCAAAAATGATTGAAACACTCCACACTGTTGCCTGATTGCTATTCCATTAGATATCAAATCATTTATATTTTAAAATTAGCACAAGCACACTTTTCAAACAAAACACTTGACATCTGTGCAAACTTGAGGGAATCTTCCACCTACAAATTATGATCAAAAGGTACAAAGTTTGCTTAAAAAAGTAGGTTAAGTGTCCTTCAAAGTTTCTCTGTTTCTTTCTGCCCACCCCTTGGATAATCCCTGTCTTGTGTGCATTTGTAAAAAAGAGTCTTTGCAGTTCTGTAGTGTTTTAGGGTGTGAGAGAGCTTAAAGATGGCTATGGCTAACAAGGGTAGTGCTTTAGCTAGTTCACTGTTTTGGCCACAGCTGAACCATTATCCAGGCAAAGAGAGCCAAAATCAGTTTGCTGAGACGTTGTCAGTGCGGCTCCAAAACATCTGGATTTCATCACAACCACAACAGGTAGTGTGATAACATGAGATGTGACTTTATATATGTTATTGCGCAGGATTCTTACTATGTGGCTTTCATTTTTGGTGAATATTATAGTTGGAAGTAACTTTAATGTCAGAATATCCACTTTGAGATTGTAGACAGGCGAGACTGTATGTAGTGGGACTTGTGCGTCAGGCACTTTTGTGTACGTTTTTTGGAAATGTTGCTTGTTTAGGTGTGCTTGACTGGGCTGAGAGACTCAGTGTGGACAGATAGTTGAAGGAATATAAATGGATGGACATACAGGTCAGGGCAGGGCATGTCGTAAATGTGTGTTTATAGAGGCGCTTTCCCATTAGAGTCACTCAGGCATTTGGCATTGTGCCTCTCAGTGTTCGCTTGGCTTCACTTCCTGGCAGGCATTTTAAATAGTATATACCAAGAACCTTTCGAATACAGCTCTGCTTGCTGCTTAAAATATAAAAAAACACAGTGATATTTAATTTAAAAATATTAGAATTTGAATCTACAACAGTTTATAACTTATATTTATAACTGTGTTGTAATTTGTACTTTTGGTTATTGTGTTATTTTTATAGTATAGTAATATATATAATAAGAAATAATCAAGAGAAAACAGACAGGATAAACATGCATTTACCATTATTTTCTTTTCTTTTCTTTTCTTTTCTTTTCTTTTCTTTTCTTTTCTTTTCTTTTCTTTTCTTTTCTTTTCTTTCTAGTTTTATCCCAGCATACACTGTTACCAAGTCAGGGTTTCTTGGTTTTGTTTTTTGTTTTGTTTTGTTTTGCTGTGATTTGCTTTCGTTTGCTTTGCTTTGCTTTGCTTTGTTTTGTTCAGATTTAAGAACACCATGAGTCAAAGAGCAGATGATAAACTGGGTATTTCTACTGCCAAAAGATGTGTGAATATTTTATTTTATTTTATTTTATTTTATTTTATTTCTAGTGTTATACCGGCTCTGACAATTGTATGCACTGTTAACAAAGTCAGTTTTTTTTTTTTTTTTTTTTTTTTTTTTGATTTTAAGAACAAAAAGAGTCAAAGGGCAGATAATAAACTGGGTCATTTCTATTGCCAAAAGATGTGTGAATATTTTATTTTATTTTATTTTGTTTTATGCCAGCTCTGATTATGCATTGTTAACAAAGTCAGTTTATTTTATTTTATTTTATTTTATTTTATTTTATTTTATTTTATTTTATTTTTTGTTTTATGCCAGCTCTGATTATGCATTGTTAACAAAGTCAGTTTATTTTATTTTATTTTATTTTATTTTATTTTATTTTGTTTTGTTTTATGCCAGCTCTGACTATTGCATGCATTGTTAACAAAGTCAGTTTATTTTATTTTATTTTATTATTATTTTTTTTTATTTCTAGTTTTATGCCAGCTCTGACTATTGTATGCATGGTTAACAAAGTCAGTTTTTATTTTATTTTATTTTATTTTATTTTATTTTTTAAATTTTATTTTTTTTAGGTAGTTTTACGCCAGCTCTGACTATTGTATGCACTTTTCACAAAGTCAGTTTATTTGCTTTGTTTAGATTTTAAAAACAAAAAGAGTCAAAGGGCAGATAATAAACTATTACAGAAGGTTACAGAAGGTTCTATTGCCAAAAGATGTGTGAATATTTTATTTCATTTTATTTTATTTTGTTTTATGCCAGCTCTGACTATGCATTGTTAACAAAGTCAGTTTATTTTATTTCATTTTATTTTATTTTGTTTTATGCCAGCTCTGACTATTGCATTGTTAACAAAGTCAGTTTATTTTATTTCATTTTATTTTATTTTGTTTTATGCCAGCTCTGACTATTGCATTGTTAACAAAGTCAGTTTATTTTATTTTTATTTATTTTTTTTTTATTTCTAGTTTTACGCCAGCTCTGACTATTGTATGCATGGTTAACAAAGTCAGTTTTTATTTTATTTTATTTTATTTTTTAAATTTTATTTTATTTAGCTAGTTTTACGCCAGCTCTGACTATTGTGTGCACTTTTCACAAAGTCAGTTTATTTGCTTTGTTTAGATTTTAAGAACAAAAAGAATCAAAGGGCAGATAATAAACTGGGTCATTTATATTGCCGAAAGATGTGTGAATATTTTATTTTATTTTATTTCTAGTTTTATGCCAGCTCTGACTATTGCATGCATTGTTAACAAAGTCAGTTTATTTTATTTTATTTTATTTTATTATTTTATTTTATTGCTAGTTTCATACCAGCTCTGACTATTGTATGCATTGTTAACAAAGTCAGGTTTTTTTTTTTTTTTTTTTTTTTTGTATTGCTTTGTTTTGTTTTGTTTTGTTTTACTTTGTTTTGTTCAGATTTTAAGAACACCATGAGTTAAACATCAAATGATAAACTGGGTCATTTCTATTGCCAAAAGATGTTTTTTGATATATAAATCTAAGATGTTTACATTTCTTGGTATGAATATTCATACATATTCTCAGCATTCACTGACATCAGAAGTCTTTTCAGTGTAGCTGAAGTCAGCGTTAGAGACGTCTCCTCCACCAAAGCCCTGGGGCCTTATGTTCAGACAAGCCTTAGACATTGTGGATCCTTTGAACTCCATCTCAGTAGCTTAAACCTGAAACATGCTTCAAAGCCCTTGGCGACTGTTGAGTAGTTCACACTATTCGCACTATTCAGCTTGCCGATGCAGTGTAGATCAGAATTCCCCAGGAGGAACTCTCTAGAGGCTCAGAATAGGTGGATACAAAGATATATAATACTTTTTCTTGCTCAGATGCCCCGAGTGTACTTTAAGTTTTTGTACACAGGAGGATAAACTTAATAGACCTGTGAATCTATAATGCGGGTCTGACCATGTACTTGTTTTACACCCACTGCGTTCACACTACTGGCGTCATCAGTTTGTATAGCTGAAAGGAAAGCTATGGAGTCAAAACAGGGCCGCATTTACTTGCAAAAGAATTGAAGTATTGCAAAGGAAAATGCATACTTAGAAAAAAAATGAATGTGCTTTTCCCAAACAAAAATACAGAATTGCAAAAGAAAATGAAGTATTAAGACTTGTATGGCTTAATATAACAGAAATGACGTCTCTTACTGAAATATGTAGTAGAAAACCCATTTACGTTATTTAAGAAATCCACATCAATTTAAACATATTTTGGATTATGGGAGGCGCGATTATTTCGATGATGTAAAATGGTTGCATTCGGTGAGCTACTGGTGCTACCTGATGCTATTTTTACCACAACACAACAAAAAATCTTAAACTATGTTAAAAATCCCCATTTTTTAATGCTAGTGTACATATTACCAACACAACTATTATATCTCCATATAACTACCTCTAAATATTCAGTAACTGATCTTTGATAACCTTGAATTCAGTTGCAAGTTTCATTTTGCCACAGGTTGTCCCAGAATTCTGTGTGGATTACCCTGTGGAGAATCTTATGAGAACCTTGAGTTAAACTCTGTGTTTTGACAGGCACATCTGGTGGCGGCGTTTGAAAAAAGTCTGGCGAACATGACCTGTCGACTGCAGAGTCTAACCATGACAGCGGAGCAAAAGGTAGGAATGGTCCTATACACACATACAAATACAATAACTTTAACATTTGAATGTTTTCAGTTACATTTTATGGACAAATCCAAGCAGTTCCTCCAACCACCCATCAACAAAACCATCCAGTCATCATGTAAATGTAACCTTCAGGTTAAAATGTGAAACAGCTCCCTTAATTTGCACAAAGCACCCTCATCGATTTAATGAGTTCCTGCCGCTGTTAATCCCTCTTGAATAAACCATCAGAGATTACAGAGGGACGTCTGTGTTAAGGTGGCCCGACTTTCAATTAAGGCAGAAACCCTATCGCAAGCGCTAAAATCGTGAGCTCTGCATATACAGAGACCATGTGGCGGTGGAATAGGATGGTTGGGGACCCGCAACACATGCTCGGTTTCTCAGATCAGTGGGGCGCTTATCTCCACATGTGCTTTTTTTGGCAGGAAACATCTGATAGAGGAATAAGACAGCTGGTGGTACGAGGGGGAGTTTGCATTTTGCATACAAAAGAGTTTGTGTAGGGGCAAAAACTGAAAGTGCCATGTGGCTCACTTCCTGTCTAGTGATTCTGAAGTAAAGCTGATGTGATATTTTAATTAGCAATGTTTGCTAGCATCACAGATATTATTGTGCATACTTAGAGTTTGGGATTTGAACAAACCACTGACCGTAAGTGTTCAAGTTTGGTGTACATTAACATACATTAATCATAATCATGTGGCTTGTTGGGAAGGTGTGCTTTTAGTTTTCCAAGCAGTTAAAGAAAGTGGTTTGTGTTTATATTCAATGTAACAGTGTTTGTGTGATTGTGTTGTAGGAGTCCGAGCTTGCAGAGTTAAGAGAGACCATCGAAGCATTGAAAGCTCAGAACACAGACGCTCAGACGGCCATTCAAGTTGCCCTCAACGGCCCCGATCATGTTCATAAAGGTGCTGCTTGTGTACATCAAAATCTGTCATAAATTTCTGTTTTACAATTGCTAAATGAATATTTTGGATTTGCTACAAGTTAAGCTGCTGTTCAGGGAATTTTCAGAGACAAAGCCCAGTCATTTGAAAGTGAAAAGATCATATTTTGCGACGGGTTCAAGTTGGACTTGTGATAGTGAGCTGTGCTTCATACATCACTACACTATTGAATAGACAATGGACCTTTTATACCCACAAAATTTCATCAGTGTGACTGCACCTTTTCAGTAAAATCACTTAAGGGGTTAGTTAACCGAAAATTGAAAATGACTCCATTATTTGCTCACTTTCAAGCCATTCTAGGTGTATATGAATTTCTTCTTTCAGACGAATACAGTTAGAGTTATATGAAAAAATGTCCTGGCTCTTTCAAGCTTTGTAATGGCAGTGAATGAGGAATGAGATTTTGAAGCCCGAAAAAGTGCTTCCATCCATCATAAAAAGTACTCTACATGGCTCCATTGTAATAATAAAGGCCTTCTGAAGCAAAATGATGCTTTTAGGAAAGATATCAATATTAAAAAATGTATAAACCGTTAACTCTATCAAACGCTAACTGTTCACGAGAGAGTGGCGCATAGTGTAAGCTCAGATGAGAAGTGACGAATGCGGAAACGCAGAGGAAAAGGAAAAACAAAACACTGGTCACAGATTAGAAGTACCAAACGAGGATTTGCAAAGAAAAACATTGGATTGGACTGGAAAGGATTTCGATATAAGCTAAGGCTGGTTTTTCCTATGCTGTAAACAAAACTTGGTTCTTGCAAGACTAGCATATTTTCACTGGAGCTTCTGTGTAAAGATATAAGAAATTTAGGTTTTTTTTTTTTTTATAACTAACAACTAAAGCCCTAAAACAACTGTAAAGTTCACATAATATACAAGTTTTAACTGAAGAATCATTTTACAATAAGTGCTTTTGTAAAATTGTAAGCTTCACATTTCTGCTTATAAAAGTGCCTCACTGTAACTCACAAATATGTTTATTATGCATTGACTATTGTGTATGTGTGTAGCAGACCTGAGGATCCGTCGACAGCACTCGTCAGAAAGTATGTCCAGTATTAACAGCGCAGCCAGCCACTCCAGTATGGGTAGCGCTAAAGACGCCGACGACAAGAAGAAAAAGAAGAAAAGCTGGGTGAGTCATTGTGCAAAGCTTCATCATCTCACCGCAAGACCCGTCCATGTTTAGAATGATGACTACAACTGTGATGAAAGAGCACAGTATAAAAAAAAAGAATATGATGAACTTAAGTGGCCCTCAAATATATGTACGAGACTTTAAAAAATATATTAAAGGGATCGTTCAACCAAAAATGAAAATTCTGTCATTAATTACACTTTCGTTCATCTTCAGAACACAAATTAAGATATTTTTGATGAAATCTGAAAGTTTTTTGACACTGCATAGACAGAAATGCAACACATTCAAGGCACAGAAAGTCAGTAAGAACATTGTTAAAATAGTCCATGTGACATCAGTGGTTTAGATTAATTTTATAAACCTACAAGAGTACAAAAATAACTTCATTCAACAGTTTCTTCTCTTTCCTGTCAGTCTCTGACGCACGTTCTAAGGAGTATTTTAACAATGTCCTTACTACCTTTCTGAGCCTTGAATGTGTTGCATTGCTGTCTATGCAGGGTCAAAAAAAAATTGGATTTCATCAGAAATATCTTAATTTGTGTTCTGAAGATGAACGAAGGTCTTACAGGTTTGGAAAGACTTGAGGGTGAGTAATTAATGACAGAATTTTCATTTTGGGGTAACTATGCCTTTAACATCACTATAACAAAATATTAAGCTAAGTAACATCTGCATCTAAAATTTCTCAAAACTAAATGTCCAGCATCATTTTGCCTTGAACTAGCGTCAAAGTCATTTTAGTGACTTCAAGGTTTAATAACCAGAAATTTTCCATAAATTAATTTTGCCTCGTATATTAAATATAATTTAAAATACGAATTCAAAACAAAAATATTTAATTAAAAAATGTCTCTGAGACATTTTAAAACTTCTTTTGCTTTTCTTTTTTTACTTCTTTTTTTATTTGTAAAATAATCACTATTTTTTTTTTATATATTTATGTAATCATTCAAACATTTAGTTATTATCTAAGTGTTTTGGGGCAAATACTCCATAAATGGCACCAAATTTATAGGAAACTATCTATATATTAATGCCTTTTATTAATGGTCAACCTTGAATAACACTGAAGAAACAAAAGCATGAAAAGTCTTGTAAGGCTTTATCACATTCCTTTACCATAAATTGATTAATTGATTAATTCAGTCATCATTCTAGTAGTGGCGTCTTCTCTCCTGCAGTTTCGACTTTGGACACATTAAGAACACATAGCACAAACACTTCTGTCATTTCACCCCCTTCCGGCTGTCTCTCCTCCTTTCTCGCCCTCTCTCACACTTTCTCTGTCTTTCACTTTCTTACCACACCACCAGGGCAAGGATAGAGGACACAAGGTGACTATAACACACCCTCAAACTCTCCTGCATGCCCTTATGGAAGATCCAACATGCTCGTACCACTTTTTCCCATCAATGGCCCTAAACTTCCTCACCCTTCAGTGCTTACCCTTTAGAAAACAAATCTTTATATCTTTTGAGGAATGCACTAATTAAGAACGTCCTTTCGCTCAAGTTGCAGTCATTACTGGTGATATATTTATGTTGTTAAGATGCATTTGTGCATGTTTTACTCCCAGTCAGCTGTTCTAGTTGTAGTTCGCAGTTATTTCACAGATTTATTATCTCGTAATGCTAGCGGGCTGTTGTTTATTCTCATTTAGGGTGTGCATTAAGTCAAGAGCACTTGAGGTAAACAGCTGTTTGAAAAATAACATTGGCATTGTATGCAGCCGTTACGGCTACTTTTCCTCGAGCTGCCCTGGACTCTTGTAATGAGGGTAGAGCTCAAGCTGAACTCATAAATACAAATCACCTCTTTATTTATGCGCCCATTAATTATTCATCTGCATAATTTGAGGCAGTGTGGTCTCTGGATTCAAACAGTCTGGAAATGCTGCTCAAAGGTGAAAGTGAGAAAGCTAACTAAAAAGAAAGTGAGTGAGACAAGGGTTGCAAAACAATAAGAATACATTGTGAGTATATATAGAAATATATATATATATACTGTAGTATAACTTCTGGCCTGACTGGGTCAGAAAAAGATTCCTTATTGTTGAGCGCACTGATTTGAAAGGAAGTAGGGGACGTAGACCTCCTGTGGAATGCTGTTATGTGAAATTATCTAGTTTTATGAGTCATTCAGAGCTAATCAAATGAAGAATGAATAAATGATGCCGCTGTGTTAGAATAATCTGGTCCAGCGGTGCACGTTTCAGGCAATGGTAACAGTGAGTGTGTTTTGTCCATAGGTGGCTGATTCCATCCCCGCCCAGGTCAGTGTTTCCACGTCCCGCATCACTGCGACCGTTTGCCTCTGATAACCTTACCCCCCTTAACCGCCCCCTCTCCTCCCAAAATCCTAATAGTTTCCATAGAAACGTGTGCATGCCACCAGCATCCCCAGTCCTACTGACTGCCAGTATGTTTCTGATGCTTAATTAGTTCTGCTCAGTGAATTATACGAGCAAGCCGTTATCTACCCACCAAAATGTTGCAATCAACCGTATTTTTAACCTTTATCCTAAGCTGACCAAAAATCACTCATGTGATGTGTTTATCTAAACAGTAACACTTTATAAAAACTTTCAGTATTTAAAGTGATAGTTCACCCAAAAATAAAATTGTGTCATTAATTGCTCACCCTCATGTCGTTCCAAACCCGTAAACCTTCGTTCATCTTCAGGACACAAATTAAGATTTTTTTGATGAAATCCGAGAGCTTTCTGACTCTGCGTAGACAGCGACGCAACTGACATTTTCAAGGCCCTGAAAGGTTGTAAGGACATTGTTAAAATAGTCCAAATTTTTATTTTTGGGGTGAACTATCCTTTAATCCTAGAATTACCAGTCAAAAGTTTTTGAACAGTAAGATATTTAATGTTTTTTTGAAGAAGTCTCTTTTGCTCACCAAGCCTGCATTTATTTGATCCAAAGAACAGCATAAGCAGGAATATTGTGATATATTTTTACTATTTAAAATAACGGCTTTCTATTTGAATGTATTTTAAAATGTAATTTATTCCTGTGATCAAAGCTAAATTTTCAGCATCATTACTCCAGTCTTCAGTGTCACATGATCCTTCAGAAATCATTCTATTATGCTGATTTGCTGTTCAAGAAAAAATGTTATTATTAGTATTTAAATTTTTTTCAGGATTCTTTGATAAATAGAAAGATCCAAAGGTCAGGATTTATTTGAAATAACCATTATGCACTATACCATTCAAAAGAAATTATAGAAATAAATACTTTTATTTATCAAAGATGCTTTAAATTGATTAAAAGTGATGAAAAGACATTTATAATGTTACAAAAATAAATGCTGTTCTTCTGAGCTTTTATATTTATCAAAGAAACCTGAAAAAATTCTACATAATAATAATAAATGTGTTTGTTTGTTTGTTTTTGAGCAGCAAATCAGAATATTAGCATGATTTCTAGATCATGTGAATAGAGTAAATATTCTAAAAATTCAGCTTTGAAATCACAGGAATTACATTTTAAAATGTATTCAAATAGAACAGTTATCTTAAATAGTAAAAATATTTCAAAATTTTACTGTTTTGCTGTACTTTGGATCAAATAAATGCAGTCTTGGTGAGCAGAAGAGATTTCTTTAAAAACATTAAAAATCTTACTGTTCAAAAACTTTTGACTGGTAGTGTTTTATTAATTAATTAATTAATTAATTAATTAATTATATTTTTTTTAAAATACCTATTGACTAGTGAAATTCTATTTTATATGCTAAAGAAATGTCTAAAGGAATGTTTTCGAGATACATAAAATGACTATGGCATGTATTTGTTTACTGCAGAAGTTTTTTCCAGATTTTCCTTTAATAACATTAATATGGTTAAAATGGTTAAAAACTATTACTGGAATATCCAGAGTTACCACATATACATAATTCTCCAAAGCTATGAATCTTTCTAATCCATTTCTTCTGCCTGACCACAGAATAGTTTGAAATGAATGTTGCTATATTAATTATATTGATTTGTGTTGTTTACTTACAGTTACGGAGCTCCTTTAAGCAGGCCTTCAGCAAGAAAAAGACAAACAAGCCTCAATCATCTCACGATGAGATTGAAGAGATGACTGACTCATCCCTCCCTTCTTCACCCAAACTACAACACACCAACAGACAGACCAGCACCACCCAACCACTACGTTCATCACCATCCACCACAGAGTGAGTACAGACACAAATATATACAGTACACAGACACATTTAAAAAATGAGGTACAAGCACAAACATTTATGTATTTATAGTTTTTTTTTCCACTTGTACATAAAGGACCACAACCCATCCAATAAATCATTATTATTTTTCATCACTAACTTCCACGTACTGTATTGTTTAGAGTTTTTACTGTTTGTTTTGTTGAGATTTCTTTTTTTTAACTTACATTATCATTTGGTTTCTTTCTTTTTTGATGATCATATTTATATTTCATCCTTTCCCTTAATGACGTCTGTATTCTGTCCCTGTTCCTCAATGTCATGTGTCTTTAGAAAGTGTTTTTGCGATAGCAAGTCTTCCCCCATTTGGATGCCAAAGAAAAAGTCAAACGGTCATGTGGTCTACAAGCACAGATCTCGGTAACAGGCACAGTGTGGCATGCTGGGAAGGCTTGAGAGTGTGCAGTGACTAAAATCATTAAAGCTAGTTAACAAATGATATCCCTTCCCCTATATTTTGGTCCAATTTTACATGAGCATTTTATGACACAAACTAATGCGAATTTAAACTGTAATAGAAGATGTACTAAATAATAGAAAGGTTTATTAAAAATATTATTGGGAAAAAAGAACTCATGTATTATTAAGAAATAAAATCAGAGAGTTATAACATTAAAATTTTATTAGATATATGTTGCTTTAACTTCAATAATTTGCCTGTGCTTAATACTGGACAACATGAAGGATTACCACTTCCTGTTTGTGTTGGTCATGTGCGTAATCTCTAAAGCTGCATTCCATTCAATTCAAAATGTTGGAGTTTCCCACCTGTAAAGGCTGATAGAATGTTAGTAAATGTCAGGATTCCAAAAATGTGAAAATCCAAGGAGATTTACACAGTTAATGCTAAAGTCATTTTATTTTTCTTATAAATCATATTCAAGAGCAAATGTCCAATTCTGAATGGAATGCAGCTAACACCCCTCACAAATATAAAACACAAAGCCCAGAGTGTGAATATGTGTGCATTAAAGCATTTGTGTATATACATATTCTGACCACGTCTAATTCTCCAGGAGTTTTGTTGTGCATTAAACCCACCTGTGTTTTGTAGCTTTCTTGGATGTGTAACAGTGTTGTGACTCCCTCCTCCCTGTACGTTGTGTGTTTGTGCAGACTGTGTGAATGTACAGAAGCTGAGGCAGAGATTATCCTCCAGCTAAAGAACGAGCTGAGAGAGAAGGAGCTGAAGCTGACCGATATTAGACTGGAGGCGTTAAGCTCCGCCCACCACCTTGACCAGATACGAGAAGCCATGAACCGCATGCAGGTACGCTCACGTATACATGCTGACTCACTCCAGAGCTGTGCAACATTATATCAGTGCCTTGTGAATTCTTCTTATAGAGTGTTTTTGTGCAATGCAATGATCTATAGAAATCTGGGTAAGATTTTGTAATGCATTGAGGATTTATTTGTTTAAATAAGAAACAAAACAGTATTGTATTTTAATATATTTTAAAATGCATCCGTTTAAGGGGAAACACTCGTTACAATGTGCTACAAAGTCAGAGCACATAATTTAAAGTCTGTAACAGAGTGACTGAATGACTGAGATCAGAGAAACTGTTGATTAAAGGCCTAAATTGCTCTAATTCTGAGATAAAACAACCAGACGAAGTTGTTCATACTCTTGAAGTGTCTGTCTGAGCTTCTGCTTAGCACCGGTTTGCAGAGCCTGGCACACAAGACTAATCTAAAGATTAAAGAAATCTTTAAACGAACTTCTCACAGTCATTAAAAGCCTTAGAAACAGTTTAGAAACTTGGACAACAGACGGCAAGTTTTAATCTTCTTAGCATGTCACAAAAGCGTATTTCACTCAATTTTGAAGTATGTGGGAAAGTTACTTTTTTTTACTTTATTTCTTCTGAACTTTACCAAATGTGGATTAGCTATTTTTAGTCACCTAATATTGTGTGTGGATTGCATATCTGTTCAGTTAGGGAAATATATACTTGTGACACTGGACCACAAAACCAGTCTGAAGTTGCTGGGGTATATTTGTAGCAATAGCCAAAAATACATTGTATGGGTCAAAATGATTGTTTTTTCTTTTATGGCAAAAATCATTAGGAAATTAAGTAAAGATCATGTTCCATGAAGATATTTTACTGTAAACATACATTGTTAAGAACTATATTTGGACAACTTTAAAGGCAGTTTTCTCAATATTTTTTATTTTTTTGCACCCTCAGATTTCAGGTTTTCAAATAGTTGTATCTTGACCAAATATTGTCCTATCCTAATATGGTTATATGTCAGTGGAAAGCGTATTTATTCAGCTTTCAGATGATGTATAAATCTCAATTTTGAAAAATTTACCCTTATGACTGGTTTTGTGATCCAGGGTCACATTTGTCAAAACTGTCACTGTAGTGTTGACATGACCTGTTTTTTACATGCAGAATGAAATTGAGCTATTAAAGGCAGAGAACGACAGGCTCAAGTCCAGTGGCAACACCACACCTGCCGCCACACCTGCTAAAACAGCCCGTCCCCCTTCAGAAACCTCCAGCACGTCCTCCTCATCCTCACGGCAGTCTCTGGGGCTGTCGCTAAACAACCTCAACATCACAGACACCATTATGTCAGGTCAGACTTTGCTTCATGATTTGAATGTGAAGATATTTAGGTTGCTCTGGCCTTGTTTTGGAAGATTCATTAAATCTTTTGGATGTTCTTCACAAGTTATTATAGCAATATGATCAGATGGCTTTTTTAGTAAGAACAATTTTTCTGTACTTAGCCTGGTTGAATGTATCAGTACATACATTATGCAACATGGACATTTACAGTATACAAGCTAATATACCTAATATTTTACAACTAAAGTAAATATAACAGGTTTCGGATAGTTAAATTGATAGTAATCTTGATTATTAGTGGTGGATGATAAAATCAGGGACAAAATCACATAGGCTTACATTATTGGGGTCATATCTACGAATCAAAATACCACAGAGACTTGAAGTTCTTGGCTCTTTGGACTTGGACTAATCTCACATAGCCATACCTTCAGGCAGAAGGTCTGGGAACCTTGGTCACTTTGAATGGCCAAGAAACGCCCATGTGACTAAGTCTCTGTGCCACATATTTCACATACTTTTGAAAATTCAGCGTTTAGTTGATCCAGATAAGTGCTCACAGTTGTAAACACAATGGCTTTCATCTTCCATGAGGGGGTTTGGCATCACGGCATCTTTGTTTTCAGATGGAACGTTAAACAACACAACACGCACATCTCCCGGAAATACTGTCAAATTCAACCAATCAGAAGACGACTTCAAAACGAGTTTTTAATTTTGTGTGCCATATGCATCAGACATTCAGCCAACAGTCCCTAGGTGACATCTAAAGCTGAGACTAAACTTGGACTAGTAAGCAATCATCTAACAACCTTTAAAAACACTACATAACAGAGGTTTGAAAACACTAAGAACACCTTAGAAACTGCATAGGAATGGCTTCGCAACCATCTGCAACTCCCTAGCATGTTTTACGTAAGCAAGTGCAACTCATATTTCAAATAAAAAGTACAAATCGGGTGTAATGGCCAGTTTAGACTTTATCATTATAAATGAGTCATAAAAATGGCTGTTTTTATGGCTTAATGTTTTAGTGATACACAATAAACTTCATTAGTGTGTCCTTGTACGATTTGGTTCTTTTTGGCAAATAAAGTCACAATTAAAAGCACTGCGAGCAAACTTGATACATATAATCTTCTCGTCATAACTGTCCGACTGAACTGATGCTTTCGTTTTCCACCAGTGTGCTCCAGCTCATGGACCACAGTGTAGATTTGCATATGGCTGTATTATTGATGATTCTAGTGTGGCGCTGATGAAAACTCTGGCATTGGGCAGACCATTTCACAGCTGTGCGGGAAGAGAATGAATGCAGCGAAGAGTGAAATGGCCTCTTTTCTGTGAAGGAGGATTTGAACGTGGGGCCTGTGGCCACGTCTCGGGACGGGTCGGTGAAGACTCGTCTGCGCTCCGGCTAATTAAAAGTAGTGACTTCTGCGCTCTCATAGGACTTTGGGCTGCTTAATTGATGGAGAGATGTGTGGAGGAGCACTAGAGCGTGGGCGGACGTGCGGTGGAAGGACGTTATCACCTCTCTGCAGAACAGCGTGCCAGACTAATACAAAGCACCTCGCTCCCGCCCATTCACCAAGCTCCTCTTCAAGGCCCATCAAAGCCGCACTCCTCCACTAACAGCCTTCTTCCTGTATTCGAAGCCATGTTAAAACCAAAAAGCTCAGCCCCACAGACAGCAAAGCTTAAAGCAGTTGGCGTTTAACTACAGTTAAAGCTGAACATTAGTGTCTTCGCTTGCTGCATTTGTCAGCAAAGAAAAAGTTCTTCTCCCCCACAGTTAATGACTCATTTGGCATTGAGTCTGTCTTGTTCAGGCTTTGATATTTTTGTCTCGCAGTGATATTGAAGTTTGTGTTTGTGTGCATAGATATTCTGCTGGATGACGGCTATGAGGGCAATCTACGCAAAGAGGGCCGAAGTGTCCGAATAGTGGTCACCATCAACAGCGACTCCAACAAAACCAAGGTATAGAGTGATTTAAACTAGTCCTTTACATTTTGAAATTAAACTACTAATAAACAATACCTTATAAGCATAATTTCATATCCTCTTATTATTTTAGGCTATGCAGAAGAAGGAGTATCTGATTGGATCCATCGGCGTCAGTGGCAAGACTAAGTGGGATGTGTTGGATGGTGTAATACGACGCTTGTTTAAGGTGATAGTTTAGCCTCTTGCGAAATTAGATGTATATTTCAGATGCTATATTTTAGGTCTAACAGATTGATTTTACTTGCATTTAGGAGTATGTGTTCCGCGTGGACCCGTTGACCAGTTTGGGCCTGAATTCAGATAGTATAGTGTGCTACAGAATGGGGGATGTGGTCCGATCTCACGCCTCTGAGGTTCCTGAACTGCTGCCATGTGGATATCTAGTAGGCGACAACAACGTCATCACAGTTAGTCTCAAAGGTGAGGAACCTCAAAAGGTTCTTGTAAGGTCCTTAAGGGGAACCCTGGGTATTAAGACTTGTATGGCTTAATATAATGTAATTGATAACTCTTAATGAAGTATGTAGTAAAAAACCCATGAAAGATTTACGTTATTTTAAAAAATCTGTATCGTTTTATACATATTTTGGACTATAGGGGGTGCCATTATGTCGATGATGTGAAATGGTTGCAGTCAGTGAGCTAATGGTGCTACCTGTTGCTATTTTAACCACAACACAATTCAGAAAATAAAAGACTGAAACGATGACAACAGCTACTAAAAGAGCTTCCAGGTGGCGGATATAAGCTCAGGTTTAAACCAAATGCTGTACCGTCAATTTTTCCTCATAAGGACTGTAAACACAAAGAAACTCCTTCAGTGACTGCAGCATCATGACAAGCGTCGACATGTTTACATCCTGCCAGGATGGCATCTAGCGTTTCTTGTCTCTGACGTTTGTAAGCTCTTTCAGTAGCTGTGGTCTACTAAAAGCTTCAAAGGCATAATGTAAAATGTTCTGCAAAGATTTGAAGCAAGTTTTTGTACATGTCTTTTTGTTTATGTAGGTGTGAAAGAAGGTAGCATTGATGAATTGGTGTTTGACACACTGATTCCTAAACCCATCATTCAACGATACTTGAACCTGCTGATGGAGCACCGCAGAATTATCTTGTCTGGTCCCAGTGGGACTGGTAAATCCTACCTAGCCACTAAACTAGCCAACTACATCATCTCCAAGATTGGTCAAGAGGTGACCGACACTAACCTGGCTAGCTTCAATGTGGACCAGAAATCCAGCAAGGTACATATTTTCAGTCTGGGAAAGGGTCTTAATAAATCATTTTAAGGTGTGCTGCTAGTAGAAACAAATGGAATTGCAAAAAATAAGTGTTTTAATGAAGGTTTTCCGTACATTTCCCTACCTGCTACCGGTGAACCAACATATAATCCTACCTTAAACTCAGAAAGTAGGTTTTCAGTACTTTAGATGTATAACACTTCATGTGCTGTGTTTGTTATAAGCAGGATCTTCGGCAGTACCTCTCAAGCCTGGCCGAGCAATGCAACACAGAAGAGTGTGAGATCGAGCTGCCCTCCGTAGTTATTCTGGATAACCTCCATCATATTGGCTCCCTTAGTGACATCTTCAATGGATTCCTCAACTGCAAATACCACAAATGGTAATTATTCTTATTATTATCCAAAATGTAAGAAATTTTACATACTTATTTAGCTTATTTAGGCAGTAAGGTACAAGAGACATGCTATACTGTGTATATACGCTACCATTCAAAAGTCTGTAGTCAATAAGATTTTACATTTACATTTTGCACATTTTTTATGTTTCAGAATTTTTTTTTTGTAAATGAATGCTGTTTTTTTTTTTGACTTTTTGTTCATCAAAGAACCTTAAAAAAATGTATCATGGTCTCCACAGAAATATTAGGCAGTACAACTGTTTTCAACATTGATAATTATAGGAAATGTTTCTTGAGCACCAAATCAACATATTCATAGTAGAATATAGCATTTCTGACACTGACAGGCTGCTAAAATCAGCTTTTGCATCATAGGAAATACATTTTAAAATAAGTTATTTTAAATTTTAATATTATTTCACAATATTACAGTCTTGGTAAACACAGACAATAGCTACTACCTAATAATTAAATGGGCACACATTTTTACACAGTTTAAAATTGGTTTGAAATGAAAAGATTATGCTAATCGTTTTAGCTTAATAGTTTTCCTATATGAGCTTTTTTTGTTCATGTATTTGAACTTTATTGATCAATCAGCCTCCAGTACTGGAACCACAGTATGACACCCATTATTGTGGATTTGTGCATCTGAATCTGATCAAATATACATAAATTACATCTAATTATGTGCAACTGTCCTTTTCACAGCCCATATGTCATTGGAACTATGAACCAGGGTGTTTCCTCATCTCCAAACTTGGAGCTTCATCATAACTTCAGGTACTGTGCTCGCATATTTTACACGTTAATGTAGCACATGGTTGTAAACAAGACAAACAGCATCTGATGAATTGTTATTACATCCACTCGCCACATGGGGGCCATAAATGATCATATTTTACGTTTGTCACGCATACACATACAGTACAAAAACACAAACACACACTGATCTTTCCAGTCATGTTCTTAGTGTAATATCAGACCATCATCTCCTCAGGTGGGTGCTGTGTGCCAATCACACTGAGCCAGTAAAGGGCTTCCTGGGCCGATTCCTGAGAAGAAAGCTTATTGAAACTGAGATTGCTAAAAACATGCGCAGTAACGACCTCATCAAAATCATCGACTGGGTCCCTAAAACCTGGCAACACCTCAATTCCTTCTTAGAGGCTCACAGCTCTTCTGACGTCACTATTGGTAATACACACAACACACAAGCTGCATTTGATCTGGTTATTCTGCACAGAACAAAGGTGAGATATTTATTCCTCTCACTTCTAGGTCCCCGGCTGTTTCTGTCGTGTCCGATGGATGCGGACGGCTCACGTGTTTGGTTCACCGATCTGTGGAACTATTCTCTGGTGCCATATCTACTGGAAGCAGTGCGAGAAGGACTGCAGGTACACATGCAGCCACACACACTCATGTATTGCAGATTCCTCTCATAAACTGTAGCTAAAACCTTTTGTTTTCTGCTTGGCTCATTGCTCCAGCTGTATGGAAAAAGGGCGGCATGGGAAGACCCCTCCAAATGGGTGATTGACACCTACCCCTGGAGCTCCGCCTCCTTGCAACATGAGGGCCAGTCACTGCTGCAGCTGCGGCCGGAGGATGTGGGCTATGATGGCTACAGCTCCTCCAAAGACGGAGCCGCCTCCAAACAAGTATCTCAGAGCGACACAGAGGGAGACCCACTGGTAAATATAGCTTCATTAAAACATAGTTCATTTAGACATAAACTACTAATCAAAAGTTTGGGGTTGAATAAAAAATACAGCAGTATTGTGGAATATTATTAATTTCAAATTTCTATTTTAATGTATTTTAAAATTTAATTTACTTCTGAGAAAGCTGAATTTTCAGCCTCATGGTCACATGATCCTTAAGAAATCATTCTGATATGTTTATTTGCTGCTCGAGAACCATTCATTGTTATTATTCAGTTCAAAAGAACAGCATTTATTTGAAATATAAATTTTGTAATATTATAAATGTCCTTACTGTAATGTTTGATCATCTTACTGTGTTCTTGTTGAATAAAAGCATTGTTTTTTAAAAAATATATATAAAAAATCCTATTCATCCCAAACTTTTAATGGTAGTGTATACTGTATGTTATAAGATACTAAGAGATACAGTACTAAATGTAGTCTCGCTAAATAATTAGCTCTTTTTTATATAGACTAGAAACTGCCCAAGAGCAGCAAGGTGAAACATGGGCAATATTTAAGAGAATAGGATAATATTTCATAGAAACTATGAAGTCTACAGTTACATAAACAAGCATGGGCTTAGATAACCTGTCTGTCAGTGATAAGCACAGGTGTGTGTGTGTGTGTGTGTGTGTGTGTGTGTGTGTGTGAGTGAGAGAGTCAAAACAGATTCAGCCCTCTCCTACCCTCCTGTGGACATTAATGTAATGTAAGAGTCTGAATATAAACGCTGTGATATAAATGTCCTCTAGGTGGCACCACTTAGATATTTAGCACAAGCAGTGGGACTTATTCATGAATCGTGACACAAAATGTCCTTATAAATCATACTTAAAACCTTTTGTATGTAACTTGTTGTGTTCAGTAAAATTACACAATTTGCACAAGACTGGATACAGAAATTTGTTTTGCTAGCTTTTCATGAACAAGGCCCAGTGTCAAAAAGCCTTTCTCACCACTTTTTTATGTTGCACAAATATCGATTAGTGCTAATTGCATTGGAATAATAATAATGACTTTGGTTCCCTGAGTTCAACGGCACACTTTGCCGAAAGGCTTTTAAACAAACATTATTGCGCTGTCTCATCTTGCTGTCTCCTCTCATTTCTTTTTTTGTTTTCTGAGAACAGACGTTCAGAGATTATAAGGTGACAGAACTGGTGTTGTTTGTTTAAATATCAGTGATTACTTTAATCTAGTTTAGTCTGATAGCACTTGTGTTTATAGATGAATAGATTTTAATGTTGTAGTGTTTCTCTCTATTGTCTCTTTGTGTGAATGTTGAGGTACAAAAGTTTTGTCTGGGTGTGTGTTTGATCCAGTGTTTGTTTTTGTTGCAGTTTATATTTACATTCCAGATGTGTTAGAACTGTAGTTTTAATGGCCATTGATGTGAATTAGTGAATGAGTGCTTTGTAAACACCATCAGTTTGAACTTTGTGACTGTGTTTTTGAACATCACCAGTGTGGTTGTGTGAGTTCATGTGCTGTACAACTGAAGTGTTTTGTTTGTGTGTTTAACACAGTCTAGCGTGGGGGAATATTACATTTCAAAGTAGCTTGTTAAAAGGATTCTCCACCCCAAAATGAAAATGTTGTCATTATTCACCCGTAAAAGCTTCATTCGTCTTCAGAACACAAATTAAAGGAGAAGTCTACTTCCAAAACAAAGATTCACATATAATATACTCAACCCCCTTGTCATCTAAGATGTTCATGTTTTTCTTTCTTCAGCTGTAGAGAAATTATGTTTTTTAAGGAAAATGTTTCTGCATTTTTTTTTTCCGTATAATGGACTGCTATGGTGTCCCGATTTTGAACTTCCAAAATGCAGTTTAAATGCGGCTTCAAACGATCTTATATATCTTATATAGCGAAAGAATTTATTATTTTCATTAAAAAAATACAATTTAAATACTTTTTAATCTCAAATCAGCCATATAGCACGATTTCGAAGTTGAGGGAGAACATGAGATGGGAGTTTTTTGGCATACCCTAACTGTCACGAACAGGAACAAAAACAGTCCAAGCAGAGTAAGACAAGACAAGCGTTTGGCATTAAAAAGTATATAAATTGTATTATTTTTATGAAAATAACCAATCATTTCGCTAGATAAGACCCTTCTTCCTCGGCTGGGATCGTTTACAACCGCATTTGGGATTGCATCAACGAGATCAGTAAAATAATCCATGTGACTTTAGGGGTTCAAACATAATTTTACAAAGCTACGAGAATACTTTTTGTACGCAAAGAAAACAAAAATAACGACTTTATTCAACAATTTGTCTCCTCCACATCACCATAGCACCATTTTGGAGCATATCCCCTGAACGCAAACGATGTATGCTGTTCTGTATCAACTGCGCCATGCAGATACGTTTTCTATGTTTATTTACGTTTTGATTTGAATGAAAACAACATATCCAAGTGTTGCGGCTGATACAGAACAGCATACACCGTTTGTGTTCAGGGGATACTATCCAAAATGGCACTACGGTAATGCAGGGGAGACGAATTGTTGAATAAATTCGTTATTTTTGTTTTCTTCGCTTACAAAAAGTGCTCTCATACCTTCGTAAAATTAAGGCTAAACCCCTGATGTCACATGGATTATTTTTCCTTGCTACATTTCTGGACGTCGATCGTGTTAATTACACTGCTGTCTATGGGAGGGTCAAAGAGCTGTCAGAACGCATCAAAATATCTTAATTTGTGTTCCGAAGACGAACAAAGCTTTTACGGGTTTGGAACGACATGGGGGTAAGTGATCAAAGACAAAATGTTCATTTTGGGGTGGAGTAACCCTTTAAATTGCATGTGCCCTAATCAAAAGGACCTAGTTCAAAAACATTCAATGTTACTTTTTGTGAAACGTAAAGGTGTGGTCACATTTACCATTGTTCGGCAAATGTTTGCAGGCAAAATTCAGTCATTTGAAATACGAATGAATGCTAATGTGAAAAATAAAATAAAGGTTGAAGTTGGTTACATAATTTCACAGTGTTTGACCAACAAAAAGCTGCTTGGTTTGAAGGTGACTTCTGTGTAAGCTTTGCTTTATACATCGCTAACATTAATTAATAATCAGCAACTGACCTTTTTACCTGCGAAAATTCAGTCGAAAATATGCTAATGTGACTGCACCTAAACATTTTGCCTACTTGTGTTTCTGTTTATTTTCCATGTTGCTGCCTAACTCTGTTTTTTCCAAAACAATAGAACAAGTCTTGGCTACTATATATTTTTTTACGTAGTTCGCAAAATTACATTGTTTAAAATGAGCTAGAACACAAATACTTTTTTTTTTAAATTTGTAAGTAAATAAATAAAGAGGTACATTTCTTTTTGAAACAAGTAACTTGTATTAAATGAAAATGATAATAATTATGTATATCTTACTTTTGAAAAGTACCAAAAATGAAAATTGTCATTAATTGCGCACCCTTCATGTCGTTCCAAACCCGTAAGCCCTTTGTTCATCTTCTCAACACAAATTAAGATATTTTTGATGACATCTGAGAACTTTCTGACCCTGCATAGACAGCAATGCAACTGAAATCTTGATATGGTCAGTTACATTGCTGTCTATACAGGATCAGAAAGCTCTCGGATTTCATCAGAAATATCTTAATTTATGTTCTTATGGGTTTGAAACAACATAAGGGTGAGAAATTAATGACAGAATCAAAATTTTTGGGTGAGCTATCCCTTTAAATAACATCTTTTGCACTGCAAACATATGTTTTTCCTTCTCTCTCCATTAGATGAATATGCTGATGAGGCTACAGGAAGCTGCTAACTACTCCAGCGCCCAGAGCTGTGACAGCGACAGCGCCAGTCACCACGACGACCTGCTGGACTCCTCATTGGAGTCTGCCCTCTAAGGCCCTCCCCATTAGAAGAGGAAGTCTTCTAATTGGTTTAAAACCAGAGCAAAGGGCCCACAGGACTTGTGCTTATGAAACAGGCTTATGAAACGCCTGACGCCTCCGGTGGTAAAAGAATGCAGAGTCCAGGATGCGGCGAATGAAAAGGTGCTGGTGGCACACACGACACTGGCGAAAAGTGTGTGTGCCCACATAAATAAACAAAAACAACTGGAATTTGAATTTGTTGGAGGTGATCCGTTAGTTAAACATGTTTACAGAGGCAAGCGTTTATTTTAAATTCACTGAGGTGCGAAAACCTAAAGGGCAACATTCTGAATTCTGACCTCGGTCAATAAACTGGTGCTGCCGTGGTGCCAAACCCAACACGCGGTTTACACTCATCTCGCCAGCACCGTTCATGAAACGCCTCTAGCCAACAAGCACAAACGTGCAACGTGTCATTACCGCTACTGTGAAATCATACGCAAATTCGCAAATCTCCACCACTCGTTTCACTGCCAAGCGTATAGTGACCTACAGCACCCCTGCACCACCGACTGCAGCTTACACATCGTTCCATGCAGTAGTCTTTCGTTCGACCCCACGGCCATGTGCGTAGTTCTTTCTCCTCTCCACAGGTACGAGGCAACTGCTTGTAGGAGAGTGTACCAGCTTTGTGAAAAAGACCAGAAAATGGTGCTTTCTTGCTGCCTTAAATGTGCTGAGCTCTGAAGACATTTAAACGTGGTGCCGCTGTCCTTTTTCGAGAAACGATGGCGTAGGACAGAAGCGATCAAACGTTTTCCTAAAGATGCCACGTCCACATATTTTATTTTTGTTACAATTAGTGTGTTAGTGTCAAACACGCCCTTATAAACGGTCCAAATGTATAAAAGTAAAAAAGATCTTTATGTAATCCCAGTTGAGCTGGGATCACTTGAATCGAGAGCACAAATCCGACGCGTCGCTTCGCTAGCATGCCGTTTTTACTTTGCTATATGTGTGTACGCGCACGGAAACGTTTTTTTTTCCGCTCCCGTGCGTCGGTGTTCGTGTAGTCGAAAGTCATTCATCCTTTCTTTTGTTTGCTACGTGGGTTTTGCACAGTTGAAAAGGTGATTGTAAATATCCAAGTCTTGCACAGCCTCTTAAAAGATGCACTCTGCCCGGTCGGTATTGCGTTTCTGCTCTTCTAGTCTAGCATTACGCTCTTGTGATTTACAGAGAAAAAAAAAGCAACCAGCAACCTGTCCAAACCGTATATGTCTTGTAATGACTGGTTATTATACAGAGCTCTAAACTGTACAGTGAGAGGTGAAGTGTTTTTCAATTTCAGAAAACTTTAGTGTCAGTTTGCTGTTCAAGGGCATAAAATCATTCAAAGCGATTCACTGTTTTATCTTCGCAATGCATCAGAGCCCAACCATATCTATAACTTGCATTACACTGTTACACTTCCTGTCCTGCAGCTTTCAGAGACACTGGTCCCTTTGGACGTATAAGCCCCACTTAAAGACCCCATGAATGTTTTGTGATAACAAGAAGTTATTGTAGAGCCCGACTGCCGAAAATAGCCATTCTAAAGAGCATTTGATTGGACGGAAAAGTGTATGCGTTCTTTAAAGAAGGATGATTTTCATCCATTGTGATTCAAATATGTTTATGAAAGATAAATACTGTACATTTTAAATGTGTATATCTGCTTAAAGTATTTTTTGTCAACGTTTAAGAGTACAAGAGCATATAAATGACCTTGAAATGAATTGGGGGTCAAAACTTCATTTTGAATTCATGGGATTTTTAAATATTCATGAGTATCATTGCACTAGGTAACAAAATCGAATCAAGTGGCATATATTTTGCAAACAAACATTCATGAAGTTGTTACGTTTTTTAAATAAAACATTGCTGTGTTCAAAATGAACACAAAATCATCAAACGTAGACGAATTACACCTGTGGTTAAGACTTCTGGGTGACTCCACGACAAAATTAACATTAAGGCTGGGTGAAAATATTCCCTGATAGCACATGTACATCTCGGAGACGTCTATTTGACAAATGCATTTACATCTGCAAGATGTATTTTTACATAGTTTGAATTCGTTAAATACACGTCTATTGGATGTCTTTAAGATGTTTATGAGTTAGAATGTATGTAAAACTGACATCATACAGATGTCTGCCAGACGTTTGTACACAGCAGATGCTTTCCAGATCAAGAGATCTTTAACAGACATCTTGCATATGTACATGTGCTATTTCTCGATTTTAATCTATTCTTATTTTTACAAAACGATATTGATTTTTAAATCACGTACAAATCGTGAACAAGCATCCGAAGGTATGTTAAAAGAAAGAGTACAACTTACCGAAATCCGTACCCTGTCTCATGTAATCGCTCGTTCAGTGTTTAAACCGCGGAAAGACGTCAACAGCTTGTAAACAACAATGTAGTATGTCACGAAACGTCACATTTACCTCAGACAAAAATACTTGGTGACCAAAAACTCGTTAGTCAGCTAGAAAAATGAACTCTAGAGAGGACCGTTTTGACATATATGCATCATATAACATTATTCATTACACTTTCTACTGTTCTTCAATACTGGATTTACGTTTGAATAAATCCGGCAAGATTTTATGATGGCCACCATTTAAATGTTTATATTTCAAAAAACGAATTGAAGTAAAAATATAATTATTTAATGCAGATTTGATGTTATAAAAACTTCACTGAGTGTAATTTAAGCGTTTGGATACAAATAATGTGATTTTAACCTTCAGTATTGGCTATAGTAATGTAATACTATAGATTTTTATTCCTTGAGAAAATCTGCCATGTACTGTACCTGATATATCTCCAAAATAATCTAAATCAAATCACAAGCTTGTGAATTAGAATCGAATTGAATTGTAAAATTTGTGAAGTCAGTTGACGATTGGTTTGGTGTTTTGCTATCTAATGTAATGATACTCAATTTTGACTAAAGTGTCTGAATACTTCTTAGGGCCACTGTAAATCGCTTACATATTAGCAAAAATGTTCGACAGTTTACCCAATTTACTGTGAAAGACTTTTCATTGGATTATATTTTAAGAGTTTGCACATGTTTACAGTAAATGAATCTCTGTTTGCTTGATGTACATGGTGAGGAGATCAAGGTGTTTCATACAAGGTGCTATAGGTGAAGCATTGAAAAGCTTTGCGTCTCTGTCTTATATGATCAGGCCTTCACCACATCCAGCTTCACCTTCTGACTCAAAATAACTCATTCTCACTGCCACAGTTTTACAGGCTTTAACCTTTGAGTCTTTCCAATCTACCTTTTTGTTGATTCAGGAAACGGCTTCTTTTGAATTCCTCAGCACTGCTGCGGTGCTATGTATTAACCTCCAAACTCTGTGACTCTGTGCCTGATGCTTTGCTTGTCAACCATTGTTCAGTGTAAAACTACTCAACGGAAACATTTCTAAGAAGTGCAGTAAAGGTTTCAAACTGCCTAATGGTCCCTAACCTCAAACACAAATAGTGATTGTCCATGGTACATCAGAAGTCGTCTTTTTCATTTTCTTCATGTTATTGCAAACCCATCTCTCGGTGAGCGCATAACATTGAACTACTTTGAAAATGTTTCTTTTCAGGTGGAACATTTGTTGGTAGATGTTTTATATTTTGTACATTTGTAAGTAACATATCATGTAAATAGAAAGAGACCACAATTTAATTCATCTGGGGGATTTTGTAGTCTTTGTAAAGCCCTAATAAATGGTATTTGGTGTCACCTGAGCATTGAGTGCTGATTCATTATTTATATATTTATCAAAATGATTTTATAATTATGTTATGTCTTTTTCTTTTTAATCTGTGTTTTATGTGTATGTCATATTTTGTCTTGCAAAGTACAACTCAGTTCTGATTTACCAATAAATGATTCACTTATGAACCTTGTTGTGCCCTCTTGTGGTTTTGGAAGTAATGGCATCACGTCTGTGCTGTTCCTCAGCTTATTCTGAATTCATTATGGTGAGTTAGACCAGAGTGCATTTCTCTACAGCTTTAGACTAATGATGGGCTGAGGATTCAGGGTGTCTGATTTGTAATAACCTTACTGCATGCATTAAGAAAGCGATATTTAAAATAAATCCATTTTTGGATCGACTTGGGCTATGCAATATTGTAGCCCAAGCTTCTGAAATTGGATACTGGCTACAGCCTTTACAGTATATTCTATACAGAAAGTATATTCTATATAAAATGAATGTGTGTGGTATGAATGAAATCGTCATTTGTGTTGCTTTAATGCAATTAACAAATTCTCTGTTGTGCCCACATATGGTAGTCAAGTCTCCACTGGATGCACATTTCAGAAGCTCTGTATTTTTTTATATAGTATGGAAATATCCATATTTGAATGCATTCTTCATGGTGCAATGCTGTGCACGGATGCTAAAGAATGAATGAAACACTAAATGTTTGAGATGATCTGCTGTGTTATGCTGGCATGATTGACCTCCGTATGATGTGTGGTCTGACAGGCTGATCCGCAATAGACCTCATTAGACCAGTCTTTCACCTGTGGACCTCATTAGACTGGTCTTCAAAACAGAAAACTTACTCATGTCTGCGGTGCAGTGATTCTCATTTCTTAAAAATAAAGATGCTTCATGATGCCATAGAAGAATCAATTTGTCTAAATGATTCCATAAATAACCTTTAAAGGAGAACTCCACTTCCAGAACAACAATTTACAAATAATTTACTCACCCCCTTGTCATCCAAGATGCTCATGTCTTTCTGTCTTAAGTCGTAAAGAAATTATGGTTTTTGAGGAAAGCATTTCAGGATTTTTCGGCATATAATGGAATTTGAACTTCCAAAATGCAGTTTAAATGCAGCATCAAAGGGCTCTAAATGATCCCAGCCGAGGAAGAAGGGTCTTATCTAGTGAAACAATCTGTCATTGTTTTCGAAAAATAAAAATTTGTATACTTTTTAAGCACAAAAGCTTGTGTAGCACAGGCTCTGGGATGCACGTCTACGGGTCATTCTTGAACGATTCGTTCATTTTAAACCAATCTTTAATGTGACTCGGGAAGAACGAGGATTAGTCACGAGGAGTGATTCGTTCAGCTGCGCATGCGCAACATCCTATTAGCTTCTGTACTAGAATTAGTTCACCTGTTTCGAGTCTTCAGGTTTCTCGAGTCGTTCATTCATCTAATGGGGCTGTCACATGATGCTGATTTTGCTAAAATGAAGAAATGATTTGAAAAAAGATTTGCTCATTTTGCTAAACGAGACTCAAAGGTCCGAGTTGGTAAAATGATCCGCACTCCCTATCACTACTACGAATCACGTCTTCGAATCACCACAAGTTCATCGTCTGTGTACTCTGGCTCAAAAAGGTAGAGTATGGTGAAAAACTCCATCTTATTTTCTCCTACAACTTCAGAATCGTCCGACATCGTTGTACCTTTTTGTTTGTAACAGCGTTTGACTTACTTGCACTTTCTTAGTCTTTGCGTGTTCGCTTAAACACTGGGTCTGTAGTTCTGCCTACGTTCCGCATGACCTTTCGACGTGATTCAACAGTACGTGAACGCGCATCCCAGAGCCTGTGCTACACAAGCTTTTGTGCTTAAAAAGTATTCAAATTTTTATTTTCCAAAAAAAATGACCGATCATTTCGCTAGATAAGACACTTCTTCCTTGGCTGGGATCATTTACAGCCCTTTGAAGATGCATTTAAACTACATTTTGGAAGCTCAAAATCAGGGCACCAGTGAAGTCCATTATATGGAGAAAAATGCTGAAATGCTTTCCTCAGAAAACATAATATCTTCACGACTGAAGACAGAAAGACATGAACATCTCGGATGACAAGGGGGTGAGTAAATTATTTGTGAATTGTTGTTCTGGAAGCAGAGTTCTCCTTTAACATCAAGTGGATCATCTGTTACACAAAAAGGTTCCCTTTCGAGGAACTCGAACTGCGTCCTCTAGGGGGCGCTAGGGGGGAACGCCGTCAGCGTGACCCGTGTCTGAAGTATATATACAAAACAACAACAAAGTTGGCCGGCGACAGCCTATGACGTCACTGCCGGCGCGACTCGTCGCTGCCGGCGCGTCACTACCGGTGCGACCACAGTATAAAAGGACACCGGTAGAGCAGGACGGCCTCTTCTTCGTCTTCATTGACTCTTTGTCTGGAGTGTGTAGCAAAACGGTAAGAGACCCCTTTTCTTTGGAAAAATATGGCTAGCACTAGTAAGGCGTTTAGAAAGTGCGTGGATCCGTGTCCTCGTTATTTGACACCCGATGACACGCACGATCTTTGCGTCTTTTGTTTGGGCGAGGAGCATGCACGCGACGTCCTCGAGGGGGCAGTCTGCGTGCACTGTGAGCTTTTTCCCATGAGAAAGCTCCGTTCTCGTCTGTCTCTCTTCTCGAGGGAAGAGGGACAGCCACCTGTTCCCGTGGCTCAGGACCCTCCGCTGCTGAGGCACGGAGAAAAATGAGCTCATGGGGATCCCAGGTGGACCTCGCTGACGAGCTAAAAAAGGGACTTTCCCTTTCACGCGCGTCAGTCGCGGGCGAGGACGAACTGCTGGCTGACGATGATGTTGTTTCTCTTACATCATCCGATCCAGCAGCTAGTGCTCTGTTGGGTCCTTCCCAAGAAGAGCAGGAGATGTTGGAAGATGAGGAAGCTGAGGCTGAACCCTTTCTAATCTCCTGCCCTGCATACGAGGAGCTGTTGGAGGTTATGGATCGCGCCACGGTAAGGCTTGACTTGCCGTGGAAGCGAGCCAGAGAGGTGGCGCCTCGGGGTCGTCTCGATGAGCGCTATCTTTCTGATCATAACCTCCCGGCCCAGGTGAGTCTTCCATTCCTTCCCGATCTGCATACGGAGATCGAGAAGGTATGGAAGAGGCCGTTTTCCTCACGCATCCATAATTTTCCGCACTCTAATTATGCGAATATTGAGGGGATGCGTGAGCACGGCTATCAGAGGATGCCACCTGTAGAAGAGACGCTGGCCAGCTATCTCTCTGTAGGTAAGGCATCTTCCCTGAAGACTCCCTCCCTGCCATCCATTCCCCTTCAAGTAACATCTCGTTTGAATGGCAGGGCGTATGCAGCAGCAGGTCAGGCTGTGGGTGCGTTGCACACTATGGCGGTGCTTCAAGCCTACCAGGCTGACTTGCTGAAAGATCTGGATAAGGGTCAGGGTCTTTCCCCGGACGAGGTTGCTGAGCTGCGCCGCACCACGGATCTCGCTCTCCGTGCCACCAAGCAGGCCGCCACTGCCATGGGCAGGTCTATGGGGGCCATGGTGGTTACGGAGAGACATCTGTGGGTGAACTTGGCTGACCTCGGGAAGAAAGAGAGGGGCTTTCTTCTCGACGCACCAGTCTCGCCTTCCGAACTTTTTGGTACCTCCGTTGAGACGGTGGTTGAGAAGTTCAGGGAGGCGAGGGCGCGCTCAGCGGCCTTCAAAACCTTCATTCCACGAAGGTCCAGATCTGAGCCCGAACAGTATGGGGGTCCTGGCCCGTCTCGTTCTGAGGGACGAAGACAGGCCCAGAAGACTAGTGTGGCCACTCGCGCCCCTCCCCCACCTGCGGGTGGTTCCGGGAGGAAGCGTGGGTCTAGAGGAGGTAGACAGGACCTGAGGGAAGTGATCCAGACGAGACAGCGTGCTCGCCGGGGTCAGAGTAGAAGATAGCTTCTGCTTATCTTCCTTTGGGGGCTCCTGTCTCCCTCCTCTTAATCCCCCTTCATATTAGTCTCTCCACCTGACTGAGGTTTGGTGGTACTTTTCCTGCGCACCCCTGCCGGACCTATGATGTTTTAGGTTGGCTTTTTTGTTAAAAAGCAACTTTTACTGATGGTCTGGCTCGGCCTTTCGGCCTCCTCTCAGGAACCATGGATGGGTGAGTTCGATCCATTTTTCATGTCTAACTATGAATCATATTTCTAGCTCAGTGGTCGCTCCCCTTTTTAGGGTTTCTAATAAGCGATCTCTTTGAGGTAACCAGGTGAGTGCTGTCTTCCCCTACGAAAAATGAAAGCAGGGTAGACAGCCCATTTTTTATGATTTGCTGTACTCCCCTATAACCTGGTCTCTTCTTAATCTCTCCCGACAGGTCATAGTAATGGTCTAGATGGTTTCTCAGAAGGATTTTCTGAGTCTTCTGGAGTTATGCGCAGGAACCATGGTGGGGTGAGTACGACTCATGTTTAATGTGTCTACCATGCTGTATACAATTGGGTCCTGTTTTTGTGCCTTCCTTGGTAGGTCCTCTTCGAGCACCCCCCTCTGATCTTCAATCATGGTTATGGGCTGCTTGCCTGGGTCTGCCTCCCGTTTTCGAATAGGAAGCTTTCAGGTTCCCTTTACAGCACTGAGAAAAACTAGGACTTCGGTCCTACGTCTGGGTAAGCTCTTCAGAATCTCTTTTCACAGGGAGCTCCTGGACATTTTGGATAGACACATTGACCACCGGGTTAAGACCCTCTGTCTTCATCCTGCCCTGAGGGGCTTCGGTTGCGGGGTTTCCGCCCTTCACACAGACCTCCTACCTATGCCATCTGGTGATCTAGCGGTCGCCCCTCCGAGGAGTGGGCTTGGTCACGCTATTTCACTGTTTCTCAAGTCAGAGCTGTTTCTGTGGAAACCCTCTGAGTGCTCCGAGGAGCCTTCAGCTAAGCATTCTTGGCCCTTGGTCCCAAGGCTCTGCGGGTCTTGGTAGAGCAGGGCCCGTGCTTTCCATCGAGGAGGTAAGCATAGGTCTGTGTGGGGTGAGAAGGGCTTATGCCCCTTGAGAGGTTACCCACAGAACAGCCTGAGGGCTGGGGATGTGACTGCTTTCTGTGCAGTCTTGTAGAGGTGGCTCCCCGTCATTTCTGATCCCCGTATCTCTTCCTGGGAGTGTGCGACAATGCTCCCCTTTCTGCGGAAAGAGTTTTTGCTAGAGTTCGTCTTCCTTGGAGAGATCAGGTGTCCCTCCCATGTCTCGGGAGTGGAACCCGGTCTCGATACACTACCTTTCCTTGGTACGTATATCAGCTTCAGGGCAGTATTATTAGACAGTTAGCTGCGGCTACTGCATAGGGTGCTCCCCCTCCCATCGAGGGTTTACCTGAGCACTGCCCCATTGGGCAACTGAGGTTCACCCTTACTGCCTTCCCCAGGCCAAAGGGAACTTTCGCGGGTCAGATCTCATCCAAGGCTTCTGTACAGGGCACGGTGATGCTCCCCTTTCTACGGAAAGGGTCTCTGAGCTCGTCCCCCTGGGGGATCAGTGGCTCCTCCTGTCCATGGGAGTAGAAGCCTGTCGCGATACACTGCCTTGTCCTGTGTGGCTAAGTGTATCGGCTCTTGGCAGTTTTAGTGGATAGATAGCCGCGGCCTCTATCTGCTTGGCATCTTTGTGCTCCCCTCTCCTTGAGGATTTTGCTTTGAGCTTTGCCTAATTGGGCGGCTAGATGCGCCCTACTGCCTTCCCCTTAGAGCCTTGTTAAGCCGGCAGTGCTCCCCTCACCCTGAGGGTCTTCTTATTCCACCGTTTCTCAACGGTACGTTTAAAAATAGGCCCACATGTTTGTGGGCGCTTTCTCAAATCCATGTATATGGTAAGTGCACACGTTAACCTTTGGGCACTTTTCTAAAATCCACGCTGTGGTATGGAAGGCACCGGTGTTCTGCGTCCATTCTAAAATCCTTTATGGTAGGGATTCACGCGCTATTGCCCGTACCCTTTCTCGAGGTGGTCTAAAACCCGGTCGTCTCGGGTCCATCTCCAGAGCTTCTGCCAGGCTAAAAGAACGGTTTTTACGCGCCCTAGTTCCGGTGCGCATTTTATGCTCGCTCAACCGGGTTGAGCAGGGAGTTACCACTTGCGTTCTGTGTACGACTTCTGAGGGAGTCGTGCAGGGCTGCAGTAGCCCCTGTGTGACAGGCCAACCTGGGTATCCTAGGCTTCTGGCCGTATCCCCTTAAAGGAATACTTTGTTTCCAAGCTTGGGCTCTACCCCGGGCCGATATCTGCCCTACAGGTAAGTTGGGTATGCAGCCTAAGCTCTGGCCGTAGGGGATATGTCACTGACAGCCATCACTTTATCCTAGGGGCGACTCCCTTAAGGCCTAGGGAGTTGGACGTCATAGGCTGTCGCCGGCCAACTTTGTTGTTGTTTTGTATATATACTTCAGACACGGGTCACGCTGACGGCGTTCCCCCCTAGCGCCCCCTAGAGGACGCAGTGTCTCGTTCCCTTCTCAGGGAACCAAGGTTACATACGTAACCTGAGACGTTTTTTGTGGTGAAAGAAGGTTCTTCAGATTGTAAAAAGGTAAGAAAGAGATGGTTCTTTAAAGAACATTTGACTGAATGGTTCTTTGTGGAACCAAAAATGGTTCTTCTATGGCATCGCTATGAAGAACCTTTTAAAGCACCTTTATTTTTAAGAGTGTATATGAGTGATAATAAATCTATCTATGTAAACGAGCAAATGTATGTCCTGAGTGTACCCTTCTGACATCAGTACAAACAGGAAAGTAACTAAAACGTCTTAAGGACGGTGTCCACTTAATTTCAGGATTGTACACTGCTGAAAAGGGATGAAAAAACTTGAGAGTGTAGCTGTGTAGGGCTGATTGATGCTCTCCGTTCCTTTCCAAGCATCACCCTGAGCTTCAATCTCTCTGGGCTTTCACTTGTCAGATAAATAAATGGCTTATCAGTGTCTAATTTCATAATAGCTAATTATTGATCTGCATGAGTTGGCAGTGTAATTGAAATGAGGCTGGAACATTGCGTCTCAGAGTGCTGGGAAAAGAGACGACCCCATAGTGAATCATTCTCTCTGGTTCACAAAAGACGTCAGTGGATTTGTGCCCTCTGGCAGATGAAGAATTGCAGTAGATTAAAACTCTCGCTATGTTGATGAGATGAGGTGATTTGATTAGTGAGAACATTTTACCTCTTTACTTTAAATAGACTACACAGTATGCTGGGAAACAATTCCCATCAGCAAAATGCAAAACACCTATTTTTGGTAAAACCATTTTTTGTAGCAAATTGGTACACTCTTAAAAAAATATGTTTGTTTGTTTTTTTTAACATGTAGTAATGTATTTAGAATCATAGCATCTTAAAGAACCCTTTTATGCTAAAATGGTTCTTTGTGTTAGAGTTCAAGGTTCTTTATTCCTGCCCTTTTGTTTTTCAAATCTGTAACTGTCAAAGCACCTCATTACTGATTTTCTGGAGTAACAGAGACATTGAATTTATAATCCATTTGAATTATTACTTGGATTTATGCAGTCACAGAAATATTAAAGCTATGCCATGACTTTATATCAGTTTTTTTCTATTAAGATTGTGAAGGGCTCACATACTGTCCAGTTTTTGCTACTTTTGCCCTTCGTGAACATAATTTTTTTTACATAAACAAATGGGTCAAAATAAGATACAGAAAAAAAGTTTATGAGGAATCCAAACCATGAGATACAAAAAAAAAGTCAGATATTTGTTATCAATTATTCAGACTAGTATTAAACTTTCACCACAGTCAGATAAAATGATATTTTTCATATCATGCGTTTATTGAATGTGCTAGACATTTTGTTTTTGGTGTTGCTAGTTACTATCAATTTTCTGATCAAAAATATAAACACAATAATTTAAAGTGATGTTCTTGTCGTTTATGAACTTCTTTAATCCACTTTAAATATTGACTACCATATTTTGCTTCCATTTCACACTACTGGAAAGAAAACATCCAAAAGAAAACATCCATGTTTTATTATACTTTATTTTTTGTTCTGAAGGTTTTCATTCAGGATGTTTTTAATATGTATTTAAAAATGGTGGTCAGATAAACAGAGTTTAATCCACTTTTATTATTTATTATTATTACGGATTACTAGTATAATCATACAGGCTAATAAACATGCTAGGCGATTGTCAGTTAATACATAATTTAATCATACAAATAATTTTAAAATAGGTTTAATATGATGTGTTTATTTAAAATCAGAACGATTCACGAATGAATCACTCTGTTGTGTCGGTCAAACGAGTCTGAATCGGTTTGCGATTCAGTCTGAATCGTTCTGACAGCGGGTGTTGAGTGTCTTTTAGTAAATAAAACGTTATTGAACGACTTTAAAAGACAAAAAACACGAAACGCGCTAGACAAAGTGTAAATTCGTCTTACCTGAACCTGAAAACAAACATGTAAAAGCGTCACATCGTTTGTTGAAGATGTGTGAAGTTCAACGCCTGCACGTGCAGCTTGTGAACGACTCGCCTCAGGTAAACAAATACATTAAAACGTTTAAAATGCCAAAACGTACCTTGATATTACTTGTGCTGTGGTAATACCATGGTATTTTTCGAACTACCATAGTCCCATAAATACTATAGTACAGAAATATAGTAATAATTGGCATTATGAATGAAAGTGTAATCGTGTTGCCATCTAATCCAGTCACAATACAATGGTGTTGCTAGTTTCTTTCAGTTTTCTGATCAAAAATAAGCACAATAATTTAAAATGATGGGAAAAAAACTGAAATATGGAAAGAAAACCTTCAGTATGAAGACTGACAATGTTAACAAAAGTAAGAACATAGCCATGAAACTTTATAAAAGAGTGTATTTTTAATTCATTACATAATTTGAACTAAATTGACAGCTTATTTTGGGGTCATATTTCTGTTTTATTTCATTTTTTTTGTTTTAGTGATTCTTCCAGTGATCATCTTTGATAATATGTGACCCTGGACCACTAAACCAGTCATAAGTAGCATGGGTATATTTGTAGCAATAGCCAACAATAGCTTGTATCGGTCAAAATGATTGATTATTCTTTTATGCCACAAATCATTAAGATATTAAGTAAAGATCATGTTCCATAAATATATTTTGTAAATTTATTTTAGAAATATATCAAAACGAAATTTTTGATTAGTAATATACATTGCTAAGAACTTCTTTTGGACAACTTTATTTGGTTTTCTCAATATTTAATTTTTTTGCACCTTCAGATTACAGATTCTAAATAGTTGTATCTCTGCCAAATATTGTCCTATCCTAACAATCAATTGAAAGCTTATTTATTCCATTTTTAGATGATGTATAAATCTCAATTTTTTAGAAAACTGACCCTTATGACTGGTTTCGTGGTCCAGGGTCCCATATGTGGACAGGCTTTTTTAAAAACTACTTGCAGATAAAGTTTTCAGTCTTGGTGAATCAGGGATCTGTAGAACTTTGGGGAAAAAAGAATTAAATACAAACAATAATATATTTAAAAAAATGCTCATGATCACGACTCTACCGTGTGTTGAGCTAATCAAATGCAAAATAAATCAAGAACATTTTAAATCCCTCATTTTGTGGGCTGTGAGCGGTAGAGGTCAGTTGCTCATAATTATAATCTACAAAGACCCATGAGATCATCTAAAATGAAAAACAGCGTGCATAGTTGCAGTGGTTGCATGAGAACGACAAAGCCTTCCCCATTAAAAATATCTAAAAAAAAAAAAAAAAAAAAACTTTTCAGAAATGATAAAAAGTGCCTTTGTGTGGCATAATGAGGTAAATTATAGCTTGAGCGGTCGGTGAAAATTACAGGGTGTCAGTCATTTCTGTGAGTTGCTCTTAAACACCCACATTAATTATATCGGCTTCACATCAGTCAAGCTTTTATCAGGTGGGTGTCTGAGAATCCTGCTTATTGAATACGTTTCAGCGGAAATAGATTTTTGTGGCTTGTTTTTGTAAATAGGCTATTTGCTGTAGAACATTTAGTACAGTGTTAAAAACTTTTCTGGGAAAATGGCTGGCTTAGTTCACTTCAGAAGTTTAGGGTCTGTAGTCCCACCCTGAGGTGATAGATGCTTTTCTACACTAAAGAGTCTCTATTTTAGGCCCATCAGTCCTGCATACAAGTTCTGTGATCTTAAAGATAAAGATGTTGTTTCTTCTTCCAACAAACTCTGAGACTGCAAAGCATATAGACTCTAGAGTGGATCGCAGGCCTCAAACAGAGAAATCCAGCCCTTCATGCTTGGTTGAGAACATGTATAAGGGTTGATAAGTGAAGTGTGCTGCTGTTAGCTGGGTCTCTTCAGTGTGTGCACAGGTTCAGGTCAAAGACATCATATACAGCATGTGATCTCTGACTTTATCACATGTCTCTTGTATATCTTCTGATGGTCTCAGAGGAGCTCCAAGCCCAAGAGGAAAGATAAGATGAGAATCTGGATGGAAAGATGAAGCAGAGGAGGGAGGCAGCAAAAGAGATCTCATATAAACTCAGAAGTACATACATTCATGACAGTTGTAATCCTACATATAACAAGATATGTTGGTTTCTGCCATTGGTTAATGGACATACGGAGAATCTCAGTGGATTCACTTAACATGTTAAAAGGTGTTTTTAGAATAGGCTAATTTACAAAAGCTTTGAACGCAGCTCAACAAAAGAAAAGAGTAGGCTATAGTAAAATGTAATAAATATTGGAATAAACATTAGTGTGTCCTGTTAATGATGAATGCGTGAGTGTATCAGAATTCAAATCTTGACCTACACTTTTTAAATGGCCAACATAACAGCTAACATAACCAAAGAGGAAGCTAAAAGGCTTTTTGTTTGTTTGTTTGTTGAGTTCATCAAACCTTTCATCAAAGTTGTCCTAAAATCAAAACAAAACCTGTTCTTGTCTTAGGACAACATTTATGAACTTTTTTTGATCCACTTCAAATGTTGACTATCATATTTTCCTTCCATTTCACACTACTGGAAAGAAAACATCCAAAATACACATTAAATTTATATTTTATTATACTCTATTTTTTTTTTTTGTTCTGAAGGTTTTCATTCAGGATGTTTTTCATATATAAAAAGGGGTGGTCAGATAAAACAGAGTTTAATCCACTTGGCTTATTATTATTATAGATTACTAGTATAATCATACAGGCTAATATAGTAGAACTTAACCATACAAATAATTCTAAAATAGGTTTAATATGATATGTTTATTTAAAATCAGAATGATTCGTGAATGAATCACTCTGTTGTGTCGGTCAAACAAATCTGAATCGGTTCGCGAGTCAGTCTGAATCAATCTGACAGCTCACTCGCTCGTTTAATCTTGTGAGCGTTTTTTCTTAGTGAACAAAGCGTTAACGAACGGCTTTAAAAGACAGAAAACACTAAACGCGCTAGACAAAGTGGGAATTCACCTGAAACCAAACATGTAAAAGCGTCACATTGTTTGTTGCAGTTATTTCTATCTTTTGCTGTAGTGTGTTAGTAGGAAGTATCAGTTTAAATTTCCAAACAATCATTTTGCCATTAATTGTAATAATCCAGTGAGATTTTTGATAGCACAAAGAGACAACAGCCAGTGCTCCGCAAGACTTTTGCTAACTGTATATCATTGTCTGTATATCAATGACTGTATATCATTAGCACTTCACATGGACCGGCAGTTGAAACAATTTGACATACTTGCATAAATAACATGTTTTTTTCTTTTCTTTTTCAGTGGTCGATTCAGAGTGGGTGTGAAACTGTGAAAAACATGGAATGACAAAATTTGTCTGCACTGACAGTTTGCAGGTAACTTTTCAATTTTAAAGGTAATATTCCCCAACATTGGCCATAACATTTCATGTAAGTGCTTTACACATATACCAGTTAGAAATCAAATATATAACCAGTGAGTTCCACGTACTTGTGAATCCTCCAAACCATCAGCACCCATTACCAACTCAACCCACGGGAATAACCACGCAATACCTTGTAGCCTTATTGACTAAAGGCTTAAAGGATTCTCTGTATCCATCATGCTCTCCTGGCTGTAAGCCGGTGTCTTAGCGATCACCTCTCCTCCATGTTTGGCCAATGAGATGTGCCGCAGAGATGAGCCGAATGGCCTCCCACCCCATACTTATCTGCCAAAGCCTGAGCTCCATTTCCAGCGCACAAAAGAAACTATTAGAGCCTAGGACCTGCACAGGGTGCAGTGCTGAAAAGGAAGAAGAATTAGCAAGTCTAAGTGTGTGCTGAGAGAGTGAGAGAGGAACGGCTGGAGGTCTGGCTCAGGTCACCTTCATAGATTGAAGGGGATGAGAGTCACCTGGGCCCATATGCAACAGAAATCTCGGAGTGAGAGCGCTGACGTGGCGTCAGCTCCCTGCTGTCCATAAGATCAGCATTTCAGATTTCTGCATTTACACAAATTTACATGAAAAGTCACTTTTATTTCCCCCAACTCTAGTGCCAAAATGTTTATTGCTATATTGGACATCTGCCACGTTAATACAGTGCTTCCAGGCTTATAATGTAACATCACCTAACCTAAAGGTCACCTTAAACAATGCTTTTATCACTATCTAGCAAAACACCGGCAGCTCATGGAGGATTTGGCATAGTTTGCTCTCCGATCACACATCCTCTTCATTGGAAGAAATCAGCAATCAAGAGAAAATCATGGAGGAATTCATGTCATATAATCATCATTTGAGATAATTGCACCTAGGCCGGTTAAAATGCAGTGACACGCCTCTGTACATGAAAAATCTTCATGACCTGCAAAGTGCTTGAACAGACTATTATGTTAGTCAAGGTTTCTCGCAGCAAAAATTAGTTTTACCTGACCATGTTTCACCCTGTCTTCCTACCTTTTGCTGGCTTTTATGTATGTAAATGCATTAGTCATGACTCATGCAGCTTTTTAAATACAATTTTGTCTCTTCTGTGAGCACCTGGAGGTGTCAGACTGAATGGCACTCAATTATAGTCAAAATCAGAAGTATCAAACCACCTGAGGCTTATCTGAACAGCTGAACAGAAATTCATCTTGAAATTTGGTAGCCTCAGGTGTTTATTAGCTTTTATTTTATGTGATTTTATTCATTCATTTGACTTTTTAAAATAATTAGCATTGAAATATGTGATGGGGTTTTACAAAATGCTAAGTAATTGGGGAAACTTTCATAGTTATTGACCTATGAACTTTCTTGACCTTTCTACTCAGTCTCATAAATATTGCATTAGTGTTTGTTTAGAAGTCTTTGAGGGCCGCTTATAAAACTACTCAAGGTTTTTGTGGCAAGAAAAGTCATAATTTAGTTTTTAACAACCATTGTTTTCTGACCCTTAGGATTAAACTGCCATTTTGCCATTCTGTGATTTTGAAAAATGACCCTTCACATTTAAAATTGTGCTTTTTTCTGCTCACACATGATCAGGGATTTTGTTCAGCCACTCATTTCTGATGCCAGGATCCTTCAGGTGGATATGCAGAGTGTTAGGTGCTGCACACATCCAGGAACTGCTAAAGGTTTGACAACCTTTCCTATGCTTTTTACTTATATTGTGTAGCTTTTCAGGGCTTTATTAGGAATAATAGGATCTTTATTGCTATTTCTGCCTCAGCATGACTGAATAGACCCAGTAGGTGTCATTGTGTGAATGTGGGCGGTCATGTGTTGAGGTCTTTTGATATCAGAAGGTTTAGAACGATCACACTGAACATGTCTATTCTTTTATCGTCTATCGATGCTGACCAGCTACAATTTCTGGGGTTGCTCAAAACTCAGTAGTCCATTTCATTTTGACGTATGTCATAATACATAAGAAACAGATACTTCTGTTTTCTAATACATAAGAAATGATAATATTTACATTTAGTTACAAATTTAAATTTGACAAAAGCGAAATCTTCTCAAAGGAATTGCTGTCAAAAGACATATGTAGTGTAGTCTACACATTATCTTTCAGTTTACGCTAATCTAATATTTTGTGCATCTAATATTGCGAAAGTTCGAAAACCTTTGTATGTTACTTTAGTACGATGATCAGATTTACTGTTTAGAATGACATCTAATGGGTACCACGTAATAGTACAACATTTTTGTGAGGTGCCTGTTCTTTATCTTTCCTGTTATGCTATGTGACGATGTTCCCATGTGATGTGAAATCCTGTTTATTTTCATAAATGGTCTTTTTGTACTATGAAATAGTTTAAATTAGAAAAATTAATGGATCCTCGGGATGTGACTTGTTTACTGTCATGAAGTAAAACAGCTGCTACACTGAGAGACACAGAATAAGGAAGAGTGAAATGAAAAAATTTAGAACAGTTTATGCAAATTTGTTGCTACACAATAACATAAAAAGTAAGTGGACAGCTGTTTTTAAAATGTGGTGATTAGCGGATTCAGTAGTCTTAGTGTCTGTTTTCGGGTTCCACACATTATTTTTGTCTCCTCAGTCGTTAAAAGGCGTCAGATAACATGCGGCTGAATAAATAAATAAAATAAAGAAATAAACAAATGCAATTATGCTCATACCCACAGCTGTCCAGTGTATCAACAGCACTGTGAAGAATGCGTGAAGAAATGCGTCAAAGTATAAAATGGAGAAAATTGCATCTCCATAAATATGTAATAACCTGCATAGCCAAAACATCAAGCATGCTGAAATCAATGGAGGATACATAATTTTGAGAAAATGAGCCATGGCAGTGGACACAACAAAATGTAAGCAGACTAAAAATATCACAAGCACAGTAGCCCAGGTACAGCTTCCTACAAGATGCATAAAAGAGCTAACATTTATTTTAGACATATGCAACAAATAAACGGGGCTTTGTTTTGTGTTATAAAACGTGCTGGAAAAGTCTTGTTTATGGACACTGTTGTACATGCAGCACTGTAGGATTGGATGTGAGCCCGCCAACCTGTAATCCACAAAGTGTTAAATGCAGATTGATCTACAACTGGCTAACATGTGCATTTATTGCTAGGCTGCAGGCAACTCAAAGGTCACTGTTAAGACAAAATTAAATCAAAAGCACATTCTAAATGATTTTCTGCTTTAGCCCAAGCAGGATAATATTCATGTTGCCTGGGTGCATTGGTCTCTGCTGATTATGGGAGTGCACATGTGTTTTTCTCTCTCCCTCTAACTGAAGGTGTGCCAAGTAGTCCCATGGCCTGCATGTGGACACAACCACCCTATAATAGGGCTGTCAAAATGGCTGAAAAACTATATTTGAATTTTGCACTTAAATATTATTAAAATGTGAATTAAATTAGAATTTAAAAGGTTTAATTTTAGTTAGGGGGAAAAAGCTTTTGGCTTTTCTCTTTGAGGCCACAAGAGGGCGCATTGAGCAAAATGTGACTCATGCACGTTTATTAAAGCAATAAAATAATAAATATTTATAAATCAAATCTAATTAAGTAAGTTGCTTAAACAATTATAAACAAAACAGCATCATGCATGCATAGTTTAATACAAAGAGATGAAAGCCAAACACACAGAGTTTTTAAAATTAAAAACATGAGATGCAGTGAATGGTTCAAACGCCATAAAGTCTCAAGACATGTTTTTGTCATTTTACATGGCTTTCTAAACGTGCGGCTCTCTTGTGCGAGGGGCGAGTGCAACGGTGATAGATGTCCCTCTAGAAAATCTGCAAAATATGCATTCTGTGTGAACGGCTTAGTTTCACTTTTGACGTAAACAAGATCCTCTCCAGACTGATTTTCAATGAACAACGCAGCATCTAGTGTGTTCAACCGGATTGGCTAACAAAAACATTAAAAAGCAACGACACTAACATCGTCATCGCATTTTGTGCACCACTGATAAGGCAGCCTGACACACACCCAAAATTCGAATGTAATGTTTTTCCATTCAAATGTGGATTTTTATTTTAAATTCGATGAATATTCGAAATTATAATTTTTATTTCACAGCCCTACCCTACAATGATAAAAATCCATTTTTTTAATTCCCAAAATACCTAAATGGTCTCAATTATCAAGCCGTTTTGATTTTCTGAGCTTTATGACATCATACTGTTCAGGCCCCGCCCACAACCACTGACAGACTGTCCCATATTAGCATATTTCCACCAGTTTTACACTATACGTCATTATCTCTGCACTTGAGCAGCTGTAGTGACATCAGTGTCTTGTAAGTAATGCAGGTGTTTTGTAGTTGGATGTAAAAGTGAACATAAGAGTCTTTATTTCTCCTGACATCAGGGGCACTGAGGACGCAATGGATTAGTTTTGTTTTTGATGGTAACGTGTCACAGAATACACAAAAAAACAGAAGAGAAGGGTGGAGTGAACAGTAGTTCATTATCATTTAAAGAGACATGCACCAAAATGGGTCGCTAAAGTCTGCAAAAAAAGTATTTTGCAGACGTTTCATGATGACCTTAAAGAATCATACCAACTTGTGGAAAATGTGCATCATTGTCCCCTTTAACTGCAGAAATATAGTAACTATTGTAAAAAAAAAATGTTGGACAAATAGTGAAACTATCACTTCTACTCATCCAAGTGCAGAAAACGGCACAGTATTTAAAGGAGTTTATTCGTTATCGTTATTATATAAACTAAATAACCAGTGTCAGCATACATTGAGAATTAGAATTAGCATCATGCTATGAGTTTAACTTCTGTAAAGTGCACTGTAATTACATTTGATTATTGCTTAACACAAAGCAGTAACATTTAAGGTAAGCCACTGCATCATCTGGACATCTTGGAGCTTTAATTTGAACGATTACATCAGCTTCACAATCACATTTAAACGCAGTGAACGTGTCTATTTGAGTCAACAGATCGATGAGGTAATAGATGACTGTGACCTAAGACGGGGCCCTGCATCGCTTAAAGTGTTCAGCCGAGGCTTTTGTTTATCTTTGTAAATGATTTAGACACATGCAGAATATCAATTCAGAACGCTTAAGTGTTTGAGGAAACTAGGTCTTATCTAGAGCCTTATAAATGCTATCAGAATGGATCGTGGGGTGGTCATTTTCTCCCATTGATCCCTGCAAATAGTGGCTGTCATGTTGAGAACTCTTCCAATAGCCCATGTAATCAGATGCTCAGAATTGGTCTCGTTCTGTGAGTGTCACATGTTTGGGTGACTCATCCGTGTGTGAGGAAAAAGAACTTGCTGGCTGCTTAGTTATGCATAGCATTTTGCATGACAAAATATGCTGGCCTTGGTCAGTATGTCAGCAAAAAACGTGGTGTCAAAATAATTTGCCGTGTTGGTGAGATAAATTAATGGTTCTCAACTGGTAGATGGTGTCCCAGACATGCTTTGATGAGGTCTAAACCAATAAATGCAAGCAGTAAAATACAAACAAGCTAGGGCTGGGGGATTTTTTTTTTTAGATTTTATTCATTTAATTCGAATGTAATGTCTTGCCACAGTTTTATTTATTAGAAAGCGATCAAATCGAAATATTATGAAACGTTAGAATTAGACACTTTAACAATATGCCAATGATAACGGTAAATAGAAAAGAATTAACCGCTCACATGTGACACGCTCATATCGCTAGGTGGCATTCACACGGAATGCTCTTCTGTGTTGACAAAGATGCAACACGGGCAGTACAATAAAGAAAACATGCAAGAAGATGGGAGTGACCTTTTTTTACCTTAAGTACCGCGTTTTTAGAATGGCATTTCATGCATGAGACACTGCAAGACATACGAGTGCAACAGTCAAATGTGTCCATGTTTACATAGAAAAACAATGGAAAAGCAGCACAGTTGAATGAAAAACCTGTGAAGAACTACTACTGTATGTCTGATTTCATGTTTGCATCATAGTGGCAGGCTGAAAGCTGCTGTTCATTGTTTTTACACAACGTTTATAGTTAATAATAGTGTACTGGTGCTATACTTTCAGTCATTTTGAATTTGAATTATTTTGACTTGTGAGAATTTTTTTAAAGCATTTTCCTCGTCTTATTTTTGAACATATAATATTCATAAAAGATAAGTTTGTACAAGATTGTAGTTCATGCATCTTTTCTGCAAAGTGATTCATCACTTTTACATTACATCATATTGACAACTTAATGTGTGATGCGTTTCGAATTGCATTTTCTTTAAATAGTCTTTAATAAAGAAAAAGTTACTTGAGTAAGGTTGTAGTTACATTTTTTAAGTTGACATTTAAGTTGACTAGTTAAAAATTGTAAAAGGTCTGAAAAAATCGAGATTTTAATTCTTTCCCATATTGCCCAGCCCTAAAATAAGCATATAAACAACCATGGCTACAATAGCAAAATAAAATTGACTTTAACCTTATCTTTTAGAAAGGAGGTACTGTAAAATGCTTCCCATTTTAGTTATTGTTGATGTCAGAGGCTATCCAGTCAGACTTTATTATTTTGTTACAAATTAATCTGTCACTTGGTAAAAACAAGTTCAATTCAACAGATGCCACTGTAGACAGTTGTGTTATACTCCATAAATAAACCATGAATAAAATCTATGAAAGGTACAAAAATTTAACCCAAATTATGTTAAATACAGGTTCATTTGCAATGAGAACACTTCGACTCGACTCGACTATGTCTTGTGCTGTGAATCTTTGCCTGCCAACAGCATGAAACCATCAAAATTCAAGAAACGTTTAGAAACCGAAATGTCCTTACAACCTTTCTGGGCCTTGAATGTAGTAGCTGTGCTGCTGTCTATGCAGGGTCATAAGGCTCTCAGATTTAAGTGTTCAGAAGATGACCAAAGGTCTTATGGGTTTGGACTGACAAGATGGGAAAGTAATTAAAAAAAATTTCATTTTTGGGTGAACTATCCCTTAAACATTTTTCGCATTATACTGGGGGATGATAACGTCCTGAAGCAAAACTATTTAAAATCCACTAGAAGCATTCACAGGTACAGGTTAAATTTAACAGCATGCTTTCATTTAGATGTCATCTCTGAACAACAGGACCCGTTGTTGAGATGCCACTACAAAGTGCTTATTGCACACAAAACCAGCAACACTTGTATAATCTAGAAATCAAAGAATCAAAAGATTGGACTCGATGCTGTCTTGTATTTGCTAATGCGTTTCAGCACACAAGCTAAAAGAGCACAAAAGAAAAAAGGCTCATTTAAATAAGGTGCTGCAGAAATAAGCCCAAGAACCTGGAAATGTGTTAGCATTTTTAATTTGTGGTGCCACCGTCTTGAAGTTTTTTTATAATGGGTTTTTGGTTAAATGCCTGAAATAAGGTCTGTGGTCAACACAAGGTCAATTTATTTTCATGTTTTATTCTACAACAAAAAATACATTAGTAATACTTCACTTTTTTGTAACTGTATCATGACATTTACATCTTGAAAAATGCAGTTGCTAACAAGTGACTAAATGAGACTACATAGGTTGTCACCATTATGCTGTAACAGATAAACTCATCTTTTCTCTAGTTTGTTGTATAGCCTTCTCCTTATTGCCATGTGATTAGTAGAGATTATACCATCTGATTTATTCCACCTTTTGTATGTGTTGGCAGATATAAGACACACATTTTCTTTTCGATTTCTTTGAACACATTTAAGTGTTTTAAGTGCTTGTTTTTTTGTTCAATAAGTACTTTGTTTCCACTTGTAATTTTTTTTCCAATCACATTGTCGGTTTTGTGAAGTTGCATCATAATAACTCTACAGTACCAGATGCTGCTGCAGCAATTTGCCAGTTCAAGAAGTTGCCAGAAAAAGTTCCACAGAAATGATAAGAGTGAACAAACCTCTAAGATTAGTCATTGGACCATATATAAGGCTAGTATGCTTTGATGTCTGCTGTCAGAGAGTTCTAGTCAATCACTTCACAAGTTCTAAAGGAGCTGACACAATTACTCACAGGCTTGCGCGCCATTTAATAGTAAGTCTGTGAAGTTGAAAATCATGATTATCCACAGTATGTTGCAGAGAGAAATGTCACCAATTTGGACAGATGCTACAACGAAAGAGCTTCTCTCTCCAATCTTAAGAAATTAGTCATCAGTTTAATGGAACGGTTATATATCCCACGTAGTTGTACAAAAATCAGTGAAATCACAGGGTGCTGATGTTTGACTGGTAGCAGCACAGAAAAAAAGTCTGAAATCCATTGCATGTGCGATAGCAGATGTGGTGAATTTACAATTGTAGGGTTTCGTGTGGGAAAAACAGACTGCTGGTTCATACATGATGCATGAAGATGGTTCTGTTGCCACCGCTGTCTTGGTTTTGATTGGATGGACTTTGTGATCAGCTGCATGTTAACCAAGAGGGTTACGGTGTGACAGGGAAGCCTGATGGGGGGAAATGGTCCAGACCCCCCCAACAGTTCATTTCCATGAAGATTCATAAAAGCGTTTCTCCTCTCCTCGTCTTTCCTTTCCTCGTGTTGTTCAGCCAGCCCTGGCCTTGTCACCGGGCTCTGACAGGCAGGCAAACTGATGGACGCCCACGCGCTCTCTGCAATCTAACTTAGCCCGCAGAACGAATCAGCCACATTGAAGTCACAGTACAAGGGTCTCTCCTTCTCACTCTCGATTGCCTCACTCGCTCTTTCTCATTATTTTTTTCTATTTATCTCCTTCCCTTAAAGGAATAGTTCACCAAAAAATTAAATGACACTTTTTTCTGTCATTTTGCAGCTTGACAGCCTCAGTCCTTATTCAGAAACATTGCAACCAATATATTATCCCAAATTTATTTTGTTTTCAAGCAAGAAAGAATATAATTTGATTTTGATATGACAACAAGGTGAATAAATTATGACAGTCTTCATTTTTAGGTGAATTTTTCCTTTAAAATGCAGATTCTTGCATCCCGCTCTCTAGTCTCTCTTCCTTAACCATTCAGTGGCAAAGATGACAGGGTAAAGGCTGGGTGTCACGCCATCCATCAGGCACTGACAGGCGTGTGGCCAAGCCTCTGGTGAGGAACGCCAGTGATCTGTAAACCACCGAATGAGAGACGCACGTGGGTCCCGGGAGCAAGGAGGGGGCCTTCCCGCATGACTCACTCTTATGCAGACAGGGAGAAGCGTATCATTACATTCTCGGTGTTGAATGACTGATTTGACACATTACGGAGGTGTTAGCCTGGTTATGTGAATAAACCTAAAGTCTCGCTTGTGGAATTACTTGCGTAAAACTTCCTAGAATCCTGGAGGTTAGTTTGACAGTTTGTCTGTGTTGGAGTTGTGTGCTCTTCTCTTTATTAGATCCTGTTTCCTCCCACGCTGGAACTCATTCACTAACCAAGAGTGCCGTTATTTGTTTGTCAAGCCTGTGCCCAAACGTTACTCAAACCATACATTTACATGCCATATTTGATCCTAGACCATAAAACCAGGGTCATAAAAAACGTAAGGGTCAATTTTTTGAAATTGAGATTTATACATAATCTGAAAACTGAATAAAAAAGCTTGATGTATGGCTTGTTACGACAATATTTGGCCGAGATACAACTAATCAGAAATGTGAGGGTGGAAAAAAATTAAAATATTGAGAAAATATTTTAAAGTTGTCCAAATTAAGTTCTTAGCAATGCACATTACTAATCAAAAATTAAGTTTTGATATAGGAAATTTACAAAATATCTTAATGGAACATGATGGAACATGACACGATAATTTTGAACCATACAATGGATTTTTAGCTATTGCTACTTATGGCTGGCTTTGTGGTCCAGGGTCACATATGCAGGAGTTTAAAAAATAATGTAAACACCCATTATTATAGGGGTTAATATATATTATGTTGGATAAGTCTTGGAAGCTTGTTCAGCAGGAGCGTTTGTAATTATAAAAGCCAAATTGTTTGGTAATTTAAGAACAATTGTCTTCTCGATTATGAATGCGTACACAAAGCATGGCGAGACTTTAGTGAAGAACGATAGTGGGTGGAAACTGAAAGCTGATGATGGGGACTGTCAAACACTAAAAAGAATAGCATCCATTCCAGACAACACAACGCAGAACTGCTCCAGCAAGGTGACCGCAAACCTTAATATTCACCTTGAAGACCCTGTTTCCACAAAAACTGACCACAGAGAGCTTCACAAAGCCAACATTAATGTAGTTTTAATTAGAGATACCAAGATGAATTTCATTCTTTGCCCTGGCCAGACAAGTCTTCTTACTTAAATGTTATCAAATCGCAAAAGACAGTTTTGGAGAGGTAAGTGTGAAGCATATTCCCTTCTTTAAGATCTGTGAAGCAACTACTAGATAAACACTATTCAACTGGACGCTATTCAAAAGTTGTACAAGTCGTAATAATAAAAAACTGCCTATTTTCAAGGCCAATGTAAGGTCCTTTAAAATACGCCTTTTAAATTTGTTTCTGTGTTCTTCAAATTGAAGTAATAACACTGTATGCATTTTATTAATGATAATGTATTATAATTTTAACACTAATAGTTCCCTATTAAATGGTGTTTGTCTTTAGAAATTCTGTGCTACAAATTTTTTATTTTATATTATGGTTGGGCAATATAATATAAATTTGTGATCCTGTAGACTATTGTCTCTATCACGGTTATGGGCTCATGTGACATTGCTGTGCTATGTGGTCATGGAAACATATTGTTTGCGTGCATTTTTAAGCACTGCGGTTAAAAAGTAATTTTAAGCTGTTAAAAGGCAATCACCAGCAAAAAAGAAGAGGCGCGAGCACGTAAAGAAGTTTATTTTTGCCACTTTATAGGCCTTGAAAGGTTAAATACACACACTTGTATGTGTCAAAATGCTGGTCTTTGCAAGTATCCTCGTAGACACAGTAATTTAGTTCTTAAATAAAAGCAAACGTGTAATAGTATATTGGATCTGGGCAGCTTTTACAGTGAGATAAGTCTTATATTCCTGCTGTCTGTCATTTATGTTAATCAAACAACAACAGAGAGAAAATCTCTCACTTCTCTTGAGTAAATCACTTTTGTACCTGTAATAAGAAGAAATATATTTTTAACTTACTCAGTGAAGAATATGCAGTGTTTTTATACAATTGATTACTTTACACAATGTATGTAGCATTTCTTGTTTATTTGTTCTTCTGTAGTTTTATAATATATATAACTATATTGTAAAATATTGTTACCATGAAATAACGATATAAGTTTTTGGTCATGTAGCCCACCCCTAATATATATGTAGGAGAACTGATTGACTACTACTATTTGGCTGCTGAAGGCTACATGGAAAAACAGTCCTATGCACTTTTAATTCCCCAGTAGACTAAGGCACAATCTAGTGCTGCAGATGGTTGAAGTCTCTCCATTAATCTTTTATTGGTATGTAATTATTTTTTGCCACTGCATAATTAATAACGTCACTTTGATTTCTGTAGTCACGGTGTACGATTACGGAGAGCGCTTGAACACGACATTTTCATGGTGATGTCAGTAACTTCTTGTATGACAGCCATCCGTGTCATTGAGACTGACATTTGACCAATGTTGGGCCAGCGATTGATGGGAATTCTGGGGGCGAGGCCAGGCTAATGAAGCCAGCAATGGGTCAACGCTTGATACAAATTTTCTAAGCCCACAGGGAGAGCGCCCAGGTCTTGGTACTGCTAACACTTGGGCCAACATTAGGCCTTAGTTTGCTGGGCAGAGGCCAGGCTTCTACTGGGTGAAGGCTATTTCTGAAGGACACTGGGGAGGGTACAGCTGGTGTCCCTGCTGTTCTGAGTGTAAAGCAGCCAGCCTGCTGAAACAAAGCCAATCGGCTGCTGCTGAGAAGCCGTCTGTCCTCAATGGAATCAAACCCATCTCTTGTTCTTCTTTCACCTCTGGTTTGCGTGCACTCATCTGCAGTTACTGTCCATACATGTTACAGTACAGTACTGAATTTTAGAATAGGGAAAAGATCATGCATTCTTGGTCTTGGAACAACATTAGGTTAGATTTGGATCAGCAGCTTTTGGATCAGCAAGGAGGAACACTCTCGAGCTATCTACTGTATATACCTAACTCCAACCCTAACTATTAAACACAGTTTAAATAAAAAAGAGAGCTTGATAACCATGTTGTTAGCCCTTACTCTAAATTCTGATTGGTTGTTAGGCATGTTTTTCCAGCTCCAGCAAGGATACAGGAACAGCTTTTACTTCACGGTCAATCTGGTGTATGATTGATGAATGTTGTTCTTTCGTTTTGTCATACTTGGCTAAATCGTGTTGTACTACGTACAAGGTAGGCCTCCAGGTTCCAAGACGATTGAGTAAAAATATGAATTCTGAGTAAAAATATTGATTTTCCAATCTTAAGATTGATGTTATACTCTGCGAATGTGAAAATGTGAACACAACAGAACTTGCCTTCACTGCAAGTGAAGAAAAACGTATAGTACAACATGAACTGTTTAGTCTAATCCATGAACAAATGCCACTTATGATCTGGAAACTCTGAAACAATGCATTTATTTGCCATACTCTTATTTGTATTGTTATATGTAAGTCATTTAATTTTAGAATTTTGCATTTCACAAGTCATATGTAAGCAGATGGCTGTAGTCAAATCATGTTGAAATATGAGTCCAATCAAATTGGGAGCTTGTGAATCATAATTGGATTTAATTGGGAAATCCGATTCTTAGCACTAGATGGTATAAATAAAAGGATTAAGTTTCGCTGCACCAAATCGTGGTCACTTTCAATGATATGGAGCTCACAAATCCTCTAAATTGCTCAAATGCAACTAAGAGATCAAAACCTAAAAGATATCACTGACATTATTGCAGTGTGTACAGGCAGAGCCACAGCCACCTGCAGCACACTGCATACCAATTCAAATAAACCATGATGACTGTAATTAATATTCCAGTCAGCTTAAGTGCACATTAAATTACCTATGAACTGCATCAATAATTCATGATCTTCAATTTCTATTACTGTCAAAGAAGCATAGTGTTTGGGTATGAAATCCACATGTTTTCTCCCCAAAAATGCAATTACTGCTTGCTTTGCAGGCCTAGGGGTGTGTGAGTCAGGTTATCTCAAGGTAAGAGTCGGTGTGCAGACACAAGCAATGACTTTGTACTTTGCTGATTGCTCTTTGATGAGGCCATTTGCAGAACAGCAAACATTGAGGCATTTCTCAAGAGACTGCGGCAGGTGCAGTCACAGCAGAATGCAGACTGAGAAAAACATTCATCATTCAGTTGTTCATATGGGGTTATGAGGTTACCATTAAGACCCTGAAGAACCTACGCAATTAACACTCTCCCATCATGACCACTCCCTGTCATTGGAAGAGGGTTAAATTCTACAGGGTTTCCATGGTGACACAGAAGATCAACATGTGTCACGTCACTTCACAGCCATTTGTTTCTAGCTTTGATTTCTGCAAGGAAAGAAATGAGGCACAGAATTGCATCTGTGAAATGGCAGGAAATATCAGACTTGGTGCTGTTTTTCATTCATAGATGTGAGAGTTGGACAGTGTCGCTTTGGACATCATGTGAAGAGAAAGATCATTAGGAAAAAGACATCATGGTAATGATGAATGTCAGCATTGAGTTAGACTGATACAATAACAGCAGGTCTGAGAATTGCATTATTCATGACCAGTTGTTTGACTGAAGACTGAACATCATTTAGAAGAGCTGTCCACGAGGCCGCTATCAGTCAACATTGAATCAATGGCACTTGAAGGGGTAGTTCACCCAAAAATGAAAATTCTGTCATTATTACTCACCTTCATGTCATGTTCATGTCTTTGTTCATCTTCAGGACAAAAATTAAGATATATTTGATGAAATCTAAGTTTTCTGACCCTGCATAGACAGCAGTGCAACTACCACATACAAGGCCCAGAGGGGTAGTAAGGATATTGATAAAATAGTCCATGTGACATCAGTGCTTCGTCCTTCAGTTTATGAAGTTACGAGAATGCTTTTTGTGTGCAAAGTAAACAAAAATATTGACGACTTCTCTACATTTGTCTGCTTGTTTGCTTGGGTTTTACCGAAGTTCTGAAGATGAACGAAGGTCTTACAGGTTTGGATTGACATGAGGATGAGTAATTAATGACAGATGAACTATCCCTTTAACAACAACATATTTGTGCACATTAATGGATGCTGTACAAATATCAAATATACCCTTAAATCAGTGCAGTACTTTCAGGACTTTATTGTAGTAAAGTATGTATTCTTTACAAAAAAAAAAATGAAAAGAAAAAAAAAGCATCTTCTAAAATGGCATGTTTTTTTGAAGCTGAGATTTGAATTACACATCACTTCATGCTCTGTTTACCTTTTTTATAATTAACTTTAGTTATTACATTAAACACCTCATCAAATCAAATGGTAATTGATAAAACTTTATGATATTTGGATTGTTTATTTAATTTTCGAAAACAGATGGCATACTTGGGGTAAGATTTCTTTCTAGATATGCACAGATTGCAATTTTGACCTGCCGATATTGATTTTTGCCAATTATGAAACATTCCCCCATTCTGGACTAAGTTTCAGATATTCTCTAGAAATGCATTTAAACTGCAAAATTTCAAATGCATAAAGAATTTTATAAAGAGTTTTGAATAGTTTTAAACATACAAATAAGAAATGCTATGAAAAATTCAGTGATACTTCTAAATATGAAACCATCAGTAGGTGGCGTCAAATGACTGTTTTAATCAATAAGTCATTTAGTCTTTAAGAATGGGTTTCTGAATCATTCAAAAACGTGGATTCATTCAGTAATGAAACCACTGTTTTACTCAGAGACATGCACAGTTTCCTGGGGCTTTGATTGGAATTATTTTTGGCAATGAAATTAACCAAAAACAGCCAATATTGTGTCTAAAATGTAAGTCGCTTGATTTAAAATTCTTCTTTATTGAACTACTATTGCATAAAATCAGTGTCACATTGCAGTTGTGTTGATATTCGGGGAATCATATTGGTTGTGCAATGTTGCGTACCTAAATCATATATTTTAAATGTCTTTTTTTTATACCATAGTATGCATCTATAACTTTTTGTGAGTGCTGCTGCACTCATTTGTTTTGATTTCTGCACGAGTCTGTCTTTCATACACCAACTTTATCTGCAGTGACATAAATACATTATCAGTTGCCGTAAGTGTGACGTCAAAACAGGCTGGCTCGGAATTGGCAGACTGACCGGCCGGTCATGTGGAAAACCGGCTAATTCCAGTCCCTGGCCAGTCGAACGGTGCATCTCTATATCTTTCTTTCTTTTTTTAATAATTAGTCATTCTTTATTACAGTTATATTTCAGTTGGAGCATTTTAATATTTTGAATTTCACAACCACCTCTTGCAAGCATAAACAGTCTGACATTTAATTTTCAACAAAGGGTATGAGTCATTTACCCTTCTTACTTTTTATATCTTTGTTCTTATGCAAAAAGCTGGCCTTTTGAAGTGGAGGCATTTCGCTGTGAAATTGTCGAACTGTGAGCACAGCAACAGTGGGGTCCACATAAAAGACATCAGGCGACCTGTGGGGAACCGTTATTAGCTATATCCGCAGTCCAGATCCAGGCCATTTCAAATTAATGAACATCGGACCAAATAATAGCCACTCTACACGCATGCTTCTTCAAGACGGGAGGTCACATTACTCAGAATTCATCCCATTAATTAGCACCTGCCCTTCCCTGACAGTGAGCCACCCTTGCTATTGATGGAGCTCTCTCTGGGGAAATCACAGCCTCTACACCTAGACGTTCTTCTGAGACTTTGTGTGAGCACAAACGTCTACAAGTCACCATGCCAAGACTTGCCGTGTGCACCTTCCAGCTTCCAACCTCCTGAACACGCTCCCAGGAGGGTTTCGTAAATGTCCTTGCTCGTCCTTGCCCCGTTTGCTTAGGATGTGTGAGGATGCTAATACTAGCTGAGAGGGTCATCTTAGTTGACTGCTGCCAGAACGATCGCCTGCTGACTGCATCATCGTCCACGGTAGCCAATCGCAGCCAAGGACTTAGTTATGCTGTGCCACTCTCACTGGAGGGATTCCGAAGGAAGCGCCTCGTGACGGCGCATGGTTAAACAGCCAAGAGTCCCTTTCTTTCTCCCTCCCTCTCTCTAATTCAGGACTGGATGCATGCACGATCTGGTTTTTAACAGGGATAGCGCATTACCATGCACACTACTCCCTGCAGGCTCAGCAGAGAATAGCGACAGCAGCAGCTCTCCCGCTCTCTCTCCCGCTCTCTCCACCTCTACCAGACAAGACTCCTCCTCTCCATCTCTCTGTGACTCCCTCTCTCTCTTGCATATGATCTGTACTTCACTTCCTCCCAGCTGAAGCAGGAGATAACAGCACGCTACATACAGGTAGGCACTTGTATTTCCCTCTCTGAAGTTGCAGGTGTTCAGATGTTGCTGTTTTTTTTCGAATTTGATGCGATTCTGAAAGAGACCTATACTGGGTCAGAGTAGAGCGTGCCATCATAAATGCCCGCCCCTACAGCGTGGCGTTTGTTTTCACGCCAACGCTGCTTTTGGCACCGTTTCCTTCCTCGTTCTGGCCAGCCGGGGAAGGTGGTAGTTTACTGGTTGGATGGTTCCTGTGAGAAACCCATCATCTACTGCCACGCTTAGCTGAGATCTACTTATCCAAGTAGGGGAAATGATTCACACGTTTGTATCTGGAGATTGGAGATGTGTTTTCTTATGTGTAGGTTTGTGTGTGGGAGTGTGAGTGTGGATGGACGGCTGAGGTTGGAAGGGAGGGGAGATGGAAGCTGAGATGCTGTATTCATCCCAGGGAAACTAATCCCACCACAGTTCTCCGTATCTGATAAACACTCTCTTCGTCTTTTCTCCCTCTCGCCTTCATGTGTGATGGGTTTATCTGTGCCGGTGGAGAATTATTCCACTGGAGGGAATTATTTTAGAATGGCAGATAATTCCCACAGTAAAAGAGCTTCTTTTATCCCTAGAAACCATTATTTGTTCTGCTCTGGGAATCACGCCTGCCAATGTATATTTGGAGACAGATGCTGTCTCTGTCAACCTAGAGTGGCAGCCAAAGAGAAAGTAGATTCGCCTAAGTATATATCTCAACCGTACTTGACTTTCCTTCTCAACTCAAGCTCTTCTTTTGTCTGCAAGTGCTGGATTGAGGATGGATTGCATAACAAGCTGAAATCTCTTATAGTCATTATGTTATGAAGGACTTGGTTCATTGGTGAGCTGCTGCCCACACCAACAAATGCGCCTGTCATTACCTCATATCTCTGTTGGGCAGATCAGCCGTTGCTATGCACGCCTAGTGAGAGCGAGGAGCAGGGATTGCTCGGCTATAGCCTCGGGCTTATCCAATTCAGTTGTGCAGATCCTCCTCTGGAATACATTAGTGCTTGAGGAGCTGCGGTAAAACAGTTGCTAAGTGATACCATAGGAATAGCTTCAGAAGCTCATCAAAATAGACCAACACTTCACATTAAGATGCAGGTAGTGCACTTGCTGTAGTAAGCTGTGGTTCTAATGAACTTACCAACATTGCCGTATTGACATTTTACCTTCAAAATGTTCTGTACCAAAATTATTCCGGTTTGCTGGGTGCATTGATTCAAAACAGTTAAGTCATCAATGAGTCAAAATCTGAAAACACAGTAAGTGTAAATAAACAGCAACAACACTTGTACACTTGCTGATTTTGTCACATATTTATTTATATATTTATTTTAATAAATTTATTTTTAAATAAAAAATGATAACCATGGACGAGTAAACAATGAGCACCGCCATTATAAATTGTAACTTCTGATTGGATGCTCTTCTTTTCCAGTCTCCATAAGAACCCATTCAAATAACATCCATGTGTTTTTAATGTAGGGAACGTCAACAGCTAGGTAGCCAGGTAGTGTCATCTGCAAACTCATTAAACGCTGAGGAGTGAGGCGACATTGCAAGTGATGGCTCTGGAGCCATGTGCTTTTTAAAAACACTTTAAAAGGTCTAACATGTTGATTATCAGCTCGGAATATACACTAATTTGACTAGAAACACTGGCGACTGAAAATGCAAAGCATCCTTCCGGTTAAGAGTCAGGCGTGACTTCTGACTTCCATAGACCAATTTAGTGTTTGCAAACAGTGATGGCGTTTTTTGTGGGCAGAGCCTATTTGGTGGCAAATGAAAATGGAATTAAAGAATAAAAAAGGTACATTTGAGTTTATTTTAAAATACTGCCTTCATTCTGGCAATTCCGAGATTATATCTCACAGTTTTGATAAGGAAAATCAACTTGTCATTCTCCCTTTTCCCCCCGGCTCAGAATCATGAGTTTATATCCCACACTTCCGGCTTTTTTCCTCAGAACTAACAAACCTGCTATTTATGAGTTAAATCGAGTTTTAAAGTCCAAACTAGTAGGTTAAGGACTGGTTTCACAGACAGGGTTTAGGTTAAGCCAGGATTAGGCCATGGGGGGATTACATTTTGAACAATAGGGCCCTACAATTTTTTTTTTTTCAGAAATTCTTGTGTGTTTTTCTGATAATCAAATACAGGCATTAAACATTTATTTATTTTTAAATGAAAATTAAACCCTTTTATTTGTTGCCAAACAAACAGAGTTTTTTTCTGTTATTTCTGTTATTATTATAATTTATGCATTTAATTGTTTTATTTAAATTAGCCAGAAATAGGAATACCTACATTATACTGTATTAAAGTAATACAAGACAATAATACAATACATTTCTGTTACATGTTAAACTTTTATTTTATATAGAGCCAAGCGGAATATGGAGGATTCATATTTAAACAGTCTTTTTGCGTTTTAATATTCACACACACTAGTCCATATCGCGATTCGAATTAAGTGAGAGACCTACTTTTGATTTATTAATCCAAAAATTGATGTATTCTGTGGCATCCCGTGCTGTAGAGTAAAATCCGTTTTTATAAATGGACTATGCGATCCCGTCCGCGGTGGGCCGCAATTTCTATAAATGGACTCTGCGATTTATGCTTTAAAAGTAGGGTAATCATAGCAGGTTGCGTCCATAGTCTGTCCATTTAAATGTCTGCGTTTAGCTTTTTATTCCATTGATTTTACGCGTTTCTCTCCACTTGTTACCTGTTTTTACTGCCAGCACAATGACCGCGCAGCTGCAAGTGACGTCTACTCCAAATTGGTCTATTGCAACAGTTATTATTATTTGTTTTTCTTATGGTATGGATTCCTGATTGATATTGATCTTAAATTGTTGTACAAAGGAAGTTAGTTGCTACTTTAAATCTCATCCCATCGATAATATTCTTTGTTTGAGAGAAACTGTTGACTTACGAAGTTCCATTTTCCCAAGGGCCTTAGATGTAATATCACCCCACGAAAGGTTTCCTAAAAACCACAGCAACCCAGCACGTGGATTTTACGTTTCAGGGCAATATGGGATGGCAGATGTTGGCCCAAATATGTCACGCCCCCTGCAGTTGCCAAGGGCAACGTCGTGCATTATCAGCCTTGTTAAATATCCATTAATGAGGTGAGATACAAGCCCGGTTCTGCCGAAAGGTGGAGTTAACCATCCCTTCTACTGACGCTCAGCTCTGGAAGTCTTTAATGTCAGCCTGTGAGATTAGGATCAGTCACCTGGATGATTTTTTTGTCGTTCGCCTACACACTTCCCTTGTTGAAATTGAAGGTGGAGAAATAAATGTGAGCGTGTGTGTACATACAGTATATGTGCGTGTCTACAGAGGCCAACACGCTGTTGTTAGGAGTAATAGCAGACAGAAGATAAAAATAGCGGCTCTATTATGATTTGACCTTGGACAGCTGGCTGGTTGGCTGCAGATACCTGGGCGAGGGAAGTGTACGGATCACTGACATGCTCCGTGAAGAGTCTGGGGCAGACATGATAAATGTGTGCAATAACGGAGCGGTATGTTCTCGTTGCGTTACACCGCAGCAAGCACAGACACCATATAAACAAAACTCACTGAGGGTTTGAGTAATTGAGACAGATTCGAAACCAATAATATATTATAAACATGGAATATTGAAGGTGCTCTCATCTTTTTTTTTAAGCAGTTGATCTTCAACTTACAGTCTAAGCCATAAGGAGATGTTATAATTTATATCCATTGGATTGGGTATTAAAACCTAGCAGTGTCTTTTTGAGAGTAATTGTTCAACCAGTGACTGAGATGGATAACAAAACACAAGCCTGTGTTTGTACAGGCTAGCAGCAGGGGTCATACATATCTCAAGCAGCAAGGACTTGTGGGAAATACTGGTGAATAAATATTGTTTGATGTATCAGAGAACAAGAACACTCTCAAGGTCAGCAGGAGAGCCATGAGACATTATGTTTGACAAAGTGCTTTGACCTAATAGAATATAGACCCATTTTGAAGGTCTAGTTGGAAAGCTGTCTATCTATCCACCTATAGGTGTGTGTGTGTGTGTGTGTATAAAATGTCTGTTAATAGTATGCCAAGTACCATAAATAGATTACTGCATATGAATATGCAGGTTTTTATTCTTAAATGTGACACGCATAGTCCACCACTAATGTAAATGAACTTGTATATTCCTAATGTTAGCCTAAAATATAATTTTTATCTAACAAAATATAGAAACCATATCATATATATTAATTGTGAATGCTAAATTAGTTTTATCTCTCTAGATTTCGGCTAGGGAAATACAGTAGATGCAGTTTCCTTATTGGGGCTGCTCACTATTCCACATATTGCTAAGCAACGGAGGAGAGGTCCTTAGAGAATCTAGCCAGCCTTCTGACTCCATAACACAGCCTTGGCACATGCACACATACACACACAGATGGTGGTGAACAGATCTCGTTCCATAGCGTTTGCTGTGCCTGTGTTACCATGGTGGTTACATATGCACATAGTTAGCGGAAGTGATGTAATGTCTTTATTTTTAATCAGTGCACAAGGGGGCAATCAGGTGGTGAAGCCTCACCTTGAGCCCTGATTGACTACAATGCACAGACAGTTATTGGATTCAGCTGTGGCACCCTTCCTAGCCTTCCCATAGCAGTTCAGTGCATCTGTATATTTTTTATTATGGCTGTCAACTGATTAAAATATGTCATCAAATTAATTACGTTGTATGGTGATTAACTAAGTGAATTAATCACATAGACAAAAGCGCCCAAATGACGATATTTCACAGACGTTACATTGTGGTGAAAGTTTTGAAAATATATCATATAGACATAAATCATGTTCTGTATGATTATATATGGAGTATAATCACTGGCCTACAAACTACTAAAGTTTATCTGAGGTAGACTTAGAAATCATTTACATTAATGATATTTTAACTATTTTATTTAAGTTGTTGATCCTTGTGAACAAGTATTTGGAAGAAATGTTGGACTTCTGTCATCTCTTGCAGTTTTTGACACCGTGTTGAGTTTAAACGTAAAAAAAAAGTGTCTTTTTCATTTGAATGCCTTTTTAACACAAGAACTTATCCTTTGAGAACAACTTTGCGCTCATTCTGTGCTGCCTGTTGTAATGCCATGAATTAATTCTATGTACAGTAATAGTTGTTTCATTTATTTAATATCTACTTTTTAAAATATATATATATTGTATTATGTGTAATTTCTCTAAACCAACACATTAAATTTACAGTCCTTTTTGTTTACGTATGTCCATGGTCAAGCAACACCTTGTCTTTGTCTGGTTTTAGAGGGATATGGCCTTCTTGATCGCAGTGGACCTGCACTGATAGTACTAGGATTACATGATCAATACAGACTTGATCAAAACAGAGAGGAAAAGCATTTTGGCTTTACAGAAATCCTCCTCAAGGTATTGCCTGTAGCTCGGCCACAAACATATCATAGAACATTTTATTTTATTTTATTTTATTTATTTATATATGTTTTTATTATATAATAGTGATTATTATGAGCTGGACATCAGCCAAAAATAAATAAATAAAGTAAAATAAAATAAAATAAAATAATAGTATTGGAATACGAATATGCTATTTAACAATTACACTAACCGTTAGAAATAATATTACTCCTACATATAAAAGGACTAAGGTTGGTTTAGTCTAATTCTTTGCAAACATTTGACACAACCAAAAAGCAGAGCAGTCACTCTGTATGTAAAATTAGGCCACTTCCATTAAAAAAATTTAACAAGATGAATTCATGAAGAATGTTAAAACCAGTGACAGCCAGAAATTTAAGAAGGGCTTTATAAATTATTTTTCTGCATGACTTGTCTCACTTCAATTTTAGCCACAACAATTCAGCATGAATACGCTCTAGTGACAATTAAGAATAATTGAATGCTTTCACAGAAGTCACAGCTAATAAGCATCAGCATTTCATTTGGGTGAAAACAGGGCCATGAGTCATCAATTTGCCTTTCAGGTGTCACCACCCAGAAATGGAGGGAAAATCCACAAATCACAATGCCGAATTTCCTTGTAGTTTCACATGTCATAATTTCTTCTTTTATTAAATGTACAAATATTGCTCCTAATCTGCTTCCTCGCCCCAACATCTTACAAGTGTTTTGGGAAAATTGGGGAGTGTGATTGTTGAAAGGAATTTGTTTTTTCTTTTTTCCTTGTGAGAAGGTTACGAAGGAAGTTGCCTCCCACATTTTCAGATCCTGGTATTCCTGCTACATCCTTCAAGCAGTAACTGATTTTAGCACACTATATGTGACCCTGGACCACAAAACCAGTCTTAAGTCGCTGGGGTTTATTTGTAGCAATAGCCAAAAATACACTGTATGGGTCAAAATGATAGATTTCTCTTTTATGCCAAAAATCATTAGTAAATTAAGTAAAGATCATGTTCCATGAAGATATTTTGTAAAATTCCTACTGTAAATATATCAAAACTTAATTTTTGATTAGTAATATGCATTATTAAGATCTTAATTTGGTCAACTTTAAAGACTTTTTTTTTTGCACCCTCAGATTCCACATATTCAAATTGTTGTATCTCGGCCAAATATTGTCCTATCATATCAAACCCATATCAAAGATGATGTATAGATCTCAATTTCGAAAATTTAACCTGTATGACTGGTTTTGTGGTCCAGGGTCACATATGTCACATGACATTACTACAGACATACCCATGGTCATATAGATGCCCCAGATGTGTGCTTTAGCACCCCACTGACGCCCCCTACTCCCACACCGCTGCTTGAAGGTGAGTGTGTCAGAGTCAGGGGGGATTAATTATTACTAAAGGGCAGACTCTGTCACAAAGGTGGACTGGAGGACATTTTGAATGTTTTATGAATCTAATAAGGGAGGAAAGAAGAGAGCAAGAAAAATGCTGCTGTGCTACAGTTCACTCGCTGCTCTTGTGGGAAAATTTCAGTATTCCAAAATGCATCAATGCATGCTACAATGAGCGTGTTACAGTATCTAAGGGTCGTACAGCTCTGTTTAATTTAATGATCTTTAGATAAGAGTAATTACATTTTTATGAGTACTTTTTTTTTTTTTACCTAGCATGACAATCCCTGACCAGAAATAAATACAGAATACCAAAATGAATGCTCAAATAGAAGCAGATGTAAATATAAGGGATGCTTGTAACTTGAGTTTGTCAAGATTGAAAATAAATAAATCATTTTAAAAATTGTTCACTGAAAATTTCAATAAAGGAACACTTTTGAAAGAAATGGCTCATTTGTTTGTGAAATAGGCTGTACTGGTGGCACTACATGATAGTTTTTGAGTTCAGCCTGTGAAGACAATGCAATAGAAAGACGTGTTGTCTTGACATTATTTCACAGTATGCAGTCTTTTTATCTCATCACATTCAATTCTGAAGAGCACAACTCTGGTGAATATAATTCATTTTGCTGTGGTGCTGGAGATTATGAAAAGTAGTGCAGGAAACTCTCTCTTTAACTGTAATCAGAAACATGAGTCAAACAAAAACGTGTGCGTGGGTGCATGTGATTGAAGGAGCCGTAGTTTCCCTCCAGTGTGGACTAGTTATTGCTTTTGCCCTTATAATGAACAGATCCCACTGACTTTTATTACAGTTGTGAATCTCCCCTTACTAGGCTCCACTGAGTCCACATGGGCACTCAGATTGAATTTGAACATCTTGTGATATGCTGAATCTATCTATCTATCTATCTATCTATCTATCTATCTATCTATCTATCTATCTAACTATATCTAAATCTATCTATCATCTATCTATATATCTATTTATATCTATCATATCCATCTATCTGTCTATTTATTTATCTAGCAATCTATTTAGAAATCTGTTGCTTTTTTATTTTTTAAACAATATGCTACTTACATAATATATATACTGGGCTACTCCATAGCAGTTCCTACCAGAACCAGTCTAAAGTAGTCTGAATATAAAAACTTATGGGGATAATGTAGTAATTCAGGATAAACCAAAAACACGGTTTGGAAAATGAATTCATTTTGTAAATTTTAAACACAAAAAGTTACAGACTGCAGCTTTAATAATATCCTGTTTATTATTTGATTATTAAATCTCCTGTTTAAAAATGAGAAAATAGACGTGCTATGGATGAAATGGTTTTCTGTCTTGTATTTTATTTCTTAAAATGATGGATGCAATTAAAATGTGGAGATTAGCATAAATAAGTTAATGCAACCTCTTATTTATATAAGGTACACGTAAAGCTGCTTGGTTTATATTTTTATGCTTTCCAGCATTTTAGTGTTTTATTTTTAGTAATAAATATGCATGCAAATTACAGCGAAGTGCAACAGTTACCATACAGTGTTTGGCAGTGGTCAAAAAAGATTTAAACTGTGAATTTTGAATCCCCGGCTGAATTACCTGCTGTTTTTTGACAAACACCAAGTTCGTGTGGTAATTTAATTGCCGTCCGAATCCACATGTCTGAGTTTAGGAGAAGAAATCGATTCAAAATTCAATGTTTAATACCTTTTTGACCACTGCCGTTGCACTTAGCTGTAATTTGCATGCATATTTATTTCTGATATACTGAAAACTAATTAAAAGAACAATACTTCACAACTGCTCCACCACAGCGAGTGGGAGCAGAAAGAGAAGAAAAGCACGTAAACATTTTTACGGACATCCATATTAGGGCTGGACCAGAATATTAGATTATTCGAATATTCGTTTGTTGGGTTAACATTCGATTTTCAATTTTGAGATTCGAATATCCTTGCAAAAATTCAAACAGACAGACACACAGAGATTCCTGCATTTATTAGAGAGAAGAATATGTTCAGCCCCCTCCCTCTGAAGCTTCGAATATTCGGTGTTGGTTACTACCGAAGCTTCGAAGATAAAAAATGGTATTCGGACCAACCCTACTGCAAATATATGAAACAATTACTGTCCGGATAGGGCTATTGACAGCAACGCAGCTACCACATTCAAGACCCAGAAATGAGTTGTGGTACTCTCCTGAATGCACAGCGGATACGAAATAAAGTTGTTATTTTTTTTTGTATCTACAAACAGTATTCTCGTAGCTTCATAAAATTCAGGTTGAACCACAGATGTCACATGGACAATTTTAATGATATCCTTACTACTTTTCTGGGCTTTGAACATGGTAGTTCTGTTGCTGTCTGTGCAGGGTCAGAAATCTTTTGGATATCATCAAAACTATCTTAATTTGTGCTCCAAAAATGAATGAAGGTCTTACAGGTTTGGAATGACATGAGAGTGAGTACTTAATGACAGAATTTTAATTTTTGGGTGAACTGTCCCTTTAAATAGTTCTTATCATAACAGGAGAAAGGTGCGCACACTGGCCGCCTCTTTCTAAATGCCTACCATGATCTTTCTCTCATGCAAACAGACTTGCTGTCGCTATGGTGACCAAGTCTCCTGCCCTCCGTAGCTCGTCTCCATGAAGATTTACCATGCTCATTCCCTCCGTGTGCTGATGGGCATCTAGTGTAAAATACTGCACATGACTGTCCACATTTAACTCAAGCAAACATTACAAAGGATTCGTATTCTCTATCCCTTGCAGTGCCGCATGTCACTGCCTCCTTTTTAATCTTCTATCTAAACAGTCTGGTTTTGCTTCCTGTGGTCAGTTGTGAAGTCAAGTCAGTTCTTTTTGACAGAAAACTAAATTGTTTGCGAGCTCAACGCAAGCCAATTGCTGGAATAATAATACAGTACAACGGACCCACGGCACAGCTCTCACTGTGAAAAAGTCACATCAACCGGCCTCATGCTCTGCTTCTCTCCTTTTCGGCTCCGCTTTGTTTGCTTGCTCGTTTAAGCGCCTGACGAATTTGGGGCTCCCCTGAAGGACGTACCGTTTGAAGCACCCGCGGTACTGTCTGCGCACGCTGTGTCGCGCCGAGACTAAAATGAGGCTTCCCCTAAAACATGTCCACCCAGCCCCATGTAAAAACACTCATTATCCACTCGCCTAACGGGCTGCTCTCTCCAGCGGGGAGCCAGGCCAGTCCTATTATTGGCTAATGTAATGATTTATAAAAGAGAGGCAGGCACAAAGATTATCTAATGAAGAAAATACAAGACTGCGAGAGATTATTGCCGTGCTGAGCTCCACGCTACCCATCATGATTGAATCACACTCGACAGTCTTAGATGAGTCTCTATTTTCTGTATTACAGTGACAATTTCATAAATTAACCATCATGATGGTGAGAGCTAAGCTTGTTTTGTGACTGTGAAACAAGGTTTTTGTATTGTTCTTGTCTTATTTCTCATTTTCTTGCAAGTAAGCATCTTGAGGGATTTAAGGAGTATTTTTGGGGGATTAAATGCAACTTAAATGCCTTAGAAGAATTTTGACTCGTCCTTCAGTTTGTGTAGATGAATGAAAACATGTTACCAGCACTTACGATGACAGGTTTAAATGGTTTAAGTGCAGAAATGTGATGCTTCAGTAATAAATGTTTGCTGTTTGTCCTGGAAAGTTGTCTTTTAGATTGTAGACTTTTCTAGGTGGAAGTACTGTCCATTATTGTCAGAATTCTGGTGAAGTTTATAACATACCCAAGATTTTAAATGTTTTTTTTAAAGAAGTCTCTTCTGCTCACCAAACCTGCAATAGCAGTATTTGATCCAAAGTACAGCAAAAACAGTAAAATTTAGAAATAGTTTTACCATTCTGTGATCAAAGCTAATTTTTCAGCATCATTACTCCAGTCTTCAGTGTCACATGATCCTTCAGAAACCATTATAATATGATTTATATGATTTATTATTATATCAATATTTAAAACAGTTGAGTACATTTTTTTCAGGATTTTTTGATGAATAATAAGATCCATAGATCAGCATTTATCTGAAATAAAATCTTTTGTAGCATTACATGCTATACCATTCAAAAACTTGAAGTATTATTTATTTATTTATTTATTTACTTTACTAAAATGTATTTACTAATGTATGCTGTCTAAACCATGGAAAATGTGTGGAAGCTGCTTAATCATATAGGGAAGGGTTTAGTAAGCAGGAAAGGGCATTATATTTTGACAAACTAAAGTTAAAGGTGCAATAGGTGATTGTCTTCAGAAACATTTTTTGTTATGCTGGATGAAAGTGTCCTCACAGCCCGATAGCAATCATTAAGTTAAGTGGTCCATATGCATTTATATGTATTTATATATTCTGTGGAAGATGTAGGACCAAGAGATGTTTGTCCAATCAAAATGTTTGTTCTGGAAAGGTAAAGAGATGGCTCGCTCTACCGGCATCTGTCTCTCTTTATTTTATTTATTTCCTTTCTGTTTGTGACCTGAGTTGGATGCAAGCTTGTGTACATTTTTCCTCGCTCGTTCCTCATATATGTGGACGAGTGTGTCGACACGTGAGGCGTTCTATTAAACTCGGGGAAAATACGCCGTCTTCTCATCTCCTCTGCATCATTAGCACCTCATAGTTTTCCTATTCTGGGCTATTGAACATTTCAACTCGGTCTTACAATGTAGTAAGTTTGTGGTCATCTAGTCTGTGTGTGTAGATGCGTTTGGGAGGCGTGGATGGCGAATTGCAGGGAGGGTGAGATGTTCGCTTTCAGGGCTATCAGGCTAAAGTTAGCATTCTTCAAGATCTCCTATTGTACCTTTAATACAGGCCTCAGAGATACATTCATCTAAACTCCTACCCCCAATTTATTATTTAGGAGTTTCTTCCAATATTTCTTGCTTTTTACAGACTAAATATAATAATAATGTAATATTTCCACACAATTTACATTTTGAAATATGAACGCAGTGCAGTGAATGTACGAGTTGCACGGACCATAGGGCAGAATATATTGTTGAGCCCTGTAATAGGTGGTAAATATCCGTATGATCTGCCTCCTTTGTTGCGGACTGACGATCCGACAGTTCTTCCTTATATTTCTCATCCTGACAGTGAATTACTTTTGTTTCTTTGTATTTTTCGCCAAGCCCATACACAAGTTACATTCGGTTCAGTGGCATTATTTTCGTTCATTGCCTCCACAATGGCTGACTTCCGGATTGATGATGTAACGTGAAAACACTCTATTGTTTTGGTTTTAGGACAACTTTGATGAAAGGTTTTGATCCACTTCAAATGTTGACTGCTGTATGTGGTTTCTAGGTATTTGTATGAAAAACAGTAGCATTTAATACATGTCTACATTAATAATTTAATAAAATTCTATATGAATATCCCACATTTCTGACACGATACCATGGTGTAGTTTTGTTACTACAGTAAATCACTGGTAAATAATGGCGATTTGTAGACTGAAAAGCCCTGACTATATTGTTGTGCACATTATTTCTCCTGTTAATCAGCGCTGTTTCATCTGCCTTTAAACTAGCTTAAATCATTGAGTCATTTGTGTTCTTCGCTGAATTCAAGCTCTTCACACTGGATCTCACAGTGCTGTTTAGTGATCACGTAACTGAGACTCATCAGCGAGTAAATGCATCTGCTCTAGTAAACTCGCGGTGCGCTGCCATTTACGTTGAGTGGATAAATGGTCCATGTGGTGCGCTTCAAGTAAGTAGAACTGTTTTGTTCAGCTTTTGTCGCATAAACATTACATCGAACATTTATCCAACTTATGTTATCGTTTTATCAAGGAAAATTATATCATGATAATTATTGTTATCGTTTTATTTCCCAGCCCTAGCTACACATACTCTATAAGTGTTACGGTTGAATTGTTGAAACCAGGGTTATAGCTGCCTTATTAAAATGTTTATTTGTGGGTGCACATTTGCCTGCTGGGCTTTCATTTGTAAGTACATTAGTGCGAAGCATTTTCATTTTTATGACCCGAGGAATGGTTCAAAATCATTATCTGTGGTTCTTGAAAGCATAATGCATGTCAATAGAGCTTAACTTGTATTTAATCCAGATATTGTCTTTAACCCTCTGGCCCTCTTTGACCGATTTTATATTTTGAAATTTTAAAAATCGAAGCTTCATTGGAATGAGATAACATTTCGTGACTTTTGTCACATTAGCAATGTGAACACACAAAAACATCACATGATTCAAATATGTTAAAGGGCCAAAACAAAGTCACACTTGCCTTCTTTGTGGTCAAAAATGACCGACATAGGAAATGAATGGGAAATTTGGAAAATTATGAAAACTCTAAGAATCTTTTGATGGTAAAAACTACAAATCAGCCACTGTGCAGAAAAAAAGTGTACAGCAATGAAGGCGTGACACTTGAAAATATCAAGAGTGCAAAACTGACACCCACGCGCACACAGAAATGAACTGGTAAGGCTGCAACAGAGCAAATTGTGAGTATATGTGAAATTAAATGAATACATGGAAAGAAAATACTCTTTCTCACTCCCACACGCACACACACCCACGTGCGCACACACACACACACACACACACACACACAAACACAGAGAGATGAACTGAAAAATTCTTTCCATGCTTCCCTTTCTAACTAAATTTTAATGTCTGATTGTAATCATAATGCAAAACCTGATATTTATCCAAAAAACAAAAATATCTAAAATCTGAAAGAGGTGAACTTTTAGAATGTCTAAATATATTTCTAAATGCAAAACCTAATAAAATGAAGAAACTATGAAAACAATGGGAATCAAATCTTGCTATACTAGAGGTTACACAACTTTTATTTTTTAATGCCACCAGATGGCACAATTCTCAGTTAAAAAAAAATGTATTTTAAATGCTTTCACTCTATTTTAATATGAAATGTTGCAGTTATCGAGAAATAATAATAAAAAAATGAAATACAAAAAAAAAAAAATAATTCCAATGGAAAAAATATCTCCTTAAAACTGTATAAATATTGCATAGTATCATAAAATCTCCTCAAAATTCTAAATAATAATCATCAATATTATTGAACAAAAATGCATTACACTGATTTTCCTGAGGAAAAAATAAAGTAGTGGGCCAGAGGGTTAAATCTGATGTTAAAGTCAGCATGAGATGTAAATTCCGTTCTTTATGTTTTCTAAAATCCCTGATCTAAATGTGAACAATTCATCCATGCATGAATTTCTTTATTGACCTTGTAATTTATTAACAATAATTTGATCTTCCAATGGAATGACAGACTGCAGTCTTCTCCATTCATTTATTCAGCATTAACACCTGGATTTTTTTTTAATTGGTCTACTGTGGTTACTTTGAGTACCAGGGTGAAGTAGTGGTGTACTGTAAGTGTTTTCCTTATATTATGGTGCATAAACAAACAAAGGAAGAAATTATTTGCCGCAACAAAGTTAATGAAAGTTGGAATGTCGGCAGACCTTTAGTAGGACCAACTGTGTCACCTTCAGTACAGATGGCAAAAATAGAACCCACTGAAACCTGACAGTCAATGCTTTTCTGGAGACATAGGGGAATCCTCTCTGAAGTTTCTGTATCAGTGAATAAATCTCTTCAGTTTTGACAAGGCACAAACATTAGAGGAAGTCAAAATAGACATGCCAGGTAGATATGGGTTTGTTCCAAGAGTTGTGTGCGTTTGCTGGATGGATGCGTCATGAGATGCCAAAATGAGAGTAGATGGTCGTGCAATTTTTCTCTTTCTGCTTGAGTTTACTGAGGCATATGGCAAGAAAATTGAGAGTGGAAGAGAAAGGTTGATGGAGACAGCGAGAATGAGAGGTCAGGTTGTGATCTCAGCAGGACCGACTGCTTTCTGTTCCTTGCTCTCTTGTGTCCCAGCATGGGGTACATAGTCACACATACACACAAAAACACGAACAGTGTCGTGTTTTTCAGTGAATTAGGCACAACAGTCCCTCATATACTTCGTCCACATGATAAAGACAATCACTTTTGGTAACCTTAATTAGTTATGCAGATTAGACCATGATATACTCGCCAACTGAGTTACCGTTGCGCTGAACTTAATGAAAAACATGTTAATTACAAATGCATGAATCCTAAACCTGAAATCATTAATGAATATTATGCTTATCATATATTCAAATGAATACAAGCCTTGCAGCCAGAGATGATGAACATGGATCTAACAGATGTTTCATGTAATCCACGTGAGGGGTGGTAAATGGCATGATAGATTTGCTTTTGTTTGTAATGAAGGAACTTGCATATGAGACGTGACGACGTGAAGATAAATCGGGAGGATGCTGAGAGATTTGTCAGGAAGAATGGGGTAAGTGGTTGCTTATTTAATCTTAGTGTTGTAAATGATGGGATCCCATGAACAGAACTCTCTTGAACTTTCTTGAAAAACTTCATTAACACAAGTTGCGCATTCATCAGGACAGTCACTGAGCTGATGCTCAAGGGAAATATCATCTGTCATTGCAGCACTTGTTCATTTAATTTCATATTGTGGAGGTTTCATTCGTGCTTTGCGCCTGTAGTGCTTGCTGAATGCTTATCTACCTCAGCCGTCAACCCCGTAAGAGACCAAGATCGATCTTTTGGAGCATAAAGGATGAAGAATAGACAATCCAACGGATATGATTATACTATATCAGTTCTTTTTTGCAAAACTACATCAATAACTCCAAGGTTATTGGCATGAGGAGTAATAGGTGTGCGAATGTGAGAAGAGGTTGAGGGAGAGAGACTGCATTCATGATAAATGTAGGGCGGGACATAAACACCAGGACACGGTGTCCCTTGGTCTCTGGTGATAAGCGCTGTGTTAAAGGGCCACTCGTGTGCGAAGCAGGAATTTCAATCTGTTTCCATTTTGCGGACTAGTCAAGGACAGCTTCAATGTCATGAGAAACCCACCACGCTGAGCCCCACTCACCGATTACCAGGCTCTTCAATCAATAGCCTTGCGTCTGCTGTCTGCTGTTGTACACATATTTCCACATGTGAACACATATAGCATGTATAAAGCTTTCGAAAGTAAAGCTAAACTTAGTTTAATACACAATAGGACATTGGTTCACAGGACATTGTGATCTGCTTCTGTTATCAAAAACAAACATGCAAGATGCATTCAAATTTAGATGCATTGCAGATCACCTTGAGCTGTCCATAATGAGGTTATTAGTTTCACTGTCAGAAAATATATGCAAAAATAATACTTATAGGGGTGCAACAACTTGTCTTTGGGACAGTGTCCTTAATGGAACAACTTTGTATCTTATCTTCCCCCTGAAAGGTTCTGCAAAAAGGATCTTTGCAGAATCTGCAAAATGGTAATTATTTTACCAAAATAGGAGGGATAAATGAATAAGAATAATAAGAATAAGATATTTCACATAAAAGACCTTTACATATTGTCCACAAGAGAAAATAGTTGAATTTACAAAAATGACCCTGTTCAAAGGTTTACACACTGTACACTTGATTCTTAATACTGTGTCGTTACCTGAATGATCCACAGCTGTTTTCTTTTGTGAGAGTTGTTCATAAGTCCCTTGTTTGTCATGAAAAGTTAAACTGCTTGCAGTTCTACACTAATGATTTTTCTGAAGTACAGCAGGCAGTTAATTGTTCAGGACAAGCAAGGGACTCATGAACAACTATTACTAAACCAAAAAAGCACACAGCTGTGAATCATTCAGGTAACAACACAGTATTAAGAATTAAACGTATGTACTGTAATCTTTTAAATGGGGTTACGCTATTATTTTCTCTTGTGGACTATATGTAAATGTCTTCTATGTGAAATATCTTATTCAGGTCAGTACTAAATAAAAAATAATATGCATTTTGTGTGACCCCTCTTATTTTGGTCAAATAATTAACAATTTGCAGATTCTGCAAGGTGTGTGTAAACTTTTGACCTCAACTCTATGTACCCTTAAGGTACTGCTATGAACTTTTTAGTGGTAAATAACCATTGTTGTGCTTTTTTGTGTAGTGTTTGTACACTGAATACTCCTACTTCAGGTAAACAATTACTGGAAAGATCCAGTGTATGCTGGATGCTGCAGTGGAGGACTGCTGCCACTAGATACTGCTCCTACCTGACAACTGAAACTCTTCTCTCTCATGACACACAGGTTGGCACCCGACAGTCAGGCGACATGGCACATATGCGCTGCATTCAGAAGGGCTGAGGGAAATCAGTGGTTGTAGGTTTAAATTAATATTAGATGGGTAATTTAAAGCTGAGATGCAGAGGAAATGTGTCTTATACAGGTGATTGATCATGTAAAATAAAACCTATACCATTTGTTAATACAGAGAGAGTTTTGATGGTATATTTGTTTGGTGGGGCTACTGTGATCAATATTTCACCACCCCCATCTGAAAACTGCGATTTTTCTGAGTCTAGCCCATTCTCTTGTACACTCTTTCTCTGATCCAGTGGATTTCAACTTTGCCCACTGTCTCCAAATTGCCTCAGGTTGGGCAGCTGCTATGATGTCAGGGTTTTTTGGATGATATCAAAGATTTTCTAAAATCTGGTGGTGTAACATAAGGTGCTACATGTCAAGTATAGATGCTTGCAGCATTATTGACAAAACATCCCCACTGGTTTCAGCATGTCAGACTTCATATAGTATTGTGTAGCCAGACTTTTGACTGTGGCAAGTCTGGTCCATACTGGAGCTTATTCTGGCCTGCTTAGATATGAAGAGATTGTCTGATAAACATGTAATCTGTCTAACCACGATTTCTTTTAGGGATGCACAATATTATCAGAACGTTATTGGAATTGGGCAATAATGGCTTAAAATGTAAACATCTGCATTATGCAAATTTATGCCGATATGCCTTGCTGATAAGACGAATAACTCGCATGTGCTCAGAGTGTGCTAGCGATAAGATCACGTCAGATGTATGGGTCATTCTTGGAGTGAACTTTTGCCTAAATTGCGATTAGATTCACTGTTTTGGATCACTGCGTTTAATCTGATAATGCACTGCAAAATGACGCATCCGGCAGCAACAGCATCCCCCGGGTCCTAATTCCAATGCAGTAGGTTTACAGTTTTATTTACTTAGGGGGCGTTTTTGACCTACTTGTATTAAAAAATTCAAGTAAAATACACAAATAAAATTAAGAATGTGTTTCTGATTAAATAAAGCAATAATTAATTAAATTAATAAAATCGCAATTATCTTTTGATGTAAAGGTCAGATCTGGCTTCCGGTTTAGTCCACATCCAGCTAATTTTACCTATACAAAATAGCTTGTTTTGCTGTTTGTTTTGTTAAATCTTCAAATAAAATGGTAGGGTCACCACTGCATCTGCCTGGGAAAAAAATACAGTGTTTGATTTATAATCATTTTATAGTTATTTCAAAGCTTTCAATGTACTATCTTTATAAAAGAACTTTATTTTATTATTATTATTTAATTTTAATGAGTATTTTGTGTTAGAAACTAACCAAAAATAACTGTGTTAAAAAAAAAAAAAAAAAAATGTGTGAAAAACTAACCAAAATAATTTGTTTATAATCTCTACAGAGGAGATAATTGGTGTTTTCAAACAAAAGGAAATATATCGGCATCAGCTGTCAGACAAAATGAGTTGAAAAATGTCAGCATAACAGATATCAGCAAAATCCTATATTGTGTATCCATAATTTTGTTGTAATGTGATGTTTAAGTCTGGTTTATCTGAAAGAGTTTTTATCACAATAGACTGGTGTGAAGGCAATTAATTATAATAATTAAATAAAATAATTCTGTTACAGTCTCGTGAAATGATTGTACAGGAAGTACCAAAAAATACTGTCTAAAAGTAAAAAGTGCATATCGTTATATCATTGCACATATTTACACTACCGAGAGTTTTTTTTTTTTTTTTTAATGGAAATAAATGGAGTTTTTGAAAGAAATGTTAAAAATACTTAAAAATAAAATTCTAAAGTGACAGTAAAGATGTTTCTGTTACATATTATTTTACTTTCAGATGCTTTTCTTTTATTAAGGAATCCTACAAACATGTATCACGCAAATATATTCCAATAAAAATATTAAGCAGCACAACCATTTTCAACACTGACAATGATTAGAAATATTGTTTGAGCACAAAATCAGCATATTAGAATGATTTCTGAAAGATCATGTGACGCTAGCTATTTTTCTATCACCTTGTTTTTATGCGCATCTTGAAGTGTTGTATCAGAAACAAGTGATGGAAATGGAAAAAAGAAAATCCCTTAATTCACAAAAAAGATTTTACACTTACTTGAGGTGGTTTTTGAATTGTGTGAAAAAGGGTTAATGTGAATAATGGGAGATGGAAATGCATTTTGCAAATAAATTCCTCCATGCGCACCAAAAAAGTCATGTGACTTTGTGCTATGGGATAGGATAACTTACTAACCAGCAGACCGATCTTATTGCACAGCATCTGAAATGTTGTTATGGTCATTCTGAAATGCCTGCGCTAAATCTGGCGTCAAAGCATTTCTGTATAATTGCCTCCTAGAACTGTCTTACACGTCTATGTTCCCAAAAACCTCCTGCAAGCCATATGCTGTATGGAAGTTATTGTATTCAGTGGCTTCTCCTACTTTTCTTTGTTGAAGTTTGGTTCCAGTTTATCAGGAAATTATGATTTTGTTCTCTTTGATGTGTTGGATGGAAACAGTGCTTATTCGCAAATGTTTTATGCAACTTTGCATGAAAACTGACTTACTGAAGACTGGTGTAATGACAACTGAAAATTATTTGCCATGACTGGAATAATTTACATTTTGAAATGTTTTCAAATAGATTAGATATTAGAATAGAAATGAGTTTTTACTGTATCAAATAAATGTAGCCTTGGTGAACATAAAGGAATTGTAAAATACTTCTACGGTAGAGTAACTCAGAAAACAAAACAAAAAAGTCTACTTTCCATCGGCCAGTCAGATTGAAGCTTCCAAGATGGAGGAAGTACTTTCACATTTGTGATTAATATGCTTCATGCGGACTGTGAGTAGCAGTCCTCACAGCAAGAGCTCAGCGTATGAGCAGTCTCTCTTCAGTTCGTGCTTTATCTCCTCTCCTTCTCTGTATGACAGTGAGGCTCAGGTTTGACCTCACTCTCATCTTGTTGTCTCTCTATATTGCATCTGTCTCATTTTCCTTCCTGTCTCCATTTCTCTGTATCCCACTGTCTTCAGTTGTCATGTAATCAGTTTTACACCAAAATGCATCGCTCTGATTCTTATGCAGGCCCCTCTTGCACATAGCCATCGGCATGTTATGCAGCCTTTGTCTTTCATCTAATTTACAGGGACACCCACAAAACAAATGGATGAGCTGAGGGAGGGGATGTTGTCAGACCGGAGACATTGTTCCACTCATTTATCGTCTCTTCTTGTTGCCGTTGGTTGCAATAGCATCGTGGGTAATGCCAGACTGCTTCGGCAAACATCCTTTGACGTTTATTTGATAAAGTGTGTTTGTTCCAGCTGCTGTTAGATCTGAGCCCGGGGACAGAGTGGAGACAAACGTTTGGTAACTGCCATCCATGCAGCGAATTTCTCTAGGCCTGGAGCTGTGGCTTGAGACAGGCGGAGTCATCTGGGGGAAAAAAAAATCTAAATCCTATATTTTCAAAAACACTTTGTATTACTGGCTTGCTTAAATTCATTTATTCTTTATATATATATATATTTAAAATGTATGCAACAAGATCCATCTCATACTGCTAAAGCCCCCTTAACTTAGATATGGATGAAAGTTAAGACCTATAACAAATCACCTTTTTTTCACATTTGGTCTCAGCATTACATGTGGTAGTGCTGTGTGTCATGCTGACAGTGTCAGAAGGTGCCGTCTAAATGGTGTCAGGGTGGAGGTGGCACTAGGAGGTGTCTGCTCTTAATCATGGAAGTTTGACGTCAGTCTGGGGGTAATGAACACCCAGTGGTGACAAGATGGTGCTAGTTACACCATCGTGTTATTCATACCCTTTAAAATACTCTGACTCATAACAGATCTGTGAGGGTCATATCTGAGTTTAAAGGGGTGGCAGTTTGTGGCCCTAAGGCCTATGTGGAACATCTGGACATTTTCTTTGTTTGCTTTTTACACAAGAGTGACTGTGTATTTTCAAATTAATTAAACTTAATGATTAGTCTGATTCTAATTAGTCTGTGTGCACATTCAGTCAATATTTTAACATTCAGTTTATAGATAATGATATCTAGTTACTATAAATTAGCCAGAAATTTTGAGTTTTTTTTATATTAAATTAAATTTCATATCAATATAAAGCAGCTCATAATGATGGGTATGTGCCTTAGTGTTTTTTTGTGTTGCTCATGTGGGGAAAATTGAAGTTGAAAAATTGAAGTCTTTTTGTAATTTCCCAAACTTCTGTCTGATATTTCTTTAAAAAATGTTAACAAAAAAAGTTTAAAAATAAAATAATAATCCACACCCATATACTAAAATGTATTTGAAACACATTTATTTTGTGCTAAATATACTACATATATGTTTACATATTCATGTGCTTAAAAAAACCCTGCATTTATACTTTTGGTATGCTAAATTGATATACTTAAAGCCTGCTAAATTGAAACAGCTGATATTGTGCGTGATGCACTGTAATTGTGTGGAAGTAGAGCTGAAGTCCAACAAAAGATATACTTCAGTTTATTTGATTGTGCTAAAGTGGAACTATTGCAAGTATACTTCAATTACACTTTAAATATCTTGCATTTAAAGATCATACAATACACATATTAATTGTGATATGAAAACACATTGCAGGCATAATATAAAAAAATGTGCATTGTAAAATAAAGAAATACTCCAAGTAAAGTGTTAAGTCTAAGTGGTATGTCCATAAATATGTTAGTGTATTGTAAGTATACTTAGCATGAAATAAATTTATTTTTAATAAACTATGGCATAGTTTTTTTCTTTCTTTGTGAGTATTCAGTGGGGTGAAGAATTTATGAAGGCAGAAATAGTGTTTCTACAAAAATGTGTGTGTATACATGACCATAAAGACATATAGAGAGCTTAATATCACTTTTAATGTTGAAGTCTGCTGCTACTTAGGAAGCTCTGACAGCTGCCTCTAAAGCTACAGTAGTCTTGTCATAGAGGTCACACTTAAGCAGTGAAATTCAGCACCTGCCTTGTGGACAGCTCCCTTTGAAACAGACAGCCAGCTCATGTTACAAACCAGTGAGAGGGAAAATAGTAAAGTCATACACTGTTCCCGATATCACACACACACACACACACACACACACACACACACACACATGTTGTGTTTCTGTGTTTTATGGGGACATTCCATAGGCTTAATGTTTTTTATACTATACAAACCGTATTTTCTATCGCCCTACACCTAAATCTAGCCCTCACAGGAGAGCGAGCACACTTTTACTTTCTCAGAAAAACTCATTCTGCATGATTTATAAGCCTAAGACCTAAAAAATGTCCTGACATTTGGTCCCCATAACGTGATAAATACCAGGTACACACAAATACACACACATACATATATACTGAAAATAGAGTACTTCTTCTTTTCTCTAATTTTTCCATCTAAATTTCAGTCATTTTAATCATTAATTTTAAACTTTTTAGTTTGTTCTGTGATCTCTCTCTTTATCTCTCTCTCTCTTATATAAAAAGACAGAGAAGAGAGATGAAAAACTAACAACAAAAAAAACTAAAATGAATGATTAAACTTACTAAAAATTCGGGAAAAGAAAAAATGCTCTTTTTCAGTAGCAACAATATTATTCTAGTGTCATTTTCTAATCAGATAATCTAACATGAGCATATGTTTATTTTTGTGCGTTTGCATCTGTACTGTTTTTTTTCTGCGTGAATCACCACAACCCTCGTTGTGGTCACGGCAAAACAGTCGTGCAAACGGCCCACACGCCAGCATATGCATAGATCAAACACAGACACACCTGTTCCAACAAGCTGTCAGTTTACACGTGTTCTTTGTGCTTTGAGACACAAACCGCTCGGGGTGGGGGGAAAAAAACCTAGGAAACCATGTTGTCGTGGCATTAGCAGCGTTGAGTATCATAGTGCAATCGTTGATAGATTTTGGGTCATACGGTCACTGCGTGTTTGGGGTTTAAGGTCACTTAAACCCCAGTTTTGCAGTACGATACTGGATCAGTAACACTCAATTAGATTTTCTACAGAGTTTTTGTTTTGTTCAAACTTCCACAGTCCTCCTTGACTGTGTTAAAGTGAGTGCCCGAGGGTAGACAGTTCCATTAGAGCAGATGTCAAACCGCTCACCTGCTCTTGTATTGCTGGCTATCTGTCTCTTATGTCAGTGACACAAAGAGGCAGTAAACTGTGCAGCAACTTGATGACTGTTCAGTCAATAATGGCTCTTTTAGCTTTTCATCCACTAAGCAAGGAAAGCTCTCTGTTTCACACCATCATCCTTTTTTAATGCCGGCAGCTGTTCAAAGCATCTCTAGCTATTCGGACTTCACTTGACTTAATGGGATTTGACCACGGATGGCAGCGTTTTGTGGTGTCGCTCGTCCTGTTCTTCCATTTAAATGAAGTGCCTGATGGATGTAAAATCTGGTTTTATTCAAACAACTTTGAGATTTTTGCATCTCTTTGATCCTTGCCACATTGTGATTGCTGTATTCTAATAAGCAGTCACATAGAAGCTAAAATCGAGAGAGGCGAATTTAAATGATAAGGTTCAAAAGGAAAGGAAACCACTCATACCCAGTATTCACCATAGCATTGTGATTGCACTTCCACTGAGCTATATTTTTCCACTATTTTTGACCTTAGTAAAAGGCAGTGCCATCACTCACAGAATACAGAGCTGCCAGAAATGTCAGAATTTACATCAAAGAGACATGGAGTCAACAAATGTGACTGTGTGTGTGTATATAGAGTGATACCTCAGAGACCTTTTTTCCCCTTCCTTCACTTCCTCATGTCTAAAGGCAAGATGTGCATATTTATACAGCCACTGTCATGGCTGATAGATTTATAATGCCTCTTGCTTTCTAAAACAATGGCTCGCCATCAGCTTTATATTAAACACTGGCTCTGTTCTGAATCTCGTAAGGCTTCAAAAAATGTCTTCAAACTGAAATGAAACCATAAACTTTAAAAATGTTCAAGGTAGGAATCAAAATAGTATGGGAATTGGTGAGCTTGTCGTAGTGGAGCCTGGGATCGCATTATCTGCAAAGGATACATGTCGTTTCACCAAGGCGATTACTCACTAAAAACTCCAACAGATCATGTTTTCAGGCCATTTTAGGTGTTATTTTGATGTAACAAAGTGGTTATATCTAAACGTGTGAGTTGTTTACTTACTTTTTGAAATTAATCTTCCCATTAACACCATTATATTGTTCATTCAAACTCATCTGCGAATGTGGAGTTGGGATTTATCGCTTAAACCAATCACGGGTGAACATAACCAGTCATATCCAATCATATCACAATGAAGGCATTGCCTCCTCTCATGTGACTTTTCCGCATTCATTCTCAATTACCCCCTACCAAACCAACCGGACACTTCAGGGGGTCTGTTAAAACTCATACTCCCGCTGTAACTTTACCTGCTGGTGTTGCTTCACAATGTTTCTTTAAAAAACAAAAAACAACAAAAAAAAAACAAGTGATTTATACACTTTAATTTTATATTTTGGATATTGGTGTTGTTGTTTTATATTATCCAATATTTTGAGGAGGTGCTGCCTCCCTTGCCTCTTTGAAGTAAACACCCCTGAGATGCAAGCTGCACACTGATTGTAGGCAGCTCATAAACGTTTGCAGTTAAAGTGTGTGCTAGCATTAGCAAACACCCGATTGTGCTTTTACAGTGTCAAAAACAAGTTTTTTGCACTGTATCATTATGCATAGCTTTACAGACGCCATGGGGCAAATCATTGAATTCTTGACTAATAGATTGTGTCACAGGGCATCAATAGGTGTCCATATTTTTGTATTGTCTGAGTGTTTGTCCATATCCCCTGTGTCAGGCTTATCAATTTGGAGTGAGCTTTGTCCGTTGAGCTGGAGGGAATGACCTTTCACAACGCGCTACATGCAGATTAGCGTGCTTTGCTCTGCCACTGAGAATCATTTGCACATTGTAATAAACCGCAGGCTTGCCTTTGAAAATTAATTAAACCTACAAATCTGAAAGCCCTGAAGTGAACAGAGACCAAAGCTGAAACTGTCCACCCAAAATCTCTTTGTTCTCCCAAATAAAACACAGAGGTAAATTTGCATAACAGTTGTTGTTGGTGAGCTGCCAGAGAGCAGTCACATTGGCCTGAACGTGCTCGTTCAAAATGGCAAACAATGGCGTGAGCAGAGAAAAGCGGCGATGTGGCGTGAAATGCGGGACAGGGCATTGGTTTTGGACAGCTTTTGAGGTGAGGCGATTGTGTACTTTTAACATGCCGTAAAATTATGTCCTCGTCTTGAGTCGGCAGCTAGCCTTCAGGTGAGAGAACAAGTCCGCGACGTATTCATTAAACCCTAAAATATGAAATCACAGCCATTTAATGGCACTTTGCACCTTTAGCCCTCATGATTTGAATGCATGCTGCATAAATAATTCATAATTCCTTAGTAATGGCAAAGCGCCAGAGTTGGAGTAACCCCTGATAGTGTAATGTACTGAGGTTTCTTTTAACACTGTGGCTTTACCGCCAGTCACCTTAATGACTTACCCCAGTCTTCACAGAACACCCTAGACTTCCTATTTTCAGGGCAGGATGGCATTTAAGTCCCAGTAATGAGTCTCCTCTGAACATGAAAGAAAACCAGCCTTTGCATTTACTCACTTAAGTGTCTTGAATATGTGGAGAGGGCTATCTGTTAACCTGGCTATTTATGTCAATGGTTGTCGCTCAGCTGGCACAGGACTCTTATGAAGTATGCAGTTTAAAATCTACCGTCTTTGCTCATGGGTGCTCAATTCTGCAGCCAGATATTACTTTATTTATGAGCCAGTCACCATAAATGCCATTTGATTAATGTAGTTATGACAAGAATGATAGTCTGATGGGACCACATTATTGTGGACAAGCCATCAGGTTCTATAGGAATAGATATAGGGCCCTATGATTTTTCTTGTGAGGAAAACAAATTGTCAAATCAAATACAAACAAGACAGAAATATATTACTTATTGTAATATATTGTGTACTTATTGTGTGTACTACTACTAATAATACAATTATAATTACAAATATTTTTAAAGGAATATTTACGAGAAAAATGATTTATTAGAATTTATTTACCAGAAAAAAGGGGGGAATGGGGGAATCATAGGGCCTTCAAATTGTAATTTTTGTTAAACTCTTAATAAATTGCTGTTAAATTGTGTACGTTTCAATATTTCAGTTCATTGGTTTCTGATTATTATTTTTATTTCAGATTAGATTTAGATTATTATTATATTTTAAAATTGAACCATTAAAACAAAGTCTGGAATCCATCTGAGATTAAAACAAAATGGAATCCAGAAAAATGAAAACAGAAAAAAAAACAGAATTTGAAAATTAATTTCATGATTTCAATTCATTAGACATGATTTTTGATTAATATATATATATATATTAATTAAACCACTAAAACAGACTCTAGAGAAATAAAAAAAAAAAACGTAATCCAGAAAAGTAATGGAAATCAGAATTTGGTAAAAAAAAAAAAAAAAAAAAAGCAAACATATAAAAAAGAAAAAAATGTGGATTTCATACGGATGTATGATGGATGGATTTCAGTGTGCACATTTCACAATTTCAATTAATAAGACATGGTTTTTGATTAATATCATTATTATTATTATTATTATTATTATTATTATTATTATTATATTTTTTAAATGTAACCATTAAAAGTAAAAAAATTAAAATAGAAAAAAAAACAGAATCCATAAAATTAATGGAAAACTTAGAATTTGGTAAAAAATTAAATTTTTGTTAAACTTTTAATAAACTGCTGTTAAATGGTGCATGTTTCTTGATTTAAATTAATTAGACATGGTTTTTGATTAATATTTTAAATTTAACCATTAAAATAGAGTCTAGAAAAATTAAAATGAAAAAAACAAACAAACAAACAAAAAAAACTAATGGAATCCAGAAAAATTTAATCAGGAAAAAATAAAACAGATTTCATAGAGCCCTATATGTATGTTGCTTGTTTTTGAATGGCTGTCAGTGGGGAAAGATGCTTTTTGCATCCAGATGGTGGACAGTGCTAACAAGCCACACTTTGACCCCTTTTGACCACCCAGATGCTGTTGTCAAATTGTCGCTTTTCAGGTCTCTATTTAGTCTGAACAGCGAAGAGTAACAGAGATAGACTGTAAAAATGAATTGCATCCTGAAAATTACTTTCCAGTGATTGTAGAATAATTGTCTAAATTCACAAAGACAAGTGCTGCCAAAATGAAAAAAGATGATAGAAAGTGCATTAGCAGTGGACAATCCTCTGTTTTGTGATGAGTCGTAGTTAAAAGCATGTTTTTGTTTGCTTTTTCTGTTGATGAAACGATGTCAGAGAAGCCATTGAGTGTCCCATGCTGGCCTTTCATCTTCTTTCAGACAAGTCTGAGTGCTCTAGATATGCTCACAGATCACAGGACCTCTCATGATTTCCCCAAAAACTGTGTAAACTATTCCGCTAATATCAAAATCCAATCGGTTCTTTCAAAGCTTCCATTCTGAAGTACAAAAATCTCATTGCCCCAAGCTGCCGACACAAAGAAGCTAAAATTAGCAAACATACTTTTAATAATCTTTTTTTATTACAATGCTCATTTTCCATTCAAGATTGCATTTAAATGCCAATTTTAATTTGAGACGCTGGATAACTCAAATATTATTTCTGCACATAATTAAATGTAGCACACCACAAACCAATTCAATTGTGATTCAGTTGTACAATTATCTCTCACTTAAGCTGTAAAAATAAATGCATTACATTGTTGGAATGCTTTATTCGTTTTGTAATGAGAGCCTCGACAGATTCTTTGTTTTGCTTCTGTCCGAAACTGTAGATCCATCAGACCATCCTTGTTGTTGATCCCTGGGCAGTCAGGAAAGATGCAGAAAGAAGTGAATTAATGGAGCTGTGTGATGATAAATTGTCCAGCAGATGGTTTGATGAGCAGTTTTACGTACTCTGAATGGCTCCAGGAAGGCTTCTAATTGATGATTTGTTTAAGGACTGATGTGTTGTTTATGAGGACGATGTGCTCCAGTATGTGATGAGCTCATAGACAGGAGAGATTTAAGCTCTTCTTGATTTGCAGGACTGTCTCCTTGCTCCAAAACAAACCAATCTTTTATACCCTGGTGATACCCTGCACCGTATCAGGAAGTAAGAGAAAAAGATCCAATGTTTGGTACACTCTGTTCTCTATCTCCTTGTCTTTCTCTCATTTTTATGTCTGTGCTGGGCAGGGAATTATAAGTGCTTCAAAGTATATCAAGTACAGATCCCTCTTTAAGAAGGTTAAGACGTTATTGATTTTGGTGCAGAATAAGAACCTTTGGATCTTGTGAATTACATGCTTTCTGAGAGGTCCAGCTACAGTTTATAGTATATGGAGTGCAATAAGGCTTTATGTCTGCTTTTGAATGGTCTTGAAGACAATAACACCCATTAGAGATTTATTTTGTAACTGATTGGTATCACACCAGCCTCTATTTCCTTCACATTTATTAAAACATTAAATGCATTTAGAATTAATGTCAAATGCCTCCCACAATAAAATAATCCGCTGGCATATGATGAAAGGAAATTAAAGGATTAATTAGGTTGTTTAAACGGCTTGTGATATTGGCATACAACCTTCGAGCTTAAAATGGAATGACATCTTTTTTAATTAAAAAATTATAGGTTGCACTCAGTAAAAGGAGGATTTCCAACCCTTGAAAATGTATTAATAATTAAATAAATAAATAGTATTTCTAATGGGGAATTCAGTCAAAAGTTCAAAGGCAGCGCTCTGATACACAGTATTAAATTTACATAAAATATATATCGTGATGAGATTTTGCCCTCAGCCAAAACTATTTGCTCTGGAACAAATGAACCGCTATAGAGACATCAGAGCCAGCGGCAAATTCCAGAAGGTAAGGCTGCTCTCGTCGGGATAATGACGCCCTGGAGCTCAAATCTCAAAAAACGTTGAAGCAAATTTTCAAATAGAAGTTATGTTTATTAACAAACCGCATATTTGAAGTCTAAACAAGTACGTTCTTGCCTAAAAAACTGCCTTGATACAAAAACAGTATTATTTATATAATTCTAGTGAATATTATCCTCCAAGACACTCACAAAAATACCGCAAGCGGAGTAATACAAACAGTCAAATGGTTGAAGTTCGGATATCACTAGAATGTCACGTTCCTCTCAGCCAATCAGATCTGAGCACCGGAAAGAACTGTTGTATATATATGAAGAGTTCAGATGCAAAAGCCTCTAAGTATGTCTGACGTTTTTCTTTAAAAATTAGCATTGCTTTCTGGCTACTATGTATAGGTTTCTATGTAAGTACTGGTACTTCTAGGCTGGTATTTAGCACATTTGAAATCAAAGTACTTGATGAACATATAGTATGTGTGGAGAGCATTCACTCAGTATCGTTATCTCATTTTTGACCAAGATGGCTTTTATAGGCTTTTGCATTAGAACTCTTCATGTGTATATATAGGAATGAAATTCAGTTGTACTGACAGTGACGGTGCGGATCAACTCAAGCCAAGTGAGTAGCAAATAGCTGCAAAGATTAAATGGAAACCAGACATTTAATCTCATTGTTTATTTGTGTGCATTTATAGGTTTTTTGCCAAAACCCATTACCGTTACTTGTTCTAAAACACAGTCTCAGTCAACATGTAGACACACACTAAATGCAGAACAGAGCAACATTAGGGTGACTAATATGTCCTAGTGTTTCCACTCATTGTTCTGTGGAATCTGCTGAACTTTGGCTAATAGGTCCTGATGAAAGACAGTGTACTTAGAGTTTCTCTCTGCGCAACTCAGGACAAAGGAAGCCCAGGTTTTTCTGCAAGTAATGAAACCAGGCCCAATGTGGGGATATCTGACGGGGAAGTATTAATATCTGACTGTTTCCATAAGAGGCTATTTGTGTCGTAGGAGTCTATTTGTAGTTTGCTGAAAGAAATCAATCCAAGATGCTTGGAATTGGAGCTGGGGCCTCATGGTAGTTTCTGTGATTCATTGAACCTGCTTGTGCTTACTTTAAAAACATTGCCTTACCTTCGAATGCTCAAGCAAATCACAAACATTGCTTTAGATTGTATGGAAGAGTCTAGCTTCTATGTTATTTTTCCAGTGAATTTTTCAAGGTTACCGCAAGGTTTTATTTGAACAGGAAAAATACTCTGTTCATATCAGGATTAGCTTGTGATGACTGCAGCCCAGTGAAACCAGAACCGATGTTGGCACATTTATTTTCAGCCAGTTTTACAAGAAGCCGATTTAATGTGGATTTAGCAAGATTTACAGCTGTTAAGCCCCAAAGGTACACTCATGAAAAAGTTCTTTTGAAGAAATGCATCAAAAGAGTAAGGTATATTTTGGATTTGCTATTTTTGCTATTAGATATTGTTATTTTGTAAAGATTTATATCGTGTTTATCATCAGTATTTAATTACTTTTTGCTATCATTTGCAAAATATACATTAATCCCATATTTATTACATGGTTACCAAATAAATAGCAGTACATATACATGGAAAATATGCTGGCATGATTTAGCATGTTTGATTTTGATTGCAACTTCAAATGCAATAATATTATATGTTTTTAATCTACCATGCAAGTAATCTATCTTCCTTACATTTAGGCGTGATGTTAACATTTCTCCATCTGTTTTAAGGTCACAAAACTTGATTATTGAAAATATGCATTGGTTGATTGGATTTTGAGACGTGGGTGTTGCGCTCAAAAATGAATGCAAGTTTGCTGGAAGAAGCAGATTAAGTGATTGAACAAGTGGCATAAATCACCAAGGCGAATTTGTTTTCAACAGATCAAATATGACATTTTGATTAAACATTATGAGGTCAAAAAAAAAACAGACGAGTTGTACATTACAAAATAGAATTATGTGAATTTTCCTTTCATCATGACTTTAAATTCCTTCATCCAGCTTTAAGTAGATTAGCAGTTTGTTGTTGTTCTGAGAAATGCTTTCTTTTTGTTGATTTATTTGAGGACTGAAGACCATTGTTTATTGCAGTTAGTAGTCATAGTAACCGTTTTGAGTCACAAGATGGGGCCAATTAGCTATTCCAACTTGAGTTTTTATGAACAGAGATCAAGGATACAAAGTGAAATGAAAAAGATTTAAGTAGCCACAGGTTTGTTGCCATGGTCAACAGTGAATATCTAGATTAGCAGTCATTATACAGAAACATCTAACCACTGAATGCCACAATCGGCTAATCAGAATCAATCAGAGATGTGTTATCCAGCAAAAAAGGGCTGTTGTTTATATGCTCATCAAGGCTAACACATCTTTCCGGACTGCTTCATCATGCCTTCTGTTCACTCTCAGAGGACACAATCACTGGAAACACCATCTGACCAACTGCAGGTGTTCAGGACGTCCATTTGCATCTTAGCAAGGTGAGGTGGTGTCCCCACCTGCCCTAAACAATTGCACTGTGATACCCAAATAAGCATGCTGAGTAAAGGAACAATGTTGCCTAGACCCCTACAGCATCTCCACTGATGGTAACTGACTCAGTGTACTGCAGTTGTGCACCGCTGTAATGGCCCATATTTTTTGGTTTGCGTCCGAAGGATGGCCCTGTTCCTCATCCTTTTGATCAGCCTGGTAGGCACAAAGCAGGGCACCTTGCATGTATCTGTGCTGTAATGGGACTGTGGTTTGGAATTTTAAGATGCCTTAGACTTGATGTTTTACGGGTAAATCGTGTCCGTGGGTTAGAAAAGTGCTTGTAACAGTAAATGTGCTCTGGGTCATGTTCTGATCTGCCCTTTTCTGTTCTCTATGGTGACATAAACAGGAAATGACACACACTGCTCGGGGAAGGTGAGGGAGAAAGTGGCCAGTGTAGAGGAGCACACGTCAACACAAACACAGGCCCATATGCTCATCCTCTGTGAAAGCGCTACAAACACACTGCTGTCTATTTGATTTCCCCTGGTAGATACAACACTTTGGAGTTTTGACACAAACTCTAAAAAACTTAATTAAAAGAATGACGTAAATGTTGTTAATAAGCTGTTACAAAATACACCTAAGATGCTCATTTTGAACAGAAATAGCACAGGTGCAAGACATGCAGTGCTTTTTCATGCCAGTGCTTTTTCACAAACTGATTTCTCTAGCAAGAAATGGATGCCACCCTGTGTATGTAATGCGATACTTCAGTAGTACACATTGTATATGCATGTCACTGATTCCAAAAATATCTACTGTGCTGGCATATACTTGGACATGCAGTTGAGGTCGAAAGTTTGCATACACCTTGCAGAATCTGCAAAATGTTACTTATTCAGAGGGATCATACAAAATGCATGTTATTTTTTGTTTAGTACTGATCTGAATAAGATATTTCACAAAAGACGTGTACATATAGTCCACAAGAGAAAATAATAGTTGAATTTATAAAAATGACTTTTCTTCAGAAAAGTCCTTCAGGTCCCACAAATTATTTGGTTTTTCAGATTTTTTGTGTATTTGAACCCCTTCCAACAATGACTGTATGATTTTGAGATTCATCTTTTCGCACTGAGGACAACTCATGTACAATTATTACAGAAGGTTCAAATGCTCACTGATGCTTCAGAAGGAAACACAATGCGTTAAGAGCTGGGGGTGAAAACTTTTTGAATTTTAAGATCAGGGTAAATTTACCTTATTTTGTCTTCTGGGAAACATGTAAGTATCTTCTGTAGCTTCAGAATGGCTGTACTAAGTGAAAAAAATATGATATTTTGGCAAAATAAGAAATGTACACAACTTCATTCTGTTCAAAAGTTTACGCCCCCGGCTCTTCATGCATTGTTTGTCCTTCTGGAGCATCCGTGAGCATTTGAACCTTATGTAATTCTTGTTCAGGTCAGTACTAAATAAAAAATAACATGCATTTTGTATGATCCCTCTTATTTTGGTAAAATAATTAACACTTTGCAAATTCTGCAAGGTGTATGTAAACTTTCAAGCTCAGCTGTATGCTCATATGCAGTAGCATCCTGATTTACCCAAATCAAGCATGTTTTTCTAACTCTTTCAGATGAAAATCTATCTATATAGCTATCTTTTGTTATCCTATTTAAATCGATTTAAATAGTTGAATTGGAATTTTAAAAGGAATTTTTAAAAGAACCAAAATTTTCACCCCAAAATGAAAATTCTGTCATTAGTTACTCACCCCAATGTCATTCCAAACCCTTAAGCAATTTTGAAACACAAATTAAGATATTTTTGATGAAATCCGAGAGCTTTCTGCATAGACAGCAACACAGCTAACACGTTTAAGGCCCAGAATTATTGTAAGAACAACATTAAAATAGTCCATGTGACATCAGTGGTTCAGTCTTACTTTTATGAAGCTACGAGAATACATTCTGTGTGCAAAGAAAACTAAATAATGACTTTATTCAACAATTTCTTCTCTTCTGTGTCAGTCTTTGATGCACATTCACAAGAGTTTGTATGGCTGATCCATCTTGTCATCCTGTATAAATGTCCCACTAATCTAGCGTGGGCTGACCACCCATGAGACCAGCACTTCTGACTCTAAACTATCAAGTCTTCCTCTCTGTGAATCTGGTACTGGCTGTGTTGTTTGCTGGGAAAGGTCATAGCATCCTCCTTTCAGACCTCCCTCAAGTACAGGGCTGTAATCTCTGTCCTTGTGCCAAACCTCCCACTGCCCTCCAGTCTGTCCCAACAACACACACACACACCTCTCATCCTCTGTTAGGCCTCTCGTCTGTCCCTTCCCTTCAGTTTCATCTCAATTCTTCCCACCTTTCTATCACATTCAGTTTGCCCTTTATTAATTTCACACTTTAAACTAATCCTAACAGCCCCTCAAATTACAATGGAGCGTGACTGGCCGCATTGGACCAAATCAAGTTGATTATTTATTCCCTGGGCGGTACTTGAGAAATGACCCTCTATTTTTTTCCCCTCATGCTCTTCAATTATTTTTCTCTGTCTAAAATTTGCAAAGGAGAGAATCTCCTTTGTATCACAATCTAGCTTCTGGACGGTAGGTCCAAACTAGTTGTAAGAAATGGTTTGTCTATTCACAGACCGTCTGATGCTTATTGTTTGCAGAAATAGAATGCACCTGCCAAAATCACAAGCTCCAATCAGATTGGCATATGAAGTGGGCAGTTCTTGGCCGGAGTAAGGTGCAAAGTGGATCAGGTGCTGTTGATGCGGTCTGGCATCTGAAGAATAAAAGTGGATCAGCTTGTTTCACAATTGTTTAGAAGCATGCTTGACCACCTTAGGCTGTTATTAGCAGAATAACTGTTAGATATCTTGATATATCAGTTGGTTTGTGATGGTTTTATATCATGAAAAACCAACCCTTGACATTCTAACTATTCAAAAGTGAATATAATGCCTGAAAATTCACTGCATTCGTTCCAAACCGACTCTTCAGGCTTCGACCCGTCATTAGACATGTAAGTGGCACAAAGTTATTTATATTTAGGTGTGTCTGCACTCCTGCATTTCTCCGTCGTGCCGGGGCTGTTTTTCTGGGTCAGAGAGAGACAGAGTTAAAGTGAGAGACGCAGGCAGGCGGATCTTACAGGATGCATCTCCTGCACAGAGGGGAAGCGGGCTTATTCAGTTGGCACCTCTTCCTCCTCCTCTTCCTCTCTGGCTAAATATAAATGTGACTGGCTGTCAGCAGGGGCTGTGGCTGTCGCTGTTGGTGGAGATGTCAGTCGACCTTGGGGAGTTAACAGTTCAAATAGCTCACTACAGAAGCAGTAGGGCATGGGTAGAGCTAGTAATGAGAGAGAGCATGTTTGAGAGAGACAGGACAGAAAAAAAGACAATGTGCAGTATAATACAATCAGATTTTTCATGCATTCTCCTGTCACTCACAAGCACTTAATTGCAGCGTGCTTTGAATAAAGCAGACAGAAACTTGCAGGTAACATTGCAACTTTAGAAAGGGTTATTATATTCTAGATTGCTCTAGACTGCATCTGCATTGTCTTTTAAGAATTTACGATTTCTTTATGGATAAGGCTAAAATTTTCAGAGTTCACAGTTATTGATTTTCTTGAAAAAAGTAATTGCGTTGATTTTTAGATGATTTATTACATTTTATTAGGACTGTCAAACAATTAATCGTGATTAATCACATGCAAAACAAAAATATATAAACACACACACATTTCTATTTATTTATTTATTTATTTATTTTTAAATATATACATATATATATATATATATATATATATATATATATATATATTTGTGTGTGTCTATATATACATATACACAGTGCACACATATATTATGTAAACACAGACTATGATTAATCATAATTTGGCAGCACTATTTATTTTATTAGCATGCATTTTTTTTTTTTTTAGCATTTTATAATCTTTTTTCCCTCCTACATTTGCCTTTTTTTATGTTTTTTGTTTTTTGTCCCACATTTACAGCTTGATAAGATAAGACTTTCTAAGCATTTCTGTTTTCATCATTCATATTAAATGGTTTCCAAAGAATTAGTAGTGTGAATTGTGAATTAGAATTGTCACTATTTATTAAATGTTATACTTTATATTTTTGATCATTTTAATATGTTAACCATTTTTGTTTAGTTTAGTTTTGTATTTTGTTTGTTTTTTTGGTGTTTTGTTTTGTTATGCTGTGTTTTGTTTTGTTTTTTGCTTTGTTTTGTATTTTGCTGTGTTGTTTTGTTTTTTGATATTTTATGTGTTTTATTTTTATTTGTGTTTTGTTTTGTATTTTGTTGTATTGTGTTTTGTTGTGTTGTATTTTTGTGTATTGTTTTTTTTTTTTTTGTTGTTGTGTTTTTGTATTTTTGTTGAGTTGAGTTTAGTTTAGTTTAGTTTAGTTTAGTTTAGTTTTTATTAAAACCCTGGCTCAGGCAAATAAAACTGAAGCTAAAGCCTGGCTCAAACTACAGGATTTGTAAAATCCTAACCAATTATGAAATCTGGTTGCAGCGCACACATAAGGAGAATCTTTGCAGATTATCAGAAATCTTGAACATGCACCCACTACAAGATGTGAAAATTGTAGCGCATCACACACTACAAGATATTAAGATTATCATGACGGAGGGAGCGCCCCACGTGATCTTAAGCAACAGATCGTCATTTCAGCAACTAATGTTTACAAATGTTAGTTAGCATGCTAGCAGCTTTATGCACTCACCCGGTATGTTGAAAACTGAGACAATTTCCTTCTAGAGCTTTCCTTGCTCCCTGCGCTTGTGGTATGTTTTCAACATATTATATAGACAGTGTTACTACAAAAACATAAGAAGCAGTTTCCTCCATCTCCACTATCCAATGGACCGTACAGCAGCTGTTTTGCGGTCGTGCGTTGGCTGTTGTGAAAGTACTGACGTAATCATAGCTGTGATCATCCCGATTTAAAATCCTGAATATCAAACATCGGGCGGCCCCAATTTGTGTGAGAGCAGATTGGGAGGTGCAAGGTTCGATCTGTAAATGTCTAACACCAGATAATCCGTGCCGACCATTTTTGCTCCGATTCTCAGGAGGGGAAAATCGGGGCAAAATCGGGCTAAAAATCCTGTAGTGTGAGCCCAGCTTAAAAGCAACTTTCCTTAAAACCCCACAACAAAACAGCTGCATCTAATGAAAAGCAGAACTGACAACATGAGAGACCACTTCTCATCCCTCATTTTCACCAGTCTTGCAATGCTGTACGAGGTCCAAAGCTGAGTCCCCGTTTTTCCCCGGATGAGCAGACGGAGTAGACACAGAATACTGAAGCCTCATCTGGGCGCGGAGACCGGCGGCTGCGCTGCAGCCTGGGGTCTTCACTTTGTCACCCATATCAATCACTCCAACTCCTTTGCCGATGCCTCATTGGTCATTGTTTCAACCTTGAGCATTTTTTTTCCACATTGTCTTCATCGCTGCTATCAATCACTCACTGCACTTTCTCACTTTTTGACACATTCAGGAAAACAAAAAAGGAATTTCCTTTTATTTCTGCCCTGGACCCTCAAGTTGTCATTTCATTACGTACTCACTTTAAATAATTTCTGCTTTTGAGCATTTGGCCACCGCTGCTCAAATTGTGCTCCGGTTGAGAGGAAGGTGGTGTACTAAACACACTGTGTTTAAAGTACTTTGTACTTATTGTTCCAAATTTGAGAAAATGACTTTCAAGAGAGCTGCGGGAGGCAGAGGTGGGCGGCTGCAAACATCATGGTGCAACTTTTCTTTGTTTTTTTGTTCCTGCCCTCTGCTGTGCCTGGGTTACATCCTGTCCCAGTGAAAAAGACAGATCCCCAAAGGGGACGTAAAGGTCAGGGGAAGATGAACCCAGCAGCGGTGACCCTCTGTCACTCCCTATTTTGCTGAGAAGTGCAGCAGCGGGCAGCATTAGCGGAAACCCTCAGGACAGCACTTCAATGAGGTATTGATCTCAAGCTTTGATGAAAACAAAACTTTTCTTTAGCCTGAAAAATTACAAAGGGGACTTCAGACACAAAATTAGGTTTTTTAGATTATAAAACAGTGAATCAAGCTGAACTATGACAACCTGCTGACCTTGATATTTTAAGGTCTTTTTCATCTCCTACTGGTGCAATCAGTTTGAGTATCGCCTGTAATCGACCGTTTATTTGTCTACAGCTGGAAAGCCTTCACCTGGATTAAATGAGAGCATCAAGCAGCGGCCAGTCCGATAGCGATGATCGTAATGATGCAAGATGACAAACTCGAAGCTTTTATCCGCGAATACTGCAAACCCTTCACCATTTAGTCTTGATGAGGCAATCATGACTTCTTATTGGCCTTGCTATTGAGTGCCCGTCTCAAGGGGCAAACTGTCAGACAGTTGTCTCCAGACCTTTTTAAGGAGCATTAGCCGTTTGGACTGCTATTAACTGAATGCACCTCAAAAGAACACTTCCATTGACCATTCAGGATGAGACTTAACTAATCAAACTGAAGCTCAATGAAGATCGTTTTAAATGAATGGGGGTGAGACTGGGCAAATGCTCATGAAATACTGATGCTTTTCATGAATAATTAATAAAGAGGTTTATCTTGGATTCAGACGTGAGCGTTTACTTAACGCCTTGCTGAGCAGTTGAGCTTGAGGTACAGGAACTGAATGTGCTTTCCAGTTGCTTTGTTTTCTAAGCACTGCAGACTTCAAATCCAATTGCTGGGCTGTGTCAATCAAATGACTGAAATAAACACAAAAAAGCAACATGTTCTGACAAAATGCTTAGTAACTTTAGTAATAGACGAGTTTGTATTTCTGTGTAAATATATACAATGCACTGCAGAAAAACAGGGTTTGTTTGTAATAACTAACTGCTTTCTACTCTAATTGCGACTTTTATCTCACAATTCTGACATTTTTTATCGCAATTGTGAGTTTACATCTCGCAATACACAATACCAACTTGCAATTCTGACTTTTTTCGGAATTGAGATATAAAAACTCATAATTATGAGTTATAATGTCAGAAATGCAAGATATAAACTCGCAGTTCTATGAAATGAAGTCAGAATTGTGAGATATGACATTGCAGTTCAGAATTTTTTCCTTAGAATTGTGATCTAAACTTGCAGTTGGGAGTTATAAAGACAGTTTTGTGTGATATAAACTTGCAGTTGTGAGAAAAAAATAGAACTGTGCAACTTAAACTCGCAATTCTGAGAAATGGTCAGTTGCGCAATATAAACTTACAACTCTGTTTTCACTTTCTCGCAATTGCGAGTTTGCATACCTCTATTCTGATTTTATAACTTGCTATTTTAAGTTCGTATCTTGCAATTCAGAGAAAAAAAAAGAACTGTGAGTTTGTATTATGCAATGCTTAGAAAAAACTCTGAATTGCAATATAAACTCACAATTTTGCACAAAACGTTTTTTCTCAGAATTGAGTTTGTATCTCGCAATTCTGACTTTATAACACGAAATTTCGAGTCCCCTCAGAATTGGACTTTATAGTGTGAAATTTATACAAGAGTTTATATCTCACAGTTCTGAGAAAAATAATAATTGCAAGTTTATCTCTCGCAATCCTGACTTCATTTCTCACAATTGTGAGTTTATATCTCACAATTCTAAGAAAAAAGTCAGAATTGTGTGTTTGATTTACGCAATTCTGAGAAAAAAGAGTCAGAATTGCGAAATGTAAACTTACAATTGCAAGATAACAAGTCAGAATTGTGAGATAAAAACTCGCAATTACCTTTTTTATTTTTTATTCAGTGGCAGAAGTGGGCTTCCATAGTTTTGTTTTGTTTTATAACAGTGTTTTTAAAATGTTAGTTGCAACAAAACTGAGTTAAATGTGGTGCATCGTCGTCTTATTTCATATGTGGCATTAAAATGTATCTTTGCATTTGCACTCATACTTAAAGTGCAAAAAAATAAGTAAGGAGAAAGAAAATTAGTACAGGCTGCAGAGATAAAAATGTATAAACAATAAGCTCATTTGAATATTTTTTCTTGCGACATTACGTTATCATTTGTAAAAAAGCCTTTGCAATATATGTGTAAATTGATTATTCTTTGTTTTGTCTGGATCTGCTTAACATCCCTATTGAAGGGAACGCCTGCTGTTGTGCCTTGTTTTATAACCTGTCTCTTTCAGCAGATACACAAACACACACTTCAACACACATATTCCCATCACAGGAGTGAGCCATACTGACATGGAAGGCTCAGACTAGTTTACACGACGCAAAGAGAAAGCTTACATAACCAACATCCCTGTTGCGACTAAAGCACCGATCCTTGCAAAGAGAAATTGAGAGAGCTTTAATGCGCAATGGTCGTGACACTGACTGTGCAATATTCACACAATCTAAATGTCATAATGAAATCAGTCTTCTAGACATCCAAAGATGGTACTGCCTATGGAGTGTGAAATTCTCTAGCAGCTGGGAAACCGATCTAATCACACAAACATGTTAGATACCTTCCGATCAAAAGATTAGACATTACAGTATAAAAACCACTGCGGCTTACGGACAGTGATAAAAATATCGAAATGCTTTTCATTTATGGCTGATTACATTTTCATTAGGCTGTAATGAGCAATCAGTATGTGATTTTCCTGAAGAGGGCTCCATCGCACAACACTAATTACAGCATCCAAACTCCAGACGTGCAAATAGGATACGATTGGTTCAGACTCACTTGGCTTTGCCTGAGCACAGTACAAACCCAGGATCCTTTGTTTACCAAGCATTTATAATGAATGTAATGTGGCATTCGGAAATTACAGTGTTCATTTTGCTTTTGCCAATAGACATTAAATCCAAATTACAGCTGGAAATTGAGCGTCGTCAAATGAAAGGATTCTGACATTGGTTTCATGCACAGGATACAACCAATCAAACTCAGAGAAAATACATGATTGTGTATTGCATAATATGTTAAATCATAGAACAAATATGGGGAGAAATAACTGTAGTTGTACTTCTACAGAAATGAAGAGGGCACATCAAATAATCTGTCAGTGCTTTGTCACTTTTGATCAGTTTAATGCATCCTTTCTGAATTTAAATATTAATTCCTTAAAAATTCTTACTGTCCCCAAATTTTTTGGATGGGATATAAATTTGCTGAGTATTTACCATCAATTGTGATGCAAAAAATGCCACAATCCAGAAAATCTTAAATATGATCTAGGCTTATTTTAGTAGTCGTTCAGTAGATCAGAAAACTCATAGTTCAGATCATGTTACATTACTATAAGCAGGGTTCCTACATGGTTTGGAAAAGTATGGAATTTGATTTACGTATTTTCCAGGTCTGGAAAAGTATGGAAAAAAAAGAAAGCAGAGTATGGAAAAGTATTTGTGTTTCCAGGCTTTTGCCCCTATTTAGTTTTTTATAATAGAAAATGAACAATTTAATGAAAATAAATTTATTGTACAAGAAGTAAATTTTCATGGCAGCTGTTTAGTGATTCTTTAGTGAATTCAAGGTGCACTTTTTACATTATACAAAATGTAGGTTATAAGCATCTTGGGTTTCTTCTCACAATATTATTAGCACCGTACTACCTTTGCAAAAATAAAAAATACAGAAACCATGAAACTTAGCATACAGGACAATGCACGCTGAGCCACCTATTGTGCCATCAACCCATTTCACAGTGTGGTTTCTTGGCCTCTAGAAAGTATGCATTAAAGAGACCTAAGGCCTTAAAATATAGCATACTGCCCTAACGAAAGCCAAATTTTAAACACTGTTGCAGTACCAGTCTATTTTATAAACCCTTGAAACTTGGCAAATTTTATGCCATCAGCCCATTTCGTCTCATGGTCTCTACGCTGCCACACAGGATGTTATATTGGACATTAGGCCTTGATATTAGAGGTACTACCATAAGAAAATGCCAAATTTTGAGGAAGTAGATCTCTGTTAATTCATGTCCATCCATGCTCTTATTTTGTTCATATTAAGATGACAGTGACAAAGGAAATAGGTTATATAAAAGTAGAAATTGTAATGCGTAAGCGTGCAAAAATTTCCATGCATGTGAGTTTCTTGAGGGTGCAGAAGTTTCAGTTTTTTTATTTTTTATTTTAGGGGCTCTGTATGTTGTCACTTCGAGAAAATCAATGAAAAAAACATGAGAAAATAAAAATATGTACAAATGACTTCACTATATACCAAATATAAAGCTGAAAATAATGCTTTATGAACTATTTGTGTTAAATTTGATCTGAAAATTTACTGAGAGGTTTGAAAATTTGAGTCTGGAAAAGTATGGAATTTTGAAATGGAAAATTTGTAGGAACGCTGTATAAGGTACTTTGGTACTACATTACTATAAGGTTAAAATGAACTGAAATTACACTCAGTTAAGTGTTTATAATAATAAAGTTACAATTACATAATATTTCTGTCTCCAATTAATTTCCTTAAAATAAACATTTAAATGGTTGCTGTCATTAAAACTTGATTAATTTATTCAAAAGTAAATTAAACGTTGAAGAACAGTAACAATTATAATCAAAATGTTATGTGGTGCATATATTTAGCAAAACACTTCCTTAGAGTTCATTTTTCTTGCTGACTAATGAATTTATGGTAAATGTGATGTTACACAACGTTGTTTACAACCTGTTATATTGAGGTCTTTCTGTGGTTGAAACACTGATTGAGCAATTACATGAGACAGGATATGGATTTTGGGAAGTTGTAGTCTTTCTTTTAACATGCCTTTGAATGTTTATCCATGTTTATTTCATGCTGTAAGGTTAAAACAGAGGAGATGATCAGTTCATGTGCCACTTCTCTTGAGCTGAGGCGCTAAAGCGATCTGTCACTCCACATTCAACAGCGGCAAAACAACATCGTTTGAATATTGTAATTAAATGGACAGAATTTAAAAATCTGAGACTTTGTTTCATATCAAAAATAACAAAGCATGACGCTTGTTGTGATTTATTGGATGGGAGGCACACTACAATTTTTCCTTAAACTAAAAACATTCTAGACTAATCGATTCATGGGATTTAAGAATCAATTTAGTTTCGTAAAAAAGAGAATCGCTTAAAATCATAAAATAGTGGTCTCCGATTTTTATTTTTTCATTTTTTTATTTGTGTACATCAACAACAGTTATTTAATTGTTTTTAATGGTTTAATGGCAGTGCAATCTTAATGTAGTATAATATGCATGTTATTTTAGTCTAGGCAACAATCAGTTTTATGCAGTATGTCATTGTGTTCCTGCTCTGGGTTTTTCCACGAAGCGGTCCTTGTTTTCAGAAGAACTGAATGAACATCCCAGTAATCAGAGGTCTGAAATAAACAGCCTACTTGTGTTCCTGTGATTCACTAAAACATGATTCTGTTTGAATCGGTTAAACAAAAGAGGCTTCTGAGGAAGCCAGTCAAATGCCGCCCCTTTGCTTATTAAGTCGAAATGAGGTCTGACCGGGAGCACTCTATTACCTGAGGTATCTTTGTAACATACTGCCAACCCCCAGCTGGGAGGCAGCAAGCACTTCCATTAAAACCACTATCTCATGAAAGCAGTGATGGCTAGGGACCTACTTCCTCTTCTCCTCATACACCACTTGTTTTTTGGGGTCTCAAAGGCAGGATGCGCACATCCTCCACTCCTCTTGCTTGTTTGGTTTGCTCTCTGGAGAAATTCTGTCTGAACGGCCAAGGATGACGATAACAAATGCTCTTGCTGAGGCAAAACAATATAATGTGTTCTGGGTGTTTATCTCATTAGTCAACTCACACAAGAGCGACAACACACCCAAATGAAATGGCCAAGCGACGGGCGTCACTAGGATATTGAGTTAGCATGCTAATGCTAATTCCTTCACAATGTTTGCGCTGGTGAGGACTGTAGTGTGAGCTGTGTAAGTGCTGGAGGGTAATGAGGAGATAATTATCCACAGGCCCTATGGGACCCCTGCAGTACAGACCCTGCTGAGGACCGTCTGCGTTATGAAAGCATCCGTGTGCTAAGGTCAATCTGGTGTAATGAGTGTATACATGGCCTTTAAGGTGTACATGTTTCACTGCACACCTCAGTATTCACCAAAGTGAAAAAAATCAGCGCTTAAAAGAATATACCTGACATTTACACATGCTGCAAACATATGCGGCGACGATATTGCAAATACATTCATTGACCTCAATATGTGGGCTACATAAACATGTTATTATATGTGTAATGTGTTGCAGTAATGTAAACTCAAGCATAGATGCTCATTCCTCAAAGTCACCGAAGAGTGAAATTCAGTTGTTAACAGAGACCGGTGCCAGTTCTCACTTGGGGAATATATCACAAGAGCTGTACCTAAGTAATATTAAGATTTTAAATCAAAAGTCCAAATGTGAAAATGCTTGTTTTCTGAAGCATTGGTTTTGTATTTGTACAATTGAATAATTTAGCTAACTTTTATTAAAATAATAAATTATTAAAATTAGATTTTTTTGAACTTTCGATTAAAAAAAAAAAAAGTGTTTAATTGGCCAACAATGGAAGGTTCCAGTTGTGATAACTTGCGCCTTCTGGTACCCTGTCAGTGTTTTGCCATACATGCCACAATAGCAAATGTAAAAATTGTATTACTAAATGTAATAATTTTACATTTACATTTTTTGACTTGAGACCCATTGCAAATTTTTTGCAAAGCAAGTATGACCATGAGAGATGTCTTTACTCAAGACTAGAGCTGAACGATTTTTGGATGAATTGAGAATCACAGTTTTGTAGTTTCAAATAGAGATCACGATTCTGCTATGATTCTGAACATGATAATAACATGTAACTTACTAGAAGCTGTGACAAAATATTAATTGCTGCGGTCTATTCAAAAAAAGGTTTGTTAATTTTAATGACTTATTTAAAAAAATGTTTGAATAAATGATTCAACGACTCACTCATAAATACTTCACTTGTTTCATTACTGAATGATTCAACGTTTTTGAACAAATGTCTTGAATGAGCAATTCAAAGACTCATTCATAAATACTTCACTTATTTCATTACTGAAAGAATCAGCATGTTTGAACAAATATCTTGAATGAACGATTCAATGTCTCAATTATAAATACTTCACTTGTTTCGTTACTGAATGATTCAGCGTTTTTGAACAAATGTCTTGAATGAATGATTCAATGACTCACTCATAAATACTTCACTTATTTCATTACTGAATGAACCAGTGTTTTTTAACGAATCTCTTGAATGAATGATTTAACGATAAATACATTTTAACAATCACTTTTTGCCACCTAGTGGCAAAACAATGTAATCAACATTGTAGTCAACAGACGTTTTTTAAAGCGCGAGAACAGATGATTTCCAGTATTTTGATCTACAATAGCCATCAGTGTTTACATCATAACTACAAATGGTTAAAAAGACTGCTTGTTAAGCTGTTTCATACCTATTTCATACCCATTCTCATAGTTTTTCGACAAATCATTGTAATTTAGAAATAAGACCCAGTGGGTTAACAAATTGAGATTGCGTCCTTTTAATGGTTAATCGAGTAGCTCTAGTCAGCACTTTAAATGGATAGTTAATTAATTCTGTCATTAATTCCAAACCCGTAAGACCTTTGTTCATCTTCAGAACACAAATTAATAGATTTTTAATGAAATCTGAGAGCTTTTTGACCTTGCATAGACACAACACAACTACCATGTTCAAGGCCCAGAAAGGTAGTAAGGATATTGTTAAAATAGTCCATGTGACATAAGTGGCTCAATCATAATTTTCATGAAGCTGCAAGAATACTTTCTGTGCACAAAGAAAACAAAAATAATGATTTTTTTCAGTAATTTCTTCGACGCACGTTTACATGGTAGTAATGTCTATGCAGGGGCAGAAGGCTCTTGGATTTAAAAAAAAATCTTAATTTGTGTTTCGATGATGAACGGAGGTCCTGGGCTTGAAATGACATGAAGGTGAGTAATTAATGACAGAATTTTCATTTTAGGGTGAACTGTGCCTGAGCTATGCCTTAGTAGAAAGTATTTGCCTGCGCAGAAATGGATTTTCATATGTAAACCTACCTTCAGAAATATTCACTGAAGTAAAAAGAGTGACTAATCCTAGTCTGCTTTTCAGTTGGACTAATTTCATATTGCTTGATGACACAGTGTTTCATAGGTGACGAGATGTCTGCAAATATTAAGAAATTTGTCCTATTGTTATGACAGAATTTTTTATTCTGAACATAGGTAGCTTATTATTTGAGAATAAACAAAAAAAATAAGTTTTTAAAGCTATTAACTTCACCCAAGGTTAGCAAGGCTTCAAATCGTCCCACCTCACATTTGCACCGCATGATATTGCAGATTTGATTACAGGCATAATAGGGGTTGGAGGGAAAAATCATTATTTCTTTTTCAGCATCCAAAAGGCAGTATTTTTTGTGACAGCTACCCGAGTGGTCTCCAAAACCATAGCCGCGGCTGTACTTCTGAATAGACGCTTGATTAAAATGTCAAAAGTAATAACCAGGAATGAGAGACAACACTTGTGTAAGTGGGTGATCATTAGACCACCTTTAAGGGCTTGATTGCCTTTATTATTGTAAGGAAATAGGAAATTAAGCCATGTACCCAGATACATGCAGTGTTCAGTGTTACTGTAGATACCCTAATCAGCCAGAAACTCAATTTGAGGTGTATTTTACTGAAAATGATCACAGATTTTTCCATGTAATGAAATTGGCTTTGCATTTCTAAACCTTTGATTAGAAACCTGGTTTTGCAAAAGGAAAATGAGCACAAAGCTTTGTAATTTTTTCTGGTGGACTACAGCATCGCTTGCACACAATAGACCACGAGAGAAAGGTGAAAGGTCTTTCTATGAGAAGCTGTTACTTATCTACTGAAGAAGAAGGTGGACATTGTCAGTACCATAGTAATAATAGAGATTTTTTTATAGTATAAGTATTTATATCTCATGGTATGTACATGGTTTTCTATGCTACATGGTTTTATCATGGTGTCCATGTGCCGTGTCACCAGAATAATTCTCTTTCTTCTTACGAGCTGTTCATTTTGCTTCACGGTATGTAAATGTTTTCTAAATGTGTTCTTTTCACTATTAAGTCCATTATCGTCCACTTGCATTAACAATTTATTGGGATGACAAATGCAATTATCTGCATGTCATATCTTTGCACCATGCAGTATTCAACTTCATAATCAGCATTTTTGTTAAAAAAAAAAATTGAACAGCATAATAGCTCCTCTTAGATGTTTCCCTGAGAAGACGTTGTTATCCTACCCAGTATTTTGAAGGAAATTGAATATAATCTCAACCTAATTTCACCTGCAAACAAATTACCTCCCTGAAATGAAATTGTAATGGCTATGATTGCTTTATTTGCAGTAGGCCTTTGGTGAGAGTGTCTTCTGTAGTACTTTCACCTTCAGATGTTGACTCTGTTTGAAGTGTGTTGAGATAGATAAATGTAGATGTTCGTCTAGGCCCTTATGTTGGCTCTTGTTTGACTGATGTGTTCCTGTACTTGACCTCATTCTTCATCTTATGTCTTGTATGATCGGTCACTCTGTCACCAAAAATAGTGTCCTTCAAACTATTTCATCGTCAGTGGAAGAGCTTTTGTACTTGTACCAGTAATGGCTGTTCAGAATGTCGTTATTATGCTGTACGTGACAGTTTAATCAGTCTACAATTAGATGACCTTACCTGAAACGCTGATTGACTTTTAAAACGGTTGACTTCAAAATGACTTTTGAGAGACGTTAATATTTTATTAGACATGACTCAGAATTGCTCATTCTTTAGTTTGCATCATTGTTTTGCATTAATGAAGCTAATGACGTACATTAGCTGCCAAATCCAGACACATCAACACTTGAGAACACTTGAGGCACAAATCATTCAAAAAACTTCAAAATGGACTATTTTATCAATGTCCTTGCTATCTTTCTGTGCCTTGAACATGTCAGTTGCATTGCTGTCTATGAAGGATCAGAAAGTGCTCTTCATTTGTGTTTTGAAGATGAACAAAGGTCTAACGGGTTCAGAACGACATAAGGGTGAGTAATTAATAGGGATGTGTGCAACGACTAATTTGATAGTCGTCTAAACGGAAGTTTTGCATCCGACTAGTCGACTAGTCTAAAAGCAAGATACCCCCAAAAAATGGTAAGAAAAAAACTATTTATGTGCATGTATATAATAGCCTACATTTGAAATACTTATCTATAAATCACACTGTCAGATCCCTCAATGAATTCCGCTTACCTCAGGTTATCATCATTTAATTTTAGGCGGTCGTTAAAAAGGAAACAGAAGAAGAGCATACACTCAACGCCAGACATTGCATAGCTTATTTATTCAAATCAGCTGTGGAAATACAGAACAATCTAAAATCAGTTAATAGCCTGACAGAATTATTCATCTTCATATAATGTTAGACAACATTAAAACACAAGTCAAAAACAATAGAAACGTTTATCAAGGAAAAGCATTAAAACAGCTTTTAAAAACGTATGTCATGCAGGCTATGTTGTTTAAAAACAAACCAATGCAACAATGCCCATTTTACTTATTCAAGACCATGCGTTTTTGTAAATTATCAACATGGTCTTGTGAACTACGAAAAAAAGGCGCTCGGCAGGAACTGAAGTCGCAGGCACGCAGAGATAAACGAAAAGCAAGCTGATAGAGTTTTTAGAAAGCGCCTGGACATCCCGCACCACCACTGAAGTGGGTCTTCGTTTAGAGGAATAGACGGCTGGATGGGATCGCAGCGCCGGCAGGTTGTAGTGAATGCCGTGATTGACATTTGCCGGCTTTGCCTAGCCTCTAAGGTAATGCCTACGACGTGCCTGTTATGCATCACTCCAGTACAGTTATTGTAAGCCAATTTGATATTATACCGTTTACACACAACTTTTCCGATTCCTTCTACTTCAAAATAATTCCACACCTTAGTCTTTTGCGTGGTCATGCGGTCTCTATAAGGGCATGCGAGGTCTGAGGTAAACACATAGTTTTACCCAGATACACTTTTAAAAATAATGTATTATTTTTCAAATGTTTAGTTATTTAAAATGTTTTAAATGGAACTTTAAAATTGTGGCAATTTCAATGATAACATCTTGTTTTTTTTTCTGTCGTGTAGTCGACTATTGTTTTCAGCGTCGACTAGTAGGAGCTGTACCCGCACATCCCTAGTAATTAATCACAGAATTTTCATTTTTTGGGTGAACTATCCCTTTAATTCCCAAACTTCCATTTATACCATTTCATAGTTTTGCTAGACAATAAAGAAGGAATGAATAAGGAAATCCAGACGGAAAAAGAGCACTGATAAACGCATCTCCACCCAGTTCCTCCTGCTGCCTGCTGGCTCTAATTTAATCCCCCAGACCTCTGGTGCCAGCTGCAGTCCTGAGTCTAGCCAGACCACTGTCACCCAAACCAGATTAACGGTTCTAATCTACAGGGCTTTCAGATGCTGCTGTCGCCGTGCTCCTCACTAAACCCACGTACGCATTAAACATCCAGCTAATCATTCGACCCAGGCCAAAGATAGACTTATAAATTAATAAGATTGAGCGCCTAATCCAGTGATGGATGTTTAGATCTGGCTGGTGTAAATCAAATCACATTTGATGGAAAATCTTGCGTAAGTGCATGGAGCGGGAAAGTATTTTGGATTCTGGAGCTAGTTGTGGGCTGAACTTGAAATCATTGAAATGATTGTGACTTTATACAATACATTATATGTCATATGACTTTTATTTTCAGTTGACATCAACTGGAAACAGTGTGCAAAAAACTGATATGTATAATTATGAAATCAGTAACCTTGCCTTTGAAATCCCATCAAAACTTGTCCAAATCAAGTCAGTTCCTGATGGATAAAATCAAGTCCCACCCTTTATTTTTTTAGTTGTTCAGTATCTTGTTTCAGAAAAACGTGATGTTGTTGACATAAAATACATTGCAGTTTCATTTTTTCATTTCATTTTTTTTTTTTATTTTAACGAAAAAATGATCTGACAGTCATAGAGCTTGCTTTTGGCATGTTGTTGGACTCATCTTGCAAAGCAAGTGTGTGTGTGACTGGGTTTAAGTCAGCAGGAGATACATACACACACACAAAATGTGTCAGAGAAACAGATGGACAAACATTTTGAAGAGCACAAACAAAAAATCTGACTAGTAATCTCAAATGGTGCAAGAGTGAATTTTCAGGGGATCTTATTAAAGGATAGGTCAACAAAAGTGAGAACTGTCAACATTTACTTAACCTCATGTCATTTTAAACCTGCATGATTTTTTTCTTCTCTCTTTTTTAATATGAAACATGAGTTGTTAAATACCTTGGTCATTATTTTACATAAAATATGGTTGAAGGACAGTAAAAGTCTACATGACTTGTACATTATGCACTGATTAGTAATCAGCTTTACAGTATTTATTTATTTATTTATTTATTTATTTATTGAGGGAAAGAAGCAAAACTTATGCATTCTTAAGTCAGATCTTCAGTTTGGTTGATCAGTTCACAAAACCAGTTTTATTGGTAAATGATTAGTTCACAATTTGGACTGACACAGTTCTTCTGTTCTCAAAGACCAGGTCATAACGATTTACAGAGAATTTTGTAAAAAAAAAATGTTGTCTGTTCCACACACAGTGTTGTTTATGTCTTCTAAAGGCATGGAATATAGATCAAATTATTCCAAGTGTCTCTTTTTGTGGCACAGGGATCACCCAAAAATGAAAGTTCTGTCATTAATTTCTCACCATCATGTCGTTCCAAACCTGTGAGACCTTTGTTTATCTTTCAGAACACAAATTAAGAAATGTTTTGATGAAATCCGAGAGCTTTCTGACCCTGCATAGACAGCAACTTAACTACCACATTCAAGGCCCAGAAAAGTAGTAAGGTCATCATTAAAAATGGTCCACATGACTCTCGGATTTTGGATATCTTCATTTGTGTTCCCGAAGATGAACAAAGGTCTTACAGGTTTGGAACAATATGAGGGTGAGTAATTAATGCCAGAATTTTCATTTTTGAGTGAACTATCCCTTTAAGGTTTGATCAAATTTAATAGCAATCCACATGATCTTAACATAATCAGACAGCAACATAAAGCTGATAGGTTTGAAGGATACATTGCTATGCTATTGGACCTTTTTTGCCTGGGAAGTTGTTGCAGAATTTTGCTAGTGTGACATTTATATGGATTTGAAACAACACAGTGAATAAATAATGGCAGCAGTTTCATTTTTGAGTGAATTATCCTTTAAACATACCAGCCTTCTGCATGTTTCAGACTGGTTTTCTACATCTCCAAACACCAAGAGCAGGCAATTTCACACCTATACTGAAGATCAGGTCTGTTCTGAATACTTTATGCTTATTCACAACATTCTCAAGGTCTAATTTTGATAAAGTAGGACTACAAAGCTTATTGCACTCCTCGAGACTACTTGTTCTGCTCCTCTTCTCTGATATCTCTCTGTATTCATGAGCGCACACAAGGTAAACCACATGCTAAATAGCAGGGTTGGGTGTGTATTACAGAAATTTCATGCGCTTCAGCGGGGGGCAGCCTTTGCATTGAAAGCGATGTGCTTCTCCATTTCAAACGCATTGTAGTTCTTTCACAATGGCTTCTGCTAAGCGTAGCTCTCATCCCCTCTGCGTCTATCAGGCCATCTCTAATATGTCTCACCCTCTTGCTTTAGAGAGAGGCAATCTGGGCTAGATCAACTGTAAAAATGCATTTCTTTCCATTCTCAAATGGCAGGAACTATGCGGACTTCCAAACAGTAGCGGATCGAATCACAATGCAGAAGTGTTTCATATATTGCAATGGAAATCTAGCAATCACTCCTAGTTGTTGTTAAGGTAATACGTTTTTTTTTAACAATATGGTTCCTTGTGGTGTTCAGCTGGGCACTCGACCCAAGACTATGAATATGTTTGTTCTCTCTTATCTATTTCAATTTCGGTTGAGGAGTTGTAGACAATAACAGTGTGGATACTTATAGTACCAATGGATGAGAAAAAAAGTAGGATAGACCCTACAAAAGCCTCATTAACTTACGTGTAGATATTGCATTTGATGCATCTAGAAAGATATATTTGGTTAAATGGCATGTGGAATAGCTGAGATTGTATGTTCAGTTGAAATGATGATGCTAAAAATTGTAGCTGCATCCTATTCCTCACATACCACACCGAATTAGACACTGGCTTTAATGAGGGTTGCCTAGTAACCGCTGAAGCATCTCTTACACAAAGTTAGCTTCTCAAGGCTTTTCAGCAACGAGTCATGCCCAGTATATTTTTTCCCTTCTCTCTTACCTTTTCATGTGCCATCTGTCACCATTCAGAAATAATCATCTTGCGCCATCCAAAAGGCAGCTATCACACTGTAAACATGAGCGCAGTGCATTTTTAATCATCATTTGCATGTTAACTGTAATCACGTCGCACTCAACTCTAGGAATCTATCCAGTTTGCTTCTCATTCATTTTACATATCAAGTCAAACTTGTAATTTTGACAGTGTTTCCATGGCGGAAGGAATGCCCAAATCCACTATAATTTTATAAACAATACTGTTTTTGTGTCACAATGTAGTTTTAAGATTTTTTTTTTAAGTGAGAATGTAGTAGTTTAGACTTCAAATATTAGGTTTGTTAATAAAGGTAACATCTGTTTGAGTATTTGCTTCAGTGTTTTCGGGGATGTGAGTTTCAGTGCTTCAGCGGGCGTTCATGAACCCTCCAAGAGCAGCCTCACCTCGGGCCAATTTTGGGTAAATCTAACGGGCAGTATTTGCTCTCATTAATCTATTATTTGTTCCAGAGCAAAAAAACCCAACTTTGGTTATTTGGAAACCCAGCTCTGGGTAAATATTGGACAGAACACATCCTGTGTTATTTTGACCCATCTGGTAAATGTTTTTACCCAACATGCTGGGCTAAGAACACCCATAGACAAAAATATAAGACAAATTAAATTTATTTTGTGTGAATACAGCATAATTTACAGTATTACATTTAAACTCATTTAACAAGTATTATAGAAATAAAACATGTAACATTTAAAAGAAGCATTTTAATTTAAGTGTATTCAACTGTTTTCTCTCATCACTGTACACTGAAATGAATTCTTGTGCTGGTGTGTCGACTGAAATCTGGTTGATGGGCTTTAGACCGCCGCCTTGTGCTTCACTCGTAGCTGAAAGATGCTGTGACTGACTCCATAATCTGCCCATAAACAAACAGCACTGAGATTATAGAACATATTTTAACAAAATTATATTCAGTATTATATCAAATAAAATCATTTTATGTTATGCAAGGCAAAAGGCGTTTCAATATCATGCTAAACGGCCACTGCTAACGCTGCTTATATAATTTATGGCACAGTAAAGACATTAAAATTGAAATAAAATACAAACCTGTAGAGGACGCAAACAGCACACGCTCTTACTGTAATTCAGCAGCTGGGTTTTTTTGTCGGAGGGAGGAAAGGGATGAATAGTTTCAGCGGTCAGGGAGATTGACCCAGGCACTAACCCAGCGGCTTGGTAACACAAAAACTACCCAGTGGTTGGGTAGAAAAACTAACCCAGCAGCTTAGTTACAGAAAAACTACCCAGCACCTGGGTAAAAAATACTAAAAATATCACAGTAAAATGACCCAACAGGCTGAGCCCAGCATTTGGGATAAAAAAAAAATAACCTAGCCTTTTTTTATAGTGTACATTATTCTGACATCAGATGGTGACAAGACTGTTTTTATAGGTCAGCAGTAAAGACTTTTATATTGAAAGAGACTGAAACAACACTTTAAACAACACCTTGTAAGATGCAGCCAACAAACACACTGAGCAGTGCTGTCATCAGAAAATCACCCTTAACAGATAAAAGGATAGTACAACAAAGATATCGCTTTCCTTATCGGACATTCAAACTGATGTCTTACTGTAAATATGAGATTGAGCTGAAGAATGAATGCTGTATCAGATGCAGTAGTAATCACACTCGCTCAGTCCATTTCTCTCTCATAATACTCTACGTTGAGCTTTTAATTTACAGTGAGCTTTTAATACAGTAATACAATAAACAACTCAACATTCCTTTGTTACTAGTTATAAAGTAACGTTTGAGTTTGACGTTGAAAGTGACGTTGAAATTTGAGTTCTGCACAAAAGAGAGTTTTTAAAGACACTCTGTTGTTGTTTTTTTTTGTGCATTTACACACTCATGTCATTGAACTGTTGTATAATTGCAATATCACACTTGTAGCCGTGTGATAAGTCTGTATATTGGCACACTGTCATTACCTGTGCTGTGATAGCCCTCATGTCTGTAGGAAATCTTAATGCAACTTGATGCTTCAATATAACATTTTTAGCTATTAAAATTGCATTGGAATCTCTCAGATTCAGAACAATACAAAAAATATTCCATTTTAACCTGCTCATCATGGCTACACTCAGAATAAACTAATTATACGGGTTAGAATGAGCAACCAAAGATTTAGTGTTTGAGGTTAGCGGTTAAACAAAAAGCATTTTCATGGCTGTAATTATACACATTCCTGCTTTATCCCTTTATTCTGCTTCTCTTATGATAATGTCCATCTGAATGATGATTTCCACAGAGACACAGAGAGACAGAATGAGCTCAATTGGCCTCAATTGAGTACAGTGCGAGAGGGGCCGTACTCATTGCCGTGCACCTGAAGAAGCCAAATAATGCATTTTGATTGCGTGATTATAGCTGTGCCTGATTCTGAGTGCTGTCATTCTATCTTAATGGGCTTGCAGAGAGGACTGCGCTCAAATTCATATCTATAAAGGGCATAGAGCTCATCAGGGGGATGGCAGCTGTAGTGTTAATGGTACTCCAGGAAAGAGAGAGGCTGCGATGTAGGTATCTGGGGCCTGCTGACAAACTGGCAACCACTTTGTTGATGTGGCTCAAGCAAAGCTTTTACAAGAGCAGATTACGCAACATAGATTAGCGAGTGCCACTAGTTTGGGATTAGGAGCACCGGTTTAACCAGATTAGGAGAACTGTGGATGGATGTTGAAGAGTTAAACTAGAGCCGATGTGATGCATTTCAGCAGTGAAAGTAGGTTATGAGACTGTAAATACTGTGCGAATGCAAATTAGTTTGCTTAGTAAACCAGGACACCAGAAGGAAAAGCTATATTATGCTCTGCACATTTAATCAAAGGATCGGCAATGTGCAGGCTTTTCCAGTCACTCTAATACCGTGTTTCTGAACGTTCAACAGAGTTACTCCCCGAGGCTTTTACAATACGATCTACCCCTCCTAGCCAGGTAGCTAACATATTTCTACACAGATGTTTTTCCTCCTTAATTATAGTGATCTATATTTATTTTCAGCCATTGAATGACAGCAGTCTGGGCTATAAAGTAATGCATGGTTTGTAATTGCAGGTGGGCACAGTGATTTTTCTGTGCTGTGGACTGTGCGCTATCTTCTATGATTGCTACGTGCAGGAAGAACAGCTGTGCTTCTGCTGCTTCGCTGCTAGTTTGCCACCCAGGCTTAGGATGAGCTGATCAATCAGACCAAACCCCACACGCCCTATTCCTCAGGTCTTACAGTCTAAAAAGCAGCGAGATCCACTGAGACGCTTAAAAGGGTTAGATCACCCAGAAATTAAAATTCTGTCATTAGTTACTCACCCTCATGTCGTTCCAAACCCGTAAGACCTTCATTCATCTTCGGAACACAAATTAAGATATTTTTGATGAAATCCAAGAGCTTTCTGACCCTGCATAGACAGCAACAACTACCACGTTCAAGGTCCAGAAAGGTAGCAAGGACATAGATAAAATAGTCCATGTGATATCAAAATAACAACTTTATTCAACAATTTCTTCTCTTCCATGTCAGTCTTTGACATGCATACACGGGAATACCATGACACATGCATGTATGAGAAACAAAGCAAGAGAATTAATGTTTATTTAAAACTTTGAGCAGTACACTAACATAAAGGTTAACTTGAAGCTAATAGACGTGGACTAAAAACCTTTTTATTTGGCTTTGAAAGACTACATGACATCGAATTTGACCCTGTTTATTTTCTTAAAAATCAAGTGTGTAATTTCGGTGCAATTCTGTGTGGTGCAAAAAGCACACCCTTCACCTTTAATTAATTTTGGTAGTCTTATTGAGGACAAATAACCAGCATTCACTTATTATTCTAAAGAAAAACAGCTTTCATTATCTTTAATCTACTCAGAGTAGCTTTTTTCACCTCTGAAAAAGTGTTTTTTTTTCTGCTGACAAAAACTCTCTATTTCCCTCTATTTCTATTATCTATTATGGATAAAAGTAACAGTAACAGTACGATTTTGAATGTTTTTAAAGAATTCTCTTCTGCTCAACAAGCCTGCATTTATGTGATCCAAAATATAGCTAAAGCATAGCTAAATATAGCTAAATTGGGAAATATTTTTTACTATTTAAAATATCTTTCTACTTGAATATATTTTAAAATGTAATTTATTCCTGTAATCAAAGCAGTCTTCAGTGTCACATGATCCGTCAGAAATCATTCTTATATGCTGATTTGCTGTTCAAGAGACATTACTTATTTTTATTATTATGAATATTTAAAACAGTTCAGTACGTTTTATTCAGGATTGTTTGATAAATAGAAAGATTCATCTCAGATTCATTTCAGATTTACCATTCAAAAGCTTGGCATCAGTATAATGCTTTAAATTAATCAAAAGTGACGATAAAGACATTTATAATGTTTTTTGAGAAGCAAATCGGAATATTAGAATGATTTCTGAAGGATCATGTCAGTGGAGTAATTTCAATGCAGCTTTGAAATCACAGGAATAAATTACATTTTTTAAAATATATTCAAATAGAAAATTACTATTTTAAACAGCAAAAATATTTTACAATTTTACTGTTTTTGCTGTACTTTGGATCAAACAAATGCAGGCTTGGTGAGCAGAAGAGACTTATTTAAAAAACATAAAAAAATCTTACTGTTCAAGAACTTTTGACTGGTAGTGCATTTCCATCTGAATATTATTTTTTGTTTAGAGCTATCACATGGGAGAAGTTAAATGTGTGGTCAATGCCTATTCATATTGTCTTTTTTAGGATAGTTAATCCAAAAATGAAAATTCTATCATCATTTACTCAACTTCATGCTGTTATGACATGCTTTCTTCTGTAGATGATATTTTGTAGAATGTTGGTGACCAAACAGTTGTGACTTCCATTGACTTCCATTGTATGGACAAAAAAACAGAGACATTTCTCAAAAATCTTCTTTTGTATTCCACAGAAGAAAGAATCATACAGGTTTGGAACAACATGATACTGATAAATAATTTCGTTTTTTGGTAAACCATCACTAGCTAATCCAGTTTAAAAACAAGTCTTTATCCAGATTTTATATTAGAAAGATGGTAGTTTGTTGATCTACCAAAATTCAAGCTAAGAACGTCCCTGCTGGTAAATGACAGGCGCCTTTTCAGTGTGATTTGCATGTATTCACTGATGCTGGAATCTGCAGGTAGGCGTCTGCGCCAGGCAGTTTTTGCTGTGAAATGTCACGCAATTGATATGTATGACAAAGCGAGCGTTCCAGACGGTGTGCCTTGCCATCAGAGCAGACCGCTGGCTTGTTTTTCTCCTTCATCTGTAGCTGCATGATTATCACTGCATTTTGATAACGTGCGAGTGTGATACTGAGTGACAGCTCTGGCTCCTCATCCACAACCGGATCAAAACTGACAGCTAGCTTCTGTGGGACGGTCCCTTCCTCCTTCATGTATCTGAGGACACACACCCCAGGAAAATGAAGGAAGGGCGACACCGAAAAAAAGAGTCTGCATTTAATTATGCCACCGGCTTCAATAGACTGTAAACTGGAATTGATGTGTTGAATTTAATCTTCGCCAAAGCGTTCGTGGCTCACTGTGGTGTTTAATAAACCTGACTTTTCATGTTTGCGCCTTTCAGATTTTTCCCGCCTGCCAAACCAAAAAAGACATTTAAAAGTGGAGAATTAATTATGGTGTTAACGAACTGACCACTAATCTCAGAGGGAACAAAAAACACAGATTTTGTGTAGTGAATAATGTAGTGAATTTTATGCAGTATGTCTTGATTTCAGTTCAGCTTGGATTTTCTTGAGTAGAGAAATACAAGTAGTTGTATCATTTGTGGGACCAATCTGCATTGGTGAGCAGGTTGTTCATTTGCATGTTTATTCAGAGGCCATCTTACATGTTCCTCAAAGTACAGTTTGTTACCTCACAGCTATGATCACACATCTTTCAATGTGAAATCTCTCTCACTTTATTCATACTGCCAGATTTTTCCCTGCTGTTTCGGTCAGTCGATCAACGCTTTAAACAAATTTCCATTTGCAGAGAATTCAAAGGGATAGTTCACCCAAAAAATTAAAATTCTATCATTAATTACTCACACTCATGTCTTCCAAACCCGTCCATCTTTGTAACTCAAACTTTTTAAATTCGAGAGCTTTCTGACCTCCAAAAACAGCAATGCAACTGACATGTTCAAGGCCCAGAAAGGAAGTAAGGACGCTAAAATAGTCCATGCGACATCAGTGGTTGAACCTCAATTTTATGAAGCTACAAGATTGCTTTTTTCAGCAAAGAGAGAGTTATTCAACAATTTCTTCTCTTCTATGTCAGTCTTATGTGCAATTGTACCATATACAAACATATTTTTGGTGTCAGATGTTGTGATCTAATCAAACTTGGCTTCGTCAGATGCACCAGTATCCGTTTCCACCTTTAAACTCAGTTTGAATAGTTCCATGCTCAAGGCATCATAATTGGATGTTAACTTTCATGCTGGTGGTGTGAACAAACTGCAATCGTGAGATGAAATTCAAAAGCTGAGGGCTGAGATTTTCATATTAATAAAAGTCACACAGGCTGTTTCTAGGTTATCATCCGAGCGCCGGATATTATGCCAGTGTTCCTGGTTCCAAACGCTCCAGCAATCCATTGTCCAGCCCATTACTCCTATTTACCACTTTTATTGAATAGATTGTGATCATCTTATTTAGAAATGCATTTACGGCTTGCTCATTTACCTTCTGTTTGTGTTGCATAACATGCACAGCAAAGTAGCTTTTAATGGAAATGAGGCTGGCTATCTCCATTAAATGGGTTGCTTGAGAGGTGGAAGATTATGGAGGCCTCCATTTTGTTTTTAGGTAGACTTTCCTGAGCAATATAATATTCAAGATGTGGGCACTAAGTACCTGCATAATTAACTCATTCAGCTAATATATTTCAATGGATCATTCATTTGGCGTCCTCTGTTCCACAGAGTAGAGCTTTCTTTGTAAGATTCATGGTAATATAGGCAATTTCATCCAAGAAGCTGCAAGCTTTGAGGATCTCAATGCCCTCTCAACTGCACGGCCCCTTGTTGTGCTTTCTTTAACCAAATGAAGTCAGACCAGTCAGGTCTCCCACTGTGGCTCCGTCTCCTCCCACCCTGTGCCACTTTGAAGTCTGGAGTAATTAGCCGCTGCCTGTGAAGTAGCATCGCTAACTGTGATGTGCAGACTCCATTTTCACTGATAATGATCTAGGAAATGTTCCAGCACATTTGTTATCAAATGCTTTGAAACTCATGACCTGAGTCTTTGCAAGAAGAAAAAAAGCATCCCAAGTGGCACCAGAAGGACACTGCAGTGGATTCCACTTTGACAGTTTATATAAACTGCCATTCAAATTTTTTTTTTTTTTTTTGTTTATACGTAATTTTTAATACTTTTATTCAGCCAGGACTCAGTAAATTGACAGTAAAGACATTAAAAATGTTAAAAATATTTATATTTCAGAAAAATGCTGTTCTTTTGTACCTTTTTGATCAAAGAATGATGAAAAATGTATCACGGTTTTCACAAAAATATTAGGTATCACAATTATGAAAGCCTGTTTCTGCCACTGAAAAAAAAACAAACCTAGAGATAGCTGAGATAAAACTTTTTATCTCACAATTCTGACTTTTTTCTCAGAACTGCGTAATACAAACTCACAAGTCTTACTTTTTTTCAGAATTGTGAGATATAAATTCGCAATTGCGAGTTATGAAGTCAGAATTGTAGGATAACTTTTTATTGACTTTTTTCTTGCAGTTTTTACTTTTTTTCTCAGATTCTTGAGATAATAAATGATAATAATAATAATAATAAACTGGTAATTGAAATGATATTTTCTGAGAGAATTCTGAGAAAAAAGGTCACAATTGCGAGATAAAAGTCAGTTGTGAGTTCATATCTTGCAATTCTGACTTTATAACTCACAATTGCGAGTTTATATCATTCAATTCTGAGAAAAAAATCTGATAAATTTGAAATCTGCAAGTTTATATCTCAGTTCTGACTTTGTAACTCACAATTGTGAATTTATATCTCACAATTCTGACTTTAGAACTCACAATTGCAAGTTTATATCACGCAACGTAATGATACTGAAGATTCAGCTTTTTGACATCACAGGAATAAATTATATTTTTGTATATATTCATATAAATTAAATAGTATTTTATAAGATTAGAGTAGGCTTTTGTTCTATAGTTTTTACCTGTTACTTTTTTTATTAGCTTAAATGTTTGAATACAATATTATTGTAATATTTTAATATTATTTACATAATCAAAACGGTTTTCAGTTTCAAGCAACAGCCATTGAAATGAATGGTAATGTTAGCGAATAGATTTCTCCAGGTACTGTAGGCCTTCTTGGACAGAATCAGGGGTGTGGCCTACATTTTCTTAGCCAATGAAAAACATCAGATCGGCTGACATGCCTTTGCAGGCCAGGGTTTAGGAGCAAGAAAATGTGGTTGAGGTCTAGCAGAAATCGCTTACAATTCCTTGACATCTAAATTGCTTGGCAGTAAACACTCACCTCTACATTTCTTCTTTGCTCACTGCCAGTGAGTCATTCATGAAGGTCATAGTCCAATTGATTACTGAGAGGTGGGTGGCAACATGCCAGAAAAAACAGTACATTTCCATTCCCACTCTTTTTTGGCTGTATTATATAGTTTCTTGCAAATGCTGGACATGTCTTAAAATTACTTCTTATTGAAGGGTCAGTTGAGGACCGTCCTTTAAATCTGTAATTGTCCAATCTTACAGCAATGTTCCTTAAGAGGATTCAAGACAATCACAATCTTCCAACCAGACTTCAGCACTGTTGAAACAATGAACTTGTTGATATCCACTGATCATTAGGTTAACCATGGCTTTTGAAGTCTAATAAAGCAAGGCCATGTTTACTCTCTCAAGAAACCCTGGATGATTAATCAGAGTCCTTAATTGAGCCTTTTTCAACCATCTCGAAAAGAGGCCTTGATTATTAGAGCACACAAGGCAGGACATCTCAGTTGAACAGTCCTTGGCTTTCTGGCTCATCTCAGTGCTTAATGAGAGCCATGAATAGACATAGACCACTGTACTCTAGTGATTGTCCGAATTGTATAATCTCCTTCAGTGATACACCAGTCTAATGAAACATGGAGGATGTTAAAAAAAAAACTCCTCACAGGTAGATTTGTGGATTACCCTTCTTATTAAAGAAGAACTCAAAAGTGGTTGTCAAAGAAGCAGTCACAAGTATGGTCATTTATAAAGAACTTAAGAAAAGCCAAGCTTTCAGTGACATTTAATTAGGTTCATGAAAGGTGGCACTGCATTTTGACAAGGGCATAAGAAGGTTATGTACTTGATATAGCTCAAATGAATCTAAGTGCAAGAGACTGCAACCCACAGCACTGATGGTAGATCATTTTAGAGCTGATTATTAACATACCTTCATGTCCAAAAACAATAAAAATAAATAGTAATTTTTAGGAAAACTGATTTGTTCACTTCCAAATGGTAGAATCGCACTAACCCGTTAATAACATGTTGAAGTCCTATCTCCGAATTGCAAGAGTTTAACAGTTTTGAGCTAATATTAAATATTTTTTATAATTGATGTGTGTGTCATTCCGTGTCAGAACAACCAAATGTCAGACACCTCCCTGGGTCAAATATTTGATTTGAAAAAAAAAAAAGGATGGTGAAAAAGCACTTTTCAAGTGTTTTTTTGTTTTGTTTTGTGTTGTTTTGTTTTGTTTTTTTTGTTCTCCAAAGTTTGCATGCCTGTAACTCAAGAAGTTTTAAAGATATCTTAGATGTTGGGTCTTAAAAAACTTTCCTTTTGGCTTCTTCATTTTTAAGGCCCTGTATGATTCAGTTCCAGAGATATCTTAATATGGCTTCAGGAGTAAATTGCTAAATTGTACACATTTATTAGGGGTCAAAAACCAAATGTGGGTCACTTTGCATATAAATGATACTTATTTAGGAGGAATGTCTGAAGAACAAATATTATTAAAACTTGAAATTTGTCTTCTGCCAAAACAACTGCATTGAATATATGTCTGAGTGCCATAAACTGATTTATTCCTATTACTCATATTTAAAAAGATCTGTACACATACACAGTAAAGAGAACTGTATGCTTATATGCCAAAATATTATGACCTAGAAATGGTTGTCGACCTTTAATTCCCCTTAGATGAAAGTGCACAAATGAAAATCTGTTTCTCCAACAATACCGTGTGTCAGAGTATTGCTAAAAGTGCACTTTCAGTATGATTTATGAAGAGTAAACAGCTCCTGCTGTCTTTATAAAGGCGCGTGTTGTTGTCTCAGAGCCACAAATGAGCCTGAAGCCTGCGAATCCACCACTCTTACAGACAGCACCTGATTGTGTTGGCCCATCTAACCGTCCGACCAGCTCCCCTGATACTTATTTCAAAATCATGTTGAAGCCAGACTCATTTTAGCCATTTTCCAGAGAGACTCGAGCGTGTGAGCTCAAATTGCAGCTTGTTACATTTAGGCAATGTTGACTCTTCTAATTGCTGTCTGTCTGGCTCTCCTCTCTCTGTTGGCCTGTACCAGAAAGTTCTCTCCAGCCGACGCTGCCCCTCTGAGTCATGCGCATTATCCGAGATGCAATTGCACCCGTGTTTAACATTAACTCGCTTTGGAGGCCATCGCAATCAGTGGTTCTGCTGCATCGCTGCAATGATGTACATCACACCTCTGCCCAGATTATGTTGTAGTTTTTGGCCTCGGCAGTCAGCTGGGAGGTACTGGCCAGTGGGACCACAATTATATTGCTATATCTGGTGTTCACTCTCTCCGTGTGTCTCTCCACAGCACTTTGCGTGACAACTGAGCGCTTTGGGGAATTTAATTAGGCTTTGTGCAAAAGCTGTGCAGTTGCTCGGTGTGCCCTGAAGAGTTGTTTCTTAATGAACAGTTTGCTTTGAATGTTCAAAACTGCATTATTTGCATTGCATCAGGGGTAATATTTGATTTTGGAGTGAAGTGCATGTTGTCGTTCCAGTCTTGCTCCTCCGGGATTATATTACTGAACCATAGTAGATTTTTGTAGAGTCGGTGCCAGAGCATTAGTAGTTTTAGTAAACTCCCAACTAATACCAGGAAGCTTGTTACTTCAGGGAACTTTACTTGCTACTTTCCTGTTTTCGGAATTTAGAAAGATTTATAAATGTTTTTAAAGGAAGTATCTTATGCTCACCAAAGCTGCATTTATTTGATAAATATAGTAGAAACTGTAAGATATATTATAAAATAAAATAATATTTAGAACAGAAATAGCATATAATGTTTATAATGTAAATAGCTTTCTTATTTAAATTTTTATTTAAAACTCTCATTTATTCCTGTGTTTGCAAAGCTGAATTTTCAGCATCATTACTCCAATCTTCAGTCTCACATGAAATTAAGAATTCATTCTAATATGCTGATTTGCTGCTTATTATTTTCAATAAAAACAGTGGTGTTCCTTAGTATTTTTGTGGAAACTGTGATACATTTAAATAGGATTGTGTGATAAGTATGAAGTTTAAAAGTTTGATTTAAGAAAAAATGTTAGTTGGTGGTTTGGAGAATAGTAGTTTTGACAAAAGAAACATTTTGTTATTTGTCATTTTTGTCTTTTTAGGTTCAAACAATAACTTGTGGTTATTGTTATAGGGATAGTTCAAACTAAAATGAAAATTATCCCATGATTTACTCACCATCAAGCCATCCTAGGTGTATATGACTTTTTTCTTTCAGACAAATACAATCAAAGAAAAAAATGTCCTGGCTCTACTTAGCTTTATAATGGCAGTGAATGGGTGTTGAGATTTTGAAGTCCAATAAAGTGCACCCATCCATCATAAAAAGTGCTCCACATGGCTCCAAGGTGTTAATAAAAGCCTTCTGTAATAAGTCAATGTGAAAAATATCTATATTTATAAACTATAACTCTAGCTTTCGCTAACTGTCGTACACGTGTTCATGAGAAAGTGGCGTTACAGTTGATGACTTAGGACGTAGGCGTAGCATAAGCTACGATGAGAGTATGCTATTCTCGTCTCCTCCTGGCTTATATCGAAATCCTCTGACATTTTTCTTTACAAATCCTCATTTTCTACTTCTAATTTGTGACCGGCGTTTTGTTTTGCTCTCCTACATTCCTGCATTATACACTGGGGCACCACTCTCTCATGATTCCATGTACGACAGTTAGCGGAACCTAGAAATTATGGTTTTGAATTTTTAAATATGGATATTTTTGGGCACAAATACATTGATTCACTTCAGAAGGCCTTTATTAACCACCTGGAGCTGTGTGGAGCACTTTGTATGATGGATGGATGCACTTTATTGGACTTCAACATCTCAACACCCATTCACTGCCATTATAAATCTTGAAAGAGCCAGGACATTTTTTTTTATATAACTCAGGAAGGTATGACTTTCTTCTTTCAGACTAATACAATATTAGTCTGAAAGAAGAAAGTCATACCTTCCATTTTTTGGGTGAGCTATCCCTTTAAAATACTTATTCCACACACACTTCTTCTAAGTAAACTTTTACAAAGTGACACAATTAAAATCATTTAAAATTGGTAAAGTTTTCTACATGTGGATGACTTTTTTTGTCTTATGATATCTTCTGTTCTGCCTTTCATGTTCCCACTGGACTGTTTCTTCCTGTTTTTTTTGAAGGGGCCAATTATACGGCCTCGGTAGCTGCCCTGTGCTGTCGGTACTGCAGGAAGCAGAGGTATATGGCCTATCAAAACCTGCAATTAGCTCTGTGGCCTTTTACTGAAGACTACTCTTATTGGAGGAAAAGACATGATAGGAAAAAAATCCCAAAGCCAATAACTGCATTAACCTTCATCTTCAACCTTTGTACCAGTCAAAATGATGCCCTTATAAGTTCACTTATGTCATTTCGTATCATGTAACCTTACTGAAGTTTCTAGTATTTTTTATGACAGTGAAAGGAAACTTTTAGTCTCTTTTTAGGCTTATATATATATATATGTGACCCTGGACCACAAAAGTAGTCATAAGCACGGGTATGTTTGTAGCAGTAGCCAACAATACATTGTATGGGTCAAAATTATAAATTTTTCTTTCATGCCAAAAATCATTAGGATAAGTAAAGATCATGTTCCATGAAGATATTTTGTAGATTTCCTACCGTAAACTCATTTTTTGATTAGTAACATGCATTACTAAGAACTTCATTTGGACAAATTTAAAGGCAATTTTCTCAATATTTAGATTTTTTTGCACCCTCAGATTCTGGATTTTCAAATATTTATATCTCGGCCAATCCTAACAAACCATACATCAATGGAAAGCTTATTTATTCAGCTTTCAAAAAATTTCAGAAAATCGAACCTTATGATTGGTTTTGTGGTCCAGGGTCACAAATCATGTCACCCTGTATCTCTTTCACAGAAAGCTTTAAGAAAATATGGTGTGCTTTTCTTCCGGCCTTTGAAAATTCATCTAACACAGTAGTCTTAGTGTCTAATGCAGTGCTTTTTCTGTGCAGAGAGAAGACATCTAAAATACACAACCTTTCTAATTATTCATGTGCATCATTATTCCCTCATAAATTACCCACAGACATCCAGTCCCAAACCAGCTTGTCTGTATAGCTCTGAACAGACATGGCTGTTGGGTTATTATGTGGCTTTAAGGCAAAGATGAGAAGTGTTTATGGATTATGCATGGAGCACAGTCTGTGTTTAAGCAAAAGCAATCAACAGCAAGAATCAGCAGAGCTTTGATCAGTCGTTAAAACCATTTTAATTGCACCACTGTTGTTTTTTTCTTGATCAATTTTATTTATTTATTTATTTTTTTTTTTTTTAAATCCGGACTTGTCAATGAAACAGTTACGTGATGCCAATAAATTTTTTCTACCTGTTCATTTATTATCAAACAAAGCAAGTTTTGTCTATTTTTGCACCCTCACATTCCAGATCATTCATATTTATTCAGCTTTCAGATGATGTATAAATCTCAATTTCAAAAAATTGATCCTTATGACTGGGTTTTGAGATCCAGGGTCACAAATGATCTTTATAAACTGTAGCTCTCTATATGAAAGCCATCTGCTTCTAAATGAAACCACAGTGTCAATTCATTTAACTTTTTGTTGCATCCAAAACTATACCATATATCTGCCGTGATAAAAGACGATTTATTTTTTTATTGGTCATTAGATTGAAAAGCAGACCTGTTATGCTGAAGGACCATTTCGATAAGCCTGAACTTTTAGAGAGTGATCTTGTGTCTTGCATTTAAATGATGTGGTGGGCTGACAGTAATGCAGAATAAAATTGTGGTCATTTGAAACTGCTTTTTAACAGGTGGCCTCCCATCTGTCCAATGTGCTTTTTAACACTCTCTCTAATGAGCACAAGGTCACCTTGGCACACTGATCCTCCACGAATTAGAAACTTTCTCTCCAGCAGTAAGTGGAATATGTGACTCCATAATTTAGCCTTCGTTGCATTTTCAGTTTCTGCACTATGGTTTGGGAAAAACCAACAGGGGCTGTATTGCTAAATGGTGTAGTGTAGTCATTACCCTTTACTTACTGTAGCTGCCTTCACCATGCGGGATGAGCTTTAAAAGCGTTGGCTTTTGGCCTTTGTGAGGCAAATTTGATGTTGAGTCATGAGAGCGAATCATGCAGTGTATCAGCGAGGGGTGCTGAATACGAAATGTCAAAGAAAGAATGGATCCCAGAAAGTCCTTGACACAAAAAGTGTGGTATTGTCACCACTCTCTCTAGCAAATTAGACACTTCATCACAATGAGGTTGTTTCTTTCGGGAGGAAATCTTAAACCCAAATAATAACCCAATATCCGCAGAAGTTAGAAGAAGGTCTTATTAAAACTCATTTATATTAGCAAGGCATAATGCAGAAAACACTTCTGTGATTATTCTTGCACATCTGAGTCACACGTTTTAGACATTTTGCTGAAAAGTGGCATTGCCATTTTTTTCTCTTATGAAAGACCTATTTCTAGGTGTAGATAAGATTTTTCTTTGATTAAGTTCAGCGTTAGCCTCTGGTAATGTATTTAATTTATACTTTAGAGACATCCAGTTGGATCACATTGATTAAAAGCTATTAAATGGTCTTAAATTAATAATTTAATAAGTTGAAATACATGCTATACAGTATATCTGTTTTATTTTATTTTATTTTATTTTATTAGATACATACAGCGCTGTTCAGAAGTTATTTTTAAAGAAGTTTCTTGTACAGAAAAAACAGTTATATTGTGAAATATTATTGCAATTTAAAATAAGGTTTTTCTATGTTACTGTACTTTAAAATATAATTTATTTCTGTGATGCAAAGCTGAATTTTCTTCAGTCATTACTCCATTGTTCAGTGTCACTTGATCCTTCAGAAATCATTCTGATATGCTGATTTAATGTTAAAAACAGTTGTGCTGCTTATTGTTTTTTTTTGGAAACTGATTTTTTTTTTTCAGGATTCTGGTATGAATAAAACGTTAAAAAGAACAGCATTTATTTTAAATCTAATTTTTTTAAAACAATATACACTATCGTTCAAAAGTTTGGGGTCAGTAATTTTGTTTTCTTTCTGTACTGTACTTTTAAACTTTTGATTCTTCAAAGAATCCTGAAAAAAGTATCACAGGTTTCAAAAGTATTAAGCAGCACAACTGTTTCCAACACTGATTATAAATCAGCATATTAGAATGATTTCTGAAGGATCATGTGACACTGAAGACTGGCACAATGATGCTGAAAATTCAGCTTTGCATTATATAAATAAATTAAATTTTAAAGTGTATTAAAATACAAAACTGTTATTTTAAATTGTAATAATATTTCACAATATTACTGTTTTTGTCTGTATTTTTGATCAAATAAATGCAGCCTTGATGAGCAGAAGAGATTCCTTTAAAAAACCATTACAGATTACTGATCCCAAACTTTTGAACAGCACTGTATGTAAGAACATATTTAGGCCTTACAATGTGCAGGTGATAAAAATGCCTCAGATTTCCTTATATAGGATATCTGTTTATCAAAACCTTATAAACACACAAGCGAGAGTATTCAGAGTAGTTTAAGTTGTTTTTCTGTTATGCGAGTGTCCATTTATCTTATAAATGGAAAATTATAAGTGTTGTCTCCAGTATCCTGGCAGCTGAATTGAATATGACTAACTGTTTGGGTTTAACCCTCAAAAGGAAAGTTCATCTCTTTGTGCAAGAGATATTGAGGTAAAAATTGTCTGTTTGAGACGGCACTGATAGACTTGGCAAGCGTGCAGCTCGGCTTTATTAATTAAATACTCCAGTAGGTGGCCAGCGGTGTATAATAAATCATACCAAATAGGGGTAAATTGTCTAGAATTAGTGTCTGTGTGTTTATCACTTGAGTCTCAAAATGCTTTCTGGAAGTGAAATAATAAAGAGTGGCATCCACTGCAACTGGGGGCAAATAAAATGTAATCATATTAGAGAAAGAGGGAGAAGGGAAATGATAGAGAGAATGAATGTTGAGTGTGTGTGAGAGAGAGATTGAGTAAGGGAATTATTTAATACAGTGCAAACACTGCAGCCATGTAAATTGTGCAATTATTGTACAATATTACGTGATAAATGTCCCATGCTTGCGCATTTATATCAGGCAATTTTGTGCATATTTGTACAAACAAGAATATTTCATACATACGGACTGTAGAAAAGAAATGCTTTCTAAATAATGTATTTATTAAATAATAAATATATGTAATTTTATACATGTGTTAATGATATCTATATGTGCCCTGTATTGGTTGGTTTTAACAAAGCTTTTCTTTTTACTCTTTCTTGAATAATTTCAATTTTGGAACACAAGACCATGCACTTTCTAATTAACAGAATATTAAATTGCCATTAATTCTCCAGAGCTCAAACCTACTTCTCCTTCATATTTAATTTAAGGTGACTTCCTCAGCACAGGTCTTCATGTGGACATTCAAACATTGTAATTCAGTTCTACAATGAACAGTCTGTTTTATTTAGAGCTGTGCTAATTAACGAACATCAGACTGGCACACTGTACAGCTCTGCCTTCAGGCTACTTTAAAGCTGTTATTCAAAACATCTTTAATTGAGTATTCAAAGTAAAGTATGTGAACTTCAATTGTATTGGGAATTATGTTCTGCCTTATGTCACTGAATATGGAACATCTTATATACTATCACTTATACTAATATTAATAACCCCTGGTATCTTTTAATAAATCCCTAGGTTCATAGCTGTGTCTTGGCCTGCTTTGCAACCTGGTCATTTCCTGTTTTTATATACACTTTAAAGCAGATGGCATCATCCTGTGGGTCCATAGCTGGACACCCTCAAGACATCTCTGCCCTGAGGCTGAGATGATAATGTGTGGTGGCGATGGCCATCTCTGAGCTAGTGTTGTGCTAATGTGATCTTTTCTCCTCTCTTTCCAGTGAGCACAAAAGAAGAACCGGAGAAGAAAAGGAAGAGACGGCTGTGCTTTCGGTAGGTACTGTGCTTTTTGTTCTTGTGAATCTTATCAGCATTAGTGTAGTGTTGTTCATGTCGCACTACAACCCTGAAAGATACACAGTGCAATTGTATTGTAGATCTTTTAAGAAACTGCACAGAGAAACTGCTTTTTGAAGAATTTAAGATAAACCTTGAACTCACTCTATAATATTTCAGCTGATACCAGCAGTCCATCAATCACAAAGCAGAATTCGTTCTCATGATATCGGTCTCTCTCATTTCTATACACTGTAAACGGTTTTTGTGAATTTAAAGCATACCGGTTATGACTTACCATACTAAGTTTTTTTTTTTTTTTTTTTTTTGACAGAGTAGCAGCAGCACTGCATTTTGTCTTTAAATATATTAGCAATTAAGTGTATAGTTTGACTACAGAGAACAGGATCAAGTAAAAGCATTATGATTTTCTGTGTGTACATTACAGTCATTTCTTGTATATTTGCAAATTAAAAGCAGTAAAATTATGTCCAGAGTAACATGCGGTTTTCAACATGCACAGCAATGTAAGTAAGTTATAATATTGATTAATTGATTGTTTTTTTTTTTTTTTTTTATTATTATTATTTATTTTATTTATTTATTGAAATAAAGTAATAGTTATAATGGATGTCTGTGTGAATATGATCCCCTGCTGACATAAGGGAAGAATAATGCTTTAATATATAGTATAATATAATATAATATAATATAATATAATATAATATGAAAAAAATGTGTAAAAATATATAATATTTTAATAATATATAAAAAAATTTTAATTAACAAAAAGCACAATACATTTTATTTCATAAATTGGTTACAAACAAAAAAGTGTATATTATTAACTGAAATAATATTAATATACTATATTACTAAAATCTGTGTAAAACCTTTATAATATACTGACAACCACTTTCACTGTAAATTAGGAAATGACTTGTTCTTTATTACTTCTAATAACTGTACATTTAACAGTAATGTCTCATTAAATCTATCACATTTTTCACAGTAAGGGCACTTGACATGTTAATCAATTAGCAGATTTTTGTCATAGTATTTTTACTGTTAAAATTACGATAAATTTTTACAGTGTAAGCTAGTATTATTATTTTGCTGTGGTATTAAAATGGCTATGGAGAAATCTGAAATGTAATCTAAATTTGTTGTCTAGCAACATTAACAAAAAAAATACAAATAATTGAAACATTGAAAAAAATATTGAAAAAATTACACAAAGTACATTAGTGAACAATAAACTTTTAAAAAATATAATAGCAATGACGCAATAATATTTTGTTACAAATAAATAAAGTATCAAACTCATATAATCATATGACTTTATTTAACAAAACTTAAAATACATATTGTATTATAAACAATAGAACTAATGTACATTTCACATTATAGCAAATGACTACTTTACTGCACAATCTAAACAATATTTAATTCAAATATCCATGTAATATTTAATATTTGATCATTTCTTTATGACAAATGCTGCAGCCACTGCAATTTTTTGAATATGTGGACATCAAAATGTGTAGATTCCGAGTAAGGGTTTAAGCTTTTATTTTGAAAGCACAGTTAACAGTTAGCGTGTTTAGAAAGATATGGATATGTTCTCCTGTGTTTGCATAGGTTTACAAATGATTTACCTTACAAATCCGTAAATTGTATATGTTGCATTCCCAGATGAATTTTATAATAAACACAAACTCACAGCAATATGCAGAGATGGAGTTTGAGACATGTAAATAATAACGGTTTGTGTGGCGTAGCATTTACTGTGAACGGAGCCGCTGTGACACGCACATGTGTAACCTACACACATGTAAATAAAGTGCATATATTAAACCTGCATCTAATATATTTGTTTTGTTGAATTGTAGCTTTTGCGAATTCAGAATAGCATTCTGCTTTATTTTGTTTGGGATTTTCGGGATTTTAAATGGGTTTAATAAATCATGCAGCCTTGGAAAACAGTCTAAAAATTTGTTTCATGAATTTTCGTCTGTAGAATGTGCCACTTCCGGTATTTTGCCAGATACTTTAAACTTGAGTATTCGAATTGAATGAAGGAATCGTGACAGCACAACACAGCATACAGGAAATTGAATGGATTGATTGAACAATGATTTTCTTTTCATATGAGTTGTTGACAGACCATTATGACACAAAATTGCCTGAAATGCATTGATGTACTGTAAAGATCTAATTCCAGCATTTTATTATGAGAAGTTTCTGTTAAATCCTGGCAATCTCTCTAATGTCATCATCTTGATTCCCATCTGATTCATCCAAGTTAAGTACCAACTCCAGTTTACAATCTGAGGTGTCAGGGATGTTTGAAGCAACTAGTAATTAATGCTTCCACTGCTACTTTGCTGAGCTGTGTGTGTCCCTCTCTCTTTCATGATGAATGGAGCTCCTGGACCCTGTCCCAGCTGTCATGTGTGATTGATGCACTGTGCTTGTCTTCGTCCGGGTTTCTTGCACTCAGTACTTCCCTTCCCCCATCCGGTCTTCAGCCTCATCCTATTAGCCACAGTATTAATCACCGCCAGTGCTGCTAATTGCTTTATAATCCCACCCCTGAGCCGTACAATGTGTTGAGAGAAGTCACCTCCGAATCCCATCACTTTGTCTCCGTATCTATGGCTCCGCCATGCTTGTTTTTGATAGCAGTGTATTACCCATGATTCCCTTCCTACCCTAATCCTCTCCCGATTTCCTCGACAGATAATCTAACCAAGTCACTCGCCATAAAAACTGCTACGCCGCACCCATGCTGATGTAAGAGACAAAGGGCCTGGTCGGATTTGTCAGGAAGGCCATTCAGAGGATAGGAGGCAAGCGGAGGTCGACCTCGAGCACTAAGCCCTTTTGCTCATTCCTGAGAGTGAAATCTCAATCGGATTTCGGTTTACTCCGTACCGCTGATTAGGTCAGGATTTCTCAATACATTCCTTCCGCACACTTTAGGGGTCTGACTAATCGAACACGCCCAGTTTAGTTCGTAGACTCAAGAGGGTCTCTGTAGAGTGACTAATGAATTGAATCAGGCGTGCGAAAATTTGGGAGATATCTGAAATGCACCTGCTGGGGCTTGAGAAACCCTGGTCTGGGTCATTCAAGCATTTTCACAGAACCTAAGGGGGTATTTGACGTTCACGCTTCATTCTAGATGTGGCTTTGGGTAACCATACCGCCATGAGAGAATACACAGTGCATTGAGCATGGAAATGGAGGATTATGGGGAATAAACTCAAGCTTGAGCGATTGGCTCAACCAGGCAACCCCGCGGTCACGCTTTGATATTTTTATTTATTGCCTCCCACAGCGATAGATGACATCTTTTCTCCTTCTGAGAGTGAGCGAGCATCAATTCTCCAGAAAGCGAAGGCACCTTGTTGGGCGCTTCTTGTCGACAGGATGGATTGACAAGCCACTCAAGCGGCCCTCGCTAATCAGAACTCCCATGTGGAGAGCAAAGCCCTGGGAAACTCATTTAAAGTTGTCGGATGTATTGTTATGCAAAGCACATCAACGTCAATAGAGAACAATCAGGAGAAATATGAGAAAAATCAATCCATCTGTGAAAATAATCAACAGGCTGGCCTTCTCGGCTTGTCTTTCATCTGTCCATATCCCGGCATCTGATTACAGATCGAAATAATTTCGAGATGTGAGGTCCAGTAATGGAGGTGAAGACCATTCTGGAGATATTTGGATATTTGGAGCTTTTACAGTGCTGTTAGTACGCTACGTCTCGCTCTCGGTGCTATAACAAGGCGTACATCATCCCTCTCTAGAGTGCATTAGGGGCACTTTGTGCAGGCTTTTAGTACCCCCTTTCCGCAAGCAACTCTCTTTCCTCTCTTTACTTGCGCTTCCTCTCTTTTGCCACACTTTAAACAGCGTATTACCATCGCTAGCCCGTCTCCCTCATTTTCTCGACAGATAAGGCTGCTTTTTTTCAGGCCTGTGCCTAACAGCACAGGCTATGCCCAATGTTCCTCTTTTAATCCATCACATTATACTATTTCATTTCTTCTCTAATTCGTTAATCAGCGAAGCGCCCAAGCTGATATGACCACAGTCATACCAGAAGCAATTTCACATCTCCGGTTCGTCTCTCGATTTCTGCCCGGCGAATTCTCAGATTGTTCCTTTAATAACCTTGTCATGGATGTATCACAGCTTTTGGCACATGACTCACATTAATGCGTCGGCCCATTAAGAGGAAATTAAGGGACAGACTTTTGCATAGGAGTGTCTTATCAACAGCTGACAGATGGACATGTCAGAGAGACATACCATGGGGGTATTTGGATGCAGCGGCGCATGCTGGAGACTTAATCCTGTTGTGTGACCTCTAATAAGAAATTAGACATGAAATGCTGCAACAATACGTGAAATGATTAACAAGAAAATGTCATGTGTTTTCAGAAAAATGTGTATAATGTCTCAACTAGCAGAAAGATGGCTGAATTAGCATATCTTGCTCTGAGCAACGTTTTATGCAGGACTAATAATAGTATACTATGAATGGTTTACACCCAAGGAGTTTAAAGGCGACTTTGGTAGGTCTTCCACAAATGGCAGATTGCCTGATAGTTTTTCACACCATCTGGGGTTTCTTGCGTGCCACACTCTACATCAAAGATGACATCACTTACTAAAGGTGCTCACACTATTGACAGAAGTGGGAGGAAGTGCTTAGGGAAACCATTAGACATTTGCAGACATATCACAGTTCCACACTAATCCATACTTTGCAGCACAGCACAATTATATAATTAATATAATATTTATATTAGGGATGCACTAATATTAGTAAGGCAGTCTATGGAGCCCCTAAAGCAGGGGCCTCCAAAATTCCAAACTTTGTCCTGGGGGGGCCGGTGTCCTGGGCTGTATTCAAAATCGCCCCTATACCTTCATTCACTATTGCCTACATTAGTCCACTAATACAGTCCACTTGAAGGAGTGAATGAAAATTACTGAGTGAATTCGGACACTGAGTGCATTGGAAAAACTGCCAACTTTGCATAGTTTGTACTCAAATAGTGCCCTATTTAAGGGTATAGGAGGGCGATTCCAGATATACTTCTGCAGAGATTAGCTCTAACTTTAATTAAACACACCTTAACTAGCTAATCAAGCTCTTACTAGGCATACTAGACGCTTCCAGGCAGGTGTGTTGAGGTAAGGTAGAGCTATGCAGGACACTGGCCCTCCAGGACCAAGTTTGGAGACCCTTGTCCTAAAGGGACATGGTTAGGCTTGCTGCTGTAGTCAGTCATATTAGAGTACATCAGATTTCACTTATCACATGAAGATAGTAAGGACCGATGACTAACTTATGTCTGAGGATTTGATACGCAACAGATCCTGAATGTCACTGACAAGTTATCTTATCTTGCAAAATCAGTACCTCAGCTACTGATTGCTTAGTGATCGCAAATTTGAAAGTGAAAGTAAAAAGCGAATGCGCATTTAAACGTGATTTCAGTCACCTGATATTGTTAGTGGCTCCCTGATGACTACAGATTATATACAGTTTAATTACCCAACGATGTAACTGTGAGACATTGTAAAAGCACAGAAACATTTTTTCTGTTCCCATCACATATTTAAATATTTTTCCATTAAATTTTTTAATTTTTTCAGTTTTGGTAAGGAAAAATGACTAGAGAAGTGTAAAGAATTCAAAAACGTGAAGTGTTTTTGACAATAAAATTAGTTAAAGATCACAATTAAAGGTCTGGTTTTTACAACTTTCACTTAGGAGCAAGGGATCTGCCTTTAAACATAAATAAATAAAGATTTATCAAATCTATCATGATAATTATCGATAAAGACTAATATGAAAAAGTTATTGTGATCATTTCTTTGGCCGTGTCGCCCAGCCCTATTGTGAAAAGTAACATTTCATGGACAGTAGTCCATATTTATGACAAGTAAATGTTCTCAGTTGTTCTCAGTTCTGTCACTATTGTCCTTTGTGGCACACAGTTAATTGTAGACCCTGCTAGCAAAGAGATTGAGAGGTCTACTTCTGTGGTTTAATTATTCTCATCCCATTTTCTTTTTATGCCTGATCTCATGTTATTGTACAACGAAGCAGTGATGATGTTAGTGTCAGGGACACATTTTACATCCATTTATAATTAGAACAGAAACCTAACATGGCTGTTCAGACAGATGCTAACAGTATCACTTTCATGCCAATTTCTCCATGGTAACAGAGCCATGTGACACACTTATTTCGTCGGCTGTCAGTGAAGCGGAGCCAGCGGGGGGGCTTAGAGAATGTCCAAAGGTCTCACGTTCACTCAGTCATGACACTGACTTCAGGTCAGGTGATCTCCTGCCTTTACATGCTCCTTTTGCTCTATTTCTTTTGGGTTAAAGATAAAAGCCAATAGCGGAGTGGACGTTTTTAGATCCAGCCTAAGCACGTTCATCCGTATGTCTCCTCTATATTATGATGTTTATCCCAAGAGAGACCGACTGAGGCTTTGGGGAAGCTTAGCATTAGATGACACACACACATAAGCAAACCCATCACTCTCAGACATTACCTGAATCAGAGGCTAGGATTTCCCATGATTCTCTGTCAGTGCTGTTTAAAGGAAGCAAGGGAAAGCAGTGGTCACGCATTTCAGCCAGACCTCTGCAAAGAGAAAAACAAACACTGCAAATTACCCATGGGAAAGCAGGAGTCCACTACAATCTGCTAGACAGTGAAGACAATGTACTTTGCTGCATGTCTGCAAATAAGTATTCTCAGGCCAAATAAAGGTGAGTGGCACCTTGACTATCAGCATATGAAAGCTTCTCCGTTCAAAAACAAGACAAGATGAAATTTATCCTGCGCCACACACGCAATGGCATTTTGCCACTTAACCGAAATGAAGACTAATAGAGCAGGCTATTCGCATCCCTTCAGCAATTATAGAATGCCCACCGGTGCTGATTATTTAGACAGGGTGGATAAATCAAAAAAGCACATATACTTTGATTCCAATTAGGTTTGGTGAGCTTGAGTCGGCAGTATTGGTAATTTGAGGAGCTTAAAGACCTCGCCGACCTGACTCTGCCTCTAAGCTGCATGTGACTCACAAGTTGTTTTCGTCCCCTCCAATGCTCTGCGGCTGCTCCGCTGTGAGTTGGTCACGATGAATGCCAACCAGCCCCCAGGGGCTTTGAAGTCAGATGCTTGCATTGATCTCCAGAGCTGCCCATCATCTCAGTGGCGTGGTGGAGTGCTGTCCATCACAAACATACCTGAATCTCCTCAGGTTCAATTATTTATTTATTTTTTGTGTTGATGAAATTGAAGCCATACAGAAAGGGCACGGCATGCTAACACAAGAAATATTTATGCAAGCTGTCTCTGTCAATGATTGTCTCCGCTGTGAGTCAACACAGCTTGAATTTTGATGCATATAGAAATATTTTGCTCTGAATGTGTTTTGCATGCAGCTCACCATCTGATAGATTGTAAGTAAATGTGCTTTAGTAACGGCTAGCATCAGTGAACTGGCAGTTTATTACTTATACATTGTTACAATATTTAAGAAAAAGAAAATAAAAATAAACTAAATCAAGAGAATGTTGGATATGAAATTTCTAAAGTTAATACATAAATTTTCAGTTATAACACATAAAATTGCAGTGTTATAATATAAAGTCACATTTGCAAGAAATAAAGTATTTTATTTATTTAGCTGGATATGGGGTTCAATAAATTGCATTTGTATTCAAATTGCACTCATTTTTAAAGGGAACCCTACGTATTAAGACTTGTATGGCTTAATATAGCATAAATGATGTCTTTTACTGAAATATGTAGTGGAAAACTCATGTAAGATTTTGGTTATTTAAAAAAATCCACATTGTTTTATAAATATTTTGTACTACGGGGGGGCACCATTGATTCCATGACGCGAAACGGTTGTACTCGGTGAGCTACTGGTGCTACCTTTGCTTTTTTTTTTTTACCCCAACACAACTCATAATATATACCAGATTGCACGGCTTTTGGTTATAATTTTCAGTCGAAGGGCAGTAAGAGATATAATGTAAGTCATCACTGCTTTCCTAGCGATAAGAAGAGGAGAAAAGAATGGAAAGATGCCTGTGGATGAATAAAACTTCCTAAAGACCCGCCTCCTTGTTCTCTTCACTTTAGCTCTGATGCCTCTGAGGCTTTTTAAAGCACAGCTACTGAAAGAGCTTACAAACGGCAGAGACAAGAAACGCTAGATGCCATCCTGGCAGGATGTAAACATGCCGACGCTTGTCATGATGCCACAGCCACTAATGGAGTTTTTCAGTGCAGATTTCACTCGATATCCGGGGACTTTAGACTCCTTTTGGGGAGAAATCAATGGTACGGCATTTGGTTTAAGCCATTGCCACAGTTGCAGTAAAAATAGCAACAGGTTCATCGAGTGCAAGCATTTAATGTCATCGAAATAATGGAGCCCCCCATAGTCCAAAATATGTCTAAAACTATGTGGATTAAGTAATTTGAATCTTTCATGAGTTTTCCGCTAGATATTTCAGTAAGATACATAATTTATGTTACATTAAGCTACATTACATTATGTTACACTTTAACTCTAAAATAGTCAGACATAACCTAGCGGTGTGTCTTTGTAGTGGTCCACTTTCTTATGTAACACACATGATCTCGTACCTTTTTACAGTTTCAAAGAGGCTTACCACTATTCTTCACTTCTGTCACACTTGCAAAGTCATAGCTCTCATCTGCTTCAAGGCAAGAGTAGAAAAACGATAAAAAAAAAAAAGGGTAGCGAAGAGAACCAACCCACGCAGTGAGCTGACCTATGCCCATCGCAACCTAATCATTTTATCCACGGTAGCACAGCAGAAATGTTTCGGGATGTTGCATTAGAGGGATCAAAGAGAGAGCATCTTAATCTGTTCTTGAACTGTATGAAATATCTAGGGCAGGTTTTTTTCAAATTGCTCTAAGATCAGCCGCCGGTGAGTCATACACATCATCGCAGGCTCCAGGCGCCTCCAAAGCAGTGACACGTTAATGCAAAGTAACATTTGGTTAGTGTAAAATATTCTAAATCACATAAGAGAGACGCAAAAATAACTGGATTTGTGCAGATGGAATGGTTGTCGTATGCATTGCTAACAGTGTTTGTATGAGTATGTGTGAAAAAGCAGCATATGAGCATTTTAGGTAGTAACTGACATCTAAATCCTTTTCCCGCCATTTAACATGCAGTGTAGGTGGTGTGCTCAGGGATTAGGTCTAGCATTTAATATTTATCCGGCAAGTACACAAGCTGCAGACTTCCTTTTTTGTACTGTATGGGGATCAAACCAATTAAAGCAGTGCAGCTATAGAACCATCCTAAAGGAATCAAACCTTACCTGCTGTAAACGTGTTTTCTTCTCTGGCATTTGGAAATGAACAGTCCTATTGCGATATAATACAATGCAAGCAAGCACAGACAAACCCTTCTATCACTAGTCACAACAGTAAATGTCACCATATGGAGGGTAAAATTTCTATGTTCAAAGCAATCCGTCTCACTCCTTATTATGTCCCTTTCACTCTCCGGTTCAGTTGGACCAGTGCCTTCCATTCAGCACAGAATATCGAATTAGCAGCTTCCTACTTGTAAAAGTGAAACTGAATGCCAAAGCTAGCATTACTATGGGGGGCACCATTATTTCGAAGACATGAATTGGTTGCACTCAGTGAGCTACTGGCACTACTTGTTGCTATTTTTACCATAATACATCTCGGAAAATAAAATACTGATACGATGCCACATTGTGCAGCTTTTGGTTGTAATTTTCAGCAGAAGGGCAACAAGAGAAGCAATGTAAGTTTACACTGCTTTCCTAGCGATAAGAAGAGGAGAAGAGAATGTGAAGATGCCTGTGGACAAATAAAACTTACTAAAGACCTGTGTCTTTGTCCTCTTCGCTTTAGCCCTGATGCCTTTGAGGCTTTTAGTAGACCACAGCTACTGCAAGAGCTTACAAATGGCGGAGACAAGAAATGCTAGATGCCATCCTGGCAGGATGTAAACATGTCGACGCTTGCCATGACGCTGTAGTTACTAAAGGAGTTTCTCAGTGCAGATTTCACTCGATATCCAGGGACATTTAGACTCCTTGTGGGAAAAAATCGATAGTACGCTTTTATGCATCATCACCTGTAAGCTCTTTCAGTAGCTGTGGTCATTGTATCAGTATTTTATTTTCAGTAAGAGACATCATTTACATGATTCCCTTTAAGTTTTAGAAAGGAGATGTTAGTTAGAAATATTCCAGATATTCCACATATTAAATAAAATGAAGCATGAGATAACATCCACTCAGTTCAAGTGGGAACCATCTTGTTTGCTCAGGTGGCATGATGATGTAGCATTAAATTGAAGCAGTAAAGGCTTTTCTGTTTTTTTTATCGTCAGTAATACAACTTGAATAGACTTGAAGTCAGACTGAAGTTACTGTGCACTGACGGCTCTACTAATTACAGGCAAATTGTGTGTTCAGCAAACTTAATCGGGCAGAGAAATATTGAAACAGTGCATGGGGTGAACTCAATCACACAGTAATGCCTCTTAAACCCACTCTATGCAATCAGAGCTGGGCAATTTCAGAAGAAAAAAATAAATAAAAAATCATAGACTCTCCGTTGATGTTGAAGGAATGCCACTCTTAACCCCTGACAGCTTCTCAACATGGTTATTTAAATGTTGTACAATGCACTACATGTGCATGTACACATTTATCCAATACTAGTTTACAGCTTAGCATAATAATGACACTAACTGTAATCTAGAGTAAATAAGAAAGCACAGTTCACCCTATTTAGTTTCTTAATTACATGTACTTGGTCTCATTGTTTGTGATTCATCAGAAGAAAAAATGCCATGTGTAACTTGCTCTGCGTCTGAATTGACTGTGAAGAATTAACTTAAAGAATCTTTTTGTCTGAGATCATCTAGGCCTTGTGGCCTATTAGTATGCTAATTAATAATCAAGTAGTAATTATTTTGGGCTGTGGTTATAGGTGCCAATCTAGTTGTTGATTATTTCTTGGATGTAAAATGGTTGTGTGTTCATTGAACACTTTGCAAACATGAAATGCGATTTCCAAAGGGTGTCTCTGATATATGTGGTACAATAGCATCAAATAGGATCTCCATAGAAAGGGAGGAGGGATTCTTCTCAGGTTGGCCTACAGGAGCCTGAGCCAAAATGCCCAGATGCTTATTAAATGCTGCTTTGGCTCTCAGTCGGCTGTAAATTGAACATGTGAGCGTAATTCTGAAAGTCTGTTTGTTGTGTTCACGCACAGACAGTCCTTCTGCTACCCTTTCTTATCTGTACACATTCCTGAGATCAGCCCTTCATAGCTGCCCATCCGTCCCGTTGAGTTATGGGTATCCCTTTGGTGACTTCAGAATATTTCTGTTTAAGTGTCAGGTAAAATAATGTAGTGTTACGTAGATAAGTAGATCGTGTTCTGTATTTTGTTAATATATCAGCAAGAGAAGTAAACTACAACTACTATATCTTCATTTCTTGCCTTTAACGGGACAATAAACTTTAAAGAAATATTCTGGGTTCAATACAAGTTAAGTTTAATCGACTGCTTACAATGGAAGTACTAAATAGAACTGATTTCTGATTGCCCCATTCACTTCTATCCTACTGTAAACCACATTTTGCTTGTATTGAACCTGCAGTATTCCTTTAGAAGGGTCTGGGGTCATTCCAAGGGCAGCCATACAAAAAGCTAGCTTACAAAGAAAGGTAATAATACCTACAAAGAAGCAGCAGTCAGGTCACAGTCAGTAAATTTTTTAGAGTTCTGGATGTGTCTCAACTGATTTCTCATTTCAAACAGCTGTCAAGGTTATCAAAAATTGCAGGCCCCATGTGTGATGTCTTGTCTTTTGTTCTTTGTGTTTCCGCTCGCTGTACCCGATATATGTCTTGTTTCCTAAATGACCTTAAAATAACTTCAGCATGTCCCTTGGGATCGTACAGCTTAAAAGCTAGGCTTCCTTGATAAGGCTATTCACAAGTCTGTGGGACTAAAGCTAGGCCAATTATGTCTCCAGTGGTTGTTTGCACCATTTTATCACAGTTTTTCTCTAAATCAATACCAAGTTTTATCCAGCATCAAAAAATTCAGACTACATTTCATCATTTTGGCAACAAAAATGACTTTTTAAAGAGTTACTGCACCTACTGAGCAGAGTGTGACAGGGTGAAGCAAGATGCAAGAAGCAGAGGAAGAAAGAACTAATGTAAGAGTTCCTCCAGGATCCACAGACAGTTATGTAAGTACCCACAACCTGTCAAAGCCAGAAAATCCCTTAAGAAGCAGCATAGTCTGTGCGGGAGATGAGAAGGGAGGTCTCGAACACCTCCATATTGGACAGGAAACTTCACAAGAAAGCTGCAGATCATTACAGATGTTCTAGAAGTGCTTCCGGCCTCCCAAACCCAAGCTGTTGCAGCCTAGAAGTAAGGAAACTGACAGTGATAAGTGATCATGATAGTGTAGCAATCCAAGAATATAACATGAGCATATGGAATCCAAGATCTCTTAAAAGGATAGTTCACCCAAAAATGAAAATTCTGTCTTTATTTACTCACCTTTGTGTCATTCCAAACCTGTAAGACATTCGTTCATCTTCGGAACACAAATTAAGAGATTTTTGATGAAATCTGAAAGCTTTCTGACCCTGCGATGGAACTACTACATTCAAGGCCCAGAAAGGTAGCAAGGACATCGATAAAATAGTCCATGTGACATCAGTGGTTCAACCAAGAATATTTTTTGTGTGCAAAGAAAACAAAAATAATTATGAAAGCCCATTTCTGCCACTGAATAAAAAAAAATTAAAAATGTTATGGCAACTTTTTATCTCACAGTTCTGATCTTTTTTCTCAGAATTGCATGATACAAACTTTTTTTCTTACAATTATGATATGTAAACTCGCAATTGCGAGTTATAAAGTCAGAGTTGTGAGATATAAGCTTGCAGTTCTGAGAAATGAAGTCAGAATTGTGAGATATAAACGCACATTTGCTAGTTATAAAGTCAAAATTGTGTGATATAAAGTCACAATTCAGATAGAATTGCCAAATTTTTAGTTTGTATCTCGCAATTTTGACTTTTTCTCTTGCAAATGTTTCAGTCACAGAATGAGTCAGAATTGTGAGATATAAACTATGACTTTTTTCTCAGAATTGCACATTTTTTCCTCCTCAAAATTGTTTATATCTCGTAATTCTGACTTTATAACACACAATTGTGAGTTTTTCCCCCCTTAAAATTAGACCTTTTCTCTCGCAATTTCGAGTTTATATCTCACAATTCTGACTTTTTCTTGCAGTTGCAACTTATAAAGTCCAATTTTGAGGGTGAAAAACTCACAGTTGTGTGTTATAAAGTCAGAATTGCAAGATATGAACTCACTATTCTGAGAAAAAGTCTGAGGTTATATCTCACATTTACGACTTTTTTTGCGACTTAATCTGCAACTCAGAATGACTTTATAACTCAATTGCGAGTTTATATCACACAGTTCTGACTTTGTATCTCACAATTGCTTGTTTGTATCTCACAATTCTGAGAAGAAAAGGTGAGAATTGCTGGTTTGTATCACGTAATTCGGAGAAAAAAAAGTCAGAATTGTGAGAAAATGTTGCAGTTACCTTTTTTTTTTTTGGTGGTAAAAAAAAAAACTGGTGGTAACCAGTTTCCATAAACTTCATTCAACAATTTCTTCTCTTCCGTGTCAGTCTTCAACACACGTTCACGAGAGTGCTACAGAGCATGCGTGTGGTGCTGATGCTTCATAAAATTACGGTTGAACCACTGATGTCACATGGACTATTTCAACAATGTCTTTGCTACCTTTCTGGGCCTTGAATTCGTCAGTTGTGTTGCTGTCTATGCAAGGTTAGAAAGCTCTTGGATTTCATCAAAAATATTTTAATTTGTGTTCCAAAGATGAACGAATTTTAATTTTTGAGTGAACTAACCCTTTAATGTCTTTCTTGATAAGCAGACTTGCCCCTTCCACTGGCTTCATAAACCAGTGGGGAACTAATTTGGCCTTTTACATACATTGATTTGCTCAGTGTATTGGAGCGTAGCTGCAGGTGACATCCATATTGTACACCCCCTTGATATTTAGAGCTAAACGTCATCATTAGCACAGAGTTTTGAGAGCGAATCTAAAGGAGGTTGCTAAGGAACAAAAAAAGCTACTTCAGAACGTGCGGTTATTTCTGATTTCCACGTCACAGCTTTTCACACCTCTGAAGAACAATGGCCAAGAATGTAGAGAAGTAGATAATGTGTGATGTTGCCATGGAGTCTTGAATGGAATCACAGTATACTAGCATTACCAATGTGAGATGGATGCCACATAAACAAACACTCAGTACACTGTTTTAAACGTGAGAATGGAAAGCTTTAAAAGATATCTGCTATATCTTGCGCCCTCTGTTGCTTTTCTTCTCTTTCACATCCCCCCTTCTCTATCTCCCCAGCTTTCTTAATGTCTTATCTCCTTTGCTCTGTTCTTCGTCCTCTCCCAAAGCGAGTAGCATATTGGAAATGTCAACCCCTTTCTGCATTGGCCTTTTGCCTTGGGGCACATTATAGTGTCCAGGTCACACCATGTCCCCAGAGAGGCTGAAGAAAGCATTCTAGCATGATTTTATTCTTAGTGAGAGCCAGCTGGAAGAGAGAGAGAGAGAAAGAGGGAGAGAGAATGTTCTAGAGATTGACATTATGTTGATGGTGGCCAGAAATACAGCTGCCATGGAAAGGGTAGATACTACATTTGTACATTTGGCTGATATTTTTATACAGTGCATTCTTATAGTGCATCTTAGCCAATGATATTTCTGTTGCTAGAACAATTATCTAATGGTTGAGCTAAAGGGATAATATAATAAATACTAGTCTCAGACTCTGCACTCAGAAAGACACACTGTCTGGCATATTAACCTGCAAAATTCAAGACTATTTTTAACTTTAAAATGAGGCAGCATTCACAAATTGTCCTGACAATTTCAAAATTACACACAGAATATATTTGAATTACAATTACTTTCAATTCAATTCAATTCAATGTAGCCAACCAGTTATATTTTGGTCAGACAGTCTTACATTACCAGAATAAAAATCTATATTGTATTTTTATATTAAAAATGTAATTAATAGCCTGTTTAGGGGCTGTAGTAGAGGTTTAAACAATATATTTCATTTAAACAATTGTATATTTTATTTATGTTGTTAAAAAACTGAAATAACTGTTTTATTTCATAATAAACTTATTTTCGGATCAGTCATCCCAGCTCGGTAAACACTGGTCACAGACGCAGGGATATACCTTTAATTTTAACAAAGCAGAGTGCCACAAAAAAAAAAAAACCCACAGATCATTGATTTGAAGGTTTAATTTCGAATTGAAAACTTGTGATTTATAAGTGTGTGAGTTGTTTACATACTTTTTTTATTAGTCTTCCTATTAACACCATGATATTGTTCATTCAGACTGATTTGCGAACGCAAAACCTGCACACACACAAGAGGGGCGGGATTTATCGTGTGAACCAATCATAGCTGATCATATCCAGTCATATCCAATCATATCACAATGGAGGCGTGACTTTCCCACATTCATTCTCAATTACCCCCCAACAAACCCATGGCATGCTTTAGGGGGTCTGTTAAAACTTATTGGGATCAGGGGAGGTGAGAGAGATGCTGACTCCTGCTGTAACTTTACCTGCTGTTAAACAGTTTTACTTTAGAAAAATGTGTGATTTATACGCTTAGTCATATTTTGTAATATTTGGGCAGTTTTATTTTTGTACTGTGAGTTTTTTTTTCTGATCCAATAGCTTAAGGAGACACTGCCTCTCCTTGAGTAAAATGCCCCTGAGATATATACAGTTGCTGGTTCTGTATTCAGCAAAAAAAAAAAAAAAAGATTCCAGGCATCTCACATCATAGGAGCTTGTCTCGATCTACAGGCGAAGTGTGGTTGGGCCTGCTGAGCTGAATGTTCCTCGCCAAAGGGCAGGCTATCAGCAGGAAATAAACAAGCCAAGGTAAATCTTTTCACAGGCTCTCTCTGGATATATATATATATGGTCATGCCATTCAGAGGGGGACCAAGAGACTTGACCACTTCCCCCCAGTAACTGGGTTCTACCACACTCTGCACTGTGCACAGTGTTTTATGTTCATCTTAGCTGCCTCACAGTGTACGACGGGCCCCTGTGTCTTTTCTACTCAAACCCTACTGTGCAATCAACACAAACTGCCTTCCCCAAGCTCCAATTGCTAAGACAGCATGCAGGCCCACCTGTAAAGGCCCGCATTTAGAGATGAAAAGAGGACAGGTATCTGCAGGGCATCCACTCTCTATAATGACCACCAACATAAGGGTGCACATGAAAGTCTGAGTCACTCGCCCAGGCCCCGGAATAAAGCTTTTACTGGGCCTAGGCTTGCTTTGATCCCTCCCTTGGAGAGGCCAGGAGGAAAATCGCATTAAAAAGGTGAGGGCGGAAATCTGATTGGCTTTGTGTAAAAATCTGTAATGCCAAGCCTCCATTTTGTTGCTGTCGCACATTGTGTAGGCTTAATGAAGCCCAATGCTGCTGGTGGTAAGAGAGTGCAAGCACACAGTGCCCATATGGTGGAGTGCAGAATATTCAATAGAAGTCAACTTGACCTTGTTCAAAGTGGATTTCATCTCATTTGTGTCAAGGTGCTCATTGGACTTAAATGCAAAAATCACAGAAGAAAAAAGCCACTTTTGAAAGTCAATTTATGTCACTTCTGTTTTATGTGACAGGAAATGAAGGAGAGATTTGTTTTTTTCAGAAAGTGAGAAAAAAATTGCATATTCACCACTTTTTGATGGAAATGAAGATATTTTTGAGAAAATCCAAGAGCTTAGTAAGGACATCATTAAAACATTCCATGTGACATCAGTGGTTCAATTTTATGAAGCTACGAGAATACTTTTTGTGCGCAAAGAAAACTAAAATAACCATTTTATTCAGCAATTGATTATTCAGAATGTCCGTCTCTCTTAGTTCATCGTCTATATATTCTGGTTCAAATAAGTAAGGCTCTGCAAAAAATTGCAAGTCATCCTTTCTGTCGAAATCTTCAGACATGTTTATGAAGACAAAGGCTTGCGTCATCTTCTGCTTGTAAAGGGGCAGCACATCCAGGTTCTACGTCAGAATGCCAGCTCCTGTGTCAACAGCACCACACATGGACTATTTTAATGAGGTCCTTAGGGGAGAGTGGGGTAAGTTGAGCCAGTGGATATGCTGACCCACCCCCTGTATCTTGGCCACTGTATACTTTTACTGTCATGTGATAATGTATTTTGGAATCACACATTTTCAAATTTTACCTGAATTGGTAAGAAGATATTTTGAAGAGTGTTGGTACAGTTTTGGTTATTATTGTCTTCCAGCTAGCTAGTTTTTTCCAAAATGCCAGCTATGGGGCAAAGTGAGCCAAATGCTGTGGGGTAAGTTGAGCCAACATTTTAACTTACCCCACCAAAAGGCACTGAAGTTAACTTAAATCTCTGAAGTATGAACTGGTATTTTAATGTGATATTACACAACTAGTTTAGTTTATCATATATATATATATATATACATATTATTTTGCTGCCTTGGAATTATAAGGTTTTACAATATCTGCATTCTGAGCAGTTTTGAGACATTGAGCTTCAAAGTTTTTGGGTTCCATAGACTTCTGTAGATAGAACCATTTTTGTTTTCTAAAGGCCTAAAATGTACATAGCTTACATAAGAAACATCACATAATGTAAATAAGTTTTAATCCTGTAAATCCTTCTCTGAGAACCAGATATTGGTTATGACTACATTATAATCATATATATCTTTCCGTCAATAGTCTCTAATGGCCTGGTCAACATTGCAGAAAAGCTACCATGCCAAGAATCCTTTGGCTAAAATGTTTCAGTGACATTTATATTTCTTCATTCAAATTCATTTTTTTTTTATTTATTTTTTTTATTTTACTCAACTAAAACTTTAGTGTTCAACATATCGTTTCAGAAATACAAAAAAAATTAAAGACTGAAAATGAAACTTTATTTGATTGGTTTTATTATGTTTAAATTAGCTTTAAGAACTGATTGTTTGTGAAATTTGATTATTAAATTCATTTTTAGAATAGGTAAATCGTCTTTAACATTTCACATGGGTTTGAATCAGATTCAGTCAGTTTAAACCCAGATGGTGCATCTGACCGATTGACCTGGGGCAAGTTGAGTCACAGGAACACTTTTTTTTTTTTTATAAGAAGCCATATTTTAAGAACCCTTTGTCCTAGATACATTCAGATATTCACATTTAAAATGATAGGAAACATCCTGAAATTACTTTAGATACTTTCATTGTACTTCTGCCTCATTTTCCCTTATCTTAATACCATGTATTAAGGAGACGTAAGTAAATGTCTCATCTTACCCCACTCTCCCCCGCTACCTTTCTTGGCCTTGATCATGATAATTGCGTTACTGTCTATGCAGGGTCAGAAAGGTCTTACGGGTTTGGGACGACATAGTGACGGAATTTTCATTTTTGCGTGAACTAACCTGTGAATTTAAAATAAAGCTACATATAAATGGTTCGTACTTGTGCACTCCAATTCATACAATAGCCAAAATGTGTCATTATTTGCTGGTAATTTTTCACTCCAGTGAACTGTTAATCATTGAGCCAGCGAGTCTGGAGATTTGCTTCAGTCTGATTTGTAAACAGATTATTCAGAATAGCTTCTCTTTAAACCCTCACATGGCCAGGATATTTAATAAACCTTCACCCTTTGTGTTTGACAAAAGAAAGTCAATTAGAATGGGTGATAGTGAGTAAATAATGACATAATTTTAAACTATTCCTTTAATAATGTAGAGAGGCACCGTACATCCTCTGATTTTGCCATTTGGTGGTAATTTTTTTATGGGTTTAACCATATCAGTAAGATTTACTAGTGTAGTCAAGGCTATTGTTTTGATCTTGCTGGTCAAGGACACTAATGAACAGGTGATAAAGATCAAAGTGGCGTGACCAGCTCCTGTCTTCCATGTGTAGCGTTTGATGGTGCTGGTGCTGACGCTCCTTGTACTTCGTCACAAGGTTACAAGAGGAGGAACAGATGCATGTATGGATAACACACTAAATCAATGTGTTATTTCCTTCCTCCTGTGAGCCATATTCAAGACCTCAACTGCAGTTCTCCTCCAATCAGGCAGCAATGTGGAAAAATGGCACTGCTAGCTCCCAGCTAAGAGATGCCACTCATGCTATGCATGGCCAGTATGTGTCCATCCTCGTTGTCGCCATGGATACTTACTGCCCCAGTTGTAAAAGCTTGCTCACACACATGCACAAATTAAATCTAGTAGAAACACTTTTTGCACACGCGTTTGAATGCACAACCAGTCATTATGCACTCACACACATTTGTTTGACATCTGTGCTTAACCAAGAATACGCCTTATGATCAGTAGACCACTTTACCGTTGCCTTTGAGACCTTTTCTGATTCAAACCCAATCATTACTCTAGCTGTTTGTTACTTCCACAGTCTGTGAAAACTAGGGCTGGGTTTTGACACAAATTCGATTTCTGATCCAATTCAATTCAATATAGACTATTTTAGATATATATCAGGTACAGTACATGCCAAATTTTCAAACTAATGCTGTAAAATATACATGAGAGTCAGTTGGTACTACATTACTATAATATTGAAGGTTAAAATGAACTGATTTGTATACAAATGCTTAAATTTCACTTAATGAAGTTTTTATAATGATAAAGTTCCAATTACATAATGATATTTCTACTCCAATTCATTTTTTGAAATATAAACATTTGAATGGTGTTGACTGTCATAAAAACATCATTAATGTGTTATATGGTGCATATATTTAGCAAACTGCTCCTCTGTAGAATTAATTGTTCTGGCTAACTAACGAGTTTAAGATCACAGAATATGCTTTTTTAAGGTAAATGTGATGTTACGTGAAATTGCGTACAAGTGGTTATATTGATGTTGTGGTTGAAACACTAAATGAGTGATTAAATGAGACCGATTACGGATTTTGGAGAGTTGTACTCTTTCTTTTTACATATTTTTGGACGTTCATTCATGTTATTTCATGCTGAAACTGTTTAAAGTGGAGGAGGTGATCAGTTCATGTGCTTCTGAGACGCTACAGTGATCTGTCACTCCACATTAAACGATGGCAGTATGACATTTATTGTTTGAATATTGTAATAAAATGGACAGAAATTGAATGTGGACAGTGCAGTTGCATTCAGATCTGCACTAAACAACAGAACAGGCACATCACGTTGTGTGACTTTCAATTACAAATGTTGGTCTATTTTGAAATGTTACCGGCTTTAAGCCAAACCAAGTAGAAAATGAAACATTGTAACAATTTAGACTATTTTGGAATGATGTCTGAAAGCGCACTTAGAGAGGATCCATCTTGCAGCATGGTTACCATTCAGCATGAGAATGAGAATGCTACTTTGTCCTATCCAGACACAAAATCTAAATGCAGACTCCAAAAAGCATCAGAAATGCACTGGACAAAATACAGGATTGTGACTTCTTTGCTAATAGCAGTGCGTCTTCTGAAGTGCCCTGTAGTGCCCTGAACCTGACTGATTTTTAAAGCAAATTTCAGAAGTTGTTTGTGTTATTCTGATGGTGCTCCATTTTGTGCCAAATTGATCTCAGTCCGCTATTTATGCACCGAGACTTGCTGATGCCATTGAATTTCATAAAGCGTTAATATGGCGTACCGCTTCTCATTTTTGTAAACGAGGAGCGCTTGTGAATTGGCTGTGAAATTGGCCATGCAGCTGAGCCCTTTTCTCCCCAAACCCATGGATAATGATCGCTTAAGATGAAACGAGTGAGAAAAACATTGCTGGCTGCCGACTCCTACTGCACTTCATTTGCATATCTTTTATAAAAGGACACAACTGTAGATGAGTTGGTAATCTTGAACTTAAAACTCTACCATTCAGAAGCTGCGTTTCACTGCTGCTCTCTGATGGCCGTTCTCTCGTTTTCTGTCTTTCTTTCCCTTTGTTTATCTTGTCTGAAAATGGAGTTCGGGGACCACAGTTCTGTCACAGTTGATCAGCATTCAAGCTTTATTTTCCTAGCCATCGACATCCATATTCATATTCATCAGCCGCTGGACAAGGGCATTAGGAAAGTTCATGTATATGATAGAATAACAATCACTTTACTTCACGTCAACAGGGTCCAAAGCTCAGCAGCAGGAATGGCGTACATAGGCAGTAAGAGTCTGCCATCCTTGGACATGACAGAGTCCAAAGCCCGAACCTACTGGAGCATAAAGCTTGTCTCCCCAAACAACAACACCCCTCGTATTTCTCGCCCTTTGCCAGGCAGCCAATCCACCAGAGATTATTTGACACATCCTGTTTAATCTCCTTTGTACTGCCTGGCAAGTCCCAGGATGAATGTGATTTAGATACAATGTCACTGTTCCAGTAACAAAATGGTGACCCAGTGGAGCCAGGCAGAGCATGGGAGGTAGATGTGGTGATTCCAGGCTTTGGGACGGGGAATGCAGGCACCCAACTCGAATGGATTTGTTCCTGCACAGCTTTTGGCAATAACAATGGGAGTCGTGCAGAGGGTTGGAGCAAATAACTCCCTAATGCACCTCCTGCCAGGTTGTTTGGAGATGGCTGTTACCCACTCCTCCTCCAGTATGCCTACCATCCCACCCAGGCTTCTTAATCAGTAGACCTTGCTACACTGAGTCCTTGTATTTAAAGTGAAGCGTGTCCTTGCTGAACCAATAGTGGCACCAAATGGAATTGCAAAATTAATGGCAGCTTCCCAAATGCTAATAATTTGCGTGAAGCATGAATTGTTTAAACCTCAGAGATTTTTCATCTATTCCATTTTAGGAGGGTAACCATGGTCATTTGTTTTTGTTCCGTGCCAGATAAGACTGGTTTTAGCCCAATTAAATGTAGCCCTTAAATCTTTTTCTGTTTTTGTTTTTTTATGTGTGTGTGTGTGTTTCACCAGTCAGTCTTTAAAGGGATAGTTCACCCAAAAATGCAAATTCTGTCATTAATTATTGACCCTCATGTTGTTCCAAACCCGTAAGACTTTTTTCGTCTTCGGAAAACAAATTAAGATATTTTTATTGAAATCCGAGAGTTTTCTGGCCCTGCATAGACAGCAACACAACTACCACGTTCAAGGTGGTAAGGACATTGTTAAAATGGTCTATGTGACATCAGTGGTTCAACCGTAATGTTATGAAGCTACGAGAATACTTTCTGCGTTCAAAGAAAACAAAAATAAAAGTGTTTTATTTCCAAGTTTTATTCAGTTTGTTCCAATCATATTTTTGTTGTCCAATTTGGTATAGTATGTCTTGATTAACTTCCTGGTTGAAGTTGAAATCTCTTTCCCCTTAAAGCAGAACTCCTTTTCCAGAACAACAATTCACAAATAATTTACTCACCCCCTTGTCATCCAAGATGTTCATGTCTTTCTGTCTTCAGTCGTGAAGAAATTATGGTTTTTGAGGAAAACATTTCAGAATTTTTCTCCATATAATGGACTTCATTGGTGCCCCAATTTTGAACTTCCAAAATGTAGTTTAACTTAGCACAGGCTCTGGGATGCGCGTTCACGACGCTGCATACTACTGAATCACAGTTTTTCGTCATACTTAGTACACAGACGATGAACTTACACATGATTCGTTGTAGTGATGAGAAGTTCGGATTGTTTTACCAACTCGGACTTTTGAGTCTCGTTCAGCAAAATGAACGAATCTTTTTTCGAGTCATATTGTTCATTTTAGCAAAATATAATTAAAATGTTACATGTCACTTCCCTAACACATCTACTACTTACACAAACATTGATCACACTACAAACAAGACAAAACTATAATGCTATAAGAGACAGAAAAGATTCATTCATTATTTACCTGGGTCTTTAGTCTATGATTAGCTCACCTCACCTCTTATCTGACAAGTTTTCGGGTTTCAGTCGTTCGTTCAACACGTGACAGCCCCATAAGATGAACGAACGACTCAAAAAACCCGAAGACTCGAAACAGGTCAACTAATTCCAGTACAGAACCTAATAGGATGTTGTGCAACTGAACGAATCACTCTCAGAGACGACTCATTCTTCCCGAGTCACATTAAAGATTCGTTCAAAATGAAAGAATTGTTCAAGAACAACCCATTACTAATTCATAGCATCGTGGATGCATATCCCAGAACCTGTGCTACACAAGCTTTTGTGCTTAAAAATATACAAATTTTTATTTTTCGAAAAAAATTACCGATCGTTTCGCTAGATAAGACCCTTCTTCCTCAGCTGGGATCGTTTAGAGCCCTTTGAATCTGCCTTTAAACTGCATTTTGGAAGTTTAAAATCAGGGCACCAATGAAGTCCATTATATGGAGAAAAATCCTGAAATGTTTTCCTCAAAAGCCATAATTTCTTTACAGCTGAAGACAGAAAGACATGAACATCTTGGATGACAAGGGGGTGAGTAAATTATTTGTAAATCGTTGTTCTGGAAGTGGACTTCTCCTTTAACAATTTGACAGCCACCTTTTCAGTTTTTGTTTTGCACTCACGCCCTGTCTAGTCTCTTTTTAAAAATTGTTGACTTGAAATTGGATTCTGTTACTTTTTTTTTTTTTTTTTTAACATAAAAACATGTCTTAACTTACTTTAGTTTGTTTACTACAAAGAGAAGGATAAAAAAAATCCATATTTTGTGTAATTTTTAACTTAAAATCCTTGAGGCAAAATACATTTCTGTGTTAAGCAACACTTCATAACAAATTGAGATTTGTTTTCAGAGATGTATCTTTAATACGGGTGTTTGTCTTTTTGCACTGGCATATTTTCCTCTTTTTAGTATAAACTTGTTTGAGTAAAAACAACAAAAAAAAAAAAACAGTAAGAACAAATGTGCTTATTTTCAAGACATAATCTCTGACAACAAGTCTTAATATGTTATTCAGTGTTGCTTCTCAAGTAGTTTTAAGGATTTGTAGGTGTTTTATTAGAAAACAAATAAAAAAGACCCATTTAGACCCATTATTCACAGTATGGCTTTGAATTCAGCAAAAATTATTGTCTTCCTTCTCAATTTTTGTTTTAGGTTGTTGTGTGTTTTTCTAAGTTTCCTGTGTGTTTCCACTCTTGTTCTTTAAGATATTATATCAAATGCAACACCTTGAATTAAGTAATGTTGAACTTTGTTGAGGGTAAATGACAAACTGTGATAAATTTTACTCTCTTGTGCCCTCCTAGTCTTATCATTGTTTGTGAGAGTTTTCTAAACACCAGTCATTCATTTGAATGTAGTTCATTTATAAGCCACCACCAGTGCTCTCTTTCAGGAAAGCATTCATTTGTCCCTAATGGATGTGGCTGAGTACTAAATCAGTGACACGTTTCAGCTGGTCATGTGACCTGTGGAGAAACATACCCAGCACTCCATTTTCTCTCCAAAATTTTTCTTTCCTCCCACACATTTACGAGTAGCCTGTCCTCTCAAACCCCTCATTTTGAGAGAGAGAACTATTTACCACTATTCTCCATGATCAGACCGTTAGTTGAATCGCTGTTGATATCTACGCATTGTGATTGCCATTGTGTGAAGTTTTTTGCCCATTCGGCTAAGAATGAGTCATCACTAAAGTACCTTGAATAAGGGGAAAACATTGCTTGTGTTTATCAAGGTAAATCCTGTTTACTAAGATGGCGTTACCAGTAGAGGACAGAGCCCTTCTCAAGAATAAAAGGCTGCCTTGGAGATGCTGCAATGCCAGAGGTATTGCTTTAAAAAACAGAGCCTGAATGGATGGCCCCAAGTCCATTATTGTAGAGCTGATGAAACGCAAGACACGAGTCCTCTTGAAAAGACACCATTTAAGGCAGAATATTTATATTTTTCAGCTTCTGGGAAAGGTTCAGATGCACAAGGACAAAGCTATTGAAGGGACGAATGGAAGAGAATATCTAAAGGATGAATGAGTAATTTTCAGATTTTTAAAAAAATATTTTTCATAAAGTTTTTCATGTACTTTTAACAATACTAGGTATATAAACTTAGAGCACTGGCAAGTTTTGCATTCATCGAAGCTCAAACACAATTATGCACTGCAAAAATAAATAAATAACTTTTACATTTATTTAAAAAGCATATATATATATATATAGCAGACACACTTAAAGAGCAAATATTTGAGATTTTTTGACTCCTTACAGGGCAGGACATCTTTTAGTTGATTACCGAAGACAATCCTGTCTTATTAGTCGTAAACATGTAAATGATTCTGGAGCCGTGCCACGAGGTCACGATTTAACACAAACGTTTGAGTTTATAATTACTCACTCCGGGAGCTGCCATTACAGCAGAGAGGCAGAGGATGGCAAATGTGTCATGTTGGGATAAGTAATCCAGGCACGCTGCAGAAATCACTTCTTAACTGGGTGCGGCGTGTCTTTCCTCCAGACTTATGATTCTAGCGCAGCGGCACGCCAAAGAAGGAAGGGTGGGGGGTGGCCTTGAGGAGAAAACAGATTTAAAAAGTCATAGAAAGAGAAGAGAAATGGATAGACTCGACTGGCAACAATAAAAGGCATCTCACTGTTCTTATTTGTCATCCATTCCTCCATCAAACCACTCACTAGCCTCCCCTCAGTCGATTTATATTGCACTGTGGCCCTGATGTTCACACACACGTATACACACTCCGTTTGAAATTAAAGGCCACAGTGAGCACGGTGTATGACTTGTGAATGGCATTCTTCTGAAGCCAGAAAACCTTGTCCCAGGGGAGTGGCAGTGGGGAGAGATGGGAAGGGTTGTTGTTGTTGTTGGCTGACAGTGCCTGAAGAGTAACTTGAATGAGTGCAAGCAATTCGATGGAAATCAGCAGGGTGGAGTAACACCTTCACTCATATGAGTTGTTTTCATCTTACAATATCAGACTATCAAATAGATAGATAGATAGATAGATAGATAGATAGATACGGTGCTGTGAGCATATATAATAACCCATAGCAGATCTGTACAGGTGGAACTGGGGAGGTGGAGGGTTTCAGGGTAACTTGTGCTGCAAATTTAAATGTAAAGCAGCAAGCCCACTGTGTATGCAACATGAACCAATCAGCTTGTGCCAAGTAGTTTAACGCTGTGAATATGATCAGTTTGGGTTAATGACCTATCTAGACTCATCTAGAGTTTCGTGACAGAACTTGGCATTTACTTTAAAGGATTAATTCCCTGATAATTTAGTCCCCCCCGACCATGTCATCTGAGATGTTCATGTCTTTCTTTCTTCGGTTGAAAAGAAATTAAGGTTTTTGAGGAAAACATTCCAGGATTTTTTTTCTCTATATAGAGAACTTCAATGGATCAACGGGTCCAAATTGCAGTTTTAATGCAAAAAAAAAAAAAAAAAACTCATCTCAATCTCATTTTCTCGTTTTACCTTTTTCTAAAGGATGTTTGACTTTCTTTGCATATTCGCTTTGTAAACACTGGGTTGGTACTTTTGCCTACGTCTTTCCGTGACCCTTCCAACGTGACTACGTAATGCGTGAAGTTGGGCTATTGCAAGATGAGCATTTGTGGTTAGAAGTATGTACATTTTTATTTTTAGAAAATGATTAATTGCTTCGCTAGATAAGGCCCTTATTCCTCAGCTGGGATTGTGTAGAGCACTTTGAAGCTGCATTGAAACTGCAGTTTGGACCTTCAACCTGTTGGCTCCCATTGAAATCCACTATATGGAGAAATCTCCTGGAATATTTTCCTCAAAACCTTAATTTCTTTGCGATGGTGATGGCATGGGTGTGAGTAAATTATCAGGAAATTTTTTATTCTGGAAGTGAACTAATTCTTTAATTTACAGTGTAAAATATGCAGTAAATGTTTATTTAAATAACTAAACTATTATTAAAATTAACAATATAGATTTTTAAATATATGTAGAAATATACGAGCAAAACGAGCAAACGACAGACACAGTGGGCGTGACGTCAGGCCTCAGAGAGGCTTTTATTGAACATAATAGAAACAAGTGTCCAAAAAGGGGGAATAAAAGTTTCCAAAATAAACAGGGGATCTGGTGTCATCGTCGTTCTGGGGGTTCCGTGAAGAAGGGGCAGTGTTTGGAAGGGAAGCGTCCAGGTAAGGGGCGGAGTCCGGCAGCCACACGCGCTCCCCTCTCAGGTCCGTGGCTCTAAGGGCGGCGGCTTCCTCCAGCGGCTATGTCCTCTTTGGCTCACAGCACTTCTGGGGGATTCAACGGCCCGGCATCCTCGCCCGTCAGCCATCTAACGGGTGCAGTACTTGTGTGGACCACGGGTCAGGCAGCTTGTTGCTTCGGCGGCGCGTGATCCCCTCAACGCTCCGTTCCTGGATCCATGAGGACACCAGCGTGCATGCATGGGGAAGAGACAGGTCCCCTGAGGAGAGGCGCGCTCCACATTTCAACCGTGGCGGTGATGAGGCTTCATTGACGTCAGGTGTGCCTCATCACACGCGCCCAGACCTGGCTGTTTTGGTGCCCCTCCTCTCTCGCACGCCCACTCCTGTCGGGAGCCTGGTGAAGGGTGGTGATTAAGGGACGGGGAGATGCTGATAAGTAGGGGGAGGCAGCCGACTCGTCACAATAAAAATATATGTAAAAAGGACAAAAAGATTATTTAGATATATTTATATATATGTGTGTGTGTGTGTGTGTGTGTGTGTATATATATATATATATATATATCCGACTGATTTTGTTTCAAAACTGCTAATTCATATCAGGGCTTGCAAGGATTGTTGTTGGCTGACAGTGTCTGAAGAGTAACTTAAATAAGCGACTGAAAGCGACTCGGTGGAAATCAGCAGGGTAGAGTGACACATTTCTCAAATGAGCTGCTTTTGTCTTCCAATATCAGACTATCAAATAGCTGGAAATGAATGTTCGGGATAAAGCAAGAAAAAAGAAGAAAAGAAGATAAGTCACCGATTCATTTATTACTGTCTGTCATGCTGTGCTCTACCCAAGTCATCCAGAGCAATTTATCCCTAAAGGTGCATGTTTACATATTGCGACGTCACCGTGGAGGTCACCTCAGTATAATGAGTCGGCCGCAGTCATGGCAGATGGCCGGCTTTGGTCTCCCTCCAGCTGAGGAGGTCTTGTGCTTTGGACACAGGCTTTGGAGTTCTGGAGGGAGGGATGGTTCCCAATCATTTCTGAGGCTGTTAGCCAGCTATTCTGCAGTGATTGTGGTATGATGTGCCAGAGCTAGTGCACCCTGCTCGTCTGACAATCACACCCTCATCATCGCTCTGACAACCTGCTCTGCTTCACTCCAGGGTGAAAGCTGCCCAAGCCATTTCTAAACATAATGATCTGTTTCTTTTTGCAAATATCGCCAGCTGTACTTCAGCAATTTATTACGAGATTTCGTCTAATGAATGGAAACTCTGAGGCACATTATCCATGTAGGTTTTGAATATAATTGTTAATAGAGAAATTGGTCCCAGTTATTTGCTTGGCATGTTGGAATGTCAGAAATAGAGAAGGCTTTGTTCTTGAACAATAATTAGGTCTAAAACTAATATTTGATTTTATTTGTTTATTTTTGGGAATAGTCAGTAAATACAGAAATTTAAAAAAATCATTTACACAGCATAATAATAGTAATAATATAAATAATAATAATGTGTTTAATTATTGTTCCTTTAGTGTCAATAAATATTGTTCTAATCAAATCAATAATTATTTTCAATCAAGTGTCCATTATAATGATGATTAATAATAATAATAATAATTTATTTAATGTTCCTTCAAATCATTGTGAATAAGTATTGTTCCAATCAAATCAATAATTATTTTCAATCAAGTGTCTATTATAATGATGATTATTATTAATAATAATAATAATAATAATAATTTATTTAATTAATGTTTCTTCAAATCATTGCTAATAAGTATTGTTCCAATCAAATCAATGATGATATTTAAATAACCATCCATTATGAATAATAATAATAATTAATAGTAATAATAATAATAATAAATAGAGAATTTATTTAATTATTGTTCCTTCAAATAAGTGTCAATAAATATTGTTCCAATTAAATCATTGATGATATTCAAATAAGTATCCATTATGAATAATAATAATAGTTGATAATAATAATAAATAGAGAATTTTTTTAATTATTGTTACTTCAAACCAGTCAATAAATATAGTTCCAATTAAATCAATAATTATTTTCAGTCAAGTCTCCATTATGAATAATAATAATAATAATTATAGAGAATTTATTTAATTATTGTTCCTTCAAATCAGTGTCAGTTAATTTTGTTCCAATTAAATCAATAATGATTTTCACTCAAGTATCCATTATGAATAATAATAAAAAATAATAATAATAATAGTAACAACAACAATATTAATGCTAATAACAGTAATAGAGAATTGTATTACTTTTCCCTTCATGTCAGTGTCAATAAATATTGTTCCAATCAAATTACTAATTATTTTTAATCAAGTCTACATTGTGAATAATGAATAATAATAATAATAATAATAATAATAATAATGCTATAAAAATAATGCTGTTTATTATTAGTTTTTTTTTTTTTTTCTTTACATTTTTATTTTAACATCATTCCAAGTTTGTGTTTGGACAAATGCATGGTTCAGCAGTTCAAATTAAGTTTAGTCTTGTTGTTGTAGTGCTATTGATTTCCATTAGAGCATGAGGGATGTGGGGTTTTAATGTGACCTTATTTAACTTTTTATTTTAATATACCAAATTGCAGATGTACGTCAGTGGATCTATATTAGCAGCAGCAGCAGAAACATATTTGTTGGCATTTTATCTAGTGGTTTCACTAGAACAGATAGGCAGCCATGGAAAATCAATAGGCTGCAGTGTGAGGAGAGGACATTGCTACTGTCACTTTCCACCACTGATGGCAACATAAAACATTAAAAATAAATTCTAGCACCAGATCTCCACTCGTTATAACACGGATGCAGTGAAACTCCTGCTAGGCACTTGCTTCTTTTTTAGACACATCTCAGTGAGCCATTTCACAGAGTGGTGGGGACAAAATTGGCCAGGGCTAAAAGTGGTATGGCTGTTCTAAATGACACCTATATGACTATAACATTATAACACCTTCAAACATGAAAACTGAATTCTATGTATCATTTTGGGGTGTCTATCTTGGGAAATAATTTATTTGATGTGTCTGTGTACTGCATGGGCCTACATGTGCACCAATAGACAGAACTGGGTCTTGGGTGTCCTCCTGTATAATCATCAAATGGATGCCTGTCACAATTGGCAGTGGCAAGTCACGTGGGTCAGCGGGCTCTACAGCTCAAAGCTCAAACTGCATTACAATCGCAATATCTCTGCTGTCATACACACTACTGCTCCCACACAGCTTTTAATCAAAGGCCACGGAGTTGTTGTCTCCATGTCCCGTGCTTGTTGTTACATATCGGGACGTGAAAGCAATTAATAGACATGGATTGAATTTAATCCTCGTTCCTCTGTTCTGAAACACATGGATATGAAATATGTCACCGTGCCATCTGCAGCGGTTGCGCTGGGTGGCCTCATGATAGCACGTAGATGCATTTCTGCCTGCTTGTAGACTAACATAATTCAACGCAAGCTTTGGTTCTATTACAACCATTGACCTTTTAAAGGATGCTGTGCACAGGCATGTAATGAGAAATGCTAAGCTGGGGTAAGTATAGATGACTGAACAAAAACAGGGCATGGAAATCACACTGTTATTCCAATATGACAGATATATACATAGGCCTGTGCAAAACTCATCGTCGTGATGCTATAGGGTGTGGTGCTGTACAGTTATTGTGTTTTCTGGATGGTTTTTGGGGGTCACTTACTAGTTCAGATACAGAGAGCTCAACCCTGTTTGTCTCTGTGATATTGGCTCAGATTGCTCTGTCATTTTATAACATTGGTATTTTTTGAGATCACAAAAGCCAAACCATTTGGCCTTTTTTAGGTTTTGATACCATATGAAAGCCCTTTCCAAAACTGTTTTTATTTTGTTCACAGCTTGAACGTAATCAAAGTTATGGCTATCTTAAATTGGCTGATAGCGATGATTTTCAGGAATGGGATTTTGAGAAAAACGGCTTTAAAGTGAGACGGCTTTCACTTTACGGGTTTAACGAGAGCTGTCTGTCAAGTTAGGATCGCTATACTGCATCATTGCACAAACAGACTAACGTTGTTTATCATGTGCATAGTCTCCGAACTTTTGATCACCCATTTTATGTTTAGATAGCACTAATAACGCAGCCTACCTTGTAGTAACGGCGAGCGCAGAGCAACTGTTCGCGCACTGTGCATAAAACAGACTGTCATCGGACTCCTCCTCTTTAGTAACTTCATTATCCGATCCTTCATCTCTGGATGTGAAATAGGCCGTTATAACATCGTTTAGGGCACTGACATCCCCAAGATTAAGCAGATTGAGACGGGTAAGATCGGTTAAGTGAGCAGCTGCAGTGCTTTAAACGGCGTTGTTGTGCTCCGCCAACAAAAAATTTATTTAAAAAATAAATAAATAATAAACTTTGCATGCCATAGTTTAGACAGGACTGGCGGAGAATGTGAATTGATACGCCTTTACTAAATATGTTACATGGTTTTTTTTGATAGGTTAACTGTAGGGCTGTAACGATAATCGCACAATGTCGTGAGGCGCGTTTAGTCAATGAAGCCGGTACTTTGATTAGTAGTAAAGCTCCATCACGTGCGTTCAGCTAGAGCGGCAAGTAATACACAGAGCCGTAAAGCACTGACAAGCTACGCCAAAATCGCGATTCGATTTTGCGCGCGATTTTGGCGTAGCTTGTCAGTGATGTACGGCTCTGTGTATTACTTGCCGCTCCAGCTGAACGCACGTGATGGAGCTTTACTACTAATCAAAGTACCGGCTTCATTGACTAAACGCGCCTCACGACATCGTGCAATTATCGTTACAGCCCTAGTTAACTGTTTTTGTGGTGTTAAGGGAAGGTACCTCAGCAGCTCGTTCTTAACATAAGAGACAGTCATTTCTGCTTGCTGCAATTAATCGTTATTTTTTTTCACATAAGTTATTTTGCAGTAATCAGTTGTTCCACAGGGTGGCAACACTGTCCCGGGCCGGGGTTACACAGTCGAAAATGAAACTAAAGAGACAGAACAACAACAAAATGGCGAACACCGCAACAACAACAGACGCTCACGTTGACAAGCGCTTGTGAGCGAGAGGGTATGATGAGACACCTCAGCTTCGGTTTAAAAGAGTTCAAAAATATTTGTTATCTGTCATATCTTATAGGAGAATATAGAGCTGTGTGACATTGTACATGGATGAAGGTTTCTAGAGCCCATGTGTCAACCGTCCACGTTCGTGCACAACATTAAGTGGAGCATACTTTGAAAGGCTACGTACACATATGCTATCGTACACGTACAAAAACAAAGTATACTTTGGGCTTTAGGCTCCAAAGGTCTATACTTAAAGGAGTAGTTCACTTCCAGAACAAAAATTGACAAAAAATTTACTCAGCCCCTTGTCATCTAAGATGTTCATGTCTTTCTTTCTTCAGTCATAAAGAAATTATGTTTTTTTAAAGAAAACTTTTCAGGATTTCTGTCCATATAGTGGGCTCATCTTGTCTAGCTCGGCATGAACTCTCTGTATTCCAGACAGTTAGGGTTTGTCGAAAAACTCCCATCTCATTTTCTCCTCCAAATTCAAAATCATCCTACATCGCTGTTTTAACATTTTTTGTAAAGTCTGTTTGACCTTCTTTGCATTGCTTTGTAAACACTGGGTCGGTACTTCTACAGCGATGAAGGACGATTTTGAGCTAGACAAGACAATACAATTTTTACAATATTACAATATAAATTGTAAATGTTTTTTTTAGAAAATAACCAATAATTTGGAATTTTGCGTGAGGGCAAAGGTTGAAAGATTTGCCCACAAAGACTTCGCAGTGGGCTATAGTTGGTCATGTTAATTTGCCAGCAATTGCCAACAGAAAGCTGTTTGGTTTGAAAGTGACATCCATTGCTAACTATTGACAGTGGACAATGGACCTGTCTTGGCGATGAAATTTTGCCGCAATTTTGGGATAGTTCACCCAAAATAGTTCACCCAAAAAGGGATAGACAACTACCATAATTTACTCACTCTCAAGCCATCCTAGGTGTATATGACTTTACAGTTGGAGTTATATTAAAAGATGTCTTGGTTCTTCCAAGCTTTATAATAGCAGTTAATGGGTGTCTAAATCAATCAGTCCTACGTCATCCGCTGGAACGCCACTCTCTCGTGTACACATGTACGACAGTTAGCGGAAGCTCGAGATTAAGGTTTATAAAGTTTTAAATATGGATAATTTTCTTAACCAAATGCATCACTTCGCTTCAGAGGGCCTTTATTAACCCCCTGGAGCCGTGTGGAGCACTTTTTATGATGGATGGATGCACTTTATTTTGCTTCAAAATCCCAACACCCATTCACTACCATTATAAAACTTGGAAGAGCCATGAGATTTTTTTTTAATATAACTCTGATTGTATTCGTCTGAAAGAAGAAAGTCATATACACATAGGATGACTTAAGGCCATCCTACATCCACATTGTGACACTACAGATTGTGGGACATAAAATTATCTGATGATAAAACTTTGAAGATCTTTGAAAACAAAACTAAAATGTGAGTAAAAGTAAACAAAAGGGTGACTAAAACCACTTGGCAGTAAGTTAACATTGGCATTTCTCTCGCATTTTAATGCGACCCCTTTTTCAGCAAGAAGTGCAAAGAATAAACGAGGACACGGCAGCTTCCGGAAACAATGATATAAAGCAGAACTGAAAGAATGAGGGATGAAGAGAGAAGCCAGTCATGAAAGGAAACTGTAAGAGAAAGGGATGTTGAATGACAAGTCATTCTTTCACGGCCGCAAACATAAAAAACAGCTGAAACTAATTAACTGGTGAGGTAGACGGCAGACAAACGGGCATCGGGGACCATCATTGTGCCACTCGTGTCGTTTGTTTCGAGAGCTTGTCGGTAGGAGCTGTCAGATTGCTGGCGCTTCATTGATTGGTGGGCAGGGAGGCTGGGCATTCTCATGCTTACAGCCTCTGCATTATACAGGATGATTTACACGCCGAAGCAGCTGTTCGTTCTGGCAGCGGTTCAGACCTCACATAAGTAGTTTCAAAGCAACTCTAATGGACTCAAAGCTGGAACACGACCACAGCCGGGCAACAGGGACAAGTGATACCGAAAGCACACCACAAAGTGTGGGTCAACATCAGCGACATTCAGAAACACTCCATCTTCTTCTAGTTCTATATTGATGCTCATGTTGATTTATCTAAAGCAGGTTCTATCCGTGTTTTTTTTATGCTACCATAAGAGACTTTGTTGGCAAATTTCCAAAATGCAAAGACACTAAATGCACTGAACAGTTGAAGCAAGTTTGCATAAACAGTTTATGAGCTTTCCCAAATAAAACACTCTTTAAGCCATTTACATGACCTTCCTAGGTTATTAAGCAAAGATAAAGATGTCAGTCTTTTCCTTACAAACAGGCTTCTTTTCTATGCAAATTATGTTTTGCTCGTGTGACAGTTAACATATTTATTTTAAAATATTAATTCCTTCATTCACAATGTTTTGTTTTTTGGAAAAATATGAATACTTTTATTTAGCAAGAATGCATTAAATTGATTAATAACTGACAGTAAATACATTTAAAATGTTGCAGAAGATTTCTATCCTTGTTATTTAATTTAAACTTTTTATTTATTTTAAAATATGTATTTTTTAATTCACAAGTTTGAGATAAATGTTTTGCTTTTTGGAAAAATATTAATACTTTTATTTAGCAATAAAAAATTCAGTTTAATATAAACTGACCGTAACAACATTTGTAATGTTACAAAAGATCTCTTTCCTTGTTATTTATTCTAAAAAATGTATTTATATAAAAATATTTTTCTTTCATTCACAGATTTGAGATGAATGTTTTGCTTTTTTGGAAAAATATTAATACTTTTATTTAGGAAGAATACATTCAATTTAATACAAAAACAGTCATTTATAATATTACAAAAGATATAATAAATAACATTTTAAAATGCACACGCATATATATATATATATATATATAGATCAAATAAATGCAATATGAGCATAAAAGACTTTTGAATCGTACTTTATGCATTTAAAAATCTTTATTTAAAATGTATATTTGTGTACATTTCCTCTTGATCATGGCAGTGGTGTCAAATGTGTCTGAATTATGTAGGAGTGATGCTGCCAAATCATGGCAATCTGCTGCATCCGTCACAACTTAGCACTTAGATCTGGAGGATTGGTTTTGCATACATATTTGCGCTGCAACCTGATTTAAGTAATTTCTTTAGTGAGTCTGCATTTAAACAATGCAGATGGTGTCTGCAAGTAAACAGTAACAGCAGGTACACTTCATTCTTCATGAATTCCCCCATTTATGTTGATACAAGAGAAATAATTCAGAAGATCTTAGCATTCTTGTCCCAGTGCCAGCAAAGGGGTTATTTATTCGACTGATAAAAGGTTGAGCTTTTGTTTTCTTTTTTTCCGTATGTAATTGTCTATCCATGCATTGCATTTCACACCTGCCATTCTAAAGTAATAGCTTTTAATCTGTGCATCAAAGCCTGGATAAAGAGCCTCTGAGGAGAGAGAGTATATGGATGAAAAACTCGGTTTGTTCCCCCTCCCTCTATGGCTTTTCTCGTTCTCATAACTGTTGCTGCCGTGCGCACGCCATGTTATCAATAACCTGGGCTTCACCGCTGACAAAGACAAATCACTTTTTCATTTTCACATTAAAAACACGAAAACGATCTAGCCTGTGTGAGCTTGTCCATATGATTACTTTAAATAGTCACCTCAACAATCTGCTCTGCCTGGCAGCCACATGCTGAATAGCACAATTCGTCCTAGTGTTCAGATAGCTTTAGCCAAATGTGTGCGCTCTGAAAAGAGTTTGCTGTTTGCTTTCAGGAGAATTTGCTGTGCTGTTTTCAAAGGGATAGTTCATGCAAAAATGAAATATATTGTTTTTGTTAAAGGGGTCATTGCCTTAGGAAACACTATCAAAGCCCCCTCGGTATTGCATCTGAGTGTTTTGTCAACATGATAAAAAAAAAAAACTGTAATTTGCAGACAAAGCATTATGAAACCATTTACTTACAGTTTGTGATGCAGTTGCAGTCAGATCTAATACCGCTTTATCTTTCAACAGATGTTTCTTTATTAACTCGCCATGACACGTCATGTGCCTCGATTACAAAACAACATGCTCTGAAGTCCAAACAATCCTCAGACATGATCCGGGATGCCATAAAAAATAGACCATCCACTTGTTCCTTACGCTGGAATCCTTCTGATAACTGTACAAAGATGCAAACGAGTTGTTTAAACCAAATGCATCAAAAAGAATGCTCTTTCACTTCATCTGTCCTTTTGACGACAGACTCAAGCACATGGATTGTGTCAGAAAGTGAAGACGCATCTCTGTATCCGGTGTAGACACGATAGTGGAAGTGATTGTAATTTCTATTTGGTTTTGACGCAATGCGATACTTGCATTCAGCGTGTCAGCCATTAAGCGACTGAACACCAGTCGATGCCTTGCTCTGGCATGCTTATGCAAATTTTTCTGCCTGAGTGATGTCACCCTGTCACCTCAGATCCAAGCAAGCCATTTTTGGAGCTTGATTAAATAAATGCTTTGTTTATAATGAGGAGGACGTTTTAAGCTATGAAACTTGCAAGATGTTTTAATGGTACAAAGACCTCTTAAATGCCAAAAGATCAATGCAAAATTTGATTTCTCATGTCATGGCCTCTTTAAAATCCTCATGTTGTTCCGTGTTATTTCTGTGGAGCACACAAGGACAATTTTGAAGAACTTCAGTATAACAGCAGCACATACACTATAAAAGCACCATAGTAGTAGTCTATATATAAAACGTATTCCAAGTCTTATAAGGTCATATGACATCTTTGCATGCGTAACAAACCCAAATTCATTCAAATAGTTTGTTCAGAAGTCATTATTCACTGATAATCCTTCCCTCCTGTGAGCTGTTAAGTAAACATCCACTGCAACCAAATTATTAAGTCAGTAAGAACCATATAAGTCTGATTCATGAACAAATCGTTTAGTCACATCTGCAAACCAAATCAGCAGGCTCATGAGTCATTTGACACCAAATGGCAATGGTTTTCACAAATATCATAATAAAACATGAATTGCAAGTTGTAATACACAGATTCAGAAATGACACACTACAGTGGAGAGGTAGGTTTACAGTCGCTGTGTCCAAATATGTTGATTCCAGTTGATATGTTGTTAACAGTGGTGTGTGGCCAATTATGAATCTCGTCAGACTATTTAAGCATTTTACATTCATTATTCCAAAATAATAACTCAAAGCAGTAACAATTAAAACCTATTTTATTTTGTGAAATTATGTTCAGCTATTTTTTTTTTTTTTTTGATAGTTAACTTTTAATTGTTTTTGAATTTTTCCGATTATCTTAATTATCATCAATGTTCCGTAAGTATTGGTCACAGACACAGAGATTTACTTTAAAGTTCACCAAGCTGATCACTCACTAAGAACTTAATTTTAAGTCTTATTTTGATGTAACAGAGTGGTTATTTCTAAGTATTTGAGTTGTTTACTTATGTTTTTAAATTAGTTTTCCCATTAACACCATTATATGTTCAGTCAGTCTGATTCATGAATGCAGAACATGCACAAACACAAGAGGTGAGATTTATCACATGAACCACGGCCGATCATAACCAGTCATATCTAATCATATTGCTCTCGCGTGACTTTCCCCCATTTATTCTCTTCATTTATTCTCCTGGAGGAGTTTAGATCCAACTTGCTTTAACACACCTGCTGGGAAGTTTCTAGTATACTTAGTAAGAGCTTGATTATCTGGCTCAGGTGTGTCTGCAGGACACTGTCCCTCAAGGATGAGTTTGGCACCTCTGCTTTAGGGGGTCTGTTAAAACTAGAGGTCGACCGATATTGGATTTTACCGATACCGATAACTAGATTGGATCACACTGGCCGATGCTGATTAATCAACTGATAGTTTTTTAACTGGATACTGAATAGAAAATAAAATATTGGTCTACTGTTTAAAAAAAGGGACTGAACCATACTTTGTAAAAGAATATAAGTTTTTAATATTAATTTTATATTGAGCATTAAAGTTTGTTCATAGTTCATTAACGTTGACAAAAGCAACATTTAAAATATCAGTAAATGTTGAAATTAATATACTAACAAGAAACAATACTTCTACAGCTTTTATTAATCTTAGTTAATGCTACAAATGGACTCTTATTGTGAAGTGTCAATAGTCATACGGATATTGTATGTATACTCTCACAGTTTACCTGCTTCTATTCTAAAACACTTGATGAATATCTAATCAAAATAACCAAATATTTGAGTCAAATATTTAGCAAAAGTGCAGCGCCTTGTCCTGGAGAACTCCTATCAGTTATCACACACAAACACACACAGGATGCGTCACGTTCAGTTCAAGTGGCGGTCTAATACTGTTTATTTAATCACCAAACGGACATAAGTTTACTTCAAGAATGATCGAAAGCGGCACAGATATCAGAAGTTCTGTGTCTAAAACAACAGAGCAGATGGAAAGAGAAAGCGTGATCTAGGTCTCTATATGATACACGCTTTATTAGAGCCACAGAAAGAAAAACGTTTTGCGATAAAATGCACAGTATACACAATTTCCAGCCCAAGGTGATAGTTTGGGACAGATATGCTGTTTTTTTAATGTAAAACTGTGTGAATGGCTCTCTGTGATGTGGCAGGATTTCTTTCAGCTGAATGGATGAACACCCTTTATGTCAACTACATCACTGGCTTGAAATATGCAATGTGCTGGCTAATAAATGTGATCAGCTGGATATAAACTAATACAAAAAGATGGTAACAATCTTGACATTAAACATTTGGGTTGGACTTACGTGTCTCGGTCACATTTTTCTAACCTCTTGAGGTGCTGCTAATGATCGCTCAGCTTTCATAGCAAACATACTGCTTTCCTTGCTCTACTAGTGGAGCATCTAGTCAACAAAGTACTGAGTAATGATATGAAAACATGCACTATATTATACTACTATAATATACTATAAAACTATAGTTAGTTGTCAATGTTTTAAATTCGCATCTGAAGTGTCCCGCTCTGTTTATCATGTGTGTAAACAAAAAGGACATGTTTTCAGTGATTCCATCTCTAGAGGCTGCTCTCATACTGTTTAATGACAGCGGAGCCTTTTCAGCCTCGGACGTAGCCTGGAAAAACTATCGTAATGGATTTATGCAGATAACCGATAGTTCCATCATTCAACTATCAGTGCAGATTAATCAGCAAAACCGTTACATCAGTCGACTTCTAGTTAAAACTCAATGGTCTCAGGGGAAGCTGTAACTTGACCTGCTGGTGTCTCTGTAGACTGCTGGTGTTCTTTAGAAAAACGAGTAATTTATACACTTTTGTAATGTTATGTTTTGTAATATTGGTTTTGTTTTATTTTTCTACTACGAATTTTGTCCGACTATTTTGAGACACTTGCCTCCTTGGAGAAGCACCTGTTGCGCAAAGACTTCTGACTGCTCTTTATCCCAGTTCCACAGCACATTACGCAATTTAAGTAGCCCGCAAATGAACACGTAAGGACGTCAGCTGTGAAACCAACCTGTCGATACCAAACCCGTCTTCCCCACTGAGAGAGTAAGATTACCCAGATGATTGGGAAATCAACAGGAGGAAATGACACTGGCTTTATGGGTTATTTCTTAATGCTTGCATTTGAGTTTATTGATTGTCACATAAAAACTTCTTATGGTTTTCTCTCAGCTATTTCTGCACATTATGTTGAACAGGTTAAGCAGGACTCGAGCCATGTTGTGTCTGACATTTTTCAAAACTTTCCCAAATAATAAAACAATGGATTTTTTTATTTTAATGTATTTTATTTTATTTTATTTTATTTTATTTTGCCTGTAACAGTAACTTTAATGTATTGGTAATTTGACAAATGATATTAAAATGTCAGCTTGTCAAGATGGTGGAAGAGTGAATTGATTTTTTTTTTTTTTAAAGTCAGTACTTTCGTCATGTATAGGTTAAATATTATATATTAGTTTTTGTTGACCTCTGCTCTTTCATTTTCAGATTAGAAGAACGCTGCTCCTTGTGACTTCAGTGAGAGAGAGAGTCTGAGGCCAGCTTCAGCAGCAAGCTACCTTGAGTTAAAGGTTAGTCTTTGTCCTGTGGCTTCAAAGACTAGACGTGAACACACACACAGACACGCATGCATCCGTTTGGTTTCATTAGAAATGCCAGGGGGCTGGAGAGGTTCCCTGTCCATTCACAGCCAAACACCTGCACGGCTTTCATCCCCTATCTGTCCACTCAGCCTTTATCACCTGCCACCCAGCCAACCACAGCACACACATACACACATACACACACACACACAGCATCTAAACAAACCATACTCACCAGACATGCCTCTTGCACTGCTAGTTCACACAACCGCATGGCACACACATGTCAAAATACCACACAGATCTTCTGTGCACAGCAAGTGTTCACTCCTACAACTCTTGCTGAAAAGACCATCTTACATCAGAATTTATTTTCGCAGCATCCTAACGAAGCATGGTAAAGCAAGGTGGCAAACGCTAAAAATTCTTTCATGTTAACGGAAACCAAGTAATCTGAACATGTTGAGCTAAGACACTGCAAATGCTATTTTTTATAAACATCAATTCTAATAATTATATTGATATTTATATATGTCAGATTTCATATTTTAAAAATGTAACTTATTTATTTAAATTTATTCATTTATATTTATTTATCTTTTTTATTTTTATATCTATCTTGCTATTTATTTGCCTGATTTAAGCTAAAGTAAAAGTTGATGCAACTTTTTTTATTGGTCTTTTGACAAATGTTATTAAGAAGTAGGCTTGACAAGCAGTTTTTTATGGAGGACCAAACCTGCAGAAATTAAGACATAAATATAATGTAATTATAGGAATGTATAATATAATATAAAATAATATAATATAATATCATATATTATAATATTTTTGCACGCGGAAAAATTAATTAAGAAATAAATGAATCTGGAAAAAATGCATGTGGGAATAAATAAATATAAAAAATACATGGACGCATAAATAAATTTTTCTAAAAATAAATAAGTAAATATAAGTTAAAAAGAATAAATATAAATGTAAAAATAAATGCAGAAAATAATAAATAAAGAAAAAAGTAACAAAAAATAAAACCAGGATTAAATTTGATTACAAATGAATTGTATTTGTTTTATCAAATCATTTATACCTTTATTGATTTTCCTATTATTTCATTTATTTATTCGATTATATAATTATTTATGCATTTATTTTTAATTTCTGCATGTTTGGTCCTCCATAGTTTTGGTGATTGTAGTCTTTCCTGTTTTATGCTACAAAGATGGTGACAGAACTGACTTCCTTCATTTTTTTCTCCAGTATTTTTATGATATACTTGACTTTAAATAATGAATTTGCACCCTTTTTTTAAAAAAAAATTTCTGACAAATATCACCATTAATCTTCATTTATTTTCCATGTTAAACTTTCTGTTATTCAGGTGCTTGAAGTTGTGGTCTCTGTTCAACTTTTTTGGATAAAATAAACCTATTTTCTCATTCATTTGTTATTTTTGACCAAGGGTAAATCTTTATTATATGACAATTATTAATTAATTCTAAGGTCTTAGAATTAAAGCCTTACAAGTCATTGAAACATGACATCATGACAGTAAGGACACATAACCATGCTCTTAACTAGCAAAATTCAATTAACCAAGCTAGTCTTAGCAGTTAAAGCTAGTCAAGCCGTGTCCCCTAAACATATTCTAGTGACTGGTCTTTTCAGCAGTGCACACATCAAGAGCTCCACCTGCTTCAAATACCTCATTTTGAGTCACTGAGGAAATCAATACATGCTCCAGATAATATAAAAACAGTGTGCTCTACCTGTGTCAATCTGTCATTTTCATTCAATATGTCAGATGCAAAAGCTGCAACCCAATTTCTAAGCAGCCTATTTTGCTCTCATGTGGGAGGTGCCAGATTGAAAAGGTTTGTGTGTGACTTAGCAATCCGTTTCCCCTTCATGGGTTAAAGAGTTTGACTAATGCAATATTGATTTCGCTCTCTGGATGGAGAAGACACAAACACACCTTATTGAAATATGGATAGTCAAGCCGTCGAGAAAATATTAAAGTCCTCAGGGGGAGGGGGAAGTCAACATTAAGCTGGATTTTACCCTTCAGCAGCAAAAAAGGGTGAAAAAACACACTTTGTATTGATAAAGGATAAAGGAAAGGATTTCAGCCGTTTTTAAAGCCATTTAATGTCAACATTTGTGCGGTTCTCTGTTCTTTTCATTGCATTTCAGTACACAGCGTGTTGTCCTTCAAAGTTTCAAATTGAGTAGGTAGAAAAGCCCACACAGTCAGCAAGGACACTGTGAGGTCAAACTATGTAGATGTTTAAAAAAGGTCAAAAGAACTACAAGCACACAGTTGCACTTATAATTATAGATTTTGATTTTGAAAATATTTCTTAGCACTGTCATGCTTGTGTAAACCAGGCTCTGGTTGTGATTAATAACACTATATTCCTGCAAGCTTAGCATCTCTTGTACAGCTGGCCTGGTTAAGGACGCTGAGTAGCCATTTGGGGAGGGATTGTGTTTGATTCAATCCTTGTTAAAATGCCATTTTGTTTTGAGCGCAAGGGGTTCTGCACCTCCAGGCAAGTGCGGCAGGACTCAGAGCGTGGTCTCAGAGCAGGATTGGCGCGAACAGTCCAATTTTTCATCATTATTGGTCATGACATATCCAAAGTGGCAGAGCGTGGGCTTGAAGGAGAACAGTGGATGCTTCAACCGGGCAGGGAAGTCTCACGCCGCCACATTTGTCCCTGTAGGGTCTTCTGCACTGCCGTGACGACAACACAATTCTCTGCTGACTATTACAGCCAATGAGGTTAAAAACAAGAGAGCATGGTTGTTCTTACACATATCTCTTACATTCCTTCCGCATTCTAGATCTAAACAAGCGTTGGCAGCATTATAGCATTAAACTAGCTGCCAGGGTTGTGCGTGAATCACCCGAATGCCTTTTGTGGAAAAAGATATACAGTTCTTTAGTAAACTTATAAGTATACTTAGTATGGTAGTCAGCACATCAAAAACAGTATACTTCTTTCAGTGTCAGTTCTGTCATTAATTAGTCACCCTCATGTCGTTCCAAACCAAGACCTTTGTTCCTCTTCGGAACACAAATGAAGATATTTTTGATGAAATCCATAGTAAGGACATCATTAAAGTACTCCATGTGACATCAGTGGTTGAACTGTAATGGTATGAAGCTATGAGAATAGTTTTTATATCCAAAGAAAACAAAAACAACTTGTGTCGTGGTACGCTTGTGAATGTGCGACAATAACTGATACGGAAGATAAGAAATTGTTGAATGAAGTCATTATTTTTGTTTACTTTGTGCACAAAGGCTACGTTAGCACTGCAGGCAGATGTGGCCAAAATCCTTTTTTTTGCTCATGTGTGACTCAGCTCTGTTTTTCTCATGACAGTGTGAACAGCACAAACCGCATGGAATCTGATCTTTTCAATTCCGATTTGTGCCATTTCCATATGTGATACCAAATCCGATACACGTCAGATGTTATTCGTGTGACTTTTATGTCACTCTAGATCAACATTCGTCACAATTCTGTGCTCTTCAAAGATTCGCTTCAACGATTTTAACATACCCAAAGTTATCAAGACGGTTGCGTAAGTTAGTCAGTGGAAGTTAGGGTGACCACCTGTCCCGCTTTGCGTTGTACCACACAGCATTTTCACTTCTTTTCCTGCACGTCGCATATTGAGAAAATGTCCCGCATTTTCATCAGTCTGTTGGCTTTTACTTATCATATTAGGAAAACGTCGTTCTTTTGCCTTTTAAGAAAACTTACTAGTTATTCTTTTTGGGGCGTAGTTTCTGCGCAAAGTGTTTGTGGACCTCATCAAGTAATCTAGTCCGAGTGACAGAAATGATCGAGCGCACACAGAAAAACACAATATTCTCCATTCATTTTAACCAATTGAAAAAAAATCGATGCAGCTTTCAGACGCAACTTTCTTCTTATTATAATAGCTAGTTTGAGGCAGTTTCTATGGCGTTAATTTAATGACAAATGTCCAGAGCGCATTATTGTAATGCGAGAGTGCATCAAAATTGCAAGAATAAATCTCTTCTCTCGCAGGTGGAGTCTTTTCACTCTCACACAAAACGGACGCGCTTTCTCTTCCTTACATGTGCATGCTCAGAAACGTAAATCAGTGCATATGACAACGGATGTAAATCAGTATTATTTACATCTGTCCTGCAACAGATCTATTGCCAGGTAGTCACCCTAGTGGAAGTACAGTGATGTATCAGACCTCTTCAGTATTACAGTGACAACTCTATATACAAGCAAAATGGGGGTTTCTATCACAAAATTTCAAAACTCATAATCTCTTACATAAACTCTAAATAAATGCATAATCGCTTACTTTATGTCCTCCGTGTTTACTTCCGTATAACAGCGTGCTGCACTGGTGTCCATAATTTCCTGTGGAATTGAGCTACTTTTTCAATGTTGCTGTGTGTTCTTTTTCAACTCTGTGGGTTGAGGCAACCCCACTAGTGCAGTATTTACCCTCCGAAATGCGTTTGAGCTAGTTTTGGACTAGTTTTGAGAAGCAATTGGGCAGATTCTGTTGTGAAAACCTGGCAACCATGTTTGTATTGTTCTTTTGAGCATGTGTGTCATTATCTGTTCACACTGGAAATCTGATATTGGCCACATTTAAAACAACAATGTGAACAACTTAACAAAAATAATCAGCTCTGACCAAAAATTAAACTGGAATTGAGCACTAAGGCTTACAGTATGAACCTAGCCAAAAAGTATTCTTGTAGCTTCTTGAAATAAAGGTTGAAGCACTGATGTCACATGGATTATTTTAACAATGTCCTTACTACCTTTCTGGGCCTTGGACGTGTCAGTTGCATTGCTGTCTATGCAGGGTCAGGATGCGCTCAGATTTCATCAAATACATCTTAATCTGTGTTCTGAAGGTGAACAAAGGTATTTCGGGTTTGAAATGACATGAGGGTGAGTAATTAATGGCAGAATTTTCATTTTTGGGTGAATTATCCCTTTAAGTGTGTTAAGAAACAGTCATGAAAGAGCACTTCTTTTTCACAAGGGAAAATTGCTATCCAGTTTCATTTGAAATTAAGTGTCAGACAAAATGCAGAAATTTAATTAAAGTAGAATTAAAATTTGAATTAAAAAGTAGAATTAAAATTTAATTCATACAAATTAAATTTCATCAACAGACAATGTAGAATTTGATCTGGAGATTCACATATATGTAATTTTTAACTGAACAATCAGTTTGCAATTTTTGAATGTTGATAAAGAGGTAATTTAAGGAATTCCTTCTCTTGTTGTTCCATTTCTCATTCCAAATCAGCTTCTTGTTGGGTATGGAAAAGTCAATTCTGATTCCAACTCATTGCATAGGAGCCAGTTTTGATTATCATTGTCAGTGAAGTTATAAATGGTGAACTCAGCTGTGGTTCTAATGATGGATTTGCATTGTCAAGCACACCTTTGTGGTGACAGTCATGTGGACTACAATTAACCCTTTGCCAAAACCTGCCCTTCTTAGTTACTATTGCTCCTACGATCGCCTGTCAATCAGACTGTTTGCAAAGGGTCAATTGCACCATGTGTTAAAGCGACAAAGCTTATAGATTTTCTTATCAAAACCAGGACAAACTACCACCCATAGTGTGCATACTGATGTCCCATGTTGTCATCACTGCAGAAGAACTAACTGAAACCAAGAAAAGTTTTCACTTGAGTCAGGGTTTTTGGCACTGTAATTAGATACATGCATCTAGATACACTCTCAGCTTTGCTGTAGCCGAACGCACATCTCATTGTTTGTCTGTGGTTATAGTGAAACTGGGGCAGGCAGAACACCTCTCAGACTTTCAGCACATGTTGTTAGCACAATTCATCTGTCATCCCCCAGCCCCAAAAACCCATCTGCCTCAGAGGCAGCAACAGCCTCACAAACACCTCTCAACCTTCCTGCCACCATGCATGTGAATCTCACACTCTATAAAAAACAGCTGTCGCTTACAGTAAAGGCAAATAACCACTTTATTTATGTTGGGTGGTTTGTGTTCTATAAGACTGGGACTTTAAGGCATATCTTGGGCTTCAATTTTAATGAAGCCCAATTTAGATGTTGTTAAACTTAAGTTAAGATGACAGATTATTGTAATGAATATGCAGTAGGTAACAGCTTAACTGTAAGATAGTAAACAGAAATTACCATAAAGCATTCAGAACCCAAGTTCAGAAAAACCTGTTTACTCCAAGACAAGTATTTGGCAAGAAAAAATTTGATGCAGTAAACATTTTAATTTGAATACACAGCTGTTAATGCATCTGTTCAGACCAACATGAACATTTGTATGTCGTCAATGCACTCTTGTATTTGATGTTCATTTATAAACAGCGCAGCCAATACTAAAACCTAAATGGCTGTTTGGAAAATATGTAAATAACAAATTAGATCAGCTTTTTGTGCCAAACACTGGCGTTGACCTGCTATGTATATTAAGTAAACAGGGTCAATTTTGATTTCATGTGGTCTTCAGCAAAAACCAAGTGTTATTGATCCTTTCAGCAATGACCTACTTACATGTTTAAGCACGTTTTCCCATTATGAAGGTTTCCGCACACGACTGCTGTGTTTTACAAGGAATCTATCGATGTCCCATTGCTGTGGGACAGGGCAATTCGTTTAGGCATTGTGATGTATTACCAAGGCCCGGCTGTGTTGTTGGGTCATTAGTTTACTTAATACTGGATCCCGGGGAGTGCTAAAATACTGTGTTCTCTCACACATGCATCACCTGCTGCGTGCATGTGTGTGTGCTGCTGTCCACTATTTTGCATTTTCTTTTACAAAAGCCTCTGAGAAAGAGGAAAACCAATATATGCTATGATGACTTCAGTTTAGGAGTGGACTTTAACCTGGTAGCTTTAATCATCTCGGAATGACAGGCAATTAAGGACATGACAGACATTTTATTAATACCGACAGGCAAAGAGAACAGAGGTGATTCCATTCGAACACCTAGTTCACTGCTTTGGAAAGGCCATTTTATTGTGGAAGTTCACGTGAGGACGGATGATATTGCTAGTGTTAAAAGCCCAAACTTTCAACTTTTAAAATTTAAACACTAAGTGTTTCTTCTCCTTCTTTCAGATGTTTTCCTCCTTTTACCCAATTAAATTGTCTACTGTGGACTACTTTAATGGTACTTCCATAGGTTTAACAGTCTCTAGTCATTGTCATAGTCTTTGTCTTTCCTCTCTTGACACTCTCTCTTTTTGTTTCATCACAGTGCAGCACTTTGAATTTCAGGATGTTTGTTTGCTTTGATGCAACTGTATGCGCATTTCAGATCCATTGTTCCTAGAAGCGTTCAGTCCTTAAATACTTGAATGGACGTCACTCTTGAGGAATGTTTTCAGATCAACCGACTTCAAGGCTACTGTTGAAGTAACTCCACAAGTCACAATTACAGCATGAGGGGGCTGATTCTAATGCACAGCTTCATTACTTAGATAGGATTTAACCGGATGGTGCAGCAGTTGTATGCATGATAATTTAATTATCAGACTCTCGACAAACACATTTAATGAGTGCTCTCCAAAGCCGACCTGATCCTCGGCCCAATCCACAGCGCTGATCCTGAAGTACAGACCCACACACAAATATAGCCTCACCTGTCCAGACTGAGTCATTTTTATGCCGGTTTGTGCTTGATAATTGGATCAGTGACGTGACCCCTTTTTTAACTTACAAATCGTTTTAATTATTTAAAAATACACAAAAATGCAATTCATAGTAACAGTGAATTGTGTGACCATTTTCTATGAGCTTTTTTTAGTTTCTGTTCAGTTTATTTTCTTTTTTTTTTGGGAGGACGTGAGTCATGCAATTCAGCCAACTTGCAGAAAACAGGAAATGACAAACATATCACCAGGACATATTAAGTATCTGCTTGATTTTTTTCTGAAATATTGTTCATGTTCATAGGTAGTATACCACTGTTATACTAACATGTTTGACAAATACCCAATGCCTTTCAACAAAAACCTTTATTTTTTGGAAAACACAGTGATTGAAATTAGAGAACAGTAACCACTGTAGCACAAAAGAGGATTACAGCTAAAATTTTGGAGGGTTACAGCTGTCAGAAATTATTAGGAAGTGTAGAGGCCCTTGCTTTGAATGATTTCAGCACATTTGTGGCTAGAGGACATCACTAGTTTCTCAGACGTGATCTTGGTCCACTCTCTTCCATACTTTGGTAACTGTGGTGGGTCGCTTAGCCGTAACTTTTTCGCAGATGATTTTCTGGAGATTTTTTGAATTTAGATTAGGACTCTGGGCTGGCCATTTCATTATTTCAATGTTTTCAGCTTCAAGGAACTGCTCGTTTTGCATTGTGATGAGGGTATAATCTTGCCTGAAAATTGCAGGCTGATTGGTAGATGCTTGCAGGGAAGGTACTGCGTGTTGGGATAAACATTTGCATTCACCCTGCCATGTAGCTGTATAAGAGGCCCAACTTCTGCTGCGGAAAACATCCATCAAATCATCACATGTCCCCCTCCATCTTTTATTGACTTCTTTATGCACTTGGGCTTTAGTCTTTCCTCAGTTTGAGGTTGAACAAAATGTTTGCCATCAGACCCAAATTAATCTTGCTCTCATGACTGAAGTGAACTTTGGATCAGTTCTCCTCTCTCCACACAACATGCTCCTCAGCAAAGGTGTGCTTAGCCTTTTGATTCTTTCTGCTGATAATGGCTTAGTCACTGCAGAGTGCACTTTCAGTCAGACTTTTCTTAAACATGCTGAGACAGATCTTTACCCTGTTCGGCACTGAACTGGCAAGCAATTCCAGCTGCAGTGTTGAAACGATTCCCCATTGAGAGTCTCCACATTATCCTGTCATCTTGTACATTTGTCTTACATGGACAACCAGCCTTTTTGGGGGTCCTGAATGAATTAGTGTCATTGTAAACCTGCAATATCTGAGAAATCACAGATTTGGAATGACCAACTTCTCTTGCAGTGGCTGAAAAGGTCATCCCTATGGCCTGTATCTGGACAACCTCCTGACAAGGTTTCAGTCACCTTAGAGCGGCCCGCCATCTTGCAATCTCAGTGAAAATGGAGGAATGCTGTCACTTAGATAGGGTTTGTCAGTAAATCAGAGTTCTTTTTCAAATATCTCATTTAGGTTTTTCATACAGTGCTTCAGAATGCAATTAATTTATGAAATATGCATAAAAACTGTCCTTCTACTCTTGTTAGGATACCTTCAAATGATCTCCACTGTAGTACGTATAAGAGGGGGCCACTATGTGAGAGTGTATATAAACAAGAGTCTTTGCTTGCAATACGACTGTGGAGTTCCCCTCGGTCTGAGGTCGTCGGGGTCAAACTGGGGCTATAAAAAAGTCTTAATTGCTCACCCATGAGTGGAATGGTCAATGAGGCGGCTCTTGTAGATGTTAAATCACAGCAGATCACTCCAGCTCTCTGATGCTTCCATTAAATTGATCCCAGTGGGACTGACTCCCTCAGTCTTCCTCGCTAACGTGGAGAGCACAGGTGTTTACCAGATGCTGACGGACAAAATAATCCTACTACATCTAGATCTTTGAAGAACTATGGTTTCATCTACAAATATTTGCTTTGTGTTGGAATCAATCCTGACTTTTCATATACTAAAATTCCAACTGCCCTTGAAACCAGGATGGGCAACTGCAAAACGGCAGCATATTGGTTTACACATCTCCAACCCACCCAGACTAGATCTGCGTTAATAAAGAGAGCCAAGAATTGGAAGTGCAGAGTATGATTACAGTAGACGTCCTGGACGTCTCCTCTCTCACACTTCATTACCATCCCAACATCTGCAGAGCGTCCTCCTCTCCCATCAGAAACAATGGCCTCCACAGGTGTCAGGAGGAGAAGAGAGGGGGTGTGCGCACATGTTTATGTGTTTGCGTCTACTTCGGTAGCGTTCGCCAGCGACGACTCTGAAATGAACACCTGCGTTCACCGAAGAAAACATGGAGGCTGCCCAGGCATCCACAGAAAGACAGAAAGAGACAGTGAGGAGATGATGAAAATAAAGCTGTTTCGCTTGAGTCTGGCAGGTTGATGCTCCTGGCAAACGGGAAGCATAATTAAACTATCAGAAGTAATTAAGTGAGTTTTCTCTGCCTAAAATGCGTTTAAATCTCCTGCATGTATCTGCTCCAGATCTGCACGCAAACACACTCTATCAATTCAGCTCATTTTAAACTGATTATAATTGTGTTAGATTTGCCAGTTTTGAAATTATGTCTACAAAATCGTGCAAAGCCGCCTTGGAACGAACTTATAAATGTATTTCGTGTGACACCCAACTGTTGTAGGAAACAAATGAAGGGGTGAATATTAATTTTGTTCTCATAATTAAACCTACACTTGTGACAAAATGCAAAAGTGCATCTCTCAAAGGCTTCTATTCATTAGCAATGGCCTAATGGGTGTATTGTTCAACTAAGAATGCGTGTACTGTATGGAAGTTGAACAGGCAAGCACTCACGTTAATGATGCTCACTGGGTACATCCAGTTCTCACAGCTTAAAGTACCCTTGACCTTTTGTTGGGCTGAGAGTCCTCACTTGCTCAGGAGACATGCTTTGATCAAGGCCTTCTCTCCAGTTGCACCCTGTTTCTTTTCATTCATCTTGGTCTTTCTCCAGTTGGAGACGTACTTTCAGAGTTGTGTTATTTGTCAAGGGGAGACTCATTTTGTGGCTGTACATTCAAGGAGGGGTAAAATCCTGTCTGCATCTGAATGATATAGTAGCATTCAGGGGCTTGAGTTGAGGAGATGAGTGGCATTTCAATGTTAATGGCACTCTGGAATGGAGCTGCGACCTTTACAACTTTGAGAAATTTGAAAGTTTCTGTGAAACCCACTTTTTATTTTTAGGATATAATATTTTTGCTTGGCACTTGTGTAAACAAAAATGTTCTAGCCAGATGCAAGACCAAACGAAAACGGCAACTTATATATAATAATACATACTTATGATACCCAATTAATATTCATGATCTAAGCTAGTAAGGATTATAATATGCCTGACCAACCTTTCAGGTTGTTCTGCACTCCCGGATATATATACAAGTCTTACGTAGACAGTCTTGGATTATAAATACGATTTTTGCCAACAAAAACTTTTGTAGAAAATGAGATTTGTCGGAATGGAACATTGACTGAAGCTTTCGTTCATGTTTGCAATGAGCATGCAGACTCAATAATGTCTTGTTTGAAATAGGCAGTGTTTGTTTTCCCATTGCACATTCTCGGTTTCTTTTCTTTCCTACTTTCTTTTTCTCACTTTCTAATATGAGAAGAGTCAGTGAGTTGGCACTCAATTGTGGTTAGCAGGTGTAAGTGAGCTCTGTGTTCCTGGTTTACCTCATTAATGTGGCAGCTGAGAGCTCCATTCTTAATTTATTTTTCTGTGCTAAAGCAGTCCCTCCTCTGCCACCAGCACATCTGAGATTATTGTATTAAGCACTCTTCTCTAGACCTTTTTTTTTTTTTTTTTTCAAATCTGTCCGCCTTGCTGGATCCTGGCAACCGACTTTGGGAATGAGCCCATGCCCTAGTAGCTCTCTGTGTTTCTGTAAAAAATGGCATGGTTTTGAACAAACAACCATTACAAAGTCCCTTATAAAAAGTGTAGGGATTGTATCATATGTAGGGCTGGGAGATATGACCCAAAAAATCTCTGCGATATACAGTACATATCTCATTATTTTTTATGCTTTCTATTTGGATTCTCTTTTTTTTTTTTTCTTTTTAACCCTCAAGCATCCTTCGAGACAAATTTGGGCAAAATCATGTTTAGATTTCAGTCAATCTGTCATGCATAGATTACATAGATACAAGTGATATGACATTTATTTATTTATTTATTTTTAAATTGTGATCACATCTGAGACCTTCATGCCCAAATTTGTCCACGAAGGACAAATTAAGGGCTGCTGTACAAAGCATGGTTGAGGGTTAAAGCAAAAGTTAAATTCATTAAACTAAAAATGAAAAGAAATGAAAACAAAAGCACTAACAAATTGTATTAGGCTATTAGACTATTTTGATTACCCCCATTAATGTCACTTTATAGTTAGTGCTATCATAATACACTTACTTGTAGGTTTAAACTTGCGTCTGATGGGGCAACCGCTTTAAACTGCATATGAAGAGTTCAGATGCAAAAGCCTCTAAATCCATCTGACATATTTCTTTAAAATTAGCATTTCTTTCTGGCTACTTTGTATAGGTTTTTGAAGCTACATTTAAACTGCATTTTGGAAGTTCAAACACAGGGGCACCATAGAAGTCCACTATATGGAGAGGAATCCTAAAATGTCTTTCTTTCTTTCATCTTGGATGACAAGGGGGTGAGTAAATTATCTGTAAATTTTTATTCTGGAAGTGAACATCTCATTTAATGGAACTAAATATTGCAAATAATTTAAAAAGAGCTTCAGTTATTTTTCATTTATTTTTCAATGAAGGACAGTTAATTCTGTCCTTCTCAAGTAGCCTCAGTTAAGCAGTTATTTAATTCTATTTACTCAGTTCAAATCGTGACTACTGGTTATAGGACCTTCACCACAGATGAAATCTTTGCTTTGCAAAATAAATAGACTATACAAAAAGATCTGGCCTAGTTTAAAAGCTCCATTGTGCTTGCAGAACATTATAGCAATGGCTGGTATTTATTGTGTATACAGTCATTGCCATGGTAACAGATGTGCCCAGGGGAATTGAGCTATTATGCCTTAAAAGAGAAGAGAGGCTCAATCAGTTAGCCACCCAAGAACCATCTGACCTGAGATCACAGATTGGGATGCTGTTTGCAAGGTGGACGTCGTCTTATTGTTTCAAGTCTGGTTCAAAGGTCACACAACATTCTGTTCATTTTGAGCCTGCATCCCCAAGAGGGCAGTATTATGCTCTATTGAAACTGCATAGTGATCAGCCATCACTGATTACGTAACCCGATCCATCCTGATTCTTAGCAGCAACTGATATGTGAGATTTGATAATGTTGCTCTATTGTTTTACTCCTTGAGCAATCCATCATCTTCAGTGGCAGATCTCTACAGTTGCTGTGAGAGGAGCATATGCGCTTGTCGTGCACATTCAAGCAACACGGGGAGTGCACATGCATGTAATATGCTGTGAGCTAGAGAGATGCGGCAGATAAACCCAATGTGGCATGAGATAATAACAGCTTTAGCAAAACACAGAGGTGAAAATGTGGAAAAATCCCCCACTCCTCCCCACCTTGGATCAATAAGCTTACATTTATGTGGCGAGCGTACGCACGGGTCGCTGTCATTCTCACCTCTCCTCTAGCGCCAGTTGGCTGACTCTCAATTTTCTCTGTCAAGGAGCTGAATATAAACCATGTACCTGCAGTGCACTGCGAGATCCAATACACATCTGTTTAAATAAAAAAAAAAGACAGCAAGAGACACGTCCCCCTCTAAAGGTTTGCTGTTTGGAGCAGACGGCTTAACAAGGGTAATCATTAAGCTTTGAGTCTGTTTGCGCTGGGTTTGATTTCCTGCCTGGCTGCCTGTGTAAGCACACACACTTCCTGTTCCATCAATACCATCCCGAACACTACATCATACGCATTTAGGGAGATTGCTGTCCCAAAAGGATTCTACATTAGCATCTTATTGTGTGATGTTGAAAGACGGTCTTATTGCACTGATTCCAGGTCTCTTATCTATTAAAAAAAAAATTGTTTTACACTGCTTAGTCTTGGACTGTCATTATTTTCTTAAAGATCAAGCATGTAATTCCAGTTTCACAAAGACCATTTTTAAGTTCAAACAGGTTTTCCCAAACACTTTCCCAAACATTTTTTCAGATGTTGATATGTCTCAAACAGAATAATGTTGATGGCACATTGGGTCCCAAGTAGTCTCCAGCGACTTTGGTCGCTCACAACGGTTATGGCTTCATCCCATGATAAGTCAATCGTGTGCAGATCTTCAGTGAATGTACAGCAACATGTTTGTCTCAGCTGTCTTCTGCTTTCCCTTCCCATGAAATGGCATCCACAACATGGCCAACGTTGGTAATCATTCCTGGGATAGCCGAAGAATATGGCCTGCAAAACAAAAATGGCGTTCAGTGATGGTACTGGCCAAGGGGCGAGTAGCAATTCTTGGCTAATCTAGTGTATTTCTTTATTGCTGTTATAAGACCTGGAGTATTTTCCAAAGACATCGCTGTTGAAAAACGTTTAGATGTTTAGTGATGCTTTCCATCGATTTTCAAGTCTCACTTGTATAAATGGTCGTGGAAATAACGATTGAACAATTGTTTCAAGGATGATTGTATCAGACTTACAGATCGGCTGTAGTCACCACATAAGTGCCATGGCCTTCCTAAGTCGACTCATAACGTCCTGTTCTGAGCCACCGTCACAATGCTAGTTAACATAAGTAAACTGATCAGGTTCATTAAGACGTTGTTGGTCAACGTAAATATGTACACGGACATAGTCTGTACAGAGGATCTTGCTCTTGGATATGTAAATCCGGAGTCCAGCTTTTTTCACTTCTCTTTCCAGCGCAGTTATTAGCTCGCGGAGTGGTCGTTGGGTAGATCCAAGCAATGTGATACCGTCTGCAAAATCTAAATCTGCTAATCGTCCTCTGTCTCGTTGCTGTAGACTGTGGCTATGGTTAATCTAAACAAAATGCAAATGCTCGCTCTTACTGGAAATGACTTTCCTTTTCCGTTGACATAATTCATTCTACTAGCTGTTGGATAATGTTAAAGGGACAGTTCACCCAAAAATTACAGTTCTGTCATTAATTACTCACCTTCGCGTTGTTCCAAAACCGTAAGACCTTTGTTCATCTTCATCTTTGTTCATGAAACCCTAGAACTTTCTGACCCTGCATAGACAGCAACGCAACTGAAATGTTTTATGGCCCAGAACGGTAGTAAGGACATTGTTAAAGTAGTCCATGTGACATCAGTGGTTCAACCATAATGTTATGAAGCCACGAGAATACTTGTTCTGCGCAAAGAAACAAACAGCTTTATTCAACAATTTCTTCTCTTCTGTGTCAGTCTTTGATGTGCGTTCATCAGAGTACCATGAGACATCTGCACTGCTGTCTATCAGGGTCAGAAAGCTCTTGGGTTTTCATCAAAAATATCTTAATTTGTGTTCAGAAGATGAACAAAGGTCTTATGAGTTTGAAACGACATGACGGTAAGTAATTACTGTCTCCATTCTTGTGCGTAGCATCAATTTATCACAATCCAGCCAATTCTTAATAGACAAAATCACATCCCACCCTACATGTGTTCTTGTTAGACATCCTATTTCACTGATATGTTACATTTTAGTTGTAAAATCAATGACAGTTATTGTTGACTGCAACATAGAAAAAAACAGGTTGTGGAAGAGGTTATAGGATAATATTTAAGGTGTCGAGAGCGTACATTAAAAAAACCTGACCTGTGTCTGTGTGCGTTCAGAAACAAGTGGATGTCATTAATGGCCAGCAGCTTATTCTATTGCTGAGAGGCTTTGCTAATGTAAACTGTCAGATAGAACATATTGCTGCCTGAAGCGCACGCGTACAACGGAAAAATGAACCATCACAGCATGAGAGCGGTATTAGACGGAGTGTGAAAAAGAGAAGGGAAGAGAATGAGGTCAAGAGGGAGAGAGAAACAAAGAGAGAGAGACTGATATAGCACAAAGGGAGCCATCCTGGTATTCCATGCATCAGACCTGAGTGCTCTGAAGTGTATAGTGGAAGTGCATTCAACCTGCAGTAACTCCGCCCCCCCCTTTACCTTTTCCCTATTTTGCAGACTCAGGCAGTGGTGAGTGTTTTTTTTTTTTTTCACTGAAGGGCATGACCTTGACGGCAATTCATACCATTCTCATTCCAACCCTTCCATTCGGTAATGCCAAAAATCACAATGCCCGAAAACTCAACACAACAAATCAGCCGATTTAGAAAATGCCTGTGTTTAAAAACTCATCATTAGCATTAATGTTGTTCTAAATTGGTTTGTCGGCAAGCTGAGCTCAAGCTGTGTTTATTGCGGTGGCTTTTTGTAGTCCCTTTAGGCCACCGCTCCGCCCCCATTCCCCTCCCAGGCCGAGCATCTGGACCAGGGGAGGGGCCAGGCAGCTGCTCTGGGCTCACTGTGAGCATTTGCATACAGTTTCTTTGGGAATGCCCTTGACTGACTCCTCAAGGGGATGTGGGCTGCATCTACACCACAAGAGAGAGAGGGGAAAAAAGAGCAGGAAGGCAGCCTTAGGAGGCATTCACACGGGATGTGTTCTTCCGTTCTGATTGGTCTGTTGTTCTTAAACTGGCATCTGCTGCACTGCATGTTAAACAGCAAATTGTTCTATTTACAACAGGCCATTTTAGTAGTGAGATCTGTCTTATGAGACAACGTTCATCTAGCGTATGTTTACTGTGTAGTCTTGATGCTATCAATTATCAGCTATAAACCGGTGTGTCAACTCCTGTGGTGTAGAACAGCAAAATGTACACAGAAAAAGTATGTATCGTTCTAGATTTTATTGATATAATGGTTCAAGACTTAGATTTTTACATTTTACATCATCTGTGACCCTATCAAAACAGACCTGTGATGCATTTTAGGTCACATCCCACTGGTTGAGAACCTCTCCAGTATGCATACAGTATTTACTGTATACAAGCTTGTATTCTTTTACAAATACAGCCTTAGTCATGTAAAAAATGAGAGATGCTCATTCTGTTCGTGAAAGACAAAAGCAGAGGAAGAGCATGTTTGTTGAGTAAAGAAACCAAATGTATGTACAAGAGAGTGCTTGTGTCAGAGCGAATGAGTGAGTGCCTGGAGAGCGAGCGAGGGAGAGAGAGAGAGTGCGCATGTGTGACGAGAGAGAATGACAGTGTGTGTGAAAGAAAGAGATAGGAAAAGGGAGGGTGTCGGGGGTAGGTGGGCGGGAAGACGAGTAGGAAGGCTGCGAGAGAGAGAAATTCACTGCTGCGTGTCAGAACCGTGTGTAAGAGAGAGAGAGAGAACGCGTGTGCACAGGGCATCCATATTTCTGCAGGACAAACGGAGGTGTTTTCACTCAATTCTATTTCAGCCTTCACCTCCTGCTCTTCCTGCCATCCAGCTTTGAACAAAAACCCAGGAGTGACTACAGACCGCCAGGTAGGGGCACTTGAACTGTACTGAGAACAGTGTTTCCCTCTTGTGTGTGTGTTAGTTACCTATAACCGCTGTAGCCAAGTGTTCTGAACTGTATTAGAAGATTCTTTGAGATGCTTTGGGTTTTAAAGTCTTAAAATGGCTTCACTCATACGATGAGAATACTACACTATGTATCTACATGCATGCATATGTGTTGTGATTACAATCTCAGCCATGTGAAAGGCTTTTGCATTTTATTACCGAGTAAAAACAGTCCATAATAGCACTCACTAGAGCGTGAGACTCACTGCTTCCAGCCTCCAATGCCTCGTGACGGCTGATTCCTGGAGGAATAACTTCACTAGCTTCCTGCCGTATACTGCCGCTCACACTAATTCTGACTCTGGCGATGAGGAGGTCATCTCCAAACAGTCAAACTGTCAGCAAGAGGGCTTTCTAGACACGACTGTTGTTTACACAGTGCATTTAAGAGGACGGACTATCTGCTTTCTCTAAAAAAACAGACATAAGAGTAGGCAGGCACAGAAACAATGATTGTCTGTCATTACAGTGGTGAAATTGTTATTTATGTGCTTTGTGATTATACCCTACACACCCCTTTCCCCACATGCCCACATGTAGCTCTCATCTCAAACCCCTTTTTTCCCAGTGGAGTTTGCAGCCCCTGACGTATGGAGTGATCAAACCTCAAGGCGCTATCACCTTCCGTACAATCATTTTTCCCCGCCTTTCACACTCTCAGTGATGTCAAACCACACCTAAATGACGGGTCTCTTCCGGTTTCACCATTTTTCAGCCCCTCTGTTCAAGCCCCGTTCCTCCATTAGCTTGTGATCTAAAGAAGGAACAAAGGGGCTGCTGGATTGCAGTTAACACGCACAGTTGTTCCCTCATTTCAAAACATGAAAGAGCGGAAGAGTGGCTTATTGCGGAGCTTCAAACAACTTCTCTCCATTTGGTTCCATTCTCCTGCCTGGCATAATCCTCAAAAGCCACTGCATGCCTTCCGTCTCTTTTTTAAAATGGATCTTTTCTTAATCAAAGCAAACTGCACACTTTCTTTTTTCTTTTTCCCCCGAAAGGATGTTTTTACATCAATTTACTTCATAGTCTTTGCTTTTGAATGGTAATTTGTACTTTTAAGGTAAGGTAGTACAGAAGGCATTCATTTCTGTATAGCTGTTGGCACCACAGTATGATTGACCACCTTGGTCTGAGTTTAAACTGCCAGCCCTCTTGTTTGGTTCAGTACCATGGAGACTGGTTTGAATTGAGTCCATTGTCAATGAGTGTAGAAATAAACAATCTGTGTGTGTGTGTGTGTGTGTGTGTGTGTGTGTGTGTGTGTGTGTATCCAGCTGTGGCGCCAGATCTCACACAGCATCAATAGTTAATGAGTGATGCTGGCAAGAGCTCTATTGATATGTCTGTTTTTGTTTTCCTAACGGCTGTGTAATTTATATGAGCTTTATATGTGACAGAAGGTGGAACAAAACATGAGCGTAACAAGACTGTAAAACTACCATAGACATGGACAGGGGTTGACCTGTAGGAGTCATAAATTCATCCTTGATTGAGCAAATCAACGTCATGCAGAGAGAAAACCCACATGCTTTTAAGACCAAACTGAAGCAAAACTGGGTGTAAACGGCATTTGAGAGGTTGCTTGTTTGTGTGCATATGCATTCCAGTGACAAGTGTGAGACTGTATGAGTGTTTCCCCCTTTTTTGGACTGTATTGTGAGCTTCACTTGCCGTTAGCGGGATGTTTTTTTCTCTCACTCCTCACAAGCTCACAAACTGCGCCTTGCGATTGGTCGTCTCCCTCACACTCCACGGGAAGAAATGACAGAGTGGAATTAAGGTCACATGATCAGCGATGTGGGATCCAGCACTCACAATCTCCTCTTTTTAATCTCGCGTATAGACTCTCTCTCTTGCTGCGGATTTGGATTATCTGACGGATTTATCCTGCTGTCAGAAATTAGCTGTATGATTGTCTGCTTAGTGTATACGCTTACCAAGCAGCTGGTTCAAGCCATAAATCCTAATAAAAATAAATAAATAGAGAATGAAAAAATACATAGCTGCAGATGGCCATATTGGAGCACAGCACGGTGTGTAGTCTTAACCATGTGTATACTGTACAGCTATGCTATGGAAGCTAAAAATTGTATTATAGCTCCAGGATTAATCTTTTTAACCCAAAATCAAAAGAGTTTTCACACAGGGTTTGCTCTTCAAAGAAGCAAGCGTGCATAGAAAAAAAGTGTAGTATTTCTATTGAAATTTTGTTACATTATTTGGAACCAACCCAAAAGGATGCTGCTAATAAGAATTGTCTATAATTAAATAAGAACCTGGAGCTAAAACCTGAAGTCTCAAGATTTTTAAAAGTTGCATTGTTTTTGACTTAGTGCTTAGACAAGAGACACATACGTCAGTCTGACGCTTATGTAAATAAACAATTTAAAAAATGCAACAGACGAAATGCAAGAAACACCCTCTTAGGTGCTGAGGAGACTGTTGACAGCTCTGAGCAAACGAGCCTCATAGCCGCCCACAGAGTGTGCGCTTTTCCACACTCTTCAGCACGACACACAGCTTTCAGCACCTCTTGCTTTTGGACAGCGCCACCTGCCTCAACGCTTTCAGCACCGGACAGCGACACGCTTCCAGGCTTTAAGTGAGTGGGCTGCTTTCAGAACCACTGTTCAGAGGACAGCGACAATGTCAGTGCACGTTCTGTCACTATACAAGCTCCTCTGCATTTAACTTTTGCTCTTTCCATACCACGGTCAAAAATAAATGTTTGGGAGAAAAGAAAAATGCCATCCAATATTTAAAATGTGGTTGCAGATGTGTTTTGGACACTTTATGGCTTGATGTTTCCCTTTGTAGTTTGTCGAACTCTCTTAGGCATTGTTTATTTTCTTTATTGTTCAAAAACTCACACAGAACACTGCCTAGCAACCATTTAGAACATCAAGGTAACTGCCTAGCAACCAGAACAGCCTTGAAACACTCTTCAATTTGCAGTTATACTTTTTTTTTTTTTTTTGCATAAAATATCATAAATCCTCCATCTAAGGTTGGTACGAGTTATTTTGCACCTAACACAATACAAGTTAAAATCCCCTAAAAATCAGCTTCTGGTGGAATGCTGTATGATCAACATTTTCAGATGCATGAGCTTTCATTCTTATTAGTTTTCAGTTGTTAACCAAGTGCCCTTCAAGCATTACATAACCCAGTGACGAATGATGTTGACTCATGCTGCCATTCTATAGATTCTGAGCAGGATGAAAATCACTGTGGCGTCTATGTAGTGCACATGTGTTTAGCATGTTAGCTATATTGTGTTGGTCATGCGTGTATATATGGGACATGCTCATATTGCTGCACATACATCTAAAGCTGTTTCTTTTAAGCCAGCATGGTGTATTTCACGGTCAGAATCGATGTAATTAATCTGGCCTTGGTCATACTGAATATGATGTATTACTCACCGAGCTTCTGACAATTCACTCTATTGATTTTAATACCTAATTTTTTTTGTACATTGTGAATACGTGCTAGACATGAAAGCCGAGCAATAATGTAGACCAGTGATTCAGATTTATTGTGCAGTTAAAAGTTCCCACCGATTCAGAAATGACGGCTGGAGTAATTTAATACATGTTGAGCTTCAATCATTTCATAATTTAATGCAACAAGCTTGACTCACATTTCCCAGAATTGTTCGATTTGATCTATACAATATGAAAAATAAAGATACATGACATAAGCTGACCTCAAAAGCTGCTTCATTCTTGAGGAAATCGCAGCGGTAAATATAACATGTGAAGACGCACGTCCACAGTCTCCCACACGTGCAGCCAACACATGCAGTCGCACACAAACAGAGCGTCTCCTCTCAGTCTGCGAGTCAACCCACCCCGCTGATGTCTCATGACGATAATCACAGGTCAAAAGCTGTTTGCTTGTAGACGGATAGCAGGACAATAATCCGGTCGCTCTCTAAAGCCAACCCTTGTAAGCCCGTCACCTAATTGAGACAGCATGGTGTTGCGGACCGTGGTCATTTGCATGTGTACATTAGCATAATTGAATAGGCATGAGTTAAGTGCGTTTCAGCAGGCTGTTAATAACATGGCCCCCGTGCCGCCAGATAAATTCATTCCTGTTTTTTCTCCTCCATACCGCCATGAAGAGACGCAACTATCCGTTTGCTTTCAGTCCTCCTCGACTGTCTTTTACTTCCTTTTCTTTGTCCTTCACTCAGAATAAAGTTGAGGTTGGGTTCCACTTCCCCTGAGGGCGTCTAATGACGTATATTCTGTCCACAATCTACCAGATCATTTTGACCACTCTTACTCAAGGAGCTCTGCAGGTCTTGACCAGTGCAGTCAGCTGTGAAGATTCAAAGGGGAAAAAAAAGACAATGGATTATATCTGAAACAATCGGCTTACTGATTTTTCAGCAACTGCACTTGAGAATGTCTCTCTAAAGGTCCAGGTGCATGTTCACTTGGTTTGTTGCACAGGTGGAGCAACCAATGCATCTAACAGATGAGACCAAATCAAAGAACGGTGAAATGTTGGATGGAGATTCTTCATATTTTTTTTTCCTTTGCTCCAGCTGTTGTTGTTTGCAGTGGAGCGTGTAAACAGGGCACTGGCGGAGCATAGAGAACTACTTGCTCTTTTTTTTTACTTCCTGTTCATTGCCAGTGAACCGACCTCTGTTCGCTTCCATTCCTGTTTAAACAGTCAGTAACATGTAATCTTTGTGTATTTCAACAAATAGATGAGATTTCCTGCTGCTTGTCCTCCTGAAGTTACCTAAAATGTTACGTAACATTTTTTGAATTGGGTAGTTGCGTGCTACTACACATCTACTGCTAAAATAATAAGTAAATAAATAAAAATAGGCATTAATTCAAATACTAGTGTTCTGCATTATCACAGAAAATAAACTAAATACACAGAAAGTAAACAAATACACGAGTCAAAAGATTTTTTTTTTTTTTTTTTTTTATAAGAAGTCTCTTCTGTTCACCAAGCCTGCATTTATTTGGTAGGAAGTACAGCAAAAATAGTACAAATTATGTACTATATAATGAATTATTTTCATTATTTACAATAACTGCTTTTTATTTGAGAATATATTTTAAAATATATTTTATTCCTGTGATTTCAAAGCTGAATTTTTAGCAGCATTACGTTGATCAGATTTGTTTTAAATATACTACTACTACTATTAATAATAATAATAATAAATATTTCTTGAGCAGCAAATATTATATTTGCATATTAGAATGATTTCTGAAGTATCATGAAACACTGAAGACTGGAGTAATGATGCTGAAAATGTACCTTTGATCACAGGTATAAATTACATTTTAAAATATATTCAAATAGAAAGCAGTTATTTTAAGTAGGGTTGCAAAAAGGTGGAAAATTTCTAGTAAATTTTGGAAATTTTCCAGAAATTTGGAAGCTTTCCAGGATTTTTGGGAAATTTTCCACCCCTTTGCAACCCTATTTTAAATAGTAAAAAAAAAAAATTCACAATTTTACTGTTTTTGCTGTATTTTGGATCAAATAAATTCAGGATTGGTGAGCAGAAGAGAATTCTTTAAAACAACATTCAAAATCTTACTGTTCAAAAACTTTTGACTAGAAGTGTAAATAGATTAATAAATAACTAAAATTGTATGCAAGTATGTAAATTAAACTTGTGTAAAAATATCTTAACTTATAAATCCAAGTTAAAAACCATAGTGGAAATGGAAGTTCAGTGCACTGCATTGTGGCATACATAATCTCAAACAGTGCGCTCTATTTACATCATCCAGGTAGTCATGCATGAAAATCACGTTCTGTAAACATTAAGTATACATATTATACATGCTATTTCAAACATAACCATGTTCCACTCCATTAGTTTGATTAAAAATTATGCAATGTATTAAAGCCATGTTGCCATATGTCTCCAGAGTAATTCTGTGCTATACATTCTTATTTAACACCTGCACACATTAATTAGATTTAAAAAGCAGTGGCTTATGCATGCAAGACATATTGTCATGTCTCAGGAATAGTTATTTGAATGTTATGCACTGTTATTCACTGGCCTATACGTAAGCCACAACCATGAAAGATGTTGACTATGAAGAAGAGAGCCTTGATTAGTTCATTATTTAACAGAGGTCACACAGTTTGCATCCACCTCTCGGCTGAGTCATATGTTGACTTCCTTATGGGTCATTGAGTTAAATCACTTCATGCTACGCAGCTGACACGTACTTCCTGACCTCCAAATAACACTAATGACCTTCCGATTGTAAGATCTCTAATCTCTGACACCCTCCAGTCTCCAGTAGCTTTTATAGCTGTGCGTTTACAATGGCTCAGAGCTGCATGTCAAATAAGTCAAGATCCTCCAGTCACTACGCCCTAATTAAAGGCAAGGGAGTGCTTTCTTAAGAGCCCAGTGATGGATTGAAATCTTAAGAGTCATGACTGTATCGATGAGAGGAAAGGAGCCCTTCTTATCTCTAAATGTTCTCCTTTTTCTTCCTCCGTTCGCGAGCATGCTTCTGCTTGCCGGCATTGACATGTTCGCTGGGGAGAAAGATTATGCGGGAGTGGAGAGTAATTACGGCTCTAAGCCGGCCATTTGTGAGGCCTTATCAGTCAAATGATCGCAGTGTGGATCACATTAAAACACAAAGGCCGAGGCATGTCCTAAATGCAGTTTTCCATGACCCGTTACTCCATCTTATCTTCTGATGTTCTTTTCTGTATCACCCTTGACCAATTTCCGAATTAGAGGCATTAGAGTATGTTTATATTGCAATATACAGTTGAGGTCAAAAGTTTACATACACCTTGCAGAATCTGCTAAATGTTAAATATTTTACCAAAATATGTGAGATCATACAAAATGAATGTTATTTTTTATTTAGTACTGACCGGAATAAGATATTTCACATAAAAGAAGTTTATATATAGTCCACAACTTAGTGATAGTTTTTCGTGAGTCCCTTGTTTGTCCTGAGCAGTTGAACTGCCTGCTGTTTTTCAGAAAAATCCTTCAGGTCCCACATATTCTTTGTTTTTTTAGCGTTTTTGTGTATTTGAACCCTTTCCAACTATGACTGTATGATTTTGAGATCCGTCTTTTTACACTAAGGACAACTGAGAGACTCATATGCAACAATTACAGAAGGTTCAAATGCTCACTGATGCTCCAGAAGGAAAATCGATACATTAAGAGCCAAGGGTGTAAACTTTTGAACAGAATGAATGTGTGTACTTTTTTCTTATTTTGCCTAAATATCTTTTTTTCATTTAGAACTGCCCTTCAAAAGTTATGGAAGATATTTACGTTTCCCAGAAGACAAAATAGGTCAAATTTAGCCTTATCTTCAAATTCAAAAAGTTTTCACCCCCTGGCTTTTAATGCATTGTTTTTCATCAGTGAGCATTTGAACCTTCTGTAATAGTTGCATATGAGTCCCTCAGTTGTCCTCAGTGTGAAAAGATGGATCTCAAAATCATAGTCACTGTTCAAAAGGGTTCAAATACACAAAATGCTAAAAAAAAACCCAAAGAATAATTATAAATTCAGCTATTATTTTGGTAAAATAATTAACATTTAGCAGATTCTGCAAGGTGTATGTAAACGTTTTTCAACTGTAACTATTTTTAACCTAGAAATATTGCTTATATGCCTATACTTGTGGTTCATCAAGACTCATTTGAAGTCATTGTGAAATAAGTCAATAACAAGTAACTCTCCACAGGTATTATAAAAATTCTCAGTTTTATAATAGCTGACATACAAACATCTGTAACTGCACATGAATTCTGTATGCTTATATAGCTTATGACACAGGATATAGTATTTTTGCTTGGTGTTGTGTCATATCCTTTACTCATATTGCCTAAAGTCATCTGAAGAGACTTGTGTTTTGATGTATGTGAGTAGGTTATAACCTTGTCAGTTCTGCAGGAGCTGGGTGATCAACCAAAAATGAATATTCTGTCATTTCCTCACCCTCATGTTGCTCCAAAAGACACGGGGGTGAGTAAATGACAGAAATTTCATTCTTTGCCTGAACTGTGCCTTTAAATTTAATAGCAATCAGAAGCTTTTTACCTCTCTAAAGACCTTGACTCTGGATCCAGTGTCTTGAGCTGAGCAGAGAAATCAGTAAATGAGAAAAAAAAACACATCCTGAGGCCACATCACATCTCGCTCTCTCTCTTTCTCTCACCATCTCATCATGATTAACGGCAGCAGATAAATTTCATGCATTATTCATCCACTCTGCCACCTTCACCTGCAGAGTGGAGGCTGATTTTCAGGTGCCGCTTTGTTCCTAAAAAACTTTAGCCACAATGACAGTTTGATAAAATCAGCTCCCTCAGGGCCAGTGTTCTCACTCATTTAGCTCTTACTGGCGGGCCGAGTCACTCCTAAAGCTTGTGGATCTGCCCGCCAGCTATTTTCCATCTGGAGAAATAACCAAAAAAGATCAAAATCAAAAGCATGCATTTATCAGCTTCAACAAAGAATGCTACAGTCCTTGATGTATTCAGATTTTACCCACATTAATCCATATTCACAAGTACATTTATATCACATTAGTGGTACACATCATTTGTGTCTTTTTTGTTGGAAATTCAACAAAAAATGGTTGAAGTATTAAATAGCTCTGTTTTAATGCTTATTTTTTGGATTATCGAGTAAGTTAAATGTTTTACAAATAAAAAGTACTTTAATAATTTTAATTAAGCGTTTCCATTACGCATAGGTTTGGCGTCAGTGTAAAAATAGCTTTATGTTATGTAACTCTTGAGTTGAGGATGAAATGTGTCATTTCTGTTCACTCATGCCACCAAATGGAATTGCAACACATTTATTTTTATTTCTGCCATTGGTCAGACAACATATACATTCACATGTAGTGCTGGAAAGTATACAAGAAAACCATGCTACCATGCTTTTGACCCAATTATATTATATTTGCCTTTATAAATCAGTTACTGTAGATTCAATTTGATTAACCCTGTCACTTGTTAATCTAACACTCAATTTACAATTTACAACATCTAATTCACTTTGTACTCAGAACAGTTTTGTTTAAACTAGAACCTGCGTTCACCACAGCCCATAGCACTGGGTCTTGGCGTGGCTTGGCTGTCAGTGTAAATCATTCACTAGCCCACTGAGATGATAAAGCCCTGGGAGAAATGCATTACCCAGGATGCACCGCATGTGCCAGGCACAGACAGGATGAGATAGTGGCTAATGTTGCCCACCTACCCGCTCCACAATCTCTGGATTCGGCCAGTGCGAAAAGAGCCAATCACCGGTAGTAGCAGTCAATAATGAAATGAAAATGCGAGGGGTGTGTATGGCATGGCTATAATAAATGCCATGAAAAACCTTGAGCTGAAGCGGCACAGATGAGGGCCCAGCCTTACCTTTTAATGGAGCCCTTGACAGAAATTTGCATTAGTGCTGCAGGCGACCCATTCTGTGTACTATGCATAATGCAGTCTATTGGGGACATGCACACACACACACACACACACACGCATGACTGCACTCATAACAGTCACGGAATTCAGATATTTAGCCAAGCACACTGCAGATGCATTATTGATAGGTTGATGTTTTCGATTTCCAAATAGCAAAACGCACTATAATATAGGGATAAAATATGATCTGTATGTTTGAAAGTAGAGCAATACAAGTGAATAAAACAGATTTCTAAATTTCCATTTCTAAAGTACAACTACTGTACATCTGCCATGCTGATTACCATGTCACCCAGTTTTTTTGAGGGCCAGTCCATTTAGGTTGTGAAAGACGTTCCTATTGGCTTAGTGAGAGAATAAGCAGACTGAGGGGACAAGCAGGGTGAGACGTAGCCTGCGCCACATGGCCATTTTTGCTGTCATTCCACCATTGCCAATGGCTGCAGTGCCATGCCAGGATACTGCACGCAGCGGCAAATCAGAGGTAATCTGGAGGTTGAGGACAATGGCCACCCAGGCTTACATTGTGTGCTGGTGCTTTTAGCAAATTCCTGGCAGGAATGTGTTTTGAGGGATGCAAAGCAGCAGTTCTGCATGGATAATTTCTTTTTGAAAGAGAATGGCAATAAAAGCACTAGTAATAATAATTAAAATAAAACATTTTTATAGATGTTAATTCATGAACATACTTATATATATTGATTATAATTATGCATGTTTATTCATAATTGTCTAGTGTTAATTTATACAGTTTGAAATGTTACAAATGTATTAAAGGGGTCATCAGATGCCCATTTTCCACAAGTTGAGATGATTCCTTAGGGTCTTAAAGAAAAGTCTATAAAATGCTTTGGTTAAAATTTCTCAATGGTAGTGTAAAAAACACCCTTTTTACCTTGTCAAAATCAGCTCTGCAAAAATCAACCTGTTTTGGTCGATGTTGCTTTAATGTTAATGAGCTCTGCTCGCCCCGCCCCTCTATTCTCTCTTTGACTAGCCTGTTTACTTTAGCCGTGAAACTTGCTAACCAGCACATTATTAAGAAAGGTGATTGCAAAGATCCATAAAAAAATCATTATACCCACGTGTGCTGTAAGTGAAGCTGGATCACGAATTATTCACGTGAACATAGACACATTTATGTAGATCAGGAGGTGCATTCCCTTCACAAACAAAAATCATCCACTGCGTCTTCAGCGGCTCAGATGTCAGGAGCAAATGACAACTACCATGTTCATTATTACATCCAACAACAGAACACCTCAATCGCTTAGGAGCCATTCTTGTCTAGGTCCCTGTTCCGGCATCGAAACGATAGCGATCGGACTGTTACAGCTCATCAGGGCGGGTCTAAGGTAAGACGGCCATGTCAATCAATCTATCGTAGGAGCGGCCTCCGTCAGTGTGACGTCACACAGACAAGATGCTGATAATGGCTTGATTTAAAAAAGGGGAAATTATTTTTACAGCTTAAATAAAAACCACTGGGTGGATTTTTATCATTATAGGGTATTTGTGTACACGCACTGCCAACACACATTTATGTTGAAACAACATGTAAAAGTAAACTTTGCATCTGATGACCTCTTTAATGCATGTAGTAATGCACTTGAACTAAAGTTAATAAATGCTGTAAAATCATTGTTCATTTTGAGTTCACAATACCTAACTAATGGTTACAAATTCAACCTTATTGTAAAGTGTTACACTTATAAATCCCTCTCAGCTTATATGTTCTGCAGAACCACTAAAAATACTGAAAATAAAATCCCTCCAAGCTCGTATTTACTTCTGTAGCACAGTCATCTCTGTTTGGCCACATGTGTGTGTTTATGGCCACTGAAGCATGCTGGGAGACATGAGGCTGCAGGCAGCACAGTTGAGCTGGCAGCCAGGGATGGAAGGGGGAAGTGACCCCGTGTCACGTTTCACTGCACACAACGCAGGGTGGACTGGGAGTATTGAAACACCCAATCAGCAGAGAGGAACTAATAAACATGAGTCACTGCCAGGGCCTTGTGTGCGCTCCGGTAGTCCAAACTGAACGAACCCGAGGTTATAATGTGGAAGAAAAACAGATTAAGGTCATTTTATGTATTTGGCTATGGATGTCATTGGATATAGATCTATTTAACAAATATTATTTCTGTTTACTAATGTAAATGATACTTCTGACTTGACCACCCCTGTAATGCAGCTTGTTTTTTTAGTATGTGGGTGTAAGTGAGAAAGCCTCTGCTAACTGCAAACCCCTAGAAATTGGTAAAAGCCTCTATCAAAGAGAAAATCGACAGAAAATGGCCTAAAATTGTAGGTAAAGCAATTTTTTTCAAATAATATCACTACAAAACATCAACTCGATATCTGGCACCAGTACAGCACTCGTACCAAATTCGTACCAAATAAGATAGATAGATAGATAGATTAAAAAAAATCTAAAAATATAAGTATTCAGTTCATCAAGCATGTTTCCACTGTCGTTATTCTCCTCTCTGTTTAGGGTGGGGAGGACTGTCAGACAGCTCTGCCGCTGGCTTATCTCCTCTCGCAATGTTTACAGATCTTGTTTTTCTGTGTGAACGATTCGCCACTTTAGAAGCACAACTTTGAGCTTCTCTTTAGCAAAGTGTCACTCTTTTATCTGCTTCTATCTGCGCCACGCCTGGGGAGTTCATAACAAAATGTATTTACTGAATACATCACAAACAAAATTATGGCTGTGCATACATTTTCTTATGGTCTTTACACCAAGATCTTTTGTTGCCATGGCAACAACAATCCCTTGTATGAGGTTGTGGTAACCAGTTAGTTCCTGGAATCATGTATCGATTCACCTCAAGGAATTTCACTCTGTAGACACGTGAGAAAAAGATGCACTTTGTAGTTCAACTGACCTATAAAGGCAGAGCTGCTTCAGGTTTATTTATAGAATTGTGGTAAAAGGAGGGGTGGATGTGTGTGTGTGGGTTGAGGAAGGGGGGTGGGGTGGGGTGGGGCGGTGTCATTCAGATAGACGTGACTGTGCTGACGTAAAAAATCTATAAAAAGAGTCAGATTTGTCTTCCAGTTCTCTGAGATTTGTTAAAAAGATTATTTCAAAGACAAGCTTAATTTCCAGCATCCACATCTTGAAGGAAGAAGGATGTACTCTCCGAATGAATTAGATCATGTCTTGTTTGAGGAAGCGCACGGGCTACATAATCTAATCTAATGTTGCTGCAGTTTCCTCCACAGAATGATTTGATGGCAGCAAACATGCCCTCTAAAATACAACTTCATTGAAGTGTTTGGCTTGCCATGTGCCATTACGCAGCAGGGGGGCCGTGTCCTTGCCATATTATGAGCACTGAAACAATCATTTTTCCAGCAAACATCCTGTCTGTTCTTCATTGAAATAAGACAACTAGGGTGGAGTTGCACCCTTCTGGCTATAATCAGAGCATTTTCTCCCGTTCCATCTGTCCGTCTGACTTGAAATATGACGTTATTGGTTTTTAGAAGCACTTTTAGCTGCAAATGCACGCTGATTTGGTGCAGGGAGGAGAAAGGCTCTCAATGCCTGGCAGAACGTTTTCAGCGAAATGTAGCCTGTATCTGTCACATCCATTTTTAGGGCTGTATGCCAGCTAACGACCCCCACCTTCAGCACAAGACGAATGGTCTTATTATTGGATGGAGCCATTCAAAATAGGACCATGTCAAGCATAGCAAATACCTGCTCAAAAATATACAGACCTGTGACTTGAAGTACAAAGAGGTCACAATATATTCCGCACACCTCTGAGAAATTGTCAAGTGGTGCTGAACGCACTGAAATAAACAATGGTGATTCAGGAGTAAAACTGCTCCATCTCATGAGGGAGGATGAATTTCCCATATTGTTGAAAATCTGTAATTGAAATAAATGATTTGTCAGTTAATGTCCTGAATCCTGCATGCAAGGCTGTTACTACGTTTAGCTTGCTAGGTTTTGGTACACAGCCTTAGAGTTCCATACTTATTCCCTGACGTATCATAGCAAATAGAGGTGCTATGACAATAGCTCAGACATTTCCTGAACCAGCGAGTACACATGTAAAACAAGCTTGAGGCCATATTATATAGTTTGTTTGCTTAACATTCAGTGTGATTGTTCTAGTGTAGTAAATAAACAGTAAGAGAACAGAAAGGGAAAGAGAGAGATGAGCCAGGCACACAGTGTTCTCCCTGCTGGGAAATTAGTGTCCATGTGCATAATTATGGGATTAACTAGATGAGGAGTGATTACTTTCTATTTTGTGTATGAGAGTCAAACAGCATTGTGTGCACTAGAAAACATCCCCTCCCGCATTGACCATCTGCAAACAGCCTCCATTTCAAATTCGATTACACCAGTAAACACACTGGTTTGTCTCCCAAGAGCAAATAGAGGATGTAACTGATGAGAATTCACAGAGGTCACACCTCAGGTTGACCTAAAGGGCAAAAGGTCAGGGATATCAATATGCTCTCTGTTTAAATAATGTACTGGTTTGAGTCTAAAGAGATTCACAATTTTAAAAATCGACTGTTTTAAAGAAATTGATCACCTCAATCCAAAAATGTTCTTAATTTACTCACCATCACGTCATTCTGAATCCATTATATAATTACATATATTAAAAGTATTGAACACGTCACCATGTTTTTCAGTAAATATATTTCCAAAGGTGCTGTTGACTTTAAATTTTCACCAGATGTTGGTAACAACAAAAGTAATCCATACATACAAAGAAAACAAAACAAATAAGTTATGTGTAATAAAAAGGAATGACACAGTGAAAAAGTATTGAAAACATTAAGAAACAGAGGTGCAAAAAAGGCATGGAAAGCCAAGACACCAGCTGAAATCTATCAGTAATTAGAAAGCAATCCTGCCCCTTGTCAGCGGAAATTAATATTAGCTGGGTCAGTCCCAACACCTACAGTACCAGGATGATAAAGATGAAACAAGGGTGGACATTTCAGCAAGACAGTGATCCCAAACACAGCCAAGGAACCTCACAATTGGTTTCAGAAAAGAAAATAAAGCTGCTAAAATGGCCCAACCAATCACCTGGATTTCTAAAATTATTTGTTTTATTTGTATGTATGGATTGCTTGGGTTGTTGTCGACATCTGGCGAAAATGTCATGTCAACAGCACATTTAAAAATATATTTAACAGGAAAAATGGTGACCTGCTCTATATGTATTTTACCCACTGTGTATGTTAGCTTTGTCTAATGAAATCCAGTGTGGGTTGTACACATTCAAATTAACATTAGGTCATAAAACATTCAAGAATATGTCACACAAAGCTGTTTTTGGTTTTGGAAATTTCGCTTTTATAATCTTTTGTGGTCATGTTATGCTTTCATTGTGTAGAATAAAGCATAAAGGACATTCCGCAAATGTCCTTTTGCTTTTGTGTTCCACAGATACAGCTTTGAAATAACATGAGGGCGAGTAAATGATGACTTTTTTGTTTGCTTTTTGGACAAACTGTTCCTTTAACATATGTGCAGTGTGTGGTATGGCTTTGGGCATTTTGTAATATGTTTTCTCTTTGATGGAAATTTAGTGTGCCGGTTGCCATTTAAGTCATTTTAAGAAACTCAAATGTGGAGTTCCACTATGACTTCTCAAAGTGTTTCTCTCACTCAGGTACTGCTCCATGCTGGCACATAGGTTGTCCGCCCTTGGTAACAGCTGTGAAATATACAGCTCATTTCCGCTGCGCTGTTGTTTCCTTTTTCTTTTTCGCTGAGCTTGTCCGTGGCCTTCAGGGCAGGCAGCTTTTCACAGTGTGTTTATGCAGCCTGTCAGCACCTGAGATCCGCTGAGCTGGCTGCTCCGGGCTCTTGCTCCACACAACCCAACAACGGTCAATCTCAGCCAGCTGGACCAGAAGGTTGCGACAAGGTCATGATGAAGTTCTCGGCGTGGGCTTCGGAGATGAGAATTGCTATTTGCATACACTGCAGATTAGCGATGGTGATGTCTACAGCAGGATTGACAGAACAGCGTGTGGACTCAGAACGACACGGCCGAGCCGCAGGTTGCCAAATCGGCATGGCTGGTGGACTTTACAGTGGCATGAGAGAAAGATGCAACGTGTCACTGTGTGACACAGATGCACGCTGATGGAAGTGAGACTGACAAGCTTGCAGGCGCACACGGACTTGAAATGGCAGATTGCTCCTTGTTGAGAAAGGTCTATTTTTGGGGCTACGCTGACACCCACTCTGCGGGTGACGAATGCAGCTGAATACATTCACACCTTATGGAATGCACTGAATTATACAAAACTTTGAACTCAGGCTCTTTCGTTAAAGTAGAAGTTCACTTCCAGAACAAAAATTTACAGGTAATTTACTCAGCCCCTTGTCATCCAAGATGTTCATGTCTGTCTTTCTTAAAGTCGTAAAAAAAATGTTTTTTTTGAGGAAAACATTACAGAATTTTTCACCATATAATGGACTTCAATAGTGCCCAATGCAGCTTCAAAGGGCTCTAAACGATCCAAGCTGAGGAAGAAGGGTCTTATCTAGTGAAACGATCATTTATTTTCTAAAAAAAAATGGACAATTTCTATACTTTTTAACCTCAAATGCTTGTCTGCGTGTACTCTGTGTATTCCGGTTCATGACCGTTAGGGTATGTCAAAAAACTTACCTAATTTTGTCCTCCAACTTCAAAATCATCCTACATTGCTGCAGGAGTACCGACCCTGTGTTTACAAAGTGAACGTGCAAAGAAGATCAAATGGCCTTTACATAAAAAAGGTAAAACAGTGATGTAGGAAGATTTTGAAGTTAAGAAAGAAAATGAGATGGGAGTTTTTCGACCTACCCTAACTGTCTTGAACCGGAATACACAGAGTTCACGCAGAGCTAGACAAGAGGAGCATTTGAGATTAAAAAGTATATAAATTGTATTTTTTTTTGAGAAAATAACCAGAGCTAGAAAAGAGCCTTCTTCCTCAGCTGGGATCGTTTAGAGCCCTTTGAAGCTGCATTTAAACTGCATTTTGGAAGGTCAAATTCAGGGGCACCATTGAAGTCCACTATATGGAAAGAAATCCTGAAATGTTGTCCTCAAAAAACATAATTTCTTTACGACTGAAGAAAGACATGGTGAGTAAAATTATCTGTAAATTTTTGTTCTGGAAGTGAACTTCTCCTTTAACTCCTAGAGAATATACACGGATCTCAAGATATGTAATTTATCATGTCAGAAATATCAAGTCTGTCTACCCATTTTTTTTTCTTGAACATTTGCATTCCATTCAACAAGGCTGCTAAAACTGTTGTCTGCACAGTCAGGAGTCAAAGTCCATTCAAAGCAGAAAGCACCGTTCTAGCCTTCCCTCCCCTGTTGCTCCGGAAACTACTCTGTAAATGCTTATTCCGCTCAGCGGTCTTCAAAGGGCCCCGGACAGCACCGGGCTTAAAAATACCCCTGCGCCAGTCGCGTTGGGAGAGATGTTTATCTCTGGTCCCATGCTTTCTGCTCCTGTGGCGATCCACCGGAGGCGATACCCTCTTGCTTATTAGCATGCAGATTTAGGCCAGCCTCTCCTGATAACACTTCTAAAGCTATTGAGTTGATTTTTCAATTTTGCACTGCTTATCCCCCGCTTCCCTGCCCATAATGAAAATTTCCATCTTGACTATCACCATGAGTGCGTGCGAAAGAGCCGTGTCGTTAATAACTACCTTTCTCTGAGCGACACCCTCTCTGACAAAGGTATGCAATCACTTCTTGTTCTTGTCTAGCATTGATTGCGAGACATCGCTTGAGCTTGCAGTTGTTCTATCATAAAGTATATTTACTGTCATAAAGTAAATTGCAGCTGAAGTAAAGCGAATGCCGTTTGCTTGAGCAGCAAAAATCCTCTCTGAAACATGTTTAAAGACTGTAAACTGGTTTGAAATGATCTCTCAAAGGCTTCTTAGTCATTTTTATTTTTGTTAAAAAGAAAAGTTCTTCAGGTGTTTGTCCTAGATGATGTTCCCAGTTCTAGATGCTGGTGTCTCCATCAAGGCTTTCTTCATCAATCAGCCTCGAATAGTCTAACCAGCTTAAACCAACAAAAGTCGAATGCTGGTCTAATCAGAACTTTTCAGAAAGAATGCATAGTGTAAGACATAAAATTGGCTATCAGTTTCATTGAGCATGAAGAAAAAGAGCAAATAAATATGACGTAATAACTTGAGACTGCATTTTTTTTTTATTTGAAAGCAGTCATTTGCAATTAGTGTGATCTGTGGAGGAAGCATATACTGACTGAAGGAGCCATTTTATAGCATGGCTGATTTCTCTCTCAACTCCCTCTCGGGCTGACTAACAGCTTGTTCAGTCAAGGGTTATCAGCTGCAGATGGTTTCAGACAATAAACATGATCAAATACGGGGGCGGTTTCGCCGAGGCGCCCTGGCTGAAACATGGTTTTGACGATCTCTGGTCTCTATACATCCCTTTTTCACTTGGTTTATTCATTCGTCTTTCTATCCTTCTCCTTAATCAACCCATTTTCTGGATTAGCATTATGTCATTTGTTCTATTCACTACATGACATCAAGAGCTTGCACAGATAAAACACATCAAAACTGAAAGAATGAACTCTGCAGTTTCAGTCTATTACCTGCTTTTCCACTCAAGGTATCTTCTAAAGCAAAGACCTTTCAGTGCAAATCACAATGTTTCAATGTGACAATGCAGTAAAGAACCAATGAAGAGACCTTCAGCGCAAGGGAATGGATTCTGTTCTCATAATCTTTAACAATAACAATTTGTGACTATGAACAGTTAAAGGACTAGTTTAGCCAAATGTAATACATCGGTCGCATTCAGGTGTATTTAAAAAGGTTATTTCGAATAGAATTGGTTCTCAAATGTTCTTGAGTGAATAACAACTTTTAACTTTCTTCCTTTCTTCAAGGATTCTTATTATATGGACCATCTTTGTGATACATTTGTGGTTGCTTTTTGTAATTTTTGAGCTCCACTGTGTCATTTACCATTTTATTTCTTTTTATTAGAAAGTGTATCTAAGAAATCTTATATACTTCTTTACTGAATAAAGTCTTAAATCCAAAGTTGGTGCAGTCCTAACACAGTCTGACATAATCAGGGTTTCTGCGGGTCTTAAAAAAGTCTTAAAAAGTCTTAAATCGCTTTTTCTTAAATTAAGGCCTTGAAAAGGTCTTACATCAGAGCAGCAAATCTTAGATTCATAAGATCATGGCATTAATTTTCGTGAGGGATTGTTTCCTCATGCGTTTCATTTTAAAGTAAAGTGAAAGTGTAATTTCTGTGCTACATGGCTTAAGTCACTCAATATTCATTAAACAATATGCGGAAGATGACGGTATGTGCTGCTTCATCTGTCAGTCACCCGAAGAAGAGGTTGTTGTTTTGAATTTTTTATAGTAATAAAAATCATTTAGTTCCTTTAGAGAACAGAAAATACAATTAAAACTGAACACGGCTGCAGTGTGCCAAAAATCACGGTTTCTTGTTTATTTGGTTACGTAGTGTTTACTGATTTTCAGTTTTGTATACCTATTTAAACTTTGTGTAAGTTATTATTTTATGTTAGGCATATAACATGGTGTATTATTATACATTTTTTTAGTAAAAGTTTATGTTACGTTACGTTTATTCCGCTAATTTAAAAGTTAAAATGCGCAAGCTACTTTAAACTGAAGGAAAGTAAAGAAAAGAGGGAAAACTCAAACTAACTAAAAACAAACAACTGCTTGACCCCAAATTTGTGCTAATTTGAAAGTGAAAGTAAAATGTGCACACTGCTTTTACAGAGGAAAGTGAGGGAAAAAAGGGAAAACTCAAATGAACTAAAAACAAACAGTTGCTAGACACTGAATTGCTGCTAATTTGAAGGTGAAAGTAAAACTCAAACTATACTTAGAGAACATATTGCTGTATTGTTTTCCCTCAATTTTTTATGTTTTTCTTACATTTTCTTTAGTTGGTCTTAAAAAGGTCTTAAAAAGTCTTACATTTACCCTCATAAAACCTGCAGAAACCCTGATAATGACATCATTATTCACATGGCACAGCTGATTGGTTCGCTACGTATCAGCAGCCAACATTATGAGCCATAATGCTCAACATTAAAATACTCGGCTAGGGCTTGCTGTAGCAGTTGCAGGACGTATTAGAAACCCTCCACCTTTCTCAGCTCCACCTGTATAGTTCTTACATTAATACATTTTCATGTTACATTACCATGCTAAAACTCTAGAGTTGTGATGACAGAACTGATTTGGAACAGTATGAGAGTGAGTGAATGATGTCAGAAATGAAAGAAACCTTTAAGACTGTTTATACAACTACTATACATCAGCCTGTTTTAAGTGGAAATTAGCAATTATTCAAGGAGTTTGTGTAGCAAAGCCTACCCATTGTACACGTTTGCAGAGATTAATTGTGTTTACCCCAACCAATCAGCACAGAGAATGGCTTGACTAATTGTGGTGGACTTTGGCTTGAGTCTCTCAAAGGCTGCAGTTCTCCAAACCTCAATGGCCTCTCAGCTGATTAAGCCGTTTTGGCTCTACTGAGAGAGTTTGCTGATTCTTTACAAATACAAACACACATCACCCAGTTAGTCAGTGCTAATCGTGGTATTCAGTATGCATGAATTCATGTAATTCAGTATAAAACATCCTTTGTCAGCTCACCATAAAGTAGAGGGGGCCAATTCATCATTGTTTGAGTATTGTCTACTAAATTGTCTTCAGATTGGATTTTTATTGTGAAATCAGTTTTTGATTGTCAAGCTTTGGATAATTTTTCATGATATGTGTTGATTCATGTTATGTAGCCCATGTATCAGCAGCAGAATGCTTGAACATTAGCTATGTTTCCATCCAAAGTAGCGAATTTAACTTAGGCGCAAAACTGGAATATCGCATAGAACATTTGCATATAAAGTACCGTTTTCATCCAACGAGACAAAGAGAACAAAATCGTCACTTTCTGATAAACTTGCACTAAATATCACTAAGAAAAAGCCACTGAAAATAATTATTTTCATATAAATATACGAATTGCTTGCACCTCAGGGTGAGCAGTAGGCATGTGAAATTTTCCCACCGGTTAATCGACGTGTGACAACACTGGTAATACCGGTATCACTGGGGGAAGAGGTTGTGGGGTAGTTTGTACATTTTTTCTGTCTTTTGCACACTTTTCTTTGCTTTTAAATGCCCACGCACATTTTACTTCCAGTTTCTAATTAGCGGCAGTTCGGCGTCAACTGATTGAATAGACAATAAAACAGGACAAACTCACTTATATTAAACATAAAATGATTAATTTATAAACAAAACGATTAAAAACCAAATAAATTAACTATATGTTCTTCCAAATGCTGGAAGATTTACATGACTTTTTTTAATGTGCATGGAGGAATTTATTCGGTAAGAGTGTTTCCATCGTAGTTCATGCACATTTTTTCGGATAAAAAGTTTATCCTACTCACTTGTGTGTTTTTTAAGTTTTTTATGCGCATTTTTAGAATTTATGCGCATCTTCGCGTTTCCATCCAGAGTTTTTTTTATGCGATATTCCAGAATGCGCATAAAAATAGGTGGATGGAAACGCAGCTATTGGTTGCAGATGCATTGTAAAGGAAGAGAAGCGTCTCGTTTTGTCCCATTTGGCTAATGATCATACGGAAGCAAGGGTCTACTTCAACCATGATGCATTCTGATTGAAAGCCACTCTGGAATGAGGAGGCATCTGATGAGGTCAATTGCAAACCTTTTCATTCAGCAATTTCTTCAACGCAAGGTTGAAACGTGCACCCCTTCAACCCCCTCGAATGACTTCCACTCCACCTCCTCCATCTTCATTTTTCTCTTGTGTTTCATTTCGACCTACCAACAGGATTTCGTTCAGACAGCATCAAAACTCATTCACCCTACCTAAGCAAGACTGATGTGCATCCTTTACCATTTTTGGCCATATTTCCTAGTTCTTCCTCCAGCAGTCCATTTGTTTATCTGACTTGTATTGCTCTGAATAGATTGTGTCAGGAACGTCTGGCGTGAAATTACGGGCATCCTCAGTCAGAGGATGCAACCATTCATGATAATTTTAAATTCATGTCACTGTAGTCTTGAAATAATACTTCCAGTTTCATCATTTGAACATGAAAATAAAATGCAGTGGTGCAAAAGAGCCAACTTTTTAAATAAGAGAAGAAAGAGAATTGCTGTTCACCTGACAACTATAGAGGAAGAGAGTACATTTTATGATACCTTGTCCAAATGAGGTGGATCTCTTTCCTCTGAAGATGACAAGATTATTGCTTCATGAAAAAATGAGTCTCAGTCTCTCAACGCTGGCCCGTTAAATAGAGTGCAACATTTTCAGCTTAATAAAATCACATTGTACCTTTCTACTACTGCAGTAGTCATGCTATGGGATAAATAACTGGGATTTGAAATTATATCCTGATAAATCTATTAGACTTTTTTGGCTTTATAATGTCTTCCATTGAAATATGTCTCTAATCATTCAGGAATTGTGAAGGACTGAGAGAGATGCTACTTATAATTTAGTCCTTCTGAAAAGAAGCATAAAAAAAAGCCTTGATGATTTCACCATCCAAACTACTCTCCTTTAATAAAAGTCCTAGCGACTAGGTCATTGAATTTATCACGCATCCTGCGTTTCAAAACAAGATCCAAAATGGTGAAGACACAGCGGAGGAAGTCACGATACAGGTGCAGTGTCAGTTATGGTGTCCTAGAAAACCATCAGAGAAATCTTTTGGGATAAAGAGACAGGCTGTGGCATAAGCCCATATATCTATCATCCCCCTGTCTCATTCACCCAGCTCAAACAGAGTTTCCTAATGGAGCAATTTCAGCTGTGCCTCTGGCAAACCCTCTCTTTCGTTCTCATCAGCCTCTCCTCCTTCCCTTTCATATCTCTCTGTGCAATCCTTGAACAGGGCAGGAAGGAGGCCCCCTTGTGAGCATGGTCGGGTGGCTTGATGGGAAGCGCGGGCCTCATGGTGCTCCTGATGCTAATGGCCTGTTTAGAATAGCTGACACGAAGAGAAAGAAAAAGAAAAAGCAAAAGAGAAAGTAAAAAGAATTCGGCAGAGAGACATTGCGGTTGTACAGGCAAACTTTTCTGATTGCTAAAAGAGATTTGCATAAGAGGACTGCATGGATGTTAAAAGGATAGTTCACCCAAAAATGAAAATTCTGTCAGCAGTTACTTACCCTCATGTGGTTCAAATACATTGGACCTTTGTTCATCTTCGGAACACAATTTAAATTATTTTTGATGAAATCTGAAAGCTTTCTGACTTTCAATTCAATTGATTACCACGTTCAAGGGCCAGAAAGGTAGTAAGGACATCATTAAAATAGTCCATGTGACATCAGTACTTTAACCATAATGTTATGAAGCTACGAGAATACTTTTTGTGTGCAAAGACAAAAAAATAATGACTTGATTCAACAATTTCTTCTCGTCTGTCAGTCTTTGACTTTAAAAACAACTATTTTCTATTTTAATTTGTTATAAAGTTTTATAACATGATCCTTCAGAAATCATGTGACGTGAAGTCATGTGAATGATGTGTCAGTTTGGTGATCAAGAAATATTTTTTTTTATTTTGTATGTAAAAAAACAGTTGTCCTGCTTCATGATTGTGATACCTTTTTCAAGAATTTTGATAAATAGAACGTTCAAAAGAACAGCTGATCTAATGTTTTAACTTGATTTAGAAATATTTTGTAACATTACAGGTGTTTGTACTTTTTTAATCAACTTTAATCCAAAAAAAAATGAAATAATGTATTTAATTGTTTTTGTATGGAAGCTCGTTTCCAACACTGAATAAAATTTTTTTTTAAAAAGATAATTGCGACTGTTTATCTCACAGTTTTGACTTTTTTTCTCTCAATTATGAGTGTACATTTCGCAATTCTTACTTTAGCACACAAAATTGCAAGTTAAGTCAGAATTGTGAGATACAAAAATTGTTTTTTACCCTCAGAAATGGACTTTATAACTGCGAGTTTATATCTCAAATTCTCGCAATTGCAAGTTTTATCATGCAATTCTAAAAAAAAAAAAGCCAGAAATGTCTGTTTATATCTCACAGTTCTCCATTCATTACTCAGAATTGCAAGTTTAGATCTTGCAATTTTGACTTTATTACTCGCAATTGCGCGTTTATATCTCACAATTTTTTAAAAAAAAGTCAGAACTGTGAGATGTAAACTCGCAATTGCAAGAAAAAAAGTAAGAATTGTGAGATGAAAATTTGCAATTATTTTTTATTCAGTGGCTACCATATTTTTGTAGTACATAAAATTTTTAATCTGTTCACCAATTTTTGTTGTCAGTGACTCTCTTTCTATAGGCATTTTTGCTTTTTAGTCCATCAGCAGATCCTCGTTCACAATTCCGCATTCAGTTTGTTCAAGCACAAGATCTCCCAGTTCATTCAGTTTGTCTTGTTTAGACTTACAGTATTGTTCAATAGACCCACTGATATTCTCCTGAACAACCCACACTCAAATGCTTTTTTTTAACTATAGTCAGCCTTTGAAGTCAGGAAAGCAGTTACAGCACACACTCATCAAATGGGAAAGAACAAAAATAAATGTATCATATAAGCATGAACAAATGGTTAATAAAACTAATCTGATCCAAATTCATTAGTTTATTGGGTCTCGCTGAGCTCAGTTCTGGTAGCAGTCCTCTTATCAGCATAGATCAATAGAAAGAAAGATATCTCAATGTTCTGGGAAAAGCACTAATAGCCACTTCTGGAAATGGCTTACTTTGAACCAAGCGAAAGTACATTAACGTTTTCAATGGCTAGTTTGATACCAGACTTGCACACAATGCTGGTGTTTACACAAATGGATGTGTCCAAAGGTAAAATTAGGTCAGATTGAGTGTGTAGGACATAATGACATGATGGCTGAGTAAATATTTTCTTCGTGCTGCAGCACAAAGACTCTAGGATTCGGTAAAAGCGATATCTTTCCTCCACAGCAAACACGCCCTAACAGAGATCAGAACATACTCATCTTGGCTTAGTCTGTCTGTCTTGCACTGTCTCTCTGTCTTATTGAGTTACTCCCATTTCCAAAATACCACTCAGCCATGCTTAATTAATTAACAAGCTTGTTTAAATGTCCCACTGTCTGGCTGGTGCAAATGCAGACATTTAGAGAAGAGAAGCCGTGCCGACAGTGCTTATAAAGGAACGGTTAAGCCTGCCGCCTTACGATTCATTTGTTAGGAATTAGCAGATGGCTTTATTTGACGGACCAGCCATCTGAAACGTTTAACACTTGTTTTGCTCGGCGACGACGCTGCTGTGGGGAACCGTTTGGAGTTTTCACACCTGAGTGTGGTGCTGGTTTGAATTATTTTGCACTCTTAAAGGTAACACTGTGTGGTCCTAGGGTGGATTCACCCTAGTCACCTCTCAGGTCTGACTGCAGGTGGCGCTCTCACTTCCTCATTGTCTCTTTACTTGTGCCTCCCCTTCACTGGGCCAATGTCCCAGTCATTGAGCTGTTAAAAGAGGTGGGGATCGATAGGAATTACATTTCTCCTGCCATTTTTGGCATTGTAATTGGAGACGAGCCAGACGAGGTTATTTTTGTTGAGTCGATTGACAGGACCTTTTAGACACTGAAGCATCAAGACACCCTCCGCTTTTGACAATCCACTTGCTACTATTACCAGTACCATCTCAACAAACCTATTCAGAAAGAGAGTGAGATAAAAAGAGAGAGGAAGAGTGGGAGATCTGTAATGTTTTTTGCACAAACAAAAATCCTTTACAAAAACGCTTCAGCAAGATCAATATCCCCACCCCCAGCATTAGTCAAATGGCATCTAAAATAGCATTTGAACAGAGGCTAGATACGAGCACACAAACTCTTTCAGTGCAAATCAGCTTTTAGTATGCTGTTGGTACATCTTTGAATATTTATATGTGACTCAGTAGTTTTGGAGTGTTTGTGTGTGTATATATATATATATATATATATATATATATATATATTATTGGCCATGTAAGGGTGAGGTGTGCATGAGGTTACCAAAGTATTCATTTCCCCTCAGGTATTAAGACTTCTGTGGCTTAATATAACGTAAATGATGTCTCTAACTGAAATATGTAGTAGAAAACCCATGAAATATGTTATTTTAAAAAATCAACACTGTTTTATACATATTTTGGACTATGAGAGGTGCTATTATTTCGATGACGTCAAATGGATGCACTCAGTAAGCTACTGGCACTACCTATTCCTATTTTTACCGCAGCGCTCAGAAAATAAAATACTGATGTCTTTGTGGCTTTTAGTAGACCACAGCTACTGAAAGAGCTTACAAATGGCAGAGACAAGAAACGCTAGATGCCATCTTGACATAAACATGCCGCCGCTTGTCATTACGCCACTGCTGGAGTTTCTGAGCGAGGATTTCACTCAGTATCCAGGGGCATTTAGACTCCTTGTGAGGAAAATCTATGGTTTGGCATTTGGTTTAAGTCTGTGCTTATATCCATTGCCACTTGTAAGCTCTTTCAGTAGCTTTGGTCATCATATCAGTATTTTATTTTCCAAGTTGTGTATTAAGAGTTGTGTTGTGGTAAAAATAGCAACAGGTAGTGCCAGTAGCTCACAGAGTGCAACCATTTGATGTCATCGAAATAATGGCGCCTCCTCCAGTCCAAAATATGTATAAAACGATGTGGATATTTTAAATAACATATATCTTTCATGGTTTTTCTACTACAAATACTACTAAGCCATAAGTCCTAATATTAAGATTTTCTCAATTACCTGGACAAAAATCTTGTTGCATTGAGCAATCGAAATCTCTGAGAACAAATAGGATATTTATATTGAGACCCTCTTTGACAGGTTTGTTAGTGTCAGTCGTGGCTTTGCCTGCGCAGTTGTAAATGATTGTAATGATTCTTGACTTGAGCAATGAAAACAGTCTTCACTTGATGAGCTTGACAGCTCTCTCTCTCTCTGTTTTCTCAGTCTACTTATAATCGTAATACTAATTAGCTTTGATGAGTAAAACGTCAATGCAGGACAGATTTTTCTGCCTCAAGACTTGCTCAACCCTCAAGTCCTCTGAATCTGCCTTCTGCTTTGAGCATCTTACAGTTATAATCGTAAGTTTACATACCGCTTCCAGAATTTGTGCAATGATTAAACATAAGAAATAAAAGGAAATGTAATTTTATTATTACAAAATCTTGTGTGGAAACTTATACTAGACTATACACTGGCTTCTATAGGTTTATTTCATTTACGTTCTCCACCAGCACAGTTTGTCCTTCACAGAATGAGAAAGAGAGTGAGATAGAAAGAGAGATGTTACAGCTTGTTGAGACATGCAGGGAGTGAGAAGTGGAAACATCAGTCAGACTGTCCTGTGACTGTCAATTCACATCAGAGAGGAGAATGCTGAACACTACAACCACTGCACTTTAGATTACCTGTCAGAGTCCAAGCATCACACACAGCAGAACCCTTTCCATCACACTTCCTCTTCTTTCATCTTCACCTCTCTCTATCTTCGTCTATCACTTTTTCGTTCTGCCAGCGTGTGAAGAAACATGCCAGAATTGACTTTATTTGCGAATAGAAATCACACTAATATGCTTGTGCCTACAGGATAGACTGCTGGTTTGGTGTTGATCTAGCTGAATAGTCATGCAACTTTTTGATGGAAGACTTAAGCTAGTTAAGATGCCACTTTTCAGCAAGGGTTCTGCACTACAATAGTGTTTTATTACAGTACAGAATTCAGATACAGTAAAGGACTTTTCAGACCATGCACCTGAAGTATGTACTTTGCTGGTGATGACAAAGTACACTTTTCAGAGGCCCTCTTGTTGCAGTTTATATATATATATATACAATTTCTTAAGAAGAAAAGAAATTCAAAAGATCTGAAACTGGCATGCACTATTGAAATATGCACAATACGATCTGAAATTTAAATAGTAAATAGTAATAATTGCTGCTTAAGAGTTAAATTTTAATATGCAAAATTGTATGCATGGTTCACTCTCTGCTGTCAGATTTTATCATTTAAAATATGTTACTGAAATCAAATCACAGCAAACTATTCTGGAGCCTTTTTCTTCCCCAGAAATATATACTTTCCCAATACAAGTAGCTGCCCATTGACACCAAGTGAATCGACCAACTTAAAAATCAAATACAAAACCAAGGTCTTAAACCCAAATCCTCACCTATGGGCTTTAAATTTAATACTGAATGAAAAGGGGCAGGTGAGCAGTCCGGATTGAACCTGTCTGCTATTCTTCTAAATTAATCAAGGGGAAAACCTGAGGAGGTTTGGATTAGGCCAAAGCCTTCTGAGATTAGAAGAGACTCTTTGACTGCCAGTGGAAGTATGTAAATCACAAAACCGGTGAATTCGTAGTGTTGCCAGCAGCGGTGGATTCATCTTTTTTTATAAAGCCGCTCCATGGATAAAATCCTAAAATGCAAAGCGTTACACAACGCTGAAAATATATTCAAATTCACACTCTCAGGACAAACAGCCCTTGCAAGTACATACTGACTGCCTGTGTGAGTGTGTGTGTGAAGTGCCAGCTGCAAAATACCCTCTTTATCTACAAAAAATGAAAGACTCGCTAACGTGGGAGTCATGGAGAGAGCAGAATGAGTTGTTAAGAGCTGCATCTGTGGAAGGAGCACAGTGCAAATTAGCAGATAAAATTGTGCACCACAAATCTTGGGGTGCCCCAACAAACCGTTTTTGATGGGCCCCGCTCCCAAGTAGTGTTTGTTTTGAGCTACTTATGTTCAATTTAATGTTGTTTCCTTCTAAAGCCGTCATCTGTGTAAAGGAACTTGTGGAGTGGGACGGTCAGGTGTCCTGTGCGCTGACAGTTTAGCCCGTCCCATTCTTTCCTTTTCAATTAGAGAGGTGTACAGGGCTCTTGCAGGCACTGTAAATCACAGGTGAGAAGGGCTGAGAGAAAGAGAAAGGCCAAGCCCTTGGTCCAAAAGCAATCTACTAGCACACACTGCATCACATTTGACATCCACCTATAAAGAATAAAAAGAGAAGTAATAGGGTATACCAATCAATTCTTTTCTCTCTCTCTCACACACATTCACACACACACTCACTCATAAACACAACAGTAACCTGGCTACAAATGTAATCAGATTACTGCTGTTGTTTAATCACCCCTCTGCCCTTGTATGACATTATGAGCTGTTTAGCACTTGCTCGAACATGCATTAAAGCTTTTATACAGCTTTTATATTTATCAAACTGTTGTGCACGTCAGGGCTGCGCACAGTAGAATAGAATTTTACAATAAAGACCAATTCAGTTTGAACTGTGGTTGTAAATAGCGTAAAACTGAAGTTTAATTTGAAAATTGACTTTAAAAGAGAAGTTCACTTACAGAATGAAAATTTCCTGACAATTTTTTTTTTTTAAGGTTTTTGAGGTTTTTGAGGAAAACACTCCAGGATTTTTCTCCATATAGTGGACTTCAGTGAAGAGAAATTGCAGTTTCAGTGCAGCTTCAAAGGGCTCTACACGATCCCAACTGAGAAATAAGTGTCTTATCTAGCGAAATGATCGGTCATTTTCTACGAAAAATACAAATTTATATACTTTTTAACCACAAATGCTTGTCTTGCACTAGCTCGACCTCACGAATTACCAATTATCCGACCCAGTGTTTACAAAGCCAAACGCCCTTTACAAAAAAAGGTAAAATAATGTCAGACGATTTTGAAGTTGGAGGAGAAAGTGAGATGGAGTTTTTCACCCTACCCTACCTTTTCGAACTGAAGTACACAGACAAAGAACTAACCACGTGACTTTTCCAATGTGAAAACATGTTTAAATTAATGTAAAAGTATGAACGTTTTTATGACCGCTCGTTTTGCTAGATAACATCCTTATTCCTCAGCTGGGATCGTGTAGAGCCCTTTGAAGCTGCATTGAAACTACAATTTGGACCTTCAACCTGTTGGCCACTAGGGGTGTAACGGTACACATGTCACAGTTCGGTACATACCTCGGTTCGAGGGTCACAGTTCGATACGATTTCGGTGCAACAGGAAAAAAAACAAATCTACTATGCTTTAAACAGACAGTAGTACACATTACAATTTTTTTCATGCATCTACATGTGAAAATACTAAATATTATATCAAATTAATGTCATATATAGGCTATAGAATATGCAGTACATGTATACATACAAGGAATAAATACTTATATACCAATATATTTAATTTATATTATATTTACATTATATTATATTTAATTTTAACTGACAGACAAGGGAAAAAACTGTGCCACACGTAACATAGCCTATATTTGCTGAGTTTCAGTTCAGTTTGTGACAGAAAGGAAACTCAAATGGCAGAAAGCGACATTCTATTTGTTTTTTGTTTAAGTTGATTTTGCTGGTATGAGGAAAGTTGAAGTAATCGTGCCGGTGCACACAAACACAAAACATATCAGTTCCAGGCTTCCAGCATTGCTAACTTGACAGCGCAGTTGGTACTTTATCAAAATAAAACACAGTGAACCAAACATCAGCGCACCCACCTCACTTTGTCACCCTTAGAACGCGACTGAAGTACAAAGTCTATAATTTGCATAATAAATAGTAGTTTCGCATTTGGATGCATCGAAAATATGGAAATATTATGGAATTTTTGGATTTGTGCTGAATGAGAGAGGTAGGATACAAGGACACAAAGCTCCATTTCGCAGACATTTGAGTGCGCAAGCCTTTAAAGTAACGTTATACTCCTTTGTCAGTGAGAGACGCGTTCACAATCAGCACATGATCACTGTCTAGTGGGCTTTGTTTTCAAGTGCGCAACTACTGGCCTGTATTCGTTGTAAGGCCTCATGCACCGAACCAAGATGCCCGTACCGTGACGGTTGGGTACGAATACATGTATCGTTACAACCCAGTTGGCCACCATTGAAGTCCACTAGATGGAGAAAGATCCTGGACTGTTTTCCTCAAAAAATGTAGTTTGTGAAAGACATGAACATCTTGGATGACATGGGGGTGATTAAATTATAAAGAAATTTTCATTCTGACGTGAACTTCTCCTTTAAAGAAAGACAGTTGGAATGGAAGTAAAAGAATGCAAAGTAAAGGAGTGTTTTGACAGTTGAACTGTGAAAATCATAATTATAGTTCACTTGCATTTAAAGGCATAATTAGTCAAAAGGGTTTGTCTGAAAACTAGCGTTGCAAAACCAAACATCCTGTTTTGAATGTGTTTAATTCAGTAAGTTCAAATTCCAGTTAAACAGTGTTTGTTTTGTAGTCAGTTCAGGTCAAATAGCAATGAATTAAAAGGGGTCAGTGGGTGATTTTCTACATTTTAACCCTAAATTTAACATTTATAGGAAAAAAACAGATCCTAAGACTGAAATTATATGTCTATCTTTAGTAGTTCATGCTGAATTAATTGCAGGAAATTGTGAAAGAGGAGAAGTAGAATAAAAATAGACTTAATATTAGTACAGCAGTGCCTTACAGTCTCTCTAATAAATAATGTGGAGTCATTTCCCATTTTCCTGTGAATTATCATGCTCATTATGCAGGTTAACAGTGCAAAATAAGATAAAACATACTTGTCGTCGCCACTGGTTTCGCCACTTTTAACATTTTGCCTTTGTTATTAAGAATAGTACTTTCACGGTTATTGCTTTATTTGGCCTATATTGTAGATTTATGTGTATCTCTTGCTGTATTCATATCACTTATATAAGCCTTCTCTCAAAAATACCAAACAGGCAGAGTGGAATCCCATCATGCTCTGCTTCACCTTGTCACTTCTGATCTTTCTAAGCGAGCTTTTTTCCCTCTAGCCCCTAGGGTCCTGCCCTCTCCAGTCCCTTTTCTCCCCCTTCACTGTCTGCTATCGTTTTTTTCCCTCATTCTGTCTCTTTCTCTGTCCTCCTTCCTGTTTTTTTGAAAGATATCCTTTTTTAACCCGCGTAGTGTCTGTTCACCTCAGTGTCGTAAAATGGCAGCAGGCATAGTACAAAATGGAGAGCTGTGTGAAATGTGTTTCACATGGTGAATAGACAAGGCACTGATTTTTGGGGGAAGTTTATAGAATTTTCTTGCTTTTTGGTCATTACTGACCTGTTAATTACAGTACATTCTGAAACATTTGAAGGGTAAATTGAACTTGATCTGTTAGAGCTTTCTCATATAGTATTATAAATAACAAATATGACCCTGGACCACAAAACCAGTCTTAAGTAGCATGGGTGTATTTGTAGCAACAGCCAAAAAATACATTGTGTGGGTCCAAATTATTGATTTTTCTTTAATGCCAAAAATCATTAGGATATTAAGTAAAATCATGTTAATAATGTACATTTCAAAACCTAATGTTTGATTAGTAATATGCATTGCTAAGAACTTTATTTGGACAACTTAAAATGCTTTTCTTTTTGTCAATATTTTGATTTTTTTCTTTCTTTTTTTTTTTTTTACATCCTCAGATTACAGATTTTCAAAAAAAATTGTATCTCGGCCAAATATTGTCCTATCCTAACAAACCATACATCACCTCAATTGTTTTTTCTAAAGCAATGTAACTTAATGGATAGCAAATGGAGACAATTTAAGTAGCCTTCGCCTGCATAAATATTTCTTTTCTGGAAAATTTGTTTTGTGGTTATGTATGTTTTCAGACCTGACCGTGTCATCATTGTAAATGTATGTTTATTCAGTTGTTGCACTAAGCTATTTTTTGACCTGCTGATTCACCTTCCCACCTGTACATATATATATGTGCATACACCCAGCTTGATGCTAGTGGCCATGACGCCAAGCTCCCTAGGGATCTCCACATGAGACGTCACTCTTTATCCCTTCATACCACTAAATGTGTGTGTGTGGGTGTACATGAGAGAGGCTCAGGGCTCCTACAAACCCAATTACACTAAAGCAAGAAAAAACATGATGAAATAAACAACAGACATCCTGGCCTGGGGCCATTGCCTACACTGGATGACTAATAGCATTTAATGACTGGTGTTTGACTGGTGTCATGTTAATGAATAAATGATTGGTGCTTTTTGGTCACAAATAAGTCAGGGTGTTAAAAAAACACAGTTAGGTTGAACTTGGGTCTCTGTCGAGACGAAAGTTGTGTTGAGGCAACAGCTGGCTTGCTGTTCTCACGAAAACGCTCATATGCCAAAAAACCTGTCTGTATTACTCCCATCACTTCTCGCTTCCCAAATGTACCCTCGTTCCCCAGCAGATCTGCCCTGCCTCAGCCAAACGTCCATTATTTACACTTGTTCAGGGTTTAAATGAGAGCAGCTGTGAGCCGATGAGCGAGCGATGCCCTGAGGGTTCCTCTCACACGTCGGGTTTTCTGCCCAAGTTGATGCGATTCTGCATTCACTGTCTCAAGTCCGTTTTCCAGGGTAGTTTATAAGCAACAAAGAGGAGGAATTTAGGAGTTTTTCATCATCCTCCGTGGTAGCGAGAGGTAATTGAAAAAGGGGGGGATTTTGTGCATGGGCTAAATAGAGAGGCAGTGGCCCTGCAGCAAAGCGAGGTTAATAACTTTTCCACTTTCATTACCCTAGAGATGGACTGCAGGGGACTTAAGCACAGCCCCTGGACACCGGAGGACTCTACTGCTCTTATCTTACTTTCAATTCTCTCTATTTCACTCACTTATTCACATATAAATGCCGACACACACAGTGCGTTATTAACGATCAACCTGGTTTCTTTCAAGGTTTGGCTTGATGGAGTGATTGTACAATAGTGATGCCCAGAATTTCTTTGTAAGAATGGTCTAAAATGTACATTTTTTGCCTTTAAATTTGATTAATTGCTTGTAACTACAATAGATAGACAGAACGGGTGATTCCTCCGAGGAGGCAAGGGAGGAAGTATCTCCCCAAAATTTTGGATGAGAAAAAAAATTGTAGTGGAAAAATTAAACAATACCAATATTACAAAAATAACATTAAACAGTGTTTAAGTCACTCGTTTTTCTGTGACACCAGCAGGTAAAGCTACAACAGGTGTCCGCGTCTCTCTCGCCTCCCCTGAGCCCACTGAGTTTTAACAGACCCCCTAAAGCATGCGGTGGGTTTAATGGTGGGTAATTGAGAATGAATAGGGGAAAGTCTTGTGAGAGGAGGCAATGATATGATTGGTTGTGACTGGTATGATCAGCTGTGATTGGCTCATGCGAAAAAACACTTTTCTTGTGTTTGTGCACATTCCGTGTTCGCAAATCAGTCTGAATAAACAATTTAATTTAGTTAATGGGGAGACTAATTTAAAAAAGCAAGTAAACAACTCACACTTAGAAATAACCGCTTTGTTACATCAAAATAACACTTAAAATGACATGAAAATATGATCTATGGGAGTTCTTTATTGAGTAATCAGCTTGATGAAATGTAAAAATTCCCTGTGAGCTTTGTTGACTAATGATCTGAAAAATTGAAAAATAGTTAAATGTTTAAAAAGAAGTTATTTAAAAGAATAGCTCAACATGAGTTCACATATAAAATATATTATTTAAATTGTTAGTGCTTGAGTGATTATTTTGAAATAGATGTGAAAAAAAACTAACTTGATTAAATTTATACTTGATTTAAATGAATAGAATATTGATTGCATTGTTAATGTAATCTTTTTCTTATGGTGTAAGTAATGTTTATTTAATCAAGAAAAGGTGACTGGGACGTGAATTTGATTAAAAAAAAAAAACTTTGAGAACTTTGCCTTCTCATTTCAGAACACCACCACACACCACTGATAGGCAGACAGACAGGTTTTTAGTTTGATTGTATCCATTTTACCTGTGGTTTGGGATAATGATAATGTATATCCAGCCCGTTGCTTTCGCAGAATAAAGCCCAAAAAGCTTATCAGCAGCCTGACACAAAGTGGAAGGCTCTTGAATAAGACTGAAGGGCTTTATTTTGCGATTGTGTCCGGCTGGATGTACATTATCAGGCTTATTACACGGCTGATTGCCACAAAAGTAAATGATTAAACATAAAACACTGATCTGATTTATTTGAACGCAAAGCTTTAGTGAAGAAAGACGGCACAGTCATACCACACCATTTCACCACATAAATAATTATGGCGATAAAAGATATCAATTTAAGATGAAAATGTTTCAAAATCTTACCAGTTTGTTAGTTATATTATAATCCATTACTGCGTACAAAACAATCATCACAAAATGACAGCAGCTGTATTGGTATGAAATGTGAGAGTGAGTTACCCGGATGAGCCTGTGTTATTAGTCTTTAACGGTTGTTAACAGGGAATATCATACTTTGAAATGTGGTGACTGACCAATCAGAATCGAGTATTCCATTGTGGAAGCCATGTAATAATTTGCTATAATGTCACCTTGTCCCATAGCAGAGTTAAAGCCTCCCGGAGGTTAATTACTACAATCCCCCTGGCAAGTTTTGCTGAAAAAGAAGTGAATTATGCATTCATATTGTACATTTTGCCCTTGACATTCCAGTTTGTTCCTTATGGCCTAATTATTCTACTGACCTCTAGCTCATGAAAACATACAGTGACTATAGAATAGAAACAGTACCTTAATATATAAATATATTATTTATTGAAAAATGGCTTTAACCATACACTTAAGGCTGGAATACACTACACAATATTTGCCCAGATTTCTCCCCTGATTTACAGACTGGAAGTGTCAACACTAGCTGGCGAAAGTCAGAGCCAGTCTGCAGATTTGAGTTGACAGATTTCATAGAAAATTGAGTAGTGTATGATGGACACAGACACAGATTTTTTCTTATCTTTTGACTCTGATTCCATCCAGTCAGAGGATATGAAACGTTAGATATTTTGAGTTGAGTTTATGATCAGAACAACTTGAAAGTCTGGTAGTGTGTGATCCTCAGTCATTTAGTGTACGATGCCCAATTTTTCCTCTGTAACTACTTACATCTTCAACAAATGTATGAAACTTGTGTAGTGTATTTTAGCATTTAAACTGTAGTCCTGGAATGTTCTGATACTAATTATCTGCTGTCCAAATTGCAGCATGCACTGAAATACATTAGTATGCACTTTGCATATTCATATAGTTCATGTACTGTTTCTTTATAGATAACGCTTGTTTTGATCATAAAATGAAATGGCATTTACTTTAGAGGCTTTAATTACTATTTGTCTGATAAGCGTCATGCAATTCAATAAAGTGCTGTTAATTGTTTGACGCAACACAAGTGAACTATTTATTTGCTGTCATACAGCCTTTAATTGTGTTTGGTTTTCTTTTTTTTTAAATTTCATTTTAATATAATTGCGTTGTTGGTTCTCCCTTCGGATCAAAAGATTTCCCTTTGTTATGATTATTGCTTTATCTCCACGGGAAAGCAATTTGAACGTCTTGGCAAACATTATCTTTAAATGAAACACAACATTATGAATGCCAACGTCAAAACTAGATTAAAACTTACCTGTGTAAACACAAGAGTTTGACATTAAAATACTCATGTATCCCTTCTCACGATAAACCTGTGTGAAAACATCATTTTTCAATTACATGTGGTTACACACTTTATCTATAAAGCTACAGCCGGTTATATTGGTATTTCGGTAGTTTTCTTCCTGCGGTTTTGTAAGGCTAAGGGAAAAGTGCTCTAAAGGAAAAGTTGAACTGTAATTTTTGTTTGATTAAACACAAAAGAAAATCTATTGGAGAGCTGAATAAGCTAAATGTCGATATGTATTTACAAAGGGTCATTATATAATCAAATGCAACTACAAAAACATGATTGTTGTTGTTGCCGCTGAGAGGTTGAAGCTGCTCATCCGTTTTCACGCTTGTTCATTGCCTGTAGCGTCCAATCTCTTGCCAGTTTGTGTTACCAGTGTTTTTCATCTCTCCTCCTCTTTCTTTCGCTTTCTCATCTTATTGATTTGTACTATTGATCCAAACCATAGCATTCATCCAGACGTTTTTTTAGTGGTTTTTTTTAAGACTCAACCCAATGTGTCCTTTTACTTTGTTCTTTTCTACTTCCTCTGCTTCGGACCCGTTGTTTGACAAAACGATTACGCACCATTAGCCCCTTCCCACTCCAGCTTTTTCCACAGTCATTACAGCTGATATATGCACCTCACTGCTAGCTCAAATAATGATTTGGTTTGAACTTTTCCTTTGTACTTGACTCACTTTGTACAGTCAGCTATCTACAACCGCATGTATTATTCATGCAAACACAACATTAGAAATAAACGAGGTTATGCATGTTAAGTTGCTGAATTTAGCATATTTATAAATGTGGGAGATGACTGTTAAACTGTTGAAAAAGTACCATGCTATATTATTATGGTTATCGTTCTCTAATGTAGTATATATCAAATGGTTCAATTCTGTTTACATTACATATTCACCTCGCTTGCTTCCTTTTATATACACAATCACACAAACTTACAGAACAGAGCGCTTTCTCCCTCCACTCTGCATTTTTCCCTATTTTGTTTGTTACACCTCTAAATTTTAACACTTTGTTTTTTTTTCTCCCTTCAATAACACAGTAAATTGAACACATCTATAAATAAAACAATATGTGTTCAAGAACATTCATTTCCCACAATTAGCAATTTACTTTTCTCAACACCCTCATTGAGATGGAATTTTCACCTGTTCTCCAATGCAAATTTGCTCTGCCAAATTAAATAGTGACACAACATCTTTAGGTATTTTTTCCACTTTGTTTCTTGCTAACAACTTTGTCTCATACTCCACTTACTTCTTTATCTTCAACATTTGCCATTTAAAAAGAAAAAAAAATAATTTGGTGGTGTATTACTCTGGTTTATTATAAAATGTTAAATAAGCATTTTCATTTATTATTAAGAATTTGTATTAGTTTCAGAAAGTAATACAGATGATATGCCTACTGTAACATAGCAGTGTTTTACATGAATACATTTAATTCAAATTATATGCTGTCCCAGGTGTGTACATATCAACGATTTACAACTTTGTAAAATGTCCCTCATCCAATTAGAGTTGTGACTATCCATTTTAAAAGGCTTTTAAACTTTAATTGGGCTTTGCATGACAGCAGAACAATACGTGATCAACTAGATGAATACTTTTTGATGTTACTGTATGTACATGCACATACAAAAGCATCTAAATATAATTGTAGACATTTTCGTGACAACTCCATCGAAATCACAGCCATCCACACCATTTCACACCCAGTGTTGAGAGACTGGTGCATCTGCAAGTATTTCACAGAAATGACTCAAACACAATCGAACTTGTGAAGACGCATTACGCACATGTTGATTGGTCATTGAGATTTAGTGCATCAGCGAATATGAAATGTCTTCTCTCGGTTGCAAATCCACACTACCATTTCTTGATTGCATTATGCATGCATTTGTTTTTTAATATGCAATAAACATGTTGCAGTGCTGTATCGCTGGTGACAAATGGAAGTCAGCTCCAGTTAAGTGGAAGTAATTGATGATTACATGCTTGATTAAGCCTTGAATTTAAACCAGGACATATAGACGAACAAGATCAAAGTCCAAAGCGAAGGCATTCATTGTGATTCAAGGCATGCGCTTTGCGCCACTATTTTAATTTCTGCATGATGAAAGAAAGCGCAATGGCATGGGCCCAAGCATCCTCACCTGCCCTCCCTCGCGTGATAACATGACTAACATTTATCGCCAGAGTGTTTATGGGCTGAGGCATCACTCTGACGCAGTTTTAAGTGCCACAGTTTAGAAAACACACTCTGGGGCCTTCAAAAGTGAGAAGCGAAGAGTCCAATCAAAGTAGAAGCAACTCAAGCACCAAATGACAACCCAGCATACACAAAAGCAATGCTCAGTGTGTCTTACTGAGTGGAATAGATGGGGTGTAGAGAGGTAGTTTTGCTCTGGCAGCAGTGGAAGTTTCGGTGGAGGAGCGTAACCCAGTTGGGAAAACGGGGGGATGAAGCAGGAAGCGAGGAAAGGAGGGAGAGAAGCGCGGTTTGATGCGCAGAGCACCGGAGCGAGTGCAATGAAAGCCATGCTGTGCCATCTGGCAGAGTGGTAATTGGGTAAGGATTTTTCACCTGCTCAGTGCCATGGCCCATACTGGGCTGGGTAAAGAGAGTACGGTGCATCCTGGAAGCACATTATGCAGTTAGTGTAGTTTAAATAGTTTATTTGCAATTAAATAGCTAAGTCAGTAGTTATTCACAAATTGATGCATCTAACCTGCCAGACTTTGGGGCGGGTTTGTTGAGGTCTGGTAGGTTGGTAACTTAAAGGGGTAGTTCACATAAAAATGAAAATTCTGTCGTTAATTACTCACACTCATGTTGTTCCAAACCATAAGATCTTTGGTCATCTTTGGAACTCAAATGAAGATATTTTTGATGAAATATTCCATGTGACATCTGTGGTTCAACCGTTATTTTATGAAGCTGCAAGAATACTTTTGTATGCAAAGAAAACAAAAAAAACGACTTTATTCAACAAGTTCTTCCCTTCCATGTCAGTACTTGAACGTGGTAGTTGCGTCGCTGTCTGTGCAGGGTCAGAAAGCTCTTGGATTTCATCAAAAATATCTTCATTTGTGTTCCAAAGATGACCGAAGGTCTTACGTGTTTGGAACAACATGAGGGTGAGTAATTAATGACAGAATTTACTTATTCTAATGACTAGAATAAGTTGCAAATTAGATTATTTTTTATGCTGACAGTTAAAAGTCTGGCAATGAGAGACTATGGTTAGCAATACCAGCCCTCCATCTGGAAATTAACATGTAGATGTTCTTTGGCCATTGTGTGAAAACTCATTTCTGAGTTGCTCTGTACGTATAAATCATCAAAGAGAGTATGTTTTCAATGAATCATTCATCTAAAAGGCACACTACAAAAAACCTCCAAATTCAAGAACAGCTCCTGCTATTAGAGCTCTGAAATCTAATAGAGACCTGCAGAGACATCATTACCATTTTATAGAGACTGTTTTTTTAAAGTCTGGATGATTAGCATCTATGCCTAAATGTGAGCTTTGCTTTAAAATGGCTGTTTTGCCATTTAGATGGAGGGGTGTGTGTTCCATATGAAGGCTGTACACTGAGCACTTTCATTTGATTTACACAGAGTTGCCTCCTACAGGCATGTCTCTTGCATCCTGCTGTTTTAGCCCCTAAACGTGCAACTTGCTTTTGTCTGTGTGATACAAATAGTAATGGCCTAATGGACATTCTTGCACAGCCTCGACCCGCTTGTGAGTAATTATGGCTTTTTGTGTAGTTCTATAATGGACTTCTATGACTCACCATGTGAAGCAGTCTAGCTTCGCAGGTGTGCAGCAGTGCTATTCATACGTGCGGCATACACACACACACACACACAAAAGCACACAAAATCCATCTTTTCCCCCCATCTTCCTCCACCTTCCCAAAGTTCAGCTTGGCTGCCAGCTCAACTGCCGCCCACATCATATCACGAGAGTGACACGCCGCTCCAAAAAACACAGCGCCTTTCGACTGTCAGGAGAAGCTCCGTGATCCAGAAACCTTCCTCTGCAAAGAACCAATCCACCCAACCAACCTTCTACAATTTTTTTTTTTCTCTCATACACTACAAGGACAAATTTGCAATGTGAAATTTTGAGAAATGATAGTATAGTAGCATACCTTGTGTTAACCAGACTAGCCCAGACATGTAGCTTTTTAAAGGTCAGTGCCTGATCAGTCTACAACTACAAAAATCTTATAGAAACTGATTTTGATCTGAATTGAGATGTGTAACCAAAGCTAGCCATAGCTAGTGAGTGTCACAGCTGTCGAATCTTGTGCTCTTCACACCCTATTGTGTCAGCAGACCACACAGCTGCTGCTGTGTACATATGTAAACACTTCCCCATAGAGTCTGCAGCTTGGTTAGGGTGTGGTGAAGTCATTAGCAGCAGTTTGCAGCCAGCAGCTCACAGGCTTGACCAGCTGTTGGTCAACATCTTTATTCCTTATAAAAAAAAGTACTGTGGCTATAAAGCGATACATTGATGGTGTCTACTATTAAAGCTATGGTACTTTGATTTGTACTGAGGTGGAGGATATCCCTATGAATTTGTGTGTGTGTGTTTATTGATTGACACTATGTGAATTTTGAATTTATATTTCCTTTTGTCTGAGTATTATTCATTTCACTGATATATATATATATATATATATATATATATATATATATATATATATATATATATTGCTGGCTTAAAATGGACTGGAACTTATTAAAAAAACACAGAATTACTAGAGGCAACAGCAATAATCAAAAAAATGAACAATTATTATTAAGCAATAACACATGGACAAAATACAAGACAAATGTAATTTATTTGGGTGAATACAGCATAGTTTACAATATTACATATATTTAAACTTGTTTAACAAGCATTTTAGACATAAAAAGTGTAATATTTAAAAGTAGCGTTTTAATTTTACTGTATTCAGCTGTTCTCTGTAGTCGCTTTTTACCAAAATAGTGCTAATTCTCATGCCATTGTGTCACTGAAATCTGAAATAACCCAGTTTTAAAAATGACCCAACAAGTTGAACCCAGCACTTGGGTTAAAAAATACCCCAGCACCTGTGTAAAAATATTAAAAACAACCCAATAAAATGACCCAACAGGCTGAACCCAGCATTTGGGTAAAAAAAGGCTTTTTTTTAGAGTGCAAGGAAGTCTAAATAGCATGGCTGCATCAACAAATGTGTTTTTATGTAACTTTTGCATTTGTTAACACTATTGGGTAGGTTTAGGGTTGGGTCTGGTTTAGGGGATATTTCGAACACAATAAAGCATTAACCTTTAGCGACACTCCCCGGATATTTGAATTCTGAACAGGCGCATTAAGCAGCGTAATAAAAACGCAGTAATATGTGCCTGTACCAGCATAATAATAACATGCCATGAACACGTATTGAACGTGTTTTAGTGCCACTCTCTGAAAATTTCACTTTGCACAGTAAGGTACGTAATTAGTGTTGCAGAAATGTATATAGAGGCACGTATTTTCATGAGCCGAGATGGTAACGCAATATTGTATTGATTACTTTTAAAGGTAACTTTCCCCAACACTGTCAAACACCAAGCATCCCATTTTCTGAAATGTTTTTGAAGCATTTTGTGAAATCACATTTATAGTTTGCCCTTGAATGCGCTCTCAGACTACAAGAAACCCACCACACACTCTAACCTGTAGGCCATCAGTCCTGCTGTCACCATAGCGACATGAGCACAGCGATGACAACCTGTCCAACACAACAGCTCCGACAGTTCCATAGTGTTTCCAGCCAGTCACCTGCAGAGAAAGGAGGAGAGCCGTCCTGCCCGATATAAAGTCTAATTAAACTTACTGCAAGTTCATTCTGACTCCTCTAAACTTTCGTACCTGCTGCATTCATTCCATCTATTATTATTCCATCTGAGTGATTGACAATGGCAGTAATTACAGAGCAGGTACAATGGCAGCGACACCGGCTGTGCGGGAGTAGGCGGATCTTGCGTGTCCTGTGGCTAGAGGAGAACAAGGCTCTCAGTCTTCTCGCTGGTTATCAGCACGTACTACGACCTGCCGTGGGCCTTCAGGACCTCCTGGGGTCATGCCGGTACTGGCGAGAGAGATATAACACTGACTGCACATGAACTGGTGAAGCAGAGAGAGTCTGTAGTCAAGGGAGTGAGTAAATGAACAGACGACTGAGTAAACGCGAGAGAGAGATTAGGAAGGATGGATGGGAGGATGTTTAAACAGCTAAACACACCTCGCAGCGTGTTCGTTCAGTGCATGCTGCAGTCGAGGCTTCCCGTTGAAATCACACCTTATTCTCCACCTTCCTCGCACACTAAATTAGACGCTCACACACTGGAGTTTTCATCTTTCTCATTCTCACTCCTTCTCTCACTTCCTGACCTGTTATCCGCTTCTATCTATATCCCCTATTAGTGGTGCTGTGAACAACTGTGTTTTTGAACGACTCTTCTAAGTGAACAACTTAAAGGGATAGTTCACCCAAAAATGAAGATTACCCCATGATTTACTCATCCTCAAGCCATCCTAGATGCATATGACTGTCTTTTCATTCTGAGTTATGTTAAAAATGTCCTGGCTCTTCCAAGTTTTATAATGGCAGTGAACGGCTGTTGAGATTTTGAGGTCCAATAAAGTGCATCCATCCATCATAAAAAGTGCTCCACACAGCTCCAGCCTTCTGAAGCAAAACCATGCATTTTTATGAGAAAAATATTCATATTTGAAACTTTACAAACCATGATATCTAGCTTCTGTTCACGAGAGAGTGGCATTCCAGCAAATTACGTAGGATGTAGGCGTAGCGTAAGCTCCGGTGAGAATATGCTAATCTTGAGAGAACCAAGTTTTGTTTATAGCAAAGAATGGCTTATATCAAATTCCTCCAACAAGTTTCTTTACCAGTTCTTGTTTTGCTCTCTCCTCTGCATTTGCACATTTGTCACGCTACATCTACGCCCTACGTCATCCACTGGAAATGCCACTCTCCTGAACTCACGTATGACAGTCAGCAGAAGCTAGAAATTACTTTTTATAAAGTTTTAAATATAGATATTTTTCTTACAAAAATGCATTAATGTACTTCAGGAGGCCTTTATCGACCCCACTTTTTTGATGAATGGATGCACTTTTATTGAACTTCATCCATCCATCTTTATCTTAAACCCCATTCTCTGCCATTATAAAGCTTGGAAAAGCCAGGACATTTGTATTCATCTGAAAGAAGAAAGTCATATACACCTAGGATGGCTTGAAGGTGAGTGAATCATGGGGTAATTTTCATTTGTGGCCAAACCATCCCTTTAAGTTCACATTCATGCACTGATTTTCCTTTGTGAAGCTTATGACTGCTTTGATGGCTTTAAAAGACTTGAGCAAATTTCCTGTGTGGCCTGTAAAAGAGTATTTCATTGTTTAAACCAGCCAAGTTAACAAGCACACCCCTTAACTGGAAAAAATCAGTGTTCTGAGTCTGAACGAGACTCACTAAATGAGAGAATTTTGTTCATTAATGAACAGGATGAACTGGAACATGTTTGTGAACAAGAATCTTCCAACGAATAATGACTAAACAAAAAAGGAGATGTTGTTTATTCAGTTTGACATTTGAGTTTTTCCTTTTTATTAAGGTTTGGCTGTTAGTTTCAACAATGCAATACAAAATTAGTTGAGTGAATGATTCAGTGACTCACTTATAATACTCTCATAAAACCTTTACTGGAACAAATCTGAATGAACCTTTGTTTAACAGAATCAAAAGATCCAAAATAAGTGAAATGAATCAATATTCCACTATTGCCCTGCAGCTGTCTAACATGAATGTATCATCCCATATTCATAGGCATCTGTATATATTAACCAACAGACAAAGATATTGAAAGAATTGTGAATGTGCACCTGATATTTCCTTATTAATATTCCAGATAATATGGGTAACCCTCTTTTGTCTTTCTTTGGTTAGCTTCTGCCTGGCTGCCACATCCAGCGATGAGTCGAAGGGAGGCTCTGGTGGGGAACCCTGCGCCTAGTGCGGCGCCTGAGGTATCGGGCAACAGCACAGAGGCAGCAGGACCCGGTCCCCGCGAGACCAAAGATGAGATGTTCTCCAAAGTCAAAGACAAGTTCATGAATGAACTGCACAAAATCCCACGTGAGTAAAATGTTATATTTGTTTTTCTCCCAAAACAGCACTCAGAGGCTTTCACTTGATTATATTTTTTCTTAAGTGTGCTGTTTTCATTTTACGTTATTCTGACATTAAAAATGAAATCCTGAATGGCACTGATTGAGCCCCAGCATTAATAATGAATGGCAAGGTCTGTCAGATCCAATTTTGATTGTTTTCTTTCCATTTTTTTTTTAACTTTGATTGTTCACCCAGTGCTGAAAAATAATGAGCTTGAGAAACAGGCAGCCACCAAACATGTTTCTTCTCATTCTAATTGTAAATAAGCAAGTAAATGAGTTTTGTTATTTGCGTGCCTTCGTTTGTCTAAGTGCCCTGTGCCTCGGTCCACAACACAGTGCAGCTCTGTGAATCATGGAGCTGAATTCAAGCATCTAACCACCAACCAATTCACTGTACACTCATTCATATTTTCAAGTAAATGTTGAAACATCTGCAGCTGTGCGTGGGTGTTTCTTCAGCTAGGTGCTTTTATATCCGAAAGATTTCTTCTTCTTTTTTTATTAGATACTGGTGCAACAGTCTCTGTGAAACGTAAAGACAACACAAATAAAAATAATTTTTGTTTAGGTGCAAGCAGCTACAAACAAAACTCTACATTTTAAAAGTAACTCTATAAACTGATGAACCTGTTGTGTTAATATCCAGCTACCTTCTAATGCATTATAACTAAAATAAAGCCCAAGATTCTTTTTCTAAGCTGTAATGAATGAGAAGCACTCAAGAAGTTTAACCTTACACAGTATTGAGCTAAAGCTGATACATTTACAGTCATTGCCAAAAATATCGGCACCCTTGCAATTCTGTCAGAAAATGCAACACTTCTCTCAGAAAACTGTTCCAATTGCAGATGTTTTGGTATTTATGTGCTTACATGTGTTCTTATTTGCACTGCAACAACACTTAAAAACAGAGAAGAAAAGTCAAACTTGCTTTTTGCTTTTCAAAATTGCTTTTCAAACATGTGATGCTCCTGTAATTTGTATTTAGACACACCTGTTGCAAGTAACAGGTGTGGGCAATATAGTAATAACACATGCAACCAGTTAAAATGGAGAAAAGTTAACTCAACCTTTGTGTTGTGTGTCACACTGAGCATGGAGAAAAGAAAGAAGTGTGAAGAGTTGTCTGTGGCTTTAAGAGAAAAAATTGTGGAAAAACATGGACAATCTCAAGGCTACAAGTCCATCTCCAGAGATCTTAGTGTTCCTTTGTCCACTGTGTACAATATCATCAAGAGGTTTACAGCCCATGGCACTGTAGCTAACCTCGCTGGACGTGGACGGAAGAACAAAATTTATGAAAAATTACAACGAAGGATTGTTCGAATGGTGGATAAAGAACCTGATTAACTTCCAAACAAATTCAAGCTGATCTGCAGACACGGGGTACAACAGTGTCAGCTCGCACTGTCTCCATCTAAATGAAAAGGGATGCTATAGTTGGAGACCCAGCGAGACACCACTGCCGACACAAAGGCATAAAAAAGCAAGATTGGAGTTTGCTAAAACTTATGTGACAAAACCACAATCCCTCTGGGAGAACGTACTGTGGACAGATGAGACAAAAGTAGAGCTTTTTTGGTAAGGACGTCATGGCACTGTTTACAGAAAAAGAAATGAGGCCTTCAAAGAAAAGAACACAGTCCCTACAGTCAAACATGGTGGAGGTTCGAAGATGTTTTGGGGTTGCTTTGCTGCTTCTGGCACTGGATACCTTAACTGTGTGAACAGTATCATGAAATCTGATGACGTAGTGGGCGGTGTCAGAAAGCTGTGTCTTCACCAGAGGTCATGGGTCTTCCAGCAGGACAATGACCCGAAACACACTTCAAAAAGCACTCAGAAATGGTTACAATACAAACAATGAGTCCAGATCTGAATCCCATAGAACACCTGAGAGATCTCAAAACAGCAATTGGGAGAAGGCATCCTTCAAATCTGAATGACCTAAAGCAGTCTGCAAAAGAAGAGTGGTCCAAAATTCCAGTAGAGAGGTTACAGGAAGCGATTGATTTCAGTTATTTTTTACAAAGGCCGTGGTACCAAATATTAAGTTAAGGGTGGCAATAATTTTGTCTAGTGCATTTTTTTGGTTCTGTGTGGAATTGCATCAGACTTTTCTTCTCTGCTTTTTTCATGTTGTTCCAATGCAAACAACAAAAAAAATAAACATGTGAGAACTAAAACATTTGCAACTGCAACAACTTTCTGAGAGAAGGGTTGCGTTTTCTGACAGAATTGCAAGGGTGACGATATTTTTGCCCATGACTGTATATAGCAGAAGTGATGGCAGAACTGCATTTAGAGATATATGAAGGACGCTGTGCCTGACATGACACCATTGGCAAGACCTGAGAAAGATCAGAGTCCTCTTCTACACCTACACTACCTTACTATAGGTGTCTGGTCATTTTACCCATCTTTCTGTCTCTCATACTCAATTTTACACATGCAACTTCGCTCTCGCTCTCACTCACACTCTCACACACGTACACTTTCACTTCCACTCTTGCTTTCGCACTTGGAGACACATTCACCACATTAATTATCACTTTGCCTTCCTGCAGACAACTGTAAAATAAAGGGTTGCCGCATTTGACTCAGACAGATATGCCCCTTCTGAGATCCAGCCAGAAAAAGACACTCCATTACAGTGGCTTAAATTACTGTTTTAGCCGCCTCCCTCCATCACACACACGTCGTGCCAACCGGTGCCTGGGCTGATGAATGCCTGGGGAGAAGGGTGCTGTATTGACCGGGGCGTCCAGGAACCCTGACGGACCTGCATTAGTGATGAATGGGCGAGTCCAGATGCAGAATACTTGACAATATAATCCAGTGCGTTGAATATGTGCAGGTGCCTCCTGTAAAAGTAAGACGCATGGACCTGTCACGATCTGCCGTCTAGCGCAGCAAAAACAGAGGAGCACAGACAGATGCTGCGTAGTGATGATAAAGATTTACTTCGCTCTAAGCCTTCTGCCTTTCTGTCATAGCGCTATGTAGGCAAAACATGAAGATGAATACTGTTTGACATCTATTTCCATGCCAGAACTAAGTGCTTCTCCGGCGCTTCAGGCTTTTTAAAAAGACTTTCTTGAAACATACTTTTGCAACATAGTGCAATTTGTTTACTAACAGCTTACTAAAAGTTGTTTACTTTATTGGACATGCAAACATTGTAGAAAAACAAGCTAAAGTGGCATGCCTGCGCTTGAATTTTTATGCCGCATTCACTTTCCTTTATAGTATCAAGTAGGTTTAGGTGTAGTGCAGATGGTACGTTATTGTTAAACATCACAGAGCATTAGAGTTATAGTGCCGCTCAACGGACATTTCAAGTCAGAACTGCGGTAACACATACAAAACCGATGTCAGATAAAACGTACGTGTACATATGTACGTTTATCTGTTCTGGGGAAAAAAATTAACACTTTTTTTACCGCCACTTATTTCACATTTTATGTCGAATATGTCACGAAACGTACATGGTGGTACGTGTGTCTTGAAAAAAAGTTCCCACAGGTACATTTCCGTCATGAGATCAGGTTGGTTTTCTTCTTGGTAAACAAAAAAAAATAAAACTTTGTTAGGGTGAAAATTATTGGTTGTGGTGGAAATGACCCAACATTTGGGAGACAATTTTTTGATAAAATGGATTTCATTCATTCATTCATTCATTTATATATTTATATTAATATCTTATTGTTTGTTAATGCTATTAGAGCCTTATAAAATCCTTTTCATTTTTCCTCAAATTCAAACTTCATACTTTATAGTAGATTTTCACTATTTAAGATTGAAAGTGTGCTGGGATAAGGATAGGGCAATAATATCTGTACATAAATAGCATTTGAAAAGTTTTGAAAAGATTGATTATCCACCCATAGGAACATAAAATGCTTAAAGAAATGGAGAAACACCCAGTTACTCCCTGGTACTTCAGACTCAGGGTAAATGTAAATAAACAGGCAATTTGTTTTCATACCAATTTGCACAAAGTCTCAGATGGTGACATATATTCAAAAGAATTTATCCATAATCTGTGATTACTAATGTTCCCTCGACCCTTACGGTCACACAACATCACATCCGTTCTACGGTGGGCGTCACAAACGGTCCTGCGTGTAGAATCACTCCGACAGGTAGCTCTCAGTACGCCACACTCGCTTTGTCACGGCTCCCTTCGAGAGCATTCCCCTCAAGCCTTAGGGCCGGTTGACAGGTTCAACAGTTTGAACCCGACCATCTTGGCTCGGAAAGGTCTCCGCACCGCTGCGGCTACGCAGCTTGGCTGACTCGGAGCAACAAAAGAAAATGACTGTAACACAACAGCTCTGGTTATTCTCCGAACGCTCTGCTGCTCAAGCTGAAGGCGTCTGTTTTCGATGATAATTAACCTCGCCGCACAGAGACAGTTTGAGACATTATACAGCTCTGCCACAATTACTGCAAATAATGAACACACTCTGTCCAGCCTCTGAAACACTCTTGAACACTGGGTACCCTAATCCCCAACACAATACCCCTTGATCTCTGCAAATTTTTGATGTTCTATCAAACACCACAATCAATGTTCATTTCATTCTTGTTAAAATGCAAACTTGACTCAGAATGTTCTTTGAACATTAACTACAAATTAATAGGGTCAAATTTTATAAATTGCTATTATTGCAAGAAATCTGCATGTATTTGCATTTTAATTGGCAACCATGAAAAACTTGTCTGTCTTGTGATTTGCCACATTGTTATACACAGATTGGCTCGGTTTCAAACCCTAGTGAGCTGCCTAGCTGTCTACAATCACAGCTAATATCCAATATTAAAATGCCATTTTAGAGAGTAGTTTACAAGAGACTTACAAAAATATGTTATACACTGGCACAAATAATGGGCAAAAGTTAAATTTATTTTCTGTAGTTATTTTTGTATCTTAAAAAATGACTAGAAAATAGATTTACTTGCTCGCGTTAAATATTTATGTATATTTATATGCATAATTTATATCATTGTATTTTTTTGTAGACTCTTTCAGCTTTATTTTTGGTCACCCAACCCAATATTTTTTCTCTACTAAATGACTTTTTTCTTTATTTTGTTCTCATTGTAGCAATAACTTTAGCATGCAATAATCTCTAACTGGCAAAAAATACAGTAAACTTTGTCTGAAACTTTTTTTATTAAATGAAAACATTTTCTAGTTTCTTCTTAAAGATTCTGTACTAAACGGAAAAAGTTATTTTTGAAATAAACATTTCCTTCAATTGATAGTAGTGCATTATGTAGTGTACAGTATGTTGCTGTTAAATCTCTGCATCAAGACATTTAAGTTGCATTTATTCATTTTGCAATTGCTTCAAATGCATGCATTATATTTTCTGGGAACTCATGACCTTATCTGCTCTGTTGTCATGTTCTACTAGTCCAACTACAGAAATGCCAAGACATGTCAAGTTGTGAGTCCTCCATGTATGTTTGTGAAGTGTGATGTGTATCGGTTGTTTAGAAGGGTTGTGTTGTTTGCCAGTGTGTAGAAATCCACAGTCATAGTCAGCAACAGGAGGCGAACTGAAGCAAAGTGCCAAAAACATCATCAGCCAAAAGCCTGACAGATGGAGCAGCTAGCCCTCCCATTCTGATGACCTTTGACCTAATCCCATCTCCCTCTCTTCCCCTTTCCCTGCTGCCCCAAAGTCTGCCCCAGAGGACATCTGAAGGTTACCAGGCCTGTCAACCCTGCTCCCTCGAAATTGAATTACGTAAATAAACAAAAATAAAACCCCAGCCCTCTCCGTCTGCCTGCTTCGCATTATAAAGCCGTTTGGAGAAAGAGATAATCTCATTTAAAACAAGTTAAAACTGCATTACAGTAGTAAACAAACATATGAGAAAAGACACATTTTCCCTCCAGTGTAGGAGAAGCTGCTTCAAAATTGTAATGTGTAAAGCTACAAAACATTAAAAACAAATGTAATATTACAAAATATTTATATTTCAAACAAATGTTGTTGTTTTGAACTTTCTGTTTATCAAAAACTGATCTCAACATTTATAACAAATGTTTCTTAAGCACCAAATCAGCATATTAAAGTGATGTGAAAGATCATGTGATATCCCACAGATCACGTTTTTGTGCCGTTTTAATCTTATTTTGACTTAACAAGGTGGTTATATCTAATTGTGTGAGTTGTTTACTAACTTTAATGCGGAACGTGCACAAACACAAGGTGGATTTATCACACGAACCAATCACAGCAGAACATAACCAGTCATATCCAATCATATTGTGATGGAGACATTGCCTCCTCTCATGTGACTTTCCTCCATTCATTCTCAATTACCCCCCAACAAACCCACTGCATGCTTTAAGGGGTCTGTTAAAACTCAACAAGCTCAGGGGAGGCGAGAGAGATCTCGCTGTAACTTTACCTGATGGTGTTGCTGTTGGACAATTTTTCTTAGAATTATACGCCTTTTAATGTTTGTAATATTGGCAGTGTTTTATTTTTATACTAATTTTTTCATCCAATATTTTGAGGAGACACTGCCTCCTTTGCCTCCTTGGAGGAAACACCCCTGATATATGCACGTGAGCTACTTTCTTACTACTGAAATGTAGTAAAGTTTGTTTCTTTTAGTCAGTTGTTCCCTGTGTCCCACTAAACACATTATCTTGACAAATGGGATGACAGACATCCAATTAGCAGTCAACAGATGAGAACAGACAAATGAAATGGAGAATGAGGGTTTTGGTTTGTTTGTTGTCCCTCATAGCTGTCGTCTCTGATATTTCCAGCACCATAATCAATGATATTATCAGTTTTCAGTCAGAGTCTCATCATTGGTGTCACTCACCGTCCGAGCGCTTCGTACATCACAGACCAAACAACAGCACCGTCTGTAATAACAAAAGATATGATCTGATCTGGATGCTGTTGACAGAGGATATGAGAGGGTTGATATTAATCTGCTCGCAATATCACATGAACTGTTATCACACTTGTCTTTCTTTTTCCCTTCAAATATTTTCTTATATGAGTCTCATGGTTTGTTTGGGAAGCAATGGTGCGAAAACCTTGGATTTCAAACATTTAGAGAATTTTAGGTTTGTCTTCACTACTTTTTGGATTCACATTAGTCAAAAGTTTCTGAACAGTAAGATTTTTAAAGTTTTTAAAGAAGTCTCTGCTCACCAAGCCTGCATTTATTTGATCCAAAGTACAGCAAAAACAGTGAGCTTGTGAAATATTTTTACTATTTAAAATAACTGCTTTCTATTTGAATATAGTTTAACATGTAATTTATTCCTGTGATTTCAAAGCAGAATTTTTAACATCATTGTTCCATTCACATGATCCTTTAGAAGTCATTCTACTATGCCGATTTGCAGCTCAAAAAACATTTTTTATTTATTATTATGTGAAAAGCAGCTGAGTATAAATTTTTTTAGGTTTTTTTGATGAATACAAATTTCCGAAGAACAGCATTTATCTGAAATAGAAAACTTTTGTAACATTATAAATGGAGAGTGACTCCATTTACTGACTCCAAGCTTTGGAATATGAGTATAGTGTATAATGTAACAAAAGCTTTTTATTTCAGATGAATGCTGATCTTTGGATCTTTCTGTTCATCAAAGAATCCTGAAAAAATGTACTCAAGTGTTAACTCTTTCAGCTTTGATCACAGAATTAAAAAAGAAAGCAGTTATTTTAAATAGTAAAAATATTTCAAAATTTTACTGTTTTTGCTGTACTTTGGGTCAAATAAATGCAGACTTGTTGAGCAGAAGAGGCTTCTTTAAAAAACATTAAAATTCTTACTGTTCAAAAGTTTTTGACTGGTAGTGTAGTTTTGTAAAGAAAATTTTGTAATAGCATTTTATATATAATATTGATTGCAGTCTGTAATCCTAATATGGTTAGCGGCCACTCACCTGCTTTTTAGAATATCAGTCTCGAATGCTATGTGAATATTACATCACAATTAATATTCATGAGCCAGGCTTCATTTTCAGATTGTTCCTTCGCCCCTGAAACTTTACTAAATGGATATTGAAATTACCGCCCATCTGCTGGACTGTAACATAACCACATGGCATGATAAATCACTTCCAAGTAATTTTCCTTAACGCAGAGAGTATCTTTGGAAGTGCAACAGGGTTGTCTTTCTCTCGTGCTGTATAACATGCTCTAGTACCAGGGTTAATTGACCAACAGCGTGCTGTCAAAACACATTAGTTTGGGTTGCCAGTGTGTGGTGTATTACACCGATGGATCATTTTCCCCCGCTCGGCCCGTGCGCTCACGATCACGGCGTACTCTCAATCAAATCACGCCTGTTAAGACATTGAGTTTCTCGTTACGTTTTGGCGTGTTAACAAGTGTGAGAGTGGGTAACTCGGCCCTGCTGCATGCCGCCTGGGGATAGATCATGTTACTGTTGGCTTCGCGTTAGCAGGCAACACAACCTCGCTGGTCAGAGACGCTCACATTATATTCTGATCAGACAAACAGTGGGATAATGACCCCCGGGCTGCCCGAAGAGAATCCCAGCATGGTGCCACTACTGCTGATGACAAATACAGTTACTGTTGCCATCTATGTAAATTGACTTTATATTAATATAATATGTTTACTGCTTGAAGGATGAATGTCTTGAAAACGAGTTGAAGTTGGCCTACATTTCGCAGAAAAGTCAGGAAAAATATATATGAATTCAATAAAAAATATAATATAATATGTAGAAATTATATTATATATTTTTTTTAATAAATAAGATTTTCATTGATGTATAGTTTTGTTAAGATAGGACTATATTTGGCTGAGATACAACTATTTGAAAATCTGCAAAGAAATCTAAATATTGAGAAAATCACCTTTAAAGTTGTCCAAATTAAGTTCTTAGCAATGCATATTACTAATCAAAAATTAAGTTTTGATATATTTACAGTAGGAAATTTACTAAATGTCTTCATGAAACAAAAAAAAGCTTTAATCCTCCTTATTTTATTATATTTGTCTGAATTTTGTTACATTGTTCTACTCATAAAGACATGCTGCTGGAATGGCTTTAAAAATAATTAATAAATTATCATATTATTATTATATTGTATTATCTTATATTATATTATATTTATTATATATTTTTTTAATCTGATTAAATGAAAGGTATGACAAAAACATAAACACTTAATAATTTAAATAGTATAATGATAATGAGAATTGTGTGATTTAAAAAAAAGGCATTGCAATGAGAAATGTGAATTGGGTTTGAGGGAAAGGTATTTAATTTATTATGAAAATGATGGCACAGTGCAAAAAAATAAAATAAACTCTCACTTTTTTTATCCATTTTCACCTTTTTCTTTCATTTGAAATATGAAATGGAAATGTTCTTGACAGGTTTCGTGAGATTCACCCTGTCTTTGCATAAGTAATTTTTTTTTTCTTGTGTGGGTGTTGTGAAAATTAATTTGCATATTTAAAAATCTTAATATCCCCTCGCTGCAGATTAGGTACTTCAGCCAGCACCTAGATACTTGAATAAAATCATAAAAATGTGAAATAATTGTGTTCATTAAAAGTTTTAAATAAGTAAAAACTTAAAGTGAGAATTCCGTCACATGCAGAATGAAGTCCAATCATGCACATGCAATAAAATACATGCATATTTATGATGTTTTCATGAATCATAGTTATAAATATGTGGTATCCAAACTATTGCAGTCCTGCACTGCAAGCGGATGATAAAATTGTTTTGTAAATGCAAGATGCCAATCTCCGAGTCATTATTGTTTGGATTCCCTGGCATGGCTTCCTAAAGCAGCTTGGTAAGATTTTTGTGCGAGCCCAGTCTGATAAGTCTGATGCTGCATTCTTTTGTCACGGAAAAGGTGGAGAGCGAATGAGTGCGCTCGAGATCTTATTCACACACTCGATTGGATGGGGTCGAGCCAGAAGGACTCTCACGTCCTTGAAAGGCGTACTGAGATGGCAGACTTTCTTTGGCATCCACCTCCAGTTGTGTCATTGTTCTAAGCTGCATTTGGCTTTGAATTGTGCACCGCAGCGGTGCTGGATTTGAATAAAGTTCTTTCTGATTGGCTGTGCAGTCACACGGTCCAGCTACAAACCTCATTTTGCACTCCCTGTTGAGAGTTTGTGTGTGCATGTGCATGGCGGAACGAGAGATAGCTGCTTGAAGTTGAAGAGCACATGCTTGCTCCGCAATCCCAAAGGACAATAGACACTTACACAATTGAGTTAATTAGAAAATGTTTCTATTGCTTTCTGGGTCTCGGGTTCTTTTAATTAAGAAACACAAAAGTGTCTTTCAGAATAAGACATTTGCTTGATGAAGAAGATAAGCACTCTGGTTTATTGCGTTGGACGGTGCAACATTAGACTTATTTGCATCTATTAGTTCACAGCCAATGCAATTTCAATTCTAGTCAACTAAGCTTGATATGAGAAGTATTTTTTTCTCTACCATGATAAAAGTAATCTAATTGCTAACGCAGACTGTGTGATTAAAAATACAGCTAATGTACTCATAGCAGTCAATTTACTCTGACTCAAGCTGTGCTTGTTGTATTAAACATAATTTTTTCATAAGCTTTCATTATAAAAGTGTCAGTATTGCTTATTGTCCGCTGTAGCACTAAATGGTTCTCATAATTGACCTTTACACACCTTTAATATGAGCTCACCGCTGTTGTGAGAGATTCTGTCCTGTCACAGAATCCCGTACCCCTTGAATCCAAGAGTTTTTTGATCTGTCTTGTCACAGTATGTCTGGAAGATGTTGAATAAAGTTGTTTTCTTTGTGCACAAAAGTCCTCGTAGCTTTATAAAATTAAGGTTGAACCATTGATGTCACATGGACTGTCTTAACAATGTCCTCACTACCTTTCTAGGCCTTGAGTGTGCTAGTTGCATTGCATTGCATATCAAAAATATCTTAAATTGTGTTCTGAAGATGAACAAAAGTCTTACAGGTTTGGAACAACATGAGGATGAGTAATTAATGACACAATTTTAATTTTTGGGTAAGCTATTTCTTTAAAATTAAAAGCTTATCATTAATTCACCATGGTCATGCAACATTATGCACTCATCTTGGCAAAGATTCACAAATTTCCCAAGCTGGAGGTCCGATTTCACATGCCATTCAATTGCACATTTCAAAGTACAATGCTGAATGAAACCTAGCAATATAATCTTGCATGACACAGCTGTCAAGACACATATAATAATGATAGTACTCCAAGAAAACTGGCTGGTCTAAGCTTAGGATGGCTCAATGCTTTGTGCAGTTTGAGTCCCATGTGGCAGAGTTTTCTTTAGTGGAGGCATAGAGATGAAAGGGGCTCTTTATTCTCCCAAAAGGTTGATATTCAGGCCAGTGGCGGAGAAAAAAGTGAGGGGCAGAGAGCAGGTTTTAACAGGTATGAATCAGGGGTCTGATGCTAGACAAGCTTCAGGAGCAATTATGGTCTAAGCCGCAAGCTTTCAAAGAAGATGCGGGGCAACTGACCAATAAAAGTGGCCTTTAAGATGGCTGACAGATTCTTCGTTTGAAAAGAGTTGAAATGACAGAGCTTTGGAAAAAGCTTTTTGAAAGCCTGGTGAAAGGGTTTTTGTTTTGTTTTTTTTTCATATCTGTTTTTTCTTTTCATTTCATGTCTCTTACTGTGCTGAAATGTTATGCTAAATGAGCAAAACAGTCACTCTGCTATTCAAGATGTTCAATCAAATTTTAAGTAGGAAACGCTATTCACAAACCATTTTCTTTAAAGTTTGGTGCAAACAGGATTTAACAATGAGAAATTTTAGGCATTTGAAATAAGTTTCCTGTGAGAAACACACTAGGGGTCTCTGTTAATTGTTCTTTATTTTGAATGAACCATGAGGGAAGATACTGTATGTCTGTCTATAAGCTAAAACCATTTTGTTTGTTAGTTTTTTTTCTAAATGGATATAGTGAAGAGTGTTGTGCTAAGAAGGAAAAAACAAAGGAAAAAAGTGGAGGATTGTCACCTCCATTACCCCACAGCCAAGTCGAGGCCGTGGGCTGATGATCCCAAAGTTACTTTAGACTATCACTCACTGTTTTTCCTCAGAGGAGAGTGCTTATCGATTTTGTCAACAGCCGATTGATTTTTCTTTCTCTCTATCTCTCTCACTCTTTATCTTCCTCTTTCTCTCTCCCTTTGGACCTTGCTGTGGGAAATGTGTCCTGTGGTAGCAAGTCTAACCCTCCTGGGAGACAAAGATGCTAGCATTTATTTTCATTTTTCTACTGCCAATTCAAATATGAAGGCCTCACACCATGATAAGAGAAACAAAAGATTGAGGACGTTTAGGGAAAAAGGCTGTCTGGATATTGGACATGTTCTAAATGCCAACTGTCCTGGCTGAAATTTCTTTTCAAATATATTTGATGGATAAATCTCAACAAAAAACTTGTCCAGATCACATTTTACTCAAAATTATCAAAAAAGAAAATGTGTTGTTAAGGTTGAACCACTGATGTCACATGAACTATTTTATCAATGTCTTTACTACCTTTTTGGGCCTTGAACATGTCAGTTGCGTTGCTGTCTCTCTAAGATTTCATCAAAAATATCTTAATTTGTGTTTTGAAGATAAACAAAGGTCTTACGGGTTTAGAACAACATGAGGGTGAGTAATTAATGTCAGAATTTTCATTTGTGGTGAACTTTCCCTTTAAGGACAGCAAAAATTGGTCTTTTATTTCTTCCGATTTTCAGGTGAGATATGACCTTGACAGGTTTCTTGAGATGTGCATACATGTTTAACATGTTTAAGTGCTTCCTTGTTTCCCAAATGCAGAATACTTGATGTCTCTGGTGCACTGGAGCCTGACATTATTTATACAGTCCTTGACTCTGCATTGTCCCCGAACAAATCAAGCACATTCAAATGTGGAGTGGAAAAATCGTCTTCTTTTCTGGAGAAATCTGCTTCCCCGAAAGTTGCCATTCTGCTGCCAGGTGTTTGTTGTGTTGTGCGCAAAAGCCGTAATTACTGTATGAGTCTCTGAATGCAGAATTCTTCCACCACATCTGTCTACCAATTATTCCCAGCAAATGTTGGTTCGAGGAGGAAGCTCCTCTTGCATCTCGGAAACTGACATTTTCGTATCTGGTGCTTGTGCTCTGTTGACGCATGCAGTTTTAGTCCTGCTGTATAGAGGCGTCGCTCTTTCTCTTGGCAGGAGGCTGTTAATCTTGTCGAAAAGCTGAGAAGCTCGATTGTCCTCCCCTGACAGCGCTCACTGGAGTTTGGAGCTGTATTTATAAAGTCATGACCAGAAGAGGAAATACTATTTTCAGTTATTCCAACACTGTGTCGCACAGATGTAAATTGCTCACAATATTTTTAAAACAGCTTTTTAGAGGCTAAGCAATTTGGTCAGTCTGCATAAATTGGTTTGTTAAGGTCAAACCTCATTAAACAACATACTTTTTGGAGTATTTTTTTCGTTCCGTTTATTTAGTTCCACGCTGTCCTTGACAATCAAACGAATCCGGCTCTGAGCTTGATTGCTTTAACGATGTCAAGCTTAAAATGTCTTCCAAGAGTGATCAAATGGCAAGTTGTGAATGCCAACAGCTCCTGTTTTCAACTAAATTGGCTGATTACTCTCACTAGAGCACTGCAACATCTCTCTCTGAGCGAAGATCGTTAATCCTGTGCGACCGGCAGACACGAAGGTCTCTGGCAATTGATCAAAGAGTGTCAACCAAGAGACTAAAACTTTTCGTCATTTTCACTTCGTTTCCTCATTGCTCTGTGAAGATATTGAACCGTTAAAACACATGGCTATTTATATGGAGTCATGGCAGCTCAGTTCGTTTGGTAGCGATCTTGATCTATTTTCATTCTTGCGAGTACAGCTTTTAGCGGCTTGAATGGAGACAGTCTAAGAAATTAAGAGTTATTTTAAGATTAAAATTCTGCAATTATTTACTCACCCTTCTGTTTTTATAAAACTAGACTTTTCTTTGTTCTGTGGAAACCAAAAAGGAGGAACTTAACGGAATGTTCAGACTGCTCTTTTCCAAGTAATGAAAGTAATATTTTAAAGGTGACATCAGATGCCCATTTTTCACAAGTTGGTATGATTCTTTAGGGTCTTTATGAAATGTCTGCAACATAGTTTGGTTAAAATTCCTCAAATGTTGTGTAAATACCCTTTTTACCTCATTAAAAACAGCTCTGTTCACAGCGACCCATTTTGGTGCATGTCTCTTTAAATGCTAATGTGCTACTGCTCACTCCGGCCCTCTCTTACATTTTTGGTGTATTCGGGAGCATCATTACTATCAAAAACAAAACTAATCCCCTGCATCCTCAGTGGCTCCGATGTCGGGGAAGTCACTTTTACATCCAAATACAAAACACCTGCATTGCTTACCAGTTGTTGTTGGTGCTACATCTGCTCAAGCATGGAGAAAATGGTGAAGTACAACTGGCTGAGGGCAGAAATATGCTAATTCAGGACAGTCTGTCAGCGGTCATGGGCGGGGCTTGAGCAGTATGACGTCATAATGCTCAGAAAATCAAAAACGCTTGATAATTGAGACTGTTTAGGTTTTTTGGGGATTAAAAATAAGGAGTGAATGGATTTTTAATTATTGTAGTGTAGTTGCTGCTAAGACACAATAATGTGAATTTTGCATCCGATGTTCACTTTAAAGGCAGATAGCAACCTAAATGTAGTGCATGAGTTCAAATGTAGAGTATTGAGTTTTCTTGTCTCTTTTTGTTTGCACAGTGCCATCATGGGCCATCGTCGCCATTGCGTTTGTTGCTGTCGTACTAGTCGTTTCCTGCTGCTTCTGCATCTGCAAAAAGTGGATATTCAAGAAGAAGAACAAGAAAAAGGGCAAAGACAAGGGCAAGAATGCCATCAACATGAAGGACGTCAAGGACGGTATCAAAACCGAGGTAAAAACATTTTGTTACTGCTGTTGGTTACTTGCCTTGTTCTTTAGTCGTCAGAAGTTGCATGAAACATTAATTATCGTATTAATGCACGATGCCAATTAAGAATGTACATAAGCCAACTCTAGATGGAGTCACCTGTTGACGATGTTGTTTCACAGCTGACTTTAATTGCAGGACTGCAAACCTGGGCATGTTAACGGTTCATTAAAGTATTCAGTTTTTCTGTTTTTCTAGCATTTACTGTAGCTTAATTCACTTTGTAGTGCTGCATATGGTTAACTGTGCTATGAAGTGGTATCAACCCAGAGAAATGACGGTAGATAATGAAAACAATAGGAGAAAGAACATTAATGCAGCTCGCTTTTTTCCCACACACCCACAAATTATATGGAACACTGGCACTTTAACCCTAGTTAGCATGCTAATTGCATTAACATGCTCGCAATAGTACACTTCTAACAGAATAATTGACAAAGTCAGCTTAATTCGCGGTGTAAGGACACTGGCTTTGAGACCATGCCAAGACCACTCAGATCCCAAATTAGAGACATTGATTTTCGAGCACAAAGCACAGTGAAGAGGAACAGACACAGATAATTAACAACACTCTTTAAAAACCCAGTGTGCCATTCCAGAATGTCACAGTTTATCAGCGTCAAACCAATTGCAAACTGCTATACAATAGCTGCTATGATGTTTACCCACCTACATTGTGTATTGGTACTTTCAAAATAGAAATTTGAAATGGCTACCGCCATTCTGAATAAAACAAACCAGCCTAAGGTAGTTAACTGGTCTTCCAACTGGACCAAGCTGGTTAGACTGGTCTCTAGTTTTAGAGGGATTTGGGTCACTTGGAAGACCAGCTGAAAACCATCGTGGCCACGTTAGAGTTAATTTAACCTCATGTTTTTATTAGGAAAAACCCATATATAGATTGTAATACCTGTGCTATTTTGATAAATATGAAAGGTTAATGAAACGTCATTCTTATTTATCCAATTAGCGCAGGTATTAAGAATGATACACAACAATCAAAGCGATTTGCCAGAGTACAACGTCCTGCACAATGTACATCTTTGTTGTATTGTCAACAGAAGGAGCTTTGAGCTTCTCAGCAGTCATTTCTCCTGGTATGCCCAGACTCATGTGGTCGCCTTTGTGTGTGGTTGTTTTAATTTGTGTCTCTTCCTTCCATGTCCTCCTTATCTATGTTTTGTCTGATGACTTTGCGGGATTGCCACTGGCGGTAGGTTCCCAATTGCTGTTGGATCTTCTATAGCCTGCTGCAATGACTTTTTAATAGCCTCTTGACAACAGGTTTACTCTAGTAGAGTAAAATATATGTAACTATGCATACAGTACATGTATATCTACAATATATATGTGTGTAAGTCTACATATACACATATATATGAAGAGAGAAAATGCATTTGGGTACGCTTTAGCAAGGTTGAACCACATTGATTTCTCTTTGTCATTTTAGGTCCAAAACAGAAAATGATCATTTCTCCTGAAATGGCTGAGGAGACTGTCAAAGTCCGGACTGTTTAACTGCTAGTGATACGTTCGGCTTGTTTGACTGCCCTTAGCCAAATTATCTGTACTCATCTGGTCCACTAGAACTTAAAATTAAAAAATGTCCTGGAGGAGAGCAGCACCCACCTCATTAGCAGGACAAATTTGTTCAAGAAGCAATTTTCAGACAAGATGACCAGACTGATCTTTAATTGGCTGACATGTTTTTAAAACATCATCTTTGCCAGTCAGATGGAAAGGGTATTAATAAAGGACATTCGCAGCTGCATACTAACTGGTACTTTTAATTATTTTACACTTACGAAAAGACTCATTTCAAGGAATAGTTCAGCCAAAAAAGAAAAACTGTCTTCATTTGCTCACCCTCATGTTGTTCAAAAGCTGCATGACTCTTCTTGGAACACAAAAAGACATGTTTTACAGAATGTCCTCACTGCTCTTTTCCATATAATGAATGTTAAAGCTGACTACATATGTTAAGCAAGATTTGAAAAGCATAATAGTTTAATATTTTATCACACTGCTATCAGATGTGACCCTGGACTACAAAACCAATCGTAAGTAGCACGGGTATATTTGTAGTAATAGCCAACAATCCATTGTGTGGGTTAAATTTATTGATTTTTCTTTTATGCCAAAAATCATTAGGATATAAAGTAAAGATTATGTTTTATGAATAAATTTTGTAAATTTCCAACCGTAAGTATATCAAAACTTAATTTTTGATTAGTAATATGCATTGCTACGAACTTCATTATAAGTTTAAAGGCATTTTTTTCAATATTTAGATTTTTTTTTTTGCACCCTCAAATTTTCAAATAGTTGTATCTTGGCCATCCTAACAAACCATGCATCAATCGAAAGCTTCTTTATTCAGCTTTCAGATGATGTATAAATATAAAAAATTGATCCTTATGACTGGTTTTGTGGTCCAGGGTCACATATGACTCGAAATGTAGTGCCTGGGTCATACAAACCACTATTATAGTGTTTTGTTTTTGTCCATTTTTGAGCTTTACGAGCCTTTAATTCCCATCTGCTTTCATTATATGCAAAAGAGTGGCTTGCGTGTCCTGATAAACATCTCCTTTTGAGTTCTGCTGGAAAAATAAAGTCATACGAGTTGGAACAACAACAACTTGAGGGTGAACAAATGATTTCTGGATGAACTATGCGTTTAAATACACCACAAGACTTAACAAGCACCCCAAGAGCTTGTTGAATTGAAGCGCTGAAGTGTTTGCGAAAGTAGTCTGGTCCTCATAAAGAGACAAGACAGTCCAGAAATCAATTTTGTTCAGCCTTTTGCTTTCACACTTGTAACCCAACAACTAATAAGACAGGCCCTTGTACACATTACGATCCCTCCCACCAACACCTTCTGCTGGCATGATGCTTACAGCTTCCATGAGCGTGGTGGTTATCACCAATAACTAAGGGTCATGACAACGCCACTGTGTGTGGAAGATCACGTCACAGAGAATGAGGGTCACTATACGAGCACTCTTCTTGAGAACGTGAATGCCCTGCATGCTTTACCGATGAGCAAGACTGCCCTTTCGGAAGGCAACTGTTTCACAGTGAATGAACTGAGAGCTGAGTTTGCCTCGACAATCGCATGCTTTCCAGCGACAGCAAACCTCCCTCGACATCCCCTTAACACTGCCACCGTCTGAAACTCAGGCTAGCTAGGGAGCTAATGCCACACCATCCACAACATTTTCCTACTGATTTGTTGATGCCAGAGATTGTTCTGCCTGAAATAACATAAAGGACAATGTATTGTACAATGTATTTCTTAAGAACATCTGTCTGCTCATCTTGCCTAGGGTTGGGCGGTATGACCAACAATTGTATGAGTAATTTTATATCACGATACCGGTATATATAACATGAATTGTTTTTTATCCATCTATCTATCTATCTATCTGTCTATCTATTTTTGACTGATTTTGACAGCGTCATACGTTAATTATTAGGAAGATTTTCATAATAAATGTTTTATATGTCTGACAACTGTGAAGAAACGGTTTAACTAATGTGGTCTCAAAGAGAATATTTCACTCAAAAATGAAAATTCTGTCAGATTTAAGGCCTTTGTTCATCTTAGGACCACAAATTAAGATAATTTTGATGAAATCTGGTAGCTTTCTGACTTTCTGAAGCTATGGGAATACTTATTTTGTGTGCAAAGAAAACAAATATGATGACTTTATTCAACAATTTCTTCTCTTCTGTCAGTTTTTGACTAGCATTAATGACCAACACATTCTTACTCGCAACTCGTCATATACTGAGGCTTGTTCAAGACCCCTTGGCATCGCTTTTTGACGCTCAAGGAACCCCTTTAGAATATTTTTTTAACATACAGGTTATCCTTTAAGCATCACTTTTCGATGTGCTGAGTGCTCCATTGCCTTAATTTAATGGTTTGCATGCATTTGTAAGAATAGAAGTCATTTTATATAAATGTATGTAATATGAATATTTTTGGAATAAATGATGACTGTAGTTGTATCTGTCTGTTGTATCCTGTGTTTTATAGACAAATGGTAGGTTTAGGTGCAGGGAATGTCCAAATGGTGTAATGTGAATAAAATAGTTGTGACTGTTTACTTCACACCAACATATATGCAATAATGGCAATATTATTACCCAATATATAATTTAATCATGACGATAAATTTCCCAATGCCTTTGGCGTCAGCATATTGACGCCAAAGGTGTCTTGTTAATAGCAATGGAGGATCCTGCACGTCGAAAAGTGATGCTAAAGGGGTACCCTGTGCATCAAAAAGTGATGCCAAAAGGTCCTGCCCAAGCGTCAATATGTGACGAGTTGGGAGTGAGAATGTTTTGTCATGACAGTACTGACACGGAGGAGAAGAAACTGTTGTTTAAAGTCATTATTTTTGTTTTCATTGCATACAAAAAGTTTTCTCGTAGCTTTGTAAAATTGAGGTTGAACCACTGATGTCACATGGACTATTTTAACAATGTCTTTACTACCTTTCTGGGCCGTGTCAGTTGTGTTGCTGTCTATGCAGGGTCAGAAAGCTCTCAGATTTAATCAAAAATATCTTAATTTGTGTTCTGAATATGAACAAAGGTCTTAGGGTTTGGAACGACATGAGGGTGAGTAATTAATGACAGAATTTTTTCATTTTTGGGTGAACTATCCTTTTAAATAGAGTAGAGTATAATTATATAATAGCTATATATAGTACCATATGCGCCGCCGATACGTTTTCATACCATCCAGCCCTAGCCGTGCCTTCCCCACCAACCTAAATTGCTTGCACTCATTCAGTTCATCTTCTTGCAACTCTTTTCACAACTTTCCACAATAGCAGACCATAGGAAAGAAGGGGGTTCACAGCCCAAGTCTAGTGCATCACTGAGCATGTCATGGTCTTAATCGCTGTGGTGTTTTAGTGCTTGCTCCCCCCCTAATAGAGGTGCGGTTGAAGAGCAGGCTGGTCCAGGGCGGGCCCGGCGCTCTGGCGAGGGCAATCGGGCAGCGCCAGCGTTGGGCCGACAGGACTGACTGTTAGTGGGTGTCTCCTTCAGGCCTTGAAGGATGAGGATGATGCGGAAACAGGGCTGACGGATACAGAGAAAGAGGTGGAGCCTAAGGAAGAAGAGAAACTTGGCAAATTACAGTACTCCTTGGATTACAATTTCACAGAGAATACGGTAAGGGGCTGTCTCCAAATCGCCGTCACTGTGTGTGGTGTTTAGTGGGGTCTTCTTCGTAAGTACAGCGTGTTTGTCGTCAAATTGTAAACAGCTCCACTCAAATAATGCCCAGTCACTCTTTCATAATTGAATGCTTAGTATAAACTGTTTAAAAAATATATATACTGAAAATATGACACTATGTTTGACAATATTGCTTTTCAGAGTTGATGTGCTCTATTATTAAGTGCTATCTATGAAAACCAGAGGAATTCAGACTTAGCACTTAGAAAATAATGTGCATCATCCTGTAAACTCACCAAATGCCCTGAATGTCAAGGGCACGTCACAGTAGTTAGATTCAAGTTTGAATTGGCTTTCTCCCACGCTGACTGAATGAGGGTGCTGGCTTGTTTTCAGCTCTGAGGCTAAGCCGAAATTCATTGGGCGCCTCTTACAAACGGTTGAGCTTGAAAGCCGAGTGACTTCCAGAATGGATGCACTTCCTTTTGTCAGATGCTGGGTGACAGATAATTGAAGCTGTGCATAGTCTCACGCCGAGACTGTGCAGAAAAAAGCCACAAACCTGAAAGAGCCAGATTATCCGCCGTCACACGAGCACAAATTACAGCTTTTATAAGCACCGCCACCACAGGAGCCTTTTCATTGTATGTCGGCAACATATGTGTAGTGGTGAAATGACAAAATGACTGCAAATGACTGGTAATGCTTTCACTTTATGGCATAACAGAGTTTTAAGAACAAGAATGAGATGTTCAGGATACTGCATTTGTTCTATTCTTTTGCCATGTAACAAACATATTTCAAATATCTGGTTTACTCAAGTTTTCATAGCAGGTATAAGAATGTAAGGATAAAATATGGCATGGGCACGAAAGAGCAAATTCACTAAACAATAGTGTATGGAATTTTAGCATAAAAACATTCTTATTCACTAACAATCTGCCAGCAAGCTAAAGTACTAAAATAGCACTGTACCATATTTTAACACAGCACCATTAACGTCCACGGAAAGCTAAAACATTGCAAATAGCATGTGCAAATAAATGAAGCCATTAGCAGGTGTTGAATTTCCCCCACAATGTTTTTCCCTTTAGAGCAGAGCAAAAAGCCTGACCCAGATTCAACACGTAGACCTACGCACTCTCATATACGCAAGTGCTCGCATGTATCTCCACCCTTCGTGCTGGCAAGAAACCTACGTGCTTCTTTCCCGTCTGCCTTTAAATCAAGCTGAGCATCGCTTCAGGGAGACTCAGAGGTCTGGGAGATTTTTCTGCAGCTCTTGCCCTTTCCAAAGGGGAAAGGTTCCAGGGAGCACAGCTAAACTCTGGGTTTGTTTAAAGGTAATCTGGACCTTTCCGACCCTGCTGAGCAAGCCAGAGGGTAAAAATAGAAAAAGTACAAAACATGGCAGTCACAAAGCCACAAGACACAATATCTCAGAATCCAGGGCGGCTCCTCGGGGAGACAGAGAGACAGGGTGCAGATAAGGGCAATATTATTAATGAGAATAGAAAAAGAGGTGCGGATTGAGCTGCGAATCCATACACGTTCACCGAGGTGAATCATTGCGATCGTGGCCTGTTTTCTAACGCATCCCAGGTATTTTAAGGACAGAAACCCCTCGCTGTTTATGCCGAATAACAAACCCCACTAAGAAAACCATTTTCCCTGAAAACCATTGCAGCAGTAATTTAAGATGACAGCTCAAAGCCTTCAGATGAGAGATTGTGAGCACTGCACCCACTGAGGTGAAGTCACACGGCTGAATCTTCCTCCAGCATGTCCTGCATCAGTTTGATTCTTCAAACTGCGTGGAGTTTTTGTAGCCTGCAGAGCGATTGAAGGTTATTATGGCCAAAGTCTCATCAGGATCAGATAGTCCTTCACCCCCCATCTATGGCCAAACAACCAAAGACAAATCCACCCTGGCTCAAACTGCTACTGTCGTCCACAACTATTCAGTCTAACTCACAGCTAGGAGCTACTTACAAAAGACTACTTGTTTAGACTTAGAGATGGCATCTGCTTGCGTATCGCAAACTTCCGGTGAGACTGACATTGCATTGTCTGTTGTCAAAAATATAGCGAAGTGTGAAGCACACCTCACACAGAAGTCACTTTCAAACCAGCAGCTTTCTTGCTCAACCCTGCAAATTTACATGACCAGTTTGAACCTGCTGTGAAATCTGCATCTTGCCCTCATACAAAACTCTTAATACGACTTAATTTCACCTGATGAAATTCAGCAAACAATGGCAAATGCAACTTTAAGGTCAATAGGATATCAACAGTACTCTATTTATTATAAGTCATTTTACATGTCATTAGTTGGGTTTCCATCCAAAGTTGTGAATTTTACTTCTACGCAAAATTGAATTTTTCACATTAAAACATTTGCGAATAAGCACCATTTCCATCCAACGAGTCTAAGAGAACAAAATCATCAGTTACTCACAAACTGGCACTAAATATCTCTAAGAAATGTAGGAGAAGCCACTGAATATAATAGTTTTTGTATATAACAAATTACTTGTGCCTCAGAGAGAGCAAACAAAACACAACAAATGCGGTCATTGCTTTCGGAGGTGGATGCCTGCTGTTTGGGAATGCAGAGTTCTGGGAGGCAATTATACAGAAATACTTTGACAACAGACTTTGCCTGGGATTTTAAAATGAACATAACATTTTAGATGCTGTGCAACAAGATCGGTCTGCTGATTAGTTAGGTTATGCGTTCCCACAGCACAAAATCACATGACTTCTTGATGCGCATGGAGAAATTTATTTGATAGATGTGTTTCCATCTCCTATTATTCGCATTAACCCTTTTTCACACAAGTCAAAAAGCACCTCAACTCATTTCTGATGAAATACTTCAAAATGGCCATGAAAACAGGTTGATGGAAACATAGCTATTGTGTTTTTTTTTTTTTGGCCAAACTCTCTGTCAGATCACTAAAACAAACAAAAAATGGTGATAATACAGTTAAGGTCAAAAGTTTGCGTCCCCCTTCAGAATCATTAAAAATGTTAATATTTTACCAAAAAAAGAGGGATCATACAAAATGCATGTTATTGTTTATTTAGTCTTGACCTGAATAAGATATTTCACATAAAAGATGTTTACATGTAGTCCACAAGAGAATATAATAGTTGAATTTATAAACATGACCCGGTTTTAAAGTTTACATCCCCTTGGTTCTTAATACTGTGTTGTTACCTGAATGATCAACAGCTATGTTTTTTTGTTTAGTGATAGTTGTTCATGAATCCCTTGTTTGTCCTGAGCAGTTAAACTGCTCGCTGTTCTTCAGAAAAATCCTTCAGGTTGTACAAATTCTGTGTATTTGAACCCTTTCCAACAATGACTATGATTTTGAGATCCATCTTTTCACACTAAGAACAACTGAGAGACTCACATGCAACTATTACAGAAGGTTCAAATGCTCACTGATGCTCCAGATACAAAATAAGTTAAAATTTACCCTGATCTTCAAATTCAAAAAGTTTTCACCCCTCAGCTCTTAATGCATCTTGTTTCCTTCTGGAGCATCAGTGAGAAATCATTATCCTAACTTTTATCTTCATACTACATACTAGAATCTCAGTTGGCCAGACAGTGATTAGTCGTTTCTGAATCATTAAATTATTGGTGTCCGGAACACCGTGAGTTTTTTAAAAGCTTAGCTTGAATGTGTGCTATAAATAAATTAAGTATTCTCAATTAGAATGCAATGGAGGCTTGGAACCGGAAACATTATTAAGTACGTCAGAACTAAACAAGTGTATTGTGCACACAGACTTTTTTCTAAATCAAATTACAGTGCATTTAGGGTATGTTATTAGTTTGTGTATTCCCTATGAAAAAAAATCTATGACCTTTCTGTTGTGAGTGCCATGCTATATTGTTAAGCTACAGGAACTCCTCATAGCAATAATAGCATTAATTTAAAATATATTGAAAGAAGTGTTACAATTGAGTTATATTGAGATGTTCTCAAGGGTGAACATGACCTTTACATTTAATTGAAATTCAATGTTTTTATTATTATCTAGATATTGAATTTCTCATTGCTAGCATGTCAAGATATGAATCTGAAGTCAAAATCTAGCTGACATCTAAGTATTCTCCTGTCAAGGAGTATGAAATGCTAAAGACAGGAATCAGTATATATTAAAATTTATTTCTGCAGTTCTCAAAAATATCTCATATTTCAGCATGACTGACAAAAGAGAACTGTCGGTTAGTAAAATAAATAATAAGGACTCTTATTTTGTCAATTGTTTTCACTTATGCTTAATGGAAGCAGTGAATATAGGAGTGATGGGCATTATTTGTGGAGCATTTGCAACCATTTCTTTCAAAATAATGTTTCTTTTTTTCTCTTTGATTGTGTCTGTGTTAGAACAGTGTTTGTGGGGTTGTTTCTTTCTTCAAGTCGGAACATGTTCTGCTTTTTATCCAGGATTACAGTGTGAAGCAATAAAACTGTCGAGACCTGAAACCCACCACCATTTAATGAAAAAAAAATCAAACATTACTACACCCTGACAGGATATTAAAATCTTTATATTTCCTTTGTTAAAAAAAAAAAAACAATCACAGGGTTCTCTGATGGCCACCATCTAAACCAGAAACACTGGCAAGCTCGACTGACTACAGTCCTTCCTGTGGCAACACAACTGAAGTGTGACAGCTGGTCAGAGTGAGAGAGAAAGAGCTCTACGCCCGAGTGCCTGTGTAGACACAGAGACAGGGCGTTTTATGGGAAGCTGATGGGAGCTTGATTGACTGACTCTAGGACCCATGAGGCCATGCAGGGGATATGGTGACTGGCAGGTCAATCAGGACCTCGGCCCAGCCAGCCAGCCAATCAATTATCAGAGCCGATGGGGAGATAGGATCAGGAGCGCCACGCTTGACATGGCCTGACCCCCATTGCCTCCTTAATGCTGGGACTGTTTAAAGAGTAATGCAGCATGGGTCTGAAGGACGCACCTCAGCATCATAACTATAACTGACCTCTCAAGGCTTTTCGTATAAATAAGCATATACTTTCAAGGCTGATTTACTATGGTAACACCCACCCACCCACCAGACTCTTTAGAAGGCAGTTGCAATGTTTTCCATGTGTGTTACTAATTTTGGAGCAAAAGTTCTCAAACAGTGCTGGCGCATCCACCAAACTTTGAAAAAGTATGAAATTGTCAATATTATAAAGAAATTTCCTTGTTTGTTGAGACTACTAATGTGAAATGAGATCCTAACACCTATTATTTGAATGTAGTGTCATTTTATTATTACTTAAATACTACTGTGGTATTCATTAACATTTTGATTTAGATTTTTCCTATTTATTTTTATTAGGGGTTCAAGCATGTAGCGCTGAAACTCTATTGTAATTGTTAAAATGTCCAAAAATCAGCGTTTTCTCTTAAAGGTGATCAGGCTGACCAAACTGTATGTCGTAGAGACTTGAAATTTAAAGATATGGTAGTACTCACACTGTCTACAACGTCACCAAATTCGACAAATTCTGAATCTATCATCGGCCTGCAAATTTTTCGGGTATTTTATTTTATTTTATTTATTTTCTTAAATACCTACTATGGCCGCCATCGAAGTTTGAACACTTATTAGACAAGGTTATCGGAGGCAGATCGGAACGAAATCTGTTAGGCCTGTTTGACTCATGAACCTAAAGGTCTGTGAGAAATTTGAAAGAAATCGACCACTAGCTGGTGCTAACGAGTTTTACGCATACGCACAATATTGACGTCATATGATAAGTCTCCTTATTCTGGATAACTTCCCTTCAAGAACCACTACTGTCAACCAAATTTATTATATATTCTCAATTATGTTAAAAAACCTACTTTTGCAAACTAGTCCTAGGTTTTTCACCTGCTGCAGTACAATTCTCTGGACTCTCTAGGTCGATAATTATCAAAAAATTTTGAACTTTACATTTTGGGTCATTTTTAAAACTGGCGTGGCTAAATATACCCAAAAGCCTGTAAGATCCTCATAGTTTTAGTCTACATAAATATGCAGGACTCATGTTAGACAGCAGATTTTGGTGCTTTGGAAAAAGAAGACCAACTGTCTTCATATAAATCTGATTCAGCATTACAGTGAACACTTCTGGTATTTCACATACTTTCATGTGACAAAACAGAGGCATCTACAAAATGGTGGTGGGGTGATGGTTCAGACAAAGACTACAGTCCTCTTCGAGGTCTTACATATTCTCTCTGTAACTTTGACTTTTGGCCCTTCATAGCTCATAGTGGGGATCATCCAAGCAGCAGAGCTGCCCGCTATGGATATGGGTGGCACTTCTGACCCCTATGTGAAGGTCTACCTTCTTCCAGACAAGAAGAAGAAATTTGAGACCAAGGTCCACCGGAAGACACTGAATCCTGTTTTCAATGAGCAATTCACCTTTAAGGTAGGTCACAAATCTAACAGCGTTGAATCATAACAAGCGATTTCTCAATGGATCCGTGCGTTTGCATTCTACTCATACAGTATCTCAAGTTATTTCTGACTACTACTTCTGGCGTATTAACAAGACAGTAAGTGGCACGAGGCGTTGGAGTAATTACATGTAAACATGCAGATGGACTCCTGCAGGTGTCTGTCATCCGGAAAGTAGCATAATTTCTATTTTGAATGTTCAGTAGAGCTTTCCGATTCATTTTTATAAGACGTCATGCGGCTAAAAAGACCTTTTTGTGTAATTACCGCAGCCAGACCTCTAGACTTCTATTAAATTGCTAAGTGAAGTGTTGAATTCTTAAAAGAATTGCAAAAATATAACTGATCCAACCAAGGGGGGTAAAGGACTGTTTGCGTGTTTGGTTCTTGTTTAGCCTAGCGCAATTTCAACTCTGACAAGGTACCTTGAGAACGAGAAACGAGCCGCACGCCAACATGGAGAGAGATAGCCACAAAGCTCTGACATGTAATCACAAGTGCCTTCATTATTGAAATGAAGAGACTGAAGAGCTGGTGTGTGTGATAGCGTCAAGGACAAAATAGCAACCCTTGGGTCTTATCTCTTTCCCGGCCAATCAAGCAGTTTGTCGCCATGTTGGAACAAGTCCTTCGGGATAATGAGTTTTGTCTGAAAAACGGCTCAATTGGAGGTAATCAAGAATCAAATCTCTCTCTCTTTCTCTTGCGCAAACGCAATTGTCCTATAGCTTCATCACAACATCTCGGCATTAGATGAGTCCCATAACTGGAATTGAGATTAGACTGGCAGGTGTGCATGCAATTAATTTCACCCCTCATATCCTGCAGGTTCCCTACACTGAGCTCGGCGGGAAAACTCTGGTGATGACAGTGTATGACTTTGACCGCTTCTCCAAACACGACGCCATTGGAGACGTGAAGGTTCCCATGAATAAGGTCGACTTTAGTCATGTGACTGAGGAGTGGAGGGACCTCCAGAGTGCTGAGAAAGAAGAGGTAAAAAGCTAACATACTGTACATGTCCAGTAATAACCTGTTCCCTGGTAATGTGATTAAATATTAGATTTTGAGTTTTGATTTGAGATCTTTATTGTCTGACCTTCTAGAGCACAAGTGCAAAATTTGCCAATTCAGTTGTTCACTAGTAGTGATTCTTCCCAGTAGGGGTGTACAGTAATGACCAAAAAAAATTGGAATTTTGTCGATAAATTTTGTCGATAATTAGATAATCCCAATTAATTTTGCTGTCGGCGCCAATAGCCTTGTAGTTAGTGCGACGTATAGCACAACTGTACTTGCGGTGACCCGAGTTTGAATCCCGTCTCGAGGTCCTTTGCCGATCCCGCTCCCCTCTCTCCGCCCAGTACTTCCCTGTCATCTCTCTACTGTCCTGTCCAGTAAAGTCACAAAAAAAGCCCAAATATATAACTTTTAAAAAAAAAGAATTAATTTTGCTGAGTGTGTTATTGTCCTGGGCAGGTTTAGGACTGATGTGGACAGCTGACTCCCAAAGCTTTTGATATTCTTCATATTCTGTGTGGTAATTAGTTTGCAAGAGTAACAGAAATGAACTTTTCCAAGAAGTTTAAATAGATTTTTACATTTTATGGGCATTTTTACTTTATAAGGCCAGTTTTTCTAACCTAATTAAATGTATGCATATTTTTTGTGTCAAATTCTTAAATTTATTCAATAAATGTAAATAGTAAGACACTAAAGGGCTATTACCAATCAAATGAGATCAGTATCTACAGAAGTGAAAATGCGTTTACACAGACTGTTTATTGCAGGACATGAGCCCACTTAACCTGTTACAAATGCATACAGTAAATAATGTTTTGATGTTTAAAAACAAAACATTGAATACTGATATTTGAAATGATTTTGGGAAAAATGTAAAACTATACTTAAAATATAAACCTAAAATTGCCAGTAGGTGGTGGCAAATCACTCCATGAGTGAGTCATTGAGTCATTCATTCAACCGATTCGTTCAAACAGTTGATTGATTCAGTAACGAAACACCATCGTGTGTTGCTGCTGTGGCTTTGTTTGGAACTATTTTCATTGACGAAATGAAGAAAAAACAGGAACTTGTGTCTAAAATGTTAATATTTTTTTTTAATTAAATTGTTTTATAAAATCAATATGACATTGCAAAAACTGCACCCTTTGTGTGATATTAACTATATTAGATGATATGAATATAAAAGATTTTAAGAGACTAAATCACGCAGTGGAAGCTTAAACTCTAAATGTGCTGGCACAGTAGTTTAACCTATGTGTATGCATACACTCTCTAGGTGTGTTTTTCTTTGTTTTTTACGATATACTCAATAACGTCAAATCGCATATAGTTTAAACAACAATTAGAGTATTATCATAGGCAATATATATCGCACACCCCTACTTCCCAGTGACTTTTGATTCCATTCCAACAGACAAATGGCTGTAGACAAGATCGCCAGGTTTTTATGGATCAGTATTTCACCCTTGGTTGGCACTTGTTTTGTCTGATTAAACATATTAAATCATGTTTGTGGGGTCTTGGAATGTCTGAGAAGTGGCGTACTGTAATTTGGTGACTGTCACCGTTGGTCTGTCTATGTGGCTTTTATACTCCTTGTGTTTTTAACAAATGCATTGCAAAAAAGTTTGAAATGCTCCCAAATGTTAATTTGTATATCGAAAAGGATGTAGACAACAAGAGTAAATATAATTTAGCAGGAAATTTACTCACTGTACAAGTGCAAGACTTGAGGGCTATCCATCTTCAATGAAAATGTCAGTTAATCAGCTGGGCCGTGCCACATTTTTATTAATAAAAAAGTGTGACTTTCCAAGCAGTGGTGGGGGAGATTCAATTTTCATGGTAAATGTCATGGAATATAGCATTTAAGCCTTGGTTTCTATGGGAACCTTGTTTTCGTGCCACAGTTCGTTGGTGTAAAGGTTAATTATGATGCTGTCAAAAGCCTGCTGAGGGCAGAGAGTTGAAGGCTATCTACATACGTTGAAGGTTGCTGCTGCTGTTACACTCCATGTCCGATGAGCTAGCGCAGCACTTCAAGCACCGCTTGAGAAAGCTGGAGCGTATTGACTTTTATCAAAGAATCTCTAGAGTGGTGTCCTGAGGGTGGCACTTTAAGTGCCTGTAAAAAACTAAATGAAAATCGACTTCAAAATGCCGTAGCTTCTCGCAATTCCATCCAGTTCGGTCCTCTTTGCTCTTTTTTTCCCCCTACACAATTCTTGGTCAATTCAACTTATTTACCTTGTAGGACTCATTTAATTAAGCTATGAAATGTTATTTTTCCATTCTGATGACCTTTTAATTGACAGAAAATTGATTGTGTGGAAATGGCATCAGCCAGTTGAAAGTACAGTGATGTAACCTTTTCCCCTTCCTGTTGTTTTCTATATGCCACATGTGTTTGCGTCCATGTTTATGAGAAGGGCTTCTGAAATTTTAATGGAATCTGTGTACGTGTAAATGTATTTTCCAATGTGTTTACAGATTAAGCTACATTTATGGAAAATTAATCAGATTCGACGAATGCAAAAGCTATGCTCCTCAATTCAGTTTCTCTTATAAATCCTTTTGAGTGGGCAAACGTCAATAAATGTTCATTGAAAGGGGAATTATTTTAGCTGGAGATGTTTCGTTTGAGGCTTTTCTTCTTAGGAAATATTGTTTTTTGTTAGAAAATTCAATCAGTGAATAAATTCAACCTGGTTTTCAGGTTCAGTTTTTCTATTTACCTTGACAATGATGTCCCTGATTGAACTTTTCTCTGCCACTCACAGCAAGAGAAGCTGGGTGACATCTGTTTCTCTCTGCGGTATGTGCCCACTGCTGGCAAACTGACCGTGGTCATTCTGGAGGCCAAGAACCTGAAGAAGATGGATGTCGGTGGCCTGTCAGGTGAGTCCAGTTACTAAGTCACACTGTCAGCTAGACCCTGGCACAAAGATGCCATTTATGTGACAGTTCAGGACAATGTCTCTTGTTGCCAGCTGTCATGACAGTTCATTTGTGTGAAATCAAAATGGCTTTTGTTTGATGTCCTAACCCTGTAAAACCTAATGTATGAAATAATAATAAGAATTTGGTAACACTTTAGTATAAGGAACAATTCTCGCTATTATCTCACTATAACATATTTGCTATTTATTAGTACTTATAAAGCATATATTCTGCATGACCTTAATTCTACCAATACCTAAACTTAACAACTTCCTTAATAACTGCTAATAAGCAGCAAAATTTATTGATGCAAAAGTCATAGTTAATGGTTTGTTAATAGTGAGAATTGGACCTTCAAATAAAGCCTAGCCTAAATTAAAAAAAAAGCTGAAGACAAGTAAACAGTCAGCAATTAAATAAGATGATGAAACTAATTACAAGCAATAGGACAAAAAACAGCAGTAGAACAAATAAATAAGAAATGCTATGCACAGTACATTGTAAATTAAATATATATTTCTTCTTATTTAAAGCTACAAAAGTGATTTAGTCAAAAGCACTAAGAAATTTTCTCTCTTTTGTTGTTTGATAAACATGAATGTCAGACAGCAGGAATATTAGACTGCTGTCACTTTAAGAGCTGCCCGCATCCAATATACTGTTACACGTGTGTTTTCTTTCTCAGCTGTTTGTTTTCACAAGACCTAAATTACTGTGTCAAGAGGATACTTGCAAAGACAGGCATTTTGACACATACAAGTGTGTGTATTTAACCATTCAAGGTCTATAAAGCGGCAAAAATAACTCTCTGTTCTTAACTCTGTCTTAACATGCCTCTCTGACAGCGCTCAAAAACAGTCTTTCTGTCAGCACGTGCGTATAGTGAAATGAGTTCTCTTTCTCTGCTGATTGCATTTCAATAGCTTAAAATCCCTTTTTTTAAACTGCAATGCTTAAAAAAAGCATACAAATGATACATTTTGCTGATCACCCTGCTGAAAAAAACAGCTGGTCATCCAGGCTGGTTTTAGAAGGGTTTTGGCCTCTTCCAGACTGGTCTTAGCTGGTCAGGCTGGAAAACCAGCTAAAACCAGCCTAGCCAGGCTGGGAGATCAGTTAAAACCAGGTACTTCCAGCTTAAACCAGCTAAGACCAGCCAATCAGCCTAGGCTGGTTTTAGCTGTTTTTTTCACCAGGGCATGTTGCATGTATAAAGACAATAGTCCAAAATCTCTTCCGGTTAACAAATTTCTACCGGTATATTGCCCACCCCTACTGATTATATAGTGCACATTATCATAAAGACATATAGTGTTTTCATAATCATTCTCTAAAACATCATAATTGTTCTTCTTATACCTTTCTTCTTATGCAACCAAGACCATGCAGCTAGGGAAAAATCTTAAAATATTACAATAATATGATAGCCTATCATGTTTATTTCTAATGAAAAAAACTGCTACATAATTTTTCAGCTGAATACACTAAGAAAGATGCATTATGTGTTGTGAGTTCTCTTTTCATGTTATCTTTAACACGTTTCAAACCCTTTCATTTTCTCATAGCTGTACAAGGTTGTCTGTATGTAAATCCAGAGTCATTTTTACTATATCTTTCACTTTTAAAATCATGTAATGCGTATACAGTCATTCACAGCTACAAATCCCAAGGGCGTCGAAATGTGGCTTGAAATGATCCGACACTTTCCGAACCTACGGCTGTGCGGAGAGCTGCGCTTTATCAGCTGAAGTAATATTCGGCTCTGGTGAATACATGAATACATTTTCGCTGAGTAAATTTACAGCTCGGCATTCAGAAATCAGTCCTCATCTGTGCCGTAACCACTTATGAAAAACGGCCCGGTCTCGTCCGTCCGTACTTCCCCGCCTCCCTCGCCTGTTCTCTCACACCTGGTTCGTCTCGCCCTGCTGTCAGAGAGGCGGACAGGCCATCAGTACCAGACCCACCTGCTGGGAGCCGAGAGGCCTGATGTTTACTTCTCATCACTCAGAGAGAGAAGAACAGCTATTAGCAGCACAGCCGAGAACAAACTTTCTCGCTCTCTCCGGTCCATTAGCAATCCAGATTAAAGCCGGCAATAAACTGTCAGTCACGTTTCATAAGGTACTCCAACACGCTGCTGAAATTAACACCGTTAACAGTTCTATTTAGGGGTTCGTGTTTAGAGGGCCGTAGTTTTCACAACGTGATAACTACATCCCCCAAACCTCCTATCGCGTTTCATCGTCGGGCTTGTTGAATTGGTCGTGTGCCAGATCGATCAAATCCTGTGTGGAAATTGTGCAGTTAAGGATGCTTTCACCATAAATTACTGGGTTTTGGCCAGACTCCGACGGACTGTAATTGTGGAATAAACCTTTTTGACAAAGCGCTCCGTGTTCCCACCGATTTTACTAGAAAAACATTTCTGTCCCTGCATTCTCTCTCTGCTTTTCTTCTCGTTCCAAGTCCGTGAAAACGGCTCCGATTAAATTGTTGTTATGGGGGAGTCGTTCTCCCAAAGGAATGGCTTCAGAGCATGTCCAAAGAGCTGTCACATGATTAGAAACAATAGGCCCGCATGGATCATGCCAATAATTAGTGACTGTTTCCATTGTGATTCAGCTACAGGGAGGACGACTCATCAGAACACTATAATTTATCCTTTTCTCTATTCAAACCCTGTTTACTCTCCGTAATCACACAAGACGTGGTTGTTGCAGCTAAAATAAATGTAATTTGAATTAATTCACAAGAGCAGTGCTTACCAATCTCTGTATTTTTTTTCTCATTATGCTTTTGGGTCTATATTTGTGGTTTAGATTAATCATTGAATATGCATATAAAATTGTGTTTGTATATATGCATTTAATGCATTTAGATTATGCAGTTCTATGAATAAAACTCATGACTTTGGCATTGCTGGTGCCATATTGTATTCCTTAAGATACATGTACTGTACTTTTTCAAAGCCTTAAAAAGCGTTTGGAAACTTAAAATCACACATAAATCAGAATTAGATAAGTCATCTGCATTGTTTGCATATACCACCTGTTTGAATTGTATGCAATGCAATGAACGTTATGCGTATATGACTTTGTAACAGTATACACTATACCATTCAAAAGAGGGAATAGAAATTAATACTTTTATTTAGCAAAGATCCTTTAAATTGATCAAAATGTTACAAAAGATTTCTATTTCAGATAAATGCTGTTCTTCTGAATTTTCTATTCTTCAAAGAAACCTGAAAAAATTCTACTCAACTGTTTCCAACATAATAATAATAATAATAATAATAATAATAATAATAATAATAATGATAAATCTTTTTTGATCAGCGAATCAGAATTCAATTAAAAGGACCATGTGACTGGAGTAATGATGCAAAAAATTCAGCTTTGAAATCACAGGAATACATTACATTTTAAAATATATTCAAATAGAAAGTAGGTATTTTAAATAGTAAAAATATATTTCAAAATTGTGCTGTTTTTGCTGTACTTTGGATCAAATAAATGCAGGCTTGGTTAGCAGAAGAGATTTCTTTAAAAAACATAAAAAAATCTTTTGACTGGTAGATTTATTGGTAAAGTCAGCATTATTTTAATATAGTTTATATACTAATGTACTTTTTTATTGATATTTTTACTTGCTATTGATATTTTAGTTTTAGTAATGTTTTGTGCTTTTGTCATGTTTCTGTTTCTCCTTCAACTTAAATTTGTACATTTTTAGTTTAGTTGCCAAGATATTTTTTCTATTTTTTATTTTTTATATATATATATATATTACTTTATTTCATTTATTGAAAACTATTTTTTCTGTTTTTAATTTAGTTAATGATGTTTATACAATTAAGTGCAAATGTTAAAATGTGGCTTAAGTGTCCAGTTACTTTTTCAGTTCAGTGCATGAGGTTTAGACATTATGTAGTTTGGGGACCAATTCTCACTATTAAAGGGATACTTTACCCTGCCATCATTTACTCACCCTCAAGTTGTTTCAACCTTGTATTAGTTTTCTTTTTTCTGTTAAATACAAAAGAAGATATTCCTGTAAAAAATACGGTTCCCTTTGAACCGTATGTATTTCCATGGTATTTTTTTCCATACTATGGAAGTTAATGGGGACTATCGACTGTATAGTTACCCATAATCTTCAAAATATCTTCTTTTATGTTCGACATAAAAACGAAGCTCATACAGGTTTGTAATAACCTGAGGGTGAGTAAATAGACAGAATTTAAATTTTGGGGTGAACTATCCCTTTAACTTATAAATATGACTTTTGCCTCATTAAACTCTTTATTTTGCTGCTTATTAATTGTTAGCAAGGTTGTTAAGTTATGGGGTAGGTATGGGGTATACATGCACAGTGCATGTATTTGAACATAACAGGGGTTAAAATCAGCAAATCAGCACTATTTATCCATATCCATTTAAATAGAATGCAGTACATGCAGTCCACCAGTAGGAGACACCTATGAGTCTGTAGACTATACATGACTGAGTGCCTATGTTCCATAGCCAATGAAAACATACCACATCAGAGACAAGGACCATTTTTATTTTCACTTGGATTTTCTGTATCCCTTCTAGACTGAGCTTCTCGAGTGACTGTATGAACCATAAACACAAGCCATTACAAGCACTGCCAGCTCCTTGAACCACAAACTTCTGGCTTGGCTTCTGTGTGAGTGTAGATTACCACAGATTTCCCAAACAGCCTCAAACCTCAGGCACTCTGTTGCCAAGCAACCAGGCAAATGCACCACCGTTTATAGTGTTAGACCCGGAGAAGTTTTGTTTAAGTTCAACATCATAAATAGCAATATTGCGTGTTTTCACCCTATTAAAAGCGGATGGAGCGAGCGGCTAGAGCTCTGGAGATCTTGCAGTGTTAGTGTAAGTTCAACAGGAGGTGCTGTGCTGCTCTGTTATGAGAAATTTATCTTAGCATCTCATATAGACTAAATACAATGTTTTAGCATGCGTTCCACATGTGATCCCACTTTGAAGCTATGACATTAAAGCATACTTTCTGTATTGTATCCGAAATAACTTTTTTATGTGTAATACCTTAAAAATGCATTTAAAATTGATCTTGTGGCACTTAGATAATGCTGTACAACATTTTCAACATATACAAAATGCTGCACAGGTTGCAGTCACATAACAGTATTTGTATTAAATGATTATTGTATAATATATAAGTGTTTCAAGAGAATGTCTATATGAATGCTTGTTTGTCACTAGGTATTGGTATTGGTAGGAGTCTTTCATTCAATGCATTATTGACTGCTTCTGATTAATTTGGGATAAAGCTGCATGCAACTGCTCATATTGGTTCGTTTTGATAGAAATATAATAATATTTCTTGAGCAGCTTCATATTAGAATGATTTCTGAAGGTTCATGTGACACTGAAAATTCAGCTTTGCATCATAGGAATAAATTACATTTAAAAATATATTCATATAAAAACAGCCATTTTAAAGTGCAATAATGTTTCACAACATATACACACACTGTCATTTAAAAGTTTGGATGAATCAGACTTTTAATGTTTTTTAAAGAAATCTCTTATGCTCATTTATTTGATCAAAAATACAAAAAAACAGCAATATTACAGTATGTTGTTACAATATAAAATAATGGTTTCTGTTTTAGTATACTTTGAAATATATTTATTTCTGTGATCCAAAACTGAATTTTCTGTTGTGCTGCCAATTTTATTTATTTATTTATTTTTGGAACCTGTGATTCTTTTTTTTAGGATCCTTTGATGAATAAAAAATTTAAATGAACAGCATTCAAGGTAGCAATATTTTCTAGCAATGTATGTTTTTGCCAATTTAACACATCCTTGCTGAATAAAAGTATTAATTTCTTTCAAAAAAAAAAAAAAAAAGAAAGAAAGAAAGATTAAAAATGTACTGACCCCAAGCTTTTGAACTGCAGTGTATATATTGTTAAAAAAGATTTCTATATTAAATAAATGCTGTTCTTTTTAACTTTTTATTTATCAAATAATCCTGGAAAAATCATCACACGTTCCGACAAAATATGAAGCAGCACAACTGTTTCCAGCCCTGATAATAAATCAGCATATTAAAATGATTTCTGAAGGATCATGTGACACTGAATACTGAAAATTCAGCTTTGATCACAAGATTTTAATATATATTAAAATTAAAATTACATTGTAATAATATTTCACAATATTTAATTTTTCTGTATTTGTTAAATAAATGCAGCCTTGATGAGCAAAAAAAAATTTTTTTTAAAGTTTAAAAACATGAAAAATCTTACTGATCACAAACTTTTAAATGACAGTGTGTGTGTATGTGTTGTGAAACATTATTGCACTTTAAAATGGCTGTTTTTATTTGAATATATTTTTAAATGCAATTTATTCCTATGATGCAAAGCTGAATTTTCAGCATCATTACTCCAGTCATCAGAAATCATTCTAATATGAAGCTGCTCAAGAAATATTTTTGTATTATGTTATTATATTTCTATCAAAACTGAACCAATATGAGCAGTTGCATGCAGCTTTATCCCAAATCAATCAGAAGCAGTCGATAATGCACTGAATAAAAGACTCCTACCATGAATGTTGTCGATAAACGTTTGATTATTAACTTTTAATGTTATCTTTTAACTTCACACTGACCGTGTCTTACACACCCTTGGCTTATGAGTTGTGGGATCTACACTTTCAAAAACCGCATGCCACAGATTTTGTGCTGCTTGCTCCTAATATGGTATGGGTACGATGTTTAGCACGCCTTCTACGCCCCCCGCCCCCCTCTCTCACTGTTTGGAATGTGCTGCCCTGGGTTTTTTTTTTTAGAGAGATAAAAAGTATTTCGATCTGTTAAAAAATGAAGATGGACTTGAGAACAGCAGAAAGTTTTTGAAATCTCTCTTTCAGCAGAGCAGTGAGGATGAGGGTGACAGAAAGAGACACATACGAGTGTCAGGGAGAGAAAGACTGAAATGAAATGACATGTTGGACAAAAGGTAATTCAGAAACATGGTTACGTCTGTCAAATTCAGCCATTTTTCACCGCTGCTATAGCCATTTTTTATTGTAAGGCTCAGAAAGGCATATGACATCACATCTCTTTAAGTCTCAGTATAACTAAAGAAAATACTTTCGCTCCTTTTTATCAAAAAGGAAGACGTTTAGATGTAGAATCAGATATTGTTTTGATATTTCATCCTTTATTTGTATTCTGAGGTTTCAATCAAAAAGCGATTCTATGAAAGGTGAGATTGAGTCAGTTGTGGGTGAGGTAAACAGATGATGAGAGATGCATGATGGGAACAGAATATAGATGCTGGAAATGATAGATAAGATGGATAGTATTTTGAGGCCCTGGCAGGGATTGATGTGCCTGAATGGCAGGGAAGATTTTCTCTGGGATACTGGAGGGCACACACCTGTCATGTGTAAATAAAAGCTCATACTATCCTAACACGTACCACAAGAGATCTGGTCTGTAGTGGAGCCTCAGTAGGGGCTGCAGGTGTTGCATGGAGTGTTATTTTGTGATATTTGGACAAATGTAAGAAGAAAATAAGAGTAAAATTAAGAATAAAAAATGGATGGATGAATGAATAAATATAAAGGCAATTTGGTACAATTTGTAATGTTTTTTGTTGTAAATACAAAGGTGCAAATTTCAATCTTTTTGTATTTACAGAAACTGGTAGTGGTAGTATATTTAAAAAAAAATAAATAAAGTGATATATAAAATAAAAGAAAGTTAAATAAAATCAAATAAATTATGTGTACAGAAAAACAGAAATTTTCCAGTTATTTCTATCTGCAGAAAATAGCAGAAAAAATTATTTTAGAGAAAAAATGATACATCATTGATTTTTTTTTTCATTGTTGTAAATACAAAGGTTTTAATTTCAACCTTTTGCATTTACAGAAACTAGGAGTATAAATGAATAAATTATAAATAATTAAAATTAAATAATAAATAATGTTTCTAAGTGTTCGCACTCTTTATGTCCAATACATTTTAACAGTTTGTGAAAATAAAATAAAATAAACAATAGAAATTTCCCAGCTGTTTTTATCTGCTGGAAAAAGAGCACAATTTTTTTTTAGACAACAATTTATACAGTATTGATTATTTTTCATTGTTGTTGTAAATACAAAGGTGCTAATTTCAAACTTTTGCATTTACAGAAACAAGGAGTGGTAGTATATTTTTTAAAAATTATAAATAAAGTAATTATAAATAATTAAAATTAAACAATAAATAATATTCACTCTTTATGACCAATAAATTTTAGCAGTTTGTGAAAATTAAATTAAGTTCTCTATAAAAATCACATTTTCTGTCTTCTGGAAAAAGAGCAGAAACAAATATTTCAGAAAAAAATGTATAAATTATTGATTATTTTTCATTGTTGTTACAATACAAAGGTGCTCATTTTAACTTTTTGCATTTACAGAAACTAGGAGTAGTAGTATATTTTGAAAAATGTTCTTGAAATAAAATAAAATAAAATAAAATAGACAGCTGTTTCTGTCTCCTGGAAAAAAAAACAAATTTGTTCTGTATTGAGTATTTTTCATGTTCATGGAAATGTACATGACTTGAGTTTTCCAGGTTTAGAAATCAAACTTTTCAAATGTCCTGGTATGTCCAGGTTTTCCAAGACTGTGGGAACCCTTAATTCTTGAATAAAAACAACAGTTATTCTTATTTCAAGTCACTTTAAGTCATTTTGTGGCCTCTTTGGAAGTGTGCCGAGGCCCCTAGTGGGTTCTGGTCATCTGGTTGAGAACCACTGCTCTAATATGTCATTAAAACTAAAGTGATTTCTCATGCTATGTCTTGTGTTATCAGATCCCTACGTGAAGATTCACCTGATGCAGAACGGCAAGCGGCTGAAGAAGAAGAAGACGACAATCAAAAAGAACACCCTCAACCCTTACTACAATGAGTCTTTCAGCTTCGAAGTGCCATTCGAACAAATCCAGGTAATGAAATTTGTTTTTGTTACTTGTACTGAAACCGAGCTCTAATACGGCGACGGCAAATCCGACGCAAATTCCCATTTTCATTATTGTCGTCGAAGCCTAATTGAACGAACTCTGTGTCGAAAATTTCTAGACTAATTGGCACGCCGCAGATGAAAGGTAACTTGTGAAATGCGATAAGGCTCGGCGTGAGGCTTTTAAAAAAGTTTTGTTGCTAATGAGTTGGAGAATAAAATGGATGCAGCGCTTGCTAGTGCAATAAGAGTAAAATTGCTTCAAATTGATTTAGCATTTCACGGTTCAAAGGATACATTTTATGCTTTGAGTGAGCTGCTTTGAATTCAAAGTGTGTCTGGGGGTCTGTTAACCAGAGAGGCCTTTCTCCCTTCCCATTCACACCAAGCAGCAGACGCTTCGAAAAGCGCCTATGCCCAACTAACAGTTCCTCGCTCATTGTACATCCCTCAATATTTCATTATATGGCAAATTAGCTCTGGCTCCCGAGAACAATGGCCCCAGGCCTGTTCTCACCGATCAGTGAAATCCAAGCGGAGAGGTGGATCGAAGGATAATCAGGGCTCCAAAGACGCTAATTCGTATTGTCTGCTCGCATTTCGTGCGCGGGCGGATCGGGCTCAAACCGAGCAAGCTAAGAGCGAGCCGTTGACCTCGAACTCACACCGATCACTTGTGCGCTCGTAGTCAATTTACGAGTTGTTCGGACCTCTTCGGTGGCACCCGCTGGCCTTTCTTTGGTATCTGCCGCCATGCTACAGAGTAACAGGCCTTTGAATAGACCATCACACTGAGATAATTGTAGTGGTATTTGGGGAAAATGGTCGATGGTGGGAACTATTGCACCTCTACTGTATGTGTATTTTCAGGCGTTGTTAAACAATGTTTTTCAGCAACCCATTCCAAGATATTTGTCATTTCAAAGGCCTCTTCAATAAGTCATCCAATTTAAAACATAATATGTGTGTCATAGTTTATCAGAAGCTTGTTTTTGGTCGCATACGTGATCAATTCAAAAAACATGTGGGGCAAATAAGTTTAGATCACCGTTTTAGATCTAATAACTGTATAAGATTTCAAACTGAAAGTATAAATCCAAGCTATGCATTGCCAGTTTCAGTGCAAAATGAAAATCTGTGACATTCACTGACGTGCTTCACTCGGCAGCGATAAAACCGACACTTACTTGCTGGCAACCCGCCAAAATAAATGTTAACTAATTTTAGGTTTGAAAGTGTTGAATAATCACAAAGAAAGAAAGAGAAAAAAATTAAAATGTAAATATTAACATTGTGTTGTTGTTGTTTTTAGTGTACTATTGTATTGTTATTTAACACTCTTTTTTTAATTTTAGAAAGTAATGGTATTATCACACTTATTTTTTATTTTTAATAATTGTATTATTTGTTTAATAATTAATACTTAAAGCTAAATTATATTATTTGTACTATTAATTATTTGATTTGTATTGTTTTATTTAATGGGTCAAACTATGTGCATATATATACTGTTCAAAAATTTGGGAACAGAAGTTTCTTATGCTCATCAAGGCTGCATCAAAACATCAAAAAGCATCAAAAATCCAGAAAAAAAGCAGTAATATTGTGAAATATTATTTCAATGTAAAATATCTGTTTTTAAAATATATGTGAATATATTTTAAAATGTAATTTATTCCACTGATACAAAGCTTAATTGTCAGCATCATTACCCCACTCTTTAGTGTCACATGATCCTTCAGAAATCATTTTATATGCTAATTTATTATCAATGTTAGAAACAGTTGTGCTGCTTAATATGTTGTTGGAAACTGTGATCATTTCAGGATTCTGTTATAAATAAAAAGTAAAAAAGAACAGCATTTATTTAAAATAGAAATCTTTGTAACAATATAACCTTGCATTTAAAAGTTTGTGGTCAGAAAATGTATATTCTTTATTTTTTTTAAAGAAATTAATACTTTTATTTAGCAAGGATGTTAAGTTGATTTAAAAAAGTGAGTTATATTGTTAGAAAAGATTTCTGTTTTAAGTAAATGCTGTTCTTTTTAACTTTTTATTCATCAAAGAATCCTGAAAAATGTATCACAGGTTCCAAAAATGAAGAAATATTTGGCAACTGTTTTCAACATTCATAGTAATAGTAATAAATCAGCATATTTTGAAGGATCGTGTGACACTGAAGACTGGAGTAATGGCTGATGAAAATTCGGCAATAAATTATATTTTAAAACATATTAAAATAGCAAACCATTATTTTAAACTGTAGTAATATTTCATAATATTACCTTTTTTCAGTATTTTTCATCAAGCCTTGATAAGAGAATTTTTTAAAAAACAAGACAAATCTTACTGATCACAAACTTATATATGGCCGTTTGGGGTCAGTGAGAGGTTGTTTTTTTTATTTAAAACTTTTATTCGGCAAGGATGTATTAAATTGATCAAAAGCAGAAGTAAAAACTTTTAGAATGTTTCAAAAGATTTATTTTTGTAAATGAATTCTGTACTGTTGAATGTTCCATTCATATAAGGATCCTGAAAAAAAAAATCATAATATGTTAAACTATATTAAAAATGTATAGTCAAATGTACTTTGAAATGTAAAAATATTTCAAAATATTACTGTTTTCGCTGTATTTTTGCTCGAACGAATACAGCCTTGGTATGCATAAAAGAGTTTATTCAGAAACGTACTGAACTTTTTATTATTACCAGCATGCTTGAACAAACTAAACATCAGAAAAGTTGCATTGTGTCTATAATTGTGTGTCTCTAATTTCTATTCCAGAAAGTTCAAGTTGTTATAACTGTTCTGGACTATGACAAGATTGGCAAGAACGATGCCATCGGCAAAGTGTTTGTGGGCTTGAACAGCACAGGCACCGAGCTCCGTCACTGGTCAGATATGCTGGCCAACCCGAGGAGACCCATCGCTCAGTGGCACGTGCTCAAGCCGGAGGAGGAAGTGGATGCCCTGCTGGCGGCTCAGAAAAAATAGAGCGGCCCGAGCCCAAACCCCCCTTCCCCCTCCCCACGAACCCGCCCGTGTAGTGCTCTTTACCCAGTGCGTGTAAATACCTCAGTGATATAAGGATTCATGCACCCTCACTCCTAATTTCGCGTCTAAGAAAAAGGCCTTCTCGGACCACCCCCCACCCCCTCCTCGAGATGTTGTGTTGTTACGTCGGGTTGGCCCCCTCGCCCCCTTCCTTCTGTCGATAAACTTTCTCCGTCCTTTATCGTTTGGCCTCCATCCACGACCTTAAAAGTCCCCGACCAAATTCCCCCTTCTTTTAAGCAATATGATCTGTATAGATAGCGCATGACTGGAGGAATTTATTGTACCACAGGTGTATATATCAGTATGCAGACGAAAATGATTTCTAGTTTATGTGTTTGTATGTTGTTACCCGTTTCCTAATCTGTGTATATCTCGATGTTTTTAATAAGATGTTCTATTTTAAATTATGTAAATGCTGACATAGAAGAGCCAATATTATATATAACGGGATTTAAGAATTTTACCTTATCGCATTCCACTAAAATATACTATATATCTCTATATAAAGAAATCCAACCTGCAAGACGCTAGTGGAGGTACACTCACTTCGTAAAGGACGGTTTGCGCTTCATGTTTACTTCAAAAAGCATACAAATGTACCGTACACAATAAACACACAATGAACACGAAGGCCATTAACTAATATGGTTTCATGGTATAAATATAATATATATGCTGCTGACAATTATACAAGCACATGATTTCGTAAGAACTTTTTGTACTAATTTATCAAACTGAGGACCTGTACGCTTCGCTTAAACCACGAAGGAATTCTTCTTACTTGACGAAAACCAATCAGCCTTTTCTTTTGGTTTCTCATACGGTGACGCTGTTAACTTTTAGTAAAACGGGTCCCCGGTTTGCTTCTTTCTCGTTTTCTGTCCTTTCCCGATTCCGATTTGGCGAAACCGTAAATTGACCATTTGCGAGACGGTCTCAAGTGTAGCCATTGTGTCCTTGAAGCTTGAATTTGCGAATCGCTTTCTTTTCTTGTCGTCGGACTCGAGGAATTTACGGTTCAGCCTCCAAAAAAAAACAAACCAGGAGTTTTGACTCTAGCTTTAAGACAACTATTTTTTAGATTAAGTCAACGTCTGAATATTTTTGGTAACTGCATGATTTTTTACGATCTTTGCTAAGGCCGGGGAACGGGGGGATTTATTTACACCGGGGCTTCTTTCAAAAGACGCCCTTGCCTTCAATCAAAAGTAATCAAACGTTGCGGGACGAAAACTCCCGACGAGGAAGAGAGGCGAGCTTTTAAACACTGCCATTGTTTTCAGGGAGGTACGGGGAGCACTCGACTCCTCCCTCCGCGCACACGCCACTCGGTTAGCGGTCGTAGCTTCGGTTCATCGGGGAACAATGTATTTTGGCCGCAACGGTGCCCTAAACAGCAGTTTTTGCTTTCTGTTGCCTTTTCACAGTGACAATAGAGTTAGCCATGCTTACTGCCAAACCCTTCCCCCCCGTGGCTACTGTTTTGCACTGTACGGTGTAGGAAAGGACGGTTGCTCGTCTAGAAAAGTCCGTCAGGTCTATAGCGCCACGAGCATTAGCGAATCTTTAACAATAACCGTAAAAGTTAATGGTCTGTACAGGTGATAACATCCTAATGTCCTTTACTACGGGTCTAACAAGAGGGCGAGTAGACGTTTAGTCCATTAAAACCATGAGTTATCTTGGAGGAACCTCTCGCGTACACTAGATGCTAGCTTCAGGAGGAGTTTCTAAGTGTTTTCAATGTTACTGTGTAGGTGATAGCACTGTTACTTAAAAACGAAAAGGAGAAAAAAAAAAGCTGTTCGTCATTCCATAGGAGTCCTGAGTTCGGGACCGAGTTGTGTATCACTGTGACTGCGGTGTGTGCTTAGCGTTGTAGTTTTCAGTAGGTAGCGGCCATCTTGTACTATAGTGACGTCGTGCTGCCATCCCCTCCATCGCACCACGAGACGAGTACGAAAGAGAGAGCGGCGTTTCCGATAACCGTTCTCGCAGGTCAGTTCACACAGCATTTTGTTGAGCACTGTGCAATACTTGTATGTTCATTCCCTGGTGTTTAAATGGGCGGCATGTCTCGATAGGGGAAAAAAGAAAAGAAATAAAACGCAACCCTATACAAACGAGACGATGCATCCGTGGACCGTAGTCTGGTTAGGTCACAGCACACGTGTGTAGCTTGGAGCTCAACATCTGTAAACTTGTTAAGGATTCCTCCGCTTTTCCCGTTGAGTTTTCCTGCACACAGATTTAACCATCCAAACATTCGGGTAAACGTATATATAGCCAATGTACCCCAAATATGAGATAATCTATCTATATATATATATATATACATAAATAAATATATATATGAAAACCCTTCCCTTTCAGAATAGGTGTATATATATTTTTATATTTGTCCTGACATCATTTCCTCATCACCTGGATATAAGAGAATTGTATCAATCTCGTTATGGAAACTATCTGTTGTACTATTAATATGATTGGCTGTACCATTTTGTTATCGCTGTTATGATTACACTCATGGTTATCGTTCTTTTAGTGCCCTATTGAAGACCATTTTATATTTATTATGAAACTCAGAATGTACAGTATGGACTGTGTGTTTCGTTTCTACTTTTTATCGTGGGACCAAGTATAGTTGGCACTTTCATTTCAATGTCGCAATAAATATCAATTCACGTGTTTCCGAATATGATTTCTTACCCTGTCGGAGAGAGCGAACCTAGAACTCCAAAATGTGTAATCGCAACTATAGTTACAATTATAACTCCTACGTTACCTGACTTATGTACTCTCGTTTATATGAGTATTTATGATATCTCTAGGCTTGTTTATAAAACAAGGATAAAAATGCAGTTTTAGAGTCACGAGCTGATTCCGAAAACACTCTCGGGGTGTTGTTGTACTATCAGGTGTCTGCACGTTAGGTGTAGAACTGGACATGCAGTAGAAGACAGCATTGCTCGTTGCACCTCAGAGGTTTGTAAAGTAGTCTGAAAAGCCATTTCTAGCCCTGCAAAGCAACGCTATCTTTTACTGAAGCCTACCAAAGCACGCAAACAGCTCTGACGCACCCGACAACTTGAAAAAGAGTAACAATGACAAAATAAGCCCGAACGCTCAGCACAGTAGCCTACACGCGTACAACCGACACTCTACGACGACGAAAAGCCACATTTCAAGAAAAAGCTGTGTAAAGAATTAGAATCTGATGCTGTAGGGAGATCCTAGTTGCCTTTGTGTATATCAACTGCCTGCTTGAGTATTTTTGTGTGTGGAAATTTTCTCTGTAATCTTGTAGAACTGTTCGGGGTGTTTTTTCCTGCCATACTGCTCGCCCCAGCGGCGAGCCGACAGTTATATTGCTGTGTATACCTTCATTTTTGATGAGGTGTTTTACAATTTCGTTTCACTTTGTGTAGTGATTCACTCTGTGGAGTTTCTGACTGTTGTTATATAACTTCATATACACAAATGTTCAATAAAAATGTTTTATTTCCTGTTGATACAGAACCTTCTCAAGAGCCTTTTTTGTCTTAAACTGACCTTCATTCTGCTTTTGAATCTTGTCTGAATGAAACAAGTGGCCTTGATAACCATAGTTTCCTCCACTGTTAAGTCAAATCAAATGATTCCTGCACGTAGTTCCAAGAAGAGCCTATATTTAATAATGATTAATCAAAGTTCCCAGAGTCATATACAAATATATGAAATAGTTAAAGGGGACATCAGATGCCCATTTTCCACAAGTTGATATGATTCTCAAGTTGATAGGATCTTAATGAAAAGTCTATAATATACTTTGGTTAAAAATTCTCAATGGTTGTGTAAAACAACACCCTTTTTACCTCATCAAAATGAGCTCTGCAAAAATCATCCTGTTCTGAGGCATTGTTCCCTTAAATGCAAATAAGCTCTGCTTGCCCCGCCCCTCTCTTCTCTCTGTGGAGTGACGTGCTGCTCCTAGAGATTGTTTACTTTAGCCGTAAAACTTGCTAACTAGCACGTTATTAGGAAAGGTGATTGCAGATTCATAAAAAAAAAAAAATAACTCACTTCTGCTGTAGGTGAAGCTGGATCACGAATGATTTGCGCGAACATAGATCGGGAGGTGTGTTTCCTTCACAAACAAACGTAATCCACTGCATCTTCAGCGGCTCAGATGTCAGGAGTAATTGACGACCACTATGTTCGTTATTACATCCAGCAACACAACACCTCAATCGCTCAATCTGAGATATTGTTGTCTAACTTACATCCGTGCTCCGGCATCGAAACAATGGAGGTCGGACTGTTACAGCTGATCTGAGGTAAGATGCTCATGTCAATCAACTATTGTGGGAGCGGCCTCTGTCGGTGGATTTTTATCATTATAGGGTAGATTTGTACCTACGCTGCCAGCACATTAATTTTCAAACAACATGTAAAAGTGAAGTTTGCATCCGATGACCCCTTTAAGAAAATTTTATATTGGACTTTTGGCCAATTGGATTTTTAGCTCTAAAATATTGACTTCATTGTGTAGAAATCAAAAAGTGGAAATTCTGTCAAATTAATTATGTTTAAAAAATAGTTGTCAATAGTTGCTAAATTATCCCAGCTGAGGAAGAAGGGTCTCATCTAGTGAAACGATTGGTTATTTTCCCCCCCAAAAAAAAAAGACAATTTATGTACTTTTTAAACTTTAACTTGTCTTGTCTAACTGTGTGTATTTCGGTTCAAGACAGTTAGAGTGGGTCGAAAAACTCCCATCTCATTTTCTCCTCCAACTTCAAAACCATGCTACATTGCTGCAGAAGTACCGACCCGGGATCAAATGCCCTTTACAAAAAAAGGTAAAACAGCGATGTATGATGATTTTGAAGGTGGAGAAGAAAATGAGATGGGAGTTTTTAGACCTACCCTAACTGTGCAGAGCTAGACAAGACCAGCATTTGAGGTTAAAATGTATATAAATTGTAATTCCTTTTAGAAAATAGCAATCTTTTCACTAAATAAGACCCTTCTTCCTCGGCTGGGATTCTTTAGAGCTCTTTGAAGCTGCATTTAAATTGCATTTTGGAAGTTCAAACTCAGGAGCACCATAGAAATCCACTTTATGGAGAGAAATTCTGAAATGTTTTTCTCAAAAAGCATAATTTCTTTAGGACTGGAGAAAGAAAGGCATGAACATCTTGGATGACAACGGGGTGAGTAAATTACTTGTAAATTTTTGTTCTGGAAGTGAACTTCTCTATTAAGTCAGAATTGAGAAATAAACAATTCTGAGAAAATATCAGTCTCTTTTCACCCCCAGAAATGGAGTTTGTGGAATTGCGAGATATAAACACGATGTTCCGAGGAAAAGGTCAGAAGTGTCTTTATCTCGCAATTGTGAGTTTATATCTCAAAATTCTAAAAAGAGTAAGAATTATAAGATGTAAACTCACTATTGTGAGAAAAAAGTGGCAATAACTTTTTTTATTTTGTATTTAGTGGCGTAAACGGGTTTCCATACCAGTTGTGTCTAGCGGAGAAATAATAAATGCTGTTAGATCTAACAGATGACAGCAAAGGGTGGAGGTTGTCACATCGATAAATGCCCCTGACCTTCTTAGCAAGGTCAGTTTTTGAAGCTCTGGTGGTCAGATGTGTTTTCACAGTCATGGTGAAAAAGGAGATTTGAATTGACGTTATAAATTTAACATATATACAGTACTGCACAAACAGTAAGCCAAGCGTGGTGGCATTTTCTCTGGATTTTACATTTGATAATGGGTCATGAATGTCACTAAGTGATTCATATACGCATTGTAAGAGTGAACTATAAAAACGTCTGAAGCTTGAGGGTCAAGTGTGAAATATCAAAGGGGAAACATCATTTCTGTGTTTTCACTCCAATATCTTCCATTTCAGGCTTCCCGAGCGCGAAGCCCACATAGATATCCTCTGAGCGGATTGGCGTTCGAGAGCGCGCGCACGGAAGCGCTGATAATGAAATATGGGCTCCTTCAAGAACAAGATAAGAGCGGGGCTGTTGCGGGGGTCTCAGGGCTATCGGCTTCACAGGATCAAATGCATTTCGGTATACATGACTTTGACCATCTCGCACCATTACGTACATATTACTCAGCAGCCGGCCGCTTCATCTCTGAGTAGATCTTCAAGGTCTGCTTAAGAGCAATGAATACGAGATGAGGCCGGTGTCTGTGCGCCTTCTCACTATCAAACTCGAGCATGAGCGCTAAATTCACTCATGATCTGAAGTCACAAATCCTTCCAGTGAAAAACCTCCTGTTACTTTTCTCAAGCATTGTGTCGCCAAGGAGAGATAAAATCCCTGATGTGGTTATGAAAGTATCCTAAATTTTATAAGCAAACTTCATTTGTTATGCAATTTGTACAATAACTGATGATAATGTGTTAAATTAGTTAAGCTGTCCTTAAAACATTAATACTCTGGCAATGACATGTCTTGTAACTCTGAGTCGAGGAGGATAGTCTTGGAGGAGGATGGATGCAATTGCAGTTGCTTGGCAGGTTCCTGACTGGAACTTTTCGTTTTACCTGTAAACTTCTAAGGGGACCTTAAGGTAAATAAAAATGATTTGTAACAGGGTTGGGGCCATTCATGAATTGAATTGAGAATGAATGGTAAATTCCAATTCACTTCCTGGAATGGAAATGGAATTGGAATTGAATTGGAATGTCAGGAAACAGAATTGAAATCAAATAAATTCCACTAAATTCCACTTGAGATATTTAGGCCTGAGAGATGCAATCTTAGCGATGCCAAATTTCAGGAAATGATGATAATTCAATGCAATAAAAAGTGAATGAAATACATGAATGAACATAACTCATTTTTTTTGTGAGTTGAGACATATATTATGTGGTAATCATATATTGAATGTATAGTACATCCAGAAACTTATCACCACTGTCATTCAGTTATTAATTCATAATGTACAGTTCTCATTTTTATTTACTTGCATTTGATCAACTCTATTTCATACATTACTTGGTATTTGTAAAGCATCGTAAATAAAGTTCAAATGTATGTCTCTAAATGCAATCACAAATAAATGCTCAGAAACAGCAATAAACAGAATTCAGTGGAATTTCCCTGAATTGAATTCCACTTCCTGTAATTCCAATTCAATTCCAACTCTGTTTCCTGTAATTGTTGTTGAATTCCAATTCCAATTCCATTTCCTTCTTTGAATTGGAATTGTTGAGTTCATTCCTGAATTGACCCCAACCCTGATTTGTAATAAAGACAAGAAGTGTTAAAATAAGGAAAAATGCCTAGACATATAAACATATATATGTATATATATAATGTATAAAATGTGACCCTGGACCACAAAACAAGTCATAAGTAGCACGGGTATATTTGTAGCAATATCCAGCAATACATTGTATGGGTCAGAATGACAGATTCTTCTTTTATGGCAAAAAAAAAACATTCAGATATTAAGTAAAAATCATGCTCCATGAAAATATTTTGTAAATTCCCTATCGTAAATATACAAAAACTTAAGTTTGATTAGTAATATGCATTGCTAAGAACTTCATTTGGACAACTTTAAAGACGGTTTCCTCAATATTGTGATTTGTTGCACCCTCATATTCCAGATTTTCCAATAGTTGTATCTCGAACAAATATTGTCGTAAGAAACTACACATTAATGGAAAGCTTATTTATTCAGTTTTCCAATTTTGTATAAATCTCAAATTCCAAAAATTGACTCTTATGACTGGTTTTGTGCTCCAGGATCACATCTTATAGCTTTACTTTATGCATTTTATGAATACACATTGTTCTAGGTCTGCCAAGGTCTAAAATATTGTATTTATTAGGTAGAAATTGTTAAAGTCCTTTCCTATCCAGTTCACAAACATTGCATTCATGACCAACAGAGGGCGCTACTCGCTATTGCAGCTTCAAGTCGCGTTATTTTGCGTCTTCCTCTACTTTTTTTGCGTACACGCTCTAGTTTTGTCACCGAGAACTTCCATGAGTGTTAGCATCGTGTCATCAGCTTCCAAGTAAGACACAAAATAACAATAAGTTCCAATGCACCTAAACTCATACAGACTGCGACTGATTTTTGTCGCTTTCTTTACAGGTGAACAGAGAAAGCGCGCCACGTGACACATGTCCAAAACAGACGTATCTGTGGGTAAACATTTTCCAAGCTAAAAATTGCAGTGTTAATGCGATAAGAATGTACTTGTCCATACCCAAACCCCTTCTTGAGACCCATCTTTTCAGGTCCAGTCCGTTTTTGAACCAAAAACGTCCTGTATGTGCGCCTTGACGGACGTGAAATGAAGGTATGAAGAGTTACGAAGACATGGGTTGGTAACCTAACTTAATTTTCGTTAAGTAAAGTCAGTTTGGTAAAGAAATATTTATAAATAGATTAACATGTCCTCTTGATAGTAAACTATGTGTTTGACGAAACTGCTTAAAGATATTACTTTTAATCTTGAGGCCTGCCCTCCCTGGTGAAAAAACCAGCATATGTTGGTTAGGTAGGTTTTGATGCTGGTTTAAGCTGGTCCTTTGCTGGTTCGTGCTGGTCCTTGACCAGCAACATGACCAGCAAAAACCAGCAAAGGACCAGCTTAAACCAGCATCAAAACATACCTACCAGCATATGCTGTTTTTTTCACCAGGGCTTATGACAATCAACAAATGAAACCCAAAAAACATGCTTACCATAGTTTAAGCATGGTATTTGTAGTAAAACAGTGGTCATACAAATGAATATGCCCCAAAACCATGGTTACTACCCTTTTACTCGAATAAAACCATAGCTAATTTTCATACGTGTACTTGGTGAAAGTCACTACAATAAATATTAATGAGAAAAGCCTTAGTAAGACATTTCCCTGCTGGAAAAAACCCTGCTAAAAGCAGCTGGTTGGCTGGTATTAGCTGGTTTAAGCTAGAAGTGGCTGGTTTTAGCTGGTTTTCCAGACTGACCAGCTAAGGAAGTGGCCAAAACCCCTCTAAAACCAGCCTGCTGACCAGCTAAAACTAGGCTGGATGACCAGCTAAAAGCAGCCAACCAGCTTAGGCTGGTTATAGCAGTTTTTCAGCAGAGATAATAAATTACAGCATAAGGTAATACGTGTTGAATTTGAAGTTATTTACAGTAATAATGAGTTATTATAGACGTGTTGTGTTTTGAATATAATATATATATATATAAAATGTTAATACATTAATAAGGTGGAGAGCAGCTGTTAAACTTTTTTTGCTTTAGATAATAGATAGTAACAGTGGATAATCCAATAACGCACTAATAGTTGTCATTTCAGTGATACATCTATGTCATAATATCTGGTCCAGATTAGGGTTTGACTCATCCAGCTTATTTTTCCCATGAGAGCGGGTGAGGCCATTTAGAAATTTTATGGGTCTGACTTCCGGTCTCATTTGCGTTCAGCTATTTTTAGCTGTACAAAAGAGCTGGTTTTGCTTTTTGATATTGCAAATTTTACCATATTATATTAATGTATTTTCTTAATGATGAACAATGCAAACATTAGACCATTTACTACACGTTGTTATTCTTCTTGTCATTTCCCTATAGCGGCTAATGAACTGGAAATCTTATCCATAAGGTTACTTCCATGTAAAAGAATAAGGTGGATAAAAGAAACTGAATATTTAAATGTTGACTAACCAATAGCCAGTCTATGAGAGAGAGAGAGTTTGTGTGTGTGTGTGTGTGTGTGCGCACCTGGTATTTATCACGTTATGGGGACCAAATGTCCCCACAAGGATAGTAATACCAGTAAATTTTGACCTTGTGGGGACATTTGTGAGGTCGATAGAAAATAGGGTTTGTACAGTATAAAAAACCATTACGCCTATGGAATGTCCCCATAAAACATGTAAACACAACGTGTGTGTGTGTGTGTGTGTGTGTGTCCGTCCGTCGTGAGTGGAAGTGTACAAAATGCAGTCACTAATGTAGTCAAACAAACCTGTATGTGTGTGGGTGTAAATGAAGCTGGGGAAATGATGGTCAGTGATAGTCATGGGCATGACGTGGGTAAACATAACTACAGATGATAGCAATCCGGTTGTTAGGTTTGACGTCACGCGTCTCCGGGTCTAAATGCTCCTTTAGATCCCAAAAGTAAACAACAAACAGTGCTAACGTACACTCACGCTGTGCTGTGAGCAGTGCCAAAAAGAACACGATCCTAACCTTTATCTCCATCCCAAAGTCTCAGTTGGCTAGGTGTATTTAACTTTTGTGAATTGCTAAAACATTGCTATCTGGGACACTGCGATCTGGAAGACTGTAGTGTACACTGTGAGTTTTTAAAAACACGAAGAGTGCTCATAAAAGCCCGTCACGATAATCATCTCAATTAAAACGGAGCGGAGGCTTGGACCCGGAAACAGTATTTCCCGATTTTCCAAGGGTATAGGGAATTGTGATTAGCGCTCTGACCGCCGGTCTCCCCTTGTTGAATCAGAGACTGTAGGATCGACTGATATTTTCAAATGTACAGAAAGTGTATCCATAAAAGTAATGTAAGTAAACGAGAGCGGGGTAGGTGCGGGTAAGCCGCGTCTCCACTTTAATGAAGCAAATTGTGCATAGTTTTGGTCAATTTTTTGACCATATATGTAGAGGCCTATCACATGCAGCTGCTTGTGAAATGCATTTTAGAAGTAGTACTTTTTTTTTCATCCACGAGAAACATTTCTGTAGCTGATGTATCAAGGTCTAAAAATACATACATAAATGACATGCTCATGCATTGCACAAAGAGCATAGCTGCATTCCAAATGACCTACTGTACACTATGTACATATGCGCTATTGACTCAGCCGTGTACCGTATGAATTATATAAGGTTATTTTGTTCTTCATCTTCACAGCACATCGCTCCTCTCTTTTTTTAATTTGGTTAGTTAAGTATTTCACACGTGTATGTAATGTGCACGTTTTCTTTTTGCGCATAAAATTGTGCATAAGTACATGAATTGGGATGCAATTATGTGAATGAGCATTATGTGAATGTATTGAAGGGAGAGTTTACCCCAAAAATGAGCCCTCAAGCCATCCTACCCTAGTGAAAAATAAATGTACTGAAATGTATTCAAAATACATTTATTTGATGGTAGGTATAGTACAAATACAAATTTACTACAAAAAGTAATTTTGTACTTAATGCACTTTAATTGTGTGGAAGTAGTTCTGAAGTCCAACTAAAGATATACTTGTGTATATTTGATAGTGCTAAAGTGGTAAAATTATTTAAAGATCATACAATCTGTATCAATAGTGACATTAAAACATATTTGAGGCTTAATATGCATCATGCACAAGTAGTACAAGGTAGTACTCCAAATAAAGTTTAATTACAAGTTGTTTGGTTTATAATTTTTATATCAGTAAGTCTTGAGAAATATGTCAATAATATGTTAATAGACTTGAACTGAATAGATCAATTATTTGTTTGTAAACTAACATTGGGGATGCCCGTGCGTCACGGTTGCAGAAAACCTGGGAAAGATAGCCTTTACGGCTAGAGAATTACATGGATATGGTATATTTATTGATAAGATGTCATTTTCGAAATGTTCTCCGCATATTACAAGAGCTCGTCACCCATCGATAAGCACTGTTATTCAACTAAATTGATGTTAAATAGTGGAATAGTCTTACAGATCTGAAATACAGCTGATATTTTTGTGGGTGGTTCAAGTAGCAGTCTGTGGAGCCATGGAATAAAAGAATAAAAAAAGGCAAACTGGAATTTCTATTTTTAAAATTTGGACTTTATTCTTGTAATTCTGAGATTATATCTTACAGTTCTAATAAGGAAAAACAAGTGGTCATTCTATCTTTTCTCCTCAGCTAGAAGAATAGAATAGTTTATCCCACACTTGTGGCTTTTTTCCCTCAGAACTGACAAATTCACTATTTTTGAGTTAAATGGAGTTATAAAGTCCACATTAGGAGATATAAACGTGGATTTGCGAGGGGGAAAAAAAGGAGAATTGTGAGGAAAAAATAAAGCATGTTATGTAAAAATGTTAATAGTAATAAGTTGAAATAATATTTCATGCTGTAACTGTAGGGCTAATAAAATACGTCCATTATGAACAGAATATGTGAATATTATGTAGACCTATTGTTTGAATCCAATTTATGCTTTAAAAGTAGAGTAATCATAGCAGTTTTCATCCATAGTATGTCTGTTTAAACATGTGCGTTTAGCTTGAAATGGCGTCTTTGATGGCAGTATTCTCTAAAAATGATTTGTATTGTGATGTTGACATGGAAAGGCACCAACATATTTTTTTTTGTTATTCCATGGATTTTACCCAGTTACCTACACTTGTTACCAGTGTTTTTCTGCAACCACTATGCTCGCAGCTGCAAGTGACATAACTGTAATGTCTACTACAAATTGGTTTATACTTAGTATAAAAGCAATGCAGTTTCAATCTTCAATTTTATTGTTTTTTTTCCTAAGGTAGTTGTATTTTCAAACAAATACAATTGGAGTTATATGGAAAATAAAAATTGCAACAGCCATTCACTGGCATTATAATGGTTATAAAGAAGAAAGTCATATACACGTAGGATGGCTTGAGGATGAGTAAGTCAAGGGGTAATTTTCATTTTTGAGTAAAATGTAGCTGTGGAGTGAAGTGTGCCAGGGACAGCGATGCCAAACTGATAGGAATTAGAAGGAACCAATTTGAAATAATAAATGTTTATTCCAGTTACACTGCATTTATTTGTTTAGCGGATGCTTTTATTCAAAGCAACTACCAAATTGAGGGGTGAGAACCAGAAAGGCCATTTCCCCAACTTTACAGGAGGGCCAAAACAAAAATGTTAGTTTGAAAATAGTTTTTAGTTTTAGATTATAGTTTATAATTCTATTATAGTTTGATGCGTACTGATTTGAATCGTTTAAAATAATGTGTACACTCAAGGATGACAGTGTACTTTGGCCAGTAGAAAGAGCTCATCAAGAGCTTACATTTGATATATATATCCATTTCACCCAAAATGTCAGTTACGCCCTTCTGGTCGTCACCCTTTGGAATTGAGGATTACAGCAGGCGATCAATCTTAAGGATGCAATAACACGAGAAGCGCTAGCGAAATAAAGGTTTAAGTTGTTTGTTTTAAGTTGTTAAGTTGTTGCTTACGGGAGAGAGACGTTTTCATGTGTTTCTTTACACTTGTCAGGGATTGGGCTGTCCAGATGGGGTTAGGATCAGTCCAACAGCAAGGAACAGTGAATGAAAAGGTCCTGGAAAGTTGAAAATTCAAATAACGAGTGGACAAAATAAGCAAACAAGGAATGTGAATATGTGGTAGTTTTGCTTCTTAGTTGTTTATTTGAGCAGCACTTGGAGTATTTACTGCTCGTTTGCACGTTCCAGGTGGACTTTCAGCGTGCGCTTTAGCGCCGGGGATTTTGTGCAGGTTACATCATAACCATATGCACCGTATATGCCGTTACTTACATTATGTGAGACCGTGGACCACAAAAGCAGTCATAAGATAAGAATCTGAGATTTGTACATCATCTGAATGCTTTCCAATAATAAATGTAAAAAAGTGCTCATAAAAGTATTTAATTGATTCTTTGTTAGGATAGGACAATATTTGGCTGAGATACAACTATTTGAAAATGTGTAATCTGAGGGTGTGAAAAAAAGAAAAAAAAATGAAGAAAATCAGCTTGAAAGTTGTCCAAATGAAGTTTTAGCAATGTGTATCAGTAAATAAAAAATGAAGGTTTGATATATTTACAGTTGGAAATGTACAAAATATCTTAATGGAGCATGATCTTTACTTAGTATCCCACAGATTTTTGGCCTATACAGCGTATTGTTTGCTACTTGTACAAATATGCCCGTGCTACTTAAGAGTGGTTTTGCGGTCCAGGGTCACATACAGTAGGGGTGTGCAATATGCAGTGAAATGAATGAAATAATATAAAGAGTTTGGTCATATGATGAACTCTTCTTTGGCCTACATGGTGTGTCATTTTTGATGTAGTTTTTTTTCTCATATTAGTTGTTACTTTGTAGGACTGGATTTTTGATTAGGAAAATTAGTAGTAATTTTGTCGTGCAGGAAGGGCGTCCGGCGTAAAACGTGTGCCAGATCACTCCGCTGCGGCGACCCCTGATAAAGGGAGCAAGCCGAGGGAGAGAGAGAGTGTTGTAATTTAGTTGTATTGCTCAGTAACTTTCAAAATAGTCTTAAAAATAAACATGATAAGATCTTGGCTGAGGGAAAAAGAAAAAAAAGTCATGTTTTGACATTTTGCTATATTACCCACCCCTAATTACAGCAAACAATGAGAGCAAGTCTGTGGCATATTAAGATGTTTCTTTTATTTATTTATGAATTTATTTTGGTTTTGGCACGGGCCGTTCTCCTCCGGTCCCCAGTTTTTCAGATTCGGTTCTGTCTTAAGATACAGATGAAAGAACAGATGTTGGCCAAGTACACGTGGCTTAGATCTGATTTGCGCAACCAGGGTGGAAAGAAAAATGAACACACAACTATTGTATCAGACACAAAGCATCTGAAGTGTCCTCGGAACGGTCAGATGTCGTCAGATTTGTTCAATTAGCGGTTGTTAGCGGATACCATTAACCAGCGTAGCCCGGACGAGTAAGTTTGTGGTTTTTGTAATTGACGGCCATTTGTCTGTAGCATCTGGTGCAATCGCTCCACAAACACTAGTCATCGTAGGTTGAAATACTCGTTCAGTTGAATTTTTCCTTGAGTAAATGTCAGTTCTGCGTGAGATGTAGTTTTGATCCATTTGATTGACTTGTACGTTGAGCTCAAAGCACAAACGAACGGAAGTTTTTGTGCAGCAACTTTAGTAAAAAGTAAACGTCCAGCAGGTTTTGCAGTACTACCTGTAAAATGAGCCGCTAGTTCAGCAACAAAATGGCAAGATATTTACAGTAGCTGAAGCGTGGCCAATAATAAGTAAAAAAGAATGATTAACTTGATGCAATTTGCAATGTTTACACTGTAGCGCATATCCTAAAACTGTGCGTTTAGAAGGATCCAGCAGAGAATCAGTTTGGGGCTAGCAATCAGTTAAAGGGGTCAAGTGGGGTTTTTTTAAATTTACAATGTTAATGAAGATTTGAACATCCAAAAACATTTATAAGTAATAGGTTATTTCTGTCCTGATGTGGAAGCAGGCCTCGATCGTGTTCTGTGGAGGCTGTTACATCATAAAGTGGCACATTCCACAAGCTGTTTTAGCAGATTGGCTTAAATACAAGCTGTTTTTAGGGTAAAGAGAAAGTTTTGTGTTGTGAAACGTAGGCTACAGGATGCAGATCCAACATTTACTGTCAGCAGATCAATGGGAGTTTTGATTAGTCAATTTAGCAAGTAACTGATTAAAACTCAAAGGCTTCTTAATAGAGGGGCCGAACACTCCACAGTTAGTCTGAACGTGCCTTTTTTTGCAATCCGTTTTTAATAACAGGGTCACGACACAGAGATTGCGGTCTGAGATCCATCATTTTTGCACAGAATGCGAAATACGAACGGGGTCAGTACAGTCAGGGAACGTCGGCATCCAGCGCTGTTACTTAAGCCAGAAATATTTGGAAAGGTTAAAGTTTAGTAACGGACGCGTTCGCGTCTCCGCTCTTCCCAGAAGAGTCCGCGTGCCTCTGTCCATAAAAATGCTAATCCAGACGCACGTCCGTCCCGGAGCGGCGGAGAAGGGGAGGCGAAGCAATTACTAAAGCATTAGCGCGATAGCGGGCGTTCCTCTCTCGGGGTGAGGGCTGTAATGACCACAGAGGCGTCGCTTTATTAATATGCAGGCGAGCCGTAGCGGAGTCCCTGCATCCTCCAGATAGCAAAGCCTTCTGTCCGCCAGCCTCTGATCGGCTTTCCGAACGCCTCCCGATTTCCTGCGGTGCCAACGTGACAGAGGAGCGAAATCACACAGCGGGAAGCGCTGGGCGAGTACCGTTAAAAAAAAGCATCATAAGATGGCAGGTTGAAAGGTCAGGCCCACAAAAAGTAGTATTTTGCATGAAATAAACAAGCCAACAGACAAACAAACAATGTTGTGCCTTAGATTACGGTCATATTTCCTGTCCGTTAAAAGCACAATCCACCCAAAAATGCAAATTGTTGAAATTGGCTCTCCCTCAGGTTAGTCCAATTAGATGTAGTCGTGTAGGACATAAAAGAAGATAATTGTGATTATTGCATTGTAAATGGGAGTATTTTTTTGTATGTATGTCTTTTTTTGGTCCATACAATGTAAGCCAGTGGTCACCAAAACGGTTTGGTTAGCAGTATTCCTAAAAAGATTGTTTTGGTATTGTCCAAAACCAAACAAATAATAAGAAAAGACATAAACGATGACAGAATTCCTTTCCATATTTGAATGTTTTAATTGTAAATAGGAACGGATGATTGACAGTCCTGTAACAATCTTTGTATATAGACTATAATTTCAGTCTTTAAAAACTATATGATCAGCAAATGTGATGGAAAAAAAAAAAAAGAAAAATTGCTGGTTTTAAAAGAGTTTTTCCTCATAACTGTAATGGAAAAAGTTACTAGACAAAAAGGAAATGTCATGAAAGATTTTTATTAAGTTTTATTTCATCTTCTGTACATGCATTTTGTAAAGCAGTGGGATACAGATATCTCCCACCCCAATACAGACCAAAAAAAAGCAAAGCACAACAACAAAAAATCCCCCCTCAAATAAGTTTACAGAATCCATTAGCACTGTCGATTAGCATCGATGTAGATACGAACCCAAAGTAGTGACCTTGCAGTATGAATTGAACGTAAAAGAATTAACGCCGCCTCGCCGTCTTTATCGGCCACCAGATAACAGTCGAACCCGCTTAATAACGCGTCCGATCTATTTGGTTATAAGGCACAGCAGCGGCCTAAGCTATACGTGGCGCTAACCGTACACGACGAATAGCTACATCTATTGATACCGAGAGTTTAAACAAGTTGTAAACATTTGAAGAGCGTGTAAAAAGCAAAAATCAGACAATAAGGTAATATTAATTCCAGCATTTGCAAGCTCCAAGCCAGAGAGGATGGGTTACTCCATTTAGACGCGGGCTCCCGTGTACAATAGGCACTTTTTGAACCGAAGCGTAATAGTAGCATAGTGCGTTAAAAGGACCGAGTTGAAACGTAAAGGCATCCGTGGCCACTTTCTGAACCGACGGACGAGCCCTCGAAGCCGAAATACGGTAAAGGCGGAGCAAAAGAAGGCGCGTATCGTCCCATTATAGCAAAAACGATTTGCGCGTAAAAATGCCCGCGAGCCAGAAGAGCGGAAAGCAAAGAAATTTGGAGCGGCACCACGTACATTCAAAGGCATTTCCTGTTTTCGTTGTCCCGCTTAAGCCTTAAAAGACAGTCGAGCGCAGCCTATGTACACACACACATTTACATTAAATAGAAAGAGAGTTCCATTCGTCAGCCTTCGTAAAAGCGGAAGGCCTCGAGCAACACAGCGTCGGGCGGCTCGGTCGGACATCCAGACGTCCGGGTTCTCGAAGCCTGCCCGAGGCGCGCGCGCATCCTCTTCCAGAGAGCGACGACAAGACGGATAGACACGTAAAGGACAGAGACGAGAGGCGGCCGCGTCGTTTAGCAAATCCCTCCGGCCGCCGCGGCGAGACGCAGACTCCGTTTCGGCCGTCCTCGGGGCGCGGGGTTCTACCTGGTGAGCTGTCCGACCACTTTGAGCAAGGTCTTGTTTTCCTGTTTGAGCTGCTCGTTCTCGTCCTCGATATCATCCAGATCCTGAAAAACAGGTGAAAAAATGTAGAGACAGCATTAGCGTTTGTTTGTTAAGAAACAAATGGTGTTATCGCAAAGGCCAAAGTTTTCCCCCCAGCGCAGGCGAGCGGCCTGGAGTTGCTGTGGTTAAAGCGCATAATCCAGTCGGTCTAAAACATGAGACTGGCTTTATATTAAGGGCTTTAAAAGAAGCTGTAAAACGTAGCGGAAAGCGGCGCGTCCAGTCGAGCGTGTTTGAGATAATGTTTTCCTGAACGTGTAAGTTTGGTTTGACAGTAAATGTTGGAAAGTCATAGAAAGACGTTCATTTTGCTGCGGGAAATGTCGGGGCGCAATAATTGTGTGTAAAATATACACGTAGCTGTTATTGAGGAATAAATGTTTGAGATGTAGAATGTGAAATGTAGAAGTAAGTGTATTTTGATGACAGCTGTAACGGTAAAGCGAGCCTTGTGACGGGTTTGCGAAAGCGGGGTGACATTTACGAAGGTTTTAGTTTAGCGAACGTGAGCTGTGCTTGAAAAGGCATTAGTTGTGTTTTTGGAGCGTCAGGTGATTTGAAAGCTGTTTGACGTGAAAAAGGTTTGAAATCCCCAGCCTACATGGTTAGTTTGGGCACATTTGTTTTGTAGGTGTGAATGTGAAGATTGTTTTGTGGGCCAAAATAGGGCAGGATGTGAAATATTGTACGGATATGAGTTTTGTGGCCACACGGGCTAGGCGTACGACGCGTGTTGTTGTTTGGGGAGCTAAAACAGGCAAATTAGAATCGAGGTTTGAACGCGCAAGAGGCGTGAAGACTCGAAAAAGCGCAGGTGTAACGTACCTAAAGCGTTGCTTTGCGGTGTTGTAATTTGGCAGTTAATACAATCCAATTTGCGGTTGAGTAGTTGTTAAGATGGTGTAGTAAAATGTGGTATTGCGGGACAGCCTGAATGTGAATTAAAGAGCTGCCGACATGGTATCTGTGTGTAAAAAGAAGGGTTTTAGTTGGCACTTGTAGTCCACTTGAAGCCAGCAGCGTACGAAAGACGGGTTGAAGTGTAATCCAAGCGGTAGGTAAACAGCTTTAAGCAGAGCGTTGGTAAGATGAGCGCAAGACGTAGTAAAGAATGAATGTTTGCAAACGAAGCGCAAAAGTAGCGTGTGAAAATAGAGCAGTCGAGGTACATTATGGAAGCTAGGGCTGTTTATTTGTTTGAAGGTTGAAGTCAGATTTGAGAAATGTGTACATAGATTTCTTTGTGCATGTTGCAATGAGTTGTATTGTTGGAAATGAAGGTTTGGGTTGTGGGATAATGACAATAATAACAATACTATCAGTTTTTTGGTGTTAGCAAGGTCAGTTTGATATGTGAATTTTGCTACAGTTTGATAATGTATTGTCCCCCAGTTTTTTTCATTGAATGAATGTTTTTTTTTTTGAATGAAGCATTAAGGTCTCCCATAGTAGCAAGCATACATTTGAAATGATGATAAACACAGTTCAAAGCACACACAGCGGTACCTGAATAGCATGGTAAAAATGTTAAGTCCATGGTTTTATGGGTAGCCTATTTGTATGAAAAATGGTAGTGTAAAAACACGCATGCTATAGCTTAATTATACATATTATATAGCATTCCTCCTGTAATTAAATTCAATGTGAACATCCCACATCGCTGCCACGATGGCATGGTCCGGTGAGCGTTACTACAGTAAATCCATGGTAAATGATGGTGATGTGTAGATGGAAAAGCCTTCTTGACTGTGTCGTTGCACACAGCTTTAAAGTAGTTTGAATCCGAGAGCGATTTGTGTCGATGGCTGAATTGAAGTGTTTGACACTGGATCTGGTTTGTGTATGTGTTTAGTATATTACAGGGAGGAACCCAAGCAAGACCCACGAGGAGAAGGTTGGAGAGGCGCGCGCGAGTCCAGCGACGGCACGGCAGACCCATGTGGGCGCGGGCCTCGGAAGGCGCGTTTGTGTGTGACGGAAGCGAGAGAGCAGCCTGCAACGTCAGACAAAGACAACAGTACAGAAATGAAAGTGTGCGAAGCCCCCACTGTGGGTGTATTCCCTGTAGAAAGCCTAAAAGCAGAGCCGTGTTTGAACGGAGAGCGCGAGACATTGCCTTGGCTGGCCGATTGAGTTGGTCAATGTAGAAAATGTGTGTGTAGTAAACAGTAGGCAGTAACAGTGATGAATGCATAGCAGTACGTGGATGCGTGTTGTTGTCAGTGTTCATGAGTCTTACACAATGTGTGAGAAGAGATCCCTTTGTGTGTCTTTGTTGGTGTGTGTGTCAGAGGCTCCCAAAGAAGTGAAATGATGGCCAGAGAAGCCAATGAATTAGTTGCGCATTGAGCAGTTTTTATCCGAGCCAGCATAAATGAACACGATACTGTTGATATATGCGCCAGCATACGGCCAGCGTCCGTGGGCCGGAAACTCCCCTTCAGCAAGGCGCCAGAGGATAGGCCGACGTCCTAACGAGCTGCCGATGGGAATCAGGTTGGGAGGAAGCGAGGCGACGAGTGCGCGGCTCACGCCATTGGGTAAGAGCGGTGGCAGCTGTCCCTGGAGCATAAGGCAGTGTCCCTGGAGCGGCAGCGCTCGTGCTCATCCCTCCTCGTGAAGACCTACGCGTGCAAAGACCTGCGACTCAACTGCGCGACTCAAGCGAGCAGACGACGGCGAGCGGACGCACCGCGGTAGCCTCCTCTGCATTCCTAGGCCCTGCTCTCCCGCTAACGCCTGCCTCTGCTCTGCTTTCCACATCTGCAACCGCTTCAATGCTTCACACTACGCTCAACATGGTGGACGTTGGAGGGACACCGCTGCTCAAATTGGAGCCTTATTAAACACACTGTGTGGACTGTTCTTTCTCACTTTCCTGGGTTACAACACAGCCGCTCCACAAGGCCCCAGTACCAAAGGCCGGCGTGGAACACCTTCACGCGACGTTACGCCAAAAGCTACACGGCGCTAACTTGGGACGCCACGTCGTAGCTAACGCCTACACGTCACATCTCGGCCACCCGCACGCACAATACTACAAAGAACCAAAGCACAGCTACACGCCTACGTCACGGCAATTACACCACAAACAGCCCCACCATATCACTGGGAACCCTATATACAAACACTCCACACACAACTGCTATGACTGTCATAACTCTCACAAACGGGCACATTCAAAACCAATAAACTCTGTTCTGCCATCAAGTCAGTGGCCTACCACTTCCTTCCAGTGTCTCGTCATTAACTTTACATACACCTAAACAACAGCCAAACTCACCGGTTCGCTTCACAAACACTTTACGCCTCAACGTGAACGTGTGGCTTGGCGTTCTGCTCGTTACAAAACCCCACTGACGTAACACCGCTGAAAAAGCATTTTCAATGCATCTGCTAACATGTGGAATCATCTACAACCCACATATTCAAACTATAAGTACCCACGCCCTTTGGCATTTCACAATTGCTCGCTTCACATCAATAACACGCCTTCGCTGTCTCCTGTGGGGGGATTCAAACACTGTTTTGCTTACAAGCGAGCTTCTACACTTGGACTACACCGTCCTTCGAGCTACTACGCCGCCGCCGACAATGCGCAGTGCGTTAACTACAGTAAACATGCCTACTAAGCTCACGTACCCATTAGGCACGCTTCCATTTACAAGCTAACACTACAAAAACAACTAATTACGTATTCTCCTCCTGGATGTCTTAACCGATCCACACCTTTCCTTATACGTACCTCCTGCCATTTCAAGTAAATCGCACCGTTGCGCACTGACGTGCGGCTCGCCGTGCGTTCGGTGCTCGGTTCTTTTGGGATTGACTTTGGACCTTCAAATAAAACATTTGCCCATCGTTCTTTCAAAAACTTCTTTACAATAAACAAGCTGTTTTATTCAAACATGACGTCACCATCATGGGAACGGGGGTGTGCTTAAAGGGTACCGAAATGTACCGAATCTGTAGAATGGCCGATAAAGGCCCGCTTTTAACAGCTTTACTCGTTACCTCACACCCCTGCAAATGGCACGTAGGTCTACATTATATGGATTCTTTATTTCACACAAATATCATGCAAGTATACTGACTGACACAGCTAACCCAAACCAGAACAAATACGCGCTGTCAAATCTACACGCGCTTCTGGAATAGTATGGAATTTGGAAATGCAAAATCTCCAACAACCCTCATTCCAGGTAAGCCCAAGCGAAAAGCTCTAGGAGCGTGCTGCGAGCGGCCTGGAAATTGTCCCTTTTAATCAATCCACGCGTCTCCGTACGCAAATAATATGGCTATGTGCGCTAGTTACCCAAGGGGAAATGGAAAAAACTGACAACGGGTGTTACGAGACCGCTTCTCACCCGGTTTAGCAGGTCGATCTCCTCCTTCAGCTTGTTGATCAGCTCGTCCTTGTCCTGGTGGGCTTTCAACAGGCGATTGTTCTCCTGTCTCTCTGCGGCCAGCTCCTGTTGAAAGTGCAGTTATGTCAGATCCAAAGCCTTAAATGCAATTCTACATAGTGTGAGCGCTGCTTTGCTTCGTACTTCTATACACGCAAATAAGCGCTGGTATCATTGACTCCGCTCTTAGCGTGTCAAATGTTTAACGCCATGCATGGCGGCTTGCTGAATACTTAATACCGATTCATATGGAAATGTGGCTGATTGTCAATATTCTGCTCTTTTTCAAATCACTTTACACTTTTAACGCTCTATACTGTACATGTGTAAGCGACGGCACCTTTTCTTACTTGCTAGCTTATGTTCTTCCAGCGCTGCGGTTGATAGTAATATTTCCTTACTACAAAATCCTGCTCCAAATGGTAACATTAAACATATATTAAATATCAAGCATCAAGTAGTGACATCATTTTTGGTAGGGACAGAAAAATTGCTTAGTACAAACTTGCATTGACCTCCATTGACCGTCGCTACAGATGTTCCTCTTACGCTCGTTTGGTCTTGATGCATCGTGTCACTGTTTGGCTCATCTTGAGCTTTAAAAAATATTCATCCCGCTATTACAGCGTTCGCTGCATGCACATTTTTGCCATGGAAAATCTGAAGCCAATTAAAGGACAAGTCCACTTCCAAAACAAACATTCACATAGAATGTACTCAGCCCCTTGTCATCCAAGATGTTCATTTCGTTCTTTTTTCAGTCGTAAACAAATTGTTTTTGAGGAAAACATTTCAGCATTTTTCTGCATATAATGGACTGTCATGGTGCCCCGATTTTGAACTTCCAAAATGCGGCTTCAACTCATCCCAAATACGGTTGTAAACGATCCCAGCCGAGAAAGAAGGGTCTTATCTAGCAAAATGATCCTGCTTTTTTCCATTTAAAAAAATACAATTTCAAAACTCTGTGTATTCTGGCTCAAGACAGCCTTCAAACACCCTTAACAAAAAGATCAAACAGCAATGATTTGGAAGTTGAGGGAGAACATGAGATGGGACTTCTGCCACATATCCTGACTGTTATGAACCGGAAAAAACAGTCCAGGCAGAGTAAGACAAGACGAGCGTTTGACATTAAAAACTATATAAATTCTATTATTTTTAGGAAAATAACCCATCGTTACGCTAGATAACACCCTTCTTCCTCGGCTGGGATCGTTTGAAGCCACATTTAAACTGCGTTTTGGAACTTCAAAATTGGGGCACCACAGCAGTCCAATATATGGAAAAAAATGCTCAAGTTTTTTCCTCAAAATACATAATTTCTTTACGACTGAACAAAGAAAAACATCAACATCTTGGATGACAAGGGGGTGAGTACATTATATGTTCATCTTTGTTTTGGAAGTGGACTTCTCCTTTAACTTTTGCTGTATGAGTCACGCTGAGAGAAATATGTCAAACTTTATGAAACCCCTGCTAAACCAACTCTGGGCTTACTGGGTTTGGATATCCACCCCATGCTAAAATGAAATTTAATATCACTATATGACAATCAGTTTGTGTGACTTCCAGGTTTGGAAGTATGCTGACATTTCAGACTGAGAGACGCGGGGTTTGGCCTTGTGCGGATGGAGATGTCTTCCGGAGAAAGGTCAGGACCGCGCCGAGAGACGCTCGAAAACGGCACCGGTCGTTTAGCTTTGGCCAAAAGATAGCAGAAAGCCTTCGGAAATCTGATGATTTCATATTTTTGCCTCGAGCAAAAGGCAAAAATTCAACTCGTCCAGTATGAGGAAAGGCTACGAGACCGAAAAGGTCACGCCAAGTGTGTCGTTTGCAACGGGATCTATGTGAAAAGCTGCTAGATGCACAGAAACGTACCCTTTCTAGCTCCTCTATCCTTCTCTCCAGGGCGGTGGGTGCGGCGCCGCTGCCTTCCCTTCCGTGTCGATGGCGATGTCTGTTTCCGTCTTCGTCGCTGTGCAAACGCATCAAAAAACAACACATTTTTGAGTGCAAATCCAAATCACTTCTTATATATAGATTTTAGCTGGAACGTCTAAACGAATACATCTTCCCTTTCTTTTCAACATGTCAAATAAACAACACAACAAACTAAAAGGGGTCAGGCTTTTTAACGCTGGAATAGCATTTTACAACAGCGTGCCCGGTTCGTGACTCACAGGGCACCTCTAATGGAGACGCTTCTCAAAAGCCTAAATAAAAAAACAGGTGCGCGCTTTTTCGTTCGGTATTCCGCTTACAAAAGATGCCTCGCTAAAACATCTTTTCACACTTTTTTTCCTTTCAGATGAGACCTCAACCTTTTCCCAACATAATGGCTTAGAAAGTGCGTCATTTATTTCCAAGGAGTGGAAATAACAAAACTCAACAACTAAATTATCAGAGTATGAAAAACCTTTTTACGGCACGGTAGAAGGCATTAGAGCAATGCGCTTTCATTAGCGAGGAGAACAGACCTGCTTCTTACAGGACTGTGCCTTGGGACACCGCTGTGCAGCCAGTCAAAAAAGATGGGGAGGAGGGTTGGGGAACAATATCTGTCTTTTTCCATTTGTTTCACTCTCTCCCCGTCTCTCGCGCTCTTCGCTTAGGCCGCGCGCTCTGGGAATATTCATGTGGAACTTATTTTAACCGCCTTTATTTCGGTAATTACATATGTGGAAGACTTGGAGAGGATTCCTTCGTAATATTTCACTCGTTCGGCTGATAACCCCTTTCCGGGAATCAAATTATCGGGCCTTCTTTTCGCTTCGGAGTGTTGTTCTGAGCGAGGGCTGTCTGTACATTCCGCAAAAGCGGAAAGAAAAGAACTGGCAATGAATCAGAGAAAGGCTTGTGTGTGGTCTTTTTTTCACCTGCTCAAGGATTTGCAGATTTATGAACTCCCTGCATTTACCCTGCTCCCACAAACTGTAGATAATGTTAAAGATTTCACGCATCACAAGTTGCATTGCCTCAAACGATGCTGAGAGTTTGCGGCGCCCAACAGATCAAACGCTGTGTGAGCTGGAAACCTGAACTTGTGATGGTGCCCAAATGACGCTTTGATTCATTTGTGTAAGAAAAACATCCACATTTAAAACTTTACAAACCATAATCTTTTTTGGTCTCTCCTGAGAATAGATACATTTTATTTGCCTTCAAAATCTCAATAGCCATTCACTGCCATTATAAAGCCTGGAAGAGCCAGGGCTTTTTTTATGCAACTCTGATTGTATTCATTTGAAAGAAGAAACAATTCACCTAGGATGGCTTGAGGGTGAGAAAATCATGGGGTACTTTTCATTTTTGGATGAATTATCCCTTTGAACACAATCTCTGTAGCTATAGTCTCATCCAGAAAATCATCTGGATAGACCTCTTAAAGGCCATCATGAAATCAAAATGAAATTAACAATTATTTTCTTAATATGTGTTCCTCATCTCATAATGCCTTTAATTTCTTCAGTCAAATTCCTACTTAAAGAAGAAGCTCATTTCCACCATGAAAATTTACTGAGAATTTAGTAACCCCGTTTTGTCCAAGATGTTGGAAAAGAAATTACGGTTTTGGAGAAAACATTCCAGAAATTTGCTTCGTATGGTGGACTTCAAAGGTGGCCGACGGGTTACAGGTCCAAATTGCAGTTTGAAGGCAGCTTCAAAAGGCTCTACACAATCCCAGCTAAGGAATAAGTGTCTTCTAGCGAAACGATCGGCCATTTCCTTTTTTCAAAATTATGGTAACGCTTTATAATAACGTTCAGTTGTAAGTCATTACTTTATTATGAAATAATCATTTACAGAACATTTAGAAAAGATTACTAAGTGATATGCTAACAATTTGTGTATGTTTTGTTAATTCATTTACAAGTAATTTACAAGCAATTACTTAATTAACTAATCATTTACAAAACATGACTATGCATTCATAAACGATTAATACAGTATTAATTAAGTTAGTATGTTTATCTATGCTTTGTAGCATTAACTTATATATCATTTACAACTGATTAGATAATGAACTAATAATTTACAAAATATGACTACAAATGATTAAGTAATATGCTAACTATTTACAAATATGTCCTAAGTTATCTTTAAAACAAATAGCGTATCATCAAATAATCAAACAGATTCTTAGTAAATGGTTAATAAGTTAGTTACTAGTCAATCATTGAAATGTTTACCCTCCACTGAAGATCACATCATGAATAAATCATTTACAGATCTTTCTGCATCCCCTAATCTAAAGTGTAAACAATTCATCAGTTGTAAATGCTGTACTCATCATTTGTACATTTTTCCCCCCTCAGTGTGTATACCCACACAACCTGTAACTTCTGTAAAGTTTGTAAGTTTGTAAAACATTTACAACTGATGAGTAGTTTACACTTTAGATTAGGGGATGCAGAAAGATTTGTAAATGATTTATTCACGTGTTTACACAACAGGTTTTGAATATTTGTTGTGTGTGTACTGTAATGTAAGGGCTGACTGCTGAGGGTAAAGATGGTAAACACATGGAGTATTTTAGCGCTGTGGACCTCATTTGATCTTCAGTGGAGGGTAAAACTGCTTCACATTATCACTAGATCCCACACACTCCACACAAAACACAAGTCTGTGCTGATGAGAGAAAGGGTTTACACGGTTATTCATTTGACAGCAAATAATTTATTGTTATTTCAAAAAGAAAATACTTTTAGAATAATCAACATATCACTTATTAATCATTTATAAACACATAGTCACGTTTTGTAAATGATTAGTTCATCATTAACTAATTACTTGGAAATTAACTTGTAAATGAATTAACAAAACATACACAAATTGTTAGCATATCACTTAATAATCATTTGTCAATGTTTTCTAAATGATTATTTCATCATTAATAACTTATGAATGACTTACAACTGAACGTTATTATAAAGCGTTACCAAAATTACATTTACATATTCAATAAAAATGTATACAAGTACAAACCGCTAGATACCACGACTTGCCCTAGCGCTCTCCAAAACTCGCTTTTCAAGATGCACGTGCAAATTTTGCTGATCCTTGACGCGATCGCCGGCGGCGGCGCAAAGTTGATTCTGTGCTTATTTGATCTAATATTTCACGTTTTTTAAAACGTTGTAGATATAAGTAGCAAATGACAATCGCTAAAATTACTTAATATATTTTCAGACAAATGTCTTCTCAAGGATTTTCAGTTTTGTACGGTATTTTGGGCAAAAAGCACCCCTGCTGTTGGGGCAAAAGGCACAATTAACATGATAATTCAAAGATGGCTGACTTTTCCATTTGTTCACATGACATGGTTAGATTAGAATAATAAATATCATGTCAATGTCATGTTGGGTTTCCATAGAGATAAATACCATGATTGTATATCATATAATATATAATAAAATGATTTTTTCCCCCCATCATATGTTTTTGGCACAGTGAAAAGCACATTTTTTGTTAAGGTGTGCCTTTAGCCCCATTGTACCCTACTATTTACACAGTGAAAGATGAGCATTTGTGGTTTAAAAGGATATAAATTAGTATTTTTCTTAGAATATAACCAACGTTTCGCTAGACAAGACCTTTATTCCTCGGCTGGGATCGTGTAGATCTTTTTGAAGCTGCGCTGAAACTGCAGTTTTGACCTTTGACCCCTAACCTCCCATTGAAGTCCACTATATGGACAAAAATCCTATAATGCTTTCCTCAAAAACCTTCATTTCTTTTCAACTGAAAAAAAGAAAGACATGAACATCTAAGATGACATGGGGGTGAGGAAATTATCAGGACATTGTCATTCTGGAAGTCAGCTTCTCCTTTAAGAGTTACTAAAGTCAAGTCAAAGCGATTTATATAGCGCTTTTTACAATACACATCATTTCACAGCAGATATAACTCATTCTGAGTTCCATAAATCTTTTTTTTATAACTTTTGTCTTAATTGTGTGGACTAAATAGACAAGGATGTGCATTATGCAAATCTATTGCCTTTCGGTTAGAAAGACAAAATGAGCTAAATGTGTTTCGAATGCAGTTTCATGTTGTTTTGAAGCGTGTCTTCAGATCTGCAGCGGGCATTTGCGGCCACTCTCCAGTTAAAAGAGGATAGAGCCCTAGTCAAAACAACCTGTCATTTTACATTTCAAACATTTACATTTCACAGCTACCAAAAACCAGAATTCAGAAATGTTCTCCAAATTGCTGTGAAATCAGCTGTGAAAGTGACAAACGCAACACTGGCACCGCAAGAAATATCCTGCTCTGACTGGAACTAGCTTCGATCGCCTCGGCTCGCCTCTCTCTTCTAAAGACTTTTACGCTTTCTACCCGCAGACGTGCTGAAGGGGGCTTTGGCCTCCGTAACATTATCGTCCGCGCAGGTCTGGTTGGGTGACGATCGTTCGGGCGCCGAAAAACCATTTGCCGGCTCCAATGTTCTCCGCGGTTATTCCCAGAGCGTCTCTCTTTTGACAGACGGCCGTTTTAATCCTCCGGCTAATGAGGAGGTACGGCACAGTGCTTCATCTAATGAGGATATTCAGGTCAAACGTACAGAATGGAGCCGATGTGCAACCGACCGGCCTAATGCTCATGGACCCAAACTATTTAGCTAAGACAAGCATCATTATTAATATTATTAATGCTCATTCTTAGGGTTAGAGATCTGAAGAAAACCATAAGAGCAACTCCTCCCACAAATTTGTGTTATGAACATGAACGCTATTTCAAATTGTGTCTCGTGCGTTCCTTTGAAGTTATTGAACTTCCCTGGTACGTTATAATTACGGACCAGAGCCGTGTCTAGTGACCTTTCGGGTGGACTTTTTTTCACTTCTTCTTGACGGCAAATAAACCACCTAGCAATGCACTGGCGACAATCTAGTGGCGACAAGCTATTTTCTTCAGAAAATGTGAAACTAGTTGAAAAAAAAAATGCATTTGGACGACACAGCTCTTGTTATTCAACACTGAAGATGACAGAAAAACTACAAATAATACTAATAAAAGAAACCCAAAAGGAAAAGGTCCAGAAATGTGTCCGGATGAGGCGTGTGATGTATTTTGCCGTGGCTCTATCAGTACAGTGAGGTCTAAATCTGATCGACTCGGAGAACGGAGCAGATGTCCAATCTGAATGTTCATGTCCTGGGAATGTAACAGCCACTCTGTTGCATTAGTCCCCTGTGGAGAGGAAACAGGAGGAGGCAGAGGTAATGATCTGCTCCTGGAAAACCGGCAGGGGGCTTTGTGTATATGAGAGAGAAAGCGAGAGCGAGGGGAGGGCAGACGGAAGTCGACTCTAAATATGTTGGCCATGCTAGCTGGCTGTGGAATTAATTCATTTTGTGTCCATTCCTGAAGAATAAACTTTTGATTACTACTCATAGCACACATATTTTACTCATCTCGGAAACGGAATAGTACACCCAAAAATTTAAATTCTGACACTAATTACTCACCCTCACGTCGCTCCAAACCCGTAAGACCTACGTTTGTTTTTCGGAACACAAATTTAGATATTGATGAAATCCGAGAGCTTTCCGACCCAGCGTAAACGGCAACGCAACTGACATGTTCAAGGCCTAGAAAGGTCATCGTTAAAATAGTGGTTGGCACGTGAAAACTGCTTAATGTTATGAAGCTACAAAAATAGCTTTTGTGCACAAAGAAAACAAAAGGGCAAGACGTTTTGCGTTATGGATGTGGCATATAAACGCTTAGAGAATGTGTGTGTTACCAATATACCGAACCATCTGTTTATATTTTAATAAACCCTTGTTGATAGAGTCTAAACATCAGAAAAATATCAGTGTATGCACAAGTTTTCTATGTTAAAAAAGGAAAATAATCATGCGGTATGGATGTGACAAAAAACAAACACCGTTTTTGAGAGACTACATACTTTGTAGGATTTCTGCAAATTAAACTGCACAAACCAGTCGCAATAATACCCAACAAATAGAGAAGCGATGGCTCTTCACAGAACATGCAATTGTTACTTAATTTTAATGTTGATGTGTCTATTTATGAGGAATATGTACCGTTATGAATGTAACAAGCCTGAAAATAGCACTTACCAAACTAAAAAAAAAAGAGAGACCTCACGTGGATATTTGAACCACCATCGACATCTGTGCTATTAGTATAGTAAAAAAACCTTTGGTGAAAACTTTAATTTTCAATGTAAGGTTGACATTTGAATGGAATTACCCAAAAACAACAACTTCATTCAACGATTTCATGAATTCCAGGTCATCGCTGAATTAAGTCGTTATGTTTGTTTTCTTTGTGCACAAAAATTACTCGCCTAGTTCGCCGAGTCATGTGGACTATTTTAACAATGTCCTTACTACCTTTTGTAGGCCTTGAACGTGTCAGGTTTTTCCTCAAAAATATCTTAATTTGTGTTCAGAAGACAAAAGGACTTACAGATTTGCAACAACATGAAGGTGAGTAATTAATGACGGAATTTGCATTTTTGGGTGAACTGTCCCTTTAATTATCTGCAATGGGATATCGTTACTTCAATGTTTATGGCTAGCTCCTCCTTTTGTTCTGATACACTGTGAGCGTGTTGGTTGCGGTCTCTGCTGCCGGTTCTGCCGTCCACCTGTCGTGCCGGCTGCGGCAGAGCCCTGGGTGTTCGAGAGCGAGTATCGGGGCAGAAAGATGGGCAACTAATCAAACGGCCAGACTGAGCTTCAGATGGGCTTTTGTCTGCATTACCCTGGATCCACAATGCACTGGCACTTTCTGCGCAAAATGAGTCCAAGCGTTTGTAAACTGGGAGGTCGGACTGATTTTAGTGAACTCGACTGTTCATTGTTGGATTTTTTTTTTTCTGACAACCAGCTGCTAGGATGTTTGCAATGGTTGCTGAGGTGTTCTTTCTATGCCATTGCTAGCATGTTATGGGTGGTTGATTTGCCAATACTATAGCCCACTATCATATTGTATAATGGTCACTAGACCATTTTATGTGGGAACCATGGTTAGGGTTCCCACATAAAAAAAACCTGTCTGTTGATAATGTGCCATGGGAAAATCAAACCTCCACAATTTGAGAAATCGTTCATGCAGGAAAACTTTTGTTGCAAAGTACAAAAGATTGTAAGCGCAGTAAAAAGATACAAGTGTAGTAACCAGATTTACTTTTAAATTTCTCCTTTACAGTTGAATAAATAGCTTTTTATGAATTGTTTTTTAAAAAGGAATCTGTTCAACAGTTTGTTCACGAGTCTCAACTTAACTGCTGCAACCTGTATTAAAAATTGAATGTTTAAGAAAAACAGCCATTGTTGGGGCAGGAAGTGTTTACGTGAGAGGTGACACAGTCACGCTAGATATTTCTTTGTCAGAGTCACTGAGTGTTTGGGTTAGGGTGAGGAAAAGGGGGAAAACTTTAGTTTAAACTTCCTTGAACTTTTCTCCGAAATTTTGTCTGCTCAGCTTGATACAAACAGTCCACTTGTATCTTTCAAGTGGAAACAAATTCAGGCCTGACTTTGCTGCCAAGCGAGAGAACGAAAGCAACTGGCGTTCTTACGGTGGCTCCGAAAATGAGTCCAGTTAAGCCATGCTGTCGTTTCACAGGCTTTAAATCCCTTTCTCCTGACGAGATGCTTCTTTTTCAGCAGTTTTGCTAAGGCAAATTTGCAGGCCAGGAGAATAAAAGTCACGAGATGAGCGAATGGTCCAGAGTCGCGGTCAACGGCTAAAACGCCTTAATCCCTTCCATCTCCCGGTGCTCAAAAACACATATCTTACCCGCTGACAGATACTAGATGCAGACTCACCTCTTATGACTTCTGGATCTCGGAGTGTCCTGAAAAATAAAACAGAAACATAAAAATGAGAATAACCTCTTGGTTTAATGTACAAACAGACAGACTTAAATACAGACACATACACAAACACAAGCCCACACACAATAGCTTCCCAACAGATTCTGTTGGCCTTTGAACAGTATGACTCACTCTATTCATACACCCTTTTCTGAGGTACCAAAGGTAACCCAGACAAAAAAATAAATCAAAAAACAATAAATCCAGGTGCTATAACTCAAACAGAGCTGAACCTTACGGTTGCGTTTGCTTCAAAGAAACAACTTCCATTACTGTGACGGCCTACGGGTTACGGTTATCATTCTTAAACTCTCACTAAAGGCTGATATCTATCCGGCTGTCAAACATAAAACTTTTAGTTTATCTGACTTTCTTTCTTCTATTTTCCTCCTCATTTTTACACGGCATCTGTTTGTATATAGTTACTGCGATATACGGTTCTGATGTAAACTTAAATATGATGTAGAACTTTTACACCCATATGATCCAGGAACACAAAGTTTGGTTATTTATAATTTAAATTATAATGTTGTTGTTTTTAAAACCACAATCAGATTTTACTAACGATTCCTCTTATTGCCTCAAAGCCTCGCAAAATATTGTTTGGCTGAAGCAAGATGTTGGCAATCTAATTCCACACCACCACAATATCATCATCTCTTCAAACACAATGCTCTAGGGAAACGTATAAAGTTATAACCATCATAAAAACATATTTCAGATGCAAAATCCTTTTTGAATGTCCTTGCATCTAGCTATTGGCCTGATCTTGTTGAGAAATTAAATGTTCAAGCAAAATTACCTGTGCAGGTTTTGACAGATATATGCCTCACACAAGATCTTTTAACAATGCCGTCCTGTATCTTGAAAATCTATCCAAAAATGTGTTCTTATGATCTGTTTCTAGTCTTATGTAAATGATTTATCACTGCATGTTCAATTTTGAAAAAACAGTTTTTAGAATCTTTCATTAAATAAAATAGCTCTGCCTTTGTTTCCAGACCCTGCTTTTAATCACCTGGAATATATTCAAGAGCTAATCATCAAAGTCAAGTCCCATCCTACATTTTTCCTCATTGATCATACAGTTTCACTCAGAAGTATGTCACATTACGAACTTGCAGAGCCTAATGGTAATTTTACTGATACATAACTATTGTTTGCATAGACCGATTTGGAGTAGACGTCACAGTTACATCACTTGCAGCTGCGTACACATTGTGGTGGCAGAAAAACACTGGTAGCATGTGGAGGGAAAATGGATAAAATACATGGAATAAGAATAAAATGTATTGTTGTGCTTTGGGATATCAGAATCAGAACGCAAATCATTTTTATAATATACTGTCATCAAAGACGCCATTTGAAGCTAAATGCAGACATTTAAACAGACAAACTATATATGAAACCTGCTATGATTACTCTACTTTTAAAGCATAAATTTGATTTAAACAACAGTTGTACATAATATTCACATATGCAGTTCATAGGGAACATATTGTATTAGCCCTACAGTTATAGCTTGAAATACTATTTAAACCTATAACATTTTACATAATACCTATTTTAGAACTTCAGAACTTGATTTAACTCAATAATATCGAGTTTGCCAGTTTTGAGGGAGGAAAAGGGCCAGAAATGTGGGATATAGCGTCTAAACTCATGACTCTGAGCCGAAGGGAAAAGAGAGAATGACAAGTTGATTTTTCTTACCAGAATTGTGAAATATAATCTTGGAACTGTGAGAATAAAGGCAGATTTTTAATACGCAAATTTACAGTTTTTTTTAATTCTTTTAATTCCATGGCTTCCATAGACTGCTAGTTTAAAACTGTCATTTGTTGCCACCACAAAAAAAAACAAAAACATCATCACTATTTGCAAACAACGAATTGGTCTATAGTTGGAACCCTTGAAGTACCCCTGTTATGCCATTTCCAATATTGCCTTTTATGTAAAGTGCACAATAAATAAAGTTATTGTCTCTCAAAATGAAATGACTAAATGAGTCATTAGTAATTTGAATCTCACTTCGTAACACATTTGCATTTTTCCCATCTATGTTGGGCGACCGCAAACAACTTGACCTGCCCTCAAACATGTTACTTTACTCACGACTGCTGCTCTAACCTCGGGGGAGTTCAACGCTGGATTTATAAAACGTTTGCTTTTGAAAGATGGCTCAGTACCCAGTTTATTTGATCCAGCTGGCTTCACTAAATTACAACCTCTAAGTATGATAAATAATAGATGTTTATATTTTCTATCGAGCGTTCAAAAAACAACTGGGCGTATCGTTCCTGACACGCACTGTATGCGGTAGACCAGTCACAACAGACTGGGCCATCTGACCAATCACAGCAGAGTAGGCTCACGCAAAAGACTGAATCTTTGAACTGCTTCGAACGAATCGTTTGAGACTCGCTGGAAAATGCAGGGCATATTTTTAGAAAATGAAAGCATTTTTTGACCTTGCATGCCTATTGTAGAAGCAATATTAGCAATATTAGGAGCCATTAAAAAAATTTGCATAATAGGGGCTTTTTAAACCTTCAAAAAATTAGGCAATTTGGTCATCACAGATGAAAACTTAAACTTGAAGAAAAAGAAGAAAGTGTGAGAGAGACAGAGAGAGATAGATAGGGGAAAGAGGAAAGTGAGATGGAGAACGCAAATATATTCATTGTATTCAGCCCACTTTCTCTTCTGATAAATTGCACATTGCTTAAAGAGGAATTCATAGCTGTTTGCGATCTGACGGCCTTTGTGATTTTGACAGCCAATTTAAAAAGGTAAGATCCCAGGATCTCAGAAGGCCAGGCTAATAAAGTCCGGCATAGGCCTGCTCTAGCATTCTGAAACTGTGCTCATGTGCCCTAAATCCTTCCTGCTTTATGCAATCAATATTCAGATCTTTCCAGAGACAAGCAGCCCAGCCTGTTGCCCATACACAATTCATACTTACCCACATAGGCCTCGTAAAATTAAACCCAAACGCTGAAAGCCTCAAGCTTATTGAGCAAAAAAAAAACGTTTGTGAATTCCAGCTGCTGAGCAGCATTTTAAAGCAAACTGCATTTAATTGCACTATGCAAATTCTGCTTTACTCCGTAACATTACTAACAGGCGCCTTTGTCAGGTGAAAATTACACTGCCACCATCTCATCGCTCTCATTGCTGGGGTCAGCTCGGTGACGCATGGGAAATCCCTCCCAGCGCATTCAACGTCTTCCCACGAAAGGTGCTAATTAAAAATGCAAATGAGCACGAACACTTTGGTTCAGAATTAACACCATACTGTCACGCAAAGGCTCAAACCCTAGTGTACACGTTCTAATCAATGATCAAAAGGTTCATAAATGTAATCCATACTGTATATTAAACCCACCTAGTTTTAGAGACCTTTTCACATTTTCATTTAAACATTCAAATGCACCTATGTAATCTAAGAAGCAGTTTCTGTCCATGATATTTCTCTATGGTAGTTCAAAAGGTTTTTGAGGTACAGCTTCAAAATATCAGAAGACAACTGTGCAAAACACAGATGGAGTTTAATTTTCCAGCGATGCATTGCCGTATTGGCGCCACACTGGAGCGAGATGATCCTGTGGAATGTTCCGTACGGTTCTGCGAGTTCTAGCGGTTCTCCGGTATCAGAGTGTGTTTTCCTTGTATGGCAGAAAAGAAGAAAGGTAAAGCGCAGCTTAAGCAGAAGCAGATGGAGGCCTTGAGCTGATCAGGACTTCATTAGAGAGAGAGAAGCAGCAAAACAACACACACATGCAGCACCAGAAGGGAAATGCTTGTCCCAGCATAAAAATATCTAGGAATAATACTCATAAAATGATGATCTTTTAATTTACTGCATCCCTAAATTACCAGAGGCCTGGAACAGACCGTACAGTGAATATCCAGAGACACATCATGTGCATCCAACCCTGTAATCGGTATTAATACTGAAAGCTCGTAGATTACAACCGTGTCTACTGGGAGGTCAGAGAGAAGTGAAATATGGCGTGGAATTCCACAAAAGCCATTCCAAGCAACTGATAAATGCAGCAGCAAATTTCTGAAGCGCTCGACGCTCACGTGTCTGACAAGGATGCGTAAATCTGCCATCTGCTCTAAATGTGACGACTAGAAAAAAAACGGGGAGATGATGTTACCTTTGCCATCTCTCAAAGTATGAGGAAACACTCTGAAACCTTTCAGGATGCTGCTGTAACTATGCAATATCACACATGCAATTGTGATTCGTCTGTAGGTAGGAACAGGGTCTCGGAGAGTGCCGGCATTCACTACAACAGCGCTGTTGACCTTACAACGATACATAACCATGGCCAATGCAGAAAGTGCAAGTTTTTGTATCAGGTTATGTTGAAATTAGTGCTGTCAAAATAACACAGGTGACTAATTTTTCCAGTTTAGCGGTGTTAAAAACATCTCACGCAATGGCAGGGCTAGGGTTAGTCACCCCACTCACAACTGCTGCTTCTGTCTCTTTTTGCTATGACAAGAAGTGCATTAAATCGCAGAACATCTTTACGCCCACATCAAATCTGAAACTTTTCAGACACGCACTCCACTTCACCTCAGTGCCAGGAGCTAGTCAAATGAGCGTGGAAAACGTTCAGGTGACCAGGGAGCTTCAGTAGAACTACTGTGAACTGCGGTCAGGCAAGATGTCAGGCTATATGTCAGTAAAAAAGAATTTACCTGTCCTTTCAGCTGTTACACTGTGCTCATAGCACTGTAGCCTGTATCATTTCATATTAAAGCATGAATATAACTACCAGAATGCAAGTTAGATCCGTGTCACGTTCGGCAGTGGCGGCTCTTAAAAGTAATAGCAGACAAATAACCTAATCACCCAGTTGTTGTGATGTCTATTAAATCAAAGAACAAAATAAAAAAGAGGAATTCAATAACATTTGTAGCTTTAAGGATTCATCTATTTAATTTAGTATTTAGTGTTTCATAACTTTATTAAATTTCTGTATATTTCCTACTTGCTGAAGGGCACAAGTAAGTAATGGGTTTATGTGAGGATTGTTTTAAGAAGCTATTTATTAAAGTCTAATAAATGTGTTAAAATTGCAAGCTGTCATTTATACTATAATGTTAAATGGTTATTCGTCAATGGTTAAATATTAGAAAGAAAATAATTTCCTATAGAGACATTGGTATTAGATATTGGTATCAGTGATACCTTCAGTCACAAAAAAAAATTAACAAACATTAAAAATATACTGCCTTTATGTTGTTTCTAGATCAATTTGAAGATTATTGCAATATAAAGGTATATATTTTAAAATTTTAAATGTTAGGTGGCATTAAACGAGATTAATTTCAGAAAAATGTGTGAATAATTAGTTCATTTTTTAAAATGATTAACAGCACTAGTTGAAATACTAAATATAATCGTAGAAGATGACAATATTGAAATTAATACAAAATTAATTAATACAAAAGTCAAGAAGAATGACAGTCAACAGTGAAAGTCACTGAGGTTTTTGAATGAACTTTTGGTTAAATGTCTTTTTGTATTTATTCATTTTTAACATTTTTACTTGGAAAAAGGTTGGAAAAGTTAGTTGCTAACCAACAGCAAAATGGGACTACAGAGGTTGTCTGGGACATTAATCATCACCATGCCGAAGAGGTAAACTCATTTATTCACTAATCCACTTTTGCAGCCTCATTGTGTTTATAATCATGCTCCAGCAAAGTATTTTATCTCAAACTTTCATGGAAATGTTTTTTTTTTTTAAATAAATATTGAAAGAGCTGTCAGAAGCCTAATGGTGGTGAAGTTCAAGTCATGCAACTGGGGTGTAGTTTGTTTACAGCCTACATTTAATTTTTTACTTCTACTTATTGTATTTAGGTTTAAAGTAATAAAAATTGTGTTCATTTGTGAAAATTATCATTATGAAATAAACATGCAAGACTCATAAACTGTTGTTGGTCACAGTTTTTTGTCATAGGAAACCGAAGTGATTCTAACTTCTGGTTAGGTATCCAAAAATAAACACTGCAACAATCTATACTGACAAAATTTGGACAAAAATGTTGTTTTCCACAAGTTTGATGAACAAAATGGTGAAATAACCACAAGGCCTGCCAGTTCAGCCATTTCATTGGCTATTTGTGCTGTCAGTCAGAGTGTATATGGTACATCACTCTTGGCCAATCAAATGACAGAACCAGAACTAACCATTGCGTAATATCCTACAATGTGAGCTATGTCTGATAAAACAGAGGCCAACATCTGGAGAACTGTGGGTTGGCATAGACTGCTGAACATGACCAGGATCAACAGAAACACATGTAACCACTCACATTCTCACAGGCAGTAATACGTTTCTTTATTTAAACATAATTATGAATCTTACCAAAGCACATTTGAATAGCTTTTCAGAGAAGCACTTTTCACCATGTCTTTAATAGCAAACAATCGCTCGCTAAAGTCCTTTCATATTTTGCAATAATAGGTTTGAAATTCTCAGAATAATACAGTAGCGATCCTTGCCAGGGAAAAGTAATACAAGATGACTTGCACTCGCACAATATCATTGTGATTATATTGTCGCATCCTAGTTGTTTCTTTTATGCATTCAGCAACCAGAAGCTACATGATTCAACCACCCAACGGGAGGAAATTCGATATAACAAAACCATGCATCATTGGAAAAATACCTAATCATGTTGCCAGAACTCTACAGAAGGCACAATGACATTTAGCCATGTTCATCTTTCAATGAGCTCCTAAAAATGACAACTGCAGGCAGGATTTTTAGTGAGTGATGAAGTTCGGTCTGTTCCTCATTCAAAGCTGTCATTCGATGTTGTAAGACTTGAAATTAAAGTTCTTTGGGAAGTTTGGGATCAGTAAGATTTTTAATGTTTTTAAAGACGTTTCTTATGCTTATTAAGGCTGCGTTTATTTAATCAAAAATACAGAAAATAAATGTAAAATTTGTTAAACATTATTACAATGTAAAATAACATTTTTACTATTTTAACATACATTAAAATAGAATTCATTCCTGTGATCAAAGCTGAATTTTCAGCATCATTACTCCAGTAGTCAGTGTCACATGATCCTTCAGAAATCATTCCAATATGCTTTATGATTTATTATCAATGTTGAAAACAGTTGTGCTGCTTAATATTTTGTTGGAACCTGTGATTTTTTGATTAGCAATAAGTTAAAAAAGAAGAGCATTTATTTAAAATAGAAAGCTTTTCGAACAATACACACTACCGTTCAAAAGTTTGGGGTCAGAAAATGTTTTATTCTTTCTTTTTTTATGAAAGAATTGAATACTTTAATTCACCAAGTATGTGTTAAAGTGATAAAATGTTAGAGCAAAGACTTACATTGTTAGAAAAGATTTATATTTTGAATAAATGCTGTTCTTTTTAACTTTTTATTCATCAAAGAATCCTGAAAAAAGAATGATAGTTTCCAAAAAATATTTGGCAGCACAACTGTTTCCAGCACTGATAATAAAAGTAATAAATCAGCATATTAGAATGATTTGTAAAGGATTATGTGTTCATGTGACTGGAGTAATGGCTGATGAAAAATTCAGCTTTGCATCACAAGAATAAATTATATTTTAAAGTATATTAAAATAGAAACTGTTATTTTACATTGTAAAAATATTTCACAATATTACTGTTTTTTAATCTATTTTTGATCAAATAAATGCAGCCTTGATCAGCACAAGAGACTTCTTAAAAAAAAAAAAAAAAAAAAAAAAAAAAACATTACAAATTTTACTAATCCCAAACTTTTAACATTGATTAACATGTTGATTGGCATGTATTCAATTTCTTTTTCCAAAAAAACCCCTCTGACCTCAAACTTTAAAATACTTACTTTTCATGTTTTCCAAAAAAAAGTGCCTAGACACATTAAAATCCCATAGATAGATAGATAAGAAAGAGTTTGTTGGATATGTTGTTGTGGCCTTCGCTCACCCCTGAAGTTCTACTTTAAAAATCCAAGTCAAAAAGATAATGCTGATGTGATCCTGTGTCACATTTCCTGTCTAGACGGGTGATATCACAAGTTAAATAAAAGACAAAACCCCATCATGTCTAGTGTCACAAGTTCTTATCTTGCTTTTTTGTACTGTGGCTTGATGCAGCATAAACGCCCAGCTTTCTGTTTGTCACTTGATTGTGATTGTTTCTTTGGTCAACACTGCCTCTGTAAGGCAGAACGGTGACTGCACTCTACACCCTCTAGAGGCCGGATTATCCACTGACATTACTAAAACACACATACTCTTACCTGTATCAAGTAGGCCGCTCCAGGGTCAGAGGTCATCGCCTCGTTCTGAACCGTGTTTTGCTGCGTAACACTTTCTTCCATCTTCCTCTCCTTCTCTTCTCCATCATCGTCATCAAGCTCATCCAAGCTCTGCAGAGAAATTTCAAGCTCGGTCAGTTTAGTTTGTTCAGATTGTTTGGGATTTGTGGATTATTTTCACATGACGAGAGAGTCTAATTGTGTTCTGTACACACACACACACGCACACACACATATACATAAACAGACACAGGAAGTGTGTTACCAAACAGCCTCTGTGGTATGATTCTAGGGGATTTTTGGGAAGTGGAATGTCCCAGTGCCCACTGGGAACAGAACATTTTACATTTTTTATCTAAAAACAGACAGCCTTAAACATGATCCAAAAAACATGAAAATTTGGAGATTACTAACAGTTTGAGCTAATTATGCATGACGACGCCCACCGCCCAATGTGACAAAAGTGACAGAGAAACTGGTTTTCTGGCTGCACGTAAACCAGTCTTTCCTGTTCTGAAAGGAGAGAGTGAAGGTGGAGTCCTGAACAGGGCTGGGACGGTAAAAATAGCCTTACAAGGATAAACTGGAATGTAATAATTTACACAAGCTTTCCGGCCAGCCGGTTTTATCAACACTTCCTGGGGACGGGCCAAACTCTAAACCCTCTCATAGGCATCGGCATACACAGATGAATGTGCGAACTATGACTTAAACACGCACACACTTTGCCCCTCCCCAGGGATCAGTAAACACACTTCATCAGCCCCCGCTGCACCCTTAAAAGAGGTCACTTCTGCACTCCGCTGCCCGTCAGCCAAAATGAGACATTCCCCTGCCTAATGACAATCATTTATGTCAATTAAGACAGCTTATAAACTTGAGGGCAAATTATTGTCACAACAGTAAAGACATTTTCAAAGGAAGCCATTAGTGTACAAACATACAGAGAGAGACACGCTCGCACTAAGTGACCTTTTAAAAACGGTAAAAAGCAAACAGACCTATTAACTCTGAACACATGTAAGGATAATCAGTTTAGTGTCTAGCTTGAAGCTTTTTAATGCTAGTTTATTATCACTTCGAAGGTGCGGAAAGACACTCATGTACACTGCCGTTCAAAAGTTTGGGATCAATAAGATGATTAATGTTTTTAAAGAATTCTCTTATGCTCATCAAGGCTGCATTTACTTGAAAAATACAGAAAAAACTATAATATTGTGAAATATCATTATGGTTTATAATAATGGTTTTGTATTATAATATATTCTAAAATGTAATTCATTTCTCTGATGCAAAGCGGAATTTTCAGCATCATTACTCCAGTTTTCAGTGTCACATGATCCTTCAGAAAGCATTCTGATATGCTGAATCATTACTTTTATTATCAATATTGGAAACAGTTGTGCTGCTTAATATGTGCTTAACAAGAACCTTGTTTCTTCAGGATTCTTTGATGAATAAAACATTTTTTTTTTTTAAATAGAAATCTTTTTTAACAATATAAGTCTTTGCTATCACTTTTTATCAATTTAATAGATCCTTGGTAAATAAGAGTACTAATTTCTTTAAAAAAAACAAACAAACAAAAAAAAGAATAAATTTAATGTTAAATGGTAGTTTATCTTGTTGCAAAAGATTTCTATTATAAACAAATGCTGTTCTTTTTAACTTTTTATTTATTAAAGAATCCTGAAAACAAGTACCACAGGTTCCAACAAAATATTTTGCAGCACAACTGTTTTCAACGTTGATAATAAATCAGCATGTCAGAATGATTTCTGAAGGATCATGTGATACTGAAGACTGGAGTAAAGATGGTGAAAATTCAGCTTTGCATTACAGGAATAAATTACATTTTGAAACATATGCACAAAGAAAACATTAGAATATTGCATTAGAATAACATTTCACAATATTACAGTTTTTCTGGATTTTTGATTAAATAAATGCAGCCTTGATAAGCATGAGAAACTTCTTTTAAAAAAATCCTACTGGTCCAAAACTTTTGACCAGCAGTGTGCATTCTTTTCTCATGGAGAAACAATAATAATGTGCCTGATGATTGCAAAAAGTCCATTTACATATTTGCAAATAATGACCTTTTTTATTCTAAAAGTCAGAAAGAGATCAATGATCAATTGAAAAGATCAATACAAAAATTAAAACAATAAAACATATGTAATTTAAAATGAAGTAACAAATATATTGCATCAGAATATCAAAATTAAAACATTAAAAGTTTGTAAAGATATGAAGATCGCTGTATAAGATTAAACAGGGACAATGAGGATCTGTGGCTTCAGTAAAGAGAGTCTGGAGAAAGAGAGAAAAGAAAGGCTGCAAATTCCTTCCCCTTCTTGTTAATGACGCAAATGAAAAACTCATTAAACTCAACATAAAATGTTTTTATTTGAGTAAACAGGTTATACGATCACACCTTTAACCTCCTTGTTTGTTTGCCATAAGGAAGAGGAGCTTCATTTAAAAAGAAAACAATAAATATAAAAATCCGTGCTCATCCTCTGTTTTTTAAGGAATGCATGTGCGGTGGAAATTTTGTGTCTGGCCAATGGAAAAAAAAAAGGTATCCACAATCTATCACGTTAATACCCCTTTCCTGGAAGAGGGAATGCACAACATTACTGACACAAAACTGCAGCCTATCCCACCGTCTTAACTGTACATTCCTAATGTCTCAATAATGAGAGATAAACATGGAAGAGAATGTGCTTTACTTTCTTTTTTTATTAAATCTTTCAGTTTTATACTTCTTTATAAAATCTTTAAGAATAAAAATAAATAATGCAATTACTATCATCATTTTTATAACAACAACATTTTTATTAAAATGTTACTTTCTTAAATTGAAATCTAATTTTGAAATCATACATATGATTAACCTTTAGAAAATATACATATTTCTCTTCGAGGAAAACTAATTAAAAACAGTGACTCATCTTGTGTATTTTATCCAGCATCCAGAACAGAACTATTTTTCTAACTCTACTCTTCTGCATCTTCTGTATTATTTCATCCACTCATAATTAATTCTAATTGTTTTACATATGAATGTTCCGTTTCTCCCTAAAACGTTTAACACTAAAAGGTTGGGAACAAAGTGTAATGTGTAGTGTGTGTTTTGACTGGTGTTGTATTGAGGCCAGTTATGCAGTAGATTAATGAAGAGTTGAGCTGAAGGGCTCTGGATGCTCTTCCCTCCTGATGTCCTCGGCAGACTGGATTTAATGACTGTGGATTAATCAAGTACTGCATGCCCCGGCTACGCAGGTTCATTAGGATGATGTATTACACCCACGAAAGGTGAAAAGTGTGCGCGCGAGTGTGTGCGTGATGCAGTCAACTGTCCTTTAATCATCACAAACCCACAGTCTCCTGGAGTGACTTAATGACTTAACCTAGAATCCCAAGATTATTCCAGGCACAGCTAAAAGCCATTTTATTTCATAAGCACACACATTAGAATCAAATTTGGAGGGCTGTGGAGACACTTTTGGTTGATGTGTCAAACACGCTTCTGAGTATTAATATATCCTTCCACATTAATAGATATGTGACATGATTTTGGCACTTCCTTTATAGCTGCTATGGCTGTTTCAGCGTGAGCTGCCTCATTATGAACTACCTAAACTGACTGCTTCATTTTGACTAAAAATAGTTAAAATGGCTAAATAAAAGTATTAATTTCTAACAAAAAGCTACAAACTTTTACTATAGGTTTGACATCAGAAGCATGCTTACAATGCCTTAAAATGCTGCCTACTGAGGCAGATCCATCTGCAAATGCAAGTATTTGAATGAGATTTATGATGCCAGCCTTGCCTATCTCCATCCTGCACTGGACAAGAGATTAACCTCACCTGGTGAACACATATTTATGGCTTAGCCACCTTGAGTACTCAAAATTTTGTACACGCACACACATACCAGCTGGCAGAATCGGAGGAAGGCGTTTTCTGGTTATTAAATTTAATCATAAACCATTTTCTGACAGCCAAGAGGTCATGGTAAACTCAGCTCTCCATATTTTTACCTTTATACACACAAAAATATGTCATTGTTTTCTCTTCCCCAAAGTAATTTTTTCTTCATTTCAAAACCGAGATTGTAGAAGGAGTGTGGAGATTTAGACTGGGGACTTTAGACTGTGAGACTTTAACATATTAATTCAGGCTGCTTCCGAAAACTGAAAAATGCTGCCACCGCGGGGAGCATACGAACGGAGGTAGAAAGGCAACAATGCATATCTGAATTCAATGATCGTGTCACATCCTGTCTACCGAGATACCTTCATCAGATTGGTTTTGAAGGCAGCACAGATGTATCCTTCGCTGCATATGACATCCCACTATTCTGCGTGTGAAATTCTGTGAGAGTTGAAATAAAGGTCAATGGAGTCTAAAAAGTTGCACCTGCCAGTTAGTTTGTGTATAAATGCAGGTTTTCCCTTAATTAATTCCCTTGATTAAATATTTGCTTGGTTATTACCCAAGCTCTCTTTCTTTTGTTGTAAATCGTTATTATAGGAATCTTACTGAAAAATCCTTAAATCAGTTGTTATTTTAAGTGCGGATCATCCAATAATAAAGATTGTGTTGTTGTGTAACACTTTAAAATAGCCTTAATAAATCATTAACAAACATTTTATAATGCTTAAAAATTTGATTACTTTATGGGAACATAGTTCAATCTATTTACATCACATTGTTTTAATAAATAAGCAAGTATTGTCTTGAAAAATTGATTTTTCTTCTCCTGTTCATGCATGAATAAAGGAATTCCCTACACAATACTAAACTAATATAAGTGTTGAGGCATGAAAACACACCCAAATTACAATGTTTGTCATGTCTTCTGCAAGCATTTAGCTAAACTTAACTAACCACCCTTTGTACAAATGCTGTTACAGCAGCTAAAAGTCCAGTGAACATGTTATAAATGATTAGTAAACATTTATAAATTGACAAATTATGAATAGTCTCACATTTAGATTGAGTACTGAAAAACATGAACGAATGATTAATAAATGATTAGTTAGGATGTAAAAATAGGGTGAATTCAGGTTATTTGGGACACATTTTGTCATCAAGATGACTGCTCATAAAGGTACTAATCATTAGTAAACTTTCATAAACATTTACAAATGATGAATAGTTTCCACTTTAGATTAGTACTGCAAAAACGTGAATAAATGATTTGTTAAGATATGTAAATAGCTGAAGTCTACACAACAAACAAAGACCAAATATGTGACCACAAAACCAGTTATAAGGGTCATTTTTTCAGTTGAGATTTATACATCACCTGAAAGCTTTAAATAAGCTTTATTGATGTACATCTATTGATGTATGGTTTATTAGGATAGGACAATATTTGGCTGAGATACAATTATTTGAAAATCTGGAATCTGAGGGTGCAAAAATCCAAAAAAATTGAAATATTGAGAAAATCACTTTTAAAGTTTTCCAAAAGAAGTTCTTAGAAATGCCTATTACTTTAAAAAATTAGGTTTTGATATCCAAGATGTTCAAGTCTGTCTTTCTTAAGTCGTAAAGAAATTACGTTTTTTTGAGGAAAACATTTCAGCATTTTTCTCCATATAATGGACTGATATGGTGCCCCGATTTTGAACTTCCAAAATGGAGTTTAAATGCGGCTTCAAACAATCCCAAATGTGGTTGTAAACGATCCCAGCCAAAAAAGGGGTCTGATCTAGTGTAACGATCAGTTATTTTCATAAAAATAATACAATTTATATTCTTTTTAATGTCAATGCTCGTCTTGTCTTACTCTGCCTGGACTGTTTTTGTTCTGGTTCATGACAGTTAGGGTATGTCGAAAAAAACTCCCATCTCATGTTCTCCCTCATCTTCAAAATCGTCCTATATCACTGTTTTACCTTTTTTGTTAAGGGTGTTTGATCTTCTTTGCGTGTTCACTTTGCAAAGACTATGTCAGTACTTCTGCAGTGATGTAGGATGATTTTGAAATGATTTTTGAAGTTGAGGGAGAAAATACGATCTGAGTTTTTCGACATACCCTAACTGTCTTGAGCCAGAATACACAGAGTTCAGGGAGGGCAATATAAATTGTATTATTTTTATGAAAATAACCAGTCGTTTCACTAGATAAGACCCTTCTTTCTGGATCGTTTACAACCGCATCTGGGATCGTTTTAAGCCGCATTTTAAACTGCATTTTGGAAGTTCAAAATCGGGGCACCATACCAGTCCATTATATGGAGAAAAATGCTGAAAAAAACAATTTCTTTACGACTGAAGAAACAAAGAAATGTTGAATGACAATAGGGTGAGTACATTATATGTGAATCTTTATTTTGGATGTGGACTTCTTCTTTAAAATCCTAATGATTTTTGCCATAAAAGAAAAGTCAATAATTTTGACCCATACAATGTATTTTTGACTATTGCTACAAATATACCCCAGCGACTTAAGACTGGTTTTGTGGTTCAGGGTCACATACATGACCTTTCCTTTACAGACAGTGGTTATGAGTTAATGAATAACGTGTTAACATGAGAGTTTGTGAAATGAAAAAAAGAGTTTGTGAAGTGAAGCAAATTTTTACACAACATTTGTAAATTGAAAAAGAGCATTTGGTAATGTATGAACTGAAGTTTAATGACATTTGTTAGCATTGAAAATTATAGTAACAAATACGCTTTTAATCATTGCATAATTTTTAAAAACTACTGATCCATTAAGAATTATATAAGCAATAAGGTACAAGAGGCCATGCTGTATTGTGAATAAGTCATGGCTGAAGGGCATTGTTAAGCATTATATAATGTATGTTAATGATTTATTAATGGAAGTTATTATAAAGTGATACCAACAAATCATACACAAACACTTCACACGTATATTTTTGAATTCAGTTCAGTTGGACAAATAATGTATGATTTATGAACCATTTAAATAGAAATTGACAAAAAGTCAAAAAGTGCGGTGTGAACACACACACACACACACACAAAATCTAACAAGTCTTTTGTCTTCTTTGAAATAATGCAAGTCAGAATCACACTGGCTGTTTTCTTTAAGGTTCTCAGAGTGAATCATCTCTATTAGAGGTAGTTTGGTTAGTCCTCGTTCTCCATCAGTTTCTGAAAAGACATTTAGTTTAAACAAGTCACCGCAAAAGCAAACCTTCACCTCATGACTTGTGTGTGGCCAAACCACAGTATGCTCTCAGAAAGAGTAAGCACTGTCAATCTACACATCCCCAACAGCGATTCAAGCACGCAAAACCCAGACCCACATTTGATAACAGACACGGCGGGATTGACTCCATCAGTCAGACATAAAAATAATAAAAACAACTGGAGGAGGACAAAGTCAGGACACCAGACTTAATCCGCCGCTCGGTCCGTGCCAGGTCTGAGAGAGCCGGCGAGCTGTTTTCGAGCGTTCCAAGAGAGTTGCTCTTAGTGTAACCACGACGGTCCGCAGGGTGTATTATGCGGTTTTGAAGGAATGTTTGTGAGAGCTTAGAAAGCATTCACAGCTTTGCACCGTCTCTCCTAAAATGGTAGCCTTCTTTCTGAAACAACATACTTCCAGCAAATCACTGAGGCCTTTCCTGGTTGGTCTATAAATCTTGTGTCTGAGGGAATTGTGTCCAGATTTGCAGCCTGTAAAGTTATTTCCTACTTCAGCTCAGTCCAGCCGCCTCTACTTTTACTATATGTCATTAAATCACACATTCATTTCATACAGTCCCAGTACGTTAGATCTACATAGGCTACATTAAACCATGAATTTCACCAAAAAGTAGTTATTGAATAAAAAAAAAATAGTATTAAAATAGTTACTGATCCTTCCAAAATATACAATTTGCAATCTGTTTAATAGTAAAAACATATAACAGGTGAACTTACAGACTACAGAAAGCTCTGACAGAGCAGTTGATATACACAAATGTATTTGCTATCAAAGTACTGGTGATTTATTTCATTAACAATGTATTGTTATTATTGGTCTTGTAAATGGAGTGTTCATTGAGGAGATACTGGCTGCGTAAACAAACCAAAATCATTATCTCTAGGTTACAATTCTCTCTGCTGGCCGTTTGGTTGGTCAAAGAGTAAACATTTTATTCAACAGCCATCCACAGACTGATGCAATTATTTGAAAGCCTGAATTGAATTTCAAGACTCTCTAGCTGCAAACATTTGCATGGCTGTGGCAAGCTAACTTCTACTGAAGTCAATCAAAAACAGAGAATAAGTCATTTGATTTTGTCACTATGACTCTAGTTTTTAAATGAAAAACATCTAGCATGTCAAACATCCTATCATCTGATTCAGAGCATGGTGTGACTCACACAAAATTATTTTTTAACATAATTTAGTTTACTTTTTAAAAGGCTTAGTTCATCCAAAAATGATCTTACTACAGGAATATGTTTTGAATGTTCAAGCTTCTCTTTCGCACAAAATGAAAGCCAATGGTCCCCATCCACTTTCATTATGTAAAAATGCAACTTCTGCTACATACAAGGGTCAATTTTTTGAAACTGAGATTTATACATCATCTGAAAGCTGAATAAATAAGCTTTCATTGATGTGTGGAGTGTAAGGATAAGAAAATATTTGGCCGAGATACAACTATTTAAAATTCTGAAATCTGAGGGTGCAAATAAATCTAAATATGCTTTTAAAGTTGTCCAAATGAAGTTCTTAGCAATGCATATTACTAATCAATAATTAAGTTTTGATATAATTATGGTAGGAAATGTACAAAATATGTTCATGGAACATGATCTTTACTTAATATACTAATGATTTTTGGCATAAAAGAAAAATCGGTAATTTTGACCCATACCATGTATTGTTGACTATTGTTACAAATACACCCGTGCTACTTAAGACTGGTTTTGTGGCCCAGGGTCACATTTATGTTCCTCAGAAGAAAGTAAGCCATACAGATTTGGAACGACATGAAATTAAGTCAATTATGACTTCAATTCTGGTCTTTCATATTGACCTCGTATATTCTTTGTGCCGCTACAGAGACGACTGACAGTCAGAAAACCGCTTTGCGGCACCCAATAAAAATAGTGCAAAATATTATGAATGCATGAAATTTGCTGATCACAAGCTCCACTCTGTAATTTTCCAGTCATATGGAGAATTGGCTAATTACATGCCTCCAATTCCTCACGCATAATGGCTGCTTGATGTTTTGCTATATTTGTCACGTAGAAGATGCGCATTATATGGATGAACAAACAACCAGGGCTCTGAAGTGAACTTGAGACAAGTAGCAGAATATTCCATAGTGACCTAAAAACCATTTAGAGTGGCCAAGAACTGCTGTGACAAAGCGTTTACAACTATATATCGCATTAGTTTACAATAAAGGATAAACAGCTGCTTGAACAAACACAGCCCAATTGCTTGTTAATATTAAGTAGGGGTCTTCATGACCACAGGAAGCCATAAATATGTGACCCTGGACCACAAAACCAGTCATAAGGGTCAATTTTTGGAAACTGAGATTTATACATCAGCTCAAAGCTGAATAAATAAGCTTTACATTTATGTATGGTTTGTTAGGACAGGATTTAAATGGACACATTTTGGCCGAGATACAACTATTTGAAAATCTGGAATCTGAGAGCGCAAAACAAATCTTGAAAACTGTCCAAAAGTTCTTAACAATGCATATTACTAATCAAAAATTAAGTTTTGATATGTTTACGGTAGGAAATGTACAAAATATCTTTATGGAACATGATCTTTAATTAATATCCGAATTATTTTTGGCGTAAAAGAAAAATTGATAATTCTGACCCATGCAATGTATTGTTGGCTATTGCTACAAATATACCTGTAGTACTTTTGTGGTCCAGCGTCACATATCATTTCAAATTCCCTAAAGCACCATTTTATAGGCTTAAGTGTTATAGTCAAGCAGAGTTCATTCTTAATCAGCCGGTTCCTCGTTCCTCCTCGAGGACTAAAAGAGAGCATTTGGTGTTAAATAACCCTTGAAGGCGCTACTGCCCAGATGAGGCTGGTTATCTCTCAACGTTTATCCAGACACAAGTTCTCCCGATGCGGGAGTAAACACACCGAGACTGCTTTCCATTACTGACTTCACTGTTTATTCTCGCCTATATTTGACTAGGGAGGTGAGTGTTCAGTCACTACAAACAGAATAGTGGCGTTAACAGCGTTCAGACTTCCAAATATGTGACTTAAAGCAGTATGAGACACCCCCCTCAAAACCTGGGACTTTTTTTTGTAGTTTATGGGCATCTAATTCAGCAATAAGCAAAATGTTACAATTAACGGTAGTTTACTCAAAAAAAGAAAATCTGTCATTAATTACACACCCTAAGACCTTTTTTCATCTTCGGAACACAAATTAAATGATTTTTAGATTTTTGACCCTGCATGGACAACAATGCAACTACCATGTTCAAGGCCCAGAAAGGTAGTAAGGACATCAATAAAATAGTTCATGTGACAGCAGTGTTTCAACCGTAATGTTAAGAAGCTACGTGAACACTTTTTGTGCACAAAGAAAAGTAAAATAACAACATTTTTCAACAATTTTTTCTTTTTGGTGTCAGTCTTTGACATATGTTCACCAGAGTATGGATTCTGATTGGCTGTCAGTGTTTTATTCATCTGAAAACTGAAAAAAATTGTTCTGAAATCATTCCAACAATATTGTAATCATCCACAAATAGGATTTAACAGTGTACAATATGAACAAATGAACGCTAATCGTGGATAAGCTGTGTAGGGTTTACGTTAACAGCAGGAAGCACAACTGCTGTTTGGTCCATCACCATGATTTATTATCTTCTTTTAACCACTTAGATGGCAAATGCTTCTTTGTCACTGTGTTTTGGTTTCAAGCTCTTCATTTGTGGTTCTTCATTTCTGAACAGGCTTGCTCTTCTGGTTTCAGTAGCTGCCAGTAGTTCTGCTTCACACTGAGCGCAGCAGCATGTTCTTCCCCCATAAGCACACACTTCAGTCATGCTCAGAGAGCAGACCGCGCTGAGGCGAGAGGGCAGAGTGCACACTAGCAGTGAGTCATCAACCCCCCCTCTTGTCCTCTACATTCTTTCACTTATTTTCCCTCCCCTCCCTTTTTTGGAAATCTTTTCCTATTCCTTCACTTGGTTTGTTCTTTTTTGAGTCTAATGAGCCTGACACTCAGCAGGTTTAGAGAACTGCTGAATCATGGTCCAGCTGTGACCTGGTAAGTGGGAGTGAACATAGCAAATGGATGGGTGAACATGTAACACTATGATTTAAAGGGCTACTGAGAGCTGGAAGAGTTAACCACTTACTTAACAAAATTGTAATACAATTTCGATACAATTTTCAATTAAAGATTTATTTATTAGTATTTGTTAAAGACCTTAAAAATGTCCTGTGGTGCAACCAAATAATATTTCTATGCACCTTGAACACATACATGAGTGTTCAATAATCCTAATCCTTATTTACATTTTTTTATACGTTTAACTTATTTTTTGGACTGACCCTGACACAAATTAGTAAGGATATGTAGGGATTCTTCAACATTTTTTATTTTATGGCATATTTCTGCATTGCGGTTGCAAAAATAAGTGGAAGACGTAAATTTATTTATATATTTTTATAAATCCATATATTATAAAGAGATTTTTTGTGACCCCAGCAAGAAATACACTTCACAACTATAGAATTAGCATGATTTCTTAAAACTTTTTTTAAACGTCCTCACCAAGACCAACAGTAATTTTGTAAAATATTATTCTACTATAAACTGTCTTCTTTACTATATGAATATTTACATAAATTCCTGTGATGGCAAAGCCATATTTTATATGTATATATATTTTTTAAATTATTATTTTTATTATTATTACGATTATTTGATGAAAAGTAAATTCATAAGAACAGCATTAATTTGCAATAAAAACCTTTTGTATTACCCCAAATGTAATCACATTTGATGCATACACATTTGATGCATATTTAATGTCGCACTGGACGCATACATTAATATGCATAAAATACATATATTTTATTACATAATATAATAACAATATATTAATTTTGTTAACATTTTTATTTATTTATTTTAATAATTAAACATTTGAACAGTAGTGCCTAAAGGTCAAATTATTTCTTTTAAAAATAAATAAATAAATAGACCCTCTATGACTAGCTCTATCAATCTTTTTTCTTATTTTTATTCTTTTTATCATATATGCATTAAGACTAACTGGGTCACAACACATATGTGACTCTGGACCACAAAACCAGCCATAAAGGTCACTTTTTTGATCATTTTGAGAACTTGAGATATATACATATCTAAAAGCTGAATAAATAAGCTTTCCATTGATGTACGGTTTGTTAGTATAGGACAATATTTGGCAGAGATCCATCTACTTGAAAAAAAATTAAACATTGAGAAAATCACCTTTAAATGTGTCTAAATGAAGTTCTTAGGCAATGCATTTTACTAATCAAAAATTAAGTTTTGATATTTTTATGGTAATCAATTTACAAAATATCTTCATGGAATATGATCTTTACCCAATATCCTAATGACTTTTAATGTAAAAGAAAAATAGATCATTTTGACCTATACAACGTATTTTTGACTATTGCTACAAATATACCTGTGCTACTGGTTTTGTGGTCCAGGGACACATATATTCTTGCTCTTTGTTGTTTTGATTGCTTCTATTATCCTCATTTTTAGGCCACTTTGGATAAAAGGCATCTGCTAAATGATTAAATGTATATTTGTTTTAGGTCATAGTCTCTTAGAAGCCTGTCTAAAACCTCCTTAGCAGGTACCTTTATACATAAAACACCGCCTATTCAGTCACTGACTGATTGCCCAGCAAGGCAGCAAGTTTTCAGACACTTCCTAAATGGGATCTAATGTCAACCTGACCCACCCTGTAAATGCACATCAAGCTACACAATAACACTGACGGCAAACACAAGCGTGTCTCATTTAGCCTGCCGAGTTGCTTGTTGTGTTCTTGGTCTTGGCTTCACCGCTCTCCCGAAATCCAGAGAAAATCCCAACCCATCAAGCCGAACAGTAGGTCATTGTGGCAGTAGTGGCTCCCGATGACAAAGGCCCAACAATAAGGTAGAGATGTCTTGGCAAGGACACCCAAGCCAGTAAAACCTTACGATGCTTAAGGAAAAGCAAACCATCTGTTCACGCTTTCTTTGATTGGGTTTATCTCACCGAAAGAGCCATCCATTCCTGGACCCAATCACATTCAGGCCCGGCTCCTTTGTGAAAGCGCTCGCAGGTTTCTTGGCCTCTGGTGCCTGGTTTCTTGGCTGTGGAACGCGAGTGTATTCAGAAAAGCTCAGCGCTGGGACTATTCGGGTTTCATAGAGCTATCAAAAGAGTCACAGAAACCCTGCGATGCTGCGGTCTGTTACTGCGTGAGAATGAATTGATACCTCGCACTGCGAGCAACCGTAATGCTGGGTTAGAGCGTTCGGCTTTCAGCCTTACAATGCCCATTTTGCCACTACCGAACTCAAATCTGACACTAAAAAATGCTGTACAGATACAACACTCAGTCATGCTTACAAATGATTCATGGGATATTTGACAATTTCTATGTAGATATGAAAAAAAATTGCCGTGAGAGTTGAAGTGGATGAATTTTGAGGCACCAATAATTGGAACTGGCCTCTTCTGTTACCCTTCCCGGGAGGACTGTACAATTCAAAAACCATTTCAGAGGATAAACCACCTTGAAGCTGGGCAGACAAGGTGTTAAAGCAGCAGACACATTCCTGTGGCAACAAACTGAGACATCCTGCTCTGAAGTACGACGTTAATCTATTCCAGTACGGAGCGTTTCATTACTCCAGTACAGCAGAAGGCTGCAATCGAATTTTGTTATGTAACTTGAAACCCCAGGATAAACGATTTCCAATGTTCGGGTTTTTTTCTTAAGATCAAAAACATACAATTAAACTTTTATTTATTTCAAGTCCCTTTTATGTTTCTGATCCAAAAGACAGAGAGTGATTACATTTCTGATTTGCAAGAAAAATTATTCAGAATGAACCAATAAACAGAAACCTCATTTTTGTTTAATCAGGGTCATTGGAACAATTTCCATGCACCAAGGAGCCAATTTCCATTTGCCAGGTTGTTTAGTAATCCAAAAGAAATTCTACTGCAAACATCTGCGATATATGGACCTGTCTGTGGAATCAAACGCAAGCAGTTAACAATGTCTGAAATAGACGACCACTGCACATGAGGAAAATTAAGCAAGTTATTTCAAAGTTAATTACTGTTTTATATGGCTGGGTGGTATGGCGATAATTGTAAAATCGACAGAGATTTCTTTTATATCAGGTTGTGTAGCTTATGTCCGCACAGGTTTCAGTTATTAACACGTGATTAAGAAACAACGCTGAATGAAAAAATAAAAAAGTATAACGTGCTTGATAGTAAAATTAGTTAACTCTTTCCCCGCTAGCAGTTTTGAAAAAAACTGCCAGTCATTCAGCATTTTTGATCATTTTCACTAAAATTTCAAGGTCCCCAGAATATTTTGTTGTATGAATATGTGTTTTACTCTAGCATCAATCAATCGATCGTGTTTTTATTAAATACTACATTAGGATCATATTCAGTAATACAATCAAATCAAAGATGCAGTAGATCACTTCCATCAGTGCCTCTTCCTGTATCAACATTTTACTCGGTATCATTAGGCAGCTTTCATTTATGGGCTGTTTATTGTTGATGACTGCATTATTTTTCATTTGCAAAGAGTTCATATGGAACGTATGGAGTTAAAAGTGCAGTATATCACAATACAGCACTCACTTTAGTCAATCAGACTGACTGCAGATTTCTAGCCATCTTGGCAAGTATTCAAACACAATTGGTTATGTGAACAAACCATTTGGAGGAAAAAAAAACTGCTTGGGACGTGTGTTACTATTGGATCCATGTATTAATTTAGGTCTACTACAGTGTTGTTAACAATAATGAAGCAGCAACAACAACAATGGCAACAGCAAAAATAAAAAGTGCCTAAATATTCCTAGGAAATGTGCTATTTAGTTTATATATATATATATATATATATATATATATATATATATATATATATATATATATATTAAAAAAAAAAAAAAAAAAAAAATCAACACTGCACATGTTTCACAAATAAAATAAAATTTGATAAAATCAGTCATTTTGATTCCAAAAACCATGAAAGAAAAAAAAAAAATCCTGGAGGGACTGTCTATTAAAATGCTCCCAAATGTCAAGATATAGGGCACAAAATGATGTGAGTGCTTGTTGTGTGTATATAGTCACGTAATATCACAAAAGTGTGCAATCAGCATGATTCTTTTCATTTCATTACTGAATCGATCAGTGTTTTGTGCAAATCGGTTTAATGAATGATTCAGTGACTCACTCATAAAAACAGTGATTTGATTTGTTTCTGAATGAATCAGTTGCTTTGAATGAATTGTTTTAACTAGAAAGTGAGTTGCTGCCATTTACATGGGATTCTAGTCTCATATTCAAAGTATCTGTTTATTTTTTTTATATTATAATATTTTAAAAACATTATTCTCATTAATTTCCTTCACTGCTGAGAACTAGCCACCCAGCAAAATATTTGTCTAATTATCCCAGAAAATAACGAGATATCATCGTAGAGCTCTACTGTTGTTAACGTATTTTTCAAAAGTACCATTTATTTCTTTGAGAAAACCTACTGATTGCACTTTTTAGATGCCGTGCATGTGGTCATGTGTGTTGGACAAAGTTCAAAAGTCTGTCTGTGCACAGTACTGCCATTGTTGAGACCCTGTCACTGTGATTGACAATCCATACAATAACAAAGCCCTCTTGCACATCCAGCTCACCATTTCTCCTTTCATTTCCTCTGTACTTCCAGAACCTGAAGAATAACAGAAGCTGAGAATCCAGGAACATACAGAGATGAGAAAACAAAGAGGTTTTAAACTCAAAGGCCAGATTAGCTTCTTAAGCTCAAAGATATGTTTATTTACTTAAGAAGCGACCCAAAGCCTCAAATTCCTTCAAGCTAGCTAACGAAAGGAGAACAGAGCAAAACTCAGTCCCACTTTGGAATTTGATGGATTACAGGCCCAAGGGCAGCATGGTGACATAAAGCTCCTTCGGGAACCATGTAACATCACCAACACTGAGAGCTTCCCATTCTGAGGGTTTGCTTTAGCTCTTTATGTGCTTGTTGCGGACCGGTTGGGAAAGAGGAGCAGCAGACGCTACAAAAATATTTAATGTTTCCTCTCCCAGCCACGAGAAATGATAGTTTGCTGGAGAGATTGCATCTTGTGGTGAGTCAACCACTTGCAGGGACGACGGTAGGCTAAGGAGAACAGCCAAACTGCGTAGTCTACGACCGCTCTGTCTACGAGAACACAGTAGCGCTGCAGACATCAGACCATGGTGGTGGGCCTGGGGGAACGCCAATGTGAGCATTTGTGTTCTGGGGTTTTGAGGCCTGTTATTGCAGAACCGCTGGCAAGTTGCTCCGAAACAGTCTATACGGCTATGAAACGTCATTGACCTCTCACGGAGCTCAAAGCTGAATTGCAGAAATGAGAAAAACAGCAAAAACCACCCTTGGACCTCACAGGAACACAATATCCAGACAATTTATCTCTGGGAAACAAATTATCTTTGCTGACTCCTACAAGAAATTGCTGTAATGTGACGGAAAGATGATAATCAAAGGGTTTTGGATTTCCAGGCAGAGTCAGAACCACCAAGCAAAAAACATTCTGCAGTAATACCCGAACACCTACTGACAACAAAAAGCAAAGAGGTTATTTTAGGTTTTTCGTTCATTGTGGATGTGTCCTACTTTCTCAGTTCAATGAAACATTCATGAAGCTAGCTCTCAGTAGGGTGACTAACTAAAGATTTTGAAAACTGAAGATGACAAATTGTAATTCATTTCAACAATCTGACATGCTTTTCCTGCATTAGACGCATCCCTGCCAAAAGCTAGTCGATAAAGTGGACAAGTCCCTCTGTAGATGTTGAGTAGGGAAAGCTGTACCTTTGCCCCACTGTCCTGCTAACACTCAAATCAATCTTAAGTGTGGACACGGGGGAAATACTGTTAAGAAAACGACTGTACGCTACAGACATTGCACAACATAAGTATGTATCTGTGTAGATATTATGAAACCTTCACATGGGTAAAACAGAAACACATCAATCAGAAAAAGATGTTTAACCTGAGGTCAAAACACAACGTTTAGCAGAAAACATAAAAACAGATGCGAATTGTGGGCCTCATTCATGAAATAGGAGAAGAATGAATTTTTCTGTAAATCGTTTGTAAAGCTGTTCTGACGTTCATGAATTCATGAACATGTTCAATTTTTCAAAATGTTGGTACAGAAGAAATGTACACCTACTTAATACTGCACTTTTATATTCCTACCTGATCTCATGAGCAGAGTGAACACAACACACACAACTAAATATGTATTTTGCATGCTACAGAGTACAGGATGTAGGATGATTTTGAAGTTGGAGGACAAAATGACATGGGAGTTTTTCGACATAATGGATTTACCCTAAAAGTGCAAAGCACAGCGTCTTCTCAACATGATGCTATCTACAAGAATCCGCTACAGTGTTTGAGGGAGTAGGGGGGCGATATGTTAATCAGGGTTCCCATACCTTGGTTAACTTCAAATTCAAGGACCTTTCAAGGATCCTCAAATTCAAGGACTTAATGTGTGGACACATTTCAAGTGAGAGCAAGGTTACATTGTGTTACCTTGTAAGATACATTGTAACAGTTTTCATGTGTCAAATACAACTATGCAAAAAGCTTCTTTTTTTGCACTTATTTTGGTCATGTGACAGAGATCTGATATTCTATTTGCTGTATTTTTGTTTTGCATAAAACTTAAGAATATTTCGGCTCTGCACCTGGCCAAGTGATGGTCTTTTTGATCTCTGGCAAGCCATTCTTTGATTAAAAAGCCCCCAAAGTGCAATGACCATATCCCACATCAAAACTCAAAATATTTCATTTCCATACCTAAAATGTATATCTTATCCTCGTGCAGACTGATCATAAACACAACTAAAAGGCTTTCTACCAGTGGCCATCACAAAACTTAATATCTCGCACAGTTTTATCACATGTAGAATGCAAAATGTTTCAATACAAGCATTTCAGTCAAATGTAATTTGTGCAATATTTCAAACATTTAACCTACGAGAGAAAATTAACCTTTAGCTTTTAAACCTGCAGTTCAAAATCAGCCAATTTCCGTGCAAAAAAAAGTGGATTTGGCAACCCTACATCCAACACAAGCCGCAGGAATCAGATTTAACTGATCGTGGGTCAAGACAATAAGGAGAGATGACTGACAAATCATGCTGGAGGAATTGCTTCTCATGTCCGGGGGAAAAGAGGACGTGTGGTCACCCTAACTATTGTAAATCAAACAAGGTGGTATGCATAGACCACGAAATGTTGGTGAAATTACACATTAGCGGCCCGGAGGGAAATAAAACTTCTTGCAAAAAATCAATTCTAGCACTTTCAAGGACCTCTATGCATGTATGTTTATTTTCAAAAACTTTCAAGGATTTCAAGGACCCATGGGAACCCTGGTTACTCTTGGGATTGGTCTTAAAAATGACTCTTTCCAATGATTTAGAGTCGACTCTTTCTTTTAAAAGACAATAAGTGCAGTTTCAGATTTAAAACTTTGCAGGATGGTTTCATTCGCTGTGTTTCATACTGCATGAAAGGTAATTTTCAAAAATACATAATAGTGGCACTTTAAAATGTCATAATGCACTTTAAGCACAATTACTCTGAATTTATTCATATATTTACACATGTTTTCATGAATGAGGCCCTGTGATTTTAATCTTTGAACCGGCTGTGAACTGGTTGTCTGTCTACTAGTACTCCAGTGCTTGTTACTTGTGTATAAATGGGCTTGGTATAATAGTTTAGTTGTAAATCAAAACAATCACAAAACTCAGCGACCAAGTCAGCTGAGTCCTCAGCTGACCCTACACGGTAGCCCCACTGAGACACGTAATGAGGCGAAAGAAAGCGCTCCTTCAATCCACAGGCGCACCATATAACAACCTCAAAGAGATGAAATGATAAGTGGCAAATCAAGAGGCAGAGAGTGCTTTGATTTACACCATGCAGCCTTTCTTCATTACCTAAATAAATGTGTAAGACAGGATTCGATACTGGCGGCAGACGAGCAGGTAGCTAAGAAACTGATTAGTGTTTAAAAGGGAAACCGACGTAAAAAGCTGTTTGAAACTGGTTAATCTCTTCAGCTTGTTAGAGAATAACAGTGCCTAATTAAATTCACATTACTCTGCAGATATTAAAAGCTATTTGATGGCTTTAAACCTATTTGCTTACAGCGAGAGAATTCAGAACGGCAGAATCCCCTTGCAGTGACGCTTTAAAGCACATGAAACGCATAGCTCCCAGATCAAAGCTTTAAACGGTCCCTTCGCTCACCCTGTGAGGTTTGCGTACATGCGCAGACATCTAAATTGTCAGAACGAGGTGCATAAATATGCATAATTAATAACTGAATCCCAAATCATTTCAGTGATATTGAAATCATCAGTCACTTGCAGGCTGACGAGTGCCATCAGACGTCCAAATCCTGTTTCAACTTGTACAGCGTCTTCAAAGTTCAACATTAGACACTCCAAATCCAAAACATTTCATATCTTGTTATGAAAAACTAAGTATTAAACTGTTCATTCCTGAGAAATGCTTTTAAAAACAGGTGTGGGTTGTCTTGTGAAACATAAGTAAGCTGTCAACCGTGATACGGCTCTGAAAAAACAATCTGTGAGTCACCACCCATCGAGTGGGGCGTCTGCAGAAGAGGAGGATGATGGGTAAACAGTGCGGGGTGAAGTGAGGAGACCGTGACCTCGCAGCAAGGCTGTCGCCGTCACAAACGTTTATGAATATTGCGTAACTTTCTTTCACTGGTTTGGCAGCTCGACTTCTGCTGGGAGAGCGATGCGACTCTCTGAGCATATGTTTGGACGCGTATCAAAGAGACAATATTCCAACATGAGGTGCGTCAGTGAGGCATGAAAAACCCTTGATGTGCACAATGGTGAATTTCTTTTAATTATGCCAGTGGAGATTTCTAAAACGCTTCAATCTGGCACCGCCAGCGCGGTCTAAACACAAGAGACAACAACAAACGACGTTCTCTGTACCGCCTAGATTCGTTGTTCTATTTGTCTTTTTGATAAAGCTTCTTTCTTTTCGTCTATAAGAATGGACATTAGATTGAATGATTTTTCAAAGAAAGAAGCTGAAACAAATTTATTTTTCTCCAAAGCAGAGAAAGGAGCAAAGCAAATCTATGAGCAGAATATAAGCCTTCAAATTGATTCTGCATGACTGCAATTCTGTGTTATTGTGTGATCCTTATTTTTCATCCACCAACAGAAAAAAAAAAAAAACTTTCAAAAACTGTTTTGCGCAATTAAATGGCCACTTGTAGCCTCAGGTCAAACATGTCCTCAAAAAAAGCAGTAAACAAACCTACACAAACTGAAACAATTACTGAATTACACCATCCTCTTACTCGCTGCAGTAAACAAAGCAAAAAAATGCAAGATGACCACAAGAGTATTTGGTCGTGTCTGAGGTAGTCACTTTGACCTTTCGTTCACTGTGAATTTTAGAACAATGTTATTTCAAAAAGATTTTTGCTAACGCTCATTCTTGGGTTAGGAATTTGAACAATTCTAGCTTAATACTAATTCAGCTTAAGCTTTCAACATGTCTCACTAATTTGTGCTATAAATACGAATGACAAATCAAATAATTTAGTATGTTGAGGAAAGGTGTGCCATTACTTTAAACAATTGGTCTTACTAACCATTTTCACCTGGCAGATGACGAAACGGGGGGAAAAAACACATCTCAGGGTTTGAGGAGTCATACAGATTTGTGGATTGGAGTTTTTGGTTTGAATGAGTAACTCACCACTTAGCAACTATTGATGCACCAAAATTAATTCTTTAAACAGAACATTAAAACTTTGGATAAATTAAAACTTTCACTTAGCCAAGAAGCTACCAAAACTACCAAATATGAAATACTAGGTAACTGAACTTAGTGTGTCATGTTCTCAACTGATAAATTAAATTGGTTTTATTTTTTACCAAATTCAGTTTAATGTTTTTCTAAATCCCTATTTTAATTTTTCTTGATTCAGTTTTTCTAGACTCTATTTTAATGCTTAAATAAAAATATATGAATCAAAAAGCATGTCTAATTAAACAAAATCATCAAACTTACACAATTTAACGGCAATTTGTTAAAAGTTTAACAAAAATGTCAAATGTTTTTGGCCTTACTTTTTTTTTAATAATTGAAGCATGCCTAATTAATTGATTTGATTTGATTGAAAAAAAAAATATTATTATATATTATAAAATATTTATTACTACTATTTTCAGCATTACTGTGCTGTGTATTTACTTTTTTTTTGGTAAACATATATTTCTATCACAATTTCTTCAAGTTAAACCAAACTTTTATTTTGACAGGTTGCTGTGAAGAACTTTAAGTTTCTGTTTGCATATGATATGATGATAGTTTTCTCAAAAGAACCAGTAAAAAAACTCATGAAATGACTATCAGAGCAGTTCTAGAGATTGTGTTCATGTACTCGTATATTGAGGTGTCAGAGGCTGAAAACACTGCTAGCGTCACACGCGCTTTAGTATGTGTGTAGTAAAGCGAAACCACACATCTGCGCCATTCGTTCACACAGAGACGCACAGAACATGCACGATTCAAATTTAAACTGTATTTTTGCGGCTTAATATTTACAGACACTAGTCTGTATTGAGTTTTAATTGAAGTAAATTCCATTTTTATGACTGAATTCTGAATTTCATCTGTGGAAATCATAGGCCCCAAGTAAATTTCTTTGGCAACAAGCCACTTCTCGATATTTCAAGCGAACAAATTTTAAATAGAAACAACTCTGAACACCTTGGCAGCACACATTTAGTTTTGCACATGCAAGCACCACGCACAATGTCTTCAGAATGTCAAAATTTAGTTATATTTTGCTGTTTGAACAGAAACTGTTCAATCATAACCTAATTGACTTTTCAATCTATGTAATATACATTCAGGGGAAAAATCCATTATTGCAGCTCACCCTTTGGAACAAGTACATGTCAAACCAGTCGTTCAAAACAGCAAATGTGTCTTTCTTTTTACAAGGGCATAAATAATTGAAAATGCTTCACTAACAAACACATATCAGCAGAAACAAGCGCTAAAGGAATTCACTGACAACATTCAGAGCATGCAATTCCGAGTGTCAATCAAATATATATTAACTTTCATCAAAACTCATTAAATTCTTTCAGCAGAATACAAAGGCTACTGAGAACGGTCTATAAAAGACAAACAAAAAAGAGAAATTGAAGTGTCTTTGTGTTGTTCTTCCACGGACAGCACAGAAAACAATGACTTTAATAAGCACTTGAGCATAAGGGTTTTGTCCAACTAAAGGCGAAAAATGTGTGTTTGAAAGATAAGTGACAAACGGACAGGAAAACAGAGTGTTTTCTACTTTGTAGTCTGTATTATAATTAAAATGTCCATAAATACGTTTATAGTGGATGCCTCTACTCTTTTGGACATATGTGGTGCATAATCCTATTTTTGTTTAAAGAAAATGTTCTTTTAAAATAAGTAATGGCTCAAATTTATCAGCAAATTTAAAATACAACAAAACACATATGGAGGTTACATACTGTTAACAATAATTTAAATATATTTCGGAAAAAGCAAGTATCCGTATTTTCTTTTAATAAATTCAGCCTACTGTATTTTACTAAACATACTCTAAATGAATTATTTTAACTTTAATTATAACATGTACATAAAAATATAAAACCAAACTGTTAAATAAAATGTATTTTTACTCTGAATGTACTTACAATTTAAAATGACTGTTTACCAAAGATGCATTTATTTGCTCAAAAAAAAAAAAAAAAAAAAAAAAAAAAAAAAGGATTTGTGTGAAATGTATTGTTTTATTTTAATATATTTTAAAATGTAACATATTCCTTAGACGGCCAAGCTAAATTTTCAGTATCATTACTCCAGTCTTCAGTGTCACATGATCTTTCAGAAATCATTCTAATATGCTGGTTTGATGCTCGAGAAACATTTTGTATTATCAATGTTGAAAACCTTTGTGCCGCCTACATTTTTGATGAAACTGTAATGCATTTTTCAGAATTCACTGATGAGAAAGTTCAAAAGTTCAAAAGAAAACCATGTATTTGATATAAACATTTCGTACATAAATGTCTGTACTGTCATTTTTAATGAATTTAATATGTACTTACTGTACACAAATTCACACAGAAAGGTCAGCGTACCTGCATATTCTCGACATGATCATCAGTTGTGATGATACAGGGAGACTGAAGGAATAATTGCAGTGCTTGCCATTTACCACACTAGCACTGTGTCTACAGTCAATGCAACTGTTAATTCTAAAGAAATGCTCTAACACCTGAATATGCAAAACCAAAAATATTAAGGGTGCTTCTGTCACCACAGCTTGTGTGATTGTATAATATGAACATGTGAGCCGATACTTCTTTAACTGACTAGTCAAACAAAAAGCTTAAGCACTTAAATTATTAACAACAATTAAGCACTGATTAATCATTAGAATCCCTATTTAAAATGACCAAAAAAGTCTGTGTAATTCAGCTGCAATTTCCGCAAGTGCATGTGTGTAAAGAGTGAAACGCCTATCTTGATTAGGGTGTAATTCAATATGAACAAAGCCTTTTGTTTGGCTTGGATCACAGAAAAAGATGTACCGAGATCAAAGAATGTCGCAATATTCCTCTCTACATGTGACTGTGTTTGCATTTAACACCGGCAGAGCAGGGCCACACTTTCCACACAAACCCTCACTCGCTACAGGCAGTCAAATAGCCTAAACAGCCCGGGTCAGGTTGGAGCACATTGCTTTAGAGAGAGACAGAGAGAGGGAGAGAAAGAATTAGACGTCAGTGATTAATGCATTCCACAGCACTGCTCTCCCGCAGCATAAAAGAACACAGTACAGACAACAAGAAGGCCTAACAATTACAACCAAAGCACACCAACAAAAACTACGGATGCGTTCATCATAACTTTACCTTTTAATACAAGCACTCTCACACATTTATCATTTTTTAAAATCACACAAGAACATTCACAAAGGCAGCTGGCTGGTGACGTCAATCCTCATTTGCATATAAATAAGGGAGTGGAATGCTGATCTCTATCTACAGCCTGGCAGTGGCCTATTAGAGTGGACTGAAGAGATTTCCTCATAAACCCATCAGACTTGCTGACACACACACACACACACACACACACACACATACTTACTCTGTAAATTAGCAAAGCAGCTGTACTATCTCATCAGCATTACTGAGACCCTTAACCTTTCTGTGACACCAGCACAAGTTTTAAAATAGCAAGGTTGAGCTTCAATGGACTGTTTGTGATGTTATGACATGGAAGTGCCTTCTCTCATAAATATTAATTAGAAATAAGCGACGGATTCCTGAAACAATACAGGATAAGAAATGTTGACCTTGTTACACATGTACTTACTATACTAATAAGAGTCAAAACCTAACCCTACTGTAAGTACATACTGTTAATTAAAATTACTTAGTACTTAAAGGAGAACTCCACTTCCAGAACAACAATTTACAAATAATGTACTCGCCTCTGTCACCCAAGATGTTCATGTCTTTCTCTTCTCAGTCGTAAAGAAATTATGGTTTTTAAGGAAAGCATTTCAGGATTTTTCTCCATATAATGGACTTCATTGGTGCCCCGATTTTGACTCGAAAAAAGATTTGTTCATTTTGCTGAACGAGACTCAAAGGTCTGAGACAGTAAAATGATCTGAACTTCCCATCACTACTACGAATCACGTCTATGTTCATCGTCTGTTTACTCCGGCTCAAAAAGGTTGAGTATGTCAAAAAACTCCATCTTATTTTCTCCTACAACTTCAGAATCATCCAACATCATTGTACCTTTTTGTTTTTAAACAGCATTTGACTTACTTGCACTTTCTTAGTCTTTGCGCGTTCGCTTTGCAAACACTGGGTCTGTAGTTCCGCCTACGTTCCGTGTGACCTTTCGACAAGATTCAATAACGTGTAGCGTCGTGGACGCGCATCCCAGAGCCTGTGCTACACAAGCCTTTGTGCTTAAAGTATACAAATTTTTATTCTCCGAAAAAAATGACAGATCATTTCGCTAGGTAAGACCCTTCTTCCTTGGCTGGGATCATTTAGAGCCCTCTGAAGCTGCATTTCAACTACATTTTAGAAGTTCAAAATCAGGGCACCAGTGAAGTCCATTATATGGAGAAAAATCCTAAAATGCTTTCCTGAAAAACCATAATTTCATCACGACTGAAGACAGAAAGAAATGAACATCTTGGATGACAAGGGGGTGAGTAAATTATTTGTGAATTGTTGTTCTGGAAGTGGCCTTCTCCTTTAAATGTATAATAACACTAACAAGGACACCTTAAAATAAAGTGTAACCAAAATGTTTTGGTTATTTGTGATACTATTAAAAGGATCACTTACCCAAAAATGAAAATTTCCCCATGATTTACTCACCCTTAAGCTATTCTAGGTGCATAAGACCTTCTTCTTTCAGACGAATACAATCAGAGTTATATTAAAAAAAATGTCTTGGCTCTTCCATGCTTTATAACAGCAGTGAATGGCTGTTGAGATTTGGAAGCCCAATAAAGTCCATCCATCCATCATAAAAAGTGCTCCACATGGCTCTGGGGGTCAATAAAGGACTTCTGAAGTGAATCTATGCATTTGTGTAAGAAAAATATCCACGTAGCAAATTAGAAGTACAAAATGAGGATTTGCAAAGAAAAATGTCGGATATAAGCCAAGAGAAGATTTGTTTGTTTTTTTGTTCTTGGTTGTAAATAAAACTTGATTCTCAAGAGACTAGCATATTCTCACTGAAGCTTACGTTACGCCCTACATCATCCACTGGAACGCCACTCTCGTGAACGAGTACAACAGTTAGCGGAAGCCTATTTCAAGCTTTATAATGAAGTCCAATAAAGTCCAATAAAGTTCATTCATCCATCATAAAAAGTACTCCACATGGTTCCGGGGGGGTTAATAAAGGCCTTCTGGAGTAAATCAATGTGTCCTACAGGTACATTTTCGTCATGAGGTCAGGCTGGAGAACGTTGCTAGGTAATTTACTCAGACTCCCATAGTAGTGTAATTGCCATAGTAGTACTGGTCATCCTTTGCTTGCTATAATGTCCCACCTTGATAATAAGATGCCTAAAGCTTTAAGAAAGAATTAATGTGCAATAAAAATGCCAGAGTTACAAAAAAGAAGAAAAATACAGACAGAAAAACAGACGAAAAAAAAAAGAAATGCCTTTGGGCCAAGTAATGTTTGTTTTTCATGAGAAAACCACCACTGCAGCTCGCCTTAGGCCACGAGAACCCAGCTTTCTGAAACAATAACCCTGGTGGAGCTGCTGCTGGATGGCTGTTGGCATTCCCATGTCCGCAGCCTGCGACCCGGATACAGCTCATCCAGCATAATGGATTGAGAAGTTGCACCTTGGGGAGTTCTACCCCCACTTAGAGGTTAGGGGAAATATTCTGACAGTTTCTGAAGGAGATGTTCTGCTCCAGAGAACATGGATGAAAGCTATAAAATGTGGGATTCGGTGGGTTTGGCAGAGCCGCTTCTGGGTCAGCTCTGACTTAGCTACTAATAATAGGAGTTTAACGTTGAATGAAGAAAACCAATAGATGACCAGGGTTGTGGGGTAACCGAAAACTGGGACACTGTACTTTTATAACCCATTACAATCCTACATAAAGATCAGATGCTTTAAAAACTCTCCTGACCACAGCATCATTCAGCTTTTATTAAAAAATACCTGTTTTTAAAGAGATAGTTCACCAAAAATGAAACTTCTGTCATATACTCAATCTGTCTGACTTTCATCTGTGGAACACAAACAAATTTAGAGGTAAACCTAATGTACCTTTTAGCTTTTGTACCTTTTGGTACCGCCCCAGTGATAGCTTTGTACCTTTTTTTTCCCCTAAGAGTGTACTGTATAGTCTTTTATGTTCCACAGATGAAAGAAAGTCATACAGGTTTAAAGCAAAATGAGGGTGAGTAAATGATAGCAGAAGCTTCATTTTTAGCTGAACGCTTTCTATAATAACATAAAACTATTTGTTGTCTGCAGGTTCATTTCCGAAAATAGCACAAATGAGCACTTCAGCATATGAACTGAGGCAAAAGGAAACACTGTTCCACTGTATCACGTTACGCCGCCACTCTACAAGTTACAGCTGAACGATAACAACATTAACATTTAATGGGAAAGCAATCTGGGTATTTTTGTCACAGATGCACTTGAGGGAATGCAAGCAGGAGAAAGTAGGCAAGCAGACTGAGTTAAAGTTTTAGTAAGGGGGGCCACTCATCAGGTGTATCCGCCTGGAAACATGTTCGTAAGATTATCATGACTGAGGCAGCGTATGCAGACTGCTGATTTAATTAAGATAAGACCAGAGTCCTACGGGTTAACAAACATAATGCTAGCAAATGGAATGCATACTCCTGAAAATAAAAAGCAACAATATTTATACAGCCACATATCAAACATCCCTCCGATGCCTGATTATATGCAGGCAATCAAATCAAGATATGTTTTATTTAAATTGGTAAATTCTAGTCTCTAGACATGGCTGGGTTTCAATTTGTTGGTGCATTTTAGCATCCACCAACAAATTAGCATCATATTGCTTAGAAAAGTAATAATACTCCTTGCATCAACAAGTCATTTGATTTTTTATTTAGGACCGTTGCACCACAGGTGCAGGATAAACAATGCCTAAGCCTAGTACTTAGGGTTTGCTCAAATCCTTAACATGAAGTATGAGCAATAATAATAATCATATTTGCCTTGGCAAACTCCACTAATTAAGAAAACACAATGCTTACGTCCCATTTGGAAAGCATTTCTTTAAGCTCTCCACAGGGAGGGGAGTCATCTTTACCAAGACTACAGAAATAAATGTGACTTCAGAATAATGTTAGCTCGCTTGAGACTTGCTTCCACTTTGCCAGTTCATGCAGAACACATGCACAGACATGCTTCGAAAAACACAAAATTAAGGGCAACTTCCAACATGCAGGTCAATGCTTAAACAGTAATTACAAGAGAGAGAGAAAGTAGGAGGGAGAGAGAGGGGTGTCAACAGAAAGCGAAGAGAGCGAGAGTATGAGCAATAGAGAGAGACACTGGGAGTGGGGTGTGATGGGAACTGAACTTTGCTCCAGGCATAAAGCAGACTCATCATTATCCAAAGAATTTTTACTAGCTTTCCTTACTCAGCGCTAAAAACACAGGCTGGGCTCGGATTCTTTACTAACAGAGGTTGCATTTCTTTAGTTGACCACAAGTCATGGTAGACATCATTTTTAATTTGACAAAAACGAGTTTGTGAAGATTGCCTAAGAAGCTTTTTGTTCAACTTGACAATTTTGAAGAGACTTATTTTCAAATATTTTCAAATGGAATAATCTACAACTACGTACACAGCTGTATGAAATGTATTTTCAACATTTCATTAAATGAATTATTGACCCAGGTATAAAATGCTACAATGCATTTTCAAATGACTGAACTCGTCCAAGAAAATTTCAGTTGAACTAAACTTCTCAAAAGTGCAGTTTCTGAAGAAACTTAGAAAAGCACACTTGTTCTTTTCAGTTTTCTACTACAGTATTAAAGCAGCCAGGCGTTTAAATCCTCTGGTCAACTAATTAAAGATATATTTCATCCGAAAATAAAAATTACCCATTGATTTACTCACCCTCAAGCTATCCTGGGTATATATGACTTTCTTCTTTCAGACAAACACAATCTTATTAAAAAAAATGTTTTATTAAAAGTTTTATTAAAAAAAATGTCTTGGCCCTTCCAAGCTTTATCATGGCAGTGAAAGGCTGCTGAGATTTTGAAGCCCAATAAAGTGCATCTATCCATCATAAAAAAGTGCTCCACACATCTCCGGGGGGGATTATAAAGGCCTTCTGAAGCGAATCGATGCATGTTTGTAAGAAAACCAAATATCCATATTTAGAATTTTATAAACAGTAATCTTTAGCTTCCACTAACTGTCGTATGCGCATTTACAAGACGTTCACCAGGCTTTCCAGCGAATGATGTTTTGTTTACAGCAAATGGAAACCAGTCTCATCTTGGCTTATATAAAAATCCTCCAATATTTTTCTTTACAAATCCTCATTTTGTACCTCTAATTCTTACAAAAATGCATCGATTCACTTCAGAAGGCCTTTATTTACCTTCTGAAGCCATGTGGAGCACTTTTTATGATGGATGGATGCACTTTATTGGACTTCAAAATCTCAACAGCCATTCACTGCAATTATAAAGCTTGAAAGAGCCAGGACATTAATTTGTCTGAAAGACAAAAGTTTTATACACCTAGGATAGCTTGAGGGTGAGTAAATCATGGGGAAATTTTCATGTGGAAAACAGGTTGTGCTACACTCAAAGCTCTCATTTTAGAAATTCATCTCGCTGAAAAACAACAGCAACACATTATGCAAACAGAGGACAATGTAGTACAAATCCTCTCCACATCTTTCTCTAGAGCTAGGCACCAATGTACAGTGAAATAAGTCGGACAATACACCTGCATACCAGGCAAGCCAAAGAGCATTCCATGTGCTTTCTCAGATTCCGGCCGGTGTTAATCAGCAGTTTGGGCTGGGACCGTTGGAGCATGCTTGGCCCTCCCCACCGGGGGCCTCTGTGTATGGAGCCCATTGTGCTCCAACATTAACAGACACAGAAGCATGAGTCACCTTCAAACCGTGTCTGGGTATTACCTACCTCATCCAATCAGAACGCTGGGAGAGGTGAAGACCAAGCACCTCCACGGCAACGTCGGAATGGTCACGCCTGAGGTGAAGCCAAACTGCGGTCTCGTGGTTGGGATTTGAGAAGTTTACCAAAAATAAAAAAGAAATTCTTAATGCGTGTCTAACAAAAACGCAGCTGGTCTTCCTTTGGCTGGCGCGGGTAATTAACGCCCACTGAATATATTAGTGTTAAGTACATACTCCTTAGCTATCATTGGCCAACAACTTCTTCCAGCTTACCAAACCCTAAAAAGGATGACAGAAAACAGTCAAAACATATGATTATGAGTGAATCACATGCAAGGCACATAATTATCATCCAGACAGATTGTTAGCAATAGCTAGAAGAACGCTAAAACAAAGGTATTAGCAAATCTCCGCTATGACATTAGTCGCTGCTATTATAATAAACAGAGACTGGTAATATAAATAGGCCAAAGTCATCTTTCCAGTAATAAATATCTAATTTTTCCATTAGCAGACGTAAATTAAGAACAATAACTTCATTAGAGGAAGTATATAAGGTCATCTGGCAAGCATCTGACACAGAAGTAAATAGGGAGAGTGAAATGTAATATTACTGTTCTCGTCTGTTGCATAACCTGAGTCTGGTGCTTTAGTTGTCATTGGCTCTGTCCCAATTAAGGGGATAAATGTTTATCTCTCGCATTCTCTGTCCTCCTCTCTCATTTAGACGTAAACCACATAGTCTGTGTTTACTAGACAGTGCAGTCCAAAACACAGTGAATTGCCTCCTGTATACAGGCAGCGGCCTGAATTTGGAATACTCAGCATCACGGATGACGTGGCTCAATTTATTTCAATAGAGTCTGGTGTTGGCGTGTTGCAAAGTTAAAAGGGTGAAACTTTATACAAAAACGATTTAAAAATGTAAAAATAAAATTGGGCATTAAGCATGAGCAGACGGGAATAAACAGTTTGCCTGAAGGTTAAACAAGCCCAAACTTCAACCGCAGAATCAACAGAAAGAGGTCGAGGAGAGAACGGGGAGAATAATGAAAAGCTGAAAGAAGAATGCAGAAGGAAGCCTTTAGGATCAATACGGACATGATGAAAATCCCAGATGAATATCCAGCGAAGGGCTGTGTGATGGTTATGCATCATTTAGGGCTTGACTCACTAAAGGAAGGGCCAGCTTACAGAATATCTGACAAAAAAAATAAATGAGCTAGAAAAACCAATCAACTGTGAATAAAAGCTGGAAACTCTAAACAACTGAAGGTGAGTCATTCCATGTTAAATCAACCAAATTTCAGAAACTTCCCCGGCTCAAATGTTTGATTTTGCTAATATTTATTCTAAAGAAAGATGATAAAAGCAAAATAATTCAATGTCATGGATGAATATTTACTAAGTAATCCACTATTTTGTATTATAATGGTCAAAATGACCATTTTCACCTTCAAGTTACAGGAAAATGACTTCAGAAAGACGGCAGCATCATCTTATTTTTACACCGAGATTGTTAGTTCTATTAGTAAAATCTGTTGACTTTAGCAATCTTTGTTACATTATGTGCCAGTGGTGACCATTGAAAAAATGGAGAAACAGCACTTTTCTCCAAAAGTTTTTATCCAAAGTTTGCATGCCTGTAACTCAAGAAGTTTTAAAGATATTTTAATTCCCTTTTAGATATTGGCTATTAACAAACTTTCCTTTCTGGATCTTTAATTTTAAGACCTTCTATGGTTCGGTTCCAGAGATAACAGAATTTCAATATGGCTCTAGGAGTAAATCATTAACACCACCATTGACACTTTTTCAGTTTAAAAAATATGATACTTATTTTCTTTTAAAGAGGAATGTCTGAAGAACAAATAATGTTGAAACTAGAGATGTATCTTGTTACTTTCTGTCAAGACAACTGCATTGAATATACCGGTCTGGGTGCCATAAAATATTCTTTTTCCAAAGTTTGCATGCCTATAACTCAAGAAGTATTAAAGATATTGCAGTATGACTTCTGGTTGAGTTGACACGGAATGACCCAGGTGTATTATCCAAGATGAAACTATCAGATAAAGATCAATAGGTTTAAAGCAAAGTTTAAAGGGAGGTTCGAGTTACAGTAGGAAAGGAAATTAAATGGGAGGAAAAAGGGGAACTCCTAAAGTTTAATCTTAATGTCATTCCTTTGCTTTGCTTTACTTTCTCTCTCTCTCTGAGCAACAACAACTCATCTGGAATATCAACCCTGTCAATCATCAGAGCAACATACCAATCAAAGATGGATCACTCAATGCATGACTGACACTGTGATCCCAATCTACACTAGTTCATTAAAATAAAAGGAAACAAAAAGGTCTTAAATTATAGAAAATATAGTCATTATGATTTAAATGAAAGTCAAACAACAATTCACAAAATTATGCCTTACCCTTAGTTAAATAGACCAAACATACTGCCTGCAACAGATTGCTGAACACAAACAGTTGCCATGATTTTTCAGGACCTGTTATCAGGCCATTCAACAGGATTTTAGTGAAATATCCGTACACCCTCACAAGCTAGAGTTTGGGTGAGTTCAGTGAGCCTGTGTCCATGGAGAGCAGGATTAGGTTGTTCAAATACTGAATACTACTGTTCAATGGAGCAGGAAGTGCAAGTGAGCAGCTGCATCGTTCACAAACGATCGAATGTCACTTTTAAATGGGTTTAGAAAGGAACAACTTAGAGTCAACTTGATAAGGCATTTACAACCCATTGTACTTCCTTAACATGACAAGTTTCAGAGAGATAAAGACGTAAGGCATTGTGAATTGATTACAGCGTAAAAAAAGAGAAGACTTACAGCAGAACTGCAGCAGGTGGTTATAATTTATTTTTTTTAAAAAAAGATCTTTTAGAGGTAAGCTTTCGTTTAAAATCTATAAAGATACACTTTGTTGTCTTTGGAAAAATGTGCACCGAGAAAAAAGCACACGGAAGTAAAAATGGCCCTTTTTGATTCCATGTAGACTTTAATATTGTCCCAGATTTAATTTTTGATGATGCATTGTCATTTCTGTATAGCCTAGGGTAGGACTTCATCGCATTGTCAACACAATCCTTTAAACACAAAGTTACATGTCGCTTGTGAGCATAAGCAGTGCTCAACCTTGGGCGTGTGAACATTATAAGCATTCCTGCGCCTGATGAAACCTGATGTTTGGTTGATAACATACCGTTGCTAAAACACTGATATTTAATCTACAGCATAAACGTAATGACTGCTATCTCAGGCAAGGACGAAGAGCTGCCACATCATCCTAAACGTGTCCCCTACTATGAAAGGAAAATCAATGGTTGCGAACAATAACCTTACTCCTGTTTGTTATCTTTGGAGTCTCTTCTGACTCAAGCTTCTGGAAGGCCTGAAGATTAGCAGGTGTTGACTAGGGAGTTGACCCCGTAACCTTTCACGTCAGTGATGTTCTAGAGGTTAACAGGCATGGCCTGTACAAAGGCATGAAAACAAGACCTTGGGCCTGTCAAGGTGAAAGGCATATTTAGGAGTTCGCCCAATCACGCGGTGAAGGCTGATATAGGTGAAAACCACCAGCACAGAAACTTGCACAACAGCTCAAGGACAATTCAAATGAATGGGTCGAGAAATAGCCAAGCTAGCAGAACACTGATGCAGTCCTCACATCCTACTGCAAATGTTTGTACGATAGTTTCTTAGTCGTACAGAAAAGCCTCTCAAGACGTATTTAGATCATTTTGATTTCTGAGATTTCATGTTGGCTGGGCAAAACAATGCTGTAATGACTGTCAAGGTTTATTAGTTTTGCCCACATCAACATTGCCTTCTCTTGCTGTTACAGTCATGAGTATTTCCGGACATAAACAACCATTTGATGCATATTGTATGTTTTTTCCACAGCAAAAAAATCATTTAACTGCCCGAAATTTAAGAATCATCAGCATGCTAGCTGATTCTCTAAATGCAGTGCCTCCTCAAAATATTGGATGAGAAAAAGTCTGTAGTACAAAATAAAAAACAATGCCTGTATTACAAAATATAAAATTAAAAAGTGTATAACTTGCTTGATTACGCTATATTTAATTCAAAATTCATTGGATATTGACTAAATAGCTTCCATTCCTTTTTTGGTTTTAATAAGATTTCCCCAAGAAGTAGGCAGGAATAAACTCCTTCCTCTCTGATTCCTATTCTTTCCTACAACAAAGCTTTTAAATTAAACAAATTCATAATTACAACATCAGAAGTGGGAAGACATTTCTGATAGCACATGAAGGCAGCATGAGAATGGATCACTGATGTAAGAAAGTCAATCCGGACTATCTCAACTGTCATGCAAAACTCTTTCCAAGCAAACTAGAGGTATATCCTTCAAAGGACAACCCTGTGGCAACCCTGCTGTTCCTTTAGATAATTCTTAATCAAGCTCTCGTGTCCATGAGCTTTTAGTGGCGTGTTTTCATTTGATGTTTCGTGTTTGCCAGTTACATTCCAAAGCGTCTCTGCTTTTCGTTTGTCTTTTGATGTGTCCAAAGATACTCTTCCTCAAAGCAGATCCTTGGGGATTTTATTTGGCTTCCTCAAACACTGAGGTACCTTAGAAATGATTCACATTCTTTAAAGCCTTTGGTCAAACAAATCAGAACAGTTAACAAGCAGAGTCGAGACACAAATGCGACTTTAATGAAGGCAAGTCAACTTAAATCCTTAATCAAGCTTAGGAATGCATACAGTGATGAAAGGTCATGTTTCTCGATTGTTCTGCACATTTTACATCCTTCAAGGCCGTAACTCAATAATGTGACTCAAAACAAGGAGAAGAGGACAAATGGTGTTTTTTATTTTAATGCCCTACTGGCATGCGGTGTCATAGCTTGGCAACAACGCAAACATTTATTTGGGATCAAAGTCTGAGGTGTAACCATGGAGATGTGGCACGAGGCGGCATACCGGAGAACTCATAAATATGACAAAGCCTTGGGTGTACTGACAAAAATATGAAAGCAGAGCTGTTTTTTGCAAAACTGGCCACCACTGTGCTACCGGGGCTGTATGGAAAGAGCCAAGGAATTGATATTGAACAGCTAAGGTGTTGTGAGTGGATTTTAGTGTGTTGCTATGGAGTTGCTAGTGTTTTGGGTGATTTCTAGGGCGTTACTAGTGTTTTCTGAGTGGTTGTTTGTTTCAAAAGAAACAACATCAAACAAGTCAACATCAAAGTCTCTATGATAGTCTGCTCTCTAGAAATGATTCAGGATCCTCCTTCAATGAAAGTACTTCTATTTTTCATTCTCTTTTATCATACAGCAATCAAAAGCCAGATCATAAATCATAAAGTAAAAGCATAAATAATCAGTTTGATCAATAAACATCTAAAAAATAGCACTGAACCTATTAACTTTCTTGCATAAAAGCAATTTATGCTTAAGTGCGTTACAGAAATAATTGAAACATATCATTGTACACTAATTTGTGACCATGGACCACAAAACCAGTCATAAGGGTCAATTTTTCAATCTGAAAACTGAATAAATAAGCTTTCCATTCATGCATGGTTTGTTAGGATAGGGTAATATTTGGTCAAGATGCAACTATTTGAATATCTGTAATCTGAAAACAATCTAAATATTGAGAAAATTGCCTTTAAAGTTGTCCAAATAAAGTTCTTAACAGTGTATATTACTAATCAAAAATTAAGTTTTCATATATTTACAGTAGGAATTTTACAAAATATCTTCATGGAACATGACCTTTACTTAATTACCTAATGATTTTTGCCATAAAAGAAACTTACGACTGGTTCTGTGGTCCATGGTCACATTTATTATTAAAACATTTTTTATAGTAGTTTTTATTGTCGTAGCCTAGTAATTATTTAGTTATCACTCCATCATTGTGCCAGAAATACAACAGTAATTAAAAACCGGTTCTGTATATGGATACTTAAAAGGAAGATGACAAGACGGAAGAGACTAAATTGTCAAATAAAGTTATTTTTGTTTTCTTTGCACAATTTAAGATTTATAAAATTACAGTTGAGCCACTGATGTCACATGGACTATTTTAACGATGTCCTTACTACCTTTCTGGGCCTTAAACGTGGTAGTTGCATTGCTGTCTATGCAGGGTCAGAAAGCTCTCGGATGTCATCAAAAATATCTTAATTTGTGTTCTGAAGATGAACAAAGGTCTTATGGGTTCTGAACAACATGAGGGTGAGTAATTAATGACAGAACTGTCATTTTTTGGTGAACTATCTCTTTAAAAATATTGGTTTAAAAATTATATCACTCTTAAACACCTTTCTCAACATTACTCACTGGACATAATTTATCTATAATTTATTTATCTCCAAATAAACAAACATTAAGTGACAAGATGACATACCAAGATGAGAAGTGATTACATACCAAAGTTAACCCTCATATGGTTACTGGTTCAATTAAAATTGCTTTATTAAGAATTCTGAATGAATACTAAAAACAACTGTGGAGATAAGAACTACTCTAATAAACCTAAACTTTACATTGTTTTCTGTGTTTGTCCTCTTTGCCCCTACAATAAACAAGTATCTTGTATCAGGTGAAACTGATTTAAGATCCTGAAATACCAACCTATCAGCACGCTTTGCACCACATGACAAAGAGAAAACAGACACAGTGAGAGATGAGAGATGGAGGGGGAAAAGATCAAAGGCTGATAGTAAGAAAAGAAAAATAGAAACAAAAAGCAAGCTGGTTTGTCTTGTTGTGCAATGGTGAATGGAAGCAGACAGGCTAATGCCTAATCACGCAGAGTGGCCTGGTTTTACCACTGACTCATACCAAGCACCCTGCTGAAAGGAATGTTCGCAAACAACTACTGGCCAAATCCACTCCGTTTTATAATCATTGTTTCTGCACACAATCAAAGCTAACAGGCAGCCGTGTAAATAATCACTGTGTGACAAAACGTTAGCCGATATCATTAAAAACACGCTGGAATCTCTCTCCAAGTGTTCTGCAATACACAAAAAAAATAAATCAGATTGCCCACTGGCTCCCAGATGAATATGGACTGACAAAGTGAAAGTGTTACGTCTACTATACCAGCTACACCACTAACCTAACTACTTTTTAGTAGCCTGACATTATCTCAGCTATTTCCAGAAACATTTTTTGTTTCCAAAGAATTGCTGTGTAGTCTGACAAAATGCTACATCACTGTTATTTGGTTATACTGTAATCAAATGCACTCTCCATATCCTCTCGTTTGGGTTTAAATGTTGGGTTCAGCCTGCTGGGTCATTTTATTGGGTTAATTTAATATTTTTACCCAGTCACAGGCATCTTTCAGCTGCCAGTGAAACGCGAGGCTGTGGTCTGAAGTTCGCACTGGCTCAGATTTCAGCGACGAACCGGCATGAGAATTAGCGCTATTTCCGTACAAATCGATTACAGAGAACAGATGAATACACTAAAATTAATTTTAAATGTTAATTATATATTATATATTTATACATCTAACAACAAAAGTACACTACCAGTCAAAAATTTGAGCTTGGTTTTTGAAAGAAGCCTTTTATGCACACAAAGGCAGCTTTCATTGGATCAAAAAAAAAAAAAAAAAAAAAAAAAAATCACAGTAAAAACTAAAATATTATTACAATTTAAAATATACCGTGCGTGTAGGAGTGGGCGATATGACCAAAATCTTTTAATTTTATTTTACGGTAACAATATCTCACATTATAGCTGTTTATGTTTTAAATAAGGTCTTTATGATATCAAAATTTTTTATATAATAGAAATGTTATAATTCTTGTCACCAATGTCAATAGCCGCTTTTTTCACTATCGGGCCGAACGGTTCTTGGAATGGTTATGTACAGTTCCAGTTGTGTTTCCACCTGAGCCTGGTACGGCATGGCAGATTACAAGCCGTTCTCGGCCCGGAATTCTTGGCACGGTTAGACAACCATGCCAAACCGTGCTGATAGAATGTGTGTGCTAAGCGAAAGAACGCTATTTGGTTAAACAGCCAAGTAAACAACTGTTACGCTGCGTTCATAGCTCATGCATTAACACTGTCAATAAATGCTTATTTTTAGAAAGGTTTTACCTTCTGTGTCCATCTCCGTTGGCATGCATATCCCCTCAGCATTTGTTGGTAACGTACCTGTTGTCGCCTTTTGTTTATTACATTTTTTGCACCAAGAGTTGTGTCCTTTTTTTCTGTTATTTAACAAAGTAGTTCCAAAAGCAGTGTTAACATTCCAAAGAGTTCCATTTTTATCAACACCACAGTGGAAAATGAAACCATATCCGTGCTGACTGGCCCGGATCGGCACGGAATGGAACGGTTAAGCAAAGAGAACGGTTCGGCCCGATAGTGGAAAAGCGGCTCATATCACAATAAACTGATACCAGCCTAGATTAAAAAGAAGAAACTAATTACAAGCAATAGGACAAAAGAACTACAGTAGAACAAATAAATAAGAAACGCAACATACACTGCATAAAGTAATCAAATGTATAAAAAACACATTCTTTACTGTGTAAATTAATATATTTCTTCTTATTAAAGTTACAAAGTCAAGTGCAGAGAGATTTTTTTTTCTCCTTTTTTGTTGTTTGATTAACACGAATGACAGACAGCAGGAATATTAGACTGCTGTCACTTTAAGAGCTGCCCTGAGTCAATATACTGTTACACGTGTGTTTTCTTTCTCAGCTGTTCGTTTTCACTTAAGACCTAAATTACTGCGTTTATCAGGATACTTGCAAAGACAGGTGTTCTGACACATACAAGTGTGTATTTAACAGTTCAAGGCCTGCAAAATACTCCAGCGCTCTATGAACACCATCTTCACGTGTGCAAAATAAGTTCTGTTTCACAGCTGATTGCATTTCAATGGCTTAAAAGCGCATGTTTTGAAACCGCAATGCTTAAAAACGCATACAAACGATACATTTTTGTAAACACGTACCACAGCAATGTCACGTGAGCATGTAACCACGATAGAGACGACAGTCCAAAACCTCTACCGGCTGACAAATTTATACTGGTTAATCGTGCTTACCAGTATATTGATCCACCCCTACGTGTGTGTGCGCTAAAAAGACCACTATATGTATTCCAACTAGGCCTGACATGAAAAGGTCTAAACATAAAAACGCTGAAACTATTAACAAAAAAAAGAAACTTGTGTGTGGGCGATATACAGAATTCATTGCACAATTTGCACAAAAGTCTCTTCTATCCACAACGAGTCTCTATATATTTGATTATAAATATGCATGAGCAGTAGTACTTCAGTACAATGACATTTCATTGTATGCAGGACAAACAAGTGCAATGCTGCAGAAAAAGAAACCAAGCAACCACTAAAATGTACTGCCACATCATCTGCTGTTGTGCTCAGTTATGAAAAAAACAGATTATTATTGGCATTCAATTTATCATGTCACGTCTGGTTAAAACATGTTAAACGGCTAGTTTGACTGTTGTCTAATTTTCATTTAATTATGAGCTGCTACAGCTTCACAGTAGCTTCCCCAACATGTGGCGTCCCATCTCAGTACAAGATATACAACTTATTCGTTCCTCTTTTGAACTCTGCCCACTAACCTACATGCTTCAAATATTGAACTAAGAAGCAAACGCTCTTGAACACAGACAAATATGCTTGATAAAAGCTGGCCACACCAAGGGAGCAACAGGTCAGATAGTTCATTCTCTATGTGGTAGCTGGTGCACGTTAATCAGTGACGACTCAATGTGCAGCAATGCGTCACTGCGATGCTGACAAAGCACCGAGATATTTCTCAAGTAAACAAAAAGAGCTGAACACACAAGCCTAGAAAGGGGCTATTTATAGAGTTCATACCTACACACTGTCTACACATGAGGAAGAGTGATGAACGCACAGCTGTCACAATACATCGGCTAGCTAATGCATGTGCACACACCGTGACCATTGTGTTTCTAAGAGACGAACCCAAATGCAAAAGGTGCCGCTATCATCATATATGCATCATTACGACACGCAACGGAAATGATTGTGGCACGCTGAGAAAATGGCGATGCCTGTCATGCATCATAAACAAGGAAGAGCATAAGTTTTGAACTGAAAGTGAGTCAGTCTGTGTAATGCTTGAAAAGACCGGACAGCTAAGTAAGATCGAGCGAAATGTAATCTGAGGAGAAGGGTGACCGCTCAGAGGGCCAGTACTGGGAGTCTTGGTCTCACTGCATTCCAGCTCTTCGATTATGTGTACTGATGTGGGCCGACAGTTAAATGGATGTTGCACATCATGCTTTGAATGTTGAGTGGTACATTAACAAGGCCTGACATCCAAAGGAGCCTTGTAGTGGGACCCTGAGACTACCTGTTTTATCAATACCTCAGTTTTGAAACTTTCAAGCTGCTCATAATCCCAAACTACAGGAGAACAAGGGAATGCAATGCAACCTCTAACACATATCAGTGGTAACAAATAAAGGCATTTCTGTTGTTAAAAAGATGACCAAAAATACTCCACTATATAGCCTGGAATGTTCTAAAAACAAAAGGAGAAAGCGTTCAGAGCTGGTCGCTTACCTTGCCTACCCATGACTGAATCTCGGAGGTATTTATAGTGTTGATGTGACCTTGTTTGGAAAAAATGGTGACTGCAAAACATGCCGTCCCATGCTTGTTTAGGCGGCAAAATCTCATTCCAGGCAGTAGACCGTTGCCAGCAACGGCAAATGTACAATATCACAAAACTGCAAAACCAAATTTTTATGTTTGACATTATACAACGGCAGTTAACTAAGGTGAACGTTTTGACATTTTAACAGCAGGTCATAGAGTGCAAACAATTAAGTTGAACAACAACCGCAGGTTTAAAACACAGCAGTCCACAAGCTGTAAAAGAAAAGGGTGCTTTAACAAAAGCATTTCAACGACTTCTAGTCGTGATTTGCTTGTGCAAAGGCTTTGTTTGGTTAACCAGACCCTACAGGTCACTAGAAGCAGAAGATAAGGAAATGTTAAGGACTGCTTTTCGTCCACAAGACTGTTACCAAAGCCAGACATCTGCCAGTTATTCCAGGTTTCCTGTTTTAATGTCACAAATGTACAGCAAATTCCCAAGAACTTGAGATAAAATTTTGGCACGTTAAAAAATAAATACGACCTCAAGTTGCGTCAATCGTTGCACGTTTACACACTGCCTCTGAAACTTTCGTCCATCATAAAATTGGATCGGGTTCAGTTTTCTGCATTTTTTGCATATATAGTGAGCATTTTGTCAGACAGGTGTTTTGACAATTTAGAGTCACCGTACAAGCGAACACCAAAATCAAGAATGGCGTCTGACGAGTCGATCCACTTCGTCTTGCAGCACAATCACTGTATAGGTCCTTGCACACTGAGTTCACGGAAGTTGATGGTCTTCTTATTAATATGTGGCTACATTATCGCTAGCAAGGATATCAAAATCTCACGATACGATAATATCTTGATGTGAAGTCCATGGTACTATATTTATTGCAATACTTAAAAAAAAAAAAAAAATGAAGATGACAAATGAAGAAAAAAGGAAAAAAGTTAAAAAGTTAAACTGTTCTATTTAATGCACTTTGAGAGCTCAAAATTAAGTCAGAAAAAAGAGGGTTGAGTCCCCTCTTTTTTAGTTGTGGTATACTATCTAAATTAGTCTAAAATTACATTCACACTGGTGTTTAAAGAAGCCAAACAAAATAGAATATAATAATAATATCAACAATTTTATATTATTGTTATTCCTATGACAGTAATAGCCATATATTGTTATACAATTGCACTGTAAAATAAATAAAAATGAATACTTCATAGAATATTATCTTTGCTTTACACTACAGTACGGAAATTACAATACTTCATTCCTAATTTCTACACTTGAAAGAGATATTTTGAATTTGGACTGCAGTAACTTTACTTTGCCGGTAGAGCTTTTATTTTGACAGAAAACTCCAGCTTGAGTGAAAACTTAAGCTTACAAAACTTAGGCTTACAAAAACGCATCTTACTACAAATGTAGTGAAACGCTGTAATCATCTGTCCCGAAAATAAGGCATAGCTGATGGTCGTAGCTGATGCTAAACACTGCACATGCAATAAACGAGTTCACTGCATTCATTCACTGCAAACAGAGCCGTTCTGAGGTGCGGAAAACACCGGATCATAAACTGATCGCCTGAACAAAGTGGGCGCTTTGCTTTAAAATACTTTTGTTTCATTTAACAGATACTGTGCCAAAAACATAATGTGCCAACAAAACACAACTATAAAGACCTTTTATGTTAGAATAAAAAGTTTAAATATATTTTAAAAACTACACTTCTTGCGCAGAAGACCGTTTCATATCGTCATGTAACCATCATAACATCGAGAGTTTTGCTATCGCGATACCACGATATTGATAATACAATTACATCCCTACTAGCAAAGCATCAAACTAAGCCACTGACATCCTGATGTAAACTTTGAATCGCCCGGGATGAAACTCTCCTTCCTCTCTAATCTCAGGATTGGATGGATCCAATATTTCCTCTTTCTTTTTCCCCCTTTAAAAAAGAGAGAGTACAACAAAATCATCCTCACTGCTCCATTTTGTATTGTTTTGCAAATTAACGCAACTGATTAATTAATACGTATCGGACTCAGCGTGCAAGATTTCTGTGCGTGATGAATTTTTAGCATGACGAATACGAAAAACGCATACGAAAATTTCAGACTTGCACTTCAGTGTGCAAGTGTGCCTAGTCAGGCTTAAGATTTGCCAAACGTCCTCTCAGAGAGTGAAAAACGACCTGGCTTATTGCCGCCAGCAACTCCTTCAGCAAGAAACAATCATAAATATTTATTTCTCAGGATTGCGAATTCCATCCAAATGGGACACAATAAAAATGACAGACAACCATATCAAGGTTCATCTCCAGTTCTTCTGTGCAAACACGACTTTGGGGTTTTCACACCACATAAAGTTGAGAATGTCGTTGTTTATGCTGGACTTGGAATTTTGAAATGGCAACCCGCCAAGCAGACCGGACATGGAGCCTTTTATCTCCAAACAGGTCGTGAGGACATTGAGACTCGGCCAGATGTCAAACAATAGCATTTGCGTTTATTAAAGCCACGCTGGTCCAAACGCTCAAAAATTAAAACAAACTTTTCAGTCAACCTAGATAAACACACATAGCAAGGGAACTTTATTTAAACGTTCTAGCTTGTGACATGAACTTTCAGATCTGTAATACTAAACAAACACGTTACGGATTAAAGTTACAGTGGGACATACACATACAGAAGGCTTAGGTGTTTGCAATGCACTGCTCATTTGCAAACTGTTGCAAATTGCTGATGAATTACTCTGAGACGAAGTTCAGGGCAGGCTTTATAGACATTATCAGCTCCCATCACAATAACAGCGGGAAACAAAGTTTAGGTTTCAGGCGGAGAACCCGGGAGGCTCTGCAAGAGTCCAGTAACTCACAGCAAGCTGCTAAATGCACACGGTGGAACAATGAGCCCTATAAATTTGAAGCCACAGCAGGAAATACAGGGAAACGACCTACAGAAAGCCCAAATGTCTGGTTTACTGCATTTCTTTTCTCAAAGCAAGCACACTCTGGACCTGTTTTGTCCAAGAGGTGTGAGACATATGGTTGGACACCATACCACATGATAGTTTCAGGTGATGGAACCCTGGGTGAATGTGTTTAGACAGCATGTCATAGCCATTAACTTCCTTCACACTTACACATGCTCAAACTGCATGCCACGCTCCCTCGCTTATGCTCGCTTCAACCCCAGACGGAAGAAAAATGAAGTGTCAAAACGATAAATAATTTAACCAGCCCCACATATGCATTCTTGCACTAACAGCCCCAGAGAGGCCATGGGGCATGAGTGTGCACACTTATCAAGACACCCTAACATTAAGTCTTGGCCTGCACCCACTTCCCAAACTACTTTACCTTGGCACAGCACAAGAGGCTAATGACAGGATGTCTTCGGCCCAAGCAGACATACTGGTCAGCCTCCAACAGTAACTATCCGCGGGGCAGCGGAGCTGGGTGGTACGCAGGCATTCACAGCTCCAGTACGGCATGCTACACTAACAAGCCTCCCTTGGCTCAAAAGGGGCGAGAGATAGTAGTGGTGAAACTTATAATCAGCTGATGAGGTGTCTTTAACTAGAGGAACAGCTGTACTATGTTCCCCATCATCTACATCACATGATACAGTATGTTATTCTGCAACTCTCAGTCATTACAAATCATGAAACACACAAAATATGTATAGCATTATCTCAATCTGTTAGTGATCAAACTCACTGCCTTCTAGTCTTGATTTATGTAAGGGATGCCTAGAGGAGAACATGCTTTGAACAGATCCATCACATACATTATAAGGCAGGCATGCGAGTTAACTGCAGTGACATTTAATGATGGATATCAGATTACAGCTTTTTCTTCTCAAGTTATATAACTTGGCTAGAGTTGTGTCTATGCAAGCAAAAATGCCAGTTTGCACAAATGAACACTTACGAAAGAGGTGCTATGGTGTTTCCATGTTTATAAAGAATGATAAATGCTTTGTAGTCACACAATATGACCTGCATAGCAAATATGGTTCCAATAATGCATTCTTGTCTACTTTAGTTACAAACCATATTTAGGATACTGTGCATATGCAAACACGGTTGCAACTCCAACTCAGTAGAAATGGGCCGACAGATAATTTACGGAAGTACCACATTATTACAATGTTTAGAATATTTTTTTTGTTAACTAGCATGATGGTACCACAGTATGCTTTGAAATACACGTAAATTAGTGCTGTCAAATGATTAATCGCATCCAAAATAGAAGTTCTTGTTTACATAATGTGTGTCTACTGTGTACATTTATTATGTATAAAGTATAAATACACACACATACCAGTATGTTTTAAAAACATTTATGTGCATTTCCATGTATATATTTATTTTCATTTAATTATTACAAATAAATATTTTAATATATAAACATAACATTTTTCTTAAATATATACATGCTTATGTGTGTATTTATACGTGCATAAAAAATACACAGTACACTCATATATTATGTAAACAAAACTTGTTTTTGGATGCGATTAATCATAATTACTCATTTGACAGCACTAAAAATACATATTTGCTATGCAGGTCATATTGTGTGACTACAAAGCATTTATCATTCTTTATAAACATGGAAACACCATAGCACCTCTTTCGTAAGTGTTTTTTCCCATTAATCAGTGTCATGGTATACATCAGGGACAAATAACCATTTTAATGGTTTTACAGACATGGTACCACAGTAATACCATGTTTTATACTTAATTTACAAAGCATATGGTTGCAAATATGGGCTAATACGGGCCACACAGCTATGTTTGACATGGTGCCATTGGTAATACCATGGGATTTATTTGGTACAAAAATTGCATATCAATATGACAATCCTTCAGTGACATGGTACACATCAAAGCATCATGCCCAAGTATCCATTACCATGGCTTTGTAGACATGGTTCCATGTTAATACAATGTTTTAATAAAAGTCGAATAAAAATCCCATGGTACTGACTTATTTATATGAAGGCACAACTGCAATACCACGTTTTTTACTTAACATACAAAGTTTGGCTAACATTTGCCAACATGTGGTTGCAACAAAGACAACCCAGCAGAAGTGGGCATTCTTATACAAGACGTACACCACAGTATTACCATATTTTTGGAAGTACAATGGTAATACATATGGATATGAATGTTGTGATTATAAACATCATCTGATACCACAGCCCTGCTGCTACCTGGATGATATGGTTAACTTTAAAACAAGTGAACTCACCTCATTGGACGGTATGCTGACAACACCTGTTGACCTCCTCTTCTCTCTTAACTTCCTTTTCTCTATCTGTCCTTTGCCCTTTCTGGCGCTGGGTCCTGAGCTCTTCTTCTCTTTGCTCTTGCTGGGTGTGGGACTCTCCTTATCACTGTCATCCACACCAGCGGGACTCGAGCTCTCCCCCTGCGGGACTCCACTCACTTTCTCCGGCGTCTTCTTCAAGTTTTCCCCGGGCGGCTCGGGTTTCTTCGGTTCATCCTTCAAAGCGGTCGAAGAGGAAGACCGGGCCACCGGATAAGAGGACGAAGCGGAGACGCAGTTAACCGAGCTGCCGTTGTTGTTTAACTCAGTTGTTCTCCCCGTGGCAGCGGCGATATCTCCAAGCATCTTTGCTCTCATCTTCTCACGCTTTGCTTTCCATTCCTCCAGAAAGTCCGTTGCGCTGTTAGATTTAAATCCTCCCGTTGCCATGATTTGCTTTTCAGATTGTTTCGTGCCACCCAGATCACTTTGTAAACACAAACAGTATACAAATATTGTGGTTCAGATCCGCCGCATTCCTCAGAAGTGTTTGGAGATTGTTTTAAAATAATCACAAAGTCCACTTTTGAAGTTAAACCAAACTATGAACTCTTTAAAAGACTCAAACTGTCAAGTAGGTGCTGTCTCGAAAAATAGTATCCGGTAAAGCTCACCTGGGCGCGCATGAACATTCGACAGGAGTTCAGGTGAACTGATCCGGAGGAATGAACTGGATTAGTTACAGGCGCACTCGAGTCCTGCCCTCTTCTGAACAGTTTCCGAGGAGTTACGGAAATGAACGGAAATAGCCGAAAGGAAGGCGATAGAGAGTTATCGTTTAATGGCACATTTAGCAATAGTTATTTTTTTTTTTTTTTTTTTATTTAAATTTACACCCTGCACTGTTACATTATATTCTCCCACCTTAGTTTTAATTATTTTGCACTTATTTTGATACATTACACATACATTATTATTTGCATTATTATTATTTTAAATTGCACAGTTTGCTGTTGGGTATCTTAGAAATGCTTTAGCAATACAATTGTACAGTGATAGATAGATAGATAGATAGATAGATAGATAGATAGATAGATAGATAGATAGATAGATAGATAGATAGATAGATAGATAGATAGATAGATACACAGACAGACAGACAGACAGACAGATAGATAGATAGATAGATAGATACACAGACAGACAGATAGATAGATAGATAGATAGATAGATAGATAGATAGATAGATACACAGACAGATAGACAGACAGATAGATAGATAGATACACAGACAGATAGATAGATAGATAGATAGATAGATAGATAGATAGACAGACAGACAGATATAGATAGATAGATAGATAGATAGATAGATAGATAGATAGATAGACAGACAGACAGATAGATACACAGACAGATAGATAGATAGATAGATAGATAGATAGATAGATAGATAGATAGATAGATAGATAGATAGATAGATAGACAGACAGATAGATAGATAGATAGATAGATAGATAGACAGATAGATACATAGATAGATAGACAGACAGATAGATAGATACACAGACAGATAGATAGATAGATAGATAGACAGACAGATAGATAGATAGATAGATAGATAGACAGATAGATAGATAGATAGATAGATAGATAGATAGATAGATAGATAGACAGACAGATAGATAGATAGATAGATAGACAGACAGATAGATAGATAGATAGATAGATAGATAGATAGATAGACAGACAGATAGATACATAGATAGATAGATAGATAGATAGATAGATAGATAGATAGACAGACAGATAGATAGATAGATAGATAGATAGATAGATAGATAGATAGATAGACAGATAGATAGATAGATAGATAGATAGACAGACAGATAGATAGATACACAGACAGATAGATAGATAGATAGATAGATAGATAGACAGACAGATAGATACATAGATAGATAGACAGACAGATAGATAGATACACAGATAGATAGATAGATAGATAGATAGATAGATAGATAGATAGATAGATAGATAGATAGATAGATAGATAGATAGATACATAGATAGACAGATAGATAGATAGATAGATAGATAGACAGACAGACAGATAGATAGATAGATAGATAGATAGATAGATAGATAGATAGATAGACAGATATACAGACAGATAGATAGATAGATAGATAGATAGATAGATAGATAGATAGATAGACAGATAGATACATAGATAGATAGACAGACAGATAGATAGATACACAGATAGATAGATAGATAGATAGATAGATAGATAGATAGATAGATACATAGATAGATAGATAGATAGATAGATAGATAGACAGACAGACAGATAGATAGATACACAGACAGATAGATAGATAGATAGATAGATAGATAGATAGATAGATAGATACATAGATAGATAGATAGATAGATAGATAGATAGATAGATAGATACACAGATAGATAGATAGATACATAGATAGACAGATAGATAGATAGATAGATAGATAGATAGATAGATAGATAGATAGATAGATAGATAGATAGATAGATACACAGATAGATAGATAGATAGATAGATAGATACATAGATAGACAGATAGATAGATAGATAGATACACAGATAGATAGATAGATAGATAGATAGATAGATAGATAGATAGATAGATAGATAGATAGATAGATAGATAGATAGATAGATAGATAGATAGATATTTTGCTGAGATGAGTCACACCGGTTTGTGATGAATATGGACAGTTCTCCCACACAGGTCCCAGGAGAGCATGAGTCACTGTTGTGCAGAGCTGAAGTGTTTGTGACCCGAGGACTCTTACAGATGATGGAACTCAATGTCTTAGATAAGAGAGGTGCACACAGAGACGTCTCTAAGTACCACAGCCTGTCTGTCACGCCATTGAATGCTTCATAAACTGGCATTTCATCATTTCTGAGTGTCTAAAATGCCAGTGAGTGGATACTGATGTTCAAAATGAAATATCCAATATATGGCTGAAGAAAATAAAACAGAAATAGGCCTATCATTGCTCTTCTGAAATGTTTTGAGGGATGCATGTTGTGAAACATATCTTGGCTATTTTCTTCTTTTTGAGGGACTTTTTCTGGACGCAGCTCTTCATGGTTTCTGTCGTATTTATTTATTTATTCATACAAAGGTCACAGTAAATGCTCCAACATTGTTAAAAAAAATCATTAAATAAATGCTTTTTTGTTGAACTGTCTGTTCATTAAAGAAAAAAAGCACTGACAATGCGAAATGTTTCTTGAGCACCAAATCATCATACTAGTGTTTTGAATTTGACTCATTTGTTTCCTTTTCCTAATTTTTTTTTTCCACAATCCCTAGTACACTACATTACCCATATTCCCCTGGTTGACGTCTATAAATAGACCTCACTTCCTTCCTTTGTCCCTTTTCCATTGGTGAGGTGTGGGTGTCTGAATGGACATCAAACCATGTATCCTTTGAGCGTTAATGATTTAAAATCATCGTTCATCCTGTGCATCCTGGGGCTGGTTGCATAAAAGGTTAAGACTATTCTTAAAAGTTAGTCATCAAATTTTTTTCTTTAAGACTGGCCATAATTTTTTTTAAATTCAGTTACATAAAAATGTAGATTGATCTAAGCTGAATCCAAAAAATGAGACCCTTTGGCTAGTGGGTCAGACTAGTTCTTAAGACACTGTCTTAACATAGAGGCTAAGTTTATGCAACTGGCCCTTGGTCATCATGTCCATCATGGTAGTCCTGCTCCGTGTGAAGCTGTGACTTGCATGTCATGTGAACTGCTAAAGATTTAGGCTTGTTCACTTCAATAAAAGAGAGCAAAGGACTGGTCTTTTTTCCAGTGTTTCAGACACGCCACCAAGTTTCTACAATTTTAATGAACTTTGGAAATATTTCAACATCACATATTCAACAGTTAATTTCTGAAGGATCATGTGACAGGAGGAATGGCTGCTGAAAAACTCCCTTAACCCTACCACTAAACCTGTCCTTTACAGAAAACATTCTGTGTTTTGATTTATAAGCTTGTTTTCCTCATGGGGTCTTAAACTTTGTCTCCACAATGTCAAATATTTCAGCTTTTACTATTCTTGTGGGTATTTGGTTCTCACTGTGTAGATGCACTCTTAAAAATAAAGGTGCTTTGAAAGGTTCTTTACAGCGATGCCATAGAAAAACCATTTTTGGTTCCAAAAAGAACCATTCAATCAAAAGTTCTTTAAAGAACTATCTCTTTCTTACCTTTTTATAATCTTAGGAACCTTCTTTCAGAAACTGAAAGGTTCTTCAGATGCAGAAGGTTTTTTATGGAACCATTTAGACAAAAAAGGTTTTTCTATGGCATCATGAAGCACCTTTAATTTTAAGAGTGTACCTTGACCACATACACACATAGAAAGAAGAACCTTTATTTTGTGCCCTATATGGTAATAATTTTGATTCCAAATGTATTCCTCAGGATTTAGGTTCTCTCTGCAGGACGTATTTACGAGAAGACTAAAGTAAGTAAGGAATTTGTTGTTTAAAGTCAGTAGCACTTATGTTGATTTACCCCCCTTTGAATAACTGGAATCTTTTTAGTAGTTTTTCAGAAAATGGCTTGATGAGTCAGTCACGTTGAGTCACCAAACCCAAACATGAGATCACAGAAGAAAGAGGGAGAGATTGTCCTTGAAATTGCAAAGAATTCTTTAAAAAGAAAAAAAAAAGAACAACTAGTGAATGCTTTAGCCAGCTTTAGCTCTTTCAGTGTTTATATAGAGATTTTATGGCTGAATTACTTCTAAAGCCCACAGAGCCATAGAAAATAGCTTTTCATTTAAAGGGATAGTTCACTTCAAAATTAGAATTTTGAAATTATAGAAAATATGGAAGTCAGTGGCTACTTTGTTCTTCAAAATATCTTCTTTTATGTTCAGCAGAAGAAAGACATTCATACAGGTTTGAAACAACATGAGGGTGAGTAAATAATGACGTAATTTTCATTTCTTTCTAGTTGGTTCTTCTCTGTACACACTGACGGAGATAATTTGAAATCTTTAGGGGAAACATTAAGGTGCCTGCTCTATAAATATCCTGTGATGTACAGACTGAGGCCCTGCTAATGCATTTTTAGAATGTTTCAGTGGGCTTTGGGGAAACTTACTCACAGCACAAACACTCATCCGTCACTCACTGCTTTGGCCCGTTCTCCAGCACCAACTTTACTTCCCTTTTAAGTAAATTCCACTTAGCATACCTATAATGCATTTTCCAAAGAAGCAGATAAGTGGAGAGTCACTCCCACTTTGAGAATTAAATTTAGTTTGCTTTCTTATCAGTCGAGGTCTTTTCTAAAAAGCTGTCTGATATGTTTGCCTCAGCGGAGTGATTCCCTCACTCTCAATATATGTGCTATCTAAAAGAGCTCTTTAGGAGATATGGAAGTCACGCCTCGTGTGACGATACCGTCTTTGAAGCGGTATGTTCTTTTTATTGGATCCCACAGTAAATGCAGAAGAATTTTCTTACAGATATTTGTAAAATGTGACCCTGGACCACAAAACAAGTCTTAAGTAGCATGAGTATATTTGTAGCAATAGCCAAAAATACATTGTATGAGTCAAAATGATCAATTTTTCTTTCATGCCAAAAATCATTAGGTTATTAAGTAAAGATCATGTTCCATGATTTCCTACCATAAATGTATCAAAAGTTTATTTTTGATTAGTAATATGCATTGCTAAGAACTTCATTTAGAAAACGTACAAAGGTGATTTTCTCAATATTTGGATTTTTTTGCACCCTCAGATTCCAGATTTTCAAATCATTGTATCTCAGACAAATATTGTCCTATCCTAACAAATACATCAATGGAAAGCTTATTTATTCAGCTTTCATATGATGTATAAATCTCAATTTTTGTGGTCCAGGGTCACAAATAATCTACACCAGAAGAGAACAAGCATACAGTATTTGGAACTGGCTCAGTTTTGCTATAGTTTGAAACCTTCAACCCACCTAATCCATTGTTTTTGACTAGAAGTAATGACTTCGAGCAACGCCAGAGTCACAGATGTTTTTTTTTTTTTTGTCATGAGATGAATTTCACGTTTCAGTTGAAGTTTCAAGAACTGAAAATCATACAGGATTAATATGACAATCAAAAGTTATATGCTTACAGAAATCTGCTGCTACTTCAGGAGATTTTATTCCCCATTAATCTGCCTCTTTTTAAACAAACTGCAATTGATATTAATGGAATTTTTACATCAGTTTTGGCAAACATGACCATGTATTGAGCTATATTGCATTAAAGGGATAGTTCACCCAAAATGAAATTTTTGTCATCAATTACTCACCCTTAATGTCGTTCCAAACCCATGTAAGACCTTTGTTCATATATGATACGTTCAAGGCACAGTAAGAACATTAAAAAATGGGGCATGTGACATCAGTGGTTCAGTGAATTCATAGTTTTATAAAGCTATTTTCATCATTTTTGTTTTCTTTGCACACTGATGTCACATGCACTATTTTAATGATGTTGCTACATTTCTGGGCCTTGAACATGTCAGTTGCAGTGTTGGGGAATGTTACTTTTAAAAGTAATGCATTACAATATTGAGTTACTCCCTAAAAAAAAAGTAACTAATTACATTACTTAGTTACTTTTTATAGAAAGTAATGCGTTACTTTACTTTTGCGTTACTTTTTCAAATCTGGGCAGGGCTTGCCTGTTTGTTTTTAATATAAAAAGTTCTATTTTTGCCAAATGTAAAAGCCTTTTCACACCAAAAGCCTCAGACTTTGAGAAAAGAAAATTCATCGCTGTACAGTAGACCACAGAAGAAAAAAATGTTAACTCTTCAGCAATAAAAAAAAAAACAAATGTTAGATCATCTTGAGTAATTTAGCTTATTAGTATGGTCGAATTGGATCGTCGAAAGTCTGCAGCAAAGACATCGGTTAATAAAATGGAATTAAATGCATAAAGGATATTTGTATTATTTAACATAATTATTGCAAGTTTCCGTCATATTCTGAGTTGAATTTCACTGTTTTTATTTATTTTGAGGAATACTGAATCTGTTTTTTTGTGAGTGAAATGAATTAATGCATGTTCACATTTAGTCTAGAACTAACATCTTACTCCCGATTTCTCTCAACATGAGGACAGGAGAGATTTTAATCAATAAATGGGAGGAAAAGTAACTGGCATTACTTATTTGAAAAAAGTAACTTGGAAAAAGTAATAATATTACGTAACTCGCGTTACTTGTAATGCGTTACCCCCAACACTGGTCAGTTGTATGACATAAATTACATTTTTGGATGAACTATCTCTTTAAAATTACTAATACCTAAAAAGATTTTTTTTAAATAAATGCCGTTTGATTTTGATTTTTGTCCAAATACATTTTGAGGCCACTGCATGTCATTTTTTTAAATGAAATGATTAACAAGCACTGGATGAATTGCATCACAGCATACTGTTGGGCATTGACCAATCACATGATTAATGTTGCTCATTCTACATTGTCACATTTTATCTGACTTCATTCAAAATGAATGTAAACAGCATTTTTGTGATTCCTTTATAATTACACATAGTATCAATGAGCTTAAAATATACTTAAAGGGAATATTTGTACATTTAAATAAGAATTGGTCACACTGAAGAACCCAAAGTGATTTAAAATGATGAAAACCTTCCGTTTTAACTGCTCCGTTTATTTTCATCCGAACGTACTGTTAGCTTTTTATTGTTCATTGTCTTTAATGATCATCGCAGCTTCTGGTCACCGTGCCTCCCAACACCGTTGTAATCATTACAAAGCACAGGCCTGGCCATTACTTCCCCTGTCTGTCCTGTAACGGTGGACCATGACCGTGCCATCTGTGTGGTGCCATCTGCTGAGACGGGTGAGGGGTGGCAAAACGGGTCATTTGGACTGTTCTGTGAGCCACCCATATTTTAACCAGCTCATTTCTATGACTTCATTTAAGTTGGTGGTACTAGGAGTAACTTTGTGTCTTTGTGTCCCCAAACATCTCAGATGCCCCTCACGTATTATGTTAAACTATTGTCAGCATGTTGAACAGAGGCAAGGGAATGATTTCGAAATTTCCACACGCTAAGAAGTACCAGCTGTACTCATTTATTCACCGAACGACAAGCATGTATTATTAAGACACAAAAGCTGTAAAACTAAAACTGAGAAAGTCTGTTCCACATACTTTTGATTTATTTCTTCATGTTCCAATAAGCTATTATGCTCTTCTGGGGGTGACCATGTGATGTTAGTCATGAACTGAAATGATTAAAACAACAAACGCTTCAGAGAACACAATAACAGTCATCTTGCACAATACATAACTCCAGTCAGGTTTGAACTGTATAGTGACTTGTTTTCTTAGTCATCTTCACATGCCTGTTTTTTTTTTTTTTGACGGAAGACATTTGATGTCACAATCAGAACTTTTCAGTAGATTAAATGAACGTTCCAGGTTTGGCACAAGTTAAAAGGACAGGTCACCCAAAAATTAAAGTTCTGTCATTAATTATGCACCCTCATGTCATTCCAAACTCATAAGATCTTCCTTCATCTTCAGAATGCAATTTAAGACATTTTTGATGAAATCCAAGAGCTTTCTGACCCTGCACAGTCAGCAATGCAACTACCACATTCAAGGCCCAGAAAGATAGTAAGGGCATCCTTAAAATAGTCAATAGACATGTTTAACCGAAACGAGTCACGTTAACCGAAAATTGTCCGTCATTGACGGAATTTTTTATCAGTGACGGAAAAATCTGAAGGCCGTCCGTCACTTTGACAGATTACACAGAGGGTGAGGTATTGTACTTTCTAACTGTAATTTCCACTCCCGTCCAGTTGGAGGCAAGTGCGCTCCAGTGTAGCAGCAGAGCACAGGATCCAGAACAAAAATGAAATCGTCTGGAATGTTTTGCTATGCGTTTGATTACACACAGGTGAGTACCCAGAAGCTACAACGATCTATCACGCCACATTAAAGAGCGCCAAAACGGCATTTATTGCTTGAATTTCCTAATGGACAGAATTTGAAATCTGGGGCTTTGTTTCATATCAAAAGTAGCAAAAAGCCTAGCCTATTGCGATTTATTGGATGGGAGGTGCACTACTAATCAACTGAAAACAAACAGCATAGACCAAAAGATCATTTGGGATTTAAGAATCAATATTGGTTCATAAAAATTGGAATATATTAAAATCGCTGTCACAGGATGTATGGTGTTGAACATGAAAAGTTATGCAGTCTCATCTGTTCATCTCTTCTCTTCAAAATAAATGCATAAGCCTATCGTCCTGTAGGTTCATAATTAAAAACGAAAATATGAAGCAATTAAATGTGATGTGTTATTATCTATTACGGGTAATAACAGAGTATGAAGGAATTTTTACAACCCTGTCCGTCAAAATGACGAACAATGTTAAAGTCTAACGCAACCTCTGATGTGACATCAGTGGTACAATCTTAATTTTATGAAGCTAAGAGTACTTTTTGTGCGCAAAGATTTACAGATTGACTCCCATTTACCCCTTTTGCTTTACAATGTACTCTAAGTCTATGGGGAAATACTCAGGAGAAAGGCATCTTTTAACACTGTTATTAATTCTTCCATACAAAATTGTTATTTTAAACCGTAAAATTGTCTAAATTGTTCTTTTAGGCAGATAAACTTGGTTATGATGTAAGTGGATTTTCTCGGTAAACAATCTTTTTGGTATCCTTAGAAAGTTAAACAATAGTCATGACAGGAGTTTAAAATCATGTATAACCTTCCAGACAATGTGTATCAGACTAATTAACACGATGTGGGCGATACTTTCGACAGAGTTTGTAATTTATGTTTATCCTGATAAGTGTCTTGCCCCATTGACCTCCATTGTAAGTGCATTACCGTAAACACGATTCAGTTTGTTTTTACAAACCGAGGGACGAGACAAAATAATTTTCGATGGTAATTGACAGCGTGCCACGGATCCAGGAGAACAAGAGCTGAGCCTCGACTCTAGAGGCCGATCGCTGGGCCCGTGCCAGATATTCAGCTGCAACCCACCGGCCTGGAATTGAAGGTTCCTGATGTCTTTCAGGCCACCGCAGGTAATTGAGTTTTATCCAGCTAGATGAGAAGAAATTAAAGGAGGTGACGTGAGTGAGGTCAACTGGGGAATAAGCCCTAAAATATCCTAAAGATCTCTCATTTTGGTCTCATTATGCGGAAATATACCGGTACAACTCGGCAGGGGATTGCTGTTGATTCAAGAGACTGAACAATGACATACAGCTTGACTGTCCACATTCCATCACATAAAATCATGTGAAAGCATTGAATAAGTTTCACTAATCTCACAGAAATGTGTAATTCCAAGAGTCACAAATATATTTAAGACAATAACTACTAACACAGTGCTAGCAAAAATTATGCATATGTGCACTTTCAAACACACAGGCAAGTGTTAACATTTCATATCATGACTTGAACTTAACACAAGGGTTAAAGAGAAAATAAAACAAAAATATATAAATGTTACATTTTTTAAGAAAATGACTGATTGTTTCGCTAGACGTGACCTTTATTCTTAAACTGGGATCGTGTAGAGCCCTTTGAAGCTGCACTGAAACTGCAGTTTGGGCCTTCAAACCATTGGCTCCCATTATATAGAGAAAATCCTGGAATGTTTTCTTCAAAAAACTTAATGAAGAAAGACAGACATGAACTTGGATGACATGGGGGTGAGTATCAGGACATTTTCATTCTGGAAGTAAACTTCTCCTTTAAAGAGAATGAGAAAAATAAGGAAGAAAAATTGAGTGCGCTCAAGAAAAAACAACTGAAGCAAAAGTCTTCACAGTTCTAACCTTGCAAATTTGGTTTAATAATGATTAATCGTTCGGCAGTCAAATCAAACAATGACTGAAGTATTCAGTATTTTATGCATACACTGTAAAAAATAAAAAATAATGTGCTGAGTCAGGTTAAATTAATTTAAGTTGCCTTAAAATTTTAAGTTCAGTCAACTAAAATAAGTTTAGTCAACTTGAAATGTTAAGTTGTACTAAGTAACAACTTAGATATTTGTGTTTGCTAAACTTAACAGATGGGTAAGTAACCCAGCTGCCTTACAATTTTAAGTTGATTCAACTCAAATATAAGAAGTTGTCACTTAGTATAATTTAACATTTCAAGTTGAATAAACTTTTCTTGAGTTGACTGAACTTAAAATTTTAAGGCAGCCAGGTTACAAATTATTTTAAGTAGACTCAGCAAATTGTTTTTTACAGTGTATAGCAAATTAGCATACTGCAAAAATAGTAAAATATATGGCAGTATGCATTTGACAGACAGCACTACTTTCCTTATTAATAATAATAATAATAAAAAAAAACAGCACTGATGATTCATCACAGGATGATTCATGATAATCATTTTTACTAATGTTTATTCTTCATTTCACTTGCCAATACCAGTTGAACTTCATTCAGCACAGTTTGATGGATCAGTTTTTCCCTTGCAAATTCAATCAAGCAATAAAATGCTCACATTTACCTTTTCCACAGTCTTGTGTACTTGTATATGAATTGTTAAATCGCATAACTCAAGTGTAAGCATGAAATGTGATGTGACGCACACACTGCTACAACTGAACCAGGTTGTACTGTCGGTGCAAATCACTAAAAAATGAAAGTACCAATCTATTTGTTTCTATAATCACCTTGGATTCTAGTATTTTTCCTGCTTTAAACCCGGGAAATGCTCCAAATAATCTTTTCCACATTAGTTTTTGTCAAGAATCCCAATAAACCAGTGTGCTTTGAGATAGAAGCAAAATAAAGGGGTCTCTAGCAAACTTCCAAATGGAAAAATACAACAACAACAAAAAAGGACAAACCGTCCCATTGCATGACTATGTGCAGTTACTGCCCATACAGCCTCTTATCCTCAAAGCATTATTGCATTATTTGAGCTCTTCATGCCACAATGAGAACATGCAGCATTCACTGCCAAGCACGTTTATCAATGTAGTCTTGCAAGAAGTCTTGAAATGACTTTGCCATTGTGGTTCTGTGAGAAAGGCTAAAAGAAAATTAAGTCACAATTCAAACAAAAATGAAAAAGATGTCACCATTTACACACCCTGCAAAAAAAGATTTTGAAGTGACGACACAAGGGACGTTTTTGGGTGAGCTACCCCTTTAATTTGAGATGTTTTATCTGGCTTTATCTGTGGATAAATGCGTTTGCATGAGAACATTTGGTAACTTCAAGCCCCAGAGGAAGAAGCAAACAAAACATACTCGCAGGGTTCACATAGTGAAATGCAAGGCTTATGTAAGATGAGAAAAATATGAAAATAAACAAAAAGACCTCATGACACTCATCAGGCAACGCTTTTCCTGCAATAACCGTTAACGAAAGCATGCCAGGTTGAGAGTTGATTGGAGCAGAGCATTTGGAGAGAAAGCCATGAGTTTAGGCAGGCGCCATCTAGTGGTGCAGAAGCTGCTCTGGATTTCACATCAACTAAAGACTAACAGATCATTACTTCATTTAAACTGAAATGCTTACAAATGTCATTAAAGTTTGAATTCATATGATCATGCACATCTTGAAAACCTACAAAGGATTTTAACAGATGTTATACGATTATACAAGTGTACAGGGTTCAGTTTGATTACTGTATGGGAACACTGTTCAATCTGTATATTACATTGTTTTGATAAATGAAAAATGAATGTATTATTCAAGGAATATTCTGTTTAACGTACAAAGTAGTATACTAATATAAGTGTTGAGGCAGTTATAACACTTTTTACACCCAAATTACAATGTGTGTTGTCTTTAGTAAGCATTTATTTAATTAAACTTACCACCTTTTACACAAATGTTGTTTCAGCAGCTAAAAGTCCAGTGCTTTTAAAGATACTTAATGATTAGTAAACATTTATAAACATTTACAAATTATGAATAGCCTCATCTTTAGATTGGGTGCTGCAAAAACATAAACAAATGATTAATAAATGATTAGTTAAGATGCGACAATAGGGTGAATTCAGGTTACTTGTGACACATTTTGTGATAGAGATGAGTAAACATTTGGAAACATTTACAAATTATGAACAGTTTCCACTTCACTTTAGTTAGGATGTGTAAGTAGTTAAAGTCTACACAACAAATAGAAACCAAATATATGACCTTTACTGATTGTGATTATGAGTTCATGAATAAGTAAACATGAATAGTTTGTGAAGTGCTTAAAATGACTAATTAAGCTCATTTTTTCACAACTTTGGTAAATGTAAAAAGAGCATCAGGTAATATATATACTCTAGTTTAATGACATATTAACATATATTAACAAATAGGCTTTTAATCATTGTATAATTTGTGTTTAAATCACACGAGAATTTTTAAAAAGTGCACAAGCTTATGAATTAAAAGTTTTTATTGACATATGTAAGCATTAACTAATGATCCATTAAGGATTATATGTGACCCTGGACCACAAAACCAGTCTTAAGTAGCACGGGTATATTTGTAACAATAGCCAAAAATACATTGTATGGGTCAAAATCATATTTTTTTCTTTTATGCCAAAAAATAATTAGGATATTAAGTAAAGATCATGTTTCATGAAAGATTTTTGTAAATTACCTACCATAAATATATCAAAACTTCATTTTGAATTAGTAATATGCATTAAGAACTTAATTTGGACAACTTTCAAGGCGATTTCCTCAATATATTTTTTTTAAATACATTTTTTTTTTGCACCCTCAGATTCCAGATTTGCAAATAGTTTTATCTCAGCCAAATATTGTCCTATTCTAACAAACCATACATTAATGGAAATCAATTTATTCAGCTTTTAGATGATGTATAAATCTCAAATTTAAAAAATTGACCCTTATGACTGGTTTTGTGGTCTAGGGTCACATAAAATGTTTGTTAATGATTTATTAATGAAGCTTTAAATCATTGTAAACCATCTGTCAAAATCTGTCAAATGTGTAAGCAGTTCACTTTACATGAAAGAATAATCTTTTAATCCTTAGGTAATGTTTAATAAGTACATTAGTAAACATTAACAAGCACATTATGTCATATTGCTAGCTATGTAAATATATATTAATGATCTGTAAAGCATTATATGAAATTTGTTAATGACTTGATCATGGATCTTATATTCTTGTTACTAATGTTAATTCTTTTACTATTACTTATTTGCCATTCAAGCACAGTTTGCATATTAACAGGGGAAATATCAATATTCAACATTTTGTTCAGTTAATCTGGGGATAAAGGTAATCTTACAATTTTTGTAAAAACTGAATTACATTCAAAGATTATTCCCAAAATCATATCTATGAAATAAATTGATCATTTTTACCATTTAAAATAGATTAAAATGTATACAAATGTGTATTTATTTATTTTTTAAAGCAACAATGTGAGGTATAGCACTAAAAGTAACTGATTTAGAAGCATCCAATCCAATAATTCTTTTTCAATCATTTGCTACTCATTGAAAAGTAGTTTATATATTGACACTGGGTCTGAACATGCCGAGTTTATTACATTTAAAAGAGAAGTCATGTCTTTCTTTCATCAGTCGTAAAGAAATTATGTTTTTTGAGGAAAACATTTCAGCATTTTTCTCCATATAATGGACTGATAAGGTGCCCCAATTTTGAACTTCCAAAATGCAGTTCAAATGCGGCTTCAAACGATCCCAAAAGCGGTTGTAAACAATCCCAGCTGAGAAAGAGGGGTCTTGTCTAGCATAACGATCGGTTATTTTCATAAAAATAATACAATTGATATACTTTTTAATGTCAAACGCTCGTCTCGTCTTACTCTGCCTGGACTTTTTTTTTCAGGTTCGTGACAGTTACGGTATGTGGAAAAACTCCCATCTCATGTTCTCCCTCAACTTCAAAATCATCCTATATCGCTGTTTTACCTTTTTTGTCAAAGGCGTTTGATCTTTGCATGTTCACTTTGCAAAGACTGGGTCGGTACTTCTGCAGCGATGTAGGATGGTTTTGAAATGATTTTTAAAGTTGAGGGAGAAAATACAATCAGAGGAATTTTTCGAAATACCCTAACTGTCTTGAGCCAGAATACACAGAGTTCATGAAGAGTAAGGCAAGATGAGTGTTTGAGATTAAAAAGTATTTAAATTGTATTTTTTTTTTATTGAAAATAACCGATCGTTTCGCTAGATAAGACCCTTCTTCCTCTGCTGGGATAATTTACAACTGCATTTGGGATCGTTTGAAGCCACATTTAAACTGCATTTTGGAAGTTCAAAATCAGGGCACCATATCAGTCCATTACATGGAGAAAAATGCTGAAATCTTTTCCTCAAAGAAAGACATGAACATCTTGGATGACAAGGGGGTGAGTACATTATATGTGAATCTTTGTTTTGGAAGTGGACTTCTCCTTTAACAGCAAGATAATCTTACAACAGTCAACTGGCTCTCCCATCTAATAAGCACCTGATTCATCAAAGAACGTCAAGGGAGAAAATAAAAAAAACAGCACACAAAAGCAGAGAGATTTTTACAATGTACAAGTTTATTTTAATTAACTCTCAGTGGTTGGTAGTCACAGCACAGCTTGCACGGATGAAGCCACACATCTATTTTACAAGATGATGGGAAATTTAAAAAGGAAAAAAACAAAAACAAATTAAAAACCTAAACCAAAGAGGAGACAGCTGACAGTCCAACTACAGCGACATTTTTTTCCAACTACAGTATTTTAAGTAAAAGGCCACTGAAATGCATAAAACGTGTTTCCGATGCATGGACTTCATCTGACGCGGTGGCAAAAGTTCGCTAAACCGGACAGCAAGACTCCTGACATGGCATTGACAGTGCATGTAGACATTGTAAAAAGGACTGGGTTAGCGATATCTAGGATCTTCTTTTTAGTGACAACACCTTGGCTAATACTACAGAGCTTTAAAAAAACAAAACAAAACAAAAAAAAACAGGAAAAGGAAAACAAAAAAGATGAAAAGAAAAAAAAAAAAAAAAAAAAAAAAAAATGAACAGCACTCTTCCAAAGATACTGAATAAAATGTGTGAAATGTAGTGAAGCAATTATATTATTATCTCACAATTACCGTGAACACTTTTAAAACTGAGAAGAAGAGAGAAAAACAAAAACGCACTGAAGGCGTGCGGCCAACCCTCGAAGAGGGTGGCACTATAGTTATCCGATGGACTTTTTCTTGACTATAAAAGAAGAAGGAAATAGTTAAAACACACTTTGTCCTCTGGAGTTGGTATATTTCAATAGTAACAGACAGGGAACCATAAACGCATGCCATGTGCTGGTCTCAAACAATACATACAGGTATATACAACTTCACTCAGTACCTGCTAAAACAACGTGAGGAGTACAAGATATAAACCAACAACTACACTACAAACTCAAAGAAACGAGAGAAAGAAGTCGGGGGAGAGGAAGGAAACCGGGGTGAGAGCCACGAAAGTGCTGAAAGAGTGAACATTTACTAGTGACCGACTCATTCTTAAAGCATTCGTCGAGAAAGAAATGCATATATTGCACATAAGTGAAAGCTTCGATTCCACGAGGTCCACCTAATCGATAAAGCCAGGGGTCCGGAGGAAGTGTGCGGAGCGTGCGCGTGCGCCAACATTCTGGAATGCTGGGAAGTCTTCTGCTGAGAGACAGTGCCTCAGAGGACGAGGCGGGACTTCTAGCGCGATTCGGGACGGGGGACAGGGGACAGGGGACGGGGAGATGAGGACAGGAAGAGGAAATGGAAGGGAGAGAGCTGCACATTGCATAACACATCTATACAGGAAGATTTAAAGAGCAAAACAACAACAACAAAAAAAAAAAGAAGGATAGATCACAAAAAGAAAAAACAAAACAAAAAGTGTGGCACAAATAAAATCAGGTGTTCTGTGACAGCCAAGAGAAATTTGATGCAAGTGACGTATGTACAACTAAGGCTTATTGGTTAAATAGTTTTTCGAGGCTTTCCCCGCCCGCAAAGTGTTCGATGCCATTCTGTCGTCTAACGCTTTTCCTTAGTTCTGTAAACGCAGTGGTTCTGTGTGAGTGGAAGAGGTGGGCGGACCGAATGGGCGTTCGGTGGAGCGGAGAAGCGAGGGAAAGCTGGGGACTGAGAAACGGATGGGGGGGAGGGGAGGGGAGACGGAGCCTTCTTGTCGCCGTTGTCTCGTATTAATATCTAGATGTGCAATACCGTTACTGCCGGAGGTCGTGGGGAGGGTCTTTTCTATTTGGAAAGCTTGCTTATGACTCGGATCAGCGCTCCGTTCTCGTCCTTTAGTCTCTGGTTGTCTGCTTTCAAGTCTGGTAGCGTCTGGAAGAGAGAGAGAGAACAGGAGAGGGGAGACGGGTTAGATTAACAGACAAGGACGAGTGCTGTGTTGTTGGCGTGGCTCTGGATGCTGATGTCGGTTAATTGCCGCGTCCTTCCTTCCTTCGAAGAGCGCTTCCTTTTCAATACAACTCACACCCCTTTTCACCGACATGGTGATGGTGCCTGATTTGGAATCATAGAAATTAAAGATCTGGAAAAATGGTTTGGGAATGGCTCCTGAAGATGGGCATGAACTAATAATAGCATGATAATGTCTAATCGCCAGGCCCGTGATAATTCTCAATATTTTTCATTATTCAATACATATCTTGAAAATTTATATTTGCTCTGAATTTTTACACTAATTACCCAAAATTACACTTACAAAGAATAGGGAAAACAAATCTAATTTCTATATAATATAATATAACATAACATAATCCAATTAATAAAATATACTAGAACGATAATGTCAAATCACCTGGCAGACAATATCTCAATATTGAATATTTCTTATTTTTCTGATTATATTTAATACATATCTCAATTTTATATTTGCTCTGAAATTATGTAAAATCGTGATTTTTTTTGGTGATAAAAATAACTAATATATCTTGTAACATAACTACAGTTATAATAATTTAATAGTAATTTAGTTTTAATTCTACACAGATTTAATTTGAATTTTGAAGTTTATTTATATGCACCAATTATATATGTATTTTTAATTTTACATTAGAATTTTACATAATATATAATATAACATCATATTGAAATAACTTAAAAATGGTGATTTTTTGGGGGGTGATGAAATTAATGTCCTATAACATAACATAATTTAAAATAATTTTATATTAATGTAGTTTTAATTCTACATAGATGTAATTTTTGATCTTAGCCTCAAAGTGCTTGAAAAAAAAAGTTTGTTTTCAGTTTTACACTAATTACCCAAAATTTCTATATAATGTAAATTATAATAGAACATAATATATTTTATATTTGCTCTGAAATAATTTAGAACAGTGATTTTTTTTGTAATGAAAATAACTATTATATCTTATAACACAACTACAATTTTAACTCAACAGTTTAATAGTAATTTAGTTACAGATTTAATTTGACATTTGAAATTGAATTATATGCACTAATTATACATGTATTTTTAATTTTACATTTGATACGTATGATACATTTGACACTTGTTTGACAATGTTAATTTACATGCATATAGTTAAATATATATTTAAGCTTTAATACAAGAAAAATCCCAAGCGTTAAAATTAAATGGGGAGGCCAAGGTCCTCAATTTTTTTTTTTTTTTTTTAACGTAAATAAAACAAAACGTAAATATATAACCCAGTCACATTTTCTTGGTTAAACATTACTTACACTATCATAAAAAAAAAAATCTATTTAATATTTTTATATTAACAACGTAATCAATATTCCATTCATTAAAGCCAAGTAACATTGTATATTTATTCCAAAATAACAGTAACAAAATAGCAGTAACAACTGAAACAATATATTTTATTTGTGAACTTCTGCTCAGCTATTCTTTTTAATAGTTCACTTTTAACTATCTTTCAGATAATCAGTCATCAAAGTTCAATAGATATTGGTCACAGAAACTGAGATTTACTTTAAAAACCCACAGATCATGTTTTCATGCTATTTTAAGTCTTATTTTGAAGTGGAGTAATGTAGTATTATATTGTTCATTCATACTGATCTGCGAACGCATAACGCGCACAAGAGGCGGGATTTATCGCATGAACCAATTACAGCCGATCATAACCAGTCATCATATCGCAATGGAGGCATTGCCTCCTCTCACGTGAGTTTCCCCCATTCATTCTCAATTACCCCCCAACAAACCCACTGCATGCTTTAGTGGGTCTGTTAAAACTCAATGGGCTCACTGTAACTTAACCTACTGGTGTCACTGTTGGCAAACTATTTTTTTTCAGAAAAGCGAGTGATTTATACACTTTCTAATGTTATATTTTATAATACTGGAATTGGCAACCAGCACCATTTCGGTAGAAAAGATACCGTATACCCACAAACGCACACAAACCAACAGGCACACTGCAGTTCAACGGGAAACCGTAGCCATGCACTCTCAGATGGAGGGTAACGATGAGGACAGCACTCAGACCAGACGGTCCTCTCTCTCTCTGTACACACAGAGTCCCTTTGTGTGTCCTCGACTTGACGGAATAAATAAAGGGGCAGAAACACAAGAGTGGCTCAAAGTGTCTGTATAAACCACAACACCGAGTGCTACTCGATACCCGACCCGCTTTAGTCTTCAGGTTACAGTGTTGAAGTGGAGATCTGCAGCTGAGATTTCACCACCACTGTCCACACGGACCATACACTGCCCAAGTCAGGAAAACTACTCCACTAATTGGACTAACTGGAAACTGATTTCTGTAAACACAAACTCATGTTTACAAAAAACAAAAGCAGCAGCTACGATAAAAGATCAGTTGGGAGAAACTTATGAGCTGCTTTTCTTTCGATTTGTGAACAACGAAAGGAAGTTAAACAAAGGCACTGACTTCATGCTCAGTCATTTCTCCTCACAAAAAGCCATTATGTGACCTCACAGGTCCTAAAAACAGAGCAAGAGTCATAAGGACGACTTTTACGGTGCCTTTCTTGCCCATTATGAAGTTTTACAGTCCCAGTAAGCTTAACGGTACATTTTTGCTAGATAACTCTCACGAAAGTCATACAGGTTTATAACACTATGGGGGTGAGTAAATGATGACAGAGCATTCATTTTTGGGTCAAATATTTCTAAGAAGAAAAGCAAAAAAACTTTTGATGTTTCACAGGAATGCAAAGAAACAACTTCCTTGTGATAAACATGCAGGGGACAATTACATTTTAACAGTGTAATGATACTTCCCAAGAGAGAGATTTACGTTTCGCCAGTACTGCAGTTGTAGACTGGAAAAATGCATTAAAAACGGTCCATAAAAACAGCGTTTTAAAGCAAGTTCACTGAGTTAAAGAAACAGAACTTAAAAACTTAGATAAAAAAGGAATATTATACTATGTTTGAGGCCTATCCGCAAACAGACTGCATCCAAAAAATGTTTTTCATTCTGTATACAAACGGCTAGATTATGCTAGAAAAGCTCCAATGTAATTTAAGCGTTTGCCAGCGACAATCTGTGGATTAAAAATGCATGAGTTTCCAAAAGCCATGCAATCCAGATTAGCCTCAGGCAGAGCATAAATAGCAGTTCAGCTCCAGAATATAAAAAAATAAAAAAATCTGGGACTTGGGGGGAAAAAGGGGTGGTCTCCAAAATTAAAAAAGGCTGAGAAACTGTATTTGATTTCACAAAAAACAGTCAAGCATCTCATGCAAGATGCTGGAGTCATCCGAAAGGAACTGCACTTCACAGCAAAACATTCAAAGGGAAGGGCCAAAAAAGTTCAAACAAGCTGGGGAAAAACAAAAACAGTACAATTATTACTAAAAAAAGAGATTTTAAAAAAATAGCAAGAACTGTGCAATTCATATGAGCATTCATAGTTTGTAAAACGTCATTTGTAAAAATAAAAGATAAATATTTTATTCTAAATTAAAGTACAATTTCATAGATTAAAAAATAGGTAGAATTACTTTATGTAAAAAAATATCATTTCTAAAGTACATAAAATGTGCAGTATTTTCTACCCATTTTTAGCAATAACTGTACTGTTTAAAAAAAAAAGCCTCTAAAGCCTCCTCAGGGTGCAGAGAGGGAGGCGGAGCATCAGCTCAGACACAGGCTGGCACCTGCCTTTATATGGGCGTGGGCGGAGCTGAATGGAGCATGAGGAGGGGTGTAAAGGAAAGGTGGGGGCGGGTCTACAGGTCTGCGGCGGGCAGGTGGCTGCAGCCCTGCGAGATTTTGGAAAGCACGCGGGCCAGCGCCCTGTTCTCTGCCTGCAAACGCTCGTTATACTGACGCAGAGACTGCACCTGCTTTACCTGAGGAAGATTCTACGAGAGACAGAAATAACAGACAGAAAAAGAGAAAGAACGATAGAGCAGAAGGTGACAGACATCAGACAAAAATAAAGGCAAAAAAAGAAATGATGTATTAACAGAAACTTAAAGAGAACAACAGAATGTGAGAGAAAACAATATGGGATCACAAAAATAATTCAAAGAAACTTAAAAGGAAAAACAGACGCGCACAGTCACATACATTCACTTAGCAAACTTCCAAGTGGACATTAAAGGAGTAGTTCATTTCCAGAACAAACATTTACAGATAATTTACTCTCCTTTGTCATCCAAGATGTCTTTCTTTTCTTCAGTTGATAAGAAATTATGCTTCTTGAGGAAAACATTTCAGGATTTCTCTCCATATAGTGGACTTCTATGGTGCCCCCAAGTTTGAACTTCCTAAATGCAATTTAAATGCAGCTTCAAATAGCTCTAAATGATCCCAGCCGAGGAAGAATGGTCTTATTTAGTGAAATAATCAGTCATTTTTTAAACAAATCAACAATTTATATACTTTTTAACCTCATTAATGCTTAAGATGCAAAGCAGAGGAAGTTGAAACTTGGGGGCACCGTTGAAGTCCACTATATGGAGATAATTCCTGAAATGTTTTCCTCAAAAAACATAATTTCTTATCGATTGACAAAAAGAAAGATAGGAACATCTTGGATGACAAAGGGGTGAGTAAATTATCTGTACATTTTTTTCTGGAAGTGAACTTCTCCTTTAAGATGGCTTAAAGTTACATAAAATATCTATATTTAAAATATATATATCTATATTATAAATACTAAAAATCTTGAAAAGCTGAAACAGCTACATATCAAGACAATATATATAACCAGGTTCCTCATGGTCTTGGAAAACCTGGATATATGATCAAATCTGAGCAAAGTGTGATTTTTTTGACCTGAATGAATTTCTAAAATATCACAGACATTTATTTATTATTATTTTTTTTTTAAAAAATAATTTTTAATATTTTTTTTTAGTTATTCCAAGCCCTAACCAGCAATATCATTGGCAATTTAAAAAACGTAAAGCCTGAATAACATTAGTTATGAAAAGTTTTAAAATTATGTCATCAAATATATTTATTTATTTAAAAATATTTTCTTTCTTTACTTATTTTTTTTAAATAATTTTTTTTTCTTTAAACAAGCAGCGTTGTCATTATAACAATTATTGTCCACTGCTAGCCTAACCAAAACATAAATAAATTAATAACATAAAAATAAATATATACATAAAGATAAATACATAACATGTAATTTTGTTTGCATTTTATTTTACTTTCTGTTTTATTTTCCATTCATTTCTAATTTCTCTTCCCCAGCTGGAAACTCATACTAGACAGTGGCAACCCTGTCTGATTCAACAAAGGCATGTGAGAGCATTATAATGATTGTGAGTAATTTTAATCGTTAAATAAATAAATTAAATTGATTAATTGCTAGAACAGTTTTTAGGCGATTAAAAAAAAAAAAAAAATTACAAAGCCATTTCGTTTTATTTTATTTTATTTTACTTGGGTTATTCTATTTTCTTTTACATTTTATTTCATATTTTATTTAATTTTAATGATATTTTAGACTAACCAAAATAAATAAATAAATAACATAATTCATGTATAATACTTTTTTTTTATTTTTATTTAATTTTTAAATGTTTTAATGAAAAAAAAAGTAAACTATATATAATATTTTTTTTTTACTTTAATATTAAAAATGTTTATTTATCCCAAAATTTGCCAGATTTAACTCTAATACTGTATTGTCCTCAATGTATAGTTAGATAAACACACACACCAACACAAACACACACTCTCTTAAGAAATGGGATGAATTCAGTGGTGAACACCATAATGCGAAAATACAGAAATCCATCATGTCGCAGTAAGATTAAAACACGCAATCCAAAGGCTAGAAAAAATGTCTTACACAACCTCAAAACATTAAATCCTGCTACCCTTCCACACACACACACTCGTTTTTTAACATTAACTTCTTTGTAGCCACCACCAATGAACATTTACACAAGCATATAACACATTTTTTACAAAAGAGCCAACTTAGGATATTCATGTTAGAAAAGAGATCTGCTTTCTCACACTTACTATGAAGCAGATATAATGAACAACAACAAACAAAAGACTTCTCACATATGAGCCTTAAAGACCAAACAAAACAGAGAGGGAGAAAAAAAAATCTAAGTTTTGTAGCTTTTAGTCTACGTCTTATCACTGAGGTAATTTTTATGCTAGCATACTTATCCATACACACATAGAATTAGTCAAAGTTCACTTAAACATGCATATTTTGAATAAAGAAATCGTCATTTTGGTTTTCATTGATGTTTGTAATAGTGATGCACACACAACACACACTATAAAACACAAACAAAAAGTACCTTCAGTTCCTCCTCCATCTCAGAAATCTTCCTTTCTAGAGCTCTTCTTTCCTGCAGACACACACACACAAACACAGACAAGTTAGCGCACATAGCCATAAAACACACGTAAACAACATGATTCACCATCACTGCAAACAAAGAAAGATACACACAGAATAGTGGATGCATCACGTGAAAGAATGTCAAAACAGAGAGAGAAGTGGAAAAAGTGAAGAGAACCACACACTGCTTAGTGAAGCAGATCAAGAGCTAGAAATATAGTCCGGTTCTGGGCACATGAAGTTACTTAATAACTGTAGTGTCATTACAGTAATAGTATTTTTAAAAAAATGTTTCAAAATATTTAGAATTTTATTTTATTAGTAAACATTATGTAATACAACATGAAATATTAGGGCAAAAAATAGTTCAGTATGTATATATAGGCTTATTTATCATGTATCAACAACAGACTAAGTTACCACATAATTTAATGTAAATTATGTAAATACTGGATGTAACGAAAACCAAAAAAGCGAAAAAGTTTCAGAACGATTTCCACACAAAGTTGATGTTCCACACACATGCAAACAACGTTTGAAAGAGAAACCACACCGTACTCTACTTATCACATGATAGACTCATGTTTTCAAGTCTGGAAAGGTGTCGCTTTAGTGATTTAAAGAAAAAGAGTGAAAGATGGATTGTGATTGGCTGATGGGGTTTGCTTATATCCCCCGGGGCTGTGAGAGGCACGTGATTCAGCCAGTAGCAGAGCTGTAAACACTCTAAATTCAGGTTAAACGTTACCCAAAGAACTCAGATGAGCCCGAGACCTGCCTGCAACCTTCAGACATAAACCAGTGCGGAACAGTTACAAACCGTTTGGCCGATGGAGGCCAGAATTCAGCATTTATCTCCAAAATCTCAGCTTTTGAGGTCAGATGTGCTGATAATGGGGCTTTAGCTATAAAGGATCCTTTATGGATTCAATGCCTTATCATTGCATTAGTGTGAAGTACACCTGCTCTTCCATTGCCATGGCACATTAACTTGGATGGGGAACGATGATTCGATACATTAAAATGCCACATAAATGTTTTATGAGACAAGAAATTCAAGTAACGGTTGTTTTTACCCTTTTCTCCATCTCCAGCTGTGACCGATCAGCAAAGCGCTCCTGCCTCTGTAAAACAAACAACACAATGGATGAGTTCAGGGAAAGTGCAATCACAACAAGCTTTCAGACTATACTATTCTTTTGTTTTCTGACCTGGAAATCATATTGGTTGGATTTATTTGGAATAATTGGATAGTTTGGATTAATATATTTAGTTGACTGAACTATTCTAGCAACTTAGTGGCAACTCAGTCTGATGCAACAAAGCTGTGTGAAAGTATTATAAAGAGCATTAAAGTATGAATTGCTGGTGTAGATTTAAAAGTTGATCAAAGAATGTACTTTATTTTATTTTATACCTTTTTCATGCCAGTTGCACTTATGTCTGATGCAACAAAGCCATGTGAAAGAATTATGACGATCACAAATGATTTTAACGTAAAAAAAATTAATTGTTGGTGATGTTTTTAGGTGACAAAAAAAATTAAAAATAAAATGTATATGTATATGTATATGTATATATATATATATATATATATATATATAAATAAAATAATAATAATATATATATATATATATATATATATATATATATATATATATATATTTATTATTTATTTATTTTTTATATTATTTTATTTTACACCTTTTTCATGCCAGTGGCACTTCTGTTTTTAGGTGACAAAATATTTTATTTTATTTTACTTTATTTTACTTTATTGTATTGTATTGTATTGTATTGTATTGTATTGTATTGTATTGTATTGTATTCCTTTTTCATTTCATTTTTTAATTTAATTTAATTTAATTTTATGTTATTTTATTTTATTCCTTTTTCATGCCAGTGGCACTTTTGTCGAATGCAACAAAGCCACGTGAGAGTATTATGACGATCATGATTAATTTTAACGTTAAAAAATTAATTGTTGGTGTTTTTAGGTGACAAAAATATTTAATTTAATTTAATTTAATTTAATTTAATTTAATTTAATTTAATTTAATTTAATTTAATTTACATGCCAGTGGCACTTCTGTCCAATGCAACAAGCCATGTGAGAGTATTATGATGATCATGATTAATTTTCATGTTAAAAAAAAAAAAAAAAAAAAAAAAAAAAAAATGCTGGTGAAGTTTTCAGGTAAACAAAATATAAACAAACAAACAAACAAACAAATAAACTTTATTATTTTATTTAAATTTTTAACTTTAGTTATTTTATTTTCATGTTTTTGGGTGACCTATATAAAAATAAAAATTTAATTTCTTTTCATTTAATCTAATCTAATCTAATTTTAATGTTATTTTATTTTAGACTCCATTCATTCCTAATTTCTCTTCCCCAGCTGCGAAATTATACTTGAAAATTCATATTTTTACTTTTTTACTGACAGTGGCAACTCTGTCTAATTCAACAAAGCAGTGTGAGAGTATTATAATAAATTTGAACAATAAAGAATGAATTGCTAAAGTTTTTAGGTGTTAAAAACGAAAAGTAAAAAGCCACTTTTTCCATTTTAGTTTTTATTTACTTTATTATTTTATTTATTATTTTAATTTTTAATTTTATTTGAGTTATTTTATTTCATTTTATTTTCAATGTGGTTTCATTTTAGACTCTGTTTCCCCATCCAGGAAATCATACTTCAAAATTTCACTCATATTTCTACCTTTTTCACGACAGTGGCAACCCTGTGTGATGCAACAAAGCAGTGTGAGAGTATTATAATGATCACGATTCATTTTAACCTAAAACAAAAAATTCTTGGAGTTTTTTTTCCCCCCAATAAAGAAGAAAAAAATTAAGTAAAACTAAAAATAAATAAATAAAAGACTTCAAATGCAGATGACATCTGGCCAAACTTTCCATCATAGATTTCACAAGGAGTCTCTCCAAAAATGCATTCTGGACAGGATCTCACCTGTGTGGCTTTCTCCAGCTGCAGTTTCAGGTCTGACAGCTCCAGTTCTGTATCACGTAACTGAGCTTTCAACTTCTCATTTTCAGCTAAAATCTGCTCATAAAGCTGCAAGCGGAAAGACCATGTTGGGTAAACACTCAACGGTAAGAGAGCCATTATTTAACAGGGCGTAATCATGCGGTGTAAAGTTTGTACCTTCTTATAATCAGTGGTGTCGTCTCTTTCGTAGCGGGAGTACGGTCGCCGGCTCTCCCCGATGCCACGGCTACTCAAAGGCTCGTAACGGTCGAGGGCGGAAGTGCTAGTAGAGACAGGGTCATTCCTGAGGATAATAATGATGGTTACTTATATTATCCATTTGTGTTCTCATAATAAGCATGAACACAAGCTGATCTTAAGTGATCTGGGGATACATACCTGGATAGTCTGTCGCTCTGTGGATGTGAACAGAGAGAGAGAGGAAGTTATTACAAAATCTGTACCTTCTGTTAAATCAATCACATGCTCATAAAGCATTTAGTGTGTCTGTTTGTCTAGTGTCTAGACTAGCAGAGCGTCTAGAATGCAGATTATCAATTAGTCTGGGATGGATTGTGACGCGCTCATTCCTGGCTCTGATGGCCTGCTTAATGCTGCTATTTAATGGAAGTCCGCGCGGGTCGGCAATCTATCATTTACCGCTCTACAGTAAAGGACGTGTTTGAAGACATCTGGGTGTAATCCATTTGATTTTGTGCTAATAAGAGTCATGCTTCAAAAGGTTCGACTTTAACGCGTGTCACATTTATCAAGGTGGAAGTAAAAGGACTTTGGTCATCATTCCCCCCTCCTCTCGTTTTTTTTCTCTGAGCTCTGAGACCTCTTAGCCCTGCTGGGCTTTTCTTCATGAATTCCTGATCAGCAGCCAAGACTTCTGGGTCTGATCTTATTCCCCAGCCGCTGAGAGCACACACGGGGTATTGGAATGAGTTTGGAATGGCATACTAACCACTATTTGTGGAAGTTAGTTGCATGCAGAATGCACACTGTGCACAATGCAACACTCCATATGCATGGGACTGTTAGCTTTTGACAAAATGTGCAGTATTTTGAAATGTGAGACACAGTAACCCATGATACTTGATGTGTGTCGAATGAACCTGAAAAATAAAAGTTCTCTCACCTTCTGAAATACTAATTTTAATGTTTCCAGTTGTATGTAATTACTGGTTAAAAAATGTTTTAAAAATAATTTGTGACCCTGGACCACAAAACCAGTCGTATCTTTGTATCTCAGCCAAATATTGTCCTGTCCTAACAAACTATACATCAATGGAAAGCTTATTTATTCAAATTTTCAGACTTTCAATTTAAAAAAAAAAAATATTGACCCTTATGGTTTTGTGGTCCAGGGTCACATTTTATAAAGACTGAACTGAGTTGTATCTTATATTTATATATTTATTTGTATTTGTCTTTATATATTCAGAATTATAACTACATATTCACCAGTTACATGTATATACTCAGACTTATAACTACATATTCATGATTAACATTTATATATTAATATCGTATCTTTTATTTATATATATATATAAGATACATATATATATATATATATATATATAAATAAGATACATATATATATATATATATATATATATATAGATATATATATATATATATATATATATATATGTGACCCTGGACCACAAAACCAGTCTTAAGTCGCTGGGGTTTATTTGTAGCAATAGCCAAAAATACATTGTATGGGTCAAAATTGTAGATTTTTCATTTATGGCAAAAATCATTAGGAAATTACGTAAAGATCATGTTCCATTAAGATATTTTGTAAAATTCCTACTGTAAATGTATGAAAACTTAATTTTTGATTAGTAATATGCATTGTTAAGAACATTATTTGAAGAACTTTAAAGGTGATTTTCTCAATATTTTGATTTTTTTGCACCCTCGGATTCCTGATTTTTAAATAGTTATATCTCGGCCAAATATTGTCCTATCCTAACAAACTATAAATCAATGAAAAGCTTATTTATTCAGCTTTCATATGATGTATAAATCTCAATTTTGAAAAAATGACCCTTACGACTGGTTTTGTGATCCAGGGTCACATATATATATATATATATATATACACACACACACACATATATATATATATATATACACATATATATATATACATATATATACATATACATATATATACATATACATATACATATATATACATATATATATATATACATATATATATATATATATATATATATATATATATATATATATATATATATATATATATATATATATATATATACACACACACACACACATATATATATATATATTTTTTTTTTTATGTTTATGTGTGACATTTCTATATTCAGATTTTATATAATTATTTTGTTTGTTGCTTCATAATACAATATAATATAATGTAATATAATATAATACAATATAATATAACAATGTAATAAAATATAACACAATATAATAAAAAAAAAAAAATTAGAATAACATTTCAAAATGGCATTACCAATTTAAAATATACATGCGAGTGCATGTGTGTTTGTAAAATATTACAAATTACATGTTGGATGTTGGAAAAAATATATATATTTTTATTAACACTATATTCTTATTTACTTCTATATATTCACAATTTACATTTATATATTCAGATTTTATTTAATTATTTTCTGTTTGGTGCTTCATAAATATAATATAATATAATATAATATAATATAATATAATATAATACAACATTTTAAAATGGCATTAATTTAAATATATTTGTGTATGTGTCTGTGCAAAATATTACAAATTAGATATAAATTATATATAACAAAACCATGTTGCTAAAATTTTATAAACAACACTGTTTTTGTCACGGAATGGAGTTAAGAGTTTGCGGTTAATAAATTAGTCCGCAAATCATGTGAAACGCACCACATATACGGAGAAATGCTTTATCATTCTTTATAGATTTTTAAAAAAAAAAAAACCACAAAATACTACTTCATTCTAAACATAAACCAAAATCTTCCCTCATCTGTTTTCACTGCTAGCTAAAGCTTGGAAACACTGGGCCGTGAGCCAGTATGAAGCCTCAGTATTGAAAAACGACTGAAGCTCAGAGCATAGGCTGCGAGAAGCTCTCAGGCAATGACCCGTGCGACTGTGCGGCCCACTTCCTTTAGCTGATTGCCCTAGAAGCATACTGAAGCACTCAGCTTTGTGTCAGAACTTCCTTTTCAATACAGACCAGCACACTAAGAGGAAATATGTGCTATTAAGCTAACAAAAAAACAGCTGTCTCATAAAGAACCCACAGACCCCATTAGATTCTCTTTCATACTGCGGCCCGCTGAACACTTCTCATTTGGAACCATCCAACCAAGAACTGATCTTTAGCTCGGCAATATCGGAGCTAAATTTAAAACGTGGGTGACAGGCTGTAACAAGCGCACTTGAAAAAGCGTTGTAATGGGAGGACAATTTAAGGCGTCAGCTGGTTTCCGCTTCATATGCGCAAAACGCTTCCTGTTCTTCTTCCACGGACCCAAAAGTCAACAACAAAGCTTTGTCGTACTCTTTGTTTCTAGACCTTCCTGACTCAAATTGTCACTTTCGAATCCCTCATTCCCGGTTTTCCGCCCAACCGCGTGTGATCTGTTTCCAGGATCATGTTGACACAGGATATGCAGGATATTTATCTTATCCTCCCTAGACTCAGTCACACCAAAAGTACACACTAAATGCAACTCATGTGACTAGCCACGTCATTTCTTTTATCGCTGGAAGTGCGATTTCTGCAGCCAGGAATTGAGCTCTTAACTATTTCTGTAATAGGTGACAGTCGTTGGGCTGTGAATCAGGCCGACTTTCATTTTTGAGATGACTAATGCTGCTGGGACAATTCCAGGAAGTTGAAAAGGGAGGAGGGGGTCAGCAGACACACAGTAATGCGAGTGAATTGTTTGTCCTGCCAAACATGAAGGAAAGTCAATGTGTTCTTTGACTATACAAGGTGAAAGACAGAGAGCCGGGCAGAGAAAGAACCTCAAAGTCCTAACACAATTAGTAACTGATTGTTTAAAAAGAAGGAACTGATATATTTGTGTTTGCAGACGCATTGTAGGTGAGATGATGTTCACCTGAGGCTCTCCTTTAGTGCTGCCTTCTTCCGAATCCGACGGCTGCTCTGGTTCGTTCTCGTCGCTCTGTAACATAGAAATGCATTATATTTCAACTATAAAAGAAAACACAGTCCAACATTAAGTGGCCAATCACCAAATGCACAAATGCTTTGGCACGAACATAAAATTGAGTTAATGACCAGCTGGCAGGTAAGTTTTCTTCCTGGCCAACTTCAATTGCCCAAACAGTAATCATTAGTAATTTGGAGAGGCGTGCGATAATTGGAAATATTTATATATTTATAATCATCAAAGCTGGGGACAGAGCCTGATTGCCCATTTAGAGTGTGTTTGTGTCAGCATGCAAATGCTTCTTACATCCTGGGTCCAGAAGGACACTCCAGTCGAGCGTCTTTTCTCTCGAGGTCGTCTGCGGTCACGTATAGAGCGTGGCTGAGACTTGTCTTCAGCGTCCTTGTCGTCCTCTTTTTCTTTTCTATCAGACTCTGGACAGAAAACAGACATGTGGTTCTTTATGAGTACAACTGACCACTTCACACTGCTGTTCGAAAGTTTGGGATTAGTACGATTTTTAACGTTTTTAAAAAAAAAATTCTCTTATGCTCACCAGGCTGAATTTGCTTGATCGAAAATACAGGGGAAAAAAAACTGTAAAATATTGAAATATTATTACAATTTAAAACAACTGTTTTCTATTTTAATATATTTTAAAATAGAATATATTCCTGTGATGCAAAGCTGAATTTTCAGCATCATTACTCCAGTCTTCAGCATCACATGATCCTTCAGAAATCATTCTAATATGCTGATTTATTATCAATGTTGAAAACAGTTGTGCTGCTTAATGTGATTCTTTTTTCAAGAGTCTTTGATGAATAAAAAGTTCAAAAGAACAGCATTTATTCAAAATAAATTTTCTTTTCAACAATATAAGTCTTTGCTATCACTTTTTATCAATTTAACACATCCTTGGTGAATAAAAGTATTAATTTCTTTTGTTAAAAAGAAAGAATAAACATTCACTGAGCGCAGCCTTTTAAATGGTAGTTTATATTCTAATAAAGCAGCATATTAGAATGATTTCTGAAGGATCATGTGACATTGAAGACTGGAGTAATGATGCTGAAAATTCAGCTTTGCATCACAGGAATAAATTACATTTTAAAATACATTCATTTAGAAAACGGTTAATTTACAGAGAAATAATATTTCACAACATTACCATTTTTTCTGGATTTTTGATCAAATAAATGCAGCCTTGATGAGCATAAGAACCTTAAAAGAAACTGTAAAAAAAAAAAAAAAAAAAAAATCTTACTGATCCTAAACTTTGGACGACAGCGTACATATACCAAAAGTGGAAATTTATGGGAATGATATGGCTCCAGGGCTTTGCTAGAAATTCTAGCTGATCCAATGGAATAAAAATAAAACTAAAATGAATTAACACTAAACAAAACAAATCTAATACCAGGATTCTGCAATAAAGTCTGTTTTATTATGAATATAAGAGGGTTTAAATATAAATAATATAAGGTATTTATAATCAAATACATGACCGTTCAATAGTTTGGGGTCAGTAAGATTTTGTAATACTATTATTTAGGAAGGACACAATGATTTGGTCAACAGTTACAGTAAACAAAAAAAAAAAAAAAAGGAAAGAATTTCCCTACAGAACAAATCCATAAAATCTCAAAATAAATCTTGTATCTCAGATTATTTTACTTAATTAAACAGACGTAGAGCACACATAAAATGTTTATACAATTTATAAAACACACATATAGTACACATATAAAATGTACTGCTGCTTATCAGCAAAAAGCCAAAGGAGCTAAAATATACACTCTTACAAGCATCTACCTACATATTACAATAAAAATCTTTAAGTAAACATTGTAATAATTCATCAACTGTAGATCATAAGCAATCGACTGGTAAAAATGTGTGGAATTCCTTTAATGCCAACTGCTTTAAAGCACTATTTGACATTGCCTTTTGAAGATTAATAACCACATTAGGCTGTATTGACTTTTTCAAAATCATACAAAAAAACCCCTGGGCTTTACATGAGCCTTTAAGAAAACAAAACACGTTTCTTATTGTCATGGATTTCCGCAAAAACAATGAAAAAAAAAAAATCCCCTTATTAATAAGAGTCAGCTACTACATAAATGCAGACTGCAGTTTGGCTTAGTCAGTCTGCAACCATACTACAGGAACTCACTATCTGTATGGCAGTTCCCGTAGCGCCACAAAGCCCTATCACTCAATTTCCTTCCTGTGCCATGTCACTCGACCAGAGACCATACAGATATTGTACTGTGACCTTTTATGTATGTATGTGTTTTATGACCTGTTATGTAAATTTGCACTGGGGGAAAACAGTACAAATAAAATAAAATAAAATAAAAATAAAAATAAAAATATTCTTTTGTTTGGATGAAACAGGACCCAGACATTCCCCCAAGATTTTTTTGTGCGTGCTATACCTCTCTCAGTGTCGCGCGAGGTGCGGCTGTAGCTCGAGGTGAGACCTGTCAGGCTGTTGGGTCGGTTCAGAGAGGAGGTGCTGTACAGAGAAGAGGAGCTGCTAGAGGAGGAGGAAGGCAGGGTGGAGGAGGTCGTGGTAGTTGAGGCCAAGGAGGTGCTCCGGTACTTCTGAAGGACAAAAAAAAAAAAAAAAAGAACACGCTCGTTTGACATAAAGCTTAGATTGCTAGTTAGAACTCCACAAACTGTGCTTTTCTTTGTGACCGGGAACAGGAAAGCACTTTCCTCACCTCTTCAAAGCTGCGATAGCGTGACCTGTAGTCATCCTCCTTGGTCTCTGTCTCTTTCTTCTCTTCCTGTTTCTCCTTGTCCTGTTTCTCCTTCTCTTCCTTCTCCTCTTCTCGAGGCCGTGTGGGGCGACTGCGACCGATGGTCTTCTCTGCCTCCTGGAGATCAGTCAAGGTCACACCCTAGAAGAAAAAAAAAAAAAAAAAAAAAAAAAAAAAACAAGGTCAAAAGGTCAAAATCATGCCATTTATTTTTGAGTCTGCTAAAATAATCCCCAAAAATGTTATGGTCTGAATTATGTTGTCATTATTTTTGTTAATAATAACCAGGGCTGGACAGTACTTAGGGCCCTATGAAATCCATTTTATGTTTTCCGTTTTTTTTCCCCGACACTGTTTCAATGGTTTATTTTTAAAATATTAATCAAAAAGCATGTCTAATTCATTGAAATCATGAAACTTACACAATTTAACAGCAATTTATTAAAGCTTCAACAAAAATGCAGTTTTTAAGGATTTATTCTCAAAATCAGTTTAATTTAAATCTAATTCTGTCTTTTCCATTAAGGTTCTAGATTCCATTTTAATGGCTTTTTAAAATTATAACAGCCAAAAGCATCTTTAATTGATTTTAGAAAAAAATTATTTGTTGTTATTTTATTTGATTATTTTCTAGAAATACTGTGTTGTGCATTTAAATTCTTCTGGTAAATATTCCTTAAAAATAATAAATAAATAAATATTTTTATAGTAGTAGTAGTAGTAGTAGTAGTAGTAGTACTACTACTTTCATAACAAAAAGTAATATTTTGGTCACAGTTTCTTCAAGTTAAACGTTTATTTTGACTGGCTGCGGGTTGCGAAGACCTTTAGGTTTTTGTTTGTATATGAAATGACGATAGTTTTTCTCCAAAGAACTGTAAATGGTCATGAAGTGAGACTCAGAGCAGTTCTAGCAATTATATTCATGTGTTTATGCACTTATATAGTATATATATATATATATATATATATATATTGAGTATGTGTACAGTAAATGAAACTGCACGTCTGCGCCATTCACTTACACAGAGACATACACTTACTGTATTTGCAGCTTAATACAGACACTGGTCCATATCACATTTTGATTTAAGTGTACTGACCTACTTTTGAAATATTCATCCAAAATTTGGCAAACTCTGAGACATTCCACGTTATACAGTAAATTCCATTTTTATGACTGGATTCCATGATTTTGTCCGCATTTGGCCGAGTGCTAAGTACTGACACCATGCTACAATAAAAATATATCAATAATAAAATATAGTGTTCATTTATATTATTTTTTATATATTTAATGTTTTCTAAAACATTACATCAATAATAAAATATATAATTTAACAATAATACAAAAAACAGCAGAAAACTATATTTGTACAGTGTAAACTGTCACAGAAGGGCATTTTAATTTTACAATATCTTTACACTCGACCCAAATTAAAACCTTTTTACTTTTACTTCACAAAAACTTGAAGTTTTTGCACTCATGCCAGACTACTCATTTGTTATAAACGTTATCTTTAGGCTTTATCTTTATATTATCTTTATCCATCCAAAAAAATATGAATCAAAAAAGGACTATTCACTTCTATAGTATTTAATTCCCTGGAATATCCAAAAACAGGCATTACCACGATTCTACTTTTATGTTGAGCCTGTAGTCACAATGAGAATGTGACAATGAGAAAACAGCCTTCGTTTTAAAGAGAAAAACTCAGTTTTCTCTCTGTTGCAAACAGTTATTCCTCCTATAAATCCCTGCCACATCACAGGGATTTATCGCAGGAGGCACACCCCAAAAACTGAAGTGAATCTTACAAATTTCATTTGTAAACAGTGCTCTGATTTTATCTATTATTAGAGAGACTTCCTGGAGAGGTGTTTAGCTGATTGCCTAGACTTGCCTGTGTGGACCTCCTGGACTGCCGCGCCTGTCTGGATCTGGCTTTCCTCTGAGACTCGGACTCTTCGTCACGCACAGGGGTGAGGTATGATCTACAGACACAACACAGAGAAACAAAATCCTCTCGGTTAAATGTTGTCACGCCTTTTGTTGAGCCTCTTCAGGGCAGCTTTAATGAGACTAAAAATAGGCTTTGGGAATTAGTAAGACAGTTCTTACTTTAAAAGGAACTGCAACATAATACACTGTTTAAATTGACTTTAAATGTTGACACGTATAACCTAAATAAAAGACATACTAAAGAAAAGAGATATCGTGTCATCTTCTGCTCTTATTGTAATAATTCCACTATCAATACGGACAAAATGTCCCCACAAGTATAGTAATACCAGTAAATGTTGACCTTGTGAGGACATTTTTTGGTATTTTAGCTTTTTTGACAATCTAAAATACCAGAAAGTTTCCCGTGAGGGCTATGTTTAGGTGTTGGGTTAGGGTAGGGAGATAGAAAAACCATTACATCTAAAAAAAAAAAAAGAAACCTGTAAATGTGTGTTTGTATACCTGCGTCTCTCTCGTCCGTCAGAGCCCAATACAGTTCCAGTAGTGGAGGTGGTAGTGGTGGTGGCTGCAGTGTTGATTGTTGGGATGACCGTGGCTGACTCTTTCTCCTTCTCCTTTTCCTTTTCCAGACCCTCATCTGCCCAATACCTGTTACGCATCAACAATTTACTAACAGAACCTCCTCTGAGTGTTTAGTTTGGTTGTTTGGATGTTGTTGGCTGTGTGTGTTGGTACCTGGACAGCAGGCTGCGGTGTCCGGTGGGTGAGGTAACAGAGGAGGTGGAGGTTGTTGTTGTGGAGGTGGAGGAAGAAGTGGAACTTAAAGCATCATCCTGCCTCCTTCCAAACGAGCCGCTACAGCAACACAGACAACAATTAAAGGACAAAACCAAAAACAAGAGGAGAGAAATATCTGTCTCAAAAGGAGTACCGCAAGAGAAAATAGGAAAGAGTTCCCTCGTTCTGAAAACCTGAGCAAGGTATATATGAGCAGAACGAAAAAAGCAAAAAGAAACAAACCTGAGCCAGGTCCATAATGCTGGTCAAAAGTTTTTGAACAGAAAGATTTGTAATGTTTTCTTTTTTTAAAGAAGCCTCTTCTGCTCACCAAGCCTTCATTTATTTGATCCAAAGTACAGCAAAAAATTTGAAATATTTTTACTATTTAAAAATAACAGTTTTCTTTTTAAATATATTTTAAAATTTAATTTATTCCTGTGATCAAAGCTGAATTTTCAGCATCATTACTCCAGTCTTCAGTGTCACATAATCCTTCAGAAATCATTCTTATATGCTGTATGCTGATCTGCTCAAGTAGCATTTATTATTATTATTATCAATATTTAAAACGTCTGAGTACATTTTATTCAGGATTCTCGGACGAATAGAAAGATGCAAAAAAAAATCAGCATTCATCTGAAATAAAAATGCTTTTGTAACATTATACACTCCACCACCGAGTAGCTTGGAGTCAGTATTTTTTTGTATTAATTTTTTTTTTTTTTGGAGGAAAGAAGTTATAGAAATTAATACTTGTATTTAGCAAGGATGCTTTAAATGGATAAAAAATGTAATATTATTAAATGACGATAAAGACATTATGATGATAAAGATTTCTGAAGGATCATGTGACTAGAGTAATGATTCAGCTCAGAAAATTCAGCTTTGAAATCACAGGAATGAATTACATTTTAAAATATATTAAAAAATAAAACAGTTATTTTAAATAGTAAAAATATTTCAAAATTGTACTGTTTTCGCTGTATTTTGGATCAAATAAATGCAGGCTTTTAAAAAAACTGGAAAGTATTGTTCAAAAACTGTGTATATGTAAAACAAATTAAAAAAAGGCTGGGCGATATAAAGAAATCTCTTTTTTATATATTTGACAATGTTTTATATTTAACATCAAGCACTGTTTACTTTATTTGCATCTTTGATTTTTATTTAATTTTACTCAAGTGAGAAATAATTCAATTAAAACATACCCTGTAGCCTTTATATGTGGTTATATTTGACTGAATATTTCTTATATAATTTTGCTGTGCCATCAAAATGAATATTGAATTGTAAAATTTCACTGGTACTTGTATTTACCACTGCTTGCATCAAGTGACATCTGACAAATATTGTGAAATTTTAATATATCGCCCAGTAATACATTCATATGGAGGGCCAAAGAACTCTAAATTAAATAACTGAATGATGAATTAAATAAAAGCAATTAAATGTAGCAGTCTATTCTAATATAATTATGTAATTATTTAATAATTAATTATTAAATAAATAAGGACATAGATTTATTTTTTCCGTAATATTATAGGATATTTCCCAAAAGCAATCTTTGGGAAAATTGTGCTTTGGAAATATATGATTCGTCAAATAGATGTCATTTATAAAATTTAGGATTATTATTAAGAAAAGTTTTGTCATAAAAGCACAATTTATTATAAAAAAAAAAAAAAAAAAAAAAAGAAAAAAAAAAGGAAGAGATATTTAAACAGCAGTAGTGTGTAAAACAGGATATTGTGAACTTTACAAAATAAATGGATACATTTAATTATTGATTGACTTATTAGTTTATTTATGTAATAATTATCTAATTATTTCAGAATAATCTGCTACGTTTAATTATTTATTAAACGTAATTATACGTTTAATAAATATATATTTATTTATTTAATTATTTCATTTTGAATACTTTGGTCCTCTACATATTCAGTCTGTTCTAATGTATAGTGTAAAATATAGACCCAACAGGCAAACAAAGCCCCAGACAGCAAGAATGGCAAGAAGCTACGTGTGGGGAACACAAAGACACATGGAGGACATGGAGTGTGTGTGTGTGTGTGTGTGTGTGTGTGTGTGTGTGTGTGTGTGTGTGTGTGTGTGTGTGTGTGTGTGTGTTTGCTGGGCGGTGCTCGGCAGGTACCTGCGGTGAATGCTGTAAGACTGGTAGTAGGAGGAAGGCTGCTGCCAGGCTTTAGAGTTGTTAGGTTCCAGGCTGGAGGCAGAGGAGGATTTGGCGGGCAGGTCGCGAGAGCTAGACGTGCGGCCTAACGCTAGCGTGTGAGACGTACTGCCATGTGGGTGTGGCGGGGTGAAAGAGGTGAGTTAGCAGGGGGCGGACAAACATGGACAAACACACATAGACAAAACGTTACATATATGAAGCATTGACTCGCTTGTGGAAGGCTCAGTTTCTTAAAGTCATATTTTGGGATATAAATAAATCAAATAACAATCACGATAACATCACTAGACATAAAAATAGAAACCCATGTGTTATCTAGAAAGCAAAAGCATGATTTATTAAATAAAGATCCATCACTCAAGCATGCTTTTTGCGTTATCGCAGTAAGAAACCAAACCAGGCGGCACAAGCGCAGTCATGCAAATTCACTGTTACACAATGAAACACGGTCGAGACATCTGGATGGTTCTGGATGGTTTTTCATTTTTTTAGACCAGGGTTTTCAACCTAGGCACACTTCAAGGGAATTTTACTAAGTGTCTAAATATGAATATTTATGAATAATATATGTATATTTAAAAATGTAAGACATTTAATTAAAGTTCTGTCTCAATTTGCTTTCTAAAAACTAAAAATAATACTCATTATTCATTATTATTATTTTTTCTTCTACTAACAGCTCTAGTGTGAAACTGTAATAACTAAAAAAACAAATCTGCATATAGTTTTGACTGAATATGACTTAAATTGCCATTCAAACGATTTTTAATGTTTTTTTTTTTTTTTTTTTAAAGAATTCTTTTCTGCTTATCAAGGCTGTGTTTAATTGATTAAAAATACGGAAAAAAAAAACAATAATATTGCAAAATATTATTGTAATTTAAAATAATGGTTTTCTATTTTAATATACTTCAAAATAGAATTTATTCCTGTGATGCAAAACTGAATTTTCAGCATTTTTTCAGGATTCTTCAATGAATAAAATGTTAAAAAGAATGACATTTATTTAAAATATAAATCTTAATATATTAATAATTTTTTTCTTTCTTTCTTCCTTTCTTTCTTTGAAATAATGCTTTTATTCAGCAAGGATGTGCCAAATAAAAGTGAAAAGTTAAAACTTACATTGATAAAAAATATTTCTAATTTAAATAAATGCTGTTCTTTTTAACTTTTTTTTTTTTTTTTCTTCATCAAATTCTGAAAAAAGTATCACTGTTTCCAAAAATATGTTAATAAATCAGCACATCAGAATGATTTCTGAAGGATCATGTGACACTGAAGACTGGTGTAATGATGCTGAAAATTCAGCTTTGTATCACAAAAATAAATTATATTTTAAAATATATTAAAAGAGCAACTGTTCTTTTTAAATTGCAATAATATTAAATTTTTTTGTTTCTGTATTTTTGATCAAATAAATAGAACTTTGTTAAGCATAACAGGCTTCTTTAAAAAAAAAAGTGCTGTTTTTATATTTTTAGGGTTTTTTTTTTTTTTCTTTTTCAGGATTCTTTGATGAATAGAGCGTTCAAAAGTACAGCATTTATTTAAAATGCAAAGTTTTTTCTGACACTTTTAATCAATTCAACGCATTCTTGCTGAATTTTACTGACCCCAAACTGTAGTGTAAATAAAGATATATTGTAGAGAAGAATCAGAATTTTTTTGTATAATAATAATAATTTTATAATACTACAATTGAATACACACAGTACTGCATGCATGAAAAAACAGCTGCTTTTGTATGTAAGGAATTTGTATTTTTTTTTCCAACTTGAAAGGGAATCATTATGTTTGTGGGATCTTTGCATTAAAAAGTTTGCAAACCTCTGTTTTAGACAAGCACATGCATTTAGAAGATGACTACCATGCTCAAAAGACTAACTAAAAGGCCGTACGATGACAGGGAGCCGAGAATAACGTTATCTGTTGGTTAGTTACATATCTAACCTACAATCGTTACGATGGTTATGGAATGGTAATATTAAACCGGTTAGAATAGAAGAGTCGATAGAAGCTGCTATAAACGCTTGACAGCAAGTTCAAGGTGTTAGAAGCATCTCAGAGAGCAGCAGGAAACAGCGATGGCCTTCGTCCATCTCTTTCAAAGTCTTAGTTCCTAGCCAGTAAACCAATTTTGTTACTAGAATAAAAGCTAACCTGCGCTGATAGCTGGAGGTTCTGTTTTGTGAGGCGGTTCCGTCGCTGTTCTTCAGGTCTTCTTCCCAGCGTCTCCTGGTGTACGAGCCACTACGTACCAGACTAGCAGCCGAATCCCTGAGAACCACATGCTAGAAATAGTACCTCCGATTCCAGAGAACGACTGTTCATAGATCTATTACACTACTGAACTAACTTCTATCGTTTATAGTATACTAATAAAAGACATTTGGGAGTAAAGGGGACGCTATCTGACCATCTTCAGTAATATTTTTCTCACGTACAACACGAATGTGCTGCGTAAGCCACAAAAACATGCTACACTTCAGCTTGTGATTCTCAAACTGCAACACGACATGGTGCAGCACAAGGTGCTCACACAAATATACAAAAGATCATGCGTCCATGTACCTGTTTTCCTTCTCGTCAATGTCTGATGTGCTAACGTGTCTCCTCGGGATGGTTGGTGCAACATACGCCAGGCGTGTCTTCTCCTTCTCCTGTGTAAATAAATCAAGAGGACGTGTCAGCTGACGTTGTGACTTGAGAAACGCCAAATTAGGAAGCAAGAGAGTAAAATGAACTTGTATATTTCAGACCTTTTCCTTGTCCTTATTGTCCAGTGAGGATGAGAGGCGAGGAGAAGAGGCCGAGCGCATCACCCCGGCTGTGTCTTTCTCTTTTTGTGCCTCTTTAGTTGTGCTGATTTCTGCCAGTGCTCCGTAACTGCCGGTTTTCCGCAGGCCCAGTCGCCATGATGCAGGAGACTCATCCTTCCTGTCCTCGTCTTTAGGAGACACCTTTCCTGCAGGTGTGCTCACCTGAGGAGGACAAACAACAAGGGTGGAAAACAAAAGTTAGTTTGTTTTGCAAGTGCATTTGGAGTGTTTCATGCCATTTCCAACTGAAGAATGTGAACATCTAATAAGCCCAAATTCCAACTGAATAATATTTTTAAAACGGGAATATCTAGAGCACACACTTTTGCGGTGATGGTATTTACTAGATCACAGAAGGCACACATTGTGAATCAACATTAAGGGTTGTTCATGTGTGCAGGTGAGAGAACAGGGAATTTAGACCAAAGGTCAAAGCGGGGCATAAATACGGGAGAGTTGGTCTGTAGGGCTGGGCAACCTTTTTATATTTTCTGAATTAAAAAAAAAAAAAAAAAAAAATGAAAAGTATATGTACATGCTCTGATCACAAAATCCACTAAATGAACAAACAAACAGCCAACAAAATAATGTTTAGTATACTGTAAAATAATAATCATAAACAAATAAATATCACATAAATAAATAAAAAAGAAAATTTGCTAAACAAATATTAAAAAAAAACAAACAAACAATATTTTATAAATAAACATAAATAATAAATGTTATAAATAAACAAAGATGTTAGAAGGTACAAGGTAATACACAGGAATACTAAACAGTAGCAGTAAGAAAGTAAAGAAAATAAATAGTTTATTACATTTAAAAATACAAAAATATTTTGCATAGTATATTTTAAATATTCTAAATAAGTAAATAAAATTTAATGAAAATATTTGCAATAAATATAAATACTAAAAAATAAAAATGGACTAACATAGCAAGAAAAACAAATAAACAGCTAACAAATTAATATTTAGTATACTGTATAATAATCAAATAAAGAAAATTTTCAAAAATATATTTAAAAAACAAAAACAACAATTTATTACAAATAAATAAACAAATATAGATGTAGAATATAATAGATAGGAATACTAAATAGTAGTAATAAACAAAATACAAATATTTTATTAAATTTAAAAATACAAAAATATTTATATAGTATATTGTAAATATTCTAAATAAGTAAATGTCATAAAATGAATAAATTTGGCAACAAATATAAATATTTTTAAAAAATTAAACAAACAGCAATAGTATATTGTAAATTTAAATAAGTAAATAAAATGTCATAAAAATATATAAATTCGGCGATAAATATTTAAAAATAAAAATGACCTAAATAAACAAACAAACAGCCAACAAAAAAATATTTAGTATATTGTGAAAAAATAAATAACTGAAATGTTTAAAAAACAAATACAATATTTTATAAAAATAAATAAAGATGTAGACTGTAACACACAGGAATACTAAATAGTAATAATAATGAAACAAATAAAATAAAATATTTTATATAGTACATTGTAAATGTTCTAAATAAATAAAACGTAATAAAAATAAAGATATTTGGCAATAAATATAAATATTAAAATAAATACAATATTTTATAAACAGACAGTAATAATAAAGTAAACAAAATAAAATATTTGTATTCTATTTAAAAATATAAAAATACTTTATATAGTACCTTGTAAATATTCTAAATAAATATAACTGAATAAAAAGAAATTCTGCAATAAATTTAAATATTTAAAAAATAAATACAATGTTTTATAAATAACCAAAAATGTAAAAAGTAACAGAATACTAAATAGTAGTAATAATTAGGCAAACAAATAAAATAAATTTGACAAATATACAAGTTTCTATTTTAAATCAATCTAATGCTGCTAATACTCAACAAACAAACTTTAAGGGAAAAACATGGGAGCCATTTTCACCGATTCAGAAATGTGAACTAAGCTAGTGAATATACCGACTAACAACACAGAAGTCAAAACCAAACATGCCCAATTTCAATCAGTGTTAGTGTTTGCTAACTCATCGGCATCCTGGTGACCTGTTAGGACTTAATAGTAAATGAATTCACCTTGGTCAAAGTACACACAAAACTGAAGTCACTCTGTCATATTTAGTCCACCACATTCAGGTATAAAACTATAACACAAACGAATTTCAACAGAAAACAGCACGTCATCACAGGCACAGCCGCGACTGACAGCAACAACACCATGCAGTGAGCCAGTGACAGGAAAAGGAAATGGTCTCGGATTAGGCAGAGTTAACTGATTGGTTAGGAACGTGGTCATGTTGGGGGGGAACATACAGGGCGGGCGGGAACAATGGGCGGGAATCACAATGCTGAACACACCGAGGCCTCACCATCGCTTTTTTGGGCACAAGTGAAATGCCAGTTTTGCGCAAGCCTTGACGCCACAACGCAGGACAGCCTGGCTCCCCACCAGGCACAAGGGCAGTAATGTTATCAGACTAAAGCCATCCAAGACAACAGCAAAGATGAGTAGAGAGAGAAAAACAGATGATTGTGAAGAAATAAGAAATAAAAAGCAAGAAAAAGGAAGAAACCCTAAATTAAATCAAAAAGCAGCAGCAAAAGAAATAGATACTTCATAATGCACGAGTGACAGAAAAAAAGCGACAGCATAGAAAAAGATTAAATAAATGAAAGCCCGGTCACAGCATACAATGTTTTAAAAGAACTTAATTAAAATTAATATAATTGTTTAAAATTACTTAAAGTACATTTACTTAAAATAGTGAAAAATTCACAATAAATTTGTTCTAAACAACAGCATTTGCTAACAAGCTGTGTTGCGCTCTGATGAAAACCTAACATTGACGTAATTCCCTTACTGTCCAGCAGAGGGAAGCAGGTACACGATAAAGAAGCGTGGAGGACATTTTCTCTCCTCTCAAGTGAAGTGCACAGTCCCAGAATTCACTGCACACTGACAATCCTGAATAAGACGTAGATCAGCTGACTTTTTAGACTTTTTGCGACCATGAAGCCACGTAACATTCTGATTCTGTAACTCCTTCACTGTGTTACAAAACCAAAAGTCACCTTGAAACTAAGACAATAACATTCATTCTGAAAAGCTGCAGATGCAGCTTTCTTGCTTACTGACTCATGCTCAAATACATGCTATAAAGAATGAATGATATTGGCTGGGAGAATTCTGGATGGAGGGAAAGGTGGACAGCAGCACGTTTAAGAGGGGGAATATGTGTACCTTTTTGGTAGGTGAGGTTGGGGTGGTCACCTGGTTGCTTGGGGTAGTTGGGGACGTAACGGTGATACTAGTAGGCGCAGATGCAGGCGTACTGTTGGAAATGCTCGACGGAACAGAAGACTTGGTCTTGTCTGGGAAAAAAAAGAAGAATGTGTAAGTAAATGGACCTTAAAGAAAGTTTTGAGTTGACACAAAAATAAAAATTCTGTTGTTAATTACTCACCGTCAGGTCATTCCAAACTGTAAGACCTTTGTTCATCTTCAGAACACAAATTAAGATATTTTTGATTAAATCCGAGTGCATTGTGACCCTGCATAGACAGCCATGCAACTGACACATTCAAGGCCCAGAAAGGTGGTAAGGACATTGTTAAAATAGTCCATGTAACATCAGTGATTCAACCATAACGTTATGAAGCTACGAGAATAGTTTTTGTGCAAAAAGCTTTATTCAACAATTTCTCCTCTTCGATGTCTGTCTTCGACGTGCATTCAAAATAGTACAACACATGCTATTTTGGACTATTTTAACATTGTCCTTACTACCTTTTTGGGCCTTGGACGAGTCAGTTATGTTGCTGTCTATGCAGGGTCAGAAAGCTTGGATTTAATCAAAAATACCTTAATTTGTGTTCCGACGACGAACGAAGATTTTACAGTTTAGGAATGACATGAGGGTGAGTAATTAATGACAGAATTTTTATTTTTGGGTGAACTCTCCCTTTAAAGATTGCACAAAGTTGCCACACCGCTCGTTGGGAAATCGAATGTGGCGGTCAGTGTTTTGATTAAGTACCTGCTTCGTTCTCAGACTCTGAGTCTTCCTCCTCCTCTTCCTCACTAGAGCAGCTAGACTCATCTTTCTTCCCCTCCCCCTCTTCTTCATCCACCTTCTCTGGCTCCAGAGTCTCGATTCGTGGGACAGTTTTCTCTGGCTCCAGTAGAAGCGTTTCTTTACTAAAGTACAGATGGCACAACTCGGTTAGATCTTCAAAAGCAGTTTGGTTTCGCCATTTTTAAATGGATTAAAGGATTAGATGACTTCCAGAATAAAAATTTCCTCACCCCAATGTCATCCAAGACGTTCATGTCTATCTATCTTCAGTTGAAATTATATTAAGGGTTTTGAGGAAAACATTCCAGGTCCAGGTCCAAACTGCAGTTTCAATGCAGCTTCAAAGGGCTCTACATAAGGGTCTAGCGAAACGATTGGTCTTTTTCTATACTTTTTAACCAAATGCCCGTCTTACACTAGTTCTGTGATGCGCATCTAAGACTTCACACATTGCGTAATCACGTTAAAAGGTCATGCATGATTAGTTGTTCATCAGTGTACTCTGGTTAAAAAGGGAGGGTTGGGCAAAAAACTCTTTCTCCTCCAACTTCAAAATCGTCTGACGTTGTTTTACCTGTTTTTGAAAAGGGCGTCTGATTCTCTTTGCACGTTTTAGGGCTGCCCTTAACTAAAGGTGTTTCTGGTCAACTAGTAGTCGTTCATTTTAAGCATTAGTCGACTATTAGTCGCTTGTTTATTAATAAACCATATAAATCATAATAATGAGCAATTAACTGCCTACATAGCTTAATAAGCACTTTAGCTCGCGTATAAAGCTTTCCACAGCACACTGGCGGATATAATAATTATGAATATGTCAGGGCAAGAGAGGCTGCATTAACATTTTAATAATTTGCTGATAAACTAGGGCTTTCTTTGTTTTCATCTTGAGATGAAGTCAGCAACACAGACTCATCATCTTCACAGTAGCGATGCACCTGTATGCATGTTTCAAACTGATTACATAATCTGGGCAAATTTGTTTTCTATTTCCATTGGTTCATTTAAAAGTAGACATTTCCCTCTCTATGGATATATTTTTCATAATTGTAAGACAAGTATACACAGATCATGTTTCAGAGTTTTATGCTCAAGTTCACAGAGGCCGAGACGGCAGAAAGCTTATCCTGTTTGCTTTATTTTACAAAAGCGCAACGTTTCATTGTTATTGTAAGTGCACACATATAAACGTAAAGTCTTTACAGATTTAAAAGATGTATTACTGTTATCTGTATGGCCAAAAATGACGGAGTATTTGAAGTGATCAAGTGCAAGTGATCGCACCAGCGCCTCCATCTGTTCAGCTTCCACACTCCCCACAGACATTTCAATAGCGCACATTTTTCTAGGTTAACATTAGATTGAGCAGCCATGTAAAGTTGCTACAACATCTTTCAGAAAAGCCATATTTGAGGCCAATGATAGGTGAACGTTTGGATGTCCTGTCTGATGTGCTATATTAGACTTCGCCACTTCCTTCCTGTGTCTTTTTTTTTTCTGCGACTAATAAAATTTTGGTCGACCAAGCCTCTTCTCATCGACTAACGGTTAGTCGCATATTAGGAGGCAGCCCTAGCACATTCGCTTTGTAAACACTGGGTCAGTGTGACCTTTCCAACATGACTATGTAATGCGTGATGTCAAACTAGTGCAAGATGAACATTTGTGGTTAAAAAGTCAATTTTTTTCGTAGAAAATGGCTAATCGTTTCGCTAGATAAGACCCTTACTCCTCGGCTGAGATTGTGTAGAGCCCTTTGAAGCTGCATTGAAACTGCAATTTGGACCATCAACCAGTTGATCCCCATTGAAGTTCATTATATGAAAAAAAAAATGAATGTTTTCCTCAAAAACCTTAACTCTTTTCGACTGAAGAAAGAGAGACATGAACATCTTGGATGACTTGGGGATGAGTAAATTCTCAGGAAATTTTCATTCTGGAAGTAAACTATTATTTTAAGTTCCAGAGCTGAACCCCAGATCACTTTTTCAAACAAACTCAGGTGTGCATCTGAGTTTGGAAAAACCACTTGTATTAACCAAACTCTGATGGCAAACATTAAAACCAAAAGCTCTAGTGGTGTGTTTCTCCTTGACATTTATGGTAAAGTCAAGACACTGAGTAAACAGTACATCAATCCCATCATGGTGGTTTCTCTCTAGTGAGCAGGAGCCATTTACCTCTTCAGTGGTTTCACAGATTGATTATTGTCCCCAGTAGTCGTAGTTTCTATTAAAGGAGACTTCTTAACATCCTTCTTTTCACTCAGAAGCTGAAACAAACACAGAGCGTGTCAAGATAAGGCTTAGGACAAAGCCAAATTCCATTTACGATTGAAGAACCGATGCCAGAAGTGAGAAATTACCAGATTCTGTTTCTTTTGCAGCTCTTCTAAATATCCCAAGATATCTTCATCAGCTACGTCAAACGCCGTCTGGCCCTAAGAATCAAAACTCAACACTTTAAGTGATCAATCCAAAGAAGACTTTGAAGAAGACTAGCACAGATACAGAAGCTAGCAGCACACAGGGAGAACCATAAATCTCATACCACTTTATTGACGATGTCCATATCACACAAATGCTCTACTAGTATCCGGCAGGCCTCTTCTTTGCCCCAGTGTGCAGCAGCGTGGAGCGGAGTCCAGCCATCGTAGTCTTTAATATTTACATCATACCCTGCTTGGATTAAAAGCCTGCAAACAGTCAGAGCGACAAAAATAGCATGATGAGATTAGACAAATCTGGGTTTCTTGGATTTTGGTGCCGCAATCTAAGCTTGGCCTCATTTGCCAAAGTGCACCAACGGGCTCATTTTTCCATTGCCTAGAAGGCAGGTTATGCATGCCAACAGTTAGTCGTCACACATAAAAATACGCATTAGATGTGAAGTTTTCTAAGACTGCAAACACAAAAAAAGCAGTCTATCCGGTTACAATCATGTTGTGTTGGTGCAGCGGCAGATGGAGCATTTGTCACAGTCATTCAACTCTGACAGCCAAAGACCGAAAGCACCATAAACAGAGACGCTACCTAACTCCTGACACACGTCCTGAGCAGTGTTTGTTCAACAGCTCACGATAATCTACTGTAATGGAGACAGATAAACAGGTTACAAACTGTCTCGTCCTGTGTACCAAGACCCTTGGGACATTGAAAGAGTTGAGATGAGATGAACCAAGTACCAAAGTTTCATTAGTTCCATCTTCACTAGCTGCTAAATCTCACTTGTTGGCGAAAGAATAAGACAAATATTATCACAAGTGTCCGCTGAATCCTTTGTGGATGGCAAATGCCAAAATCTTTCTTTTGAAGGCAAGCAAACTTACTTTAAAACCTCAGTGTATCCCTTGGCTGCGGCGACGTGCAGTGCGGTCCCCCCAGACTTGGCGTGCCGGACGTCGTTGATCTGGCCGCTGTTAAGCCATTGTCGCGCATCCCTTAGCATGATCCGCTCCTCCTCTTTCCTGGCCGCCTCGATATCCACGCCTGGAGGGGCAGATCCTTAGGATTAGTACGTATACTTAACCTGCCCAAACTGTAGGATATCCAACAAGGCCAACTACAGGTGAAGGAAAATATATGGCACTTTGGCATGGTAAATTGTTTTTTGATGCGTTAAGAATGCTGAATTAACAGTCACAGAGTTCACTAGGTTGACTACAGTGTCTAACAGTGGCAAAGACTGGTTTGTGAGAAAAAAATAAATACATTTGCCTATAAAAACTATACATGAATGATCCATGTAAAATGCAAAAATAAAATATCTGATAAACAGTACATTTAAAATAAGAGATACATTCTGGAAGCTACCAGGAAGTTCACATTCTTGGTTTTCTTTGATAATCATCATTTAGCATTCAAGCGTGCATAAAAATACTCTATGCATACGTGAATTCTTTTTATTGTTCTGAAAACACAACATGCAAAATAGACCACATTGGAGGGCTGCCAAATGGGTCACTGTGCCTCTAGTCTATATAACCTGCCATTTAGGCATGTAGAGACCTGACAGCATTAAGCTAAAAAAGGAAACAACAATAGAAACTTCGAAGCACGAAACTTTGAAGCAAGCGACCATTTACCATGTCTCTGAATGCTTAGCAACATCTCCACTGAGTGCTAAACCAAAACAAGATCAATGCTTTATATATACAGAAATAAAACTGACAACTACTTGACCTTTCATTTTTGTCAGAATAATGATCGTAAAAGCAGGCATCTCAGATTGCAAATGAACAGCGTTGAGGATCATGCCACATCCCTTTTATGGCCCTAACCCGACCGAATGGTCGGCAGGTGCGGCTGCTGGGGGAGGGGGGGGAGCGAATTGAAGTGACAGATTTTGATCAGTTTAGCTGAAGACATGGGGGCCCATTTTTGACAAGAGAGCTGGAAGTAAGCCAGCGGTATGAAAAAGACGGGGCCATGGGACAACTCTATAGAAATTCCTGCACAAATTCCATGACAGAGCTGGTTTGTGTTGCAAGAAAATACCAAGCGTATGAAGAAATTAGGAGAGTTAAGAATATGTCTTCATCAAGTCTATCAAGCATTAATATCATAGTATTTTCTGGTGTAAAGGGTGATGTCTAGAGAGTAATTCTCCAATATTCTTAAGAGATTTGCATTTGCTGCCAAGGTATAAGGTTAGTAATAAGGTAACAGCTGGTCTCCAAACGCAAATCCAGTTTCTTAAGAATCTCACACAAACAGTTGAGGTCAAAAGTTTACATGCACTTTACAGAATCTGCTAAATGTTAATTATTTGACCAAAATAAGAGGGATCATACAAAATGCATGCTATTTTTTATTTAGCACTGACCTGAATAAGATATTTCACATAAAAGATGTTTACATATAGTCCACTAGAGAAAATAATAGCTGAACTTATATAAATTTAGCCCATTCAAGTTTACATACACTTGATTCTCAGTACTGTGTTGTTACCTCAATGATCCACAGCTGTTTTTTTTCAGTTGGTGATAGGTGTTCAAAAGTCCCTTGTTTGTAAAACTGCCCGCTGTTTATCAGAAAAATCCTTCAGGTCTCACAAATTCTTTGGTTTTTAAGCATTTTAGTGTATTTGAACCCTTTTTCAACGATTGTATGATTTTGACATACATCTTTTCACACTGAGGACAACTGAGGGACTTATACGCAGCTATTACAGAAGGTTCACCAGAACATTTAAGTGTGTATATATATATATGATGATATTTAGGCAAAATAAGAAAATTGTACACATTTTGTACACCCCCGGCTCTTTTTTTTTTTTTTTTTTTTTTTTTTTTCCCGGCCTGTCAGTAACACAGATAACACATGACAGTGTGTATGTGTAGCTATGTTATCATCATTCACGGCCTTTTTTTTTTTTTTTTTTTTTTTTTTTTTTTTTTTATGTATTTAATTAATTTAATTTTATGTACCTTTTTATTTAACCATACTATTACAGACAAGACCGGGGGGATAGAGAAAACGGGGAAAAAAAATAAAATAAAATAAAATAAAAATTGGGGAGAAAGTCAACAGAAGAGGGGGAAAAGAGAGAGAGAGAGAGAGAGAGAGAAGAGAAAAAAAAATAAAAAAAAAAAAAAAAAAAAAAAAAAAGGAGAAGGAGGATAGAGAAAGAGAGAAAAAAAAAAAAAAAGATAATCTGCTTCCATACCTGCTGACAAAAGGAGAAAACACAACAGCAGAGTAACTGCAGCAACAACCAACATCTATATAAATCACAGTAAATACTACATGTTAAATGTTATTGTGCAGCACACATAACTAATATTACAAAACATGTTTTGAAGCAACAGCAGATCAAGACAGTGTGTGTCTGTGAGCACCTGTTTTTACACCAATGTGAATGCTTGTGTGTACACCTGTGTGCACACCTGTGTGTGTGAGCGCGTTTGTGTTCATAAGGTTCTTCCATGTAAATGTTTAATAGTGTGTGTGGGGAACCACAGCCCCGCCCGCAAGGTATGAAGCAGACATGGAGGAGACCCGGGCCCAAACATCCGGATGCCCCCCGAGCACGAGAGTCCCAGGAGAACCACCGCAGGGACAACCGCGCCCCCACCCAGAAAAGGGCAGAGGAGGGCCCGGAGGGGGATCATCCGGCAGCCACAATGCAGACGTCCCAGGGGGGCGTGGCGGCAAGCCCGCAGGTTCCGCCGGCAGCCGGCCACACCAGAGCAGACCGGCCCTGGGCCCGGCGATCCAAGGGCCCCCCCCCCTAGCCGGGCCCAGCAAAGCCAGGGGGCCAGGCCCCGCCAAGCAACCGCCGAGATCGGGCCAGCGCTCACCCGAGCATCCCGCCCGGAGCGAGAAACCACCAACGCACCGGCGGCCGGGGGCATCCTCCACCGGCAGGGCGTGGTGGGGGGCCTGAGATGATGAGTGAGGCGGAGTCTAAGGCCTGACCTGACACGTGGACATAGACAAACAGGCACACATATATACAAGCACACGTTCCCACCCTCATGCACGCAAACAAATATTCACGCACTCGCCCCACATGTAGACATACAAAAATGGACACAGTACCCACAATCACACTCCCCATTTGTACTCTATACTCCTGGATCCAGGCACCACTACCCCCAGAGGGGCAATCAGCGCCAGACCCCGGAGCTGAACCCTCTTCACTCTGGCGTGGAGACAGGAAGACCACCCCGGTACCCCGCAGCAGCAGAGAAGACCACCAGCCCAGACCCTGACCGGATGGCCAGCTCGTCCTCACAGCCCCCAGCCCCGGACAAAGAACAGAGAACAGGGGTGTGAAAAAAAAAAAAAAAAAACACCCCCGGCTCTTAATGCATTGTTTTTCCTTCTGGTGCATCAGTGAGTATTTGAACTTATTATAATAGTTGCATACGAGTCCCTCAGTTGTCCTCAGTGTGAAAAGATGGATCTCAAAAATCATACATTCATTTTTGGAAAGGGTTCCAAAAGGAGGAAAACAAACAAACAAACAAAAAAAACAGCTGTGGATCATTCAGGTAACAACACAGTATTAAGAAATAAGTGTATGTAAACTTTTGAATGGGGTCATTTTTATAAATTTTTTCTTGTGGACTATGTGTAAAGGTCTTTTATGTGAAATTTGTTATTCAGTTCAGTACTTAAAAAAAAAAAAAAAAACATTTTGTATAATCCCTCTTATAATGGTAAAATAATTAATATTTTGCAACTTTTGACCTCAACTGTATGCACAGATATTAAAAATAGCATTTTTCAGGATTTAAGTTACATAATGAAGAGCCAACAAACAAAAACAACAAACCAAAAAGACAAAAAACTAAACAAGAAAACTAAGAAAAATGACAAAATGAAACAAAACTAATTAAATAAAACAAAACAAAAAAGCAAAAAAAAAAAAACTAAACTAAACTAAATGAAACTAAAGTAATTAAAAACAAAAAGCAAAACAAGCAAAAACAAACCAAGGCAAAAAAAAAAAAAATTAAAAAATAAAACCAAACAAAAAAAGTAACAAAAACAAAACCAAACCATGAAAGGGAATAAAAGAAAAAATAAAACAAAACAATATCAGTTGAAAATGCATCCACAGGTAAAGATTAGACATTTACATAATGCGTTTCAGCTGACTGGAAATTTTTAAGCATTGACGAGAGCTTCAAAGTTTGCTTACAGGCACAGTTGATTTGCAAAAGCCATTCACTTTCAAAGAGAGTTGTTGTTTTTCAAGGGCATGTCAGTGGCCAGCGTAAATGCGACATTTGAGTCTCAACACACATGCGGTCACAACACCACACCCGAACTACACGTGCTGCCATTCGTGCAACCAAGCGGCAACCTTCCAGTCTCTCGCTTGAATCCAACACGAAAGTGACTTAAACTGCAATTCATCGACTGACCGCTAGAGACAGGCTCTAAAACAGAGTCAATCCCATAGACACCACCTCCCAAAAAAGTTAAAACGACCAACTTCAGCTAGGTGGGCGTGGTTTCAGCAACCAGGCACCTCAGCTCCACCCACGCTCCGCTTGTTCACCCATTTTTTCGATTACCCAGGAGTGACGTGCTGCCAAGATGACGACGAGCGTCTCCACCCACTTTGGGCTTCTAAGACGCTCTTCAGAAACCTAGGGGTGACGTTTTATACTGTCTATGTGTTTTCTCCTTACGAACATTAGTTCTTTATTTGCCAGTGCAAACCAGAGCACCAGCACAGCCCAGCAACCCAGGACAAAAGGCAGAGGATATACTGTCGACGGGCTCTCGGGATGCAGATTGCTCAAAATGGTGAACACGTAGCGATGTCACCAATGGCTCTGCTAATTCAACACGGCCAACGGAGGGGGAAAAAAACAGCTTTGCTTTGTCTTTCCTTCTTAATAGGTTTGAGTGCATTGTGTAACAGACAGCTGATGAGCATAATGGCTCTTTTCTCTCGTCTGAAAACCAAGGCTGCACGTACCGAGTAAAAACAGGTAGAACAAAAGTGCACTGAGTGCCAAGAGAATAAGCAGCCTCTATAAAAGCACGAGACCAATTGACCTCCACAAGAGAACTAAACAACAGCCAAAAGCATTGGATAGGAGCTTGGATTTACAACTAAAATATATTCGCTTATAAAAGCCTTTATATACTAAGCGAAATCGAGGAAGAAACTTGTGTGAGGTCATTTAAAGATGACAAATAAGATGGAAAAAGTTTGTTTGGCGTTCGAGGAGAGTTAGTTACAGCTAGTAAGCTACAATTGGTCCATTGGTCCATTGTCACTCTAATTGAAAGCGTTGAGATGTTTGCTAACAGTAAACTGTTGTGAATAAGACCTTCCCTTCGAGTATATCGAGGCCTTTTGGGTTCTTTTACATAAGGTACATTAATCCCCTTCATCCGAAAAGTCAGTTTTTGTCAGACAGATTACGTCACCATCCACGATGGACTTAGCGCCTCCGACGTCTGATTTTCCGAGCAACAAGAGCTGGAAAAATCCGTTGCTTTGGCTAGGAGAGGCTCCCTGTCACCTGATTTCGGTGGAAATGAGCAACTGCTAATAGGGCTGAGGGATGACCCTGCTGAGGGGGTGGTGGTAGTGGTCTCTGCTTAAGTTTAACCTCATGACTGGGGTCTCGTTCAAACGGAGACCGCGAGTGGGAAAAAAGATAATCACATTAGAGGTTGAAGGTATTATACAACACTCACTGTTACATAATGCCATCTCTGAGCTTAGAATAGTGCTGTGCCTTATAATACAATACATGAATAAAGCGTGGGCTCCTGTTCTAGTCTGACCACTGAACGACAAGCATCCTTCATCACAAGAAAAAGGTTTTACCAGCAACATGATTTCTAAGGCTGCAAAGGGAGAATTGTGCGGTGGACATCTGCAGGGGTCTATAACTTCTTCAAAGCTGAAGAGTGTCCTTCAACCCTCAAATGAAAGCTGACAGCTGCCATTGGCTGGGCCACACTGGATGGCCATGAGCGTGGGCTGAATTGCGAATGTTATATAACTTGCTCTTAAAGAGTGTGACATGCTAACAGCAGGGCAGAGCAATTATCAACAAATTCACGCTGCATGTTGAGCTGTTGGGAGCGATAAAGGACAAGCGCAAGCTCGGTTTGTGCTCACTGAGATTTGTCTTGCCGCATAACCAATTCGAGGCTCGCGTTTCAGCTACTGTGGATTTGCTGCTAGCCAAAACCACAAAAGATGAGGAAGGCATATGATTATCACAAAATAAAGAGAAAATATTAGCATGCCTTGGTCGGCCAAAATGAATTTTTCAATGGCCAATACCAATATCTAGTCAAAATTGACTTGAGGCTGTTCTGGAAACGATGAAAGTAAGAAAAGCTGATTCATTTTATGCTTTTTCTTCCTTTTTGGTTTCTGCATGTAAGGTTGTACCACATGACTGGGGGACAAAACCAGCTTCACTGTTTGCTAAAGGGTCATGAAATGGAAAAACAAAATGTTCTTGATATTTACATGAGACATTACTCAACAAAAACACATTCTGCAAGTGTCGGCACTAAAAATAAACTCCTCAGTTTGAAGTATGAATTATTCCTTTCTACCCTTCTGAAATGGCCGGATTTGAAATTGGGACTCTTCATGACACTCCTTAACATGCTTCATTTTTGTATATAATCAAGGAGCAAGACCGGTCAAGTAAGAATGCCCATTTGTCAGTGGATGTGAAGTAACTGCACCTCAAAAACTGAGCTTAACCTTCCTAAATACTGCATTGCTAAATATATTTTTAATGATGTGCCTGAGTAAATTAAAGATTAAAGAGATAGTTCACCTAAAAATTTAAATGACCTCATCATTTACTCACCCTCAAGCCATCTTAGGTGTATATGTCTGTCTTCTTTCAGATGAATACAATCAGACTTATATTAAAACATTCCCGTGCTCTTCCAAGATTTATAATGGCAGTGAATGGTGGTCGAGATTTTGAAGCCAAAAAAAAGCGTCGTCTGTCCGTCCATCCGTCCATCCATCCATCCATCCATCCATCCATCTCTCACTGTCATTACAAAGCTTGAAAGAGCCAGGATATTTTTTAATATAACCTGATTGTATTCGTCTAAAAGAAGAAAGTCATATACACCTAGGATGGCTTAAGTGTGAGTTTTTCACATCTTTTATTGAAAGATAAAGCAGTGCTGAGCATTTTATCCTTGGAGGCAACACAGAACAATACATTTATTTTTAATTTTACAATGTGTTTGTAATAAAAGTCCAGTGTTTAACACTATTAAGCCACCAAGCGTATCGCTGTTTGAGTGTTGCTAATAAAATTTCCGGATCAGAAATATTTGTTTGAGTTCAATATATTTTATTAGTTTGTTACCGTTGCCATTATTAACTTTTCACACAATGTCTAGACTAGGGGTCTCCAACCCAGCTCCTGGAGAGCTACCGCCCTGCAGACTACAGTTCCAACAATGCCCAACACAACCGTCTGTAATTGCCAAGTAGCCCTGTGAACACCCTGGCTGCATCTGAAAACTGTAAAATGCTGCCTTAGGAGTACACCTTTCAAGGCACGTTCGAATCCAATGTTAGCTTCAGTTCCTGCCTACCTTTGATGGCAGCATAGATTCATCATTCGTTAACACAATCCTGTGCATTCCTTATTCCATGATGTTTGATCAAAAAAATAAAGATGGCATATGAAAGTTGCATTTGGTGGTCAGTTTGTGTGTAAATGTATATTTCTGACCAACTTTTTGCACTTTTTGTTATTTCTAGTGAGAAATCAGTAATATAGTAATTAAATATTTGCTTAGTTATCACCAAAGCTCATTCTATTTTGTTGCAGATCATTAAGCATGTCCAAAAATTTTGTGAGGTGCCTTCGTATGCAAACGCTGCCTGCAAAGTCATTGCCAGATAAGGCAGCGAGGCAACAAGTCAGCTCCCTTTTCAGATGCAGCCCGATTAGCTGGTTCAGGTGTGTTTGATTGGGGCTAGAACTGAAATCTTCAGGACAGCAGCTGTATAGAAGCAGAATAGGAGACCCCTGGTCTAGATAGTGGTTTACTGCTATCATCTTTTAAGAAATTTGTCAACAGTAATATGTGACCCTGGACCACAAAACCAGTCTTAAGTCTCTGGGGTTTATTTGTAGCAACAGTCAAAAATACATTGTATGGGTCAAAATTATTGATTTTTCTTTTATGGCAAAAATCATTAGGAAATTAAGTAAAGATCATGTTCCATGAAGATATTTTGTAAAATTCCTACTGTAAATGTATGAAAACTTAATTTTTGATTAGTCATATACATTGTTAAGAACATTATTTGAAGAACTTTAAAGGCAATTTTCTCAATATTTTGATTTTTTTGCACCCTCAGATTCCTGATATTTAAATAGTTGTATCTCTGCCAAATATTGTCCTATTGTCCAAACCATACATCAGTGGAAAGTTTATTTATTCAGCTTTCACATGACGTAGAAATCTCAATTTTGAAAAAAATGACCCTTATGACTGGTTTTGTGATCCAGGGTCACAATTTTATACACAAACATTTGTTTATGTTGCTGTTGTTTGCAAATGATTACGTTGGTTTTTTTTTTTTCAATATATGGTTCACAGTGCTCAAGAAACATAATGCAAAAATCTAATAAATCACACCAGTAATACCACGTTAATTAAAAGATCAAGCCAATTTAGTTAATTCTTCAAAAATTTGTCAGAACCAGTAGACGCATGTAGCAGGATTGTGCAGTCGCTCTCTCACGCTCTCCTCAACAAAAGAAGAAAAAAAAATGCCAAACATCATTCTTAAAAAAAAATAAACATCCATATAAATAATCCATTTATTAAAGTTTCTCTTCATTATGGTCAGAACAGTTGCATCACCCTGACATTCCCACCAGCTAGAACCTCTTGAATTATCTGGCTAGATCCTGTTTAGAGATTTCTATAAAAGCAAGTGGAAATGCTACGACTCCATCACCAGCCAATCTCACTTCCTTTCCTAAGACAGCGCAGACTCTGTACTATCCGCCGCTGATACATTTTGGTGAGGAAGGAGCCGCACACCACCTCAGGCTGTTAACGCATGTCTGAGCAGGGCCTTTCGGTAGCAGCAGAGCTCCGTTTCATCATCAAGAATGGCAAAGGCCAAAAATAGAAAAACCATTTCATCTATTTTGGCATCATTATAATAGGCGTCATGTTAAATGTATCATGTTTCGTCATTATGTAAGAGACCAAACTACAGTCAGTCGCACCGACTTGCCTAAATGCCTAAATCCTTTATGACTTTGCACACGCATGATATACCTCGGACATCAAGTACCCAGCCGGGTCAAAAGGCAAGTTAAGAGTGGACACAGGAGAAAGAGTGCTGTGTGTTACGCTACTGGTTGAGCACGGCTCTAATATTAATTCTGAGTCAGTGCACCCGTTGGAGTCCTGCCAAGACTTGCAGCCTCGACTCGAGCGCACGGCAGCTGGGAAAGTTTAACGTGATGCGCTTATCACCCTTGGCTATCCGTGCAAGGTGATTAATTTGAAAAACTCTGACTCAAAATTGTCAGAAAGCAAAGAAGTGACGTGGACGTGACACTAAGCCTCGTACACCCTTGCCAAGTCATTGTCATGAAGGATGAAGTTTGGAGTGCCTGCGCAATGTGTGTCAAGGAGAGGCGGCAGTACCTTGCCGGTTGATCTCGTTTTGCAGAAGCTCTTCCATAGCTTCCTCCTCAGCGATATCCAGTGGCGTTTCTCCCTCGCTGTTTACTACACCGACGTTCGCACCTTGACTGATAAGATACCTGCAAAGACACAAGATGTTTAGTACAATCATCCAAACTCTGGAATTTTTAAAAGAATGAAGTAGCAATGAAACCTCGACAGTTCAAGTGGTGATTTGCATCTTAATCAAAATTCAGTGAAGTGGTCCTCCACTTCTGTTACTGGTTAACTGTGGATTCATGTCTCCGCCTTGAGAGTTACGAAGGAGTGGCTGTCGCTTGTCTGAAAGAGTGTTTCAGCATTGACCTTGGCATGATCAACACGTCGCCCTCAATAACCCCTCTGCTCATGTATCAGATTCAAGAACCGCAGCTCTAGGAAACAATTCTGCACAGACCTGCCCTTACTACAGTCTGGATCACAAACACAAAGCAGCTCAACTAGTAGTTTCTTACAATAAATCAAACGCTGTTGCAAAACTCCGCTTGGCTGCAAGTATAGGATCTGGGAGAGTTTTCGAAAAGCAAGTCGTCTTTCTTTTGGCAATGGCAATGCTTCGCTGAGATTATTTAAGAGGCACGACTTATGTCAAACACAAACATGCAGGGCGGTCAGTATTGTACTGAGAACGTGCTTAATTACTAGACAGGTGCGAAACTACAAATGTTCTACTCAACTCATCTCCTCACCCTAACCCATCCTTCATTTATATAGCATCTTAAGGTGTGGACACATTAATGCAAATTTTCTTGGGCGATACCCAGTTCTTTTGAAAAACACACGATGATAGGAAATTCCCTCACAGATTTAACAATAGGTTCAAGTTGGTCAGGCAGATTTGCCAGAGTGACCAACAGAAAGCTGCTTAGTTTAAAAGTGACTTCAGAGTGAGCTGTGCTACAGTACAACGTACAATGGTCATTTTTTGCATGTGAAATTTCATGTTTGTGAGGCCTTGGAGGAAAAATAAGCTATTTTAAGATAGTTTTCAACAAGAAAATTTGGAAAGCCTTTATTTACATGTGGTCCATCAGGTTAAATTTGTATATCTGTGTCATTACGCTCTCATTACTCTGTTTTACCATTTTGTACACAATTCCTATTTCAGGTTTTGGAAATGTTAGTCCTATCAACAGACACGAAACAGGTCAGAGTACTCGCAATATTCAGGACAAAAGCAAGCTTGTTCCGTTTTACTGTTTGCCCTATTTAAAGTCAGCTGATATTTTCTCCAGAGTGCTGCGTTCCCTATACAGATATCTCAAGCCTCCAATATAGCTCAAACATGAAATTCAATATTAAAAACGCCCACTGCATATAGAAGACAATGACAACAAAGCAAGTCTGAACTCCAATTAAAGTAGTTCACTTTCAGAATGATTCTCACCCCTGTGTCATCCAAGATGTTTACTTTAAGTCTTAAGGAGAAATTAAGATTTTTGAGGAAAACAAAAACTGGTTAAAGGTTTCAATGCAGCTTCAAAAGGCTCTACACAATCCCAGCCGAGGAATAAGGGTCTTATCTAGCAAAACGGTTGGTCATTTTGTACGAAAAACACTAATTTATATACTTTTTACCACAAATTCTTGTCTTGCACTAGCTCGATCTCACGCGTGATGTAGACGGAAGTACCAGTCCAGTGTTTACAAAGCGAAAGTGCAAAGAAAGTCAAACGGACTTTACAAAAAAAATATAAAAAAACATTGGAGGAGAAACATTGAGTTTTTCACCCAACCTTACCTTTTTGAACCTAGGTACACAGACGAAGAACTAACCACGTGTGACCTTTCCAACATGATTACATGATGCGTGAAGTCGCAGACGCGCATTTTATTATTATTATTATTTTTTAATGACCAATCGTTTCACTAGATATTCCTCGTCTGGGACAGTGGAGAGCTCGGTGAAAGTGCAATTTGGACCTTAAACCTGTTGGCTCCCACTGAAGTCTATTATGTAGAAAAATCCTGAAATTATTTTTTCAAAAACCGTAATTTCTTTGCGACTGAAGAAACTAAGACTTGAACATCTTGGATGACATTGGGGTGAGTAAATTGTCAGGAAATTTTTATTCTGGAAGTGAATTTCTTCTTTAAGAATTGTCCTTGACAACAGTTATCATGATTGAGACTAGTCACACTATTACACACGCAATCGGCAACAAGCTAGGTGGAAAAAACCCCACAGATTCAAAATGCATTAGGAAGAACTACTAATTATAAATCACAATTCACTCAATGCTAAAAAGTATAGATAAAAATAACAATTTTCCATGTTTTTTTTATTTATTGTGCATTTGCTTAGCAATATGCTAACGTCAACATCAATTCTCTTATGTGCACTCTTATTTGTGTGGCCCACGGAGGTGCTGTCTAGATAAAGTGTTCCAAATCCATCACTTTTAAGGTTCCATGACGGTCAGGATGCTGCCTTAGAAGGCTGCTGTGTATATAGGTAGCAGGCAGGTTATGAAACACAGCTTTAAACAGCCAAGTTCATCATCAATTCATAGAAGAGGATATGTTTATCAATTCTTAGCACATGAAGAACGAGTCATTAATGAATAGAACTTGATTCCCTTCAAGCTAAGTGTCACAGCGTTAAATCATATGCACTACAGCTATGATTTCAGCACAGGTTAGGTGCTAATCCATCACTATGGTGTAGCGTGAAAACAGAGGTCAGTTGGGGTTCGAAGCCTGGCTGACCTCTCAACCAGGTTACACATAGCTGGCAAAATACCCTATCAACAGGTCAACTGCGAAGGAAAGAAAAAAACTAGATGTATAACAAAGCCTTCAAATATTTTCTATTACAGGCTTTGGCTTAACTTTTAAATCCACTTGTCATGCTGTCACTAGTTTATTCGATTTGTCTAATAACACTGTCCAGTAGTGTATACAAACAATCGTTTAAAGGTTTGGGGTCAGTTCGATTTTTTAATAATGTTTTTATAGAAACTCTCTTCTGCCATCCAGGGCTGCAATATTGTGAAAAAATATTAAAAGAAGCATATTTAAAAATTGTATTTACTCCTGTGATGGTAAATCTGAGTGTCATGTTATTCTTCAGAAACCATTCTATTATAATTTGGTGGTGAAGAAATATTTCTTATTACTATCAATGTAGAAAATAGCTATGCTGTTTAATATTTTTTGTGAAAACCACAATTCATTTTATATGTCTTTAATGTCACTTTTGATAAATTTAATGCATACTTGCTAAATAAAAGCTTTTTTTTTAATTTCTGAACAGTATGCATAAGACAACTTGGTGTTATTTAAACGGACTCATTTGTTTTACTATGGCTTGTATCTAAGATAGCACTTTATGTATCCAAATACAGGCAATTCATTGATATCACACCGTTTGCTTAAATTGACAATTGACAGCTGTAAAATGACATTTATAACTCATATTTTTTTTTATAGTTTTCATTTTTTAATATTTAAAGTCTAGGTCTAGGATAAAGGTTAAAAAAAAAAAAAAACAACAACAAAAAAACTATGCATTAAGAGCAATAGAAAAGTAACAAAAGTACATGATTTTTTTTCTTGGTGTCAACCAATTAAAAAAAAAAAAATACTAATTAATCACACATTTTTTTCTGAAATTAAGTGCGATTAATCACAATTAATCCCACCTAACATTAAAAGTTATTAAATATACTTTCATACTGCAATATTTTCACATTCAATCTTTAAATGAATGCAAAAACAACATAAAGACAATATATATTTTAATATTTGTTAAAGGGGTAATCAGATGCCCATTTTCCACAAGTTGATATGATTCTTTAGGGTCTTAATGAAAAGTCTATAAGATACTTTGGTTAAAAATTCTCAATGGTTTAGTAAAACACCCTTTTTACCTTCATAATCAGCTCTGCAAAAATCATCCTGTTCTGGTTGAGGCTGCTTTAAATGTTAATGAGCTCTGCTCGCCCCGCCCCTCTCTTCTCTCCGTGGAGTGACGAGCCTGTTTACTTTAGCTGCATTTAGCCCCGTTTAGCTGCTAAACTTGCTAACTAGCATGTTATTAGGAATGGTGATTGAAGAGATTAATAAAAAACCCTTATACTTACTTCTGCTGTAGGTGAAGCTGGATCACCAATGATTTGCGCGAACATAGACACATTTACATAGATCGAGGGGCGCATTCCCTTGACAAACAAACTTAATCCACTGCATCTTCAGCGGCTCAGATGTCAGGAGTAAATGAAGACCACTATGTTCATTATTACACCTACAACACAACGCCTCAATCGCTCAATCGAAGATATTCTTGTCTAACTTACATCCATTCTCCAGCATCTAAACAATGGAGGTCGGACTGTTACAGCTGATCTGAGGTAAGATGCTCATAGACTTTAAAACAAATATGCGGTAACGCGCTAATTTTGACAGCACTACTTTTAATAATAAAAATCAAACCCGGGCACATAAAACTGCCTGAAGATGAAAAACACTTATATTTTCTGTGCTAGGGAAGTCGGACTTACTCCGCGATGTCGAGGTATCCACAGGAAGCGGCAGCGTGAAGGGGAATCCAGCCTTCATTGTCAGGCTGGTTAATGCAGGCTCCATGCTCCACCAGGAAGGTCACCATGTCCACATTATCGTCTATGCAGGCCTGCAAAAAAAAAGAAAGCAGTTTATATCTAAGAAAGACTCTTAGCATCTTTTAGCATCTCTCATAGTAAACCTATTCAAATTATTGACCCTTTTCAAGTTAGCAGTTAACAAAACGGTTTCATAAACTCAAATGTGAGCTTCAGGGCCAAACATTAATCTACAGTGGGAACCTATTCTTCTAAACAAAGACACATTATATCATCAGGTAACCAAAATCCCTTGAGGGAAATATGGAGGTCTGTAATTAAAGCATGTCACCACTCGATGAGACAAAAGAGCTTAATAGAGACTAGCGTTGTCACTACACTGACAATATATATACACAACAGTTCAAACGATTGAGGTCAGCAAGAGTTTAAGAAACAAATGCTTTCATACAGCGAATTAATCAAAAGTGACAATATCATTTCATTTTTGGATTGAATAAATGAAGCCTTGTTGACAGAAAAATACTTCAAACTTCAAATATTTTCCTTTATTTTAACAGTCAGCAAAGACAATTTTTGGTCATGGCGATCACGCTAACGGTCTAATTATCTTATATTTTGAGAGGGGCTTTTAGCGCCCGTTGTCATACTCAAACACCTCACAGGCTAAACTCCACAACCTTGACTAGCGTCCAAGCTCGGTTCTCCATGTGCTCCCCTCTTGAACAGCTGCCCGTAAAATCTCCTGGTCTTACGGCTCGTTGCCATGACAATACCATAGACAAAGGGGGAAACACACAAGCCAGCCTTACGTTCAGGGCACACGACTATCTGGTTGAAATCCTTGCCCAAATTTGGGCTGTTTACAGTACTGCAGTACAAACGTGTGGGCCTCTTTGCTCTTATCAGGGCCTTGTCAAACTAGAGGTAGAGGAAACCAGGACTGTCCAAACAGCTAGCTTAAAGGATTTCGAACACCTTTTACAGGTTCAACGTGGCGGTTATTGTACACAGGCTTCACCGTGAACAAAACTGACAACTATTTTTAATTCAATATTGGAGTGTTTACCATAAATTTTATCCATACACAATTTTTTTTTAAACGTATGTGCTAACAAAGTTATATTAAAAATATAATATAAAAATATATTAACTTCTCCCACCCACAAAAAACGACACCTCTCTTTGCGTCGGGACGATAATCATTCCTCTCTAGATACACTTTCACTTTGATGCATGTCAGAATACCAACTTTAAATTAGCAAAATAAATGAGACGAGAGACGTGTGAGAATATTAACAAAAATTACTTTAAAAATAGTGTTTCAACCGCAGAATGACGGAAAGGGGTTGTAAACAATGCCAGGTAATGTCATATTTACATCAGGAAATGACCATAAACTCGTTAGTGAGCTAGAAAAATTAACTCTAGAGAGGATATTTGCTAAATACACACTTTTGAAAAGTAAGATTTTTAAGGTTTTTTTTTTTTAATTATCTTCTGCTAAAAAAATGCTAAAAATTCTACAAAAATTCTAAACATTCTAAAAATTCTCTTCTCTTATTTGATTCGAAATACAGCAGACAGAGTAATATTGTGGCATATTTTTAATATTTACAATAACTGCTTTCTATTTGAATATATTTGAATAGAAAGATCCAAAGAGTGGAGTTTATCTAAAATCAAAAGATTTGTAATATTATAAACTATACCAATCAAAAGCTTGAAATCAGCATACTTATAGAAATTAATAATTTTATTTAGCAAGGATGCTTTAAATTGATTAAAAGTGATGATAAAGACATTTATTCTACTCAACATAATAATAAATGTTTTATGAGCAGCAAATCAGAATATTAGAATGATTTCTGAAGGATCATGTGACTGAAGTAATGACGATAAAAATTCAGCTTTGAAATAAATTACATTTCAAAACATATTCAAATAGAAAACAGTTATTTTAAATAGTAAAAATATTACAATTTTACAGTTTTTGCTCTACTTTGGATCAAATGAATGCGGGCTTGGTGAACAGAAGAGACTTCTTTAAAAAACATTAAAAATCATACTGTTCAAAAACTTTTGACTGGTATTGTATGCACCATATAATATATTGATTAAAATTTTTTTTAATTTTTTTTTAAGAAATTAATACTTTTATTCACCAAGGATGTATTAAGTTAATATTTAAAAGTTTATTAAAAGTTAATAATAAATAATTTACACTGTTATAAAATATTTATATTTTGAATAAACACTGTACTTTTTAAACTTGTTATTCATGAAAGAATCCTAAAAAAAAAAAATAAAAATAATTCACAGGTTCCAAAAAACATTTGGCAGCACAACTGTTGATATTATCCAACATTGATCATTCTAATAATAAATCCGCATATTAGAATGATTTCTGAAGGATCATGTGACACTTAAGACTGGAGTAACAGCTGATAAAAATTCAGCTTTTCATCACAGGAATAAATTCTATTTTAAAGTATGTTAAAATAAAAAACATTATTTTATATTGTAAAAACATTTTGCAATATTACTGTTTTTTTTTCTATATTTTTAATCAAATAAATGCAGCCTTGATGAGCATAAGAGACTTCTTTAAAGACTATTACAAGTCTTACTGACCCCAAACTTTTGAACGGTAGTGTATATTGTTCTTTAATATTTAATTTATGTTTGATTAAATCCGTCAGATTTTTTATGACAGCCACCATTTAAATGTTTATATTTATAAAAAAAAAAAATAAAAAAAAAAAAACTTTTTTTGTTTTCTTTATACACAAATCAGACCCTCAATATTATAGTAAAGTATTGCCAGCTGATTCATGCATATTTTACAAAATTAGTTGAGAGATTTGTTTTTCTTTGAGAAAATTTGCCATGTACTATACCTGATCTGTTTTTAAAATTATTGACATTAAATGTGGAATCAAATTGAATTGTGAAATTTCTGTCAATGCCCAGCTGTACTAGTTTGAGAGGTTATTTTTTTAAATAAATAAAAACAACAAACTCAGAGTCATGTTTTTGTTTTTATCCAGAACTGCTCTGACCAATTCATTCAGACGAATTTTTCAAACGATTCCAGACCAATTTGAGAGTTTTTTTTAAATGGATCATTAAGACCAACCAGCAAAATAACCATAAAAGAAATACACATCATTGTATTTTAATTGCCATTACGGGTAATTAACTTCAAAAAGTGAGACAAAACAAACGTGGCCCATTTGCTCATGTCCAACGCAGTCCCCTTAAGGCAAGCAAGCATTCCTTCTGCCCTCAAAACACACCATGTTTATTATAAGCCTAACCCAGCAGTTCCCACAGCCCAACAATGGCAATCCCTTAATGGCTGTAATTGTTCAGGCCTGACAGGTGTGAGAGGCCGTGACCACATCAGGGAATGTAGAGCTGGACTTTGAGCTATAAGACAAACGAAATTACTCTCCAAAGAGAAAAAGGACTCTAAACTAATTCCGTAAAGTGCTTCTGAGTGCCATGTTGGAGTCCCTGAGCACTTGTGCGTAGGGTAGGAAAAAAGCGCCACTGTAGATTCCTTTAAGAACATGTACAGGGTAGCTTTCGCCGTGTAATGAAGACAGATTTGGTATGTGGGCGTCAAATTGATCCAGACAGACGTGAGGTCTGTTTTTTATTTGATGGTGCGGCTACACATTCAAGAGACATTTGGGAGCTAATCTGACTATTAATGTTAGTAATAATAGCAAGGATTACGGCCAAATCCCACATCACTTGTGGTCGCGGACAGGCACGTACAGAGACCACAGACGTGCATGGACTTAATAGCGAACAAGTTGTCACGTCTCCATTCAGAGCTGGAGAGAAGCACTGATTAGGACCAGACATGGGATTCACAAGAGATGTCCAACAGAAAGCTATAGATTGAACGTACTTCTAGCATATATTACGCATTGCTACACTATACACAGCACCTTTTTAACCTGAAAATCTGAAATTTCCCTACCACCACCTAACTTTATATAACGATGCTCGTCTCAACACCTCGAATTCCTCAGCTGACAGCCGTGCTGCCAATAGCAAACAAGAAATCTGCAGAAATACCGAGATGAGTGACGTTCAATTGAACCCAAAGGGATTCCTGTCTGAAATGTCAACAATAGACCACTTAAGCTGCTCTTAAGGAACAAGTGGTGAACTTCAATACACAAAAGCACCACAAATACATCCAAACAGCTGCTGATCTGCCTTGTAACCAAAAATGTCAGCACCATGCTGTGTAGGATCTGGTCTGTGACACACTGCTAAAAATAGAGGGTTTCAGACGTGCACAAGCCCAGTCTCGGTTTGACTCTTACAGCCGATGCCATGATGATAGATATCAGTAGTTCAGTTTTGACGATACCGCATCTCGCTTCTCACAGACAGACCTGTGCATGCAGAATTCAATCCGCAGTTAAGTGAAAACAGCCTTGGCTGCCAATAGAGAATTTATATACTGCTGAGGAGGAGTTTAATTAGAGGCAGGATCGGTGTACAAAACGCCTACCTTTAGTGGACTTTGATTGGATCGAGACCACAGTAAAGACCCAAGAAAGGACACTAAAGACGGACACACTTTCATTTTTGAACAAGAGCAGACGCTTAATACTAGACGCAAATCAACAAGGTTGCAGGCTTACAGAAAGAGACACATTTTCCCTCTAACCTTCACTCAGCAAAGGTTAACGTTAAAAAAAAAAACAAAAACAAAAACTGAGCTGGGCCATAGAGCTTGAAACAAGTCAATATTTCTTAATATTTAAGTATTTTCTCTAAAATACTTTAAAAGAGTAACTTATTTTTCAATCAGAGAAGCCATCATTCAAAAAAAGAACCATTGCTGCAAAGTCAATTCACAACGTTTCATTTAGTTAAACTGTTTTAAACAACGTCACAATTACACAATGTTATTTGCTAGATGAACAACAAAGAATTCGATTAAACTATTTACATACATCACTAGTAATATTAACCAGCATACTAAATCATTTTAAAGCAAATAATCATTAAATGAACATGATAAATGTCAATTAACAGACATATAATTTAGGTTTATACTTAAGTCATGTATCAACAACGATCATCACACATACATACAAGCTCAGCAAATACAGTAAAGGCAAAATTAACTGTACTTGCTTGATGTGCAAGAACAAAAAAGCTCAAATATGACACTGGACCACAAAACCAGTCATAAGGGACAATTTTTGGAAATTGAGATTTATACATTATCTGAAAGATGAATAAATAAGCTTTCCATTGATGTATGGTTTGTTAGAATAGAACAACATTTGGTCGAGATAAAACTATTTAAAAATCTTGAATCTGAGGGTGCCAAAAAATAAATAAATAAATAAAAATAAAAAAAAAAAAAAAATATTGAGAAAATCACCTTTAAAGTTGTCCAAATGAAGTTCTTAGCAATGCATATTACTAGTCAAGTAATTAAGTTTTGATATATTTACAGTAGGAAATTCACAAAATATCTTCATGGAGCATGGTCTTTATTAAATATCCTAATGATTTTTGGCATAAAAGAAAAATCGATCATTTTGACACATACAATGCATTTTTGGCGTCTTGTTTTGTGGTCCAGGGTCACAAAATGTGTTTCTTGTGCATCGACCAAGCTTGGCTGAGCTGCCTTTTATCATATTTGATGTGCTCCATGTATGTGTGTTGATCAGTGTTTATAAATAAATAAGACCACAAAAAAAATATTTGTTTTTAGATACGTTTTTTAAAAGCATTTTGGTGGAATAAACTTTGGAAAAATGGAGGCATAGAACTCTCTCAGGCTCAAATATTTTTCCTTGTTTCTCGAAGACAAGCAAAAGTCTTTTGGGTTTGGAACAACATGAGTAACTATTGACACTTCATTTTTAGTGAACTATCCTTTTAAATCTAGAGAAGCTTTTAAAAATAATAAATTTTAACACGCAATATTCACCATACTAGTCAATTATTACACTGTCAACAAAAAAATAAATAAAGCCTCAACATCGCTTCCTCTTTTGCATAATGACTGTAATAATAAAAGTGGAAGTGGGCAATAATAGGGATATGTGGACAATATAATCTAGTCTAAAGGTCTACAAAAGCTATACTGTTTTTCAGAAAATGCAGTTAGCAAATCTGACCCAGGACGTAAGGGAACTTCCCATCGTTAAGAGAAGAGACACTATGCACTCACTTCCCATAAGGCAGTCTTTACATGGATTCATAAACTTTGCAAGCATATTAGAAGGTTTTCAACCAATACAGAGAGTGCACTTAAAACCGACACAAAGTTTAACCCCTATATAATTACATGTGACCCTGGACCAAGTAGCACGGGTATATTCGTAACAATAGCCAAAAATACACTGTATGGGTCATAATGATCGATTTTTCTTTTATGCCAAAAATCATTAGGATATTCAGTACAGATCATGTTTTATGAATATATTTTGTAATTTTCCAACCGTAAATATATCAAAACTTAATTTTTGATTAGTAATATGCATTGCTAAAAACTTCATTTGGACAACTTTAAAGGCGGTTTTCTAAATATTTAGATTTTTTTTTGCATTCTCAGATTCCAGATATTCAAAAAGTTGTATCTTGTCCATCCTAACAAACCATACATCAATGGAAAGCTTATTTCTTCAGCTTTCAGATAAATCTCACTTTCAAAAAAAACAAAAAGACATACAAAAATCAGCAAGACATGTGATTGTGAGGCTGGCTGCTGAAGTGCCACATTACCAAAAGGGCACAAAAAAAAAAAAGGAAGTGATGCTTCAGAGTAGCACCCTAATGAAACCTGATTCTACACAGCCCGCCAACATCTACAAGACCAACCACATCTCATGTCAGTAAGTTAAAAGTGAAGTGTGTAATATGCAGAGACAGCTAAAAGTAAACCATTAGTAGGATGATTTCCCAGAAGGGTTTAAACACCATGACGCTATCAAAACATCGTTCTGTTTGTTTGAGCATCATGACAAGCCTGACGCAGATAAAGTTCAAGGCAGGACCAACGGACGGCAATGAAAGTTCTTGGAACACATGTCTGAAAAATAATAATAAATCTGAATACATTATTTTTGTGATTCTATGAGGTGACAATGAAATAAGATAAAAAGAAAAACCAATAAATTCAGAATAAAATACTAGATAATAAACTGTTGCACAATAAAAACAATGAAAAAAGCAGAATAAATGAATAAAACAAAACAACAAATACAATAAACTGTTTCAATACTGTTTAGTTACAAAAAAATAAATAATAATAATAATAATAATAATAATAATAATATATATATATATATATATATATATATATATATATATATATATATATATATATATATATATATATATATATATATATATATATAAAACCACATTTGTGATCGTTTGAAGACGCATTTAAACTGCATTTTGGAAGTTTTAAATCGGGGTACCATATTAGTCCATTATATGGAGAAAAATGCTGTAAATGTTTTCCTCAAAAAACTATTTCTTTACTACTAAAGAAAGACAGACATGAACATCTTGGATGACAAGGGGGTGAGTACATTATATGTGAATCTTTGTTTTGGAAGTGGCCTTCTCCTTTAAAAAGTGGACATGGGATGATGATGATAGGGCCCTCACAAAACCCCAATAAACATGTCACATAAGAAAACCCATTCAGACACAGAGAAAGAGAAGATGGGTCACGACCCCCACTATTCCTCAAGCACACCATTCAATTTGCACAAGACAAACAGCGCTGATTACAGCACGTTATCTATAGATTAACTTCATAAAGGCACAATAAAGGTTAAATATGGCTTAGATTACATCTGAAACAATACGGTGCCCATCTTATGCGCCAGCCTAATCCTAAAACAACACGGCGAGAGTTTCATCTACACTGGGAGAGAGAGGCAAATCCGCAGATCTGAAACATACGACTGACGTGCATGCGGAGGTGAAGCCCTGCTTGTCTCCATGGAAATGGAGCTCAGAATAAAAAAAAAAAAAAAAAAAAAAAAAAAAAAAAAAAAAAAACAAAAAGAGACAAGAGTTTGGTCCGTTGGCCCTTTGTATCTAACATAAATAAATAAAAGACGGGGAATTCATTTAAAACACACCAGGGTTGTTCCAGCAGCCCCTGGAGACGGACTCTGCTGAGGGGGAGATGAAAAGAAAGTCTTACAGCTGAGGGCCGGAGGGGGTCCGACTTCTTTTGGAACTGTGGCGGCTGTGTTTTTGAGCTCTTCACTTTGGCTTAACCAGCGCGATTCTCATGGCCCTTTATGGTCAAACTCTGAACACATGATTACGGACCCCTGAACATGGGGTAAAAGTCTATATGGACCAGCTGATGATGTCTCTCCATAATAGGTTAAAACCAAGAGGAAAACCCTCTGCCGCTGTCAAACAATGACTGTCAAACTGTAAAAATATATATTTAGGGTGAATCTCACAAAATCATGTTCCGACAAAAAAAAACAGCAACAAACAAACAAATATAATATTTTACCATTAAAGTTATTTAAATACATTAAAAAAAAGAAATTGCTTTTATGTCAGTAAAGCACCAAACCCTAATTAAAATATATATATATATATATATATATATATATATATATATATATATATATATATATATATATATATATATATATATATATATATATATATATATATATAAATAAAAACTATTTATTTATTATTTATTTTAGATTTTAATAAATGTATTATTATTAATAATACACATAAATGTGTATTTACACATATGTAATAATACATGTTACTTTTATACATTAATAAATATTGTATAAAACATTTTACATTTTATAATTGGGTGTCATAATTAAAAATGTCTAAAAAATACAAATAAACATACAATATACACAAAATTAGCCTATTTTAATTATGTAATATTATTATTACTGCACACAATTGTGTGTGAAGCTCATATTGCAACACTATATAAAAAGAAATATAATATTTTACAATTAAGGTTATTTAAATACAAAAAAAAATTGCTTTCAAGTCAGGAAAACAACCCTTAATTTAAAAAAAATCAGAAATAAATAAATAAATAAATAAATAAATAAATAAATGAATGCAAAATTATTTGTTTGTTTATTTTAGATTTTTATAAGTGTATTATTATTATATTATTATTCATTGTTTTTTTCATGTAATAGAACTAGTAACTTTACTTATATGGTTATGCAAATGTATTTGTATGCTAATGAAAAACTATTTATTTATTTATTTCAGATTTTATTATTATTATAATTATTATTATTATTACTACTACTATTACTATTTAATGTAGTAATAGAACTAGTAACTTATACATATTGAATTAAGTATAAAACATTTTGCATTTTATAACGGGGGGTGTCAAGTAAAAATCTAAAAAAATTTAAACTTTTTAAAAAATATAAACAAACAAAAACAGTATATGCAAAATTGAGTATTTTAATTATGTAATATTATTATTACTACACATAATTGTGTGTGAAGCTCATATTTTAACCCTATATAAAAAGAAACCCTATATAAAAAGATATTTTACCATTAAAGATTATTCAAATACATAAAAAAAAAAAATGAAATTGCTTTCATGTCAGTAAAACACCAAACCTTAATTGAAATCAGAAATAATATTTTTAATGTATTTTTGAAGTAATAATTGAGCTAGTAACTCTTATACATACATTAAAAAAAAAAAAAAAAAAAAAATGTATAAAAACATTTTGCATTTTATATTTGGGTGTAATAATTAAAAATAAAAATAAAAACATTTATAATATTAAAAAACATACAATATACACAAAAATAGTACGCATTTAACAATTAGTATTTAATTATCTACTATTATTATTACTGCACATAATTATGTCTAATTTTATATGCAACTATAAATAAAGATCTACAATATAATAAAATTATCTCAACTGGACATTTTTGAAAAGGTTAATAGTTTACTACCATATCAATTAACCAAATTAAGTCATGAGCAGGTAACAAAATGCTATGAACATTCAGAGTGAGAAGCCTACGTCATCTATAATCACGTCACAACTACAGTTAACTCTATATCAACCATTTCAAGACAAACCATGTCCCTTGCTTGCAGTTCAGAAAAAGGACACTGGGCTTTTTCCATACTTTAAAAGGAACTGTGACTTCAAACCACCACAGCAAAGAGAAGCACAACCTCCTCCGTGTGTGTGTGTGTGTGTGTGTGTGTGTGTGTGAAGCAGCAGCGAGCCTATGAGTGATTATCTCCCAAGCCATCACGTGAAGCGTTTGGATCTAACTATAGCAGCACTTCACTTCAAGGGGAGAAGACACTTGAAGCCCCCTCCCATCTCACTTCCTCTGGTAGCCCCTGTAGACTCTCAGATGAGGGAGGAAAAAAAAAAAAAAAAAAAAAAAATTCAGGACGCTTTCACAATCCTGCAGTTCTCTTCCACAATTCCTCCTTCGACAAACAACAAAGTAAACATATATTAAAAGGGCATGTACGATGGAAAACAAACACTTGATGTACCATGTAGACATGTTTACTCTTTAACAACACAAAAGTCTCTCACCAGTCTACCCGGGCCATTTATAGAAACCCAGTTGTTTTGTCAACAATGAAAAGTTCTTCTTTCTTCTGCTTAACACAAAACAATTTATTCTGAAGAACGCTGGTGACCAAAGAGTTGATGGAAGCCGTATTTTTTCCATACTACAGAACCAAACAGCAGGTCTATCCAAAGTAGCAAATTTGCAGAAAACTGGAATATCGCATAAAATATTTGCGAATAAGCACTGTTTCCAGAGTCAAAGAGAACAAAATCGTCACTTCCTGATAAACTGGCAATAACTGTCACTAAGAAAAGTAGGAGATGCTGCTGAAAAAAAAAAAAAAAAAAAAAAAAATCATATATAATAAATAAAAAAAATAAAAACTTGCGCCTCAGAATGAGGAGACAAAATTCAAAACAGTCGTGTAAGACAGTTCTGGGAAGAAATTATATGGAAAAACTTTGATGACAGATTTTAAGAATGACCATAACATTTCAGGTCCTGTGCTAAAAGATCGGTCCACTGGTTAGTCGGGTTTTACCGTCCCATAGAGCAAAGCCACATGATTGTTTTGATGCGAATCGAGGAATTTATTCAGCAAACGCATTTCCAACTCCCATTATTTGCATCAACTCTTTTTCGCACAAGTCAAAAACCACTTCGCTTTTTCTTTCTTTTCTTTTTTTTTTTCCAACTTCACTTGTTTCTGATGCAATACTTCAAAATGTGCATAAAAACAGGATGATGGAAACATAACTAATGGCTATCATCAACTGTTTTATTGCTATCATTCTTCAAAATATCTTTTTTTTAAACAGCACAAACACAGTAGTTTTGGAAGAAGTGAACAGTGAATGATGACAATTTTAATTTTTAGTTTAAGATTATTCATTATATGATACAGTCGAACCAAAAATTATTCAGACACCAGATATAATTTTTGATATTGTTTTTACTAGTATATGTAGGGCACTATAGTTGATTTATGTAAGTGAGGATAGCAAAATAAAGTAACCCGTGACATATTATACCCAAAAATTCTTCATACAGAAGATTGCCAGTAAAATTAATAAAAATTTGGAACCTGACAATGTTTTGTTACATACCTTTCTATCAAGGTTTTCTGACATAATCGAGATGAATTTAACTCTTTTTTTCTGATGTAGAGTTCTTGTTTATTACCATTTTCTAAAAAAACATTCACATTTACATTTATTTATTTAGCAGACGTGTTTATCCAAAGCGAATAAACTGTAATGTGAGAAATGTTGAAAGTGTTTGAATAAATTTTGGTTTGACTAAGTTTTCATGGCCAGTCTTATGCCTTTTACAATTAGCAGACAATATCTAAGGTCACAAAAGTGCTTCAAACTTAATTTTTAACTTAAATTTGAATAAATTTGACAATGAAATCCATATCACTACCAATGAGCTGTTTTTTTTTTTTTTTTTTTTTTTAACTGTGCACATCAGTCAGTGACACAACTTATGCACATTTATTTGTTGCATATAGAAGCAAAAAAACTTCCAAATTTAAAGGGGTCATCGGATACCAATTTTCCACAAGTTGATATGATTCTTTAGGGTCTTAATGAAAAGTCTATAACATACTTTGGTTAAAAATTCTCAATGGTTGTGTAAAACAACACCCTTTTTAACTTATCTAAATGTGCTCTGCAAAAATCAACCCATTCTGATGGATTGCTCCTTTAAAAGCAAATGAGCTGTGCTCGCCCCGCCCCTCTCTGGGTGAGCTGTGCTCTGAGAGATTGTTTACTTTAGTCATGAAACTTACGAAACGTTATTAGGAAAGGTGATTGCAGAGATTCATAAAAAAAACCCTTATACTCACTTCTGCTGTAAGTGAAGCTGGATCACGAATGATTAGCACGAACAGACGCATTTATGTAGATCGGGAGGTGCATTCCCTTCACAAACAAATGTAATCCACTGCATCTTCAGCGGCTCAGATGTCGGGAGTAAATTACGACCACTACGTTCATTATTACATCCAGCAACACAACACCTCAATCGCTCAAACAGAGATATTCTTGTCTAACTTACATCCCTGCTCTGGCATCAAAATAATGGAGGTCGGACTGTTACAGCTAATTTAGGATGTCTGAGGTAAGACGCTCATGTCAATCAACTACTGTGGCAGTGGCCTCTGTCAGTGTGATGTTTAATTAAAAACCACTGCAAAACCACAGATTTTTATCATTATAGGGCTGATGTGTACATACACTGCCAACAAACATTAACGTTCAAACAACATGCAAAAGTGAACTTTGCATCCGATGACCCCTTTAATAAAGCTTGTGTGCAATTTATATTAAAGGCTTTGAAGTAGGCTGAGCCTTACAGTTGCAATCTCAAAGCACTCAAGCTAAACGCTCTTGAGAGGTGTTTTCCACAGTTCATAACTTACATTGTACTATTATATTCTTATCAGTAACTGTTACAAACATTTTAAAGTCAGGAAGAGCTGTGCAACAGCTACTGTTCACAAGACCTAGAGATTCTGCTTAAACTTCAACATTTAGAATGAGCACGTGTCAACCAAATAAAGCACAATAGAGAAAACTGCCAAATTTCCCACTGTATGAGTTACTATTGCAAAGCTTTCGTCTTTTTTTTTTTTTAAAGTAAACTTTTTTTACCATCTCATACAAAGTGTTAAAATAAATTATAGGTTAAAATTCCTCATACAGTTTATAATTTTTGCCAAGGCACGTGAACTGAAAAGGTGTGTGCAGCAGCTGGCAAAGTGATGAAGCCCAGAAGCCAGAGATGATGTGTGAGCCAACTGTCCTTGGCATTCTCCTGTTTAAGTGGCCAACTATGTATCATTCAAAGTCAGATCGAGTGCGTGCACTAACTCCAGTCCTTTGATTCTGCTAACAAGTAAGGAACCCCTCAAATAGGTCATGGAATAAACTAGACTTCGCAATGGGTTAAGTCACCTGTAACTTTAGGGATTGTAAACTCACACAGGAAAATCCTGTAGTAATGTCATAAAAACCACTTTTATGATATATTTGTTGGTTGGCAGTCCTTGGTCATTAAATGCTTTTGTTAAAAAAGAGCAAGTTGGAGACTGTTCAAAATAGCTTATTTTGTGTTTAATGGAAGAAGGAAAAAGACTCTTTACTATTAAGTCTCAACAAGAAAAGTAAAACCATAAAAGCACAGCCAATACTGCCTACTGAAAAATTTGCTTTGCACAAAACTTTGGACATTTAGTCGGGCAAGACAATGATATGATTATATAATGACTATCAAGAGATATGATAATTCACAGAGGCCAAGGCCTCTGGTCCTTAAGCAGAGCATGACATAATTTGCTTTGCAAGTTTCTTTACAAACAGCAAAAAAGCCTCAGCTGGTTGCTATGATAGCTTTCGACTTTAAAACAAACATGTCTGCAAAGCATATGCAAACTTTCTTTTCATGGCTTCTCGCATCTTCAAGCATGATGTTCTGGCTATAGCCATCACTAAACTCATTATCTAGTCCTAAATGTTTATTACCGAGTGGAACACATGATAATCTCTGAGCATCTGTCATGAAAACCCAAACACAGTCCATCAATGGGGTGGTTCAAAACGTTAAATATCACGTGCGACCAAATAAAAACCATAATGCGGCCTTTTTTTATGAGCCAGCACTAGCTCACGCAATAACAAAAGATAGGGAATACAGTCTAAGGTCAGATAACGTGCATGTTTTCTTTAAAGGGAAATCCAATTCACTCCCTTATAAAGCAACGCCCGCAATGACACTGCGCTCCCGGACGTTCCCGCCGACCCGCTCCCGTCTCGCTTTCTCCCGCAGCAGAGGCCACCTAGCGAGGCTGCAGCAGGGCCCGGCTCTATCATACCACTGGAGAAATTCCCAGATAAGTAACACACCACAGCTCTGAGCCCCGAGCCAGCAAGAGCCCCGCCTCCTCTAGCTACATCATCAACGCACCAGCACACAGCCACTTCCACAAAAGGAATTCCTTCTTGCGGTGTGTGCGTGTGTAGAAAGAGAAAGCAGCACACAGAGACAGAAAGAGCGCGCATGTGCGACAAACAAAGAGAAGGACTCTAAATTCAAAATTCAGTATCTATTTAATTGTGGAATAGAATTTTCTTCTATTTTAATATTATATTTGAATTCATCTAACACTAACTTGAAGGGATAGCTATAGTTTACACTACTAATTCTGAAATACTACCAATGTTAAATGTTGATTCAACCTGAAATAGATTAAAAAAAGAAAAGAGACTTTTCTTCAAAAGATCTTAAAATAGCAGTTATCCATGTTTCAAACAGTGGACTATAACACTGTGTGTAATAGTTTATCAGTATCTGAAATGACCGTATCTTAATATTTGTGCATTAGCACAAATATGCATAAAACTATCTATAAAGATATATACAACCCTAACCCTAAACATAAAACAACGATTGACCATTTAAATCATTTTCTCACAAAAGTGAACAGAACCAGGGAATTTTGGAGTGAAGTATGACGCATGCATATGCTTCACATATTTCACCCAGAGATGTGCAAGACGGCGAAAGAGGACCCAAAAAAAAAAAAAAAAACAGCTACTGCTCTACTGCAGGAGGCCATAGAGAGGGTTACAGCTGGACTTGAAAGAGAGAGAAAGAGAGAAAGAGAGAGAGAGAGACAGAGAGACAGAGAGAAAGAGCAAAAGCCTTACTTTGCCTCACCAGCCACTGACGACCATATATGGCCCTGGGATTCCCATGGAAAAAGAGACGGCAGGGTAGAGGTAGAGGGAAAATAAGGAAGAGATTGTAAGTATACGTTGCACTTCGGCTTACACCCAGCAGCCAAAACAATACCGGCCGGCAAGAGCCAAGTTTGCTTCTGCGCGCTGTGGCCATAGAGGGGGATGCTGGTTGGTATTAGGTCTAAAGCGCCAGGGTAAACAGTACAGTTGTATAATGCTGTAACCACTTGGTGCCTGTCCTGGCATTTAGACTTGGGCCATAAAAATGCAGAGCATTTGCAACAGTGCCGTTTCTCATTCACACACTAGCTTAAACAAAGCCTTTGACGTAGACTGAAGGGTATAATTCATTTGGGTACAGAAGGGACAGCGTCCTCGTATTCCTTTCCCATGCTCAAGTACCAGCACAAAGGTACAAAGGTACAAAAGTTCTCAATTCTGAACTCTAGTTTTGAAGGTGGGGAAATTTGCAGGTGCCCGCAATTGCTGAAGGTTGTCAAGTAACCACATGGCTGTCTGTCTTGATTCCTCCATAAACTCTGAACCCAGTCGTGGGCTAATGGTTAGACTGCCAGACTTGTAACCCAAAGGTTCGGTTTCAAGACTCTGTACCAACAGGGACTGTAGGTGGGAGTGAATGTACCACAACTAAGGTGAGACCCTTGAGCAAGACAATGAATCTTCAACTGCTCCCCGGGCGCAGCAGCACCATACTTGGCCACTTTCCAACTCTATCAGGCGGTAGATCACGTGATCTAAAAATGAATGTCACCTCAACTCTCGACATTCATGTGCAAGAACTGTACCTTAGGCGTACAACAGCTTGACACCTCAAAGGTACACCACTGGTAACCCCTAAAGTCGGGGTTCTCAACTCTGGTCCTCAAAGTCCACTTTTAAGCAGAGTTTAGCTCTAACCCTAATCAAACACATCTGAAAAAGCTAACCAAGGTCTTCCGGATTACTAGAAAGTTACTGGCAGGTGTGTTTGATCAAGGTTGGAGCTAAAAGTGCAGAAGAGTGACTCCCGAAGACCAGAGACCAGAGAACAACAAAAGGGTACTACCCCAGGGACATGTTAAAAGTAAAGCTTCAAGACTTATTTCTTGAAGAATTAACAAGTTAACTTTTGTCGTAAGAGTGCAGGAGCACTCCATCAATCCATATCTATTATTCACAGGAAGCACAGATCAGCAATGAAGGCTCCAGGGTGGCCTTGACATACTTATGCCATTTATTTGGATGTGCACTGTTAAGGATCCGGTCAAGTTTGAGGGTTTGCAGCAGTGTCAGCGCCTATGATCTGTCATGCTCCAGGGAGCTGCTTAATTACACATCTCTGAAAGACGAGGGATAGGAGATGCTGACGGGCCAGCTGACTGTGTGGCTTCATCTACAGACGGAGCAACGACAGGACATAGATCACCGGGAGGAAGAAGGCCATGAAAGAGAGAAAGTGAGCAAGAGAAAGGGCATTTTTAATGTTTTGTGGTGATTCAAGTGGGAAAGTGTGTAAACATTGGGAAGGACACAGAAGTTCTGGGAGAGTAGATGAATGTGTTTTGCATGCACTATTGAGTATGTATAGGGTATATTTTGAAGGGGGTGCTGAAAGATCTAGGTCAGCTTGAAACCAAGACTTAACTGGATTTCTGAAAGAACTGGGCCCACCTACTTGGGAACCTCATTGGTCAATGGATGCCTACATCAGCCCCAGTTAATGTCTTTAACTTTTCCAGACAAATAGTCACCTTTGGAAACTCTTCCATTTTCCTCCACGTTAGGGGTGTCAAATTCTATAGGGTTTAGCTTTAACCCTTGGTAAACGCAACTGAATCAAGCAACCTGATCTAATGACAAAAATGTACCTGAGGGAACTTTTTTGCGAGACATAAAACATGTATCAATAAGTACACATCACTGCAGCTTCCAACAGAAATGCCCACCCCCACAACAGATGAATGTATGGTATGTTTATGACGATGGTTTTGCACATTTCGCCACAGTTCTAACTTGAAATGTCCATTAAGTGGAGCATTAATGCTCCTTGACATTTTACAATAACGTACCATCAGCACTACACCTAAACCTACGCGATAACATGAACAAATGTGATGTAAAAATGCAGTCGCAAGCATGCCATTTTTTCTTTCAGCTCTTTCATCGCAAGTCATGTTTTTCACAGGATTCGTACCCAAGGATTCAGCATCAAAGTCCAATTCCATGCAGGAATGAATTCTTACTAGAAACATCCAAGCAAGCGAGTTTTAAAAGTTTGGAATTAAACTAAGCAGTAAAGTGGCCTCCCATGAACAGGATTGGAGATCCTTACTCAACATTCAAAACACTATTCCCAATTGAATCAAGTGTGTAGGCGCAGAGATGATGCACGTCTGGTACAAGAGCATAAATGTACGCAAAGAGTGGTAATTAACAGCCAGCTCTAGGGGTGGATGAAGATCACATGTAACGCCTTGGTGAGGAAATGAAAAAATAAACACTCACTTCCTGTTCAACTCTGACAAAGGGTTTTTTCAACACCCTTTTCCACTCTCTCAACCAACCGCCCCCTCCACCCGTTACTGTCTGATAAGCCCACACTCAAACAAAATGACAAAAGAACACACCTAATAAACGCACACAAACAAGAAACAAAAGCTCGGGAAAAGGTCAGAAGCAGCTGACCTTCGCCCCGAGTGACTGCTGCGCCAAAGCCATTTTCGAACCGTATAAATGTGTGTACATGTTTTCCCTCATCCACAAGTATTTCTCATCTTCAATCTGTGAAAAACCCAAACAAGCATTCCGACATCTGGTGACTGCAAGCTACAAGCTCTAAACATTTGATTGGCTCCATCTGGACAAGAGCGCAATTCACGATCACGTCAGCCCGCATGACGTTCCACGCCCACACACGCTGACAGTCATGTGTAAATTTTTAAGACACTGACCGCTGCTGACACTCCTCCGTTGTGACTCAACCATCAGTGGCTGTAATCAACCAACCGTGATTGCATGCCCACCTTCACGAGCGTGATCCTGATTCGTAATGATCAGCGTGAAGCAAGGGTGACTAGAGACGATCTATCATGCAATAGGGTTTGAGAAGGTACAACAGCATGGTTAACAGGACCACTGCTTTTGTGTAGGCCATTACAGCTTCAAATTCTGTGTTTCTAGCACTATAATACAAACATAAACAAATGTCACCACAACAAGCATACAGTCTTGACTTTGGAATGTGCCAGAATGATCAACTAGTCCAATAACCATCTAAGGAACTAGTGAATTTAGATTTCTCATGTTTTAGCAGCAACAAATTGTAGGATGACTGTCATTTGCTTCAAGCAACATTCCTATAATTATTATTCATGCTAAAGAGAAAATATTTGAATGAATCATCTATTGGACCGCTACTACTGATCTTACACCATATCTCTCTAAATCTAACTACAAATACATTCTCGCATTAAAGCAAATGACATCTGTATTGTCAGATGAGCTCAATCTTACACTAAAGCATGAGAATAATGTGAGAATTCTGTGAGCTTCAATGTGATCTACATAAGGATGTATCTCTATGACGCAATCAGTCAATTTCGTTCTTGAGTGGGCCATGAGCACCACATCTAAAGCTGTCAGTATCACTGTTCACTGTAATCACTGTTTGAAGAGACGTGCAGCACATCGTTACAGTCCTCTGCAAAAAGTTAATTCCATTTTTGTAAATAATCCGCTATGATCCGGCTCTTTGAAAGTGGTTCTTCACTTCCCAAAAAAGTTTGTTTGAGCTGTTCTATAAACACATTAGAGGAGTAAATTTCAGGTAGAACATTCTTTTTCTCAGAAGCGCTTGTTTTAATGTGCTTCTTGAGAATTTAAGAGAGATTTTTCACTAAAATATCAAAACAAACACTGAATAAATTAGGTTTATTCCAGTAGACAGCCTTACTAAATGTATTCCCGAAACACATAATGTAAGGATGGGCTAATGGCAGCAAATGCATTTAAGATACTAGCCATGTGCAAACTTACTCACTTTCAAAAATGATTAGTGGGTTGCCTATATAATTAGGCTGGTTTAAGGTTCACCTAACCTCAGTCGGACACATTTCTTAGGTTGGATGTTAACACGAGATGCGCTCTTGCTTTTAAAAAAAACGCTCTGTCTGCAGGCTAATTAAAGCACTGCTGTTATACACACCAAAACATAAAAAACAACTACTAATTGGATGACTAGTCATCCACTGTGACCTGTCCCTAGAAGCTAGCTTCAAAAACATTTAGCAGCAGCTTTTTACTTTTCTTAAGAGGTATTGCCAGAGGCAGTCTACGTTGGCCATTTTCAAACACATAGTGGGACCACAGACTTGAGCTACAAGCATGCCATTTATCACTATACTGCAGACCCTCTCCAGCCAAAGCAAGAGAGCCCTGCCCAAACACCCTTGAAAAAAAAGAGAGATAGGCATGCGAAGGAAAACCTAAGCTGATGTCATTCCACTTGGACCCAGAGCAGAGGACATGCCTCACGTCTGACGGCTGAGCTGAGAGGTTCCTTTGCTTTTTCTGAGAACTTCCCTGGAATTTTGTAGAGTGAAACACAAGGGTTATGTCCAAAAATGATATAGTTCTGGAAAGTGAGTTGCTTGCAGTTGGTCCGAAACCATAGGGGACATTATCTAGTGTGTTTATTCAGTTGCAAGATGCACTGCAAGAACGAGTGTACACAAATTCAACGTCTAGCTTCTACAGAATACCCATTCGCCTGATTCGAACTTGCATGATTCGGCGAAAGAAGGCATCAGCAGCCCATCTAGCTCACTCAGCCCGAATTATTTACTCCGTCCCTATGCAGTGAATAGTTTCAGATATAGTCTAGAACTTTTCCCAATCAAATCTACAGAAAATGCCAGAATTCACTAAAAACATTACAGCCACAAAGGGTCAGTTTGAACATGACAACGACAAAAAAGTGACTATTAAGGAGAGAGTTCACCCAAAAAGGAAAATTCTGTCACTAATTACTCACCCTGATGTCATTCCAAACCTGTAAGACCTTTGTTCATCTTCAGAACACAGAACTTTCTGACCCTGCATAGATTGCAATGGTACAACCACATTCAAGGCCCAGAAAGGTAGTAAGGACATCGATAAAATAGTCTATGTGACATCAGTGATTCAAAAGTAATGTTAAGAAGCTACAAGAATACTTTTTGTGCACAAATAAAACAAAAATAATGACTTTATTCAACTATTTCTATATTTTTAGATCATCGCTTGTATATTCTGGCTCCAAAGATGAACAAAGGTCTTACATGTTTGGAACGACAACAAAGGCGAGTAATTAATGACAGAACATGGATAGCCACTGGGTTTACAAGAAAGACACTTAATTCCTTCTTTCCTGGAAGATGATACTTAGAAGAACTAAACTGCATTGAGTGGCAATCACTTAATAGTGATTCTGTCCTATAAATGCCTCATCATCATTCTCAAGCATCATCAACATTTAAAATCATTTAATTAGAAAGCCAATCACAGACCATCACACACTTCTTGTTGATTGGAGAACACTGGCAATTAAGCGCATTAAAGGTTAAGACAGCAATCAGTGTGCTCGTGGACTAACAAGGTGGGCTTCAGGCTCTAAAACATTCCTTAAGAATTCTTGTGCTTCAGCAAACCTCAAGAAAACCAGTTTGAACCTGCAGTGACGCTTGTCTGAAACTGTTCACCTGCTCTACCATATAGTCATCCAATCTGATGGAGAACATTCCAGAGTTTGGTGGCAGGAATTAATTACAATTAACATGCCTATAAATCAATCAAATGAAATCACATAAGAATATCTGACCCTGAACAAAGCTCATTTGAAAATTTTTATTATTCTGCAAGGCTTACAGTTTACACCAAACCATTTTGCAATCAAAGAAACAAATGTATGACTATTCACACAGAATGTGTTCCTGGGGTATTTACGTTAGTGGCCACTTGCTCACCACTTTCTTAAGACACAGGAATTGACATCACCAACACAACCGAAAATAATTCAGAATCCAGAATTACAAAACCAAGGCTGGGTTTCACAGTTTTTCTTTTGTTTCTTTTTTACCTCACTGCGAAACCCAAATGGTGTGGAAGGCAAGTCAACGTGTTCAGAGACAACAGATGACACAACGATGTAGCTCTACTTCTTCAACAGACTTCCTGCCCTTGATTATAGGTTCCTTTCAAACATACAACTGAAAATATCTCAACACCGCCTGCCTGACAGGGCCAAACCTGCTTATTACAAACTGTAAAACATGAACTGTTGGTGTTCTGGTTTCTAATATTAGCATGTCAATCAAGCAGTACACAGACTTTGATGACTACACAACCCCACAGTGACGGCCAAGTATCATTTTATTTCCTGCTTAGCATATTAAATCATAGGAGAAAGGCCAAGACAATAAAAATCTCAATAGAACAGACTGCTAACCTCTGATTAAAACCTGTACCACGCTGATCCGTCTTGACAACCTCCTCCCACTTCCTGTAAACAATGAATAATTGACTGACATGCAAATATCATGTCCATTACATATGCATGAGAAGCCTGGTGATAGGACGGACTGCATCAAAAACCAATTTAAAAACAATTAACATGAATTATTTAAGACAAAACGCCATCATTTGTACTTGCTCGACCAGAAAACACCAAAACGACTGGTATTACAATTCAGTAACCACCCACTATGTTAAATTAAATCCATAAATTATTTCATACCTTCAACACAAAACCACTAACCTGTCTTCAGCTTTTACAGTGTCTCGTAATAACCGTAATTCCTTAGTTATGGTATTGTCAAAGCCAAAACACATGCGCTGACATCAGTTTTTGGCTGGTGGCAAAGCTTGCTTTTACACCAACCGAGAGGAAATAAGGGCCCACACACCTAATTTATGTCAGGATTGATTTCCTTTAGGCTTGAGCTTATACACTGACAGAGAGAAAAATCATGACTCCGTCACCCTTTTACGTAATGTTACTATGATCGTCACCAGCCAAACTGACATTAAGATTTAGCACGAATGGCAATGGAAGTGGAAATAAAGAGAAATCTGAAAATTAGATCAAAAATGTCTACAATGTTTTCCAAGAACGATTTGTGCCATACCTTACCAAAGGGCAGCCAAACGACTAATCACGATTAATCGCATACAAAATAAAAGTTTGAGTTTGCCTAATATATGTGTGTACACTGTGTGTAATTATTTTGTATATATAAATACAAACACATTCATGTATGTATTTAAGAAATACTTACAGGTATATGTATTTATTATCATTTTTATATAACTAATATTATCTATATATATATTATATATATATATATATATATATATATATATTTTGTACATAACATATTTCTTTTAAACACGTGCACTGATTGGCAAGGCTTGTGTCGTTCAATTATGTTTAAATTTAAGCTATTTTCTTTATCACTTCTTATCACTTAACTCTTAAATTTCATAAGATTAAGGGGAAAAAACTACCAAACACACATTTATAAGCCATTGACTGCTGTGATTTCTAAATATCAGCATCGGTCAGAGAAAAACCCATATCAGTCGACCTCTATCTGTAAAACATATTAATGCGTGTGATCATATTTTAGATCCCTTAATCCTAAACTTAACAACAGCCTTCCTAACTTTTAATGAGAAGCAAATTAGGAGTTAACTGAGGCAAAAGTTGTAGCTAAAACTGAGAATTGGTCCCTAAACTAAAGTGTGACCAAAAATGGCTTGAGTGCAAGCCATCCTCTTAGGGCTGAACGATTTTGGAAAAAACCATAAAATCTGTTGTTCACACTTGAGTTTAACCTTTAAAACAACCAACTCAAACCTCTTTCAGTCACGAAGAATTGTTAAAATTCTGTATCACACAATGGTTTCACACTTAAACAAAAACACGTTTAATCAAAAACAGCATTCACAATTTGATAAATCACACTAAGACAAATATCACAATATTGTGCATATTAAAATTTTATATATATGGCGTTAAAATTTTAAACTTTTATAAGGGATGAGCCCTTAACTCCTTTTAGAGAACACAGAATCACATCTCCCCGTTTCCCAGGAACGCAGGCTAATTTAAGGCCAACTGAAGTCCGAATTACCTTGACCTGGTTTTAGATTTCAGGCCCTGATACAAACCATCTCCTGCTTAGATCAGGTGATGTGTACTTTCCCACAACATCCTCTGTTAAATCTCTTTTATAATATGGTTTCCATGTATTTTTGAGAAGTATATATTCCGACAGCCAGAATCCAAACAAACCACGTTTTAAGGCTTTAAGTGAAAATCATCCACATGTGTGTCAAATCGTGGAGTTCTGGAAAAAAGAAACAAACAGGTTTATCTAGGCAAACTAAACAAACCTGGCATATGCTGGCAAATTTGATGATGGCAATTGTCCAATAAGATTAAGCTGAGATTAAATAAACAACACGCGTTCTCTTTAGTTCTGATCGTTTTGAATCACATCTATTACGGCTACGCAAGAATGACTAGGCTGTCAGTGCTGACTCACAGCATGAAGAATAAAACGAGACCTCACGAACAAAGGTTCACAACAAAAAGAAGAATCCTGAGGAGTGTTTCTTTGAGTACCTACACCAGATATCAGCTCTGACATGCCAAATGGGCGGCCTAAGACACAGCTGGGAATCTCCGGATTCACAATGCATGCTGAGGTAATCGTGTTGCAGTACTATGACTGTGAGCGATGACTGAGATGTTAAAAGAATAGCTCACCTGAACATGAAAAGTCTGTCATTATTTACACCCGCTCATGTCGTTACAAACCTCTCTGGCTTTTTTATTCTACCACAAAAAAGAACTTCAAAAGAAGAATCCAAGTGACACTTGGATTCTTGGAAACGGTCTAAGCAGCTTCTACGCTCTTCACCAAATCAATTTGAAGACCATAAAAAAAAAAAAAAAAAAATCTGTTCTTTAGATCTCAATTCCTGTGGCATCAGAGGTTGTAAAGTCTCCTCTGCATGTGTACTTCAGAAAGTACACTTCCAGAACAAAAATTTCACAGATAATTTACTCACCCTCTTGTCATCCAACATGTTCATGTCTTTCTTTCTTCAGTTGTAAAAAATTATGTTTTTTTAAAAGGAAAACATTTCAGGGTTTTTCTCCATATAGTGGACTTCTATGGTTTGAACTTCCAAAATGTAGTTTAATTGCAGATGATTTTGAAGTTCGAGAAAATGAGATGGGAGTTTTTTGACCTACCCTAACTGTATTGAGACCCGGATTACACAGAGTACGCATGTGCATCACAGAGCTAGAGAAGACGAACATTTGAGGTTAAAAAGTGTATAAATTGGAATTTTTTTTAGAAAATAAACAATCATTTTGCTAGATAAGACCCCTCTTCCTTGGCTGGGATCGTTTAGAGACCTTTAAAAATGCATTTCAGAAGTTCAAACTCAGGGGCACCATTGAAATCCAATATGGAGAACAATCCTGATATGTTTTCCTCTATTTCTTTACGACTGAAGAAAGGAAGACATCAACATCTTGGATGACAAGAGGGTGAGTAAATTATCTGTAAATTTTTGTTCTGGAAGTGAACTTCTTTAATCTGTTTCAAGAACAAATCATTCAAGCCGGTTTGGTTTGTTAAATATTACATTGAGTTGTTCACACATCAAATACTAAAACTTTTCTTATGAACTCGCCAAGGCAAACTTAGAACTTAAAATATCGTTATATAGACTGCTTTCATGGTGTACAGTTTTACACTTAAGTTCCTCAGAAGAACAAAAGTCATACAGATTCGACATAAAGGTCAGTAAATGACAAAATTTGGGTGAACATGATGATGCAATCAAATCACACAGTCATTCAATTTCATTTGAAGTAGCACCATTTCCTTGAGCTGCTGGTTCGCTTCCTGAACGCATGTCAGTTCAGCTCACGAGTTATCATGCCATCTTTATGCATCACCTCTTTGTAACACTGCTGAAACTATTGTTGAAGACAAAAAGAATGGCAGACTCATGCAACAATATGCGGTCTATCACAGAATGACACATTAAAAAACAAATGAACTGGAGAAAACGTATTGTTTGTTTGCTTAACAAGCTCCTTAATAATGCCTCATCATGTGCCTGTGTCTGTGAGTAAAACGGTGTGACTGTGGATGTGGAGGTGGAGGCTGTTTTGGCTGGGGGCGTAAGTGACAGCTGAGGAATTCTGGGTCTGCCGTGGTTTCCAAAGAGAGACACGACAGGAATGCAGCCACAGAACGACACAGCCGCAACCCTTCCCAGCCGACACACAAGCGCATATCTTCACCTACCTTCTTACTGAAACCTACCTAAACTCTGACCTCAACGATGACAGCACTGGAGAAGATTCCTCCAATGCCGTAAACGACACGTCTCAGACTAAAAGGCCGCCGGACCGTGTCTACATAACCAGGTGAAATAGATTATGTGCATGTAAACCTTAAATTCAAAAAATACTGCCGTTATGAAACACTCATCCTTGGAAAACATTAAGGAACAGTCTTGCAGACACCAACGCTTCAGGCCTCGGGCGTAATCGGCTGTTTCTCGCCTCGATTTGCATACCGCCTCCACAAAGTTGTTAAGCCACAAGATAAATTCTGCTATTTACTGGTTAACTGGAATGATTATATACACATGAAAGATGAACCATATTTCTGTCATCACTCCTATATGAGAAAACGTCTCAAACGGTCTCACATTTTACCCCAATATAACAATTAAGCACAAATATTTATTTACTTTGTTCAAAAATTAATAGTTTATAGTGCTCTAAATAGTTTGTTATAAATCATTTTAATTTTTTTTTTTAGGTATATGAGGGAAATAACATCAATACAAAGGTTGTAAAAATACTATAGCCTTTTCTATGCAAAATTAAAAAATGAAAATGTATATTTTGGGTTTTTTTTCTAAAGAATTCTCTTCTGCTCACCAAGCCTGCATTTATTTGATCCAAAATACAGCTAAATCCGTAATATTGTGAAATATTTTTACTATTTAAAATTGCTGCTTTCTGTTTGAATACATTTTTAAATGTAATTTATCCCTGTGATCAAACTACATTTTTTAGCATCATTATTGATTATTACATCATTAATTTTATAGAAATTAATACTTTTATTTAGCAAGGATGCTTTCAATTGATCAAAAGTGATTACAAAGACATTTATAAAGTTGCAAATGATTTATATTTCAGATAAAAGCTGTTCTTCTGAACTTTCTATTCAGAACAAATTCTAAAAAAAAAAAAAAAATCTACTCTGCTGTTTTCAACATAATAATGATAATAATAAATGTTTTTTGAGCAACATATCAGAATATTACAATGATTTCTGAAGGATCATGTGACTGGAGTAATGATGCTAAAAATTCAGCTTTGAAATCAGAAATAAATTACATTTAATAAAACATTCAAATACAAAACAGTTATTTTAAATAGTAAAAATATTTCAGCATTTTAATGTTTTTGCTGTACTTTGGATCAAATAAATGACCTCTTTAAAAAAACATTAAAAATCTTACTGTTCAAAAACTTTTGACAGCTAGTATATATATTTTAAGGACCTTTTTAACACTGCACTGATGCATAAATAATTACTTGTAAATATATATTAAAACTATATTTTAAAATTTTATAATGGAAATCATGTCAAATCAAAGGTTGTAAAAATTTTTTTTATATTTTTATAAAAAATTAATTTAGGAATACCTTATTATACATCTAATTAGAAATGCAAATGCAATCTTTACCCAAATTTACTATTAATTACTATTTAAATGTCACAATAACGTGGCTTGGTTTTCTTTATGCAAAATTACTTGAAGAGCTTGTGGTTGAATATATCTGGACATATTCTCAATGGGTTTTGCAAGGTTCACTTATTAATGAATCATTTCTAGTCATTTTTAAAAAGCATCCTCTGCGTTTGTACCATAAACGTCGAGAAGCACAAGAAATTGGGGGAAAAAACGAAGATCATCACAACATGATGCAAGAGTGATTCAAACACGACAAGAGCAAATGCACTACCAACTATGCCATGGCTCTGACAATGTGACTTTCGATTTGAAACATCAATAAAGTGAAGAACAGACGTCGGAAGCCCACACCAGGTTTCTTAACTATAAGATTGAGCGGCACAGAATGTGGGTTGACTGGGTGCTAAAGTTAGCATTCTTGCACTTGCCTGCAAGCCAGTCTGCACGTGATATTTATAACCCTAGCCGTACTGCTACAACAGTCACTGAAACCAGCACACCATGTCCCTCACTGGATAAACACAGCAGAGTGCTGAAAGTGAGGTCACTACCTGTCGCAGCACAGATGAGGTGAAACAGTCCCGAATGGGGACGAACCGCATGATCCCACTTGGGTTCATTATGAGTCACATGCTTTTAATCTTCAACATACAATTAAGTCCTGCAATTAATATGAAAATGAACAGTCAATACTTCACTTTGCGTGAGTAAAAACAATCCAACTTAATAGGAGCTCAGTCAAAACACTACCGTGGGTAAACCACGCTATGTTGGGGACGCAGCCGTCAATTTCCTCCTCCTACAGCCTACGTGTGACATTAGGGTTATGCTGAGCAAAACAATTGCTAAACCAACTTTACGCAAATCCTCTATATGTACAGTCAAAGTGAGGATTGCAATCTGCCTTTCCAAGTCTAAAGTTATACAAATAAAAGGGAATTGTTCAATTAAAAGGCTTGCAGTGCACAAACACTCTTGTGCATTTAAACAAGGAAAATGCCATAAGTGTGTAATTAATCATTCTGTACTAGCAAAATTGTGCAACACCCAGCCAAGCAGCTTGTTAAATCCTCAGGTTTCTCTAGTAACATGTAGAGGTGTAAATGGGAGATCTACAACGACAACTAAAAAAAATACATTTCAGCTTGCTTTCATAATAAAAAAAACTGAAACGCAAACAAGTCACATATGAGATCATCAAATTGTCCAATGACAGCTCATCGCTGAGATATGTGATGACATAAACTGTGCCTAACACACTTTTACACAACAAAATTCACAAATAAAGTTGTTAAAACTAAGAAGTCGTCAAATATTTGACTTCTTTTTATAACAAGTCCTCTTGTACACTACCAGTCAAAAGTTTTTGAACAGTAAGTTTTTTTAATGTTTTCTAAAGAATCCCTTCTGCTCATCATTTATTTGATCCAAAATACAGCAAAAGCAGTAATATTGTGAAATATTTTATATATTCTAGCATGCGGATTTGCTGTTCAAGAAGAAATAATTGTTAATGTCAATATTTAAAACAGTTGAGTACATTTTTTCCAAAGATCAGCATTTACCTAAAATAAAAAGCTTTTGCAACATTATACACTATAAAATTAAAAAGCTTGGAGGCTGCATAATTTTTGGGGGGGAGGGGGAGAAATTCTGTTTAGCAAGGACGCTTTACATTGATCAAAAGTGATGATAAAGACTTTTATAATGTTACAAAAGATTTTTATTTCAGATAAATGCTGTTCTTCTGAACTTTTAGAACATAACAATAAATGTTTCTGAGCAGCTAATCAGAATATCAGAATGATTTCTAAAGGACCGTGTCACAGGAGTAATGATGCTAAAAATTAAGCTTTGAAATTATAGGAATGAATTACATTTTTAAAAATATTCAAATAAGAAACATTTATTTTAAATAGTAAAATTATTTCACATTTTTGCTGTACTTTGGATCAAATAAATGCAGGCTTGGTGAGCTGAAGAGACTTCTTTAAAAAAAAAAACTTCTGACTGGTAGTGTATATCTTTCAGATTTTTAAATATATAAATGCATAGGTATGTATTCCATGTTGCATCAATACATTATATCATTTGATAAATGCCTTGATCAATGTATTTTATTGATAATGTGCAGATTACTGCAGGCTCAGGTCCACTTAGACGCAGTTTGTCGAACAGTGTCACTGTAAACCTACTTCCTTCCTCATAATCCAAATATGTAATATAACAGACATCACATATGCAGAAAGGAAAAATTTCAACTTTGTAAACACTTAATTTAAGAAATGCAATTTATCAAGTGAACATATGAAAAAAAATTAACGAATATTGCATCAGTCATATCAAGTTACAAATGAATCTGCTGCAAAAGAGACTGAATGAACGCATAAGATTTGACGCCAGCAACAAAATACAGAAAGTGTCTCTTCTTACTTGAAAAGTTACATGTTTTTATAAGCGATCCAACAAACTACAATTACACAGCTACTTCTAAAAAACCTGTGACCCATTTTTTGCAAACATGCAAATTCTCATTTCTTGATGCAATCATCAAAACCAAGCACAATTTCAAGATATTGCAGTTGGTGTACATAATTTACATACAAAACGCCTCCAGCAGAGCTAAACCTCTGCGTCTTTATTAGCGAAATCAGCATGTTTCAATACAAAATACCATTCGCTATGAACTCACTGACTGCTGGTCACATGCTAAAACTCTCTGTTCCCTCACATGTCCACATACATAAACACACACCCAGCAGACCCAATAGAGAAAGGAGCCTCTCCAGTCATGGTTAGGTCTCAAGAGCTGCATCCAAATTCTTTCCTCCCCCCTGTCTGAACACCGGCCCAAAAAAAGGCAAGTGCTTTTAAATGCATGAGCCTGTACAGACAACCTCCTGCAGTCACTTGCAGCCACATCAAACCCATTAGACTCAATGCAGGGCTTTAGATATTACGCTTTACAATGTCAAACATGCTGAAAATGCATGAAACTAATAGACTTTTCAGAGACTTAAAAACACTAATGCACTTACTCAATAGGCATTTAACCTTAATCATTCAAACCGAGCATAAAACGCATTTTATACGAGCGTTTCCTTAGATTTCTAAACAAATTCAATTAGGAAATTGACAGAAAGTGGCTTTGCCTGCAACAACACATCCATCTCTGCCACACATAGTTTTTTTGCAAAAGGCATTAGCGCGTTGAACAGTTATTAATGGAAAAACTAAACTAAAGTGACGCATATTTCACGGATGTTTACAGTCAAGCCAAGGAAACTACGTCTTAAAGCGACAGCTCACAAAAAAAAAATATTAATGGAAAATTGTCACGACACTTTAATTCACCGTGTTTCGAAACGTCCTGGCTTGCTTTCTCATGTGGGTCGTCAATGTAGATGTCAAGAATACTTTGAAGAACTGACAGCACGAGTCGCCATTCAATTTCATTGTATGAAAAAGATACACTGAAAGTGAATAGTGACTAGAGCTGTCATTCTGCCAAATAAGTAAATATGAGTTTGTTACAACAATTCTGACAGCATTTTAGTTTTTTAACGAATTCTTCGTTATAAACTCCACGACTTTGACCTTTCATTTGCGGGTGCTCATCGTAAGGTTTTATATCCCTCACCCTGCCACAAAGAAATCATCTTATAATGCCACATTTTCAGTCAATAATCTCTAATGCAACATACGTGTCAACTGGGTAGCCTCTTTCCAAATATACAGCCGTGCTAACTGGTTGCTATGCACTTTCGCAGCCTACTTTCAATGGTGACCATTTGATCAAAACACATTTACGAGATTTCCGTCAATGTACACATAGGAAAACCTATGCACAATCACCTGGCGCGTTTATAAGCTGATTTAACTATTATTGTGCTGTAACGTTAGACCAACTTGCACTTATGTATGAGCTGAGCGGCTAACAGGCTAACCAGCAGCTAACACATACACACACACACCCGAGAAGTCCTCTTCCTGCCCTCACAAACTCATTTACACACAAATACGATTATTCCGGGATCATCGATCCAACACAGGGCACATAAAAAGCTAATATCCGTTTCAATCAGAACCCGATTAGCTTCAGCGGCTACGTGGTTCCGCAAAACGGCCCGACGAAGATGGTGATGATGATGATGGTGGTGCTGGTGGTGGTGTCGGGTTGAGTAAACACAGCCAGCCCGCAAACCGTCCTCATATACGGATCTGTGCACAACGGAGCCGCTCTCTTACCTGGTGCAGAGCGGTGAGTCCGTCTACATTGGCGTAGTTGATGTCCGCGTCGCGGTCGAGCATTCGCAGCACCTCCTCGGTATCGCCGCTCGAGCAGGCGGCCAGAAACACGGCGCCATCGTCGAACTTCACCTTCGTCTTCTTCTTCTTCAGGATGGGCGGCTCAAGATCCGTCTCCGAGCCTATCCAGCGCTTTAACTGTTCGTTCCTTTTCTGCTTGGCGTCCGCCATCTTCATCCCCTCTAGCCTGGCGCTTCTTATCTGTCTCGGATGGAAGATATACTTTATACTGCCACTATCCCAACACAGCGCGCTGGGGCGTGGGAGGGGACGGCTCGGGAGGGGGGGTTAGGCTCAAAACCTGGTTGACACCGAGATATCGCGAGAGCGAGCGACGTCAGCCCCGGATCTGCAGCATAACGTCACCTTTATGGGGCAGTAGAAAAAAATGCACAGCAGTTTACATACAAAGGTGTTTACGGTTGACATGGAACATGGGACGGTAAAATAAATCAATAATTACACAAAATTTAAAACATAACAATGGGAACACATGCAAAGCTATATTTAGTGTTTAGTTTACTCTGTATCAATAATGTCATACACTACCAGTGTTTTTTAATGTTTTTTTAAAGAAGTCTCTTCTGCTCACCAAGCCAAAATACAGCGAAAGCAGTAATATTGTGAAATATTTTTACATTTTAAAACAGCTACTTTCTATTTGAATATATTTTGAAATGTAATTTATTCATGTGATCAAAGCTAAATTTTCAGCATCATTTCTTCAGTCTTCAGTGTCACATGATCCTTCAGAAATCATTATAATATTCTAATTTGCTGTTCAAGAAACATGTTATTATTATTATCGATATTTATAAAGTTGAGTACATTTTTTTCAGGATTCTTTGATGAATAGAAAGATCCAAAGATCAGCATTTATCTGAAATATATATATATATATATATATAAACTAATTATATAAACTATAAAAGCTTATATATATATATATATATATATATATAGAAGCTTTTATAATTTATATAATGTATTTTTCTTTTTTGTGGGGGGCCGGGGTTGTAGAAATTAATACTTTTATGTAGCAAGGATGATTTAAATAGATCAAAAGTGATGATAAAGTTATTTATAATGTTACAAAATATTCTATTTCAGATAAATGCTGATAAATTCTACTCAGCTGTTTTCAAAATAATAATAATAATAATAATAATAAATGTTTTTAAGCAGCAAATCAGAATATTACAATGATCAAGGATCATGGGACTGGAGTAATGATGCTAAAAATTCAGCTTTTCAATCACAGGAAAAAATTACATTGTAAAATATTCAAATAGAAAACAGTTATAAAATATTATATTATAAAAATATTTAAAAATGTTACTGTTTTTGCTGTACTTTGGATCAAATAAATGCAGGCTTGGTGATCTTTTGATTTTTGACTGGTGGTGAATACAGACAATACAAATAATGTTACCCAATTAAGATTTGTAAGAAGAGTATTAGTTTCATTTTTTCCAATTACATAATTATTAATAATTTACACACACACGTGTTTGTTTTTGTGAATTGTGGGGACTTTCCATAGACTTCTATAGATTTTATACTGACCAAACGATATTGCCTATCCCCTAACCCAACCCTAAACCTAGCCCTCACAGAAAAAAATGTTTGCATCGTTACACTTTCAGATAAACATCATTTACTAATTTTAAGAATTTTTTAACATTGTGGGGACCGCAGGCCTATCCTTGTGGGGACATTTGGTCCCCACTATGTAGCAAAAACAAGTACACACACACACACACACACAAAGTAACAGTGAATAATAAAAGAAGCTTATCAAGATAAAAGAAGTTATTAAGAAAAGAACTGATGCAAGCAAGTGTGACATAATGGAAGTGTCAAATATCTGTTTAAAAAAAATTATATATATATATATATATATATAAATATATATTACATGTATTTGACACCTACATTTTGTTACACTTGCTTGAATCAGGTGTTTTCTATTGCATTTATGGTGTTAGTGTCAGTACTTATTTAATTATATTTATTTAAATATGTTTATGAAACACTTTGAGCTCCATGTCACACACTAAAGAAAATAATAATACATCTTAAAATATTATTAGTAGTAGTAGTAGTACATACTTAAATAATCAGTATAATCAGCTTTTAGGATATTTGAATTTATTTTTTATCCTTTCTGAGCACAGGTTCAGAAAGTAAAAAGATGACATTCATATTAAATATTCATACTGGTGTATTGTATTATGTAGGTACAGATTGTTTAAGCAATATCAAAACTGCTTACTATTGTATTCTACTTCTTTCATATTTAATGTGCCCATGGATTCAAATTATCATACTTTTTACTTCCTTTTATTGATTTTTTTTTTTTTTTTTTTTTTCATTTTTCATTTTTATATATCATGGAGATAACATTGCTTTTGGCGAAAAAAGTGAGCTAGGTTGTGATAACAGAAATGACTGACTACTTATAAAGCAGATGATTAACAGAAACAGGATAAAAATGACTACTTAAAAAGTACATTTTACCCCTGGAAGGCTTCTAGATGTATCCTCATCTGGGTAATTGAGTTGACAGAAACCTTTTGACTGGGGTGGTCCCCGCTCTACCGGGCCGGTAAAGAGTGTTATTTTTCTTTTGGCACTGCGATGCGTTATTGTTGGCACAGGCCCATGTATGTGTGGTTTGTGCAGGTTGCGGGTAGCTGGCAGGCTAGTTCAGATGTTTGCCATCTCTCTCACCAGCTATAATCATCATGATGAGCTTTATGACTTGAAGTGCAATAAGTGTCAATGTAATTGCCTAACTAATTTAAGTGGGACACGATCCAGATGTGTACGTCATCAAGTATTCGTGCAGCGATTGAGGATAGCGTAAAACTTGCGTGTCTTGGTTCATTATAGTACATGCTAACTATAAATGAAACTATAGAAAAACGTACACATCTTTATTCTTTTCAAAAGTTTACACCCCTGACTCTTAATGCATCATTTTTTTCTTTCTGAAGCATCAGTGAGTGTTTGAACCTTCTGTAATACGAGTCCCTCAATTGTCCTCAGTGATCTCAAAATCATACAGACATTCTTGGAAAGGGTTCAAATACACAAAAATGCTGAAAAACCAAAGAATTGCTGAGACCTGAAAGATTTTTCTGAAGAACAGCAGGCAGTTTAACTGTTCAGGACAAACAAGGGACTCATGAACAACTATCGCTGAACAGAAGACAGCTGTGGATCATTCAGGTAACAACACAGTAATAAGCATCAAGTGTATGTAAACTTTTGAACTATTATATGTCACTATATGTCAACTGACCTTAATCTTATTAAGGTCAGTACTAAATAAAAAATAACATGCATTTTGTATGATCGCTCTTATTTTGCTAAAGTAATGAACATTTTGCAGATTCTGTAAGGTGTATGTAAACTTTTGACCCTAACTATATGTATGTTAAACATATGTATGAAATATATAGTATGTAAAGAACAGCAAAGGCCTAAGGACATGTATTTTTTAAACTGAAAAAAAAAATAATAATAATTAAACCTTAAAATGTGAAAATGTTACTAAATGTATTTAATGCAGCAAGAAGTTAAAAATAAAAAAGCATTGTGGGTAATGCAAAAAGTAGTTTCTAAAATAAATTGTGGACTAAATTAACATTTTCAAAAATATTTTGTGTAAATATATTTTAAAATCAACAGTATATTAGTAATATTTTTGATTATAAAATATAAAAGCTTTTGACTGAAAAAAATATACTGACATTTGCATGAGGAAAAACTATTCACTATTAACCAGTTGCTTATTAGCATGCATATTACTAACATATTGGCTCTTTATGAGTACTTACAAAGCACATATTAATGCCTCTGCATGACCATATTCTAGATCCCTTAACCAAACATAAACTAGCTACTTTCTATCAATAATAAGCAAATCAGAAGTTTACTGAAGGTAAACAGTGATAATGAATATGTGTTCCCTAATCTAAAGTGTTACCAGAGGTTTTCTTTGCTGCTCTGTTTTCATTTAGACTTTTCAGGACAGGAGTCTTACTTTAATGGATTTCAACACAATCAGCGCATGAATCAGCTGCTGGCAAGTCTGTGTGTGTGTGTGCGCGTGTGTTATGATCTTTATAGTTGATTAGAAAATGATGTCTGGGCCAGAAACGCATGCCAAGACACACTCTCGGTGGGTGCTGTATATGTCAGGTTCCTTAGATTTACTGGCGCACCAAAATCAACTTGCTATTCAAGAACCACAAGGAACCATGCCTGTGATGTCAGTCGTTTAAATTGAATCTAAATGATCCATAATGCAATATCCGTATATGAAATTTGAACAAACTCAGGCAAAGAGGTTCAAGTCAAAGATTGTTTGTTATCAAAAGGCTCAGGTTTTTTAGTCATTAGATCATTCCTACAGCTTAACAGTATAAAGCCAAAGCAAAGCTTTTTATTACACAACAAACTATCTCATTGTTTCCAATAAACTGTCGATCAAAAGAACAATCTAGCAAATTTTAACCACACGATGAGGGGAATTGGCCTCTGCTGTTGAGCAGGTGGAGAACTCAACTGTGATTTCCATCTGTGTAACCCACTCTGCCAGTCTTCTCCATCCTCAGCTTTCTGATCCATGAAGCGATATTTAAAGTGATAGTTCACCTAAAAATGAAAATTCTGTCATTAAAGGAGAAGTCCACTTCCAAAACAAAGATTCACATATAATGTACTCACCCCCTTGTCATCTAAGATGTTCATGTCTTTCTTTCTTCAGTTGTAAAGAAATTATGTTAATGTGGAAAACATTTCTGCGTTTTTCTCCATATAATGGACTGCTATGGTGCCCTGATTTTGAACTTGCAGTTTAAATGTGGCTTCAGACGATCCCAAATGCAGTTGTAAACGATCCCAGCCAAGGAATAAGGGTCTTATCTAGCGAAACGGTCGGTTATTTTCCTTAAAAAAATACAGTTTGAATACATTTTAATCTCAAACGCTTGTCTTGCCTTGCTCTCCCTGAACTCTGTGTATTCTGCCTCAAGACAGTTAGGGTATGTCAAAAAACTCTGACCGTATTTTCTCCCTCAACTTTAAAAATCATTTCAAAATCTTCCGACATCACTGCAGAAGTTCCGACCCAAGTGAACATGCAAAGAAGATCAAACACCTTTAACAAAAAAGGTAAAACAGCGATATAGAACGATTTTGAAGTTGAGGGAGAACATGAGATGTGAGTTTTTCGACATACCCTAACTGTCAGTCCCTAACAGGAACAAAAAACTGTTCAGGCAGAGCTAGACAAGACGAGCGTTTGGTATTAAAAAGTATATCAATTGTATTATTTTTATTAAAATAATGATCGTTACGCTAGATAAGACCCTTCTTCCTCGGCTGGGATTGTTTACAACCGCATTTGGGATTGTTTGAAGCCACATTTAAGTTGCATTTTGGAAGGTCAAAATCGAGGCGTCATATCAGTCCATTATATGGAGAAAAATGCTGAAATGTTTTTCTCAAAAAACATAATATCTTTATGACTGAAGAAAGAAAGACATGAACATCATGGATGACAAGGGGATGAGTAAATTATTTGTAAATTGTTGTTCTGGAAGTGGATTTCTCCTTTAATTGCTCACCTTCGTGTTGTTACAAACCTGTAAAATCGTTCATCTTTGGAATGCAAATTAAGATATTTTGGATGAAATCCGAGAGCTTTCTGACCCTGCATAGACAGCAACGCAACTGCCACGTTCAAGTTTCAGATAGGTAGTAAGGACATCTTTAAAATAGTCCATGTGACAACACCACATCTTTTTGTGGTAGTCAACGTTATGCCACAAATGCTGTCGAATGAATTGAACTTGTACTGACCCTGGAATATTTAAGACAGACCATGGTGAGTCCGTCCTTTCACATTTCATTTTGAACCCTAGTATAACATTGGTCATATTGACTGTCATATGACACAGCTACATCTCTCCATTCCTCTCCTGATGCAACTGTTTGGGTGTATAACCTTACAAATAAGTGAACTGTATTTACGTAACTGGCCTATTATTCAGCAGTATCTGGGAGTAGGCCTGATGTGTAACTAGAAGAACAGTACAAACACAGTCTGTGCACTGGATTTGATTGTTTACTTCTGTGTTGACTCACAAAATGAGTCAAACTGACAACACGGACCAGCAAAGTAAGCCATTTCAGTTAAACACTATAATGCACAGGGGTCAATGAGTTTCAGTGACTTTCCATGACTTAAAACCACATTTCCACGCCTAAACATTGAATCTTTCATTCTGAAAATGGCACTGTTGTGATTTTGCCAAAAGTGGCAAATGTGTGATTATCTGACTTCATTGTTTGACAAGAACAAATCTTCAAAACAAAGTGTGATGAAAACATTTATTTGAAATATAATCCACACAAACACATTTCATCAAGGGATCAAAACTGACTGACAGTCTGAGAATTCAGAGTATTAGATTTGGACAGTAGTATTTATGTATTTATTTAACTTGAAAACAAGATTAGCCTGAATATGTGAATCCTAAAATAGGCAGGGATTAGTGGAAACCATTCTACTTTTTTCAGGATTCTTTACTGTCTTTACTGACACTTTTAAATAATTTGATGCATAACAATATTAATCTCTTTATAAATAAATAAATACTATTACTGACTCCATTGAACGCTATAGCCAAAGTTTTTAGCATCATGACTCATTTTATTAATTATTATTATTTATATTATTAGTATTGTTATTATTATCAATATTTAAAATGGCTGAGTAAATTTTTTTCAAGATTGTTTGATGAATAGAAAGATCCAAAGATCAGCATTTTTCTGAAATAAAAAGCTTTTGTAACATTATACACTACACCATTCCAAATCTTAAAAATCTCTCTTTTTGAGGGAGTTTTTATCATCAAGTGATGATAAAGACATTAATAATGTTACAAAAAAATTCTATTTCAGATAAATGCTGTTCTTCAGAACTTTCTATTCTTCAAATCAGAATATTAGAATGATTTCTGAAGGATCATGTAACTGAATTAATGATGCTAAAAATTCAGCTTTGAAATCACAGGAATAAATTATATTTTAAAATACATTCAAATAGAAAGCAGTTATTTTTACATAGTAAAAATATCTCCCATTTTTACTGTACTTTGGATCAAATAAATGCAGGCTTGGTGAACAGAAGAGAAAAAAACAATAAAAAATCTTTCTGTTCAAAAACTTTTGACAGGTAGTGTATATGCATGTATTGCTTTATTTCTAGTACTAGAGTCATAAATATAAGTTTGGCTGAATGGAAATCTCTCTAATTCTTACTCTGTATTCCCATTGTTGTGTTGAGCTTTCTTGTAACACAGCTTTAAAAACCTGACCGCATTGGAAAGACAATCTCATCGCTCTTTGTTTAGCAGGCAGCTGTTTTCTCCACTCACCTCTCTGTCACTTAGATAAGACTCTGTAACTGTTTCTGTCGAGAGTAAACATTGTTTGATGGTGTATTTGGAGTGTAATGGAGTTTTCTCAAAAAACCTTTTTCTACTGATTGACTGTAAAACCTAATTAAATGGTACTTAAGTGTGGCAGAGGTTTGCTGCTGTTGTGGGATCCACATGGCCGTGTACCAAAGCTTTTACGAGTGGTGCCGGCTAAAGCAAATACCAGTATTATTATTGTTTATACTTACAACTTCTAGTAACTCTGTTACACTTCAATCTATAACTCACCACCCACTGTTTGTGCAACAGAGTCAATTGTTACATCAAATCATGTGGCTTGTGTGCTATTAGGGTGCAACTGACCCTTCACAAAGAGCTGTCCTCCTTCCAACAAGCCATCCGTTATGCCACACATCATGTTCTCACATAGTAAAAAAAATACAACCTGATTATGATGAAAACATACCTGTGAGAACTTTTTTCGCAAGACGTGAAATACATACCACCACGTATGTTTCACGACATATTCGATGTGAAATTTCCACTGAGTGGCGCTAAAACAGTGTTCGTTTTTTTCCCTGAAACACATGAACGTACATACGGCATGTTTTATGTGACATGTCACTGCAGTTCTCACTTGAAATGTCCATTGAGTGGCGCTATAATGCTTTGTGACGATAAATAAAACAAAAGTGAATGTGACGTAAAAACGCAATCGCAAGCATGCCATTTTAGCTTGTTTTTTGATCTTTCATCTCTTTCATTGTGAGTCACGTTTTTCACAGAATTCGTACCCAAGGATTACGCATCCTAAGTCCAAATTCCATGCCGGATGAGCTAACGAACAATCTTGTTACGTCCGGAAAGCAAAACATATTGTGCTGTAATCACAACTGTATGAAAACGGTGCTCACTGTTTTACCACTTCTAGTGTTCATTTCTGTTGGAAACGGCTTCGTTATGAGATCAGGTAGGAAAAATACATTGTGGCGCAAAGAGGAAACTGATAACGCACCAACAGACAAGACGGAGCACGTTATTTTCAGTATGAAGTCTCATCTTTCAAATTTTGTCCATTTTAAAGAAATTGAAACCATAAACATTTCTTTGTGGCTCTTTAATGTTTCATAACAGATCATTGTAGCGCCTCAGTTCAAGCAGCACATAAACTGATCGTCTCTTCCTTATTACTAGTTATAGCACAAAATAAACATGAATGAACATCAGAAGGTACATTGTTTCAACCATGGAAAGTTGGCAATACACACAATTTTTAAGTTTAAGTCCATCAACGTTAATCTACTCTCCTGTCTGGTTTGTTTCTCGGACAAAAATGGCAGATTTGACGTTATGATTGGTCAGATCGCCTGTCAATCAAACTCCCTGCTAAGGATCAATTGGACTTTAAAGAATTTGCATCTGGCAGCCCTGGTGAAAAAAACAGCATATGCTGGTAGGTATGTTTTGATGCTGGGATGCTGGTTAGGTATGTTTTGGTGCTATTTTATGATGGTCCTTCACTGGTTTGTGCTGGTCCTTAGCTGGTTTATGCTGGTTTTTGCTGGTCCTTTGCTGGTTTATGCTGGTCATGTTGCTGGTCAAGGACCAGCATCCACCAGCAAAGGACCAGCACAAACCAGCACCAAAACATACCTAACCAGCATATGCTGTTTTTTTCACCAGGGAGATGATAGAAAACATTAGCTTCCACTGAAGAAAGGACTGTAGGGACCAGAATATCAAAGAAACCTGGGCTCTTTTACAACCACTCTGTAGCAGCCACTAGAACACGCCAAAACCAATAAGCAACCACCAAGCAAATCCATAGCACACACCCAAAACCCTAGAAACAACCTAGCAATGCCCTAGCAAGCACTACAACCAGATCACCCTAGGAAACATGATGCAATATGATTAAAACCACAAAGAACAGCATATCAACCACCAAGCAATGCCTTAGAAATCCTATAGTAATGTCCTAGCATCACAGCAGCTTTAGCAACCACCTAGCAATGTCCTGGCAAGCACTACACCCAGATCAACTGAAACACACAGCAACACAACAACAACCCCAAACACTTAGATATGCTTTGCCAGCCATCAAACCACCTAGCAATGCCCTAGAAGCCAATACATCCAGAATACCCTAGGAAACATGGAAGAAGCTGGTGTAAGCTGGTCTCCCAGCCCACCAAGTTGATGTTCAGCTGGTTTTGCTGGTTTGTACTGACCAGCTAAGACCAGCCTGACCAGCTAAACAAGCAACAAACACTCATTGTCTGAAGGATCCTGCTGTTAATGGGTGAATGAGCTACTCTGGACTGGGGGGACAGTGGTTTAGTCATGACAAATAAGGATCTACATGTGTGAACCCAAGCACCCATTATACAACGGTGTTCCTGTGACACAATCTCACACCCAGCTGGTCTAGAGTGTTACTTTATCACTCTAATGGAAATAACCCGCCTTTGATCTTATCAGAGATGTAAGAGTAACAGCATTGTACACAAAAATGCCAATGGATTATTTTAACCTTCAAGCCCACTATCAGTTTGATGCCTATAATGTCATTTTTGAAGGTTACTGCTCCACTATTCCATTCATAATTCCAGCCAAACATTGGCTCTTCTAAAAGAAGAACCTACCACATAATGTGCAAAGTTCACTTCTGACTAAGATTGAATTGTGGTTGCATACATTTGGGCTTGGGCAAGTGTGTTAGTCATGCAACGTTGCATGTATAGACATGGAAAATGCACATAAATCAGCTGATCATTGTATTCATATATACGTGTAGGCTTGGTTCAGTTGCTGAAAGTTCTGCTTCTCACTAATATTATCATCCTGATCTCAAAAAGTCACATGCTATGACATTGCAGCTGTGAGTTCAGCTGTCTGTTTGTTTGTGTGCTTTTTTGATTTAGGTTCCTTAAGTCACTTTGATTCACTTTGGGTCATTTTCTCATATTTGCAAAATCTGACTTTTAGACTGGGATATGTTTCTGAGTGAAATATAACGTCGCCATGTTCTGATAAAATAAAATGCTTTGTTTACTACTGAAAGAGCTTATAAGTGGTGATGAATATAAGTGTAGGCTTAAACCAAATGTTGTACCAACAATTTTTTTCCAAAAGGAGTCTCGACGCCCTCGGATATCAACTGAAATCCACGCTGAGAAACTCCGTCAGTTGCTGGAGGGTCAGGACAAGCGTCTGCATGTTTACATCCTGCCAGGATGGCATCTAGCGTTTCTTGTCTTTGTAAGTTCTTTCAGTAACTGTGGTCTACTAAAAGCCTCAAAAACATCAGGGTTGAAGTGAAGAGAACAAAGACGCAAGTCTTTAGGCAATTTTATTCGTCGACTGAAAATTACAATCAAAAGCCGCACAATGCGCCATCGTATCAGTATTTTATTTTCCGAGTTGTGTATTGCGAGCAGTGTTGCAGCAACAGATGGCGGCAGAAGCTCACCATGTTCAACCATTTACCGTCATCGAAATAATGACGCCCCCCATAGTACAAAATATGGTAACGCTTTAGATTACAACCCGCAAAGAACTACGTAAGTAAACTGAATTTACGGTGTATGTTTCTGTAATTATAGTGTACCTATAAAGAACGTACATGTAGGTATAAGGGACCAATATGTTATATTTGGGTAATAAGGGGATAACAAACCAGATATTCAACCTGCAAAGAACTACATAAGTATACTGAATTTACGGTGTACGTTTCTGTAATTATAGTGTACCTATTAGTACGTATGTGTAGGTATAAGAGAACAATAGGCTATGTTACGTTTTGGTAATTCGGGGGTAACAACCAGATATACAACCTGCAAAGAACTGCGCTAGTAAACTGAAGTCACAGTGTATGTTTCGTATTTATATTGTACCTACGTGTAAGTATAAGGGAACAATATGGTACGTTTGGGTAATAACGGGGTAGAAAACAGATATACAAATAATTTATAATGGAATTAATTAAAAACTTAACAGGTACCTGTTCTATTAAATCGTAAGTTTGGTGTATCTATACGTAAGCTTTTTAAAATTACTGGGAAATTATACTCTTGTTCCATGTAGTTACAGGGTAATTGTGCCTCTGCGGGCTGTAAATTAAAGTGGCGATTGTTCCCCTCTTGTTCAACGAAGTTACAGGGTAGGTACAATACATAAACACACAATCTGTTTTTTAATTTTTATAGTCGCTAATCCCACTTCTACCTCTAAACCTAACGTTAACTATGACTGAACAGTAATAAAAATATAAAAAACAGGAAAGTGCAATCACAATCATTTATTTATTGCAAAAATGTCAACAGCCATACAAAATAGTAATCCAAATAACGATGCGTTTGCAGCCGCAGTCCTCTCTGGCGGAATACAGTAGGTTTGAGGTGCAGTAGGATGAGAGCAGAATTTAAATTGTTAATCGCTGAAAATATTATCCAGATTATTGTCTTGATCCACTCCTCGAAGGCGCCCGCGCGTCATTCCAACACATCTCACCAGAAACACGGCATGTCGTAATCTGTGACGAATGCAGGCGACAGCCAATGAACGTCCGATTTTCCTGTCGCAAAATGCACTTTAGCGCGGGTTTACGGCTGTTGCTGCTGGACTCGCTGCTGGAGATGGAGATGAAGATCGCCGGACAAAGCCTTGAATTTGGTTCTGGTCCTCGCAAATCGTATGGATTCTGAAGATCTGGGTTACAGCACACAAATAAAATGGTTTAATTTGTAATTATGATGCGTGTTCGGTGTATTTTATGGTTCTATTGTTAGTCACAGCATGTTAGAGAAAACGCCTTTGTGTTCCACCACGGCAAACGAAGTTAATATGACATGAATGATTAAACGATTGCAGAAATATTATTTATTTTAAGGGTTTACCGTGTAGTCATGATAACATTATGTAGACCTATTCTTGGAAACGAGCTGGCAACAGAAATCACACAGAACAGAATGAAATGTTATGATTTCATATTAAGTAAACGTTAAATGTTTAGATGATGTAAATATGTCAGTATTGTACATTTAATGTTTGTAAAAATGTAAATAAATGTACGTTTTGTAGAACCACATTTTACGTCGCGTTGTTATATGTATTGAACCCTGTAACTTCGTTGAACAAGAGGGGAACAATCGCCACTTTAATTTACAGCCCGCAGAGGCACAATTACCCTGTAACTACATGGAACAAGAGTATAATTTCCCAGTAATTTTAAAAAGCTTACGTATAGATACACCAAACGTACGATTTAACAGAACAGGTACCTGTTAAGTTTTTTAAATTAATCCATTATAAATTATTTGTATATCTGTGATAACCGTAACCTATTGTTCCCTTATACTTACACGTAGGTACAATATAAATACGAAACATTCACCGTAACTTTATAGTTTACTTACGCAGTTCTTTGCAGGTTGTATATCTGGTTGTTACTCTCTATTACCAAAACGTAACATATTGTTCCCGTATACCTACACATACGTATTAATAGGTACACTATAATTACAGAAACGTACACCGTAAATTCAGTATACTTACGTAGTTCTTTGCAGGTTGAATATCTGGTTTGTTATCCCCTTATTACCCAAATATAACATGCTGTTCCCTTATACCTACATGTACGTACTTTATAGGTGCACTATAATTGCAGAAACATACACCGTAAATTTAGTTTAATTACGTAGTTCTTTGCGGGTTGTAATCTAAAGCGTTACCCAAAATATGTATGAAACAATATGGTTTCTGTTAAATAACGTAAATCTTTCATTGGATTTCTACTACATATTTCAGTAAGAGACATCATTTACGTTATATTAAGCCATACAAGTCTTAATACCTGGGGTTCCCTTTAAGGTACAGTAACATTAGCAAAAACTTGAGAGGATGTGAGGGAAAAAAAGTCAGTTGCCTGTTGTTATCAGCAAGATCATCTGACAAACGTAAGCATGTGTGAGGAAATCCTCAACCCATCTTTTATCATTGCATGGGTTCCTATTAAAATGACTGCATTTTGGGTGTGAAAATACCTTTAGGGTTTGGAAAAGGCCTACTCACACCAAAGTTTTATCTGATTTTAGCATGTGAATGTGTGAAAAATGGCAGATGGGCTGAATGAAACTATAAATTCACTCTCTAACAGAAATACAAGCGTTACCTCAGTTAGTACGGTACATAAACTAGCACTGCACAACTTTTGTTTCTAACCCTAAAAGGAAGTAAGTCAAACAATATTTACACATTTTCAAACAGCCGTTCAGATTTAGTATTCGCTATGGTGTTTATCAAACATCACCAAATACAAGAGTTTAAGAGTTTACCAGTTAAGGATTCTTCCTCTGCCATTCACTGTTGCTAAGCAAGAGTGCTGAGGGAGGCCTACTGAAATTTTTTCAACTGGACCAAATGATGGTAAACACATATTGCTGGGTATAACATTGCATCTTGCATGGAGTTGAAGTGCTGCTAAAGATCACCAGCCAGACATGCCATGTATGCTATTCAGCTAATCTGTATGGAGCCATCAGTGCTAACTGCTATCTCACAGGCTAGGCCTTTGCCAAAATGACCTCAGAGGCCAAGGGAACGCTAGAGCATGAGTGAATGAGTGATCAAGCGTTGATCCCCACTCAGACAACAGCTGAGTCTTAACCAAAGCCAGAAATAGGGTCGCTTTCTTCACTTAACAGCATTTAAAGCTACAGTACAATTAATGACGGTCTCTAAAGACTAAATAAACACCACCACCCAAATAGTCTCTAATTGGCTTGCAATGTTCCATGTGTACTTTGAATGAAGATGCAATGTAGTCATCCTTCTGAAGAAGCCTCTCACTGTTAAACCCAATATATAATTCACATAACGTCAACTTTTGGGGTACTAATACATATGAAGGTATTCATATCTACCTGCACCTTGGCACATAAAGTATTCTCGTAGCTTCATGAAATTACGGTTATACCACTGATGTCACATGGACTATTTTAACGATGCCTTTACTACCTTTCTGGCCTTGAACGTGGTAGTTGTGTTGCTGTCTATGCAAGGTCAGAAAGCTTTTGAATTTATTAAAAAATATCTTAATTTGTGTTTCAGAGATGAACAAAGGTCTTACAGGTTCGGAATGACACGCGGGTGAATAATAAATGACAGAATTTTCAATTTTTAATTTTCAAAGTTTGTATAGTTACATTTCTGATATTCATCATTCATCAGTTGAAAAAGTGATTCCAACAATATTGTTCTGTAATGTGTTGTAATCAGTCTTGGTGTGAACATCTCTTCAGCATTAGCAGTAACAGAAACAAACCTCAGTACTCAAGAGAGCTATAAAGTTACCCTCCAGCATCTAGCTAGCAAGCCATAAACATTTTGTCAGTTTAACTAACTTTAAAGGGATAGTTTACCTAAAAATCAAAATTCTGTCATCATTTACTCACCCTCATGCTGTTCCAGAGTTATGTGGAATGCGAGACATTTTCCAAATATCTTCTTAGGACCTCCAAAGAACACAAAAACATGAGGTTTGAACAATATTAGGGTGTGTAAATGATGACAGAATTGACATTTTTGGCTGAACTAACTAGGACCAACTGAGTTTATATTAACTCTAACTTGAATTACATAACGTGTGCTGACACATTTCTGAACACAAGACGTGTGAGCTAGAAGTGTTTCCATTCATGTATAAAGTATGCTTCATACTGAACTCAGCAGGCACACATTTTTCTCAAGGTGGCAGAAATAGAAGTGACAGACATGGATAGAATAACCTTGTTTCATTGAGATGCGAGCTAATTATAGTGTATATCTGGAGGAGAGCGGACAGCAGTAATAGGCTCTGCAAGGCCAAACGAGTCTCTTTTAAGCTACAGAATTAAGTTTTGTCAGTGAATGTTGGTGTTAACGGCGTTGACATGTAGTTCTGCACATTTCTGATGAGGAAGCACTTATGCCCACTCATTACCATGGTTACTGTGGCTTGCGCAAACACTTCGAGGATGCAGTGGGCAAAAATGTGAACCAGCTACATCTATCATCCTTTCCATTAGCAACCACTGGTGTATTCACTCGAAAGGGTGCAAGCAATTTGTGAAGTCTAATGAGCTTCTGCTTAAGAGTTCCTCAGACATCAACAATAGCCATTTTGCACATTAGTGTATTCCTGTGTTATCGGCTTGGGATGATAAGTGGCACCAGCACAGTGTGTTTTGAGTCTCACTCGCTGAAGAGCTCTTGAGCTCCTCTGATTGCTACTACTTATCTCAAGGGAAGAGAGACGGCCATTTCGTTGGATGTTTGGTAAAAAACGCTTTCTAGCTTCAATCAGTGTTGTCTCAAGGGTCAGTCTGTATTTAAGTACGTTTTTTTGCAAAGCTCATATGTTGCTAATCAGAATATATACAATGCAGCAATGAAATTGTCATTCTGTTGACAAGGGCAGGGTTGACAGTAAGGTCTTTCTGAGAAGTGAAGAGTCAGAGGTCAGTGGGTCGCTGCACAAAAAAAGCATTCTCCTTCCTACATTGTGTCTTTGATATGAGGTTGAAAGTTTACATACACCTTGCAGAATCTGCAAAATGTTAATTATTTTACCAAAATAAGAGGGATCATACAAAATGCATGTTATTTTTTATTTAGTACTGACCTGAATAAGATATTTCACATTTAGTCCACAAGAGAAAATAATAGCTGAATTTATACAAAATGACCCTGTTCAAAATTTTACATACGCTTGATTCTTAATACTGTGTTGTTACCTGAACTCCACAGTTGTGTTTTTTTTGTTTAGTGATAGTTGTTCATGAGTCCCTTGTTTGTGCTAAACAGTTAAACTGCCTGCTGTTCTTCAAAAAAATCCTTCAGGTCCAACAAATTCTTTGGTTTTTCAGCATTTTTGTGTATTTCAACCCTTTCCAACAATGACTGTATGATTTTGAGATCCATCTTTTCACACTGAGGACAACTGAGGGACTCATATGCAACTATTACAGAAAGTTCAAACGCTCACTGATGCTTCAGAAGGAAACATGATGCATTAAGAGCCGGGGGGTGAAAACTTTTTAAATTTAAAGATCATGGTAAATTTACCTTATTTTGTCTTCTGGGAAACATCTTCTGTAGCTTCTGAATGGCAGTGCTAAATGACAAAAATATGATATTTAGGCAAAATAAGAAAAAATGTACACATCTTCATTCTGTTCAAAAGTTTACACCCCCCGGCTCTTAACGCATCGTTTTTCTTTCTGAGGCATCAGTGAGTGTTTGAACCTTCTGTAATAGTTGCATATGAGTCCCTCAGTTGTCCTCAGTGTGAAAAGATGGATCTTAAAACGTACAGTCATTGTTGGAAAGGATTCACAAAAATACTGAAAAACCAAAGAATCTGAGGGACCTGAAGGATTTTTTTCTTTTTTTTTTGAAGAACCGTGGGCAGTTAAAAACACACACACACACACACACACAGCTGTGTATCATTCAGGTAACAACACAGTATTAAGAATCAAGTCTATGCAAACTTTTGAACGGGGTCATTTTTAAAAATGTAACTATGATTTTCTCTTGTGTACTATATGTACACGTCTTTCATGTGGAATATCTTATTCTGGTCAGTACTAGATAAAAAATAACATGCATTTTGTATGATCCCTCTTATAGGTAAAATAATTAACATTTTGCAGATTCTGCAAAGTGTGTGTAAATATTTGACCTCAACTGTATTTTGTCTGTGTAATCATTACTGTGTTATAATTTGTTGTGTAATTTGTTTATAATAATAACTGATAATAATTTTTTAATAATACATTTATGTACAAAAAAAAGAAACTATAACTGTATCGACTTCCTGTCCATTCTCTTCTGCGCAGGATGATGGGTCATTAACGCAAATTGATTATATTTAAAAACTACTTGGCACAAGCTCTTTTTTTCATGTTGCATATGCAGCAAAGGGCTTACTGCTTTACATAAAAGTGGCTGGTTAGCATTTACTACTACAGCATTTTGCAGCACGCTTTTAGAGTTCTTTTGAAACCCTCCACCTCCCCAGCTCCACCTGTATAGATCTGCTACAGGTTACTATATATGCTACTTGTGCAACAACAGTATGTCTTAAATACTTACAGCACTGTATCTGCATATGTACTGGCAGTAGCATGTTCTATGCTTTGCAGCCGAAACAGCAATAATCTACAACAACAGCAGCAGCAATTCAGCAGCGTAGCAGATCTATTCCTGCAAGACCATATACATTAACATCGACATATCCATTGCCATGCTAAAATCTTCAGAGAGTTGTCATGATAGAACTGATTATTTTGCAGGGTAGAAATCAAAGCAGAAGGACTGATTGTATTTTTAAATCTAGTTACCTTGATACTGAGGTTCCCAAACAAAACTTTAAGAATGGTTCAAAGATTTAAAAACACTAACTTGCAAACTTTTCTGTGTGGAATATGCATCAGACGGTCACTGAGCAGACTGTGGGCAGTCTGTAGGTGTGCCGCCTGAGTCTGAGATTCTCTGTGGTTAGGTTTGTAGGTTAGTTATTTCACTCACTACCACACGATTAGATTACAGTAACAGGTTTCCAGTTTTAAACAGGAAACGTGTGCATGACTCTGCTGCATATCTCGGTAACAGCACTACCCTCCTACTCTAACTACAGACATAAATAGAATTGACTCTTCCTTTATTTTACAGCTCCTGTCGTTCTTATTCTAGAGCTCACTTTCACTCACACACTTGGACCAAATTTACCTATAAACTCAATATTAATTCACTCGATAATGTGATAAGAAGGAGCAGCAAGACAGTTTAATGTACAGTGTTGGTTATATATGCACGCTAAATGGATGAGATGGAACAACGCTTGGTCGATCAAAATTTTATTAGTCGCTGAAAAAAAAATCCACATAAAGTGAGGAAGTCACGCAGTCCGTGATGGACAGATCGTTCTATCTGGTCTATGTGGTAATATAGTACATCAGGCAGAACATCCAAACACTCACCTATTATTCATCAACCTCAAATATGGCTTTTCATCTAAAAGATGTATGTAGTAACATCTTTACATGGCAGCTCAATCTAATGTTAACACAGAAAAATGTGCGCTATTGAAGTGTCTGTAGTATGGAAGCTGAATAGTAACGCACTCCCTGCATGACAGATGGAACTTAAACGTAAAATACTCCGTCATTTTCGGTCATACAGATAAAAGTAACACATCTTTCAAATCTGTAAAGACTCTACGTTTGTGCGCACTCATAATAACAATGAAACATTGCACTTTTGTAAAATAATTAAAGCAAAAGGAATGCGCTTTTTGCTGTCTTGGTCTCTGTGAATTTGAGCGCATCACTTTGAAACTCTGTGTATGCTTGCCTTACAGACATGAAAAATATATCTATAAAGAGTCAAATGTCTACTTTTAAATGAACCAATTCAAATAGAAAACAAATAGGCCTATTCTCAGATTATGTAATCTACATGAAATTGCATATTTGTGCATGGCTATTGCAAAGATGACGAGTCAGTGTCTTAAGCCGAAAACAAAGAAAGCTCAAGTTTATCAACTAATTATTAAAATGTTAATGCAGTCTCCTTGCCGTTCCCTGACACATTCATAATTATTATATCTGCCGGTGCGCTGTGGCAAGCTTTTTTTTGCGTGCGCTCGAGTGCTTATTAGGCTGTATGATGGCAATTAAAATCTCATTATTATCATTTACATGGTTTATTAATAAACGTGACTAATAATCAACAAATGCTTCAAATGAAAGAGGGCAGCCATTATAATGCAGAGGGCAGCCCTAATAATGAGCTACTGCTCACTCCACCCCTCTCTCACGTTTTTTTGTGTATTTGGTGGCACGTTACGTTCAAAAACAAAACTAATCCACTGCATCCTCAGTGGCTCTGAAGTCAAGACAAATTTAGACTCTTACGTTCACTTTTACATCCAAATACAAAACACCTGCATTGCTTATTAGACACCATTGTTGCTACGTCTGCTCAAGCGTGAGAAAATGGCGGACAGCATTCAACCGGCTGAGGGTGGAAATATGCTAATACGGGACAGCGGTCGTGAGCGGGGCTTGAACAGCATGACATCATACTGTTCAGAAAATTAAAACGACTTGATCATTGATGCTGTTTATGTTTTTTGGGGATTAAAAAAGAAGTGAATGGATTTTTATCATTGTAGGGTGGTTATTTCCACACACTGCCAAGACACATTTATATGCAAACAGCATATAAAAGTGAATTTTTCATCCGATGTCCATCCTTTAAATTTATAATAGGCCTACTATTAGAACAAAGCTAGCTCTGGACTAAACCCTCTCTGACCCACTGATTTTAGCAGACGAGATCAAACCTAGAGGCATATGTCACAGTAAGGAAGTTTTAGGACAGAGTTTAAATATAGAGTCACTCGGATAAAGTAGGTCAAGGTTGGCTGTGGTGGCAATTGCACAGAGAGTCTCTTAAGTTGAATCACAACTCGAAAAGGTAAAGCAAAATTAAATAATATATGATCAAATTAAAATACCCTCATATTACAAGTAATACTTCACCCAAAAATTAGTAGTATGGAGCAGTAAGGACTAAAGTTGTTAGGACTAAAGGACAAAATTGTTTTCTTGGCACACAAAAAGTATTCTCGTAGCTTCATAAAATTAAAGTTGAACCACTGATGAACTATTTTAATGATGTCCTTACTACCTTTCTGGGCCTTGAATGTGTCAGTTGTGTTGCTGTCTATACAGGGTCAGAAAGCTCTCTGAATTAGCTTAATTTGTGTTCTGAAGATGAACGAAGTTTTGGAATGACATAAGGGAGAGTAATTAATAACAGAATTTTCATTTTTTGGGTGAACTATCCTGTTAAGTAGCTATATTTACAAGCTGCATCAGTGCAATGGCAAATTAAATCAAGTCAATCAGCCAATCAGTTCTCTGATTGGCTTTGATTGCGTCTCGTCGCACTGCATTTTTGCTTTCAGCACGGAAAGACAAATTACTTGTTGCTGGAAGCTTGTCACGTCGCGCCTGGTTAGGTCACAGAGTAAGGTCATCCAGGTCAATAACAGTGGGCAGAGAGTTCACTGTCCTTGTGTATCTGCTGCAGACTGACGCCTCTCAATCTGCAGTGGAATCTATCAGAGGCCTGTGACAAGTTCTGATCTGCTTCTGACTGCGGTATTGTGTGTATGTGTGTGTGTGTGACATGGCACTTGTAGAACCAGTCATTGTGCTGCTCCTCGAACTCCCTTGGGCACTTCCACTGTCAGCACATCGTAAATCAGATTTGGTAGCAAATGCACACCTACAGATGCACATGCCAAACAAAGTATACAAACACACACATCATACCACGCCATATAAATTAAAGTATACAAGGCAACCATATAATTATTCATATTATGTAATCCAACAGCAAAAACATAAATAACATACACATACATACCACAAATAACTGGAGTCTTCACATATAATGCATAAGAAATTTACCTTGAAGAGGTTTTGCAAACTTCTTTTGGGTCCCACTTTATATTAGGTGCCCTTATTTACATAAAAAATAAGTACTTATTGTGTTCATATCATATTGCAAAACAATTTTGCTGTTATTGAGGTGGGATACAGGTAAGGTTAGGGACAGGTTTGGAGGTACTGGTAGGTTAAAGGGTGGGTTAAGGTGTAAGGGATGGGTCAACAGTATAATTATAAATGTAATTGCAGAAATTAATTACAGGTGTAATTACATGTAGGTGTTTTTTAAAAAATATGTGTGCAATGTAAAAACATGTATGTACACAATAAGTGCGTTGTATCAAGTGATGAATTTAAGGGCATTAGGGCATCTAATATAAAGCGGGACCCTCTTTTATATTACAAACAATACAATTTTTCCAAAAGAAGAGAGTTTAATTCACTTTGTGTATGAGTATGTAAACTTAAGCATTATTGTAGTTTTTAGGTCAAACTGGATAGCAATAACCATGAATTTATTTTATGGTATTTTATGTATATTAAACATTTTTAAATGTCTGTTTGCTGTTATGAGATTTGTAAGGTAATTTAATTATTTAATTTAATAATTATTATTATTTTGAGTTATCTTTTAGGAATTTAATGAATTAGATGTACATTCCAAAAAGAACATTTATTTGAAAAATAAGTATTTTGTAACATTACTATAATAACTTTTTCAGTTTTGCCCAATTGAATGCATCCCTGCTGAATAATTAATCTTTTTTAAATAATTAAAAATAAATGTAAAATACGTTTTAAAAAAATCTGACCCCAAACTTTTGAATTGTAATGTAGGCTATTTCTTTTAATAATTTCTCTCATGATTAAATTATTTAACCAAATTGTGAAAATGCATACTGACAAATTTGGTAAATGTATGATTTAGTATTTTTAGTAAATAATATCACATAGCCTATTAGATAGCATCTGGGATAGCAATTCTGTGCCAAGTTTTTTTTTTTTTTTACAAGAAGACTAGATGGGTTTCTGTCTCTTTGAACTTTATTTTCGGATCCCAAATGGTCAGATTTGCAGTGTGCACACCAAATGCGAAGCGAATATTCTCATCACGTTATCACTCTAGATTACTCGCGGGAAGTTTTTCGTGTCACTCGCGAGAATAAATTATGCTTTCCTACATTTTCTGATACAACCGGACGTGTCAAACCGGAGGTGTAAAACAGTTCTGCGCTGACTGGCTTGCGCGACAACGCGTCATACGAATTTTCCGCTCGAGTTAAAAATGTTCAATATGCGCGTAATAGTGTAATTTACTTCGCTTTTGGTGTGCACACACCATTATAACAACAGGTCTTTCATAAAGCATCATTAATAACAATACCACTCTCACAAAATTGGTACGTTTACCACAAAGTAGTCTAATACAACTCTGTCTCCATGTTACAGCCGGAAGAAAAGGGCAAACTGTACTTGAGAGGAACCCCGTAATGGTGGAAAAAATGAGAAAACCACTAATAAACACAAACAAACATGACATGAGAAGCTAGCCCAAAGAGCAGCCCAAGATAAACATTCGGATATATTTTGAGAGGTGCTATGACATCATCACGACAACCTCCAGCGGCGGGCAGCGGCTAAAAATAGAAGAAACGTCAACGCGCTGGTACATATATGTCCATGAGCGAAGTCCGGCATTCCAAAGATAACAGCAGATGGCTAGCAGATTCTGCCCTCTTCACGGGAAACAATAACAGCCCGCACACACACTTCTTCAGACAAGAGCATCGTAAGGCCCAAGGTGCAGTTGCTCCCAGACACACAAAAGCATACATAATACATCCTCCAGACTGAAAGAGGGGGGACTTTTATGCTTTCATTGTGTACATGAAGCACTCTCTGACATTCAGCTCACACGTCCTGGTGGAAAAAGTGTGTCAGAATCCTTGAAAGCGCTAGCTTAGCAACTGTAGTCTGAAAAAGTGCATGTTCTCTTTGTCTGTATGGACAGACCCTTTTATGGTGGCTAAAAGTGTTGGTCACAGTTAAAGACTCCATTTTCCTCTGTTGACATATGAACTTAAAACAGGAAGTTGAGGGGGACATTGAAGGACTTTTCTTTTTTATATAGCCAATACATGTTGTCAAAGACTTGAATTATAGACAGGAACTATTATTGAAAAGGATATTCTTATTTTAATAGCCAAAATTGGAGTGCTGCAGCAATACGTTCTTAAAGGAACGCTGCACCCAAAAATGAAAATTCTGTCATTAATTACTCCACCCTCGTGTCATTCCAAACCCGTAAGACCTTCGTTCATCTTCAGAACACAAATTAAGATACTTTTGATGAAATCTGAAAGCTTTCTGACCCTGCATAGACAAGTTTAGCCAGCAATCCTATCATAGCACGCCAGATTATCCTGACAGATTTCAAGGCCACGGTTAAGGAACTGGACACTGAACATGCCGAAACACTCGGATGCTGTGTATTTGATTTATTTATTATTTGACTCTCACAGCCACATGAAACAATGACTTGTGGGTTTTGTTAAGAGTCTTGTTTTCTCATAATTCACCTTTCAGAGCTGTGATATATCTGTTCTACAGAGATTTCCTGACTGTGCTGTTCTGTTCTTTTGCAATGAGGGGGAAGTCATTTCAGTTCCCTAATATAAAAGTGCACCTGCTGACCCTGGTCCAGTGGTGCTGCGATATGCTTGAGCTGCAGTCGCTTATGCTTTTATTAATGACATGCTCTTCCTGAGCTCAATCCAAAGCTGCAAATGAGCCAGAACCACTGTGTGAGTCACTCCAAGAAATATGGACTATTGACCATGAAACTTAAAGGGATAGCTCACCTCGAAATTAAAATCCTCCCATTGTTTAGTCACTCTCAATTCAAAACCTATATGCCTTGCTGTCTTATCTGACTATAACATGTCATATAGCCTATATAACGCTCTTACATGTTTATAATATTTTAATATTTTGGGAGAAGTAAAGTTCAGGAGACCACCTTCTGAAGTGATGGTTTGGATTTAAATTTGTCTCGAAATTCATGATCAGATAACTATCCGAACAGAGAAAATGCATGAAGTGACCAGGTATAAACAGGCCCTTTGTTACAACCTGAATCAGCATACCAGAAAACACTATTAAAACAGATATATCTGTTTTGTCTTTCTGCCACTTCGGCTAATGGAGCGCTACAGTTCTTTTGTGACCATGGCCATCTGCATACGCAGTAACGCACCTCCTCTCCCATAAGTCATCATATCATGAGTTTCTCTGATGTGCATGATGAGATTCCCAAAGCTTACTGGGCCTCTCCTCAGAGAGAAAAAAAGAGGGAGAGAGCGAGAAAGAGGAAGGGAAAAAAGACAGTCGACATCATCCATCCTGGCCTTTTAAGGAGAGCTCCTGCGGAGTCTATGAGGAGCTGGCCCAGTTTCACACAAGCTCGCTATAATTACTGAAAAAGGGATCTGCTGCAGAAAACAAACAGCTAAAAAGCTAATTTTAAATGCATGGAATATAGTCACAATGCATTCACACAACAAATTCGAATTGTAAATTCTGTAAAGTCTGGAATTAATAAAGTAGTGCAGTTTTAGATGAACATACACTACCAGTCAAAAGTTTTTGAACAGTAAGATTATTATTATTTTTTTTTTTAAAGAAGTCTCTTCTGCTCACCAAACCTGCATTTATTTGATCCAACATGCAGCAAAAGCAGTAATATTGTGAAATATATTTACTATTAATATATTTTAAAATTTTATAATAATGATAAATTTTACTCCAGTTTTCAGTGTCACATGATCTTTCAGAAATCATTCTAATATGCTGATTTGCTGTTAAAAAAAAACATTTTTCTTTGTTATCATCATCAATATTTAAAACAGTTGAAAGAAATTAAGGAAATTAATAGTTTTATTTAGCAAGGATGCTTTAAATTGGTAACAAGTGATGATAAAGACATTTATAATGTTAATGAAACCTGAAAAAATTCTATTTTCAGCAATAATAATCATAATAATAAATGTTTCCTGAGCAGCACATCAGAATATTTGAATGATTTCTGAAGGATCATCATCATCATCAGGACTGGAGTAATGATGCTAAAAAGTCAGCTCTGAAATCACAATAGAAAAATAGAAAACAGTTATTTTACATACTAAAAATATTCTACATTTTACAGTTTTTGCTGTACTTTGGATCAAATAAATGCAGGCTTGGTGAGCAGAAGAGACTTCTTTAAAAAAGCATCTTACCGTTCAAAAACTTTTGACTTTTGAAAACTTTTGGGTAATTTAACTAAATAATGACAGTGATTTCCTTTATATTTTAATTAAAAGGATTTTACATTTTTTAAATTGTTTCTATATTTAAAGCTGTTGTCTCTTTCACATTTTCATACATTTTAAGAGTCCTAAAATGTTACATTTGTCAGAAATGTTCTATTTTGGGTTTGCCTTGACACTTTTACGTAAAAATATTAAATCATATTTTCAATACATTTAGTATTTATGTACACAGCTAAAATAACAATTATTGTGTAATAAGTTACAGCTTTAAAAACCTTTTGAAAAATGTAACTGTAAAATGTAAATGTCTATGGGGAGTTTTTCAATTCTGTTCTATTCTATTCCACTCTGTTTTTGTCCTGCATTCAGCCCATGTTAACCTGGCGTCACATGACGTGTTTCTGTAACAGTGGGTTGGTTTTTGTGAATCTGAAGGTGGTCATATGAATCATAAAGTTTCCACAGGCCACTGCACTGCTGCCCATCATACAAACAGTACAGAAATGACTCAACTGAAAAACCAGGTTAGGTAACATGACAGCCAATTTTCTCATCATGCTTTTGAAAGCCATGTATTGAGTTTAAAACGACTCTCAGTTGTAAACAGCAATAAAAGCAATAAAAAGGCTAGTCAATAAATCAAATGAATGCACATCCCAGTGGAATACTTCATTATGGTTTTGTCAAAAAACAATTATGTCTGTTTACACAAGGGTGCTTTCATGCATGGTATGAACCCAAACAAATTTGTGTGCATGCACACTAGGATGTTAAACACTTGAATGCTTGGATATGTTTTAATAAAACTTTCCTTCACGCCACTGCGCAGCTTCCACATGATTCTTGGTCAGGCAAGATGAACTCAATAACCTGGTGTAGGGGACAGCTGCTTTGGCTGGCAGCGACGTGTCAAGTGCAAACATAAAATAACCAAATTAACAAAGAGGCTAAATCTGGCTCATTCTGAGAACCCTGTCTGAGACTCGACACAAGCACAGAGCAATATTTACTGCTGTTCCATGTTGGACAAGGATTATTTCGTGTTAAGTCTGATCCCTGTTTGAAAAACCCTAAATCAAAGGAGCTTTTAGATTGTTTGTTTTATATTTAGTTCTTACAAAACTACAGTGCATTACTTTAGATTACAAGCAGTGCGTGTCACATGTCCCATTGAGCTGAATTACAAATTAATTTTTTAAGCAGCTGTTCATTTACTCACTGGTGTATAAAGCAAAACTACAAACTAACCGCTAACCATAAGTATTAACATCAGCTCTATTTTCTAAATGCATGCTATTAGTTGTTGTTTTTTATGGTGAAATATTAACTGACCTTGTCATTTTCAATGAAAGACTTCTCTCTGGTGACATATGCAGGACTTCTCTAAACATTTTGTTGATTTAAACCTCATCTCTCCACATTCGACTTCAAGTCGATCAAATCTAATCAACAAATGATAGATAAAACCAATCGAATTAACAAATTATGGATAAAAGTCCCCAATCTATACGTTTCTCTTGTTCTATAATCCGTTACATGGATGCACATCGTAATACAAAAAGGCCACGTTCACACAGCAGCAGAATAGTATTCTATAACCAAACTCATACCCGTAATGATGATTTGACAGATGAACTCGCAACTAGATTGGATTTATGTCCTGTCAGAAACCGGTAATACTTTCAGTTTTATGGACGTCGCCATCTTTGATATTGCTTTGGTCTGTGTTGCTGTTACAGGCTTTACTCCTGTTGCACGTTCACACAGATAATATTTGAAAAGCGACTTTAAAGTTGCTGTTTCGAGACTCACACCTGTAAGTAAATGCGGTTGTCAATCCCAAAAACTGACAGTGTGAACATGGCCAAAGATCTGTTGCTACTTCTGTTTTATCATAACTCTTAATTTAAAGGGAACCCTGGGTATTAAGACTGGTATGGCTTAATATAACGTAAATTATATCTCTTACTAAAATATGTAGTCGAAAAAACATGAAAGATTTATAATATTTTAAAAAATCCACATCGTTTTGGACTATGGGGGGAGCCATTATTTCAGTGATGTCAAATGGTTGCACTGGGTGAGCTACTGGTGCTACCTGTTGCTATTTTTACTGCAATATAACTAAATAAAATACTGATACAATACCACATTGTGCAGCTTTTAACTGTTATTTTCACTTGAAGGGCAACAAGATAAACAATGTAAGTCTTCACTGCTTTCTTAGCGATAAGAAGAGGAGAAAAGAATGGGAAGATGCCTGTGGACAAGTTTACTAACTTTACAAACTTCCTAAAGACCCACGTCTTTGTTCTCTCCACTGTAGCCCTGATGCCTTTGAGGCTTTCAGTAAACCGCAGCTACTAAAAGAGCTTACAAACGGCAGAGACAAGAAACGCTAGATGCCATCCTGGCAGGATGTAAACATGCCAGTGCTTGTAATGACACTGCAGCCACTAAAGGAGTTTCTCAGAGTGGATTTTTCTCAATATCCGGGGGAATTTAGACTCCTTGTGGGGAAAATCCGCATTTGGTTTTAAGCCTAGGCTTGTATCTATCGCCACCTGTTTTAGTAGCTATGGTCATCATATCAGTATTCATTTTCTAAGTTGTGTTGCGATAAAAATAGCAACAGGTAGCGCCAGTAGCTCACCGAGTGCACCATTCCACGTCATCGAAATAATAGCGTCTCCCATAGTCTTAAATATGTCTAAAACGGTGTGGATTTTTTAAATAACGTAATCCTTCATGGGTTTTCTACTACATATTTTAGTAAGAGGCATCGTTTGTTATATCAAGCAATACAAGTCTTTATACCCAGGGTTCCCTTTCAGGATAGACAATCTGGCAGACGGTTGGCTCTTTTGACTTAAGCTCGTAAGCAACCACCTTGCAACCAACTCGAAACTGCTTTGAACACCCTAACAACTGCATCATAAAACACTTAAAAGATGCACAACACTTTAGCACCCAAACTGCAACACCCCGGCAACCACCCACAACACATTTTCTGAAAATGTAAACAGGTGCAACTATAGATGCATTTATCAATGATTATCAGTGATCACTTTAAACAGTCTTTGACGTTCCTGTTTAATTAAACATAGATCTCTGTCTATTAAAAGTTCATGCTTTTGAACTTTGTGCAGAGTCAGATGGGGTGACAGTCACTGGGAGATGTAGCGAGGCACAACCTGTTGCTATACCCATTACTTCTGTTGGCAGCAAACAGCGATTCACAATTATTCACACCGTCTCTCTATCTTCGCTTTTCTGCTAAATAAGCGATGCCCAAACAGTGCTTCCCTGTTGCCATGCCAACAGCAGCACTGTATCCCTCACTAAAGTGAGCCCCCACCTCCGCACTTGGCAGACCTTCGAACGCAGAGAGAAACTTCAATTACTTTTCCTCCCGCTGCAGTACCTATTACGGTCAAACGAGACGACATGGCAGGCTAGAAAAGCGCCTGGGCGAGCGTAAATCTGCACCCATCGTCTAGTGCAGTGACAGCGAGGGGTCACCGGGTCGGCCCTTCAGGTGATGTGTTTCCATAGCGCTGTGCACACAGAGGAAAAGACCATATATGGTTAGTTCTTTATTTATGACATTCTCCTGCCTTTTACTAGGTGACCGTTTAACTGCACAGCCTGAAATGGATGGACTGCGCAAGCTTACTTCGCAAACGTGGTGGCGAGCAAACGTCTTCAGCATTTATGTTCCTGTAAATGTCTCCTTTTGTCCATGTATGAACTGGGTCAGATATATGATGATTGGGCAGAACCTAGGAACTTGACGTAGCTTTGGAATACCACAACTTTAGCAGTAATGCGAGAGAGTCTGGAGATCGTTCGAAAAAGCTGACAGGGATGGCACACTAACAGCAGCAGGCCATGTGGGTTTTGTGACAGGTTATGTTATACTGGAATACTAAAATAGTGCATACTGTGCAGTATGCACAGTATACTACACATCATTTTCATGAAAAATCTGTTATGTTTTAGCAAATTAGTGGTTAATTTGAATACATTTGAACAATTTCATTCATACAGTCTGCTGGCAGGTTGATGGGACCTTCACACTTACACTTTTTATCCCAAATTTCATACAGTTAAAGGGTTAGTTCACCCAAAAATGAAAATTCTGTCATTATTTACTCACCCTCATGTTGTTTTCTTCGCGTACAAAAAGTATTCTCGTAGCTTCATAAAATTAAGGTTGAATCACTGATCACAAGGACTATTTTAACAATGTCCTTACTACCTTTCTGGGCCTTGAACGTGTCAGTTGCGTTGCTGTCTATGAAGAGTAAGAAAGCTCTGTGATTTCTTCAAAAAAATATCTTAATTTGTGTTCTGAAGATGAATGAAGGTCTTACGGATTTAGAACAACATGAGGGAGAGTAAATAATGACAGAATGTTAATTTTTGGGTGAACTAACCCTTTAACTGTACAAAATCACCACCGCGTAAAAACTTCTATCATTAAGGTGACGCATTGCTATCACACGCATATTACGTTTTCCACTCAATTATGTTGAATAATGAGATGTTATGTTTTAAAATGGCATAATTATCTTGTTATCTTTTCTCGTAATAACAGGATGTTTTCTCATTAAAACAACATCTTTTCTCGTAATAACTAGATGTTTTCTCATTAAAACTACATCTTTTCATATTTTCTATATGTTTTTCCCAATATATAGATATGTGGTTACATTATGTGAGTGAGCTAAGCGATTTTCTACAATATAAAATGATCTATTATTAAAAATGTCATTTTAATGACATAAAACATCTAATGGCATAAGTTTCATTTTTAAATGAACTAACCCTTTAACTATAAAAACACCACCTCCTAAAAACGTTCTCTCAAGCCTAATCTCATAAGAAAACCTAAGTTTTCATTATCTAGCGGTCGCCAAATTATGTTATTATGGTGACACATTGCTACCACACACATATTCATTTTTCCACTCAATTATGTTGAGTAATGAGATGTTATGTCTTTTTAACAACATCTTTTCTCATTAAAACAATGTCTTTTCTCATAACAATGAGATGTAATGAAATGGCATAATTATCTTGTTAAAGTAACATCTTTTCTCGTAATAACAAGATGTTTTCTCATTAAAACTACATCTTTTCTTGTCAAAATGTTACGGTGTTAAAGCGACATAATTATCTTGTTAAAACTACCTGTTTTTTCTCATAATAATGACATCATAAAAACAATGTTTTTTTCCGTTATAGAAGATATATGGTTACATTATGTGAGTGATCTAAGCGATTTTCTACAATATAAAATTATTATATATGATTAAAGATGTCGTTTTAACATGATAATCATGTCGTTTTAACAAAATAACATCTTGTTTTTACAAGAAAAGATGTAGTTTTAACGAGAAAAGATGTCATTTAACAACATAACATCTCGTTTTTACGAGAAAAGATGTCGTTTTAATGAGAAAATGACAAAACATCTCGTTACTACGACACAAGTGAGTGGAAAAAATAATACGTGTGTGGCAGCAATGCGCCACTGTACATTATGGATAATGTTGGAAAAGAAACTGTAATCATACCAGCAAAGCCACGGATTACCAGACCAAAGAGGGAAAGGGGTAAAATCAGGAGGGAGCGTGAAAGCACTGGTTGAATGAATGATTCAACGACTCACTAATAAAGGTGGAGGCTGAATTCGGAAAAGCAAACAACTCATATGATTTCTACAATATATTATATTGTAAGAGTATTATAGGCTGGTCACGTCACACCATGGGTGATAACTATACTATAAAGTTTGATTGTTTTAATTCTATAAGACTTAGGAAAGTCCACACCACAGTTACAACCACAGAGAAGAGCAAAATTGTTGAATTTTTTTTTCAGCCGATAACGGTAAAAACATTGACGGACAATCAGCCTAGCTTTAAAAAGCATTTAAATCAGCAAACGACGTAATTGCAGTGCATGCTAATAATAAAAAGAATGTTTTGGTTCATTGATGTGGATGCAAATAGAGTTATTCCAATTTTAGCACATCTGTTCCTAAAATAATAAACATTTTGAATGAATCAGATGCATGAATTATTTAATGATTTAATAAATGCAGTCACTTGTTGACAGCTTCTGGCATAACGTGTACCCTGCAGACAGAGTGATAGATAGATAGATAGATAGATCTTTGCTTTGGAAACTCGATCCAAAAATCAGTCAAGGCTCTGTTGATATCGCTTCTGTCACACTTGAAAATGAAGGTTAAATGCAATACATTGTGGGATACAGTATTTGACACAGTAAGCTCTGTACAGCATATTTTGACAGATGTAGTAAGTCAGCTGGTCTGGCCATTATCAGCCACAAATCTTGTGTCTCTTGAAGTTGTACTGTAGTAAGCAAGTGATGCAAATGAAGCCCAGAGCTGACTAAACCAGACACACACCTCTCAAGTACTCAAATGAAAGCTCGATCTGAAATGTAAATGGTTTGAAATCAATACTTAAGCCTAGTGCTTTGCTTAATCTCTCAATAAACACAAAGGGTCTGCATTAGTAAACACAAGTGTGTGTATTTGTTTAACAAAATGGCTGTTACAATGATTGCCAACAAAATTTTGATACAGCAGCATTGATAAGAGCCAGAGAGATGTTTGATACAGATAAAAACAGTGAGAAAGCAGAGCGGGGGCGTTAGGAGATCGGGCGCTGGAGGAGGACGATTCTCAGAACAGATATTGACGAAAAGCAGATGCAAAAGACACAGAGAAATCTGCAAGGATATTACTTACACTAACCTCAGCAGACCTGTTTAAGTACACTTAAATGACTGTATGTGTCACTCTTTGGGTGTCGTGTTAATTAATACTAAGACAAAAATTGTACGAATATGGTATAATGATAGGAAAATGACTGCAAAACAGAAAGACGCAAGACCTGTACATAGCATAATAAAAAGCATTCATTTATTTAAATAACATTTTATTTTATACGTATCAAGTTTGTTTTTATTCATTTATTTATTTCTCAAGGGTGCATTAAATTGATCAAAAGTCAAAGGAGCTGCTGAAAAGAGATTTTACAATATTACTGTCCTTAATGTATTGTTGATTAATTACATGCAGCGTTGGTGAGTATAAGAGACATATTTCAAAACTATAAAGAATCTTACTAACCCTAAAACAACTGAAGAGTAGTGTAAACTGTAAATTTTTATAGATGTAATATAATGTTTTTAACTGCATACAGTAAATGTATATATGAAGATTTCAGATGCAAAAGCCTCTAAATCCATCTGATATATTTCTTTAAAATTAGCATTTCTTTCTGGCTACTTTGCATAGGTTTCTATGTAAGTACTGGTACTTCTGATTGGGCTGAGGCTTGAAGTAAAAGTATTTGATGGACGTATACTGTTTTAGGAGCATTCACTCAGTATCATTATCTCATTTTTGATCGAAATGGCTTTTAGCTGGTTTTGCATCTGAACTCTTCATATGTTATTAATGGTTTGGCAATGTACAGCTTTTTAAACATTTAAGGCCTCTTTGATAGTAAATGTACTGGTGATACATCCTAAATGAATTGCAATGAACTTCTAAGGAAATCACTCATCTCAACATGAGATCATTACTAATGCTAATGGAACCTCTTCTGGATTAATGGGTATGACCAATAAGTCATGTGTGGAATGCCATTTGTAAGTTTGTAAGTATTTAGTGCACAGCCTTTGGCCTTCTTATCATGTTGAGTAATATTAACTAGTTTCATATTTCCTAAGTTAATGTGAATGGTGTTTGCGGGTTAAAAACTAAAAGGCCAAAATAATGCTGGTAGCTAGGATGTTGCTAGGTGGTACTGGGTGGTTGCTAATTGGCTCAAATAAAAAAGCCAACTCCACAGTCTTTAAGACATTATGATCTATGAATATGGATCTTTTTATAATCCACTATGTGAGAAGTTTAATTCTAAACACTAGGGCTGGGTTTTAACACAAATTTCATGATTCGACTTGATTCTGATTCACAAGCTTGTGATTCGATTCGGTATTGATTATTTTGGATATATATCAGGTACAGTACATGCCAACCCTGGTGAAAAAACCAGCATATGCTGGTAGGTATGTTTTGATGCTGGTTTAAGCTGGTCCTTTGCTGGTTTATGCTGGTCCTTAGCTGGTTTAAGCTGGTCCTTGACCAGCAACATGACATGACCAGCTAAGACCATCATAAACCAGCAAAAGACCAGCTTAAACCAGCATCAGAACATACCTACCAGCATATGCTGTATTTTTCACCAGGGAAATTTTCTCAAGGACAAAGAATCTCTCAACTAATGATGTAAAATACCAAAAATCCCATCTCTAGTGTTCATTTTCTAGCTCAATAGCGAGCTTATGTTTCTGAGGTAAATGTGACATTGTTTACAAGCTGCTATATTGACGTCTTTGCGCAGTTGAACGCCAATTCAGCAATTACATGAGACAGGATACGGATTTTGGTAAGTTGTACTCTTTCTTTTAACATACCTTCGGATGTTTATTCATGTTTATTTGTGGTTAAACTGGTTAAAGTGGAGGAGATGATTGGTTCACATGAGGTGCTGACGGTTCTCTTCAACTGAGGCGCACCGCCCTGGTGAAAAAAACAGCATATGCTGCTAGGTATGTTTTGATGCTGGAATGCTGGTTAAGTAGGTTTTGATGCTGGTTTAAGCTGGTCCTTTGCTGGTTTTTGCTGGTCATATTGCTGGTCAAGGACCAGCATGAACCAGCAAAGGACCAGCTTAAACCAGCATCAAAACCTACCTAACCAGCATATGCTGGTTTTTTCACCATGGCGCGCTACAGCAATCTGTCACTCCACATTAAAGAGAGCCAAACGGTATTTATTGTTTGAATATTGTAATAAAAATGGAATTTGAAGTCTGAGACTTTGTTTCAAATCAAAAGTAACAAAGCTTATTGTGATTTATTGGATGAGTGGTGCGCTAAAGTTTCGTTACGTTCCATAACTGAAAACAGGCTAGACTAGCCTGTTTTCAGTTATGGAACGTAACGAAATTTATTAGTCTAGCCTGTTTTCGGTTATGGAACGTAACGAAACTTTAGAGCACCTCTCATCCAATAAATGGGTTTTAAGAATCAACACCGTTTCACGATTAAAATCTAGAAATAGATATTTTTTGCCCACCCCTACTAAACAAGCAGTTCTAACACTCATTTCCATAGCACAGTGCTGTGGGATGAGTTATCTTAAAGGTTTTACCTTAGCAAGGTCAAGCTGATTCTGGATCAGGACCTTTAATTTAAACACATGGGTTATGTTGTCAGGGAGATGTCTGTGATGGCAAAAGAAGCCAGGTGCTGTCCAACTCCCGTTGTCTCTATAAACAGCTCATGTAGCTCTGTTAATGTCAGACAGAAAGGTAAGGTATATGAGTCATGCTGCTGTGTACAGATACAATCTGTCTGCCGCAACTGTTTATTTGACGGACCAGTCTCCTCTCTCTGTAGGAATGGAGCTTCTCTGCACCTCCTTAAAGTGGGTAAAAATGCCCAAACACAGGTACTACTATCACCACCACGGTGAGCAACGATGCCATGTCTTCTTTTGTGCCAGTGTTAGTGCTAATATCTCTGAAAGACACCTATCGTCCTCATTATCCATCAATGGTCTTAAGCAAAACCCTTTTTAACAAGATCTTCTCACTTCAGTCTAAAGGCCTGCTTAGTCTTTCTGGTGTGGTTTGACTCTATTTAACTAAGAGATACGACCATGGAATCTTTCCCCAAGTCTGTTTTTGTACATGTACTTCCTCTGTCCCATGCGAACAGCAGCAGAGTTCTCATGTCTTTGTCCAGAAAGCTCAGGAGCAGTGGTGAATCGTTTGCACTCTGTGGTTAAGTCTGACCTCAGGTCAGGACTGCCTCCGTCTGAAACTCATCAGCGACATGAGGAGTGGTTATTGCTTGCAGCTAACAACACAAACTAGTTCCGCTGATGTAACATGGACTATTTTAACAATATCTGTACTAAATTTCTGGGCATAAACATGTCAGTTGCGTTTTTGTCTATGCAGGATCAGAAAGCTCTTAGACTTCATCAAAAATATCTTAATTTGTGATGCAAATATAAACAAAGGTCTTACAGGTTTGGAATGACATGAGGGTGAGTAATTAATGACAAATTTTTTGGGTGAACTATCCCTTTAAGCCATTCGCAAAACAATTTTATATAGGCCTGTATTTTTGTTATTCAGAAATAGTAAAAACCTGTGTAGAATTGCATATTCAGACTATTTCTAATCTTTTATCATTTTAAAATGCGCAATGACACATTAGACTTGCTAAAGGTGCAAACTTTAATTATGATTAATCATGATTTTTTTTTCCTTGAAAAAATCTGTACACTCATACATTCATACACAAATGTGAATGAAACCCAGTTTCAGATTTGTTAATTTTCATTCTGAATCCAAGCCCTACCCTAAGCACAGGTGATCAGTTCACATATTTTTAAGACAGCATCATAGGATCAAACTCATGCAATTTCTTACTCCATGTTAAATATCCCATTAATATCTTTCTAACAATCCGGTTCATCTACATGACTCAGTCTGTAATGGAATGCAAGCAGCATCCTCAGGCAAAGTAGCAGAATGCAAATGTTAGATGAGAGCTGGGAGATGGTGCTTTCACCATCTGCGTCCACTTGGTGATCCAACTGCCAGTAATGGATCAATACCAGCCATTTACCCTAAGTGAAGCAGATCAGACTGAGCAGTGCACAGCAAGCCAGCTCTTATTTCATTAGCTCTTGCTGTCTTACCTCACCCAGAATCTCTGTGGCTGCGAGAGCCACACAACAGATCGACTGCTGAATCACACTGAGGATGTACTGTAGGGATTAAAACCAACAAAACAAGTATGCATGCTTCTGTAATTTGAATGTATTTGGTGTAACGTTCCTCCCTTGTGATCACACTAATGCTTTACCTGTCTTTCAGGAAATTTCAGATATCATCATCAGTACTGACTAAAAGCATTCGGCCAATCTAAATGATCAACATTTATTTCTGGGATATATAGCTTCAACATATATGCCTGTTCAAATTTGGCTCCCTCTACTGGATATACAGTGCTTTAAATTGGATCCAAGAGAATTTGCTGTAAATCTCACTGGATTACACACTAAAGGTTAGCCTGATATGACTGATGCTCCACAACATTCACAATCACACACACAAAAGAGGCCGACGTTTTAGTTTTACAACAATAGCATTCACAGAATGATGCTTCTCCACATGGCGTATGTAAAATATACTGTCTATACTAATTTCTAACTTACTGTATATTTCTGAACTAAATGTTATTATAAGGATTTACACTACTGTTTAATAACCATGTCAAAACCATGGCTTTCAAAACCACATTATTAAATAGGTAAAAGGCAAGCCTCTGCCCTCTTGTGTTAGACTAAATAATTTCAGATTAAAGACATTCACCAGTAGTAGGCGCTGTTTTATCATGCATGTACAGTTTTCATAACTTTCCATAGGCATGTGTGTCAAGTTACACTCCATTAGCTGCTCTACTAATAAATGCTAAATTGTTGAATTTGGAACAGCATACTGCTTTACTTCCAGCTTATCTTTCTATGCTAGGAATACTAAGAATAGTATGCGGAAATGTCGAAATTTGATCAAATCATGTTCTTAGCTGTGAAATAGCATTTTCTCCCCACATTTATGTCCTTTCAAAGCATTTGAACAGGACATTTCCTTGTTGAATTTAACTATTATAACACGCAAACATCAATCAGCCAAGGTGTAAATTCTAAAATAGCTTAGTGAAACATCATCAAACCCTTGACCGGTAATTTTAATTCCTTCAGAATCTCCAAAACTTCTTTTTTACTGAGTTCTCATAGTTTACTCATTTCAAACAAGTAGAAATTAGACAGTTTCACTCAGGGACCACAAACATACTGAGACAGTTTATCCCAGGGGTGCCCAACCCTGTTCCTGGAGATCGACCTTCCTGCAGAGTTTAGTTCCAACCCTAATCAAACACACCGGTTTGTAATTATCAAGTGCTCTTTCAGATTCTAATTAGCTGGTTCAAGTGTGTTTGGTCAGGGTTGGAGCTGAACTCTGGAGGAAAGTTGATCTCCAGGACCAGGGTTGAGCACCCCTGGTTTATGCAGTATACAAAAACCTTGTGAACCTGATTTAAATCATGTGGAAATTAAAACTAGTAAGCTACCGAACTCAAAACACATCAAAACCCTGTGAGATTTTAAGGGTGTGTTCACACTTGTTGTTTGGTTCGTTTTGTTTATTTAGTCCGGACCAAAAAGGAAAACAATACATTTGGTTCTGGTCCACTTTATGTTCACACTGGCGTTTTTGACAGCGAACCTAAAGGCATAGCGATACGTTCATAACCTGATTGGTCGGGTTGAGTGGTGTATATTTCGTGACAGAACTCACTGAACACTCTATTCAAAATAGGATTTTATTTTCCACCACCTGCAAACTCATGAAGAGCTCATAAAAGGCACTCGACCTTCTCTTTGCTCAACATTGCCCCACTCTCATTTTGCTTTTAACACACCGCTTGTGCGCTTTGTGAAATCATGTCGCATAGCGACATCTTGTCATTTCATCCTGACTTTGGTTCGGTTAGAAGTATCTGGTTCATGTTGCGTTTACATTTCATTCAAACCACACTACAATTAATTCAGAAGCGGACCAAGACCTGCCTTTTTAGTGGTCTCGGTCTGCTTGTTTGGTGCGCACCAGGGTTTTGACGGTAGCGTTCACACTTACTCAAATGAACCGCACTGAACAGAGCAATCACACCAGAGTTCGTTTTAATCAAACCAAACACGATAAGTGTGAACACACCCTAAAAATAACAACTCGAGACTACAAAATGTGTTCCCCCTCAGTTTTATTATATGAAAATGTACAGAGAGATTTTAACGGTAGGACTTCTGGTAGCGGGCGCGAGCTCCAGGTCCACCGAACTTCTTGGACTCGCAGCGACGGGGATCAGCGACCAGCAGGGTCCTATCGTACTGAATCAAGATATCCTTGATCTCTTTCTTGGAGGCCTCATCCACATCTGGGAGAAGAGAGAAATTGAGAATTAGAAAAATTAAAGCTGACTCTTACACATAGATCTTACTCCAACATAAAGATTTACACTTACATTTCTGATAATAGGCAACCAGGGCTTTAGAGATAGCCTGACGGATGGCTGCAAGAAGAATGAAACATTAGTACAGAAGTATTTACACACTCTGGTGGTGAAAAAGAATCTATTTATTGTTTACTAACCATTATATACTACTACTTTGACAAATGGCTTACACATCTATATGTTATTACTATAATTACTAACCGTAAATCTGTGCGACGTGTCCACCACCCTTCACGCGAACTCTGATGTCAACGCCAGCAAAGCGCTCCTTACCCAAAAGCAGAAGAGGCTCCAGCAGCTAAAGAAAACAAAATCATACTCTGTTAGTAGATAAAAGAGCAAAATCTCCTCAGACGCAGCTAAAGGCCTTCTTCCTGATCAATGTTCATAAATGAGGTATACTTTAAGAGCAGTTGACAAGTGAAAATTCTGTTAACATTTGCTCATTTCTGTCTCCTGTAGAACACAAACACACAATGTTTTTTTAATTAATGTACTAGTCACCCTCTAATTTCAGGGCATGAGAATGGGAACTTCCAAAAAGTACATAAAACCACAATAAAATATTAAAGCGGTCCATGCAACCTATGCACTCTATTCTAAGTCTGACAAATTTAAGATATTCACTGACAAATTTCCACTCTGATGGGCTGTTAACCTTTATGCCCAGACCGAATTAAGATATATTTGAGAACTGGACTGATTTGATTCATAAATTGGATAAATACATTAAAAAGTACATTTCTCTCATGAAAACGCAGACAAGTGCTGTAGAGGATGTTATGTTTTTCAGAGAATGAAAGCTTAAAGTGTGGTGTTTCTTACACCAATCTTTTTTGCACCAGTTTTTATTACACTGAAAGCAGCAATCAGAATATTCTTTAAAAATCAAAAGGAGTATCCACAAGAGTACAAGTCAAACAAGGTAAGAATGACATTAACTATAATCTATGTTAATGTGTGAACTATTTAATTTACAAATCATTGAAGTGTTTACTGAATAGGTGATCTAAATTAACAATTCATTCTATGCACTTAATTTCTTTCATAAAAGTACCTTGTACTGCAGAGTGACAGGCTCAATCATCTCAAGAGGTCTTCCATTGACTTTAATAAGTCCATTTCCCCTCTTGCAGTGGGCAACAGCAGTGGCTGTTTTCTGTCAATAGCAAAGAAATACAAATCAGCAAAGGCAGTTGTAACTACATATGAGACCCTGGACCACAAAACCAGTCTTAAGTCACTGGGGTATATTTGTAGCAATAGCCAAAAATACATTGTATGGGTCAAAATGATCGATTTTTCTCATATGCCAAAAAAACATCAGGAAATTAAGTATGTTCCATTAAGATATTTAGTAAAATTCCTACTGTAAATAACAAAAGTAATTTTTGATTAGTAATATGCATTGCTAAGAACTTCATTTGGACTACTTTAAAGCCGATTTTCTCAAAATTTTGATTTTTTGCACCCTCAAATTTCATATATTCAAACAGTTGTATCTCAGCCAAATATTGTCCTATCCTAACAAACCAAACAGCTTTTTTATTCAGCTTTCAGATAATGTAAAATTTCGAAAAATTGAACCTTATGACTGGTTTTGTGGTCCAGGCTCACATATGACACTATTAATAAACATCTTTACATAATGGTGACAAAATGAGCTTCTTCCCAAACTATATAATGGTAGTCTTCAATCTTGGTACTAGAAAACATCATTTAAAGATTGGAAACCACTGCTATACCACACACAAGTAACGTTAACGTTACATGCTAACAGTTAGCAATATAGACATGATGACTGTCTCCTATAAATTTATCAATATCAACTATCTAGAAACTGAAAACATAGAGATGAGATACAAAATCTACTGTTTTGTACGAATTAAAACTGTACATATAAGCACTGCATTGTCCCACGTGTCAGAAAACAGCCATTACCAACACAATATCCAGCACTCACAATCAATCTAAACACCGTCTATTTTACATTTTGAGTAGTTTAAAAGCACGTCTGCGATATCTAAATGTTACGTTTATTACATAAACTGTAAAACTTTGGCGTCGTAGTCATATTAACAGCGTACATCTTTTAGCATAGCCGGCTAACCTCACACCCGCATCACTACCGTGCGTGAGCACATGAGAAATATACAGCCTTCAAATACTCACTTTACGTCCAAAAACCTGGACAGACTGTAGGGGACCTTTAGCTGGCATGATTCTGGAACAAAAAGGGAATGATAATAGTTTAAATTAAGCCTAAATGATCATTATATTACTATATTTGTGAGAAGCGCTTGAGGGACGAACCTTTCAGGGCTTGAGCGCTGTTCGGAGAGGCCGCACAAGGGTTTCCCGGGCGCAAAAGCAGGGGCGCTGTCGTAAAGACATCCGCGAAAGAGTGTTTACGACAGTTGTAGCTGCTAAAAATTGTTTGTTTATAAATTCCTAACATTTTACAACATTGCAAACGTCAAATGTTCACGTATGTATATACATTAACTAGGACTTACAGTTTTTGTTCGCAACGCAATTATGAAAATCTGCGTTTTCCTTTCACAATTAAAGCAAACATAGCATGTTTATTCACACAAATTTTAATGGATGGGTTAAAATAGATGTCAAAAGATATATAATCATTCGCGTTATGATACTTACTATATATTACATAAATGTTAAAGAGAAGCAAATACTTTGAAATCTTGCTACTATGCTTTGACCTCTGAACTCGTTTAGTATCTTGTCAGAAATGGGGCTCAAGTTTACAGAATAACTGCTAGTGCTTTCTGAATTCAACAATTATCCTAACAGTATTTCAGATTAAATCGTAAAGAAATGAGATCAGGTTTGATGTGAAACAGCCTAAATTTTTATTCTACATGCTAAATTTATAAACCTCATCACTAGATGGTGCTCTGTTACCAAAATCACTCCCATTAAAACTGAATGAGGTTGACAGACTAAAGGCATCATGTCATATTTAGCTCATACTTTTGATAATTTTTGCAAAGTTAAGGTAAAGAACCTACATAACTTAAGAATGAATTTAAAAACATTATTAAAGTAATTTAGCCCATGTCTTCTTTTTGATACCCCAATAGTTATAGCTTCTTTAAAATTAGTGGTGTTTCCCTGGTGAAAAAACCAGCATATGCTGGTTAGGTAGGTTTTGATGCTGGTTTAAGCTGGTCCTTTGCTGATTTTTGCTGGTCATGTTGCTGGTCAAGGACCAGCATAAACCAGCAAAGGACCATCTTAAACCAGCATCAAAACATACCTACCAGCATATGCTGTTTTTTTCACCAGGGTAATGACACTTGCACTTAAGTTGTCCTTAAATAAAAGCAGCATTGTTAGAATAGACACAATTGATTATTTTTCTTGTGAACAAGAAGTTAACTTAACTGTTCATATCCTGACAGTAAATTTCTAAAAGACTGAACTTGCAGATATGAAATAAAAGGCCCCAAAAGTATACTTAAAGAGAGCATACATCATGCTTGTGTTTTTTTACAAACTTAAGCAGACTTTAAAAAGTGATGAAGTAAAATTAAAAAGTTTTACACTGAATTAAATCATGAGTCATTGTTTTAATATTCATGTGTTATGCTTTAAAGAAGTATAATTATTTTTGTGTTAAAATACATATAAAGCACAACGTACACTGTAAAAAATAAAAAACACAATTTGTTGAGTCAGCTTAAAATAATTTGTTACCCTGCTGCCTTAAAATTTTAAGTTCAGTCAACTAAAATAAGTTTAGTCAACTTGAAATGTCAAGTTGTACTAAGTAACAACTTAGATATTTGTGTTTGCTAAACTTAACAGATGGGTAAGTAACCCAGCTGCCTTAAAATTTTAAGTTGATTCAACTCAAATATCCAAGTTGTCACTTAGTATAATTTAACATTTCAAGTTGAATACACTTTTTTTTTGAAGGCAGCCAGGTTACAAATTATTTTAAGTTGACTCAACAAATTGTTTTTTACAGTTACAAATTGTTTTTTACTAGACTGTAATTTTAACAGTAGCATGTTATTAAGAAATTATTAATAGAATATTAACCTAATATATTTTACATGTGCTAAATTGCATCATTCTTACAAAAGTTTATCATGTTCATCATTATGAATATTTTTAACTAACTGTCACTCCCATTTTTTAAAACAGACAAAATGCACTATCCAGACTTAAATTTGTATAATTCATGAATAAAAACATTTGTAAGATGATTTTGATGTACATTTTCCATGGTAATGCAATGTCTGATTTTAAAATGCCTTTCAAAGGATGAATTGTGGGATTTTAAGTTTTGAACTGATGTATAATTTCTTATGATTTCTTTTGCATGGTAAAAAGGCAACAAAGAAAGTGTTTTGTGACAAAGGTCAGAACTCATGTTATGATATAGATTTTTTAAGTTGCACTGTTGACATATATTAATCTATTATTTTCCTACATAATTTCTATCACAAAAATATGGTAAAATATCTATTTAGGAGTCTTAAACCTTTCCAACGTTGTATATTATGATTAGATTAGGATTTATTTGTAATATGGTGAAGTAAACTTAGGCGCCCCACCTGGGGGACGGTGACAGTTAAAGGGTTAAAAATATGACTTGCAAGATTCAGTTAAAAATTACATTAAATTTTATTTACCATAAATGCATGTCAGTACATTTGGCTGTACACTTTATATATTTTTTTTAAAAAGAATAAAAGTAATTATTAAATTACAAATAAAGATGTACTTGAGTTCTACTTCAGTGGGTAAAAAATGCAAATAATTGCATTTGCACACATTTTTTTTTTTTTTTTTTTTTATGTAACCAGATGGACACAGCTTCAGTATGCCTACTGGATTTTGATTAGGCCAGACACACATTTTATAAGAATTTGAAGAAAATAAGAGTTAATCTCAAATGAGCAATGATTATTTTTTGACATACATCACTTGGGTCTCTAGAACCCAATATGTATGGTCATTCTCAACAAAACATGCCTTTTGACTATCATCAAGTTGATACTATGTCTTTTTTATGTGTGTACACTCTTAAAACTATACGTGCTTTAAGAGGCACAGCAATGCGATTTTTGAACCAAATTTGGTTCCACAAAGACCATTCATTCAAAGGTTCTTTAAAGAACCATCTCTTTCTTACCTTTTTATAATCTGAAGAACCTTCTTTTGCCACAAAGAACCTTTCGTGAAACAGAAAGGTTCTTCAGATGTTAAAGGTTCTGTATGGAACCATTTAGACAAAAAAAGGTTCTTCTATGGCATCATGAAGCACATTTATTAAGTGTGTACATGAGTGTTTAATTCATTACATAAAAATTTGATCATTATCTATGAAGGCAAATCACCGTTGTAAGTAGTCGTTAGTGTAGTATACCAACAAAACTCTCTTATCTTATCTTATTATTCTTTTGTGCTAACTTGGTATGAGAGAGACTTTCTTATTGTCTTAGCTTGTGCTTCTAAACCACTTTCTCCAGTAACTCATCCATCTGTTGTTCTTTTGAGATATGAAGGCTGTTCCATGTGTGTGTGAGTGTGCACTACTGTCTTGACAGACGAAAGCAAAGTGAAACTAACTAACAGACTGAGAACTGGAAGGCCAGAAGCACAACAACAAGACGAGAGGACATCAGAGTCTTCAGACTGAGAAACTGATGCCTTTCAGGTACTCATCTGGCAGCTTCATTGATCAGTACACACCAAACACTAGTTTTATCTATAACAGTGAATTGAATATGAGACGCTGACCAATTAGTCAAAGTTTCAAAGGGATTTGAAAGTTTGAAGTACTGAGCTGTTGTATCTATCTATCTATCTATCTATCTATCTATCTATTTGTCCTTTATCCACACCCTATCTTCCTACTTTCGCACCTTTCTTTAGCTCTCCAGCCGCTAATTACACAAACACCAGAGGTGCAGAGTCAGGATGCATTTTGTCATCCCATCTTTCTCCCTCCACCTTAACGCCCTCTGTTAGCAATGGTGCTTTGAAGAGGGTTGTGAGATTTGCATTTCACACTTACTCACGGTACCTTTTGCCCTGTTTATGCTGAGGTGTGTTTTTAAGATGTGTAACAATAAGCAAAGGGTGTTAATTAGTGGAGAAGGATGTGTGTGTGTGAGGGGTAGCTGAACAGTAGCAGTAGTCAGGCAGATGTTGGGTCCATTGTGGGGGAAATGGAGCTCACTTGGGCGACACGCTGCTGTTTGTTTTGCGATGAGATAATGAGGACTCCTGCCAAAGCGCTTTTATACCAGCCTGTCACTATCCAGCACACAAACACTCACTCAGGGTCTTGCTTTCACTCCCTTTTTGGCCATAACACACTCAACAGATGTGCCATCACAACTTTGGCACTTCAAGTGTGAATATGGTGAATATGGTTTCATGTGTAAAATCTTTCTTGGTCAGAGTATAATATTTGTGCTTTATTGGCCTCAACTTGCAGCGTGGATCATATTTAGCCCGTTCGTATTATACATACATTGCTATAAAATGTAGATCTGGTTTGCTCATTATGGTGCTTGTTAATAACACCTCTTTTGATCACTGAAGTGGACCATTGTAAAGTCTGGTTTGATCGTTCCTGTTAATTGCTTTAGTAGGTTAGTTCCTCTCAGAGATCTATGAAGCTCATTCTAAACGTCCACCATTTGTGTTCAAAACCCTTTTGTTTTGGTAATTCACTCTGAACACTTTCACAAGTTCACATTTTTCGTGTTATTGGAAAATGATACAGATGAAGAGTTTCGGCTACTAGACAAGCTCAAGAATTAGACATGAGTTTCGTCATTGGAATGTGACGCTGGACCACAAAACCAGTCTGGTATATTTGTAGCAATAGCCAAAAATACATAGCATAGGTCTAAATTATTGATTTTTCTTTAATGCCAAAAATCATTAGGATATTAAGTAAAGTACCTCTTTTGTAAATTTCCTACCATAAATATATCAAAACTTTAATTTTGAATAGTTATATGCTTTGCTAAGAACTTCATCTGGACAACTTTAAAGGCGATTTTCTCAATATTTTAATTTTTTGCACCCTCAGATTCCAGATTTTCAAGTAGTTGTATCAAATATTGTCATATCCTAACAAACATACACCAATGGAAAGCTTATTTATTCAGCTTTCAGATTATCTATTGGAAAAAATTGTCCCTTATGGCTGTTTTTGTGGTCCACATATATGAATGGGAGTTAATTCGAAGAAAAATCAGAGAAATGAAGGATGAGTTGGGCTGGTGGTGGAAAGCTGGAAGAATTGTCACATGTAGATGTCCTTGTGTTGGTTTTGATAAAATTCCATGAGCTACTAGAGAAATGTTAATGGATGCTAATGGAATCCCTGCTGAAAAAGGTGATTTGCTGGTCTTATCTGGTTTAGGATGGTCTTGCTTGTCTTCCAGCTTGACAAAGATGTTCATTTTTCAGCTACAGTGCCCAAAATCCTTCTAAAACCAACAAAACAGACTAGCTTAACTAGCTTGGCTTGTCTGGGAGGCCATCTAGCATGGTTTAAAGGAGAGGTTCACTTCCAGAATAAAAAAGAAATAAGGTCAATGCTCTTTTTTAAAAAGGTAAAAATGATGCTGAACAATTTTGAAGTTAGAGGAGAAAATTAGATGTTTTTTGGCCTTCCCTACCTTTTTGAACCAAAGCACATATGCGAATAACTAATCGTGCATGACAACGATTAGTTGTGGCAAGCATTTGTGGTTAAAAAGTATATACATTTTTTTTTTTTTTTTTTTTAAAGAAAATGACAAATGACAATCGTTTCGTTAGATAAGACCCTTTTTCCTCGGCTGGGATTGTGTAGAGCCTTTTAAAGCTGCACTAAAACTGCAGTTTGGACCTTCAACCCACTGGTCCCCATTGAGGTCCTCTACATGGAGAAAAATCTTGGTTGTTTTTTTTAAAAAACTGAATTTCTTTTAATCTGAAGAAAGAGAGACATGAACATTTTGGAGGACATGGGGGTGAGTATTACCAGGAAGTGAACTTCTCCTTTAAGCTGGACTCTCATAATTTCAAATCAGTCCTAAATTGATCAAACAAGTATATTATTTGGAATTTTTTAAATACTTTTAGTGCATTCAATTGAATCTTATTTAATTCTCAGCAGATTTTTTTGGTATCATTTTATATTTGGAACCAGCAAGATTAGTTCCACATTTTTTGAAAAGGATTCTGTTGCCACCTCTCTTATGCTTGGGATGCTATCACATGTTTCCATAACCTTCTCCAGTGGAACAATGGTAAACACTTCAATGATGTGTGATTCATCTCTTCAGGTTTGTTCCGCACTGAGCATTGTCTCACAGAGGTTTCTTTGTTTCTTTGAGGTGGAAAAAGACAACGTTGCAAAAAAAGAGAACATTGCTATGAAAGAAACAGTGCCAAAACTCACAGATTTGTCTTTATTTATATGTAGTCAGTGGGTGAGATCAAGTTATTGACCCAGTGTGAGTTAGTCATGCTTGCTGTGGCCAGCATTGACTCATTCTCAATGCATTTAGCCCAGACTTGAACTAAAAGGGAATTAGTCCCACTAAAAAAAAAAAAAAAACTGCTGGACCTTTGGTCTTTGAAAGCAGCACACTGTTTCTCACACTTTCTGTAAAATCTCTTTCCTCTCATTAAATTTGACTGAGGTTTGAAACGGCTGCACGATGCCAAACTATCAAAGCCGATCAGGAGATATTTGATGTTTAATATACAGTGACTTGAATGTTAGATCAGATTTTGAAATGGATAGGGGTACCCAGTACCCAAATGCATATAATTTTGCATTGGAAAATGCTTTTTACACAAAGTGTAGAAATCAGATTTATTTAGTTTTGTTCTCATTCTTTCACCTTTCATGCTCTCAGAGGCTCAGATTAGTATTAGTATATGAGTGAACGTGGCCTTGGAAGGTGTTTGAAACAGGTCAGGGCAGGTGAGATGTCACAGGTTGAAAGGTGAGGGTCAGCTCCTCTACAAACCCCACAACCGACACCTGATCTTCAGCCTGAGTTCACAGGGCGTATGATTCTGTTCCCTTGGGACGGAAAGCAGAGTGATCCAAACACACACATCTCAGTGAGGTCTTAGAGCTGGATTCTAACATCTAACATCTAACATCTAAACAGACGTACAATACCACATACTGTAAAAAACAATTTGTTGAGTCAACTTAAAAGAATTTGTAACCTGGCTGCCTTAAAATTTAAAGTTCAGTCAACTCAGAAAAGTTTATTCAACTTGAAATGTTAAATTATACTAAGTGACAACTTAGATATTTGAGTTGAATCAATTTAAAATTTTAAGGCAGCTGAGTTACCTATATGTTAAATTTAGCAAACACAAATATCTAAGTTGTTACTTAGTACAACTTAACATTTCAAGTTGACTAAACCTATTTTAGTTGACTGAACTTAAAATTTTAAGGCAGCAGGGTAACAAATTATTTTAAGCTGACTCAGCAAATTATGTTTTTTATTTTTTACAGTGACCAAAAGCCATTTTTACCCAGTATGGTCAGATACACTGTCAGAAAAAAGGTACAGTTCTGTCGCTGGGGCGGTACCCTAAGGTACAAAGTGAAAAGGTACAAATATGCACTTTTAAAGTACTAATATGTACCTCTAAAGTACCAATATGTACTTTCAAAGTACTGAAATGTACCTTTAAGGTACTAACATGTACTGTTTAGGGGTAGGTAAGGTACAAAGATGTACCTTTTCACTTTTGTACCTTAGGGTACCGCCCCAGCGACAGAACTGTACCTTTTTTTCTGAGAGTGTATGGGAATAAGCATCGGCTCAACTTTTGAAGTGAGGCTTATGAGAATATTAATTATCTTATGCTATCAATGTATCAATATACTTTACAGTAAAACTTTTAATTTGACATTATTAATGTGTTAATGCTACGCCTACTTTCTATATCATCTGCTGAAACGCCACTCTTTCGTGAATGGGCGTACAACAGTTAGCGGAAGCTAGAGATTATGGTTTATAAAGTTTTAAATATTGTTATTTTTCTTGCAAAAACGCATTGATTTACCTCAGAAGGCCGTTATTAACCTTCCGGAACTGTGTGGAGCACTTTTTATAATGGATGGATGCACTTTATTGGACTTCTGTTGGACTGTTGAATATTAACACCCATTCACTGCCATTATAAAGCTTGGAAGAGCCAGGACATTTTTTAATTTAACTAAAATTGTATTGAGAAGAAAGAAGAAAGTCATATACACCTAGGATGGCTTGAGGGTTATTAAAACTTTTTTTTTTGGTGAACTATCTCTTTAAGTGGCCTTGTATTTCATTTAAAGTACATTTGCAAATACAGTTTTTTACAAATGTGCTAAGATTTGAAGTACTCTACAAGTGTACATTTAATGTATACAATCAAGCTCACTTCTTTTCCCTTTAGTTTACATCAGAACCTACAAAAACATGATTTGCTTCTTGCTAATGCTAGTCAGTGTCTGGTGGTGTTAGTGGGAGGAACAATTTCATTGCAGAGATCATGACATTGGACAAAAGTGTAGATAAGACAATGTCATCTGTATTATTTCCTTAGAAGAATAACAGTATATATATTTGTCTGTTTTGTCAGCCTTTAGGAGTACAGTAGCACCTCTTTAGATTGTATGTATACCATCTTGGGTGATCTAATCATAAGTGGTCAGCCGTGACATATCACTGTTTACACCTGGTAGTAAAATGCGTCTTAAATATGTCTCCTGTGACCACTTGTGATCGGATTTCGTCAAGTGTAGGGTTTCATGGTTACCGAACATCACACATTATGTCACTCTATCTTTGCATACGGCGTAGTTAGTATTTTTGGAAAAATCTGTGATGTGTTTTCTGTAAACCATGTAAATTTATTTTAAAACACATTTTGGTACATCTTTTATGATAAGTATGCATGCAGTTCTTGCACTGCTTCTATCTCATATTTTTAGGAAACTACTTTTTTTTTGAATGATCTACACTCTCAGAAAATGGTACAAAAGTGAAAAGATACATCTTTGTACCTTACCTACCCCTAAACAGTACATATTAGTACCTTAAAGGTACATTTTAGTACTTTGAAAGTACATATTGGTACCTTAAACTTACATTTTTCACTTTGTACCTTAGGGTACCGCTCCCGCGGCAGCAACTGTACCTTTTTTTCTGACGGTGTAGTTAGGGAAATAAAATGATTTTAAAAATAGCGAAACCTTTTTGAAATTTTGTCCAGTTACAGGACCTACATCGGGGGGTGTTAAACTCACACTTTGTCCAAAAATCACATACTGTCTGAATACACTGTCAGAAAAAAAGGTACAGTTCTGGCACTGGGGCGGTACCATAAGGTACGAAAGTGAAAAGGTACATGTTTGTACCTTACCTACCTCTAAATGGCACATATTAGTACCTTAAAGGCACATTTTAGTTTTGATTATTTTAGTATTTTATTATTCATTTCAAAAGGCCTTTATTAACTGGAGTACTTTCTATGATGGATGGATGCACTTTTTTTGGGCTTCAAAATCTCAACCCCCATCTCAACACTGCCATTATAAAGTTTGGAAGAGCAGGACATTTTTTAATGTAACTGTGATTGTATTTGTCTGAAAGAAGAAAGTTATATACACCTTCACTCTCAGAAAAAAGGTACAGTTCTGTTACTGGGGCGGTACCCTAAGGTACAAAAGTGAAAAGGTACATTTTTGTACCTTACCTACCCCTAAACAATACATATTAGTACCTTAAAGCTCCATTTTAGTACTTTGAAAGTACATATTGGTACCTTAAAAGTACATATTGGCACCTTAAATGTACATATTAGTACTTTAAAAGTACATATTTGTACGTTTTCACTTTGTACCTTAGGGTACCGCCCCAGCGACAGAACTGTACCTATTTTTCTGAGAGCGTATGAGTATGGGTCGTATGACTGAAATTCGGACATACTGCATTGGCCATGTTGTTACTATCACATGACCTACCAGCATCAGTTGCATTGCTTCACTGCCATTAATAAAAACCTCTCCTGTTGCCTCATGGGATGTGCACTTCAGAATCCGGGTGGAAGTAGTAGATCATCCAGGTACATTTCGCCTACTTTTTTGCATAGTTTTTTGAATACTATGAATACCGCACTGATGAAACATATTACTCCTTTGGCGAACTGTTTTTTGCATACTATGTAGGAATCAAAAATGGTTCTTAAGAGTGTATAAGATGAGACTGTCATCTTTTGGTAAGGTGGTTGCAGAAACAAGACCTATTCATGACTGAAGCCATACCATACTCTTTTTTCTGTTCCATGTTATACGACAATGTATAGATGGAAGGCAAGTGTGTGGCTGTTTTATTTTTTTTAGGTGTTAAAAATAATGACATATCCAGATCTGCTGGCAACACTCTGCCCTGTAATTTTAATGGTTCTGTGCTGGTCATGTCAAGAGGAGTACACGAACCAATCCCTCGCTCTCCAGGGAGTAATTACACCAGAAACCCCCCTCACACACAGAACAATGCAAAGAGTCATCACACACTCACACGGCCAAGGTCAAAAACAAAACCTCACACACATACACACGCTTACATTCCTTCAGCAAGGGATGGGAGCGTGACAATCGGGAAACAACGGCTGTTAGTTACAGAAAATGAATTAGGACTTGGGCTGGGGAGCGGAGAGCAGAAGAGAGGGCTAGAGGAAGTACTGGGATTACTAGCTGGACTGCAGAGTGAGTAGAGGGCCACTTTCACCCAGTAAACTGCCCAAATTTATAAGACCTCTGGGGCTGTGTTGATACCCCATCCCTGCCCTGCACCTCCAGAACTGCTGATTTAAAAATAATCTTAAATCAACCACTGACAGGCATTAGAAATACCACAGCCAGGTCAGGGAACTCACTAACTCCAGCTCCGCATTCCACCTGTGTTTTCATGGTGCCCCCTTGGTTTTTAAATATTTTATATAACATAAAATCATATCATATTAAAAAAAAACTGATCTAAAATTTAAAACACAATGGTAACTAGATATATTTGTTTTCTGAAAAAGGGTTTACTCACAATCAAAAACTCAAATTCTGTCATTAATTACTAACCCTCCAAATCTTTGTTCATCTTTGGAACACAAATTAAGATATTTTTGATGAAATCTAAGAGCTTTCTGACCCTGCATAGACAGCAATGCAACTACCACATTCAAGGCCAAAAAAGGTTCAAAATAGTCATTTAAATAGTCCATGTAACATCAGTGGTTCAACCATAATGTCATAATGCGGAAGAGACGAAATTGTTGAATAAAGTTGTTATTTTTGTTTCCTTTGCACATAAAAAGTTCTCTTATAGCTTCATAAAATTACAGTTGAACCACTGATGTCACATGGGCTTTTTTTAATGATGTCCTTACTACCTTTCTGGGCCTTGAACGCGTCAGTTGCATTACTGTCTATGCAGGGTCAGAAAGCTCTCAGATTTCATCAAAAATATTTTAATTTGTGTTTTGGAGATGAATGTCTTTCGGGTTGGGAGTGACATGAGGGTGAGTAATTAATAACAAATTTTTCATTTTGGGTAAAATATCCCTTTAAGTATACATGCTATTTACATGTATTCATACTAGAATATGGTGCATGCCGAAGTATTCCATTGTGCCTGAAAAACTTCCCATCTTGACTTTTCCACCTGCATTCGCTACTGTTGGGCTGATGTATTGGTTTGGACGGCTGCAGCCCATCCAGTTCCGGATGTGCTGCTGGGCCCACTCTGATCTCTACTGCTCCCGCTAGGCCTCTTTTACAGCAACAGGAAATGCTGCCTGCCATGGGGTCACGACCCACTCATTTTGACATATGCGTCAAGTGCAGCCCACCCTACCGACATAGAAGGTTTCCGGTTCGTGCAAGGTGTGGAATGATAGTTAGGGAAGGAAACGGAGGGCAGACGGAGCTAAGACAGAAGAGAGGGGCAGAATATGAAGTGAGCGAACACATCTGTCAGACATCAGCTATGCAACATCATCGCACACACTGCACCGGCTCACCTAGCAGAGCCTCAGCTGGCTTTAATACAGCCGGTCCATAGAGACACTACTGTAAGATGCTCCACGGGCCAGACCCATATTCAGAAACTCAGAAGGGAAAAAACCTGTGTCTGCTTAAAGGAGAAGTCCACTTTCAAATCAAAGATTCACATATAATGTACTCACCCCCTTGTCATCCAAGATGTTCATGTGTTTCTTTCTTCAGTCGTAAAGAAACTATGATTTTTGAGGAAAACATTTCAGCATTTTTCTCCATATAATGGGCTGATATGGCAATTTTGAACTTCCAAAATGCGGCTTCAGATGGTCCAAAATGCGGTTGTAAACGATCCTAGCCAAAAAAAAGGGTCTTATCTTAAGATAATACAATTTATATACTTTTTAATGTCAAATGCTCATCTTGTCTAACTCTGCCCAGACTGTTTTTGTTCTGGTTCATGACAGTTAGGGTATGTCGAAAAACTCCCATCTCTTGTTCTCCCTCAACTTAGAAATCGCCCTATATCGCTGTTTTACCTTTTTTGTTAAGGGTGTTTGATCTTCTTTGCATGTTCACTTTGCAAAAACTGGGTCGGTAGTTCTGCAGTGATGTAGGATGATTTTGAAATGATTTTTGAAGTTGAGGGAGAAAATACGATTGGAGTTTATTGACATACCCCAACTGTCTTGAGTCAGAATACACAGAGTTCAGGGAGAGAAAGGCAAGAAGAGCGTTTGAGATTAAAAAGTATTTAAATTGTATTTTTTTAATGAAAGTAACCGATCGTTTCACTAGATAAGCCGCATTTAAACTGCATTTTGGAAGTTCAAAATCGGAGCACCATATCAGTCCATTATATGGAGAACAATGCAGAAATGTTTTCCTCAAAAAACATTATTTCTTTACGACTGTACATTATATGTGAATCTTTGTTTTGGAAGTCACTTTTCATTTGGGGCTACAGAAGCAGAAATAAGAGCTTTTATGGGAAGTGATTGAACTTAATTACCAAATTAATAAAAAAAAGACTAAATCAATTCTTGGGATGGATCCAAAAAAACAAAAAAAAAGGTTGTGTCTTCTAACTTTTGGTTACCTGGGCTTTTAAAGGAGAGACAGAAACCTCTTAGATTTCATTGAAAATATCTTAAAGTTGACATATCATGAAAATCTGACTTTTTCTGTGTTTAAGTGCTATAATCAGGTCCCTGGTGCATCTACCAACCAAGAAAACGTGAAAAAGGAGAACCTAGTAATTTTGTTTTGGTAAGCCTTTCTCTGCAAGCATGTAAAAAAAAACAGCCGCTCAGATTTCGCTCCCCCCGTGACGTAGGAAGGAGATCTTATTATAATATTACCGTCCCATAATCTGCACGTTTTCACCCACGGCGCCGCAATTTTTGTTTTCGCAAGCGACAAAAGTGTACCGGTTATAACGCCATGACCTTCACAGACATAAATGCCTATGTTTTTATAACTTATGTGTGTTTTTAACATAAACTTGTGAGTATTTGACAGTTTAAGCACAATAAGACATGAAAGAGAACTTAGTTTAGTACTCACATGCCGTGTGACAGCCGCTTCCTGTGTGCGTGTTTCCGATGTGTGCGTTCAGAAAACCGTATATCAGAAGTTTAAACTGATATGGTTTTAAAACGCATGTTTTCAGTGTGATAGACACGATAATCAAAACCAAACAGATGTTTTTTAGCAGAGTATCTGAGGTACGAGCTATAAAGACACAGCCCTATTCTGAAAAAGGGGGCGGGGTGCAGCAGGTCATTTGCATTTAAAGAGACATGCACGAAAACAGCGTGTTTATGCTTCCACTTAAATAGCTATTTTCAAAATGATATAATAAATGATCTTTATGGGGTATTTTGAGCTGAAACTTCACAGCACTCATTATTGGTGCCCTTTTTTGTTCTTTGAAGATTAACCACAGATTTATTGGTTTGGAACAACATGAGAATGAGTAAACAATGGTGTAATTTTGGGTGAACAATCCTTTTAACTATCTCTCAGACTTGCAGAGTCTAGATTGTTTGAAAAATATAGTGAATGTATTTTTGAGAGTCTCTGATGTACAATTTTTGTGATGTGTAGTGATGTTTGAGCCAGTGGAAGTGAGTAAATAACCAGTGTTACAGAAAGCTTAGCTTTTTAACAAATGAGCCAGGGTTTCTTGAACTGGATTTATGCCTTTCCAGCACTGGTATTTGTCCCTCTGCCAGCTGTTTTCTCTTTCTGAGGTAAATCCCAATAAATCAAAGAGAGCTAATCTGCTGAGAAAAATGCGCCCTTGCCCGTCGAAGGGCTAACTTTTCCTCCATTGGTTACAGGGCATGAATCACACGAAAGATCAACACTTTGTAATGGCAGGCAAGCAGTTCTGCTGTGTCTAAAAGTTTGGCACAACTTCAGTTTTGTTTTAAACCCAACAAAGCGTTTCAAAATGCTTTCAGTATTTCAGTACAGTGTGTTCATTTGATCAAATGTAGTGCATTTATTAGAGTAAGCATTTTTGGTTTAATTGAGTGTAGGGATTTTGGAAGCAATATTGTGGTAATGTTTAAAACAGACTCAAACAAAAATAAATTAAATGAAGAAAATTAAACAGGTTTGACAGAATATGTCTATATTTTGCATTACATTATTAGAGAGAATTTTAATGGGATTAATTTCCCGTAGACAAACGTTTCACACATCAACAATAACAATACATCAGGATTTTGTCTCAGTCATCTCTGGTCTCTCTCTCAGCTCATTAGGGGTCATCCTACTCATCTGCGAGTGGTAAAGTGATCTGATCATTGTGTCATTTGTCATGTAACCCAAGTCCTTCGACCATAATAATAAGGTTCATTTAGATGTTAGACAGACTGACCTGCAAAATGCAGATATAATTTATACCTAATAAACTGTCAGATTTGACCATATATCTCTAAAATAAGACATTCCCAGAGCTTACATTTATGGGTGCATGACCTGTGTATCCATGGGATTAGTGCTTAGTATCATGTGACGTCTTTTTAAGGTTTTTTTCTTCAGCATGTTTAAATTAATTGTAGATAAAATTAAGTTATTCAAGAAATAGTCATAATCATCTTTGGGTTATCTTACAGAATTCTTTATACACACTGAAGTCAAAAGTTTACATACATAATTATTTTACCAAAAAATCGTACCAATTGCATGTTATTTTTATCTAGTACTGACCTGAATAAGATATTTCACATAAAAGACGTTTACATATAGTCCACAAGAATACATAATAGTTGAATAGTTATAAAAATGACCCTGTTCAAAAGTTTACATATTAATTCTAAATACTACTGTTACCTGAATGATCCATAGCTGTGTGTGTGTTGTTCATATAGTTGTTCATGAGTCCCTTGTTTGTCCTAAACAATTAAACTGCCCGCCGTTCTTCAGAAAAATCCTTCAGGCCCCACAAATTCTTGTGTGTTGATTTTTCAGCATTTTTGTGTATTTGAACCCTTTCCAACAATGACTGTATGATTTTAAGATCCATCTTTTTACATTGAGGAGAGCTGAGGGACTCATATGCAACTATTACAGAAGGTTCAAACGTTCACTGATACTTCAGAAGGAAAAAATATGCATTAAGAACCAGGGGTGTAAACTTTTGAACGGAATGAAGATGTGTACATTTTTTTTATTTTGTCTATTATCTTTTTTTCATTTAGTACTGCCCTTAAGAAGATGCAGAAGATACATACATGTTTCCCAAAAAACAAAATAAGTTAAATTTACCCTGATCTTAAAATTCTAAAAGTTTTCACCCCCTGGCTCTTAATGCATCGTTTTTCCTTCTGGAGCATCAGTGAGTGTTTGAACCTTTTGTAATAGTTGCATATGAGTCCTTCAGTTGTCCTCAGTGTGAAAAGATCTGAAAATCATACAGTCATTGTTGGAAAGGGTTCAAATACACAAAGATGCTGACAACCAAGACAAACAAGGAAATCATGAACAACTATCAGTAAAAAAAAAAAAAAAAAAAAAATTGAACAGTGTCATTTTTATCAATTCAACTGTTATTTTCTCTTGTGTACTACATGTAAACGTCTTTCATGTGAAATATCTTATTCAGGTCAGTGCTAAATAAAAAATAACATGCATTTTGTATTATCCCTCTTATTTTGGTCAAATAATTAACATTTTGCAGATTCTGCAAGGGGTATGTAAACTTTTGACTTTAATTGTATATGTTATAAGATTGTGAGATCTGACTGTTAGTCTGCCTTTAAGAACTCAACAGTATTTTTAGGTCATATCACATTAGTGAAATGTTACTATGGATTTGACCTTGTGAGACTTGCTGAGACCATTTGATAGCCTATGAAGGGCCGGCACGGGGGTTTGTGTGAGGAGGAGTTGACCCTAGAAGAGGGTCGGGGTTCCCGAGACTGACCTCACCATGACCTCTGTTTGTTTTTACAGGTTTCTGTGCTCCTCTTTGAAACCAAGCCTACGAAACCAGCCCCCTCTATTAGATCCTCTACCTAAGCATGGCATGGTCCGAACATGGGCTTGACAATGTAGCAAACACTCTGAGGTGAAAGAAATCACTATACGCCTTTAGTTTCTTTAGCAGTCTCTAAAGAAATTATGTAAACGAGTTAATGACGCAACTACACCCACAACATCCGAAATGGCACAGCGCAATCGGTCTTGCAGGCCGGTTTGGAAATAGATAGCTGTGCTTAATCTCTTCCCCACCTATCTAGACTGGTCTTCGCCGGTTATTGGTGTATTCAATAAGCTGTGGGTGAGTTACACCGTCCTCTTGCCCTTTTGAGTCATCTCTGAAACCCCAGTGCTCCTAACTCCCACAGGAGATGCATACTGAGGTACAAAAGTTCAGAGAAACCTACCAAACAGCAACCACTTCACCCTTTCATCATCTTTATTTACAGATGATGTATGAAGTGTGAAATTACCTGCGTTAGTGATTATATTTAAGATGGTGAGTCTCTGGGAAAAAAATCCTTTTTCCCCTCAGTCAGTTCTCTGGCAGTTGATGCAACATGCCTGAAACTCTTCTTACACAGCTGAAATAAAAACGAAGAGAACTTTGGCTTCATCCAGCTATAATTTCTTTATGTTTCAGATCATGAAATCTTTAGGGATGTTGAGTCTGAGTAGACGAAGCAATTTATTTGTCTTTTAGTGACAATGCTTGCAATATTTCAGATGCAGCCACTGAACTCATTAGAACACTCTCAAAAGTCTTGATATATATAAGCACACCAGATGTCACATGGACTATTTTAACGATGTCCTTACTGCCATTCTCAGCCTCGAACATGGTAGCGCTCAGATTTAATCAAAAATATCTTAATTTGTGTTCTGAAGATGAACAAAAGTCTCACAGGTTTGGAACAACATGCGGGTGAGTAACAAATGAGAGAATTTTCTTTTTTGGGTGAACTGTCTCTTTAGCATTAACCCGCATTGCATATGTGATGTCGACCGCCCACTCTGCAGCATCTGCGCATCTGAAGACCAATCAGGGCATCTCACCAAACTCTGTGAGGAGAATGACCAGATGAGCAAATCCATAGGAATGCTCCTCAAAACAAGCCATGCATGGTGCTCAGCACAATTTGTCTCTTTACACTATCTGAGACATGTCCATATCCATATCTTTTGCTCAGAGCATTCTGCTAGAATGTTCACACACAGCTTTTTGCTTTTTAAAGCATTCTGCATTGTGATGAATGTCATTGGGAATGTTATTGCTGAGTTGGTGGCTCCATCATGACATAATCAGCTACTTCCTCTCAGTTTGCACTTACAGAGAGCACAGTGGGTCAAACTGTTCGGCCGCAAAAACAATGGCAAATGCTAGTTTTGCGGGCTCTCAGTGCTGGTGGGCATGATGATGATTGGGAAGTGGCATCCGCAGCGGCTTTGAAACACTAAAGTTACAGCGCCCCACTGTGTCACAGTGGGTGGGATGGAGATAAAACAAAGTGGAATCCGCAGCTTTGTTTTCGCTAACTATTTGTGACCTGTTCTCAGACACACACTGGGGTGTGCTAAGGGTTAATGACCCAAGTTTTTTGTTACCTAGAATTCACAAACTGAAATATGGAATGATGATGGGACAATTTTAAGCATGCTTGCTAAGTTTGATTTTTTTTTTTTTTTAAAAAAGCATTTATGAAACTTTGTGTAAATGTATGAGGTGTGAATATATCCACTGGAGGTCTCACAAATCAAGCGTTGACTTCGTGTGTGGCGTTCTGTCCTCCATCTGTCCCCCGTGCCCTGTATGGAGAGGGTCAGTGGTGATTCAAGATGAGGGGTGTCCTGTCCTCACCCAGACTGTCCGCACCTCCATTACACAGTGTGAAACAACAAATTAACCAGCGGCCCTCCAAATGACACCCAAAACCAGCACAAGTTTGAAAAAAAAACTTTTTGCCCTCTTGTGTGGTCTGATTTTTGAGCACAGTAGCTTCTATTGTGTGTGGTAAAAACATAAATGTGTTTTATGTCGTCCTTTTTCATGGGAACCATGTAAGCTGTGCATGTCCAAATATGTAGGGGCTTTAAAAAGTATGTTAATACTTTAGTCACCCTATAAAAATCATAAATTCCATGGCATTAGATAAAATATCAAACTGAATGGTGCTATGAAAGCACAAGCATACTTTTCAAACAAAATGTTTCACATTAAAGACTTGTTTAGGTTTTAGTAAATATATTTTTGCAGTGAAGACAAAAATATGTGAGGACATACAGTTTAGAATAGAAGAAAAGAATGGAAAAATGCATGAATAAAACGTCCCATGGACCTGCGTCCTTGTTCTCTTCACTTTAGCCCTGATGCCTTTGAGGCCTTTAGTAGACCACTGCTATTGAAGGAGCTTACAAACAGAAGAAACTAGAAGCACTAGATGCCATCCTGGCAGGATGTAAACATGCCAATGCTTGTCATTACGCCACAGCCACTGAAAGAATTTCTCAGCGCAGATTTCATTGGTACGACATTTGGTTTAAAGCCTACGCTTTTATCCATCAGTTGTGTTGCGGTAAAAATAACAACAGGTAGCACCAGTAGCTCACCAAGTGCAACCATTTCACATCATCAAAATAATGCATTCTTGGCTTTAGTTTCAAGGGAATGCCTAAATATATTTAGGCCACCATTCTTTATTGTCAGTATACACAGAAAAAGTCATAACTTTTTGTTTAATAATATTAATTTTTTAAAACTACATGTTATTAAAACAATATACACAGTAACCATTTAAAAAGGGTCTTTGAAACTATACTAAACACCTTTGAGATGAAACAGCAAGGTAGACCTCATCACCAGGTTGATTTTGTAATGAAATTGTTATATATTTTTACCACTGCAACATATTTTCAGCACCACTAGGGAAAATGGGCTTATATGTGTGTTCCCATATATTCTGTGAACAGACATAAATAAAAAGATGGTATTGTGGGGCAGTGCTATAAAAATGTGTGTGTGAAATAAAGGTGAGGTGACTGTAGGAATGGGTTGGGGGGTGGTGGGAGGGGTGATGTGCTCAGATTCCGGGGCCTCGCTACCGTTACACACATAAATCAGCAGAGCGTGACTAAATCCCCGGTAACAGGAGCCGGAGCTGTGGTCCCCCCGGACCCCGCAGCGCACATCAGTGTGTGAGCACGCTGAACCCTCAGCCCCTGCCTCCAACCTCAGCACACACTGCTAACCCAAACACTGAGGTCAGACGTGGACCTCGCTCGCAGAGCACAAACACACACTGACACCGGGACCTAGACTCAGATAAAGCCATTAAAGCCATTAGAGACAGACATCACCTGAAATCTGCACTGGGGACCCACTGTGAGATCCAGTGACGGATGGGAGGTTAAGAACCAAAGACACGCTAAGAAGAAAAGCAAACATCACTGTTCATTGCCTCCATGTTTGGTTGTATTTTATCGATGCATCATTAAATGTCATGAATGATAGGGATAGTTCACCCAAAAATGACAATTCTGTCATTAATTACTCACCCTCATGTCCAAACCTGTAAGACTTTTGTTCGTCTTTGGAACACAAATTAAGATATTTTTGATGAAATCTGAGAGCTTTCTGACCCTGCATAGACAGCAGTACAACTACCATGTTCAAGGCCCACAAAGGTTCTAAAAAAGACATACAGTGGCATGCAAAAGTTTGTAAACCCCTTGCAGAATCTGTGAAAATGTGAATAATTTTAACAAAATAAGAGAGATCATACAAAATGCATGGTATTTTTTATTTAGTACTGTCCTGAGTAAGATATTTTATATAAAAGATGTTTACATATAGTCCACAAGACCAACAAAATAGCTGAAATTATGTTTTTTTGTTTTGTGATGGTTGTTCATGAGTCCCTTGTTTGTTCTGAACCGTTAAACTGAGCACTATTCTTGGGCTGATTCTTGGGTTTCCCAGCATCTTTTACATATTTGAACCCTTTCCAGCAGTGACTGTATGATTTTGAGATCCATCTTTTCACACTGAGGACAATAGAGGGACTCAAACACAACTATTAAAGAAGGTTCAAACATTCACTGATGCTCCAGAAGAAAACACAATGCGTTAAGGGGTGAAAACTTTTGAACAGGATGAAGATGTCCAAATTCTTTCTTATTTTGGTGAAATATCATTTTTTTTTCCATTTAGTACTGCCCTTCAGAAGCAACAGAAGATACTTGCATGTTTCCCGAAAGACAAATGAAATACAATTTACCTTGATCATCAAATTTCAAAAGTTTTCACCCTCCGGCTCTTAATGCATTGTGTTTTATTTTGAAAATCAACTTCTGCATTTGTAATCCAATCCATTCATTTTCCAAACTGGTTATCCTATGTAAAGTCACAGGTGTAATATTAAAATTGATCTCATCTTACTGTTTTGTTTGTAATGTGACTGTCAAAAAATTCATTCTCAAGCAGTATTGTAGCCTAGATTCTCAATTTTCCTCTCCGTTATCCCACGCTATGATTACAGTCACCTATGTCACATAATACCTCGTAACACTTAACCTCACAGTATCACTACAATCTTTACTGTGTCTGAGCAGGTGGGCTTGACCACCAAGAGACTAAGAGTTAAAGTGTGATGTGTTTGTGTGAGGGTAAACAGCTGATCCCTCTTGTCCAAGTCCTCATCATGTTTGTTGTTTGTTTTCAGTCTTGTTTACAAGAACCACCCCGGTAGTACATGGACGAGGTCCAACCGCGCTGTCGTCTATTAGGAATTCATAGAATGTGGGCTGCAGTTGGCACTGACAGATAATCGTTGCTCACACACCCCTTAACTTACACTCGTCCCCAGCACACACAAACACACACCACCCAATCCATAATCTAGGTTTACACAGTAAATTTAGACTCGAGTAAACCTGTTGAGAATAATTCATGAATTGTCAAAATTAAGGACCATGGGATACTCTTACAATTGTAAATTCCCTCACCTGAATGGTTGGACATAAAGAAGATCCTGTTTGTCACCATTATGGAGACTGGTTGGAACTCAGATTTCATTTATGGCCAAGACTAGACACATACATTGCTGAACAGACAGGCACTGCAGCTTGATGGCCAGCTCAGGCTTCAGAGCTGTATTTCAGCACTTTATCAACATAGTGCTTGCAGCATGGTGCAATTGATATATCTGCACCATCCCAACAAGCATTCTTGAAGCTCAAACAGTGATGCATAGTAGTACTAACACCAAGATCTTGATTTCCCAAAGAATGGGGGACTAATAAGATGTATGCATAGCATGCAACCCAAAGTACTGACGATACCTCAGTGATACCTCAAACTGAGCAGCTTGTTGGAAAGAGTGTTTCGAGGTGGGCATACACCCAGAACTTCCCAGCAACAACCCGGCATAGCAATGCATGGCCTGTTGGAGTCATTTGAGGTAGGCATACATCCAGGACTCTGCAACAGCTACCTACCACAGCAACTCATCTGAGCTGCAGTACAGTGGTCTGTGCATGAAACATAAGAGCTGTTGGCTCACTGGGACACTTGGTAAATCCCCTGGCCATGTACCTGAGAATCACAACTAAAGATTGAAGTACGCCACCAAGAATAAGATATGAAAATAAGATTCCAATTGTGGAAAAGGCTCACTGTAGACAAGTTTAGTAAGTGAAGTACTTTTGGAGGTTAAGAGTTGGGTTACTGGGTCATCGATGCAACTGCTGAGTTGGCTGTTGTGATAGTACCTAGAAGTTCATTAAACCTTTAAAGGGTTAGTTCATCCAAAAATTTTGTCATTAATTACTCACCCTCATGCTGTTCCAAACCTGTAAGACCTTCGTGCATCTTTGGAATGCAAATTAAGATGTTTTTGATGAAATCCGAGAGCTTTCTGACCATCCATAGACAGGAAGGGTCCTTCCACGTCCAAGGCCCAAAAAGGTACCAAGAAATTACAGTTGAACCACTGATGTCACATGAAAATTCTGTCATTAGTTACTCAGCCTCATGCTGTTCCAAACCTGTAAGACCTTTGTGCATCTTTGGAACACAAATTAAGATGTTTTTGATGAAATCTGAGCGTTTTCTGACCATCCACAGACAGCAAGGGTACTTCCACGTTCAAGGCCCAAAAAGGTACCAAGAAATTATGGTTGAACCACTGATGTCATATGAAAATTCTGTCATTAATTACTCACCCTCGTGCTGTTCCAAACCTGTAAGACCTTTGGGCATCTTTGGAACGCAAATTAAGATGTTTTTTATGAAATCCAAGAGCTTTCTGACCATCCATAGACAGGAAGGTTCCTTCCACGTCCAAGGCCCAAAAAGGTACCAAGAAATTACAGTTGAACCACTGATATCACATGAAAATTCTGTGATTAATTACTCACCCTCATGCTGTTTCAAACCGGTAAGACCGTTGTGCATCTTTGGAACACACATTAAGATGTTTTTGATGAAATCCAAGAGCTTTTTTGACCATCCATAGACAGGAAGGTTCCTTCCACGTCCAAGGCCCAAAAAGGTACCAAGAAATTACGGTTGAACCACTGATATCACATGAAAATTCTGTGATTAATTACTCACCCTCATGCTGTTTCAAACCCGTAAGACCGTTGTGCATCTTTGGAACACACATTAAAATATTTTTGATGAAATCCAAGAGCTCTCTGACCATCCATAGACAGGAAGGGTCCTTCCATGTCCAAGGCCCAAAAAGGTACCAAGAAATTGTGGTTGAACCACTAATGTCACATGGACTATTTTGTCAATGTTCTTGATACCTTTCTAGGCCTTGAATGGACCCTTGGTAGGACCCTTGCTGTCTATGGAGCACCAGAAACCTCTCGGATTTTATCAACAGAATCTTAATTTTTGTTCTGAAGATGAACGAATGTATGCACACTGTTTTTTCGGTTCCACTTCTGCTTTTGAAATCGATAAATCGATCACGTTCAACAAGGATGGGAGAAGAGGTGAAGTGGGGGCACAGTAACTCGTATGGGGAGGCAATCTCTGCGAATACCCTCCCTTGGTGCCAACCCTGTCTCTGCAGTCTTTTAACTCTCAACAACAACAAAACACCCTAGAAATTAAGTTGCGAGTTACAATCATCTGTACCTATGCCAATTAAAAAGACATGAATATAAAACTTCAACTGTAAAAACAGGTCGTTTGAGACAAGGTTAGTAAGTGCATTATTTTTTAGAGCTGTTCCGATGTTGTCTAGTATTTATTTTCTACTTTTAAGAATAAAAACATGGAATTAATTTCTTGCTGAGTAGGTCCCCTGTGCAGTGGTGGAGCTAGAGAAGTTCTAGTGTTTTGTTTAATGTCCACACTGCATTATGGGACATGACTGTATATTTTACCCACTGGGGTTTAGCGGAGATAACTTTCAACAAGCCATTAGGTCAAAGCTGCTTTATGTTATTCCAACAGCATAAAGCAGACAGACCTAATAACCCATGCCAGCAGTGGCTGGTCTCTTTATCTCCTCACTATAGAACACTATCATTCATCAATATCCTTTTAGTTTCTTTTGGAAGGAACAAATGTGTCCCTCAAATGTCTGTTGTTGTTTCTGTTCCATGCCTTAATTCTGGTAATCTTTGTTATAACACAGATTTGGTGTACTGAGTTACCATATTTCCACACTGGTCATTTTAGGAGACTGTTTCTTTCATTGCTGTTATGGGAATGGTCACACTCTGGCGGCTAATTGGTTTTATGGTTTCTTATCGTCAGTTGAATCATACGCTCCCTGAGGCGCGCAAGATATTAATGATCTTTTACAGGGTTTTACATCAAAGAACACGCGTAGAAGAAAGGCAAAATGACTTGGTTGCATGGATTGTTTTGTTAGAAATCACTGAGGGGGATCCCCTCAAGAGCAAAACAAAGCTTTTTGCCAAAGATGTAAAGGAACTGGATAAGGGTCATTGGTCAGGGAATTGTTGACACTAGCGGAAGTAAGGTCAAGGAACAACTGACTATGCTATCAACACGCCTAATGAAGTTGGAAAGGTAGGTAGAAACTATCCCCCATTAATAGACTAAAATTTAAAAAGAGTTTCCTACTTAATAATTGGGAACCATGCTTATGTTACTCCATCAAGGACTTTAGCTGTATCCATCCCTCACTGATGCATTTCTTTTGGCCTCTAATCTGATGTGAGGTCATCGTAAGTTAGACGCTAACCTCGCTCCAGCGCTAACTGATGCACTTCAGCCGTTGTGCCTTTGAACCAACCCCCTTCAAAGCCCTATCCCATCAGGAGAATGCAGATGCCATCATTATTTTCCTGGCTAGCTTTGAAACCCAAACCCCCTCATCTCTGACCTGCACATCGGAGCCCGGTGATGATGACAGTGAGAGATGGCGTCTGTTTGCTTTGGTTTAGTGTAGTGGAGCTTCACTCTGGGCTTTTGAGCCAGACTGGGGGCTAGTTTCAGCCACTGGAGGCCAGAGTGTAAAGGAGGAGATGCTATCACGGCAAGGAATGGAGCCAGAATGGTCATCAGGGACTTGAGTCATGGATGGGTACGAGAAGGCCAGGAGGACCATGTTTGTGCAGGCTTAAGTCCGAAGGGTAAAGAAAAGGGTCGGGCTTTGCACTGCGACTAGCGATAGCCTCTAAAGAAATACAATATCAGGAACTGATTGAGCTGCTAATGCCTTTTGAAGGACAAAGGGTTTGACAATGCTGAAATGTAGCCACGGCCTTGGATGATGGTAGCACTCAAGCAGGTTCTGACTGAAATTCTAGCCTTTTCAGTTCTTGCCTCTTTCATTTACAGCAATAACAGTAGCTAGAAGTAGAAACAATGTGGAGAAAATGGCCATGATGCCAACGTGGCCTTAAAACCTTTCATCCCATATGCTGGTTAGGTATGTTTTGAAGCATAGCAGTTGATCATGAGCTGGTTTAAGCTGGTCCTGAGCTGGTTATAAACTGGTTATGAGCTGGTCCAACTTAAACCAGCTCATGACCAACTAAGGACCAGCTTAAACTAGCTGCCATACTTCAAAACATACCTAACCAGCATATGCTGTTTTTTTCAATAGGGTAGACCAATTAGTGTCTATTTTGTGAAAGCATCTACAGAATGACTATGATGTAGATGTTCTAGAGCGTTGAAGGGTTTGGATTAGCTATGGTAGCTGTTAATATCTTGTCTGTTTCCTGATTGTACATATGCTGAATGACCCTGTTTCCACTTCATCATGGCAAATTGGGGGAGAGCTATATTTTACTCATAGGGGGACTTGACCTTTGATCTAACGGGTGAGTGAGGTCACAACCCAGGTGGGGCATTGTCATCACTGCTATGACGTGGCAACTTAACCTCCAATTGGCCGGTTGGATTTCCAGGTGTGAACAGAGCTAATATATGAGTTGTCCGTCATGCTGAATGAACTTTTCTCTGAAATCGGCCCATCAAGTTGGAGCTTGGAGCCTCCAGATGATGAGTTTGACCTGAAAGCTCACTGTGATGAGGAGTTCAGAGTTCGGCTTCACTCACAGTCCGTTTATAACTGTGTGTGTCATCAGTGATGCGGTCTGACAACATCCATGACTCATTATTAACCAAGTACTGCAAAGTTAGAAAAATGAATCACATCGAATGAGAGACAAATATTATGATTGATGAACAGAGACTTGAAAAGTGAAAAGGCCCTAGTGTAGTAAGATGAAAAACAGATCTGTACTTTGAAATCAGCTGAGGTCAAAAGTTTACACACACCTTGCAGAATCAGTAAAATGTTAATTATTTATGAAAATAAGAGGGATTATACAATATTCATGTTTATTTTAGCACTGACCTGAGTAAGATCTTTGGTTTTTCAGCATTTTTGTATTTGTACCCTTTGCAACAATGACTGTATGATTTAAAAAATTCATGGTTTGACACTGAGGAACACATTTGCAACTATGACAGAAGGTTCAAACACTCATGATGCTTCTGAAGGGCAGTACTCAGTGAAAAAAAATATGATATTTAAGAAAAAAAAAAAAAAAAATGTACACATTTTCATTTTGTTCAAAAGTTTACACCCCTTGCTCTTAATGCATTGTTTTTTCCTCTGAAGCATTAGTGAGCGTTTGAACCTTCTGTAATAGTTGCATATGAGTCTCTCAGTTGTCCTCAGTGTGAAAAGCTCAAAATCATACAGTCATTATTGGAAAGGGTTCAAATACACAAAATATGTTGAAAGAATTTGTGGGACCTGAAATACTTTTCTGAAGAACAGCAGGCAGTTTAACTGTTCAGGACAAACAAGGAACTCATGAACAACTATCACTAAACAAACAAACAAAAACACTGTGGATCATTTAGGTAACAACACAGTATTAAGAATCAAGTGTATGTAAACTTTTGAACAGGGTGGTGGACTTTTTTTCTCTTGTGTACTATGTGTAAAAGTCTTTTATGTGAAATATCTTATTCAGGTCAGTACTAAATAAAAAATAACATGCGTTTTGTTTGACCCCTCTTATTTTGGTAAAATAATTAACATTTTGCAGATTCTGCAAGGTGTATGTAAACTTTTGACCTCAACTGTATAATCAACCCCTAGGAGATAAAAGTACCCTAGTTTAAGAAAGACCCCTAAATTTCCACATTAGTGAGAACGTGTGTATGACCCTCACTGGGAGTATTGTCATGAGTATTTATATCTCAACTGCAACACAGAAAAAGGACACTAGCCCTGAGCATATCATAAGTGTTACATAATGGAAAGTTGCCATAAAACACAATGGTGCCAGTACATAATATAACAATGCTAATGCCAGATCCAAACTCAGATAAAGATGTATGGGTATTTTTATCAGCTTCTAACACTCATCTATTAGTTATCTATTTTAAATGTAGTTGAACTTTCAATAAACTGTAATTAACACAGTACCAATATTTTTGCACTTTGGCTCCTCTAAACTACTGTCAGTATTTTCGTAAACATAGCATATTTTCAATATGTTCTGTGAACATATGAGCATTTTAAAACAGGAGGTACCTTCAACCTGGGATGCAAGTCAGATCGACTCTCATCTCCGCCACAAATGTAGATGAGCTTTCTAACGACACGTCCCTAGAGTATTATGCCCCTTGGCAGGATATCCCATGATTCTCTCTGACAGCTGAAGCACCAGCTCCTTGACACGTGGAGAGATTTATCAGCAGAGGCATGACACTCTGGAGTCCTCTGGAGAGACATGCACGAGAATGAAGGAACAAACAGTGTTCTCTATTCGCTGCTAATCAAACGTAACCTTTAAGTCCATGCTAATTACTTCACTGAACGACTACACTTCCTGCTGCACCCCAGTGCTATGTAAAGGTGAAGTGTGGGATTTGGATGTTAAAATGCTTTAATGTACAGAGATGACTATTAATTGGAGCATTTGTATTTATGAGATGAGCACACACGAATGCCAACACAGTCATATTTACTTTCTGAATTTAGTTTGAGCCCTGAATTTTTAGGTTGGGGGAAGCAAGTTGAAATCCAAAAACTATCAAAGCTATTCAACATGTATATTTGACAATCCAACAAGTAGTTATTTTGAGTTTTGTGAAAGTACAGATCAGCCTAATATTTATGATAACTGCATTCTTGTTTATATTGATAAATGTCTCCACAACTGATTGAGTGATTTAATGTGTAGTTTGATCAGTGAACGTTGTAAGAAAATGGGAGCTTTGCAAAATACCTTAAGTGTTAGTTTATCCAAAAATGGAAACTGTCATCATTTACTTACGCTCATGTTGTTGAGTTCAACACTAATGTGGAAGAATCAACTGGAGGACAACGTGATGTAGATTTTCCAGTTATATGTAATGCAGTGGGTGTCCAAATGAAGAGACCCAAGGCCTCTTTAAGGATCTTCTAGTGCTTTAGCCAGCAAACTGGTTTCTGGTTGCTACAAGAAGAAAACGAGTGTGATTTAGCATGATGACCTCCATCACTTTCCAAAGACATCTGAGGAAGCAGTCCAGAGATGCAATGAGAAAATTAATAAAACTGATGAATGCATCGTAGGCATCCTTTGGGAACATACCAAGTGCATTTCTGGAAGGCAGTTGAGAGTTTTCATAAATTGGTTCTGTGGAGTTGTGCCCTAAATAGGACCTTTCATTTTCATATTCATCAGTTGTATATTAAAGGGTTAGTTCACCCAAAAATGAAAATTCTGTTATAAATTATTCACCTTCACGGTGTTCCAAACCTCTAAGACATCCATTCATCTTTGCAACCAAAATTTTATTTTTGATGAAATCCGAGAGCTTTCTGGCCCATAGACAGCAACACAACTGACACGTTCAAGACCCAGAAAGATAGTAAGGACATTGTTCAAATAGTCCATGTGACATTAGTGGTTCAACCATAATTTCATAAAGCAGAAGAGTAGAAATTGTTGAATAAAGTCGTTATTTTTGTTTTCTTTGCTCACAAATATTCTCATATTCATATTCTCGTAGCTTCATAAAGTTATGGTTGATCCACTGATGTCATATGGAGTATTTTAACGATTAATCTGTGGCAAAAACATAATATACCAATATATTGTTTACAACTATATACTCTGCTACAATTGTTTTAGATAGATAGATAGATAGATAGATAAAGAAACAAATAAAAATGAAAAAACAATAAAACAAAAGCACTATCCACGTCAAATTCATACATATGCCTCAGAATAGGTAGCTCTAAGAAATATGTGGAAAGCTGCCAACATGGGATTATATGTTCTCATCCATCAGTCGTGGACGTCCGTAGGGAAGTTCTTGGCATATATTTGAGTGCCCTTCATTTATGCTCATGTTGTGCAATGTGAATGCTGCTACAACGATTTTCACACAAAAATGCCCATTCTCAGATTTTGTAGGTTATATATTCTTCTCCATCTACACTTTAACTTCATTTTTGCATTTGTTAGATTGTTAAAGGGATAGTTCACCCAAAAATGAAAATTCTGTCTGAAAATTACTCACCCTTATGTTGTTCCAAACCCGCAAGACCTTTGTTCGTCTACAGAACACAAATTCCGAAGGAAAAAAAATATCTTTGATGATATCCGTGAGCTTTCTGACCCAGACAGCAACAAATCCAGCACATTCAAGGCCCAGAAAGGTAGTAAGGGCAACATTAAAGTAGTCCATGTGAAATTTAAAGTTGTTATTTTTGTTTCCTTTGCACACAAAAAGTATTCTCTTAAAATTATATTTTAACCACTGATGTCACATGGATTATTTTAACCTTTCTGGGCTTTGAACGTGTCATTTGCGTTGCTGTGTATGCAGGGTCAGAAAGCTCTTGTATGGCATCAAAAATATCTCAATTACAGGATTGAAATGACATGAGGATGAGTAATTAAAGACAGAATTTACATATTTTGGTAAACTGACCAAAATAAACCAATTTGGTAAACAGAGTATTTGGTAATACTCTGAAGTAAAGAGATAAGAAGATATAAGAAAGGGAAACAGGGCCCCAGACTCATGTCATTCAAGGCACTGTTGTATCATATGTTGGTACACTGCCCACAATTATGGCTCCAGTGATGTAATCCATCTTTAATATCTTTCCACACTTAGACTAGGTAAACAAATCCCTTGCATAGTAAATGCATTGCATGAATTAAGGCAGTAGAAGAAGCTTAAAACCAAGAACAGGTTTTAACAGGATCTATTCACAGGAAACTAATAAAGCCCAAATATATCCCTACATCCTAACCGGCAATAAACAAAAGGAACCAGCCGTATCACGCTACATGGAAGAATTCACAGAATGCAAGATGTGTTTACTGCAACACATTTTATGTGACTAGCCTTTTACAATAATAGGATGTGGATTACAAATATGGATATGACTTAATTAAGATGACTTTACTGGATTGCCTATTAAAAATAACGCAAAGATGTTTTAGGCAACTTAAAAATGTGCTTTAGCAACATAAATTAACTGGTTTTATTTAAGTCAAAAAAGATTATTTTGTATGAAAATGTTATTAAATGTTAATTTAAAAGAAAGCAAGGTTAGTATTTTTGATAGTCCAGTTTAGACATTCCACTAACTGTAAGTAACTTTGCAACTACATGTCAACTAATTCTCATTCATTTGCAACTACATGTCTACTAACTCTCAGAGTAGACTGTTGGGTTAGGTTTAGGGTTAGTAGAATAAGTTGACATATACTTGCAAAGTTTCTTATAGTCAGTATGTTGTGGACCCATCAAAATAAAGTGTTAGAAGATATTAAGCAGATAGTCTATTAATACTCAATAATGACTGCTAGTTGACATGTAGTTGCAGAGATACTTACTGTTAGTAGAATGTCTAAGGTGGACTATCAAAATAAAGTGTTACCAAAAGCAATATTTGGGTCATTCTATAATTATGGGTACATCTCATGTCCATGAAGTACATTTTTAATATATTTTCATCAATATAAAGCCCTGATTTAGTTAATTTTCTAGTACACAATTATATTTTTCCCATTCACACTATTATATATTGAAAAAGTCATATGTTTTGTTCAAAAATGATGTTCATATCACACACAACCCTGGTATTCAGCTGTCCGATTTTGTAAAGTTGCTCATTCTACTCTGCATTTAAGCATGAAAAATAACCGCAAATATATTAATTTCATAGTTTTGCTTTCAGTTACATTAGGTTATCAAGACATGTAGGTGTGCGCTTCAAAAATAGTAAGTGTTTATTGTGATATAACTTGTTTTATTTGTGTCCGAAAAACCATTAATCACTAGAAAACCCCCCCTCAAAAAGGAATGGTTTGTCCCATTCTCACATAATTTGCACAGTATGATGATATTTCTTCTAGAAGCACATGGATGAAACTAGAAGTTATGTCCTCTCTCTTTCCCCTAATATTGGTTAAACTAGTAAACCTGTGTCAAGAGTGGATTAACTGCCTGTCAAGTATTATTGCTGCAAATTTTAACAAGACAGTTTAACTAAAACTTACGTATGTTTTGTTTATAAACATACCACATGCTCAGTAGTTCTAGGCTTCCATATTGAGTATAGGCCAGTCCCGACGCCAGGACATGCGACCCGGGGGCACTTGCATGTTTGGGGGGTGGGGGGTGTGGGGTGGGGGGGGGGGTTGAGCTAACGGGGGTGGGGGTTTATATGTGAATGCATTTACCAATTCATAAACATCTATTTTAACAAATGTATTTTTTTTTTCTAGTAATTCATTTAAATGTCTAAAACATTGTTTTTATGTGGCTGAAAACACTGAATGGTTGTGATATAGGCTAAAAGCACTGAGCGCATCTATTTGGCTCAGCGCCATACAAGGCGCAAAAGCACAGTAGAATTTAGCAGTTAAAGTTTAAATACACCAGTTATTGTCCGCATCGAATGGTTAAAATCAACAGGTTTTGGGGGGGCTGGAGTGGGTCAAATATCTGAGGTGGTACAGATCAGATAGCAATACCCTTCGGTTGAAATCGCATTCAATTTAGCGTTTCGCATTTAAAATCGTGTTTCAGAGGTGAAGGGGTCGGTCCTTCAGATCATTGCAGGGGGGGCTTCATGGTGTCATGGGGGGGGCTAAGCCTCCCCAAGCCCCCCCTTGACGCCGGGCCCAAAACACTAAAAATGTCAACTAAGTTACCTGTCAACGATGTTACCCAGTAAAGATAACATGGTGGACAGCAGCAAACATAGATGGTATTTTATGCACATTTTCCTAGATCACCTTTATTTTATAGCACTTTATACAATATAGATTGTTTCAAAGCAGCTATGTAAGGTCATGTTTGGGTTTTTTGGAAACAGGAAACTTTTTCTTCACATTGTCAAATTCTAAATGCACCCCTAATTATAGAATTTGCTTTGGTATATCCTTGGCATATGGCATGATACTCTTTATTTTACTCTGTTTCTGTTGGTCATATTAATGCCAAGGTCTATCATAATCATGAAACTCTAGATGCGCAGACTGATGGGTCGTTAACACAAACTGATTTATATTCACAGATTAAACTACTTGGCACAAGCTGACTGCATGTTGCATACACAGCTAATGAGCTTGCTGCTTTACATTCAGATGACTGGTTAGCATCCACTAGAGCATTTCACAGCGCACTTTCGGAGTTCCTCTGAGACCCTCCACCTCCCCAGCTCCACCTGTATAGATCTGATACAGGTTATTATATGTGCTGTTTGTGCAGCAGCAGTACGTCTTACATATTCCTAACACTGTATTGACATATGTATTGGTTTCTATTATAGAAACTGTTTTACAACTATAAATAGAGATGAAAGTGAAATTTTACAAACCAAGCACGTTATATCCGGCACATTAGGTATGATTTCGATTTTCAGACTGTGTTGAATGCAAAGTACAACACAAGGACAGATCCAGCCAAGGACATGGCACTCTTTGCAATAGCCCAAAGGCCTGGCAACATTTTTTAACTTCATTCAGAATCACTTTCTCACAGTTTTACTTGGTTCATCTGATTCAAATAATACCTTTAAAACTGGAAAAGCAATGAAACACATTCATCACTCTTGAACACATGGTCTCTATGGCTAATCCCTCGAGATCAAGTGAACATGCGTGGGCTGCTCTTCCTATGAAAAGCCTGTAAAAGAAAACTATGTTCCTAAGTGCTGAATGACCAGCTGATGGACTTTTGGACACTGGCAATGAAGTCGTGCTGATTAGATATGCTCTGTAAAGCTTGATTGAAGACAGCAGTCGGGTTGTTGGAAATGGTACTGATGTACAATTCGTATAATATTAATGCTGATTCATTTGCACAAATATATATGTTTGGAAATAAAAATAACACTTTGGATATCATTAAGCGATATACAGTTTAGAGAATATACATCAGTACATTGCAGACGATCATCACCTCTGTTACAAACTATGAGATTTATAGTTTGAGACACAGTATTCCGCCTATAGGCTGAATAACCTTTCACAACACGGTAACGGGAGATGTGTCCACTACGGGGGATGGCACCTGAATGATTTAACCCTTTGCATTGCACAAGAGCATGAAACGAGTTGACTTATAGTCATTTTCAGCACTACTTAGAGGTAAACAACTACACTCGTCTATTCTACAGTAGGCTATTTATCTTATTTCTTTAATGTGAATACAATATGATCAATATCAAGTCTAAAGCATATGGGGTGTTTATATTTGCCTTATCATCCCATTTGCTTTGTTTGTACATTTCAGAACTATATACAGTAGTTTGCGTTGAAATGATCTGCCTGACAGCAATATGAGCCGTCAACAACTCGCACCCTTCAATAAAGCATCTCACACTGATCTTGTACAAAAATGTCAGAGGACACATAACACTTCGGAAAGGACTTTCATGTGTTTATGGATTTAAGATGAATGGTTCTTATAGCTATTTTTACTTCACATGCGTGAGCTTTTCAAAAGCCATTTTGCCTGCACACATTCCAGGCTATTTTTATGGGGCATGAAAACAAGACTCTCTTTTTCAGTGTCCAGAGTGTGTTTCAGAAACTAAGATCATTTCCATGAAATTGCACAGTCCACAGTGCAATTTACAGTACAAATGTCATGTGCTGTGGTTTATGTTTCTTGGTAAGTTACTTATAAATCAAATCATGCCACTAGATTTATTGTCACATATACAGGATTGAACGAGTCCACCAACACTGCAGTCATGTATTGATAGTGGAATAGTAGAGCAATTATGAAAGCCTTCCTGCGGCTCAAACAGTAGAGCATGAAACTAGCAACAGCATGGTTATGGGTTCAATTAAAAAAATGCATGGCCCTATATATATAAATTGTTGATCTTAATATCTTAATTTGGATTATATGAAAATGTCTTCCAAATGCATAAAAATGTGCAGAATACACAGTGTATATTATATGTTGTATGCACTAAATAAACACATAAATATATAATATATAATATAATATACAAATAATGCCAAACATTTATGTGTAGAGTATTTTACAATATAAAAAACTGCAAATATAATTATATAATACTATATAATACCATATGTTTGTGTAGCAGATGCTTTTTACACTGAACATTTCTTCTATATATAAAAAAAGTCAATAGTCAACATGATTTATGTTTGCTAAAAAATAAAGAAAGAAAGAAAGAAAGAAAGAAAGAAAGAAAAAGGAAAAAAAACATTTATACCATTGTTGCCCTGGGGGGAAAATACAGTTTATTGAATGCACAATTATAGTACTTTAAAAGTAAACTTTTAGTTAATTAATCTCAAAAGTGAAATAAAACCTCAGTATTTTTGTAATTTGACGTTTGACTCAAAACAATTATTTTACAATGAGAGTATTTTACAATTTAAAAAATTGCAAATATAATAAGTTCTTCATCATGGAATGCAATAGACAAAATATTTTGGATGTGCTGCAAAAAAAAAAAAAAAAAAGACTCAAATCCTTTGTATTTGACAACTAACCACTTCTAGTAGGTAGTAAGTACTTATAGTAACGTGCAAATTGAACTATGGTTTTATTGGAAGTGAGAGTGTATTAATCGTTTTTTTTTAGGGGGGCAAACTGATTATCATTTCTATAACCAGAGCTGGGTAGTAACTGATTACATGTAATCTGGATTACGTAATTAGATTCCGAAAATTAAGTAATCGTAATTAGATTAATTCACATTTTAAAAACTCAGACTAAAGTTACTTTTTTATTGATTACATTATTACATATTATTCACACAGTTGCAATAAACTAGTAGTAAACATAAAATATAAAATATTTTTAGTAAATGTTTTATTTTGATTGATGCTATTTTAAAATGCCTTATTTTAATTTTACATTTTTATGATTTATTTATTTATTATCTTTTCAAACCCTTTGCAGTTCCTTCACAAACCCCAGTTTTGGAAACCCTGATTATGTAAAGTTTAATGCACTTCATGTTAATAATAACGAAATGAATATATTTTCTTACTCTTTGTATTGTTATATCAATATGGTACAAGATTATCTATTTTAATCAATAAACAAGTTAGGTCAAAAGTAATCTAAAAGTAATCAAAAAGTAGTCTGATTATGTTACCTAAATGTGACCCTGGACCACAAAACCAGTCTTAAGTCGCTGGGGTATATTTGTAGCAACAGCCAAAAAATACATTGTATGTGTTAAAATTATTGATTTTTCTTTTATGCCAAAAATCATTAGGAAATTAAGTTAAGTTTTAATGAAGATATTTTGTAAAATTCCTACTGTAAATATATCAAAACTTAATTTTTGAATAGTAATATGCATTAGTAAGAGCTTCATTTGGACAACTTTAAAGGCGATTTTCTCAATATTTAGATTTTTTTGCACCCTCAGATTCCATAGATTCAAATAGTCATATCTCGGCCAAATGTATCCTAACAATCAATGGAAAGCATGTTTATTCAGCTTTCAGATGATGTATAGAGCTCAACTGACCCTTATGACTGGTTTTGTGGTCCAGGGTCACAAATATGTAATGTAGTGTAATGGATTACGTTACTATTTACAGTTTTTGTCATGTATTGGAATCAGTAACGGACTATAATTTATAAGTAATACCCAGCTTTGTGTATAACCACAGGTTTACTACAATTACCATGGTTAAACTATGGTTAGTGTAGCAAAAGCATAGTTAATGTGGTATTAATCATGGATTTTTTGGTTTTATTTGTATTAAAACTATGGTTAATTTTCATAAGACCTCTGTGGTCCTGAAGGCCTATTGAAACGAGTCTGAAGCCCGGCAACAGCTAAGCGCTGGATAGAATTTCACATTCTATATTTAAGTCCCCTGACTTGTGTCACAGGGCTATTTAAATGCCAACAGTCTTACTGTCAAAACAGCCTACAACAACATGATGGACCTGTTTGAGACCAACACTTATTTTTTCAACGATTTACGTTATCTCGAGGCGGACCATGGGACCTTGGATATGCCTGGAGTGTCCCCACTCTATGAGGGGAATGACAGTCCCCTGTCCCCGGGACAGGATCCGGTCCCGTCCGAGACAGGGTGCGAGAGCAGCGGGGAGGAACACGTCCTCGCACCGCCGGGGCTCCAGCCTCACTGCGAGGGTCAGTGTCTTATGTGGGCTTGCAAGATCTGTAAAAGAAAATCCGCGCCGACCGACCGGCGAAAGGCCGCCACTCTGCGAGAACGAAGGCGGCTTAAAAAGATCAACGAGGCGTTTGAAGCGTTAAAGAAAAAGACGGTGCCCAATCCGAACCAGAGGCTGCCCAAAGTGGAGATTTTACGCAGCGCAATAAACTACATCGAGAAACTGCAAGACCTGTTGCATACGCTGGATGAGCAAGAACAGAACTCTGACAATGACCCTTACACATACAGCGTGAAAGAAAACCATGTAAGAACACGCAACCGATCCATGCGCTCTGACAGCAGCTGGATCCACGTGGTGCCATATGTCTGCTTGCAGCTAATGATTATTAATATTAATGATGTGCTATAATTAAATTAAGAGCAGTATTAATGCTTTCCATCATCATTGCCTGTTCAGGTGGCTCCCAATGAGTATCACTGGAAAAAGACCTGCCAGAACTGGCAGGGGATTCCAGATCATTCCAACTCCCAGATGGCCGGTCACCGAGAAGGTTGGTACAGAAAAGACAGAGAAGTTTTAGGTTTTAATAGAGACGTATTGAGGGCTTTTAATCATTGAGGTTCATAGCTGCTAGCTGTTAATGTTTCATGCGTTGGTGATGTGCGTAATTGCGTGCGCTTTTACTTGCAAAGTAAGGCAAAACGTAGCTTCTACACTACGTTCTGGCCCGCACAAACTCGTTTTGTTGAAAACAACAATTTATTTTGAATTCTTAACTATGAACCATCCAGTGTCTACGATTGGCAGAAACTTTGATTTCTCATTTCTAGTGTCGGTGTAGTTCGTTTGACTATAATTTTATAGGGCAGAATTCTCTGTGAATAGGTATATTTGAGTATTGACTTTTCGTCAATTGCGTGTAATTCTCTGTGAGACATTTTCCGTCCAAAATCTCAACGCGTAAGAAGTCTCTGTGCGCAATTCCCTGTAGTTTCACACGTGCGTTTCCTTATGCAAACTGATCCTTGCGAACTTCTCTGTGCGTAATGTGTGTTCCAGAAGCCGCAGTGGAGTCTTCAACGTCCAGCAGCCTTCGTCGCCTCTCCTCGATTGTTGACAGCATTTCCACTGAAGAGACGAAAGCTCGCTGTCCCGACCAGATCTCAGAAAAGTGAAGCTCAAGCATCCACCTCACATTTCCTACGTATATTTATTTCCATGAGCTAGTGTGAATGTGTTAATGTTTGTATTAGGCGACACTTTGCATAAGATAACTTTTATAAAGAAGTCATTAACAATTATGCGTGAACAGATCATGTTCAGTTTAACAAATTAATACGAAAGCATACACTACCAGTCAAAAGTATTTGAACAGTAAGATTTTTCATGTTTTTTAAAAATGAATGTTCTGCTTACCAAGCCTTCATTTATTTGATCCAAAGTACAGCAAAAACAGTAAAATTCTGATATATTTTTACCATTTAAAATGACTGCTTTTTATTTGAATATATTTTAAAATGTAATTTATTCCTGTGATTTTAAAGTTGAATTTTTAGCATCATTAGTCCAGTCACACGATCCTTTAGAAATCATTCTGATATTCATTGCTGTTTAAGAAACATTTATTATTATTACTATTATCATCTTCAAATTTTTGTAACATTATACAATATATTAATACTTTGATTTAGCAAGGATGCTTTAAAATAGATCAAAAGTCATTATAACGACATTTATAATATTACAAACGATTTTTATTTCAGATAATTGTTGTTCTTCTAAACTTATTTTTCATCAAAGAAACCTAAAAAAATTATACTCAGCTTTTTTTAACATAATAATAATATTTATAATATTTATTAATATTTAATATTTATTTATTTATTGATCACAATATAAGAATGATTTCTGAAGGTTCATGTGACACTGAAGACTGTAGTAATGATGCTAAAAAATCAGCTTTGAAATCACAGACATAAATGTTTTAAAATATATTCAAGTAGAAAACAGTTATTTTTAAATTTTACTGTTTTTGCTTTACTTCGGATCAAATAAATGCAAGCTTGGCATGCAGAAGAGTCTTTAAAAAGCATTTAAAAACTTTTGACTGGTAGTATATGTGATCTGTTAAGCTTTGTGTAATTAAATAATGTATTTATGACATTGCAAATATTATTATGAAGTGTTCCAATGTAATATTTAGATTTTCTTTTTTTTCTTTTTCTTTTTCTTTTTCATAAATGACCATTCAGTGTAGTTGCTGCAGGTAATTCCAGGTTAATTTCAGGGTCATTAATATCAACAGAATGATTCCTGACAATTTATGTAGTGTTCCTAAAATGTACATATTTTGTAATATATTGCTGTTACTTAAATTATTTTATAAATTAACAAGAAAAATAGAGCACTTGATCACTGCCGGATATCTTTCCAACATTAAACATTAAAAACTTTACTTGTTAAATTTTAACTGTCATTTATTTGTTTTAGAATTTTTCCAGTAGGATTTTACTGGCGATTTTGAAGTTTTGATATGCCTGCATCTTACATGATCAAAAAATGCCTGCCTGTTGTTTTATCAAATCTAATCATGGCATTAAACACTAAGACATTCAACCTTGTTAAGGTTTAAATTAATTTAGCATCTATGTAAAATCATCACACTCATTGGGCTGAGTCTATTTTGAGCTGTAACATTAACTTAAAGGTCCCAAGCTGAAGAGAACAGGCATGTGTGGCTCGCAAGGATGGCCGGCCACCAAATGTCCTCATTAAACCCATTGAATTAGGAGCCCTCTGTATTCCACCACCAGCCTTGACCAGTCAAGCCAGCAGCTTTCCCAGATTTACGAGTATTAACGGAGTGTAAAGTATGACTGGCCCTGAAATAGCCCTGGCCTTGCCTGTTAGTTCCAGCTGGCAGGGCAGGACTCAGGATTGGCTGCAATGAAACCTGCCGTATCTGTCTCATGATCAGAAGTAGAAGGTTGGTCAGGGGAAAATATTGCAAAGCTGTAAGCAACATGACAGCTATCATAATGTTACAGGCTGTGAGGGTTCTCCCCTCGAATGAAGCGTCGGGTTGCATCGCATTGAGCGGTCAGGTTTAATTTGCAAGTGTGAATGCCTGCGCGCTTGGCAATTATCCATCGGTTGAGCTGATTTGTTGGTGTTCCCAAGTTCCTACGCAGCGTTTCCATCTCGCACAGCGTGCTGTCTGTCAAGACCGGCTCTCTGATCTTTCCATTTAACACACTACCACCTTTGACCTCATCACAGACACAAGTTAACTTATGTACTCAAACTCTCAAATGACTCGGAGCGACCAGTGACCTGCACGGCACACATCTGGGAAACAAGGCTGTAATGGGGGAAATTCATATTTCATTAAATCCTCCAAATATCTGATGTTGATTAAAAGCTCAATACAAAAATAGAGCCTATTGGCCTGATGTGTGATTATTTATTTGATATATTATGTGATTGGTGGATGCTATACCATTTGACTTTCCTATTGGTTAATTATATGTTTGAATTTGTGATGTTTTGTAATGTCTTGCAATCTTTTAGGTCTGATCAAGGCACATGTGCCAAAAAAAATTCCGTTCTACTTTCTGATTTGACTTCTCTATTTCACAACTGCTGCTGGTACTCGAAATTAAAATGAAATATTTAGTATGTAAATCACTGTTTTTGAAAGAAAACAAAGCTAAATCTTGTTTTGGCGACTACTTGGAGTAATTGTCTGATAAGTTATATGGTATTAAGAGCAGGGTACTTCAAAGAGATTCATTGCTCTCCTCTTAGTGAGCCAGACTGTAACCGGATAGCTCTGTCTACAGTGTTGTTTTAATAGGATCTCAGATGTAAAGATGGCGTGATTTTATTGTGTTTTTTTTTTGTTAGTCGTAATCCCTGACTCCTTTAGCAGAGAGAAAAAATCACAGTTGAAAGGTCTTGACAGATTCATTGCTTGATTTGCATATGAACATACTCTGAAGTACATAACAACTATAAATGTGTCATTAATTTCCATCAAAGGAAGGCACAGTGAATGTGATTATAGCATCTTGCCATCTGGGAATCTCCCAAAGGAACATTTTATTGCTGCAAAGGCTTGAGAGACTTAACTGAGGCTTCGTTTAAGCATCAGTTTAAGAAAATTCCTTAAGAAAAATAAAATTAGATATTAGATATTATATATATATATATATAATATCTATCTGTTGGGTGTAATGCATCACAAAAATCTATTTACACTACCAGTCAAAAGTTTTTGAACAGTAGGATTTTTAATGTTTTTTAAAGAAGTGTTTTCTGCTCACCAAGCCTGCACTTATTTGATACAAAGTACAGCAAAAACAATCAAAATTTGAAATATATTTACTATTTGAAATAATTGCTTTCTGTTTGAATATATTTTAAAATGTAATTTATTCCTGTGATTTCAAAGCTGAATTTTAGCATCATTACTCCAGTCACACAATCCTTCACAAATCATTCTAATATTCTGATTTTCTGCTCAAAAAACATTTATAATAATAATAATAATTATTATTATTATGCTGAAAACAGCTGAGTAGATTTTTTCTGGTTTCTTTGACGAATAGAGAGTTCAAAAGAACAGCATTTATCTAAAATAAAAATCTTCTGTAACATTATAAATGTCTTTATTTTCACTTTTGATTAATTGAAAGAATTCTTGCTAAATGAAAGTATTAATTTCTATAATTTCCTCCCAAAAAAAAAATAAAAAATTAAATAATTAAATAAATAAATAATTATACTGACTCCAAGCTTTCAAATGCTATAGTGTATAATGTTACAAAAGCTTTTTATTTCAGAAAATTGCTGATCTTTGGATCTTTATATTCACCAAGGAATCCTGAACCATCAACTGTTTTAAATAATAATAATAATAATAATAATAAAAATGTTTCTTGAACATCAAATCAGCATATTAGAATGATTTCTTAAGGATCACGTGACACTGAAGACTGGAGTAATGATGCTGAAAATGTAGCTTTCATCACAGGAATAAATTACATTTTAAAATATTTTCAAATATAAAAAGTTATTTTAAATAGTAAAAAGATTTCACAATATTACTGCATTTGCTGTATTTTGGATCAAATAAATGCAGGCTTGGTGAGCAGAAGAAAATACTTCAAATAAATATAGAAATCTTAGTGTTCAAAAACTTTTGACTGGTAGTGTATCTATCAGTGTTGGGTATAATGCATCGCAAAGTAATTAATTACTGTAATTTAATTACATTAGTCCTTGTAAAATTAAAGTAAGGGATTACTTTCATTTTTCTGTAATGTAATAACAGTTACTTCTAATGTAATTATAGACTACAGAACAATTCTATATAAAAACTATAGTGGATTAATCATCAAATTGTAACATCTAATGGCAAAATTATCTATCTATCTATCTATCTATCTATCTATCTATCTATCGCTATCTAACTTTTGCATCAGCAAAGTCCTCATAATTATTTTAAAATATCTAGGTTTAAGTTATAACGTCTGGAGTAAAACAGAGGGAAATGCTTCTAAGGTACACAAAGCTATAGGATTAAAGCTTTACAGACATTCCTTTGAATATCCAGTTATGGAGCCATTCTGATGTCTCACATCAGTGGAGCTGAGGAAACACTTCCTCTAGCTGCCAGACAAATGCTGTTGCCAATCACACCATCTGACCATGTGATCAAATATGATACTGTTATTGCTGATGGAAAAAGTGCAGCCAATGGCTGGTCTTGGCAAGCAAAAGAAGGATGGAGAAAAACAAGAAGGTGGACGAAAGGCACGTCTTTTCATTGTTTTTCTTTAGATTCTTTTAAAAGATTTGAAATCTATTCAATATCGATGGAAAATTGATGAAAATAAAAGAGCTGAAAAAATAAAAAGCGCACGGTGAATTTGAATTGCACATTTACTGCTAATAAACACATTTAAACTGAAAGCCTGCACAGTGAAAGAAACATAACCGCTCAACCTCTGCCCTACACTTAACACAGTCCCTGACCCTTGACAACAGCCCTTCAGAAAAGCACCGAAGTTCCCCTGAGACACCGCACTGTTCCCAAATCTCAGAGCAGGTTTGTGCGCTCACTCATCACAGTCCCTTGCGCGTTTACCATATGCTTACGCAATCTAAGTTGGACTCAGTTATCGACTGCTGTCAGGTTTTCTCGTTGTCTATGTTGTTAACAGTCAATTGTCTTTGATCTGAACGACAGCTAAACAGGATTATCCCCGGCCAATGTCTTCTTCAGCTGTGCGCAATACAAACTACACCGGCTATTCGTGTTTTCTTAGGTGCGCGCGGTTCCCAGACACTGCAGAGGCCAAACGTTTTAGCACGTTGTGAGAAATATCCGCATTGTATCTTTATTAGCTGTCAACGCTGATGGCTGGAGTAATGACCTCTATACAGCAATAGACGGTGATTTTAAGACACTTCATCAGTGCTATGGTTATAAACGATGAGCTTTTATTGCAGAACTGCCTTTACTCACCATTTGTAAGTGCTATATTCGCGTAATTTGATTAAGTGATTAAACTGAAAATGTTATCCAACAGGTTTGAAAATTTCGAGTAGCCTAGGCTATACACTCTTATAATAAAGGTGCTTCACAATGCCAGAAGAACCTTTTTTTGTCTAAATGGTTCCATGAACCTTTAACATCTTTCTGTTTCACAAAAGGTTCTTTGTGGCGAAAGAAGGTTCTTTAGATTATAAGGTAAGAAAGAGATGGGTCTTTGACTGAATGGTTCTTTGTGGAATCACAATGGCATCGCTGAGAAGAACCTTTTAAAGCACCTTTATTTTTAAGAGTGTATCCTTAAAAATACAGTAGCCTATATAGCTACAGAAATGCTAAGTAAAACATGTAGCAAGCATGTGATAACTGAAACAGCATGTGATCATGGCCTTGATCAATTAACCTCTAAAAGAATTGGTATAAATTGTAATAGTGTGGATTTGTGTGTGACAAATGACATTTTTTCAGTTTTTGGAGAAAAACCAAAACTGAAAACAACCCAGCACCTCTTTGAAATATGAACAAACCAAGTGGTTGGGTTAAATGTGTTACCCAACTTCATGGGTACTTTTATTTAACTGAACTATTGCTTAAAAATGACTAAATTTCTTGCTTAACATGAACCCAAAGTACACTGTAAAAAACAATTTGTTGAGTCAGCTTAAAATAATTTGTAACCTGGCTGCCTTAAAATTTTAAGTTCAGTCAACTCAAAAAAAGTTCATTCAACTTGAAATGTTAAATTATACTAAGTGACAACTTAGATATTTGAGTTGAATCAACTTAAAATTTTAAGGCAGCTGGGTTACTTACCCATCTGTTAAATTTAGCAAACACAAATATCTAAGTTGTTACTTAGTACAACTTAACATTTCAAGTTGAATAAACTTATTTTAGTTGACTGAACTTAAAATTTTAAGACAGCAGGGTAACAAATAAGCTGACTCGACAAATTGTGTTTTTTATTTTTTACAGTGTAGGTTGGAAATTAACATTTATTACACCATTTGATTATTGTTGACGCCTGTAGTAATTATGTGTCTGATTTTTAATTTACAACCTATTTTGGGTTCATTTTAGGCCAGCCGTATAGTAATTTTTTAAAAATAATTGCATTACATAAAACTACCCAGAAGGCTGGGCTGAACATTAAAACAACCCAGTTGCTGGGTTTGTCCATATTTCATATTTTGTATTTAACCCAGCATTTGTTTTAGAGCGTAGAAGTTAATTATTTGCATTTATTATTGTTAATTTAACACAAACACACACATACACTTACAGTCAAACCAAAAATTATCCAGATATGATTTGTAAACAAAAAAAATTATTAGTGGGTGGAGGACTCTATAGTTCATTTATATAAGTGAGAAGAGCAAAATAAAGTAAACTGTGACATATTATACCCAAAAAATCAGTAAAATTTGGGACCAAAAATTTGATTTGACACTTATTTGACCATGTTCTATCGAGTTTTTGACATATTTCATTACAATTTCTAATCTATAGCAAATAAACTGTGATAACGTGACAAATTTTTAAAATCTCTGAATAAATTTTGGTTTGACTAATTGTGATTATCAAGATGAATTTGTTCTGACACAATTTAAGTCTGAGCTCTTATTGTATTTTATTACCATTTTCTAAACTATAGCAAATAAACTGTGATAATGTGAGAAATGTTGAAGGTGTCTGAATAAATTTTGGTTTGATAGTAAATACCATATAATTGATGATAATTGTTTAAGCATTATTTCAGGTCTTTGGGAACATTTTTAAATTTAAATGATTATTAAAAATTTTTAAAATTGCTTTCTTTATAATTCAAATTTATTCTATTTTCAAAATGTGAAATGTGGGGGCAGGGGACAAGCCCAAAATAGAGAAAGCCTTAAAAATGAGGTAAAAATAATTAAAGAAACTACAATAATTTATTTACAATGAATTTAAACTACCCTTCAAAAACAAAATGGTTGTTCTTTTAAATATCCTACAGAAAACTTACCCTAATTGAAGAACAACCCATATACGTATATTACAACATACATATAAGTAGCAGAGCAGCAGCGATCTTGCCACACAGTTGCTAATGAGCTACTTAGAAATTTAATGAGCTTTAACTTAACTAACACAGACACGCTGCTTTTGACACCTTCATCCACAGTCCGGATTTTGAGTTGTGTATCTGCGTGACTGTGTGCCTCTGAAATGCAACACCAGCCCTTACAGCTGGGCCGCATCTGCAACGCTGCTCTTTCCTCAAGCGTAAAATTAGCCAGCAAACTCTTAAACATGGATTCTTGACCGCTTTGTTTTAAGATAACAGAAGTTACATTTGCTTGTTTGGTTCAAACACATCTTAACTAAAATGTAACTCATCTCTCTAACTTTCAGAAGCCGCTTCCAGACATCTGAGGAACTTAACTATACATGCAATCAATTGTTAGTCGTTTGAAAGACTTTTGGATCTGAATGGCTACAGCTAAAAATCTCTACACTTGACATATAAAGTACGTAAAATGTCAGAAGATCTAAAGTAGAGATCGCAAGCAAGAGTTTCTGCACATTAATGTTTATTGATGATAATTCCCTCTTGTAATGACCGTCACACTGTTGAACTGAGTGAGAAACCACCCCTCCGCACAGATGTGGGAAACTCAGTAGGGGTGTTGGGTTTAGGTGGGGATCTGGGTGGTGAGGAAGGGGGGTCGCTGGGCCATGCCTCGGCCAATGGGGCACGGTCATTAGGGCTGACCAGTGTGGGCCCCGCCATATAAGAAGAGCCGTATGGCACTAGGGAAACCACAACACTGCCAGATCTTCAACAACCACACAAACCCAACCAATCATGGACGTATTCTCTACATCCCAAATCTTCTACGACAGCGCCTGCGCCTCGTCGCCTGAAGCTTTGGACTTCGGCCCTGGAGGGGAACTGGCCGGGTCTGAGGAGGACGAGCACGTCCGGGCCCCCGGTGCCCCACACCAACCAGGCCACTGTCTGCAATGGGCCTGCAAAGCTTGTAAGCGCAAAGCCAGCACGGTGGACCGCCGAAGAGCCGCCACTATGAGGGAACGCCGCAGGCTGAAGAAGGTGAACCATGCGTTTGAGGCACTACGCCGCTGCACCTCGGCGAACCCCAGTCAGCGTCTTCCCAAAGTTGAGATCCTGAGGAACGCCATCCAGTACATCGAAAGCCTTCAGGAGCTTCTTAGGGAACAGGTGGAGAACTACTACAGCCTGCCTATGGAAAGCAGCTCTGAGCCAGCCAGTCCATCCTCGAGCTGTTCTGAAAGCATGGTAAATACACTTTCTTTCTCTTCAAGTCAAACTGTAGGGTTTAGATTGATACCGAAGGTCTGTTCAAACTGACTGTCCTGGAGGAAGGGAGATTTTTAAAGGTCAGGGCCCAAATCTTTTCGAATGTAGATTTGTGAGATGTCCATCTTATTGTATGTATCTAGACAAGGTTATTGTCCTTGTCTGTCTCTGTTTTCGTCTTCATGTTTTATCTCAATAGCACACAGGGCATTCTATCCATCAAATGGAGTCAGGGAAGTCTCAGTCTCAGCATGACAACAATAAATTGCTGCTCGCATCTGGCTCTTTTTATACGCTAAGGTACAAGCTTACTGCTGTTCGTCAGGGAAGCATATTGCAACATAAAGCGTTGATTTTTGGCAAAAGTTTCTTAAATAATCATAGTTGTGTCTTCAATTCTCAGTCGACCCGCAATATGCTATATGCTAAAGACACTCAAATTGGAAGTGTTTACTAAGGGTTTCCTTCTCAAAACATGTTTGCTAATCACACTAAGATGCATTTTGCTAGCACCGGTAGCGTTTTGGATTTTATAGTTTAGAAAAAGCTGTGTAGTTTTGCTAATTTAGCTTGATGCTAATCGTTTGTTGACAAGGAAGGCTCAGTTGTTTTGAATTAGCTGTGATTCAAATAGTAATGTAGATGTTACCAGATAAAACACATTTTTAAGTTGACTCACAAAGTGTTTTCGTTTATTAACTTTTATGTAACCAGAAAAAAAAAGGCTCGCAAGACTTCAAACCATTTGCTGACAAGGACAAGACTTCCAGAAACGTTCTAAGGGAGTTAGTTAGTAAACCTTTCCTCAGGTAGAAAATTTATTGAGATTAAAATGTCTTTTACAAGCGTGACCTTTCCAAGACGGCCGCAGAAGTCAAACAGCAATGCTACAAACAATTTGAGATGTTGGTTCACAAAACATTTATGACAAAATTTCAGTACAGGGTTTAAGAATGGAGGATATAGTAATGGCTTTCCCACTGGACTCTTTATAGCCTAATAAAGCCTCAGTAAATCCAGCCAACAGAGACTGGCAGGAAAGTGACGGCCGTGCCGCATTCCTGACTGACTGCATGAGCTGCGCTGCTGCCAGGATTTTCTGCAGATTTACTCCGAGAAAGTGTCATCTTGCACAAACTGGTGTGGCTTCCACTGGCTCAATCAATTCGCCACGCCTGAAGCCCAGCATAGCGTGGGAGTCCCTCGCGAAGTAACCAGCTTGTGAAATAAAGAGATACAGCGAAGTCACGGACTGTGCAGCTCCAGGAAGAGAAACAATCCATGTTGCATTTATGTCATGTTCGCTGCTTATGACGGAATTTTTTTGTTCCTCACTTTAGGTTGACTGCAACAGTCCTGTGTGGCCTCAGATGAATCCTAACTTTGGGAATAACTACAGCTTCGATGCACAAAATGGTAAGAAATGAGACCATTTTTATTTTTTAAAAGTCTTTGCGGCATGTATTGTTACTAACGATGTCTTTTCATGAATCCAGCTAGCGCAGTGGATAGAACTCCAGGAGCGTCCAGTTTGCAGTGTCTCTCCAGTATTGTGGACAGGCTGTCCTCTGTAGATACAGGAGTTGCAATGGGAATGAGGAACATGGTCGCTCTCTCGCCAACTGGAAGTGATTCCCAGTGCAGTTCTCCAGACAGTCCCAGCAACAGACCAGTCTACCACGTCCTGTGAGAAGGACACTCCAGCCTGATTATCTGCTTCCACAGAACAATCTGCAGAATCTGAATGCTTGCCATTCACATTGCATGTTCATTTATGAAGTATTTTGGATAATTGATAACGCTTTCAGATGCCAATAAGAATGTTGCAGAAGAAACTTTACATTCTGCCTGGCTTAAAAAAGCCATACTATCCATAAAAACTATGTTAATGTATAGACAGTGGATTTTTTTACCATGTTGATTGACTGTACAGCTGAACTACATCGAATTTGGTTTTATTTATCAGTAATAATCATTGAGGTACTTAGTAAATGCTGTTTTTTTGTATTAGCCTACTTAATGTTATCCACGACTTGCCATTCTATTGTAAATAAGATTGTACATAATTTAAATGACTGTTATTGTATTCACGTAATGTCGTTTCTGTCATATTTAATGAACATTCTTGCATAAAATGACTTTTCTCCTCTAATAAATTTCAGAAAGTTGTATTTAATAATACCATTTGTCACTGTTTGATTTAAAAGAAGGAATAAAATCCTTTGCTTTTTGAAGTGTCTCTCGGTAAATACTAACTGCAGCTTGGTCCCAATCATACGCCATTTGTCAGCTGCTAGAAAATCATGGGTGTCGGAAAAGGACAGTTGATAGAGTGATGAGTTGGATGTTGAAAAAAGAGAGAGAAGGAGAGGAAATGAGCTCTGTGTGCCTGTTTGCTTAATGTAACAAATGTTACACATCATTCACACCTTCTTAATACCATTGTCATGAACAAATGGGCCCGTGCTGACACTTCAAGGTGCTGCTTATGTGTGAGTGTGTATAAAAGAGAGAGGAAGAGAACATTTGCACACAAGAACATTAGCTGCATTGGTTTAGTTTCATTAAAAGCCTATGATAGTAAGAGGGGTACGTTTTTTTTCAGTGCAATTATTTTTTTTTCAGGCCCACCACATACTTGATGCAATTAAAATAGAAGTACTGAGAGACTGAATACATTAAACTTGGATAATTAACTAGTAAAATAAAATAAAATAGCTTTACAATGTAATTAAATATATAATAAATAATATAATTCAAAAAACATCAAACACTACACAAATTTGAGTTTCCTGTATATGTACATTACCAGTCAAAAGTTTTTGAACAGTAATATTTTAGTTTTTTTAAAGAATTCTATTCTGCTTACCAAGTCTGCATTTATTTGATCCAAAATACAACAAAACCAGTAATATTGTGAAATATTTTTACTATTTAAAAGTACTGTTTTCTATTTGAATATATTTAAAAATGTCATTTATTCATGTGATCAAAGCTACATTTTCAGCATCATTACTCCAGTCTTCAGTGTCACATGATTGTTCAGAAATCATTCTAATATGCTGATTTGCTGTTCAAAAAAAAATTAATTAATTAATTATTATTATTATTATTATTAGCAATATTTAAAACAGTTGAGTACATGTTTTGAGGATTCTTGGAAGAATAGAAAAAACAAAATATCAGCATTTGTCCGAAATCAAAAGCTTTTGTATCATTGGAGTCAGTATAATTTTTATCTTTTTATTTTTTGGGAAGGATATTATAGAAATTAATAGTTTTATTTAACAAGGATGCTTAAACTGATGATGATAAAGTGATAAAGTGATAAAGTGATGATAAAGACATTTATAATGTTACAAAAGATTTCTTTTTCAGATCAGTGCTGTTCTTCTGAACTTTCTATTCATCAAAGAAACATGAAAGAAAAATCTGTTTAGCTGTTTTTAACATAATAATAATAAATAATAATAATAATACAATTGTTTTTGAGCAGCAAATCAGAATATTAGAATGATTTCTGAAGGATCATGTGACTGGAGTAATGATGCTAAAAATTTTGCTTCAAAATCACAGGAATAAATTACATTTTAAAATATATTCAAATAGAACGCAGTTATTTTAAATAGTAAAAATATTTTAAAATTTTACTCTTTTTTGCTGAACTTTGGATCTAATAAATGCATGCTTGGTGAGCAGAAGAGACTTCTTTAAAAACATCGAAAATCTTACTGTTTAAAAACTTTTGACTGGTAGTGTCAATGAACTGTAAAATATGAAAAACGCTTCTTTAATTTTTAAATCTGTGAAGAGTAAAATAAAATTAAATAAAACTAGTAAAATACAACAGCTGATCAAATCTACCCCTCCTCATTTTATATGAATTGTGTTATATGCCTTATGCATATATGCATATGTTTATTATGCAACATTTTTGATTGTTTCAATAATTCCTGTTTGCTTCTACTTTTATTTATGTTCTTTTGTTAGTGAATAAAATACAGAATCCTTAACCTTGAAGTAAAAAAAATACCTCCAACCCTCATTACACTAGTTACTTTCATATTTCAAAAGGTGCCTATTCAGACTCTGAGCCAATTTTACTCCTGCAAAGAGATTCAGTAATGCATTAGAGGATCTTTCAATGCGAGTCTTTCAAATGCTTTAAGTAGAGTAGATTCAATTTCAGTAAGCAATCCTGTCGCCCACCTGGCTATAATTCTAAATGCAATGCAGGAAATATCCATAGCTAAAGCTCTACTATAGTCCATTAAATGACTCATATATTGGATTTATTATTAACCCTTTAAAAGGTTTGAACCTTACATGGATTGAATAGCATAGTATGTTCTAAAAGCTTTTCAGTGTAGGTCATAAATGGAAACTTTTTTCACTTCTTTGAACATCTCTTAGTGTGCATTTAATTGACATTTTCTGTACTGGCACATATCTTAATGTCTTGATAAAGCATTTATTGAACATTATGTGCTTCCCTAGGGAAAAAATATAGTTCATTAAACCCACATTGACCTTTTTTGGCAATGCACTAGTAACCTTTGACCACCAGAGTGCAGTACTTTCTCAGATGCTTTTACAAAGCTGTAGAACTGCTGAGACACCCTGTAGACAAAGTCCTCCTATGTGCTGTCAGCTTTCAATTTCTCACGTATTAGTAAACAAAACACAGTATTAAATATAGTTTGTAGGGAAGAAACCTTTTTAAATTAAGATTTACTTTCATCAGTAAGACTTTCATTCAGTGAGTTGATGAGTTGCCTACCCTGGTGAAAAGACCAGCATATGCTGGTAGGTAGGTTTTGATGCTGGGATGCTGGTTAGGTAGGTTTTGATGCTGGTTTAAGATGGTCCTCCAGCAACATGACCAGCTAAGGACCAGCATAAACCAGCTAAGGACCAGCTTAAACCAGCATCAAAACCTACCTAAACAGCATCCCAGCATCAAAACATACCTACCAGCATATGCTGTTTTTTTCACCAGGGTAATAGGCCTATCACTTATTTAGCACACTAGAGATACATTCTGTGGTAACAATCAAATTTTTTTCTAGAAGAAAAAATGGTTTAAAATAGTAATCTGCCCCCATCCCTGGTGAAAAAAACAGCATATGCTGGTAGGTATGTTTTGATGCTGGTTTATGCTGGTCCTTAGCTGGTTTAAGCTGGTCCTTTGCTGGTTTTTGCTGGTCATGTTGCTGGTCAAGGACCAGTTTAAACCAGCAAAGGACCAGCATGAACCAGCAAAGGACCAGCATAAACCAGCAAAGGACCAGCTTAAACCAGCAAAGGACCATCTTAAACCAGCATCAAAACATACCTACCAGCATATGCTGTTTTTTCACCAGGGATGACATAAGGCTAATTGAACAAAAGAAAACAAAGAAAAAAATGTTTAAAAAAATGTGTTAAAATTTTTTTATTATGTAGACCATAAAAAAGCTAACGTTGTTCCAATACTTACTGTAGAAATCACGATTTGACCGTTTCAGATTTTTTTTCTGCAGTTTACAACGTTACGACAGTAGGTGGTGGAGACGATAAACTTATGTTGTACGAGCGAGTCATTGAATCACTCAAATAAAAGATTCGACTCATTCGCCAACTACAATCGCTCTTGGTTGTTTGGAGACAACAGTGGATTTTGCTTTGGCTTCGTCTGGATCTGTCTTTGTTGGCACAGCAAAACTGAGACAACATAGTGTCTAAAACGTAAGTTTCTCTATATTAACTTATTATTTATTGAACTGTTTATTGAATTGAACACATACATATGAACGTGTGCAGGATATTACAATCATATGTGGCTTGAAATCCGAATTCCGTTTTGATAACAGTTAAATGTACTCAGAAATTAGCCGTTAAGACTGTTGAAGAAAAAAGATATCGATAAAATATAGACTTTTTGACCATTTTTGTCTTTATTTTTTGTCATTTTTCTTTATCCTAATTGATTTTGACTGTTTATTTTGACCAAAAAGTGTCAGCTTGTATTTGTCGGTGATATAAATTACGTCAGTGCTCAAAAATGAATCGCGTTCTGTTGTTCGGTTCTTTTGCTTACTTTCGTTAGTTTGGAACGAATCGAACGGACCTTCTCGTAACCTTCCCGCGCAAATGCTGTTTGAAATTTACCTGCAGCTAACTGCTGATATTCAGAACAACAGCATTGTTTCTTGTGGAGTATTGATTAAACGCATAAGACAGGTCTTCACCACTTTTTTTCCCCTAATTTATCTTGTTTATTACGTTTTTTAAACATTTCTCTGCCAATTTGAATGTCACGTGTCAGTTTTTATTATGAATAGATTTATATCATATTTGTTTGTGTCACAACCCTGGTGAAAAAAACAGCATATGCTGGTAGGTATGTTTTGATGCTGGGATGCTGGTTAGGTAGGTTTTGATGCTGGTTTAAGCTGGTCCTTTGCTGGTTTATGCTGGTCCTTTGCTGGTTTATGCTGGTCCTTTGCTGGTTTATGCTGGTCCTTAGCTGGTTTATGCTGGTCCTTTGCTGGTTCATGCTGGTCCTTGACCAGCAACATGACCAGCAAAAACCAGCAAAGGACCAGCTTAAACCAGCTAAGGACCAGCATAAACCAGCAAAGGACCAGCTTAAACCAGCATCAAAACATACCTACCAGCATGTGCTGTTTTTTTCACCAGGGAATGTGTCAATTAGACAAATAATAATAATATATGTAAAAAGGACTAGTAATATGAATGATTTCACAGACAATTAATATTCTGATCCCTTCACCCTTGAGGAAGACCATTTTGTCTTCAAGAGCAACTATTTATTAGCTAGTAACTTAACATTTGCCATTCCTTGGACTGATTCTGTGATGCTTGCTGAACTGTAAGCTGGTTTTGACTCTACAAACACCCTCGCCAGAAGGTATATCCATTTAATGAAATTTTCTTGACTTATGTAGGTGTATACATCACATTTTTAAACTCACTGAGATTTCCAGACGAGGCAGGTCAGATAGTAAGGATGTGACTGGTTTTAAGTATTCATGTTTTATCTAGTTCTACACTGAGATAAAAACAAAAGTGTCCCGATCTGCTGAAACTGATGTTGCACGTTTTAGATTTATAGCTCTGATTTAAAATTCACCAGACCTACAGTTCCAAGTGCAAATCAACTTTGATTTAGGTAAATCAATGTGCCCGCTGTGGGCGTACTTTTCTCAGCGATAAATAAAATATTTAAAAAAGTGCAGCTAGAGGTTTTACCAATTGATTTAATCTGTTGTTGTCAGGATTTTGCTCAGCCGTGTGGATTTTCTGCCAGAGAATATTACATCCACCGTATTTATGAGCGTTATGTCTGTTTACTCTTTAAGTACAGATTTTGAGAAATTAAAAAGCACATTTAACAACTGGATCACATTAGTAATGAGTACTTCCTGGTGCCCTTTTCCATAAGTGTCTTCCACGTAGTTTCATTAGTCAAATGTTATTTCAGGAAACATATACAGTGGAAAAGTGAAAAATATATTACTGGTTCAAACCTATACGCACACATCAGTAACAGAGTAGTACATTTTTTAGCTGAGTTGCCATATTACACATGGCATGTTTCTAAAAAAAAAAACAGCAATAATAGCACTTGTCATATCAGGTTATGACACTACAACAGAGCATGACTATTAAAAAACCTCAGAAACCCCAATTTCAAAAGATAATGGTGGAAATTTCAGGGCCTGCAGTTATAGTTCACAATTCTTTCTAAAGAACCGGCGAGTTTCTACATTAGCCTCACTGTCAGGTTCATCTGTAGCAATGTGACAAGGGCAGTTAGGTTGTTTATCAGTCCATTAAATGTCTGATGAGTGTAAAAGAAATTCACTGCACAAGTTAGTGACTTCAACCTCTGTTAAACACATCAACTGGTCATGTCTGTGGATAAAACAGAATATTTTTACCATCTTTTTGTACTTTTGCATCAGTTTACGAATGCAAAACTTTAACATTTTCTGAAAACGTAACGTAATGGAAGTAGGTGGCGACAAGTGGCTTTTTATGTGTATTGAATGAGCTATTGAATTGTTCACTCAATTGCTTTGTTTAAATGTATTGATTCATTCAGGAATGACACACCACTAACACCATGAAACAGAGTCTTCTGTGGTTTCATTAGGGGCCAAGCATCGAAGGTGCTATTGGCACCTATTGTATTCGTTAGTTTTCTTCTTTATCTTCTTCCTCCGTTCTGGATGTGTATGGCAGCCCATAGAACGGCTTGTAGGAACGTTATGAAATTTGGCACACTGACAGAGGATAGTTTAAAATCAAACACTTCAAAACTTCCACCACTTAGTGTCACTGCTTATATAACGTTTCATTCAGATTTATGCAAATAACTTTTGAACTGTAAGAGACACCAAAAACTGAAAGGACACCAAAACATAATTTCTACAGATCAAGATTTTTCAGTTTTTAACAGTTCGAAAAACCTACTTTTTGAACTAGATGGTTGGTATGATTTTCGACAAAATTGGCTCAGATCAAACAAATTTGGCTATATTTCTCCAACGCTTTGTCATATTCAGACCAAACTTGGCGTGTGTTATGACCTAAGGTTACTTGCACAGTTTCACTGCAGTGCCACCTACTTGTCTGGAGACATGAAAATGGTCATTTTTACTTATAACTTCTGAATGCTTTGGCTTTGGATTTTTATCTATCGTCATAAGACTGGTCTTGATAGATTCCTGGGATCATACCAAGAACATTAATTCCAATTATGCCATAATCGGCTGCACTTCCCGCCATTTTGATTTTCTTTGAAAACCTATTTTTTTGAACTCCTCCTAGGTCTGATTTTCGCCAAATTTGACTCAGATCCTCTTTAGACCATGTTGACAAATCATTCTCAAAAGCTTTTAGATAGATCAAACCATTTTCCAATAACGCATCAATGAAATGGTTGGCATGATGCCAAGCTGATACTGAAAACCTATTTTTTTGAACTCCTCCTAGGTCTGATTTTAACCAAATTTGACTCAGATCCTTTTTAGACCATGTCGACAAATCATTCTCAAAAGCTTTTTGATAGATCAAACCATTTTCAAATATCGCATCAATGAAATTGATACTGAGGCTGCAACCCTGCAGCACTTTGGCAAATTGACACCAAACTTTGTGTCACCTCACAAATAACAATTTAATAACATTGCCACCTATTGGTCAAAAGTGATAAACCAGTAAATCATATTACTGCTGATTATATTTAGTTATATTATATTATTATAGCCATTTTGACTACAAACATCCTAAAATTGCTTTTTTGATCCTCGTTTTGCCTCTGTTGTGCTTGGGCCCTCAACTGCTGCTTGCAGCTATGTTCCTGGCAGAGGTATGTGTTTAAGATGTATTATATAGCTTCTTGTAAAATGTATATTAGCTTCTTGTTTATTGAATTGTTTTGATTAGTTATTGCAATATGCGATTGCTAAGGTTTTTTAAGCAGATGTAAGCATTTTCTATGTGTTTGATAACGTGTTCTGAATGGTTCTAGGTAGTTTAGATCAGAAACAAAGATTCAAAGCTTTGCACACACGCACATATATTTATTTATACAAATATAATATGTATAACAATTGCATATCACTTGGTATTTTTTTCGCTGTATAATAATATCAGCTTGTCCAGCCTCAAAAATGCAAGTCATTAATAAGAAAGTCTGTAAGTAAACATATAAAAGGGAAGAGAATCCATTGAAATGAATTGATTGACAATCAAGGAACAAATCACCTTCACAGCTTGGTGTGATTTTTGCCTATTAGGATGACACGCTTACATGTTACCCACAGTCTGAGATTACTCAAAAACCAACCAACAAAGGAACTAATTTAAGTATCTACCAAAAGTCCTACGTCAGGAAAACCATCAAATCAAATTACAATAACACAGATACAATATTACCTTTGATTACTGGTGGTCTTCAACTACTTGCTGATTTACAGTTTTGCTTCTAAGACTTTAACTAACAGTACAACTACAGCACTGCAATGGATAGACAGTTTGCCAGCTTTTGACAATTTGTGTTGAGGGAATGAAGCTGTGAAATAAAAATTATATATATTTATAAATAAAAACAAAATGCAGTGGCTTAATGCTTGCTTTTTAAATTGATTGTCAAAACAGGACAATGTTACAATGTTTCTAGTGAATGAGGTGGTTTGTTATACCAAATATAACGATACAGAACAACACGATTAATAATCTTTCAAACCTCTGAGATAATAACTTGAAAATAGAACTTTAAAATAATAAAATACTATGTAATGATTTACCTTCATTTGTAGATATCACGTATCTGTGTTTGACATTCCGTTTGTCCTCATAGTAAATAATTTAATAATATCAACTATAAACGTCTGAACTTAAATAGAATATTTCTGAATTAGAATTAATTTCAGTAGTGACATCACAACCATAAAACGCATCAAAACTGTACAGCTGTCATGAATGCATGACCTGTTAAAGGTGTAGTGTGTAATTTCTGCGCCAAAATAAGGACCGTTTCCAAACATTTATGCTGTTGGTTTCCAAACATAAAATCCTGCCCCAAACTCATGCTACTGGTTGGATGCACAAACAAACTGTGCAGTATTTTGATATATCGATGCGGTGTTTAAACTTCTTACTTATACTTTAATTGGTATATTAGTTTGTCTGAGAAAGTATTTTCAAAAATGACACACTTTACCTTTAAATATGTCTGCTGTACAATATGCCAAATGTACAAGATAATCTCTGTCAATGGCACTGTGATACAGTGATCTCATAAGAACATTCTGTGCAAATGATGTTTATGGTTTAGTCTGACTTATGTCACATGGTGCATAAGATACAGTTTTGTAGTAACTTTACTCTCGCAAGATTAATTTCCACGCCTAAAATTGACTTTTTTTTAGATAATTTGACAGTAGAATATGACAAAACAAGTGTTATTGCTAAATCTACTTTCTTTACAAAATATCCCTTGCTACAATATGGTATAAAATACCTCAGTGTTATCCAATCAAGGACGACTGACATAAAAAGCGCTTTCTATTCACAGAGACACCAGCACCAAAAGAACCCTTCGAAAAGTTACTGTACAGCGCTGTGGCAACAGAAATAAAACAATAGTAAAAACAAATCATTGAATGCTTTAGAAATACATGTTGAGAAAACACATTATCACAAAACTACAAGAGGGACTTTTTAAGAGGGTCACAACTTGCGATTGGTTCCAGACAACTGAAATAATGAACAAGTAAGTGTAAAACCATGGACTCAGTGCTAGCCTTTCTTTTTAGCCATCATGTACTTTTTTCCAAGCACCAATTTAGAACACAGATCATGGAGTTTTCAACCTTTTTGAGTTGTAGGTAGTTGACTGAAAGAGGATAGTCTTCACTGGAGAACAGTAAGGGTCCTCTTCTGAGATCTCTTGGACCTCCTTACATCACGACTGTGAGAGTATGCCAGTCTCACCCAGTGTCCTCTACTTTTTTTTCTTTTGGAACAGCCTGTGAAAAATCAAAAGCACAAAAGCTGAGAGAAAAGTTGAAAGGGGCAGTCAAAATGTTTGCTTGTATTTTTGCATATAACACGTAATGTAACAGGCTGGACTTGAACCTTTGGTTGCATGTGACCACTATTGCCCAGTGTCTCAAGGGCAAGTACCAGACTAGATCATCTGAGTCAATCCAGGCTGAGAACTGAGTACAGAAAGTGGAATCTGATTCAAAATAAAGACTACACTCTTAAAAGTAAAGGTGCTTTAAAGGTTCTTTACATTTGTGGTTCCACAAAGAACCATTTAGTCAAAGGTTCTTTAAAGAACCATCTCTTTCTTACCTTTTTTATAATCTGAAGAACCTTCTTTCACCACAAAGAACCTTTTGTGAAACAGGAAGTTTTTGAGGAAAACATTTCGGGATTTTTCTCCATATAATGGACTTCACTGGTGCCCCGATTTTGAACTTCCAAAATGTAGTTTAAATGCAGCTTCAAAGGGCTCAAAACAATCCATCCCAAGGAAGAAGGGTCTTATCTAGCAAAACGATCTGTCATTTTTTTTGAAAAATAAAAATTTGTTTACTTTTTAAGCACAAAAGCACATGTAGCACAGGCTCTGGGATGCGCATCCACGATGCTACGAATTAGTGATGAGTCGTTCTTAAACGATTTGTTCATTTTGAATGAATCTTTAATGTGACTTGGGAAGAACGAGTCGTCTCGGGGAGTGATTCGTTCAGCCGTGCATACGCAACATCTTATTAGGTTCTGTACTGGAATTAGTTTAGAGTCTTCAGGTTTTTTGAGTCGTTCGTTCATCTTATGGCGCTGTCACGTGATGCTGATTTTGCTAAAATGAACGTAATGACTTGAAAAAAGATCTGTTCATTTTTTTATTGAACGAGACTCAAAGAGTCAGTAAAATGATCCAAACTTCCCATCACTACTACGAATCACGTCTGAGTTCATCGTCTGTATACTCCGGCTCAAAAAGGTAGAGTATGGCGAAAAACTCCATCTTATTTTCTCCTACAATTTCAGAATCGTCCGACATCGTTGTACCTTTTTGTTTGTAAACAGCATTTGACTTACTTGCACTTTGTTAGTCTTTGCGCGTTCACTTTGTAAACACTGGGTCTGTAGTTCCGCCTACGTCCTGCGTGACCTATCGACGTGATTCAATAGTACATAGCGTTGTGGACGTGCATCCCAGAGCTACACCAGCTTTTGTGCTTAAAAAGTATACACATTTTTATTTTCTGAAAAAATTACACATCGTTTCGCTAGATAAGATCCTTCTTCCTCGGCTGGGATCATTTAGAGTCCTTTGAAGCTGCATTTAAACTACATTTTAGAAATTCAAAATCGGGGCACCAATGAAGTCCATTATATGGCGAAAAATCCTGAAATGCTTTCCTCAAAAACCATAATTTCTTCACATCTGAAGACAGAAAGACATGAGCATCTTGGATGACAAGGGGGTGAGTAAATTATTTGTAAATTGTTTTCTGGAAGTGGACTTCTCCTTTAAGAGTGTAGAAGAATCAAGGCCAAATACTACAGAGTAGGGCTGGGGTTTGACACTTAATTTGAGTTCTGATTCAATTCAAGTCAATTTAACAAACTATTATTTTAGATATATATCACATACAGTACATGACAAATTTTCTCAAGGAAAAAAATCTCTCAACTAATGCTGTAAAATGTACATGGGAGTCAGTTGGTACTACATTACTGTAATATTCACACGTAAATTTAACTGATTTGTATACAAACACTTAAATTACACTCATTATGTTTTTATAATAACAAAGATACAATTACATAATTATATTTCTACTCCATTGTTTTGTGTTTTTTTAAATATAAACATTTGAATGGTAGCTGTCATAAAAACTTGACAGATTTATTCAAACACATAATGAGCATGTTATATGGTGCATATATTTAGCAAAATGCTCCTCTCTAGAGTCACCAGATATGTTTTTTTTACATGACATTGTTTACACATTGACTGCAGTTAAAACACTAATTGAGACAGGATACAGAGTTTGGTAAGTTGAACTGTTTCTTTTAACATACCTTCGGCTGTTTATTCATGTTTATTTCAACTAGTATTAAAGTGGAGGAGATGATCAGTTCACGTACGCTTCGTGCTAGACCGAACTGTCACTCCACATTAAACAGCACTAAAACTGTAATTTTTTGTTTGAATACTGTAATAAAATGAACAGATTTTGAAATCTGAGACTTTGTTTCATATCAAAAGTAACAAAGCACAAAGCTTATTGCGATTTATTGCATTGGACGCATGGTACAATGTTCATTAACTGAAAACAGGTTAGACCAGGGGTCACCAGACCTGATCCTGGAGGGCCGGTGTCCCTACAGAGTTTAGCTTCAACCCTAATCAAACACACCTGATCCAGTGAATCAAGTTCTTACTAGGTATACTTGAAACTTCCAGGTAGGTGTGTTGAGGAAAGTTGGAGGTAAACTCTGCAGGACACCGGCCCTCCAGGAACAAGTTTGGTGACCCCTGGGTTAGACTAATTGATTCTTGGCATTTAAGAATCGTTTCGTAAAAATGTGAATTGATTAAAATCGAGAAATTAATACTTTTACCCAGCCCTACTACAGTCTATGACAAGACCAAGACCATGAAAGTCTTGGTTGGGCTTAAAATTTGAGTGGTACAACCACTCAACCGAAGTTGAGCTTTATAAAATGTTTCATTTGTGTGCAAAAGACGGCATCTCATCTTCTGCAGACAAGGCATTTTCAGAATGCATTATGACAAACCTTGAAGTCTTGAATATATTGTATATTTTCTGCTGATAAAGTTCCATATTTATTTGTTGGCAGGTTATATAAAGAAGATCATCTACTTTTTGGCACATTTCATATTATTTTTGCCATGCGCTGTGTATTTGCTTCACAGAGATGTTTTCGCATTTCAGCCTTCTGTTTAAAACTAAGAAAAAAATCACACTTTAGATGCTTCCTACTGGATATTTTTAGAGTAGGGTCTGCATCAGTTTCTCAACCTTTGTAACTCCAAGGTCCCCCATTGTTATAAGGTCAATACATGCAGACCTCTGAAAGCCCCAACAAACTGAGATATTTCCTCTTGTACTTTTGGTGAAATAACAAAAACACTTTTCTTTCAGACAGTTTCTTTAGACACTGAACATTTTTATTAACAGAAACATTTGTCTGTACTTGTCAGCATTTCACTCACTAAAAGGCATTTAATGTGTCAGTTTAGTGTTAAATTGTCCAGCTCAGCTGTACAGATTTTTTTGGAAGACATTTAATTCCTTTCGGTCCCTCTTCCTCCATCTACAATTAAACTTGAACTGGTCTTATTTGTTTTTCAGATGTGTGTGTGTATGGTGTGGTTAAGTGTTGGCAGAGTGCTCTTTGGTCACTGCGGCTTTGCTGTTTAGTCAGCATGCCAGTCTTGATAGGGGATGATCTGGGCTCAGCTCTCTCCCCATGATCCTCTTGCCCAGATATAATGTCCCAAAATTCTCAGCGGCTCACAAGCACATATGATTTTACAGCCAAGGATTTAGCCACAAGCAAGAGATACATAAGGAATTCCAGTTGGCCTTTGGTGATAAGTGTCCAGAGTACAGCACCTCTGTTAGAAGTGCATCCACATGCTGCTTATAGCTTCATTTTAGGCTTGGCATGTTTCTGTAGCAAGGTTACAACTCTGCCAACTATACTGCTGCTCAGAGCTAAGTGTGGTGTGAGGAGGCAATGAGGCAAAAGATGGGCCGAATATCATTAATACAAGGAGATGTGCTTTGGTCTGTCTGGGAGAGACTCTGACTAATAGAATTCTCTTAGATTGTATTGCATTTGCTAAGACGAAAGAAGTCTTGAGGAAATGAGAGGGCTGTTACTTCAGAACTGTGATAATGGAAGTGATAAAGGATGACATACTTTCTCTTTTTAATATAGAAGCGGAGATACTGTTTCAGAAGCTAATATGGGATGTAACAATGTGACATTGACATGTCAATTAGCACCAAATTGAAAAAATTGCAGTACAAGAATACAAGAAGCTTGTATGTAATAATGCATATGTAATATACTGTATGTTATGTGTAATACATCAAATCCATTAAACAAATATAATGTATAAAAAACCTGCATAAAACCTTTATGTAATGCACTGAAATTAGAAATATATTTTTATACTGTTGTAGGCATTTGGCAAGCTGTATCAATTACAGTGTATAATCATATGATGAACACAAATTAAGATATTTTTGATGAATTCCGAGAGCTTTCTGGCCCTGAATAGACAGCGCATATCACATTCAAGGCCCAGGAAGGTAGTAAGGACATTGAAATTCATCAAAAATATCTTAAAAAGATGTTTAGAATGTAGAAAAAAACCATAAAGAATCATGAAAGTAGTTCATATGACGTGTGTTTATATTTCAAGTCTTTTGAAGCCATACGACAGCTTGTGATGGCTAGACTGAAATTTACATTTCAGTTTTTGAAAGCAGCCCTGTCCTTCATAACTCTCAGATCTTATTCACGATTTTGATGTATTTTCAGAAATGGTGCATCAAGAGACCTTGTCCCAGATTTGAAATTCAGTGATAACAAATACTATTGGTTCTTGTCTTTGGTCCACAAAATCATATAGGTTTGAATAACATGAGGGTGAGTAAGTTTTGAATTTTCATTGTTGGCTGAAGAATACCTGCATTATAGACTTATATGAAGGGATAGTTGAATAAAAAATGCTGTCGTTATTTATTAACCCTAATGTTGTCACAAACCTGATTAGCATTTTTTATGTGGAACACAAAAGAATATATTCTTTCGGTCAAATATTGCGCTGCAAAGAGCAATGCTACTTTTAACTTGTCTGTAACTTGGCAAATGACCATGGAATAAGCGGGATAATGTTTCGCGTCGGGCGTTCTTAGCTTCCATGTCGTGTCTTTAAAATCCTTTAATGCAGGACAAACCGTTGATTATCCATTACTTATTCCATGGAATGTCTGAATACTGGATTCTGATTGGCTGGCAGGTATGCAGTAAAACCATTTAATGCACAGGTAGTTCCAAGTCAGTTTAATCAACATTCTATATTAATGCACGCAAGCGTACGCACACACACAACTGTCATCTCTCTCTTTCTCTCTCTCTCGCCTTCTCTCGCTCTCTCAGTCGAGCGATAATTTACTGAAATACTGAAAAGAACAATACTACTTTTAACTTGTCTATGACTTGGCAAATGACCATGGAATAAGCAGGATATTTAACTGCTTATGCATTAAAGCACTTCACGTTGGGCATTCTTAGCCTCCACGTTGTGCATTTAAAATCCTTTAATGCACGCCAAACCGTTGATTATCCCTTATATATATATAGACATTTTTTAATGAGACATTTTTCAAAATATCTTTTTTTTTTGTTTCACAGCAGAAAGTCAGTCATACTTTTTGGAACAAATGATCCTTTAAAGGATTAGTTCACTTCCAGAATGAAAAATTCCTAATAATTTACTCACCCCATCTTATCCAAGATGTCTTTCTTTCTTCAGTTGCAAAGAAATTAAGATCCAAGATTTTTCTCCATACAGTGAACTTCAATGGGGATCAATGGGTTGAAAGTCCAAATTGCAGTTTCAGTGCAGCTTCAAAGGGCTCTACACAGTCCCACCTGATGAATAAGGGTCTTATCCAGTGAAATGATCAGGTTTCTAAGAAAAATTAAAAAATGATATACTTTTTAACAAGAAATGCTTGTTCTGAACTACAGTAGCTCTGCAATGCTTGACTTTGTGCATTACATAATCATATTGAAAAGGCCAAGTGTGGTTTGTTCTTCGTCTGTGTACTTCGGTTCAAAAAGGTAGGGTAGTGTGGAAAATCTCCATCTCATTTTCTCCTCCAACTTCAAAATCATCCAACATCGTTGTTTTTCCTTTTTTTTAAATGAATGTTTGACTGTCTTTGCATGTTCGCTTTGACGTGATGTCAGGCCTCGGAGAGGATTTTATTAAACAAAATATACAGAAGTGTCCAAAATAAACAGGGGTTCTGGTGTCCTCGTCATGCTGGGGGTTCTGTGAAGGAGGGGCAGTGTTTGAAAGGGAAGGATCCAGGTCCGCGGCTCTAGGGGCGACGGCTTCCTTCAGAGGCTACGTCCTCCTTGGCTCACAGCACTTCTGGGGGATTCAACGGCCCGGCATCTTCGCCCATCAGCTGTCTAACGGGTCTGGACTGCGGGTCCGGCAGCTTGTTGCTTCGGCGGTGCTCGATCCCCTCAACGCTCCCTTCCTGGACCCACAAGAACATCAGCGTGCATGCACGGGGAAGAGACCGGTCTCTCGAGTAGAGGCGCGCTCGGCATTTCAACAGCGGTGGTGATGAGGCTTCATTTGCGTCAGGTGCACCTCATCACACGCCGCCAGACCTGGCCGTTTCGGCACCCCTCTTCTCTCTTGCACGCCCACTCCCGTCGGGAGCCTGGTGAAGGGCGGTGATTACCAGACGGGGTGATGATAAGCAGGGGGGAGGCAGCTAACAACGTCATGCGTAACCTTTCCAACGTAACGTGTGTAATGTGTAAAGTCGAGCTAGTGCAAGATGAGCATTTGTGGTTAAAAAGTATGTATTTTTTTTTTAGAAAATGACTTATCGTTTCACCAGACAAGACCCTTATTCCTCAGCTAGGATTGTGTAGAGCCCTTTGAAGCTGCATTGAAATTGCAATTTGGACCTTCAACCTGTTAATCCCCATTGAGAAAAATCCTGGAATGTTTTCCTCAAAAACCATAATTTCATTGCGACTGAAGAAAGAAAGACATGAACATCTTGGGTGACATGGGAGTGAGTAAATCAGGAAATTTTTATTCTGGAAGTGAGTAAAAGCGTAAAGCATTACCAAAACAAATGGTTCCATCAGTGAAATCTGCAGACTTAATAGGCCCCTTTAGGTGATGTAATAAAATAATGATTGATTTCCCATCTAAATAGTTCTTAATTTTCCCTTGAAAGTCCCTTAGGTGTGATCCTTCAGTGTCTGGACAACTGCCTGATAAGCAAATCCCTCCTACTAAACTCAGTCTGTGATGTCATCAGCACTGCTCGCCAGCTTCTTCAATTGGTTCATTATTTCACATTATGACATAACAGCTGAGTTTCAGACACAATAGCGGTCTGTTTTCAGAACAACGTTCCAATGGTGACAGGCAGCATGTAGTACCGGATCTCCCACAGGCCTCAAAGGGGCGACGGGGCAGTTAACTTTTCCGTGACCGCCCTGCTGAGGTCCTGTTACCCTTAAAGCAATGAAAAGCCTCACCTACGACATGTGGTTCTGCTGGGTGGCCAGGTTTTGCTGCTGCTGTTGCTGCATAAGGAGCTGCTGCTGCTGGCGTCTGCGGGCGGTGCGGAGCTTCTCGAACCTCGCCTCCATCTCCTCAAGGACTTTAGGGGTGTAACGCACCACCAGTTTGACGCTGTCCTTGGCTGCTTTCAGTAACTCCACGGCCTTTTCGTGGTGTTCACCCTCAACACTCTAGAAAAATAATTAAGTAGTTGGTTTTTCAGAGCAATCTGTGCTTGTTCATGTCATCTAATTTAAAGGATCGAAATGTAAGCATTTAATAGTTTGGTGATGACTGCTACAACTTTATCATATCCAAACTCATAGCTTTGTCATCTCAGTACTGCGCTAGAAAATGCTCCACGGTGATGAACATTCAATTACATTTTGGCACAAAAGAGCCATTAATTTCCTATTAGCTCAGAAAGCGTAACATGTTTGGTTTAATGAGAAATTGCTTCTCAATGCTGTCACAAAACGCTTTCCTATTAGAGTCTTTGACGCAAATGAAATCAAATGGATCCTTTCTGAACTCCTCCGTCATCTTTGAGTGAGAAAACACTGGACATTAGTTTCTATAAACTCAAATGGCACCTTCATGTAATAGAATTGTAACAAACTTGAATGATGGCAGAAAGAGAAAAAAGAAACTGGCTTCAAAAGGCTTGCAGTGCAGCAGTGACTCTGAGGGTAGACAGCTTTTTTACTGAAAGATTCATTCGGATTCAGTCAAAGATTCATTCACTTCTAGCTCCAGTCTGACACATTTGAAACATTTACAGTGAATTATGAAAAGATAAAGTCTTTTGACGTCTGTCTTTTTCAGTTTTAGATTAGACTCCTGCTGCAAGCTTTCTGTCATATTTGTCCATTTTTATTACTTTAAAATGTCAAGTTTAGCCTAAGTAAAATGAAAGATTAGAAGACTTCAGTCTCTAATGGGTCTAAGCTGCAAAAATTGATTTATCAGCATATTACGCCATGAGGCAATCAGCCTTGTGGACTATTGGAAATGTTTGTTCATTGAGATCAATGTAAAAATCCTTCTGCCATAATAATCTCACTTCAGCCCAAACAGATCCGTATCGATTAAAAACCCAGTGGGCCGTCTAGCATGAAGGCATCTTATGTGACAGCTCTACAGAGCTGAAAAAATTCATCCCCTAAAAATGATCATTTAATTTTCATTCCACAAACACTTAAAGGCATAGTTCACCCAAAAATGAAAATTCTCAAGTTGTTCTATACCTGTGAGGTTTTCTTTCGAAGAATGTTGGTAACCGAACAGTTGACAGCAGCCACTGACTTCCATAGTGTTTTATACAGGTTTGAAACAACCTGAGGGTGAGTAAATGATGACAGATTTTTCATTTTTGGGTGAACTGTCCCCTTTGAGTTTTTCCCAGTCATGTAAAAAAAAACCCTGATGTTCACAGATGAAGATCCTTCCTTTGTGCATTTAATGCTAAGTGAGCTATGTGCTGACAGGTCATTCCTTTTCATGTCCCCATCATGTATGTCTAAATATGTTGGATAAGTGAACATAGAAATGCATTTTAAATCATTTCACTACTTTAGTTTAAGGCGATGTTGCCATTTTTGCCATTTCTCCAACTTCCAATATGAAAAATTTGCAACCTATTAGGAAATGAATGCTTATATGTAACCCTGGACCACAAAACCAGTCAAAAGGGTAAATGTTTTGAAATTGAGATTTATACATAATCTGAAAGCTAAATAAATAAGCTTTTCCATTGATGTATGGGGTGTTAGGATAGGACAATATTTAGCTGAGATACAATATAAATCTGCAATCTGAGGGTGCAAAAAAATCTAAATATTGAGAAGAACACCCTTAAAGTTGTCCAAATGAAGTTCTTAGCAATACAAATAACTAATCAAAAATTAAGTTTTGATATATTTACGGTAGAAAAAATACAAAATATCTTCATAAACATAATCTTTACTTAATATCCTAATGATTTTTGGCATAAAAAAGGATATTTTTAACCCATACAATGTATTTTTGGCTATTGTTACAAATATACCTGTGCTACTTATGACTTATGTTTTGTGGGCCAGGTTTTTAATACCCATTTCGTAAAGGGATAGTTAACCCAATGAAAATTCTGTCATTTACCTGTATAGCTTTCTTTCTTCTGCTGAACACAAAAGAAGATATTTTAAAGAAGGTGGGTAACTAAACATTTGATGGTCCCCATTGACTTAAATAGTATTTTTTCCCATACTATGGAAAATAATAGGGACCATGGACTGTGCAATAACAATTCATGTTCAGTAAAAGGAAGAAATTCATACAGATTTGGATCAAACTGAAGATGAATCAATAAAGACAGAATTTTCATTTTTGGATTTTTGGATTTCTTTAATGACACCATCCTCTAAAAAATGATTAAGTTTGATAAGCACAAATATCAGTAAGTATTAAAGGAGAAGTTCATTTCCAGAATAAAATTTTCCTGATAATTTACTCAGCCCCATGTCATCAAAGATGTTCATGTCTTTCTTTCTTCAGTCGAAAAGAAATTACGTTTTCTGAGGAAAACATTCCATGAATTTTCTCCATATAATGGATTCAATGGGGATCAATGGGGTGAAGGTCCAAAGTGCAAATTCAAAGGGCTCTATATGATCCCAGCCGAGGAACAAAGGTCTTATCTAGAGAAACAATCAGTCATTTTATTAAAAAAATGTAAAAATCATATACTTTTTAACCACAAATGCTCAGCTTGTACTAGCTCTGCGAAGGTTGGGTAGGGCGAAAAACTCTCAGAAATCTAATTTTCTACTTCAACTTCAAAATCGCCCAACATTGTTGTGCCTTTTTTGTAAAGGACGTTTGACTTTCTTTGCATGTTTGCTTTGTAAACACTGGGAAGGTACTTCTGCCTACGTCACATGTGCATGAGGTTGAGCTAGTGCAAGATGAGCATTTGTGGTTAACAAATACATACATGTGCACTTTTCTTAGAAAATGGCCATTAGTTTTGCTAGATAAGACCCTTATTTTTTGGCTGGAATCGTGTAGAGCCCTTTAAAACTGCAATTTGGACCTTCAGCCCGTTGATCCCCATTAAAGTCCACTATATGGAGAAAAATCCTGGAATGTGTTCCTCAAAAACCTTAATTTCTTTTCGACTGAAGAAGGAAAGACATGAATATCTTGGATGACTTGGGGGTGAATAAATGATCAAAAAATGTTTAATCTGGAAGTGAACTTTTCCTTTAACAATGCATTGATAAATTCTGTGAAATTTAGTGGTGTTAGATTAGTTTCCATCCTTTTTCATTAAAGAACAGAAATTATAATATTGTGATTTATTTTTAAAAAATACCTCATTTAAATTATTTTGAGTAATTGAGTAAATGCCTTTTTTGCTTTATTCCCATTCTGTTAGGTTCAATCCAGTTATGCATCCTATTAAAGTCCTTGCTATTTTGTAAATAACCAAGTTTTAATTAGTAAAGTTTAATTGCCGAAGCTTTAACTCTTGTACACCTTTTTATAGGTATGTGTCCTTAAATTACAAACATCCATATTTCTTTTACAGAGTTACAGAATAATAAAATGACCTGCATAATAGAAACAATGCTTTGTAAACACTGGGAAGGTACTTCTGCCTACGTCACATGTGCATGAGGTTGAGCTAGTGCAAGATGAGCATTTGTGGTTAACAAATACATACATGTGCACTTTTCTTAGAAAATGGCCATTAGTTTTGCTAGATAAGACCCTTATTTTTTGGCTGGAATCGTGTAGAGCCCTTTAAAACTGCAATTTGGACCTTCAGCCCGTTGATCCCCATTAAAGTCCACTATATGGAGAAAAATCCTGGAATGTGTTCCTCAAAAACCTTAATTTCTTTTCGACTGAAGAAGGAAAGACATGAATATCTTGGATGACTTGGGGGTGAATAAATGATCAAAAAATGTTTAATCTGGAAGTGAACTTTTCCTTTAACAATGCATTGATAAATTCTGTGAAATTTAGTGGTGTTAGATTAGTTTCCATCCTTTTTCATTAAAGAACAGAAATTATAATATTGTGATTTATTTTTAAAAAATACCTCATTTAAATTATTTTGAGTAATTGAGTAAATGCCTTTTTTGCTTTATTCCCATTCTGTTAGGTTCAATCCAGTTATGCATCCTATTAAAGTCCTTGCTATTTTGTAAATAACCAAGTTTTAATTAGTAAAGTTTAATTGCCGAAGCTTTAACTCTTGTACACCTTTTTATAGGTATGTGTCCTTAAATTACAAACATCCATATTTCTTTTACAGAGTTACAGAATAATAAAATGACCTGCATAATAGAAACATCCCTGGCAACTCACCACTCCATTGACGGACAGGAGTTGGTCGCCTCTCTTAAGACCGCCATGCCTCTCAGCTACGCCCCCTGGGATGATGCGGGAGATGTAAATCGGTGAGTTCTGCTCTTTTCCACCCATCACATTGAATCCAAGCCCCTCATCTGTCTTGGGCAGCTCGACCACCCGTGGGTGAGAATGACCCTCGCTGGCTGCAAATGCTGCCACTGTGGCCTGGTAGGAATAAAAGAGTTCAAAATGTCAGTGAATGTGAAACATGACTGAGAAATATTGATAGACCAATATATCGTCAAGTCTGAATAACAAAATAATCTTTCGAGTTGATTTGCAATATGTACAAACAGCTTGGGGATGAAAAGCAAGTGATGAATTGCGTGGTTTTATTCAAACCATCACTTTTATTTGCATTTAAATATTGTTCAAATATGCATATTTCAGAAGACTTGGAATAAGTTGCTTGATTCATATTGATTGTCTTTATAAAGCTTCTTTTTGAAGCTTGAAGATGTTGCTATGTAGACTTTGAATGGATAGAGATGATGAGAGAATATTAAAAATATCTTCATTTGTGTTCCTAAGAAAATGTGTTATGGGGCTGAATGATGACAGAATTTTCATTTTTGAGCAATTGTGCATTATATGTATTCTTTACATTATACTGGCAAGTATAGATAGATATCAGTTTTGAGTGTTTAAAAAACCATAACACTTGACATTACTAAGAACAAATGACCTTCTTTGCATTCAAGACGGCAGTTTTTTTTAGCTGATGGCATGAGACCCTTTTCTTTTGAAACACATTAAGGTAGATTGATATTCAAGAACCATCAGCCTCAATATACACTTCTAATGCTACATTCTTGAAAAAAAGCACAACTAAACAGCTCCACTATGGCTTTACCTTTAAATGGACTCTGGTCTAGACTGTGGTCTAGTCAAAGTCTAGCCTTTGTGAAAGCAGATATATTAGCAAAAGAAAGTGGTGTCCAGATGTTCACATACTTTTGGTCAGGTATATCCCTCAAAGTTTTTCCATAGCCTGTGCACTCTAAAAAATGCTTGGTTATTTTTTTAACCCAAATGCTGGGTTCACCTCATTGGGTCATTTTATTGGGTTATTTTTAATATTTTTACCCAGGTGCTGGGTTATTTTTTTAACCCAAATGCTGGGTTCAACTTGTTGGGTCATTTTATTGTGTTATTTTTTTGTATTTTTTACTTAGGTGCTGGGTAGTTTTTCTGTGACTAAGTTGCTGGTTCATTTTGAATGCTAGGTTATTTTTTTTATACCCAACCGCTGGGTTGAGCCTGTCTCTGACGAAACAACCCAGCTGCTGAGTTACAGTCAGTCAGAGCGTGGGCTTTTTGAGTCAGTTCTCAGCGCTGCTGATTTGCACTTCTTCAGTGAAATGAAGGTTTGTATACGTTTTATTTCATTTATAAAGTTTTTTACTGTGCTGCAAATTGTATTATTTTATGCAACGCAACATAAGGATGAGATGTCAGTCAGCTGCGTCAGCAGCAGTTGTTTTGCGTTGCATAAAATAAATGGATTTTATTCATAGTTTAGTTTAATAGTTTAATCTTAAAATATGTTCTCTAATCTCTTACTTTTTGTTTATGGGCAGTTTTTGGAGTCAGTCACGGCATCTTTCCGCTACAAGTGAAACGCAAGGCCACTGTCTGAAGTTTGCAGTTAACCCTTCACCGGCTCAGATTTTGGCGACACACCGGCATGAGAATTAGCGCTATTTCAGTAAAAAGCGATTACAGAGAACGGTTGAATACACTAAAGTTAAAATTCTACTTTTTATGTAAATGCTTGTTAAATTAGTTTAAATATATGTAATATTGTAAACTATGCTGTATTCACCCAAATAAGTTCATGTGTTCTTGCTTAATAATAAATGTTCATCTTTTGATTATTACTGTTGCCTCTAGTAATTCTTTGTGTGTTATTATAAGTTCCATTTTATAATAATTTTTAAATAATAGTTGACATAAATAAAATAACCCAGCATGTTTGGTAAAACATTTAACCCAACCAGCTGGGCAATATTTACCCAGCACTGGGTTGCCGAATAACCCAAGTTGGGTTGTTTTTAACCCAGCAATTTTTAGAGTGTGAGAATACGTCAACATGTTCTGTTCGTGCTCTAAATTCAGCAGAAAGAGAAAGTGCATCTGATAGCCTGCACCACTGCCTGCATTGTCGTCTAAATTCCTCAGACTTCAGAGCTTGTTAGCCAAGTGCAACCACCAGGAGACGGAGAATGTGAAGGAAGACAAAAGCACTTCCCGCTGATCCACACTGTAGCTACAGGTGCAGCACTGTGGGGCCCCACTCATTATTAAGGCATTCACACACGCAGGAAACAGTGAGAGAAAAACACCAAGGATTTTTGGAGACTTTGCAAGGCGCCAGATTCCCAAAAGGCAAACCAAGCAGTTTTCTGATCTCTGAAACTGAAAGAACAGCACCTTCCCTGTCTGAGTGTTTCGTGTCGCACTGAAAGAAATGCTGTTTGAAAGTGTTCTGCATGCAAAACACCCTCTTCCCAGATCCTCGACCTTCAGAGCTACATCCTCTCTAAGGAAAAAGGAAGTAGATATATAACAAACATTTTTAAAGCTTGAACCTATTCATTTGCCTAGTCAAATTGTAAATCATCATTTTGCCCATGATTTAAAAGATGATGCATTTTTTAACATTTACATTTAGCAAAAGGTTTTGTACAAAGCAAGTTATATTGCATTCAAGTTTATATATTTCAACAGTACACTGCATTCCCCATAAATAGAGCCCATGACCTTGGCGTTGTTAGTGCCATGCTCTATTGTTTGAGTTCCTGGATTGCAGGAAGTCCACAGAAAACTGAAAATCACCATTATTTAAATACTCTTGTCATCTCAAACCTGTCTATTTTTCTGTTGAAAGAAGTTTTGAAGGATCTTCATGTGAATCCATTAATAGTTCATTCAGCTGTCAAGAATCAAAAACTCATTTCCTCTAAGGAGGCAAGGGTGCAAAATATGACAAAATATTACAAAAATGTGACTTAAACAATTGCATAAATCACTCGTTTTTCTAAAAAATCATTGTTCAACAGTGACACCAACAGGTAAAGTTACAGCAGTAGTCCACATCTCTCTCTCCTCCCCTGAGCCCATTGAGTTTTAACCAATCGGCTGTAATTGGTTCATGCAATATATCCCACCTCTCGTGTTTGTGCGTGTTCCGCGTTCGCGAATCAGCCCGAATGAACAATATAATGGTATTATTGGGAACATTTTTTAAAAGTAAGTAAACAACTCACACACTTAATCAAAATAAGATTTCATTTGCCATGAAAATATAATCTGTTTTTAGTGAGTAATCAGCTTATTGAAATTTAAAGTCGATCTCCGTCACATACCTGTGGGAACTTTTTCGCAAGACTTGTAATATGTACCAATAAGTACATATCACTGCATTTTGAAACAGGTAAAACAGTTGTAATTGTTTTCGTACACAGTTATAGTTTCAGTTTCCAGTTGTAACAAGCTTGCTCGATAGCTCAGCACAGAATTGGACTTGGGATGTGGAATCCTTGGGTACAAATCCCGTGGAAAGCGTGACTCGCGATGAAAAGAGCTGAAAGATGAGAGATTAAAAAACAAGCTAAAATGGCATGCTAAAACTGCGATTGTGTTTTTACGTCACATTCGCTTTTGTTCATACTATCAGAAAGGTTTAGGTATAGACCATTTCGCTAGATGTAAACAACACTGGTCCAGAAGCACTTCCTGTTTTTTTTTTTTTTTTTTTTTTTTTTTTTATTTCACATATACACATACATCTTAAAGGTGCTAATGTAACTTCTTCATCCAGTGAAATGTTATGCTGGTTGTATTTTTTTGTGATGTTTGTGTAAAGTTAAAAAAAAAAGAAACAGGAAGTGTATCGGGACCAGTATATTTACATCTGACGAAATGGTCTATAGTCCAGATGGGACATTTTTTTAGAGTATTAGAGTTATATTGCCACTCAATGGACATTTCAAGTCAGAACTGCGGTAACATGTACAAAACCAACATCATACAAATATGTTCTGGGAAAAAAAAAAAAACGAACGCTCTTTTAGTGCCAGTTAGCGGACACTGTACAAATGTACATGGCTGGATATTTACCAAGCTTGATGACTGATAATGCGAAAAATTTTAAAATTGTTAAAAGTCAACTATTAAAAAGAATAGTTGAACATAAGTTCACAGATAAAATATATTGTTGAAATTGTTATTGACATGAATTAGGACATTTTTCTGAATATCTCTCTTTTTTCCACAGAAAATTACCAACATATGGGTTGACAGGTTAAAGGAGTAGTTCACTTTCAGAACAAAAATGTACAGACCCCCTTGTCATCCAAGATGTTCATGTCTTTCTTTCTTAAGTCGTAAAGAAATTATGTTTTTTTTGAGGAAAACATTTCAGGATTTTTCTTCATATAATACACTTCATTGGTGCCCCGATTTTGAACTTCCAAAATGAAGTTTAAATGCAGCTTCAAAGGGCTCTAAACGATCCCAGCTGAGGAAGAAGGGTCTTATCTAGCGAAAATGATTGGTTATTTACTAAAAAAAATCTATAATTTATATACTTTTTAACCTCAAACCCTCATCTTATCTAGCCCTGCGTGAACTCTGTGTATTCTGGTTCATGATAATTAGGGTATGTTGAAAAATTCAAAATTGCCCTACATCGCTGTTTAACCTTTTTTTGTAAAGGGCGTTTGACTATTGCATGTTTTTTTGTAAACACTGGGTTAGCGATGTAGGACGATTTTGAAGTTGGAGGAGAAAAAGAGATGGGAGTTTTTCGACAAACCCTAACTGTCATGAACCGGAATACACAGAGTTCACACAGAGTGAGACAAGACGAGTGTTTGAGGTTAAAAAGTATAGAAATTGTAATTTTTTTACAACATAACCAATCGTTTCGCTAGATAAAACCCTTCTTCCTTGGCTGGGATAGTTTATAGCCCTTTAAAGCTGCATTTAAACTGCATTTTGGAAATTCAAACTCGGGGGCACCATAGAAGTCCACTATATGAAGAAAAATCCTGAAATGTTTTCCTCAAAAAACAATTTCTTTACGACTGATGAACATCTTGGATGACAAGGGGGTGAGTACATTATATGTACATTTTTGTTCTGGAAGTGAACTACTCAATTAAGTATACAATTGTAATTTGGGTAAACTATCTTTTTAATGGCACCTGAACGAATTTCAGAACATAACCCAGTGGAATTCACAATATTCTGAGCAACGGCCCATTCAAGCTCATTGTATGCTTTACAAATTACATATTAAATAATTACACGGTCTTCACAAGGAATCTCCACTGGTAATGAATATTGGCTTTTAACATTTACATCAGCAATGCATGTGGTGCATGGAAAAAATGCAAGCCGAATGGAGCTCATTGACAATTGCTGCAGGGGATCCCAAAGGATGACTGGGGCTTTTAGAGCTGTTCTTCATCCTATTTATGTGCCATCGATTGAAAACTGTCCCAATGGCACGCAGATGCAAGCTGCTCAGACATGCTAATTGCCTTTTTGCTAGCGATTTGAGTCCAGTATGCTTTTGGAACCCTGTAGTAACTTTTCAAAGTGACCAAGCGAGTTTCTTTGAGGCCCTATAAGACTTTTGTAATTTACATCCTGCATTAGATCTTTAATTGATATGCTAATTCTGCTCATCTGGAGAGACCTGCTTGCTGAGCATACTAATTACACTAAGCACCGCTGTTTTCTAAGTAAGTGCCATTACCATAGTATAGTTCTATATTATTACAGCACCACTCAAATGAGTCACGCTATTGGTTAAAATTAGTGCTTTGTTTTCATTATGTCAGAACCCAAACCTATATGTCACTGACAATATCTGCACCAGGGTCTCAGAAGTAGCAAGTGCCATTAAAAATGTATTATGACTCTGAATCAATGACAAGGACCTTAAATCATAAAAAATTCCAAAAGCGTACACTGTGCATGAATTGCCAACCAATCAAGGGATTAGACAGAGGAAAGTCATTTTAGATCATAAAACCACTAATACCAAAATATAAGTCACCTCTAAAACTTGTCCTTCAGTGATGATAGGATGAGGGCCTAATTAAATATTAAGGTCATAAATTTGTTTTTCATTTTATTTTTTCCCCCAAGGCCCGCTTATAATGTTAGTCAAGGTTGTTTTGCACTCAAAAACTTATAATTGACCCTTCGCTAAACTCCACCCTCATTGGTTACTGATGTCGCCAACACAAGCTTTAAGGAATATCCTAAAGGAATGAATGTGAGATTTCCAAAATGCTTTTTTTTTTAAATGTGCTCAAAAATTGAATTGATGATATCCTTAAGTGGGCTGGAACGAAGTGTGAGATTGTAAAGCATCTGCCATTTTCTCTATGAAATTGTTAAACTACGCATTAACATCATTACTTCTACTTTTACAAAAAAAAGCTTTAGTCACTCTTCACATTATGCAGAGCTAAGAACAGCACGTTTCTCCACACATCTTACTCTCGTGGTGCCCTCAAGTGCACCTGGAAAATCTTGTACCGTCTGCATTCATCATTATTATGACAGATCAAACATGCAAATTGGAATCGTAACATGGAAGTAGCTTAAAATAAATGTTTGTGATGAATAAAGCAGTGAAAGTCGAGTGATTAACTTCAAGCTTGTTGTCTACAAGCTGTTCCAAACATCACGCCTTTAAAATAACTGAAACACACATGCAAAATAACTTGCAAAATCATTCATTGCAATTCACTACAGACTTGCTTTCTGCTTACTGATCTTTATATATAGGTTATAGATATATGATATTATGTTTATTAGAGATCTAGGCACAACTCAACTGTATCATCTGGAATGCTGAGTTTCTCACTTGTAAATACGACTTGTTTGGTCTTTCATGTGCATAACTCATATTTATGATATTCCAGACTGCACTTGAAAGGCACATTATTCTTAGTTATATACCAAATGGAACTAAAACATCTCCTCTTGGCGTTTATGAATAGTATCTCTACTTCCTTCTTAGTACTTCACCATGACTGAGTGGGCACCATGAAGTCGCTGGACACTGAATAGACATCTTTGATGCGTAAAAATGGTCGGTCATGTTCAACAATGTTTTTTTGGACTTGGAGAGAAGTTTTTTGTTCTGAAACGTGCCGTGTGTCTGTTTGATAGTACACACATTCATTAAAAAATCAATGAAATTTTGATTTCTTAAAATATGACCCCTTAAAATGCAATCATTAGTGTATGTAAGGAGACATTTTAACATGTTGACATGCAAAGAGTGGCCTCAATACTTAGGAAAGTCTGCTGTTCATTTGGATTTGCATAGTTAATAGACTATTACGCTGAACGCAAGCCTAATTGGGATCAAAACACAATTAGAACAACACCCACAAGTGCAGTCTATTGAGCTATTTAAAAAAAAAAAGGTATTGCAGGGTACCGCTCAGCATCCTTTGTAGCATCCAAGCGTGCTTTGTGTTTTCTGTGCCGCTCTTTGTGTCTAAAGGTGTAACTGTGTATGAGTCTGCTGGTCTGTGCACCCATGCGGAGAGAGCTGGTGGATGGAACTCTCTGGACGGCGATGTGGCCTTTAACTGGCAGGGCTCTCACATTTGGCTGATTGGTGTATGTCCCTGTATGTGATGTGAGGATGTGCTTAAGTATATAGTTTCGTAATCAAGCAGTTGGTGGGTTGCTTGAAGGACTAGTTGACTAATCGGTCTTAAAGAGCCCTCCATAATTAGGCTAGTTTTAAGATCGTCCATTCAGGGTTAGAATTCTTTTAATCTTTTATTCTAAAAATGGAGCAGGAATGAAAAAGAACAGCAGTCTCAAGATGGTTTAAAAGTAAAGTATTTTTTAACTTTAACAGCCTTAGTGAGCATAAGTATGGAAGCCTGTTTTCGCCACATAATAAAAAATAAAAAAGGTAATTGTGACTTTTAATCTCACAGTTCTGACTTTTTTCTCCCAAGTGCGAGTTTGCATCTTGCAAATCAGACTTTTTTCTCAGAATTGTGAGTTTATAGTTTGTAATTCTGATTTTATAACACGCAATTTCGGTTTATTAATCCAGTATTGTGACATATAAACTTGCTATTCTGAAAAAAGGCTTTTTTCCCCCTCAGAATTGGATTTTTTTTTGCAATTGCAAGTTTATATCTCACAATTTTGAGAAAAAAAATCTGAATCGCGAGATAAAGATTTGCAATTTTGAGAAAAAAAAAGTCAGAATTGTGAGTTTGTGTAGCAATTCTGACTTTATAACTCGCAGTTGCGATTTTATATCTTACAATTCAGAGAAAAAAGTCAGAATTGCGAGATACAAACTCTCAATCCTGATTAAAAAATTCAGAATTGTGAGTTTGTCTCGCAATTCAGACTTTATAACTCGCAGCTGCGATTTTATATCTTACAGTTCTGGCTTTATAACTCGTGCTTGCAAGTTTATGCCTCACAATTCTGAGAAAAAAGTGATAATTGCGAGTATATATCCCGTAATTACGAGAAAAGTCAGAATTGCGAGATACAAATGTGCAGTTCTGAGAAAAAAGTCAGAATTGTGAATTTGTCTTGCAATTCTGACTTTTCTCGTTGTGATTTTATACCTCACAATTCTGAGAAAAAAGTCATAATTGTGAGTTTATATCCTGCAATTTGGGCTATATATCTCACAATTCTGAGAAAAAAAGTCAGAATTGCGAGATGTAAACTTGCAATCTTGAGAAAAAAGTCAGAATTGTGAGTTTGTCTCGCAATTCAGACTTTATAACTCACAACTGCCATTTTATATCTCACAATTTTGAAAAAAAGTGCTAATTGCAAGTTTGTATCCCACAATTCTAACTTTATATCTCGCAATTCTGACTTCACAATTGTGAGTCTAAATCTCAATTTTGAGAAGTTTATATCCCGCGACTGCTAGAAAAAGTCAGAAATGGGAGTTTGTCTCGCAGTTCAGACATTATAACTCACAATTGCAATTTTATATCTCACAATTTTGAGAAAAAAAAGTGATAATTGTGAGTTTATATCCCACAATTCTGACTTTATCTTGCAATTCTTGATATCTTAATTTTGAGAAAAAAATTCAGAATTGGGAGTTTATATCCCACAATTTCTAGAAAAAAGTCAGAATTGTGAGTTTATCTTGCAATTCAGACATTTTAACTCGCAACTGCGATTTTATATCTCTCAATTCTGAGAAGAAAAAAGATAATTGTGAGATTATATCCCACAATTCGAATTTTATTACTCACACTTCCGAGTTTATATCTCACAGAATTGTGAGGTGTGAACTCGCAATTGCGAGACAAAAGTCAGAACTGTAAGATAAAAAGTCGCAATAACCTTTTTTAAATTTTTTATTCAGTGGCGAAAACAGGCTTCGATATATAAGAGATTACTTTCGAAAACAAAATCATATGGTAGTGTATATAAAAAACACTATATACAGTCATAGCCAAAAATATCGGCATCCTTGCAATTCTCTCAGAAAATTGTTCAAATTGCAAATTTTGATATTCACGTGCTTATTGTTTTTGCAACAACACAAAAAACAGAAGTCAAACTTAATAAAATTTCACACAGAACTCAAAATGTTCACACAGACAAAAATGATTGGCACCTTGTCAAAATTGTAAGAAATAATTGCTTTTCAAGCATGTGATGCTCCTGTAATTTGTATTTAGACACACCTGTGGCAAGTAACAGGTGTGGGCAATATAGTAATAACACTTGCAACCAGTTAAAATGGAGAAAAGTTGACAACCTTTGTGTTGTGCGTCACACTGAGCATGGAGAAGTCAAAGTAGAGAAGAAAAGTAGAGCTTTTTGGTTAAAGCAAAGGAGAGTTTTTGGCAAAACAGCAATTGGGAGAAGGGATCCTTCAAATCTGAATGACCTGGAGCAGTTTGCAAAAGAAAAGTGCTCCGAAATTCCTGTAGAGAGGTGTAAGAAACTCATTCATGGTTACAAGAAGCGACTGATTTCAGTTATTTTTTCCAAAGGGGGTGCTACCAAATATTAAGTTAAGGGTGCCAATAATTTTGTCCAGCGCATATCTTGGGTTCTGTGTGGAATTGTATCAGATTTGACTTTTTTTCTGTTTTGTTTTTTGTGTTGTTCCAGTGCAAACAAAAAAATAAACGTGAGTATCAAAACATTTTCTTTAAGAAGGGTTGCATTTTCTGACAGAATTGCAAGGGTGCCAATATTTTTGGCTGACTGTATGCCTATATATACCTCTTTTCAATATAACTCTTATATGTGAACAAATCTGAAAGCACTGAATTAAGAGAGATTTTTTGCAAGCTTTAGCCTATTATTTTATTCATATCTGTCAAATGCACTTGCCTGCAACCATTCAGGTGTGCAAAGTGTCCATTCCTCAAAATATAATTAAAGTCAATCTGAGATATCAGGAATGCTGCAGTGACTCATAAATTACCACATTTAACTGGGGATTGTGACCCATCCCAAAAAAAAACAATATTGTAGTGAGGTTGAAATTCTTCCACTAAAGATTCAGCAAGGCACTTCTGCTCATCCAGTACTCAGCAATTCCACTGCCCCCTCCCCTTTCGTTTTTATGTCTCGTCTTTTTCTCACAAGAGTGCACTCTTCACACAGTATGAATCTAAATGAATGCTGTTTCAGTAGCAGTGTCTGAAGAGCAACTGGCAAGTGGTTGCGTGCAGGTCAGGCTAATTGCTGATTATGTTGATCAAATCAAGACAGTTTGTGGAGAAACACATTTTGAAAATTATTTAATGGATTTCATCTTATTGCTCATTAGATGACAGAAAGGGTTGTTATTATTAGTCTAGCTTATCCGCCTTATTCTTCAATGTGGAAGTAAGCCTATAGATGAGACGTCCAGTTCATTAGCTGCTATAAGGAAATAACAAGAAGAACAACAAGCAGTAAACGGTGAAACTGTCTGCACTACAAACCAGCGTGTTCATAATTAAGACAGCACATTAAAATAATATGGTAAGACACTCCACTTTGCAATACCAAGCAGCAACAAGCTGTTTTGTACAGCTAAAAACAGCTGGATGCGGATGAGACCAGAAGCCAGACCCATAAAATTTACAAATGTCCGCACATGCTCTTACAGGAAAAATAAGGTAGATACATAATTATATGTGTAATACAGAAACACAGAGCAGGTTATTTGGAAATAAATAAAGTCAGACCTACCTTAGCTGTGGCGCGTGCTTGATACTCTGGACAGCCATTCACCGTTATTGTTTCATGCATATATTGATAGACCTATTAAAATAGAACAAAACATCAGTTTCAGCTTTTCTACATTTATCAAAATGATGTAAAACATGGACAAATAGTGATGAGGCATTCTGCAAAAGTAGGCATTACAAATTCAAGTCAGCCAGGTTTATTTTCAAAACATGTAATAGATTTTAACTGGTGATTAAATGGTATTCATGGAATTAAAAAGCAAAACAGCGCTCATTGGTTAGGAAATGGTTCAGTTTTTCACCTTGCTCAAAGATAAAAGACCCAAACAAAGCTTGATTTAAAGGGGATGTCGAATGCAATTTCATTCATTCTGGCTTATTTTTGTGGCTAAAGAGTTGGATTCTCATGCATGGTCAAAGACTCCAAAAAACGAGTTGGACATATAACAGAGTATTTCTGTGCCAAAGACGCTCCTTTAGGGTTCGTATAATTTTCGGAACGTTTTTTTTTAGCATGGCCCCATCAGCTATAGCGATTTATAGTGTTTCATTCGTTGCCATAGTTCATTAGCCATAGTTCATTTAAGTCAATACATTTTTGTCCCTGTTTTATTTATTTATTTATGTCACAGGTTGATCACTATGCAAAAGCTTTGCATGCTCATGATTATTTAGTTCCACCTCTTGCCTTCAGGAGCTCGACTGTTTTCAGAGAAGCGGTACAGCTGTGTGTCTTTTATAAATCTGATTATAAGTCCTCTTTAAAGGAGAAGTTCACTTCCAGAACATGAAATGTACAGATAATGTACTCGCCCTCTTATAAAATGATGTTTTTTGATGAAAACATTATAGGAATGTTCTTCATGTAGTGCCAGCAAATTTGAACTTCCAAAATGCAGTTCAAATGCAGCTTCAAAGGGCTCTAAATGATCCCAGCTGAGGAAGAAGGGTCTTATCTAGCAAAACGATTGGTTATTTTCTAAATACAATTTCTATACTTTTTAACCTCAAATGCTCGTCTTTTCTAGCTCTGTGTGAACTCTGTGTATTCCGGTTCATTTTCTCCTCCAACTTCAAAATCATCCTACATCACTGTTTTACCTTTTTGTAAAGGGCGTTGATCTTCTTTGCACATTCACTTTGTAAACACTGGGTCGGTACTTCTGCAACAATGTAGGATGATTTTGAAGTTGGAGGAGAACATGAGATGGGAGTTTTTCGACATACAGTGTAAAAAACAATTTGTTGAGTCAACTTAAAATAATTTGTAACCTGGCTGGGTTACTTACCCATCTGATAAGTTTAGCAAACACAGATATCTAAGTTGTTACTTAGTACAACTTAACATTTCAAGTTGACTAACCTTTTTTTAGTTGACTGAACTTAAAAATTTAAGGCAGAAGGGTGACAAATTATTTTAAGCTGACTCAACAAATTGTGTTTTTTATTTTTTACAGTGTACCCTAACTATCTTGAACCAGAATGCACAGAGTTCACACAGAGCTAGACAAGATGAGCATTTGAGGTTAAAAGGATATCTTTTAGAAAATAACCAATCATTTCACTACATAAGACCCTTCTTCTTCTTCATTTAGAGCCATTTGAACCTGCATTTAAACATGCATTTTTTAAGTTAAAACTCACGGGCACCAGAAGTCCATTATATGGGGAACATTCCTGAAATGTTTTCCTCAAAAAACATAATTTCTTTACAACTGAAGAAAGAAAGACATAAACATTTTGGATGACGAGGGAGAGTACATTATCTGTTCTGCAAGTGAACTTCTCCTTTAAGTCTGCTTTAACATTCTGAAATGAAAATCCTCAGAATGCAACAATGTGAAAAACAAGTATGTGTTGTATTCTCAGTGTGGCCATAGGGGGTGCTATCGAGGGCATTAGGGTAAAGTGACTGCTCCTATGGTCAGTTTTTTTATGGCAGAGAAGTTATTCTCTCTAGCCACCTCTAGCCGGCTTTCGGTTTGAAGGTCATATTAGCAATACTTGAGTGAAATTTTGTTGGCAAAGAATGTCCACTGTCTAAAATGTAGCAATATATGGAACACCCTTACTTGGTAACTTCCAAATCAAGCAGATTTATATCGGTATATGCATATAGGAAACATGAATCTGATGCAAAATTTGCATGGGGAAAGTAGGGGGTGGGCGTTAAGAACAAAACTTATGATATGAGAAATTTTATTTCACGGTAATTATATATATATATCACAATATAGATATTTTTAGCTAAAAAATTTTAGCTAAAAAATGTAAAATATTTACAATTTTTTTCTATCATTAAGATATTTGTATCAAAGCATTTTTAGCATTGTGATTTTTTATCTTGCAATTCTGATTACCTTTTCTCAGAATTGCGTGACAAACTCCCAGTTGTGGGGAAAAAAAGAATTGTGAGATTTACACTCACAAATTTGAGGAAATATGCCAGAATTGCAAGACTTGAACTCGCAATTCTGAGAAAATATCTTTTCCCCCATCTTTTCTCGCAATTGCCTGTTTATGTCCAGCAATTCTGACTTTATAACTTCAGAACTTTAAATTATCATTTCATATTAAGTAAATGAGTATACAATAATGCAATTTAAAACATAATGCCATTGATAATGACGACTGAAAACAATAATAAAAAATTAATGCGGTGATTTCAGTATTCATTAGGATTAATTTTTTAGTTGTCGTCAACACGTCAGTATTGTATGTTAAAATGTTAAAAACATGTAAGTATTTGTACGTTTAGATGCTGTAAATATGTCAGTATTGTACGTTTTAGTGTCTGTAAAAATGTAAATGTACATTTTAGGTAAAATACATGACATGCTGTCACTTTAAGAGCTGCCCGGATACAATAATGTTACAGATGTGTGTTTTCTTTTTCTTATTCGCATTTAAACAAGTGTGTCTGTTTAACCTTTCAATGTCTATAAAGTGGCAAAAATGAGTGACAAAGTGTCACTGATCTACATGAGTAAAAACAACTTGTTATAAATTATTTTTAGAATTATGTTTATTCACAAAGGTTTCTACCTTTAGACTTGTAAATAATTTGTAAAGCGAGCTTAATCCAGCTATAGCCACAGACTCCTTTGTAAAATGCAATACATGCAATGTCTTTCATCACCGGTTCTATATTTTCACAAGCAGGTGTGTGTACAGAGCCCATATCTGCATTCACACCACCCAGAGACGAGACTATTAGCTTGAGGTCCTTTGAGGATTTGAAGAACCTATGTTTATCTCATTAAGCAGCGCTTCTGAAACGCAGCTGGTGCTACAGGAAGCTCCAGCTCTCTCTCGCTCAGTCTCCCCTAAATAACAAGTTTCTCTTTAATCTGTCCTCCTGCACCTTGGGCTGAATCTTTAGCTGTTTTACTAACCTCCTACTGAGAGATTAGTGTGATAAAAAACCTCCTCGTTCTATGCCTGTTGCTCTGCCGACAGACTTGAAATCAGTCACTTTAAATCTTTTCAACAGGCAGGTACTATCGGATGGCCTTTGGAAAGGGCTTGAGAAAAATGAATGAGACTGCTAAGCGTCTACAATTAAAAAAATGAGCGTGCTACTAAGAAGAGGTGGCATTGTATATGTGAAATATGTTTCACGCTGAAAGCTGAGCCATAGTAGTTTTCAGCACAACATGTTGTACACCTTATTTATTCACCTCAGTTGTTATTTTATGTGTCTGACTTGTCCTATTTTTAAAAATACAACATGTTTGGGATCTCTCTTGAAATTCTGCACCGAGTGCAGTAAAGCTTTGCTCTGTTAACAAAACAGTTCACATAAAAATGAAAAGAACTTGCAAGACTTTCTTCATCATGGAACAATATCATAATCATCTATAGATACTTCCTTGTTTAGCTGCTTATTATGTTTATCGCCAATGAAACTTTAATTAGTTGACCTTTATTGACTGAACAATAGATGTGTGACGGATCAATGCAACCAGACGGAACAAATCAATAGATTTGGGACCTATGTAAATCTTTCAAGAGCCGTACTTGTGTGCATGCCTGTGTCCCTACGGATGGGGGATTGCATGTCTCGCAATTGCGTCTTGGAAATGCATGAATATCAATAAAGGTCAAGCTATTTTAGTGTGTAATTATACGGCGTGTACAAAAACAGCTAGTGGTTGGAGTGCAAATCAGATTTATTTTACTTTTGAACAAATTATTAAGCAAGTAAAATAAAGCTATAAAACAAAGCTAACTCTTAAAAACATATAAAAAGTAATACTTTATTTTTTCTGATGCTGATAATCCAGCTGATTGTTGCTCATCAACATCTATTTGTGATTCAAGATTGATAAGACATTCTGGGAACTATTTTATGCCATACTATATTGGAAGATGATTATTTGTGGTTGTTAATGTGATTTGTAAGGCAGACAGAAAGGGTAATAGGGCTTTTTCTAGCCACTCTTCTAGTCCACCCTATACAATACTGCTGTTCAGAAGTTTGGGATCAGATTTTTATTATTTTTCTAATTTTCATCAAGGGTGCATTTTTTAATCAAAAATACAGAAGAACAAAGAACGGAAGCCTGTTTCTGCCACTGAGTTAAAAAACTCATAATTGCTAGTTTATATCTTGCAATTCTGACTTTATTTCTCGCAATTGCAAGTTCATATCCTGTAATTCTGACTTCACAACAATATCACGCAATTCTGCGACAAAAAGTCAGAATTGCAAGTTTGTATCTCACAATTTTGACTTTATTTCTTGCAATTTTAAGTTTATATCCAGCATTTCTGACTTTGTAACTCCATACCAGTCTTTTTTCCTCCCTTTATAATTGGACATTATAACTTGCAAATGTGAGATTATATATCATACAGTTCTGAGGAAAAAACTCATAATTGTTTATATCTTGCAATTCTGACTTTATTGCTCGCAATTGCAAGTTTATGTCACGCAGTTCTGTGACAAAAAGTCACAATTCTGAGTTTATATTTTGCAATTGTGAGACAAAAAGTCACAATTCTGAGAAAAAAAGTCATAATTGTGAGTTTATATCCAGCAGTTCTGACTTTATAACTTGCAGTTGCGAGTTTATATCACGCAATTATGAGACAAAAAGTCAGAATTGTGAGTGAGGAGATGTAAACTTGCGATTGCGAGAAAAAAGTCAGAATTGTGAGATAAAAAGTCGCAATTACCCTTTTCATTATTTATTATTTTATGAAATATTTTTAATAACTTTATTTTTTTAAATAAATAAATGTTTTCTATTTTAATTTAAAATACAATTTATTCCTGTGATACAAAGCTGAATTTTTATCAACGATTACGCCAGGCTTCAACATCACATGATTTCTCAGAAATCATTCTAATATGCTGATATATTATATTATATGTATATGTTGGAAACAGTTGTGCTGCAAAATATTTACTGGAACCTCTGATACTTTTTCTGAAATTTTTGATTAATAAAAAATGTTAAAAAGAAAGCATTTATTAAAAATAGAAATCTTTTGTAACAATATACACTATTGTTCAAAGGTTTGGGGTCAGTAGTTTTTTTTCCTTTTCTTTTTTGAAAGAAATTATATTTTTATTCAGCAAGGCTGTTAAATTGATAAAAAAAAAGTGATAAAAAAGTGATAGTAAAGACTTTTATTTTTTATAAAAGATTTCTACTTTTAACTTTTTATTCAACAAAGAATCCTGAAAAAAGTATCTCAGGTTCCAAAAAATATTAAGCAGCACAACTTATAATAAATCAGCATATTAGAATGATTTCTGAAGGATGATTTGACAATAAATGCTAAAATAATGGCTGCTGAAAATTCAGATTTGCCATCACAAGAAAAATATTTAAATTATATTTAAAAATAAATAAATAGAAATGGAAATAGAAATAATGCTATTTAACTTAACAGAAATAGAAAACATTATTTTTTACATTTAAACAATATTTCACAATATTACTGTTTTTATTGTACTTTTTATTAAATAAATGTGTGAAAACACAATTTATTTAAAAAAACAACATTTAAATGGTAGTGTATGAGATAATTTAATCAGAAAATAAGATTAGAAATGTTATTTTAAACTTAATATTTCAAAATATTACTTTTTACTATATTTTTATATCAAATAAATGCTTGTTTCAAAACAATTTTGTTCAAAAAAACATTTGAATGATATTGTATGAAATATTTTAATCACAGAAAATAAGATTAGAAAAGGGATTAAATTAAATGATCACTTATATTTACATAAAAATCACAAAAAATACAGCAGTATTTGTTCTAATTAATTTACAGTGATTTTAATAATAAAAATGTAGCGTCCTATTATCCTTTCTTTGGGTGTCCTGACCTCTGGCGTGGACCTTTCCTGATCCCCTCTCTCCCACTTTACTTTCTGTCTAAATACTGTCATATCATAATAAAGTCAAAAATAAATCCTAAAAAAAAAATAATAATGAAAATGTATGTTTGATCATTTTGACATTGCTACGTTAAGGCAATGAGAATTTGTGGGACTGAACTGTCAAGAAAATAATGTCCTTTGTGAGATGTACAGTGTGATTTTTCCAGTTTTTCTGCGTCTGCCTACAATCATGTCTCAGCCTAGGGTTTGTTTCTTCCTGTCTCTCATATCTCGAGGGATCACTCTGTTTCCTCTCAGCTCACTGGGTGTTCGCTTGGCTTTTATTAACCCAGATCTGTTTTACCTCCAGTGAGATCAACACATACACACACACACACAGGTGTATCACTCTGGCTTCTCACTACTCTGCCCGATGGAAAAAACCCGCCCACAGGCCGCAGTGAGGTACTTTGTGTAACCATGGTGCCTTGTCTATAAAGAGAAATATGATTTCAGTTGTTCTCATCTGAAACCATGTTCTCCGTCTTCTCTGTTAAATCTTTCCATCTTTTCTCACCGCTGAGAGTCAGTCAGGCAGTTCAGTGAAGCCTGATTCACTGCAGAGCTTCTCATTTGCAAATCCATCCCACCAAGCACAAAGAGCCTATTCCACATAAACACACACAGTTAATAACGACAGAGGCTGACATCTCTGACCCCGTGGCAGCGGTGTAGGCATTGATTGACTAAGCTCTCAGTTGATAATGGCTCTGTTGTTGTATTCCTCTGAGAGCTGCATTTGAAATTATACACATGTTTGCGGTTGGGATGCTCTCTCTGACACACTGGACTGTGGGAAATCTTTCTCACAGCATAAAAACATCTGCATTCTCATTGCTGGAAGAGATCGAGATGTAGGTCAGGCCAGTTGTTTTTGTGACGTTCAAAAACACATTACAGTAGCACGAGATGATTAGACACCACAAAGCAGGACAAAATCTAATTTTCTCTTAGCAGTTGATAAAGACTGGATCAATATGTAGTCTAGAACTGACTGTGGTTGTGAATAGGTAAAAAATCATTTGGTTGATATTTGCCTAAATTAAATGTTCAATGTTTAATTAAGCCTTATCGACAACTTTGATTACCACAGAAAATAATTTAGATTAGCCCCTTAGGTCAGGGGGTAGCGGGAATACTATAGGGTCTTCTAGAAATTTGGGGAGATTTTTTGTTTTATGTATTTTAGGACTTCACTTTGTTATATTTTATTTAGTTTTTTCTTTACACATATAAAGTATTCTCGTAGGTTCATTACATTACGGTTGAACCACTGAATCCAAACAGATCCAGCCAGCTCATTTCCAAAATAACTAACACAGTATACCAAGAGCAGTGCAAATGAGCATAGGGTCGCAAACAAGCAGAGCCACTGATAATCGTTTATGCGCAATCTACTAACAACAGAAGCGAAAAATGGGTTGAAGGAGAAGTTCACTTCCAATTTACAGATAATGTACTCACCCCCTTGTCATCCAAGATGTTCATGTCTTTCTTTCTTCAGTCGTAAAGAAATTATATTTTTTGAGGAAAACGTTTCAGGATTTTTCTCCAAATAGTGGACTTCAATGGTGCCTGTCAGTTTAAACTTTCAAAATGTAGTTTAAATGCAGCTCCAAAGGGCTCTAAATGATCCCAGCCGAGGAAGAAGGGTCTTATCTAGTGGAACGATCAGTTATTTTCTAAAAAAAAAAAAAAAAAAGTATATACTTTTTAACCTCAAATGCTCATCTTGTCTAGCTCTGCGTGAACTCTGTGCATTCCGGGTCAACAGTTCGGGTATGGCAAAAAACTCCCATCTCATTTTTGCCTCCAACTTCACAATCGTCCTACATGGCTGCAGAAATACCGACCCAGTGTTTACAAAGTGAACGCGCAAGGAGGGTCAAACAACCTTTACAAAACAAAATTTAAAATAGCAATATAGGACGATTTTGAAGTTGGAGGAGAAAATGAGATGGGAGTTTTTCGACATACCCCTAACTGTCATGAACCGGAATACACAGAGATCACGCAGAGCTAGACAAGATGAGTGTTTGAGGTTAAAAAAAGTATATTTCTTTACAATTGAAGAAAGAAAGACATGAACATCTTGGATGACAAGGGGGTGAGTACATTTTTGCTCTGGGAAATGAACTTCTTCTTTAAAACATGCTTTTTGGGGTGTAAAATAAGGGTGCAAATACCAGACTACTAAATTGACTACCACACCTTGATTCATTTAAATACTCTTCCATAAATTTTGCACCTGAAAGAGAATCCCATACAAATACATATGCAATAAGGTCAGCCCCAAAAATACATGTGTCCATCACTAATTCTTTTACAGTCGTTTTTTAATGTCAAAAGAAGGTTTGCGCTGATGCGAGCTGGCGCTATAACTCTAATGCTCAGTGACGTTTTAAAATAACGTTTCATCTGCATTACACCATAACCTCCACGATAGTATGAACAAAAGTGAATTTAACATAAAAAAGAATCGCAAGCATGCCGTTTTAGCTTGTTTTTTAATCTCTCAAGCTCTTTCATCATGAGTCATGTTTTTCATAGGATTGGTACCCAAGAATTTCACATCCTAAGTCTATTTCCGTGCCGGCTGGGCTAACAAGTAAGCTTGTTACATCCGGAAAGTGAAACACATGGAGCTGTAATCATAACTGTGTATGAAAATGATTACAAGTGCTCGCAGTTTTACCGCCTCTAGTGTTCATTTCTGTTGTAAACTGTAGTGATATGTACTTATTGTTACGTATTTCACTTGGGAAAAAGTTCCCACAGGTACATTTTCATCATGAGATCAGGTAGGTAAAAAAAGATACACTGTCATCGTTTTAAACAGAAACATACAATCTTCACATTTTGCTTTACTGTAAACAACTGTTGAGTAAAAAATATTTTCTGTGGTAATCAGCAGCAGGCCATAGATGCTAATCACAGAGCTAAAGCAGAAATCTGAAACATTTCGTGACAAGTGTTTTGAGGTGAGAGATGACGCATACGTGAGAGGGTATGTTTTGGCCACTGTCACTGGTTAGTTTCTTTAGTTGTCCTTGTTTTGGCAATGAGTTCACATGGCTAAGTGAGCTTGATGACTCATCTGAATAGGCCGAGACCTCCTGTGATTAGGCACCATAGTTACTATTAATCTTGAAGTGATGCATCTAATTTTTCTGTTCTTTTGATTTTTTTTGGTTGAGGACATTTTCACGGCACATTTTGACATACTGACATTGTCCCTGCCATGCAAAGCTATGCTGTTGGCGCTGTAAATTGAGTCGACGTTGTGACACGCGAATGTCCTTTCACACCCTCGTTACGGGAATGTAAGAGACAGATTGCGCCATATGATACCTCGTGCAATTGCCAGGCCATGAAATGAGCTCATAGGGCATTCATGCGCAGCTCTGTGAAACTCGGCCTGATGGATGCTGGGAGTGTGAATTGATGTCCTACCAAAATTTTTACCACAGCAATGTTCTCTTTGATTGATGAGAAACTTTGCTTGAAAATGAAACTGTACTTAACGATTCATCTGTTGTGTCATCTGCTGTATAGCAGCCTATAAGCTGAATCTCATAACCAGTCTGAGGCATGTCTCTACAGATGTTCCACGTCCAGTTTTGGCACATTTCCTCATGCATAGTTATAGCCACATTAATCTCAGCCACAGACTGCACATAAGCAAACCGTTTATGGACCATCTGATGCATTTTATGCACAAAAAGGCAAGCGCTTTTTAAGAATCACATGCTACAAATTCCAAGGTTCATGGCATTAAAAAAATAAAATAAAATAAAAACACATAAATATTTAAATATATGTTTTCTTTGAAAAATTTAATTAAACAAGACATCCTTAAGATATCATTCCACCAATTTAGAAATGTTGATCGACATGATAATTATTCTATTCTAGATTCTAGAACTAATGGAAAAATGTATCACAACTATACCTTTCACAACTTTCCACAACTATAGCAAAGCTTAAAGAAACAAAATGGCTTTGGAACATGTATATACAAAAGAGATCATTTAAATAATTTAAATGAACATTTATCGCCCCCTAAAGCCTGAAGTATAATTCACTTTTTTCCCGTATGCGAGGAACAGCGTACAGTGTGCAAGATGCAAATTTCATCATCAGAATATTACGGCATGCTGTATGTGCACCTCCCAATTTTTGTAACCGTGCACACTTTATATGCACAGGTCGCATATGCGCATTGACGTTATTTTGCAGTAATCAGTTTTTCCACAAGATGGCAACACTGTCTCGAGCTGTTGTTTCACAGTAGAAAACGAACCTAAAGAGATGGAACAACAGCAACGAAATAGCGGAGACTGCAACAACAACAGACGCTCACATTGACAAGCGAGAGGGTATGAGACAGTTCAGCTTTGGTTTAAATAAGTTTCAGAGCGCATATGTCTAATGCCCATGTTTGCGCACAACAATCAATCAACAATCAAATGGAGTATATTGAAAGGATATGCGTTCGACTGTATGCATACCCTAGCGTACGCATACAAAAGGAAGTATATTTTAGGGTTAAGACTTGTTTTTATGTTTTTTTAATACTTTTTAGACAAATAAAAATAGCAGCAAGTGGCGATGACGGGCCTAAGCCCAGTGGCACCACCACCCCGGTTGAGTCACAGCAATGAAAATTTACTCTAGAATAGCTAGAGCGTGAAACAGAAGGGTAGGATATATAAAACTGAATGATTTATAATAATTTTTAAATGATTTTGATTGCCAGTACAGTACATATTTACTGATTCTATGCATTTATTTGTCATTCTAATAGATGAAAACAGACAGGAGAAAGTTTGGATGAAAACCCTAGTTTTTTTTTTTATTTTTTTTTTTTTTAAACCCTGAATAGCCGACTTTCTGTTGGGCGAAGCTTATGATGTTAAAGTATGTATGAGATATGTAGCACGATTTTGAACTGCATTCCAGGGGGCGCCATAGAGCTGTGAGGTCACAAATATAATAAAAAAAGTACTACTTTTGCCTTTATTGCCTTAATTTGATGATGAACAAGAACCATTATGAAAGAACCAAAAATGAAACTAATAGCCTGTTCACACCAAGGACAATAACTATAACTATAAAGTTTTAATACTCATTTTTATTCTATGAAAATAGGGAAGTCCACACCACAATTATAGCAATTACGACAGAGAGAAAGAATAGTGTTGGAATCACTTTTAGACAATTTTTTTTTTTTCAGCTGATGGATGATAAAAACATTGACAGCCAGTCAGAATTCATTTGAATTTAAGCATATAAAGAAGTAGACGATAACGCATGCTTATAATAAACAAAATATTGTTGTCTCTTAGCGTCAACACTAATATAGATATTGTTCTTACTTTTATAGTTATCATTCTTTGTGTGAACAGGCCTTAACTGTGGTCATAAAATAAAAATGCTAAATCAAGTATTATTTTCTCAATTCACCTGACATTGACAACTGTGGCAAACAAAAAAATTGATGTCTTTAAATATTTGTTTTGTGAGTATCCTTTTCATTGTTTTTCATTTTGTTGTTTAACTGCTCACGCACCTCCAATACTGTTTCAAAATAAACAAGCACATGATTATATGTGCTCAGTTCACTGGTGACACAAAGCACAGCTGTGGTGTCATACTAAAAGGCAGCATATAATCATCCTTGAGATAATTAATTAAATAAACAAATGATTTAACATAATGGGTTTCTTTTCTCGCCCTGTGCTGTACAGCACACACATACAGTACACTGCTAAAAAGGAAAAGGCATTTTCTTCAGGAACACTGTACCCTGCTGAGGCCATAGTACGAAAATGTGTCTGTCTGTGAGATAAAGTAGTTGTTTTGTAGTTGTTTACTAGTGCGGTTCTGGTGTTTGAGCAAGGAAATGGATGAAGGGGACATCTTAAAGCGGTGAGGATGTTGCCCTGCTGCTGCACTTAAAACCGCAGTGGCCCAGGTCGACCTCATTCTCTGAATAATTGCATTTCTGCAAGTTCACGGGAGGAGCAGAGTCAAACAGGCACTAGGCGCCACTATCTCTGCCTGACAGACACGCTCCTGTCATCGCACCCTCGACGCGCGTCTGTCACGAACGTCAGTCTCAGATGACGCTGAGATGTCATACCATAATTGATGATCCTCGGTCTATATCTACAACAGCCTCTAATGCTCAGATGCTTCATCTGCAATAAAATGCAAAAGTGGCTGCCTGCTATTTTTACTGTCCTTGATTCTGGAAGGACTTCCCCATTCATTTTCTCCATAGGCAGGTTTTAAAAGTTCTAAGCAGTGAAGCAAACGAATTAGTTTGAAGAATCACAACATCACAACTGATCTACACTCAAATACACTACCAGTCAGAAGTTTTTTAATGTTTTTAAAGAATTTTCTTCTGCTCACAAAGCCTGCATTTATACAGCAAAAGCAGTAATATTTTGAAATATTTTCACTATTCAAAATAACTGCTTTCTATCTGAATACATTTTAAAATGCAGTTTATTCCTGTGATCAAAGTAAATTTTCAGCATCATCATTCCAGTCTTTGGTGTCACATGATCCTTCAGAAATCATTCTAATATGCTCACTTGCTGTTCAAGAAACATTTTTATTATTATTATTATCATTATTTAAAACAGTTGATGGTTTAGGATTCTTTGATGAATATAAAGATCCAAAGATCAGCATTTAAATAAAAAGCTTTCGTAATATTATACATTCAAAAGCTTGTCAGTGTAATTTATTATTTTTTTTATAAAGAAATGATAGAAATTAATACTTTTCATTTAGCAAGAATGCTTTAAATCAGTCAAAACGGATGATAAAGACATTTATAATATTAAAGATTTTTATATCAGATAAATGCTGTCCTCTGAACTTTCCATTCATCAAAGAAACCTGAAAAAAATTCTACTCAGCTGTTTTTAACATCATCATAATAATAAAAGATTTGTTAAGCAGCAAATCAGAATATTAGAATGATTTCTGAAGGATCATGTGACTGGAGTAATGATGCTAAAAATTCAGCTTTTAAATAATAAGAATAAATTACATTTTAAATTATTCAAAAAGAAAAAATGTATTTTAATTTTGTAAAAAAATTTTCAGAACTGTACTATTTTTGCTGTACTTTGGATCAAATAAATGCAGGCTTTGTGAGCAGAAGAGATTTTTTAAAACACTAGTGTGACTAGTAGTGTACTTTAAAATAGAATGAACTACTAATCCCACAAATCATTGCAAATGGTGTAATTTAATTTATTTAGCTTATTATTATACATGAAGTATATAGAAACATGAAAACAACATATTCATTATTATACAACATTTATATATAATATATATAATATAAGAAATAAATGTAATAATAATATATACAAATATAATAATATATTTATATTTAATTAATTTAGTTAATATAGTTTTTAATTAATATGCTATGTGTGAACATACTATACTGTATAATATGTGAGTTTTAGTGTTTTTGTAGTTTTATTTATACAAAAAATAATAATTTATGAAATAGTGTAATTAATTTTATTTATTTATAATAAATAAAATATTTAGCTTTATTTTTATTATATAGCAGATGCGGTTATCCAAAGCGACTTACAATTTAAACTTAAATTTATTGTATTTCAAGAAGTTTTCAATCTTATTTCAATTAATGAAAATTATTTTTATAGTTGTTTATAGTTATACATGTCATAGACACCATTTATTGATTTTAAAGTTAATATGAGCAGAAAGAGTCCATAGATGTCCACAATTGTCCAATCAAAATAAAGCATTTCAAATTTCAGTCTGTATCTTGGAAAAAATTATGGTATAGGTTCAGAAGACTTGGTTCTGAAGACATTTTTTATGAATATAAGAAAACAGCAGCCTATATTCCACAAAAAAAAAAAAACTATCAAAAATACATGAGTGTGAGTTAACATTGACAGTGACAATGAATCTTTATTTTAGGATGAATTATTCCTGTGATATAATTATGAGGCTATCTTTATGGCGCTGAGCTCTAGAGGTGACGGCAGGTCTCACCTCTCTAATGGCCGTGCAGAACTCGCTCTGTAGAACCTTCTTCAGGGACTGCAGTTTGTGACCCGGGACGTCACCTGACTCCTGTAATTTTTCCAGCAGCTCAATTGCCCTGGCAACATCTGAGATGAAAAGAGAGAAAGAAAACACAGATGTGTTTGAGTAACAGAGGGTCTGTGATTCAGAGAGAGAGAGAGAAAGACAGGGTAAAGTTTGCAGTAAAGGGCAGAGAGATGGTGGAGCTGCAGCGAATCGATTGCTGGGATAATGGAAATAGACTCGCTGAAGGCCAGAGGGGCCACTGAAAGCAATCAGTGCTCTCTTTACATGAAGCAAAAGACACATCACACTGCTGTACCTCCTCTGTTCAGCAGACCTACAGGGCACACATTTACTGGGGTCAGCCTGGCTTGTTTCAACAATATATATATGTTTCTTTGCCACAGCTTTGCGTGTGTGATCCAGTCTGTCTAATCAAGCAGGTCTAATATACTTAGAGAGCGCTATCCGTTAGCATTGTCATTCATCTCAACAGCAGTTCGACTGGCACATTCAATCAGTAAATGTATTTGCACAGCAATAAGTGGGCTGCTTTATGTTGTTTACAAGTAAGAGTGATGAAAAAACACTGGAGGAATATGAAAATACAGGCCAATGAGAGAGCTGATGCTAATTTTATACTACTTTTCTAGAAGACTTTCATTATATGAAGAAAAACACTTCAAACATTCTCCAGTTATCTTCATTTGTGTTCTGCAGAACAAAGGAAATCATATTATTTTAAAACAACAGGAGGGTGAGTTAATGATGACAGATTTTTGGGTGAACTATCTCTAAGCCAAGTAGCTAAACCCTGCTTAAATAGGCTTGTACTCTATAAAACATGGCAACAAAAATATGGAGAAAGCAGCAGCAATTACGGGGCCAAGCACTACAGAGGCAAAATGAGGAGCTAAGCATGGCATGGAGTGTCAGACCAACTGAAACAATGAGGAATGAAAGCCATTTTAGGATGATTTTAGTCAAAATTTGTGCAAAAATCATAAAAACAACCACTAGTAATATGATTTAATGGGTTATCCCTTTTGATCAACAGGTGGCGCTGTTATCAAATCAATGCGATATGGTCAGTGTAAGGAGATAATTGCTTATACAAAGTTTGGTGTCAATATGTCAAAGCTTTGCAGAGATACAGCCTCAGACGTAGTCTGGCCTCATACCAGTGGTTGAGGAGGGATTTGAAAAAATCAAAATCAAAATGGCATAATTGGTATCTATGTTGTCGACATCACTCAAGGAATATTTTGAGACCAGTCTCATTACAATAGGCTGATACAATCAAAAGTTATTCGCATTTTTGGAAATTTCATAATTAATGGTCAATGAATGGTTTAGTACTCCTGACCAATAGGTGACACTGTTACCAAATTGATGTGGCGTGGTCAGTGAGAGGTGGCAATGACACATAAAATTAGGCATCAATATGTCAAAGCTTTGCAGAGCTACAGCCTCAGATGCAGTTTGGCGTCCTTCCAGCAAATTTGTTGATGCGCTAAATCCTACTACCTATTGACATGAAATCCATAACTTTTTGTCAGCATGGTCTGAAGATGATCAGAGTCGAATTTGGTGAAAATCAGAGTAGCGGTGTAGGAGGAGTTCGAAAAAGTAGGTTTTCAACATAAATCAAAATGGCGGACAGGAAGTTCATCCAATTATGGCATAATTGGTATCAATGTTCTCGGCATGATCCAAGGTATGTGTCAAGACCAGTTTCATTAGAGTAGGCTAATTTAAACAAAAGTTATTGGCATTTTTCATTATAACTTTCAATAATGTTGCCTCCAAATGTTCTGTCAGAGCATGGTGTTGAAGACTAATCAACTTGACTAATCAACTTGAATTCAATAACATTTTGCCATCATGGTCTGATGATGAAATGAGCCAATTTTGGTGAAAATCAGACAAACCATCTAGGACAAGTTTGAAAAAGTAGGCTTTTCGGACAATTAAATTGTAAATTTAAAAAAACAAACCCAAAAAAACCCCGAAATCTTACGTTTTTTTAATTTTCTTAAAAAAGAATCTTGTTTCTGTGTCTAGTTCACCAAAAATGAAAATTCTGTCATTAATTACTCACCCTCATGTCTTTACAAATCCAAAAGACCTTTGGAACACAAATTAAGATATTAAGATTATATTTTCATAGGTTCTTAAAATTACGTTTGAACCACTGACGTCACTTGGACTATTTTAACGATGTCCTTACTACCTTTCTAGGCCTTGACCGTGGTAGTTGTGTTGCTGTCTAAGCAGGATCAGTAAGCTGAGTGGGACATGAGGGTGAGTGATTAATGGCAGAATTTTCATTTTTGGGTGATCTCTTTACGGAAAATGCTATTTTCACTACTCCTACAACCCAAGTAATCCATACGTACAAAGAAAATAAAACAAATAAGTTCAGGAATTAAGTTATGTGTAATAAAAAAGAATGACACAGGGAAAAAGTATTGAACAATGAAGAAATAGAGGTGCAAAAAGGCATGGAAAGCCAAGACACCAGTTGAAATTTATCGGTAATTAGAAAGCAGTTCTGCCCATTGTCAGTGGAAATTAATATTAGCTGGTTCAGTCCCAACACCTACAGTACCACTGTGATAAAGATGCAACAAGGGTGGACATTTCAGCAAGACAGTGATCCCAAACACAGCCAAGGAAACTCAATTGGTTTCAGAAAAAGAAGATAAAGCTGCTAGAATAGCCCAGCCAATCATCTGACTTGAATCCAATAGAAAATAAGAACTAAAGATCAGAGTTCAGAAGACTCTGTGGAAGAATGGGCCAAAATCACACCTGAGCAATCCACCCAACTAGTTTCTCCATACAGGAGGTGTTTTGAAGCTGTCATTACCAACAAAGGCTTTTGTACAAAGTATTAAATACATTTCAGTAGCTCAATACTTTTTGCCTCCAAATGTTTTGAGTGCTGTCAGGGCATGGTGTTGAAGATACGTACCGAGTTCAATAAGAATACAGCAATGCGTTCATAAAATATAGCATTTTTTGACAAAATTCAAAATGACCGATGCCCAAAATGGCTGACATGGACAAATATTGTTCAACTCAGCATGATGCACCAAATCTTGTTTTTTGGCCAAACCATTCCGAAGTTATAAGAAGAAATAGCCATTTTTCATATCTTTTGAGTAGTAGGTAGCACTGCACCTAAACATTGCCAATACACTCAGGTCATGCTTGTTCTAATACACACCAAGTTTGGTCTCAATACGCCGAACCATTGCGGAGATATAGCCTCACATCCATTTTTGCATGCTTTTCGTCAAATTCATTTGCGCGTTATTCAAAAACGGTTTGACTAATCAACTTGAATTCCATAATTTTTTGCCATCATGGTCTGATGATGAAATGAGCCAATTTTGGTGAAAATCAGACAAACCGTCTAGGACAAGTTAAAAAAAGTAGGCTTTTTCGTACAATTAAAAATAGCAAAAAAACAAAACCTTACAATTTTTTAATTTTCTTAAAAAAGAATCTTGTTTCTGTGTCTAGTTCACCCAAAAATGAAAATTCTGTCATTAATTACTCGCCCTCATGTCTTTCCAAATCTGTAAGACCTTTGGAACACAAATTAAAATATTAAGATAATATTTTCGTAGGTACGTAAAATTATATTTGAACCACTGATGCCACTTGGACTATTTTAACAATGTCCTTACTACCTTTCTGGGCCTTGACCGTGGTAGTTGTGTTGCTGTCTATGCAGGGTCAGAAAGCTGAGTGGGACATAAGGGTGAGTGATTAATGGCAGAATTTTCATTTTTGGGCAAGACAATTATCCCAAACGCAGCCAAGGAAACTCAATTGGTTTCAGAAAAAGAAAATAAAGCTGCTAGAATAGCCCAGCCAATCACCTGAATTGAGTCCAATAGAAAGATCAGAGTTCAGAAGACTCTGTGGAAGAATGGGCCAAAATCACACCTGAGCAATCCACCCAAATAGTTTCTCCACACAGGAGGTGTTTTGAAGCTGTCATTACCAACAAAGGCTTTTGTACAAAGTATTACCAACAAAGGCTTTACCAACAAAGGCTTTTGTACAAAGTATTAAATACATTTCAGTAGCTCAATACTTTTTCCCCATATCATTTTATTTTATTACACATAACTTAATTTCTGAAATGATTTGTTTTGTTTTATTTGTATGTATGGATTGCTTGGGTTGTTATTGACATCTGGTAAAAATTTCATGTCAACAACATCTTTAGAAATAAATTTAACGGAAAAAAATTCTTCAGTATTCATTTTACCTGCTGTATATGATGTGGCAAGGGAAGTCTTTTACCTCACACTCGACTCTCAGTATTTAAAGGAGAACTCCACTTCCAGAACAACAGTTTACAAATAATTTACTCACCCCCTTGTCATCCAAGATGTTCATGTCTTTCTGTCTTCAGTCGTCAAGAAATTATAGTTTTTCAGGAAAGCATTTTTCTCCATATAATGGACTTCAATGGTGCCCTCGATTTTGAACTTCCAAAATGTAGTTTAAATGCAGCTTCAAAGGGCTCTAAACATTCCCAGCCAAGGAAGAAGGGTCTTATCTAGAGAAACGTTCTGTCATTTTTTTTTCGAAAAATTTAAAATTGTATACTTTTTAAGCACAAAAGCTTGTGCAACACTAGCTCTGGGATGCGCGTCCACAACGCTACATGCTACTGAATCACGCTGAAAGGTCACGTGCGACGTAGGCAGAACTACAGACCTAGTGTTTACAAAGCAAACGTGCAAAGACTAATGAAATGCAAGTAAGTCAAACACTGTTTATAAAAAGATAAAAAGACCTCAGATATCATACTTTTACACTGTTGAAAATCGAACAAAACTTTGGTTGTGAGTTTTGGTGCACTTAAATTTGTTTTAGGCTGCCATTTAGTTTGCCTTTTGCACCCTGCCTACTTTTAAAGGGATAGTTCACCCAAAAATGAAAATTCTGTCATTAATTACTCACCCTCATGTGAACATAGACTAACATGGAAGTGTTAGAGAAGAAATTGTTAAATAAAGTCATTATTTTTGCTTTCTTTGCGCCTTCATAACATCAAGGCTGGACCACCGATGCCACATGGAATATTTTACCGATGTCCTTACTACCTTTCTGGGCCTTGAACGTGTCAGTTACGTTGCTATCTATGCAGGGTCAGAAAGCTCTCATAATGGATGTCATAAAGCTCATAATGGTGTACGGCATCTCCTAGCACAAGCTAACTGCTCAAGCTAATTAGCTAAACCCTGCTAAGGATTGATTAGTGAGGTTAAATTGTTTCTATTTTTAGCTTTACTTTTCTTCAAGCAGTGGTTTCACATGGATGGATTTTCCCTCATTTCCCCCCACACTTTTAGCATGCTATATATTACTCTGAAAATACCTGCATAGTAAAACTTACTCTGAAAACTCTAATCTCATCCCCCTTTAAAACCACTACATCACAACCTTAAAAAAATCCATCATCCTTGCTAACAAAAATTGCTAAATCAATTATTTCTGTAATTCAAATGCTGTGAGTGCCTGCTGTGAACATAGCTTCCGTTATTAAGCATAATCGTTTTTTGTAAGGACTATGATAAAAGCCTATTTATGTGATAAATACCTGAAGGTCTAATATGTAGTCTTACACACCCCTATTGCTAAAGATCAGAGTGTTACTGATGGTTAAGCCTCTGGTCACATTTAGTGCTCTGTAGGACTCGTGGTGATTTGTTTTTTGTGTCAAGGCAGGCATGTGGCTAATTGTGCTCGTTCATCTTTGGACCGTGAAAAATTATACCCATTTTACATTATATGCAACTGTTGGGGGTGAAAAATGAGACAAATCCTCTCAAACTGCCTTACAAATTGACAAAAACAAGGGTCTTACTGTCCCATAGTAGCCTTCATTAGATAATAACTTTGTTTGAACGCAGACAGCAAAACAAAGTGGGCCAGACCCTGACAGGAACTAATAAAACCGAACCCAGCGAGACTAGAAGAGCAGACACAAAAGCTATTACAGCCTGTGGGCTCATGGGACAGCAACAGATGCAACAATCTGAGCAAAATCTCTTGCCATTTCAGGGCCTTTCTGTCATTCACATTGAGAGGAGACTTACAACCTTTTGCTCTAATCTTCAAACCCTGAATGGGCGGTTTTGAGACACTTTTCATTAATATGTCACATTGCACTGAATTTGAAAGCTTTCCTGATGAAACGATGGATACAAATTAAAGCTCTTCTGTTATTAAAGCAGCTTAGATTCTATCAAAACCTGACAGATAGATCCATAACTGAGCAGTGTCCTGGCATGTCCCACTTGGCTCTGGCACAGAGCTGTCAGAAGAATGTCAGCATGACATTAATCACTCTGTTGCCACCACACGTCAGTAAAAATTGATGACTGATGCTTTTTGCTGAAAAATTCACATAGACGAGGACATAAACTAGGGCCTGTTGCATGTTTAGACTAGTGTCTCTTTTGTCCCTTAATGTTTTATTTTGATGCATCAATCTGTTAGATTACTTAGTATACAAAACCATGATCCGCATTCGCACTAGTCTTATTTTTAGCGTTTTGTTTGACATTGATCCAAAGTAGGACATTTGTAGGACATCTTCAAAAATTCATCCGTTATGTTTCATCGAAAAACGAACAGTAATAGCCCTAGTGAAAGATAAACATACTAAAATGTAATTGATATACTTTTTTTCATGCTAAATTTACTACAAATACATTTACATATTTATGTTCTTAATAAAAATACTATTTTAGTAAACTGGTACACTTAAAGTCTGCTAAATTGGAACAATTAATTTTGTACTTAATGCACTTTAGCTGGACTTAAGTCCAAATAAAGATATACTGTATATTTGATTATGCTAAAGTGGAACTATTACAAGTATACACTACCAGTCAAAAGTTTTTAAACAGTAAGATGTTTTTAAAGAAGTCTCTTCTGCTCACCAAGCTTGCATTTATTTGATCTAAAATACAGCAAAATCAGTAAAATTTTGAAATATTTTTACTATTAAAAATAACTGTTTTCTATTTGAATATATTTTAAAATGTAATTTATTCCTGTGATATCAAAGCTGAATTTTTTGTATCATTTTTAGCACCATGATCATTCAGAAATCATTCTAATATGCAGATTTGCTGCTCAAATAACATTTAATATTATTATTATGTTGAAACAGCCGAGTATAATTTTTTTTACCTTTCTTTAATGAGTTCAGTTCAGAAGAACAGCATTTATCTAAAATAGAAATCTTTTGTAACATTATAAATGCCTTTATCGTCACTAAAAATAAATAAATAAATACTGACTCCAAGCTTTGAATGGTATAGTGTATAATGTTACAAAAGCTTTTAATTCCAGATAAATGCTGATCTTTGGATCTTTATATTCATCAAATAATCCTGAAAAAATGCTCAACTGTTTTAAACATTGATACAGAAAAAAATGTTTCTTGAATAGCAAATCAGCAATGATTTCTGAAGGATCATATGACATTAAAGTAGTGGTAGTGTACTTTAGGTACACTTTAAATATTTTGCATTTAAAGACTGATATTATTCAAAAATCATACAATCCTTATCAATAGCGACATTAAAACACATTTTAGGCTTAACATTAAGAAACTGTGTACAATTAATACTCCAAATAAGTTTAATTATAATTTTTATAAGTCATGTCAATAAATATGTTAATAGAACGGTACTTTATATGAAATAAATGTATTTTAAAGCATTAGGAATGAGTATAAAATGATGAGAAACATAATTTTTTTAATACATTTCTAATAATCTGTTTTATTTATAGAGCTTTTCAAGATACTCAGTGATGCTTTACAAAAGATAAAAATGACAAATGCAGTACAATAAAACCAATAACACACAACAGTAATCACACAGTAAAAGCAGTGAGTTTATAATGGTTTGAAGAGGGGAAAAAAGTTTTCAAGGAGCTTGAGTTCTGAGGAATCTTGATATGGAGGGCTTAGTGCATGAAGAAAAGATATAGAAAGAGATCCATTGTGAGACAGGGAGTCAGTGAAGCTTTTGAAGGACAGCGGTGATGTAGTCATGATAGCAGACGTGCTGCAGAGTTCTGGATGTACTTGAGTTTATATTTAGGATTTTGGATGATGTGTCATAAAGAATGCAGTTGCAATAGTCTGTTCTGGATGTAATAAAGACATGAATCAAAGTTCCAGCAGCAGAGAAGAAGTGTGATGAACAGAGACAAGCTAAATTTTAATGAATTATAACCAGAATAATCATAGCTCAAATACTATGTATCTATTTAGGGATGATACGATAATATTGCGATGTGAAGTCCACGATACAATATTTACTGTGATATTTAAAGGGGTCATCGGATGCCCATTTTCCACAAGTTGATATGATTCTTTAGGGTCTTAATGAAAAGTCTATAATATAGTTTGGTTAAAAATTCTCAATGGTTGTGTAAAACAACACCCTTTTTACCTTGACAAAATGAGCTCTGCAAAAATCATCTCATTCTGGTCGAGGCTGCTTTAAATGCAAATGAGCTCTGCTCGCCTCGCCCCTCTCTTCTCTCTGTGGAGTGACGGCCTGTTTACTTTAGCCGCATTTAGCCATGTTTAAACTAGCCAACTGGCACATTATTAGGAAAGGTAATCACAAAGATTTATAAAAAAAAACCCTTATACTCACTTCTGCTGTAAGTGAAGCTGGATCACGATTGATTTGCACAAACACAGACAGATATACAGTACCGTTCAAAAGTTTGGGGTCAGTAAGACTTGTTATAGTCTTTAAAGAAGTCTCTTATGCTCATCAAGGCTGCATTTATTTGATTAAAAATATAGAAAAAAAACAGTAATATTGCAAAATGTTTTTACAATATAAAATAATGTTTTTTATTTTAACATACTTTTAAATAGAATTTATTCCTGTGATGAAAAGCTGAATTTTTATCAGCTGTTACTCCAGTCTTAAGTGTCACATGATCCTTCAGAAATCATTCTAATATGCAGATTTATTATTAGAATGATCAGTGTTGGGTAATATCAACAGTTGTCCTGCCAAATATTTTTTGGAACCTGTGATTTTTTTTTTTCAGGATTCTTTCATGAATAACAAGTTTAAAAAGTACAGTGTTTATTCAAAATATAAATATTTTATAACAATGTAAATTATTTATTATTAACTTTTAATAAACTTTTAATTATTAACCTAATACATCCTTGGTGAATAAAAGTATTAATTTCTAAAAAAAAAAAAAAAAAAAAAGAAACAATAAAAATGTACTGACCTCAAACTTTTGAACGGTAGTGTATGTAGATCGGGAGGCACATTCCCTTCACAAACAAACATAATCTACTGCATCTTCAGCAGCTCAGATGTCGGGAGTAAATGACCACCACTATGTTCATTATTACATCCAGCAACACAACACCTTAATTGCTTGATCGGAGATTTTCTTGTCTAACTTACATTCCTGCTCCCGCATCGAAACAATGGAGGTTGGACTGAGACAACTGATCTGAGGTAAAACGCTCATGTCAATCAACTATCGTGGGAGCGGCCTCTGTGGGTGTGATGCCACAACGACAGGCATCTGAGAATGGCTCGATTTGAAAAAGGGGATAATATTTTTACAGATTAATTAAAAACCACTGCATAGATTTTTATCACTATAGGGTAGATTTGTACATACACTGCCAACACACGTGAATATTCAAACAACATTAAAAAGTGTACTTAGCATCCAATGACCCCTTTAATATTTGACAATATTGCTGTTTTACAGCCATGGTGAGCAGAAGAGACTTCTTTAAAAATTATAGTAATAATAATATTTTATGGGCATTTTTTCCCTTTTATTTGGATAGTATCAAGAAGAAGACATATAACAACAAAGAGGAGCAAAAGATGGGATAGGGAATGGCCTCAAATTGGGAATCACTACAGATAACCCACTACTGTGGCAGAGCATTGCATATGATCAATTCAAAATGGTTGCAGAACATTTCCCACTTGGTACAGGTTTCAGTCATAAGTAAATGGATCAATTCAGTGGCTCACAACCCCGTTTCAGTGTTGCACTGCATTGTCCAGTGGTTCATGTTAGTAGTGTCCTTTTGTCACACCTTGACAGTGAATTCCTCACTTGCTTTCACTTCATCGTCTGTATCATATTTCTCCATACAGTGGACTGATATGGTGCCCTGAGTTTGAACTTCCAAAATGCAGCTTAAATGTGGCTTCAAATAATCCCATATGCAGTTGTAAACAATCCCAGCCGAGGAAGAAGGGTCTTATCTAGCGAAACGATCAGTTATTTTCATAAAAATAATACAATTTATATACTTTTAATGTCAAATGCTTGTCTTGTCTTACTCTGTTTTTTCCTGGTTCATGACAGCTAGGGTATGTCGAAAAACTCTCAACTTTAAAATTGTCCTATATTGCTGTTTTACCTTTTTTGTTAAGGGTGTTTGATCTTCTTTGCATGTTCTCTTTGCAAAGACTGGGTCGGTACTTCTGCAGCGATGTAGGATGATTTTGAAATGATTTTTGAAGTTATCATTCTTCCTCCACTGGGATTGTTTACAACCGCATTTGGGATCGTTTGAAGCCGCATTTAAACTGCATTTTAGAAGTTCAAACTTGGGGCACCATATCAGTCCATTATATGGAGAAAAATGCAGAAATGTTTTCCTCAAAAAACATAATTCCTTTACGACTGAAGAAAGAAAGACATGAACATCTTGGATGATCTTATTGTATCAGTGCATATGATGCTTTAAGAAGCTGCTCTGTAGGTTTTGGGACAGAGCCATGGGCTCAATAGTACACTTCATAATATTGACAATGTAATTACAGCATACTCTCAGGTTCGCACTATTTCACTAAAATCTGCCAACCTTGAGTTCTCTGGCTTTCCCCCCGGATCTAAAACTCAATAAACCAACATAGGCTTATTGGAACAGTATGCAAACCTCCTACACTATTCACTGCAGCTGAAACACTTGAGTCAGTAAAATGCTAACAACTTTTTTCCATTTCACTCAAATTATGATGACAGGGGCAGATTATCAATTAATTAGTGTGGTTTCTTGCACAGTACTAGGCTTTGACCTCAAAATACTTTTATCATAGTGCATGAAACTTGGTAAACTTGCTCAGTAGCTCACCTGGTACAGCACTGTACATTGCAGAGCACCCAGGTACAAGTCTGTGACATACAAGTCACAATAAAAAAAACTTAAAGACTCATAGAAGCAAGCGGAAGAGAATAAATTGTTGAAAAAAATCATTTTCTTTGCGTAGAAAAAGTATTCTTGTAGCTTCATAACATTACGGTTGAATCACTGATGTCACATGAACTATTTTAACAATGCCCTTACTACCATTCTGGGTCTTGAATGTGTCAGTTGCATTGCTGTCTATGCAGGGTCAGAAAGCTCTTAGATTTCATCAAAAATATCTTAGTTTGTGTTTCAAAGATGAACAAAGGTCTTACGGGTTTGGAACGACATGAGGGTGAGTGATTAATATTAAAACCAAACATAATGCTACTCAGTGGACATTTCACTTTCAAACTTTCATAGTATCAATTTGCAGAAATATGTAAAGCCTGTCTGTTCTGTTTTCCCAACAACAGAGTGCATGACATAAGATTAGTGGAGGTGACCTTTGCAGTCGTGTCCTGTGGCAGCTTTCACAGATCCACATATGTACAGGCAGTGCCACAGCATGTGACAGACGTTACTTCATTAATCCTGCGCTGAAGCTCCATCATTACCGGCGGATTTCTGCCGAGAGGATGGTCTGGAGTCGTGTATGGGGTAATGAGCCATCTTGAACATGCTGGTGTCCTTTCAGTCAGCACAGGAAACTTTGTGAACACTCCTTTTCAAATCTATGTCTCATTACCGGGAGGTCAGAGGATGACCACGGATGATCTTCTGCTGCTTCTCACTTCTCGTCTCTTTGTGACTCATACTTCTCTTGTGCGTCTTGATTCAGATGTTTCTGTCTCTGTGGTCTCTCTCGCTCATTATTTTAGAAAGGCTTTCAATTTAAGCAGCTTTAAAGATCAACTTTGAGATGGCACAAATGTGTCATACATACTGCCTAAGACCGACCTTCCTGTTTATGATGATCTTACCATGGGTGTCACTATGTATTAAAATGTGGTATGGGACAGTTGTGAATATCCACAACTAAGCTTATGGGTGAGACTTCAATCCGGTTCATTAGCTGCTATAGGGAAATAACGAATAATTAAAGGTGCAGTAAACGGTAATCTTTTTGCACTACAAACCAGTGTGTTCCTTATTAACATAATACATTAAAATAATATGGTTAGACACACCAGTTTGCAATGACAGGCAGCAAATCAAGCTGTTTTGTACAGCTAAAAATAGCTGGACGCGGATTAGACTGGAAGCCAAACCCATAATATTTACAAATTGTGGTGCCCACTCTTATGTGAAAGAAATGTGGATAGGTTGTGCAGAGATGTGCTGATTATGATGTCATACAAGATATTGTTTATGAATATTAATTAGGATAGTACATTTAACATGATCTGTTACTCTAATTAGCTCTGAAGGGGAGTATTTGTTAAAGGAAAAGTTCACTTCCAGAACAAAAATTTACATATAATGTACTCACCCTCTTGTCATCCAAAATGTTTATGTCTTTCTTATCTAGCGAAACGACTGATTATTTTCTTTTAAACATTACAATTTATATACTTTTTAACCTCAAATGATCGTCTTGTCTATGTCTGCGTGAACTCCGGTTCAATACAGTTAGGGTATGTTGAAAAACTCCCATCTCGCTTTTTCCTCTAACTTCAAAATCGCCCTACATCGCTGTTTTAAATTTTTTGTAAAAGGCATTTGATCTTCTTTGCATGTTCATTTTGCAAACCCTGGGTTTGTAGTTCTGCACCGATGTAGAACAATTTTGAAGTTGGAGAAGAAAATCAGATGGAAGTTTTTCGACCTCCCCTAAGTGTATTGACCCGGAGATGCAAAGACTACGCATACAGAGATAGAGTGTTTGAGGTTAAAAGTATATAAATTTTTAGAAAATAAATGATTGTTTCGCTAAATAAGACCCATCTTCCTCTGCTGGGATTGTTTAGAGACCTTTGAAGCCGCATTTAAACTGCATTTTGGAAGTTCAAACTCGGGGGCACCACTTAAGTCCACATTATGGAGAAAAATCCTGAAATGCTTTCCTCAAAAATCGTAATTTCTTTACGTCTGAAGAAAGAAAGACATGAACATCTTAGGTTACAAGGGGGTGAGTACATTTTCTGTAAATTTTTATGGAACTTCGTTAACTTCACCTTTAAGTAAAAATGAAATAGTAACATTATCATAATTCATAATGATTAGAAATGTCCAAAATCATTTCTGTTTATTTCGAAGAACCACTACAGTTTTTTGTTGTTGTTTTTCTATGTAAAAATCTGCAAGACTTTTTTCAACATCTTGTTCAACTTTCAAAAGCATGTCTTGAGACCTTGAATTCTTTTCCATTCATCAGTCGTTCCACTCTTCAATTTATAAATACAAGAGTGTGTTCTGTGTGAATAGCCCCTTCGCTGCTATTTTTAAATTGGAAATAGTCCTTGTTAATTCACTGTAACATGCTTTTTGCATTCATGTAGTATTTGGATACTCTTTAGCTGGATTCCATTTATACATTGTTTTAAAATAGACCTTAGTTAGGTTAGTGCCAGATTTCATTTTTGATATAGGAATAAAAACAAGGCTGTGATTGACAGAAGTACAGTGTGCTCAATGGACTGAACTGTTGTTTAACAACATGTCAGTCGTTCAGCTGATGAAACATCTTTTCAAAAACCCTTCAGTAGACAAAAGATTTTGAAAAGTTGTGAAAGTAAGTTGTGTTTTTTTATTTTTTTTATTTTATCAAGGACCTTTATACAGTGCATGCCACTGTTAAGACTGTAAGGCTATCCTTCACAGCCTCGTGTTAAATTCAATATGGTGTCTAACCCGACTAAGGTCTATAAGGGTCATTGATGCTGACCAATTTAATCCAGAATCAAGTTGTGTCAAGGGACGTTGTAGGTCAGATGATAAATACTTGGATCAGCAAGTGACTGTTATGTATAGCAGTTTGTAGGGATGACAGTTCAAGTCGGTTGAGATGTTAAACAAAGCACAGTTTATATGAATGAATCTCTGAGGGGAACTGACTGTCTTCAGAAAAGTTTACATAGCATTTTCTTTCAGTTTTGCTTCTGTATAATCCATATTTAAGACCGGTTTGCACTAGTGGATTTTCGTTTTACAGCAACCTTAATAAAATTGACTCTTATTCCTCGGGGGGTAAAAATACTGCACTTTCTTTTTCTTAGTTTGCCATTTAAAAACGGTTTTTTTTTTTTACATGAGCCTCCGAAATGAGACGCAAGAAATTAGCATATTGTTATTGTTAATGTGAGCAGCCCCAGAATTTTCAAACTACAACGGGGTCTGCAGCGTTTTCAAAACTCTCCGTTTTCGAGGGTTGAAGATGCTGGAGTAGTGTAAATGACAGGCGTAACCATAGCAGAAGTTATGCGTTTTAAAATTAAAAAACGCTAGTGTAAACATAGCCTAAAGTAGTGTTTATAAGTGCAGCACTACTTTGTTTACAGCGGAAACCAAAGAAAACGTTTTATTGCTGCTGTTCCATAAGCGCCACCTGCTGTCAGAGAATGAATTTGTGTCTCATTCAGCCTGTCTGCTGTTTTGGTTCATGTAGATGTTTTATATAGTATAGTTTCTCAAAACTAAAGTCAGCCCATTCTGTTTCGCTTCAAATTTAGAAATTTTACAATCTAATTTTTAAAGGAGAAGTTCCTTTAAATTGCTCCAAGAGTGAATGAATTTACTCACCCCCATATCATCCAAGATGTTCATGTCTTTCTTTCTTCAGTCACAAAGAAATGAAGGTTTTTCTCCATATAGTGGACTTCTATGGTGGCCAACGGGTAGAAGATCCAAATTGCAGTCTCAATGCAGCTTCAAAGGGCTCTACACAATCCCAGCCGAGAAATAAGCGTCTTATCTAGCACAACGATTGGCTATTTTCTAAAAAAAAAAAAAAATCAGCATTTTTATAATTGTTTAAAAAACAACTCTTGTCTTCCACTAATAACTTGCGTAATCACGTTGGAAAAGACACACAAGTTTAGTTCTTTGTCTGTGTCCTTTGGTTAAAAAAAGGTAGGGTAGGGTGTTCTAATTTTTGACTCCAACTTCAAAATCATCCAGCATTGTTGTTTTATCTTATTTTGTAAAGGCCGTTTGACTTTCTTTGCATGTTCGCTTTGTAAACACTGGGTTGGTACTTCTGCCTACGTCATACATGCATAATTATGTAATGCAAGACAAGCAATTGTGGTTAAAAAGTATAGAAATTTTAATTTTTCATAGAAAATTACAGATCGTTTCGCTACGTAAGACCCTTATTCCTCGGCTGGGATCTTGTAGAGCCCTTTGAAGCTGCATTGAAACTGCAATTTGGACCTTCAACCCGTTGATCACCATCGAAGTCCACTATATGGAGAAAAATCCTGGAATGTTTCCTCAGAAAACTTAATTTCTTTGCAACTGAGGAAATTTTTATTCTGGAAGTGAACTAATTCTTTAAATTAAAAACTGCTCATGCTGCATGTATAAAGCATCTTTGTTTAGATAGTGATTAAAATGCAGTGGTTTATATGAAGAGATTTATTTTTAAATTTTTGGGATTTGTTTTAAAATTTCAGTTTAGTCTTGTTATTTGACATATTTCAATTTCACTTATGTGTAGCATTTGTCTAAAACATAATAAAAGCTTGTTTTTTCATTTGTTAAGAATCATATCACAAGTGAACGATTCGAGTGAATCGTTACATCCCTAGCACATCGGTCTGGTAATAATGATTCTGCTTCAGATTGCAGATATACATCAGCACATGTATATCAACATTTGTTTGGGAACAAATTTGTTTAGATAGAGACTTGTGGAAAGGTGATAAATTGAAGCGTGTCTGAGAACTGCGTGGGAGAGAATTTATCGCTGTCACTTTGTGCCACTGACAACAACTGCAACAATCACCCAGCAAATCATTTAAAAATAATTCATCACTAAATTATTACTCATGCTTGACCATTAGAGATGTTTTCTCTGTGAGACGTATTAAATATATCCCTGCCATTAGCAGAGATTTCATAACGAGGTGGGAACATAATCAGCTTTGGCAAAAAAGTGGTCATATCTCACCATAATTGTTGGTAAAGTTTCTTAATATCACATATCCGAGGGCACTGCAAGGAAAACAGCCCACCCCTTTTTAGTTCTTCAGAAATCACCTTTTACAAGAATTGGTTTTCTGTAACAATAGAGCTTAAGAGAAAGGGTGTGTGGTAGAGGGAATTATCTAATTGTAGCAGAAGTTAGCAAATCACTTACAGCACCTTTAACAATATCGAGCTGAAACTCTATAACCTCAGGGAAGGAAATGATGTCTAATGCCTTATTAACTGTCTAAAGATCAATCACCATAATGTCATTTAGTGGGCAGAGTTATTTATACAAAATAAATGGACTGGTTAATGCATTTGTGGAGATTGTTAATGACTGTATCTTCGAGGGAACACCAAACAACATTTCGAAGATAAATTCATCCATTAACAAAGTTATAAGACGAAAAAAGCCTCTAAAAGCATTTCAAGCTCCCGTATCATGCGCCGCTATTACAGATAGGATTAATTCTCCATGGCGCCTCGAGTTTTCTTCCGGCTTTCAGTGAGCAGCCAAACTAGGCTTGGTTTATTAGTACAGATCTCATCCCTTTTCACATCTGAGTGACACATGGCATCATTTAGCACACATTGTGTTATTCCAAGAGCTAAATTTACAAAATTCAGATTTGCATGGTGGCACCTCATGGCTGGGATGTATGTCACGTCTACTAGCTCTGGCTCACAAACAGGCCTTGGTGTACACACTCAGGGTTGTGATTGGTACATTAAACTACATTACCATGGAGACCGGCTAAGTGCAGCGGAGGGGGCTGCAAATGCGTTGGCAATGGAGTGGAAGAGTACACTATTATGTATCTGTTCTCGTAACGTGCGGTCTTCCAACAAGAAATAAGCCAGAGCGATTGCGTAATTTCGCAACTTTAAATGTAAAACCCACATGGGGATGCCTGCCCACATGGCTCTGTGAGTAAGCATGGGGGGGCAAAGATAGCACTGAGATGGAGAGCATTCAGCCTTACAGAGTATAGAACTACACTGTTTATGTGACCCGGCTCTCCATTCAAACCACTGTAGCCTTCAGCAGTGCTGCTAATGGTGCAGAGGCCACCATGATCCCATTTTCTCCACAAACACACTGCGGATTCAAACCACATAGTGAAAACACCACTTAAATCAACCATGCTGAAGAAAAAATGTCAGTTTTCGGCTGCTAAAGAAACTGCATGTACTGTATATCAGCTTCATAATTATTCTGAATGGTATACTTACGTCTAATTAGACAAACAGCTTCTGTTTCTTTCTTACGCTTCCCCTTAAAACATCTGTTTTGGGGGTAAGTTTGTCAAAAATGGTGGATTGTTTTACATCAGAAAATGGTTTAAAGGAGTCATAGGATGCAAAACTCACTTTTACATGGTGTTTGAACATAAATGTGTGTTGGTAGTGTGTGTACACAACCATCCTATAATGATAAAAATCTACTAGTATTTTTGTAATTTTTATAAAAAAATATTCCCTTTTTCAAATCAAGCCATTCTCAGCTTCTTGTCGGTGTGACGTCACACCGTCAAAGACCGTTCCCGCGATAGCTGATTGACATGACCGTCTTACCTTAGACCTGCCCTGACTGAGCTGTGAACAGCCCGAACCACGACCACCATTGTGTCTACTCCGGTCCAGGGGAAGACAAGAATGTCTCTGATTAAGCAATTGAGGTGTTCTGTTGTTGGATGTAATAATGATCATAGCAGTCATCATTTACTTTCGACATCTGAGACGCTGAAGATGCAGAGGATTAACGTTACTTTCGTTTTAGAAGTAAATGCGCCTGGCTATCTACATAAATGCGTATGTTTTCGGCAGGAATCATTCGTGATGCAGCTTCAACTACAGCAGAAGTGAGTATAAGGGTTTTTATGCATCTTTGCAAATCACTTTTCTTAATAATGTGCTAGTTAGCAAACAGCCCGGCTCATCACCCCACGGTAGAGAGGGGCGGGGTGAGCAGAGCTCATTAGCATTTAAAGGAACATGCAATAGAATGGCTCGCTCTGAACAGGGCTGATTTTGACAAGGTAAAAAGGTTGTTTTTTACACTACCACTGAGAAATTTTAAGCAAAGTATGTTATAGACTTCTCATTAAGACCCTAAAGAATCATATCAACTTGTGGAAAATGGGCATCCGATGATACCTTTAAGCGAAATAATGTGAAATGTAGAAAAGGCGTTATTTTAATATTCGTCCAGTTTTCACTGGAATTATTCTTCATCTCTCTACCAGTGAACTGCAGTAGGTTATTCTATCATGACAAGTTCAGATAGATTTTGTTGAGTTTACCTGACAAAAGAATACAAACTCAGCAACGGCTGTCAACAAAGCATTAAATAATTTGTGAGACATCTCCAACTTTTCAAAAACATGTTGCCGCACAGTTTTTTTCTGTTTTAGGGAGTGATTTATTGATTTATGATTGACTTGTTGTGTCACAAACTTGACTTGTTTCTCCCAGACAGCTCCATCTCATGGACAACAAATGGTGACTCCTTCTGAGATTATTTTCCAGAGAAAAGACCAACAATTCCTCAAACTGTGCTCAGATTTGCCAATATAGCAGTCTGCAATCAAACGGCAGAGATTTCATCATGCTTGCCAAGAAATAAATGTACTTTTAGCCCTGCTGAAAAAAACATACAAGCTTGTTTGCTGGTCTTAACTGGTCTCCAAGGCAGTCAGGTTGGCCTTCTAGCTGGACTTAGAGGGGGTTTGGACACTTTTCAGCTGCTCAGCTGCCTATCCAGCTAAACTAGTTAAAAGCACAGTATGTTCGCATATTGCGCATATTCAAAGTAAACAAAGAAAAGTGTAGTTTGAGGACGCCATGATTGAGTGTGGAATCATGGAAGTTGTCACCTTCATCCCCACAATATATAATAATATAAGTAAAAATAAAAAAATACCCCACAGATCATTTATTATATCATTTTGAAAATGCCTATTTTGAGTGAAAGCAGAAACGCGCTGTTTTCACGCATGTCTCTTTAAATGCAAATGAGCTGCTGCTCCCCGCTCCCTTTTCCAAAACAGGACTGTGCCTTTACAGCTCGTCCGCCAGATACTCTGCCAAAAAACATCTGTTTGGTTTTGATTACCATGTCTATCGGGCTGAAAACATACATTTTAAAGCCATGTTAGGCTAGTTTAAATTCTCTTTCATGCATTATTGCACTTAAACTGTCAAATACACACAAGTTTGTTAAAAACACACACAGGTTGCACAAACACAAAATGTACACAATGCAACAAAATATATAACACTGTTTTAGTGGTTTTTGGATATTTTAATCAAAAAAATCATACATTTCATACGTCTTTAAACACCAGCCTGGCCAGGTTGTGAGACCAAATCAGCTAAAACCAACTTAAACCAGTTAAGACCAAAAAAACAGCTAGTTTTGTTTGATTTGGTTTTTCAGCAGGGATCCACGCAACAGTTGTATAATTGGTTTAATTTAAGTTGCGATGAAATGGAAGTATGGCTGACCTTTTCTTTTGCTTTGTACATCCAAAAATGACAGATTATAAAAAAAGAAATAATGAAGGAAGTGGACTTTGTTATATGCGTCGGCTGTTGATTTGATTTTAAGATGTGGGTGTTGCACTTAAAAATCAAGGTAGATGAACATGAGTTTGCAGGGCTGGGGTTTAAGTGGCGTAAATGATTGGAAAAGTACTCCGAACGTTCAATTTTGAATAAACATTTTTAAAATGAAACAAATACAGTACATAGAAAATCATTCACAATAAGATCTCATTTCGTGTTGAATCTAAACTGTGAAATACAATGAAGCACAACTAAGAAGTCTTTGAAAAGAAATAAAACTTTACTCTGGGGAGTCTTTTACACTCCCCACTATAATTCATTATGAGGATTTGAATTTCAATGTGGCTGACAGCAGACCAGGTTTTGCATTGCAATTTATATTCAGTATTCACAGTGCACTCTTTTAGAATTCATTTACATGATTATTAATTACTTTATAGCTATATGAACCCATTAGCTGGATAAGGATGAACAAGTGAACATACAGTAAATTCATCTTGGTGTATGTATACTGTCAGAAAAAAAAAACCTGTAAAGTAAAAGACAGAAAGGTTGTTCTTAAATTAAAATCAGCCTTTTAAATAAAAAAATTCAAAGCAATTTCAAAGGTAAAGGAAATGCTTTGTAAAATAAATAAATAAATACCGTGAAACTCAATCTAATACCTACGACGGACAAAGAAACCTCAACACTACAAATCAAGTGCGGCGAGACGCTGTTTGTCTAGAGGAGCGACCAGATCTCTGCGGAGACTCAATGTTGTCTTTCAAGTGAGACTAAAACTCATATCTCTCAGTGCTGTGGATGGAGGTTTCCTTTTCTAGACAGGATTTAATAACAAGGACATCAATCTCCGTGGCAAGATTGTGGCGAGCGTATCCACATCGCAAGCCCACAATTCAATATCTGAGGACTGAGTCTATAGCGAATGATTTTTCCGTGTTGAAGACACAGTTGAGGGTGTGACAGGGCATTGGGTGCATACTATTTGAATGAGTATTTCCCTGCTGCCATATAAGCTGCTCTGTCTTTATAGTGCAATGTTATTTGCATATATAAGGTTGAGGGTCTCATTGGTAAACATCACAGTAATAATAATGCAAATGTCCCATTTAACTGGGAGAGTTGGAAATTCCCAAGTCTTACTAGAGCAGTTTCCAACCTCTGATCCACTGATATACAGGTGCATGACATCACCAGAACGTGGTGGCACATTAAGATTCAGAGTTAATGATATCAATGAGGCAAAGTTCCCACTGAATATAAAGCCTGTTTAGCATAGACTGCTGCATGAAACAAACTAAATGAACCTCGCTGCTAATCTCCATACACCTGCAAAATGTTAGCACTACATAGTATTGTTTATGGGTGCAGTATGCCAGGAGACATCCTTACTGACAACTGAACACCTGCAAAGCTAACAGGAGCCAATTTTTTCTTCTTTACATGACATTTTTTTACTTAAAATGGAAGGCAGTGTTGCAAACCAAGCTGTACCAAACAAGAAAGTCTGACGTTTGTAGAAACTCAGGTTCAGCTAGGGTGAAACTGTATATACAAAGAGAATAGTTTGGTTTGAAGTCAGCATGAAGTGCCGTTTGCAACCTAGATTACCTCTGTAGTTTGTTGTATATCCTGTTTCACTTTTTTTTTTTTTTTTTTGGAACGTGACTTACAAATGAGTGTAACTGATTTTTTTAAAAAGGAAAAATAGTAAAGCAAGGACTTTGTTCTATTAATTGGTTGTTGTAGGCTTTAAAGGAGTAATTCACTTTCAGGCTAAAAATCATCCTACATCACTGTTTTACCTTTTTTTGTGAAGGGCGTTTGACCTTTGCATGTTCACTTTGTGAACTTCTGCAGCGATTTAGGTCGATTTTGAAATTGGAGGATAAAATGAGATGGGAGTTCATGCAGACCTAGACAAGACGAGCTTTTGAGTTTAAAAAAAGTATATAAATTATAATTAAAAAAATAAATAAATAACTGATCGTTTCACTAGATAAGACCCTTCTTCCTTGGTTTTAAACTGCATTTTGGAAGTTCAAACTAAGGGGCACCAAAGAAATCCATTATATAGAGATGAATCCTGAAATGTTTTCCACAAAAAACATAATTTCTTTACTACTGAAGAAAGAAAGACATGAACATCTTAGATGACAAGGGGGTGAGTACATTATCTGTAAATTTTTGTTCTGGAAGTGAACTACTCCTTTAAGGACCTTTGAAATAACTGAAATCATTTGGTGCAATGATATGGAACTGTAAAGTGGTCAAGACCTGCCTGGAACTACTTTTGCCATGCATTTCCTGTAAAATAACTGCACATCTTAGAACGTTCGAACCGATCAGATTCAAGAATCCAACAGCCATCATTCCAAACCCGTAAGACATTTGTTTATCTTTAGAACACAAATTAAGATATTTTTGATGAAATCTGACAGCTTTCTGACACTACATCAACTAGCAACGCAACGCTCAAAGCCCAGAAAGGTAAAAACATAGATAAAATAATCCATGTGACACAACTGGTTCAACCTTATGCTTATAGAGCTACAAGAATACTTTTTGTGTGCAAAGAAAAGAAAAATAACACATTTATTTCTGTATCAGTCCTTGACGCCAATGCATTCTACTGATGTAGAACCCGGATGTGCTGCAACTTGTTTACAAGCAGAGGAAGATGCACGCTGTACATAAAACAGTATGTTCTACGTCAGAAAGCGTCATGTTGCTCTCGTGAACGCACGTCCAAGACTGACAAGGAAGAGAAGAAATTGTTGAATGAAATTGTTATTTTTGTTTCCACAGATATCTACTGTTTTAACAATGTCCTTACTATCCTTGACCGTGGTAGTTGTGTTGCTGTCTATGCAGGGTCAGAAAGCTCTTAGATTTCTTAAAAAAATATCTTAATTTGTGTTCCGAAGATGAACGAAAGTCTTACGGGTTTGGAACGACATGAAGGTGGGTAATTAATGACAGAATTTAAATTTTTGGGTGAACTAACCCTTTAACGGTCAAACAGGACAGTTGTTTCAGAGGCAGAGCAAATTACATTTTAACATTGGGCACAATAAAACCATGAATATCTGCTGAGTAAAAGTATACAGGGTTTTAACAAATTACATTACAATTTTTAGTTCCTATTATACATTCACTTATAGCTAGAGAGGATAAAAAAGGTTTGAGTTTCAAGACTGACTAGATGGTCTGGCAAGACACTTCTACACTATGCTTTGCACATTTCTAACAGAACTATTTTCCTGAGGATTGCATTGTCTTCACCATTTTACGTGCCAGAATGAATTGCCTGAGAGAGTGCTAGCCATCTGCCGCTTTCCAGATTCAGACGGCCATCCTTTACGGGTCAGGCAAGCCTGAGGAAAACGGCGGTCTCCGGACAGCAGGTCTGCCAAAACAGCAGGAGTTATTGCAGACACAAAGCAGTACCCTTCTCTGGTGTCCGGCTCATATCCCGGGACCTCACTTTATCAAACCCTGTGAATTATCAGTAATTGGCCTAACTGTGACATTCCCAACTGCAAAGGGCACATAAATCACCTCGCGGTATAATAGCTCAGACGGCGAGCCGTGCGAGTCCTGCACAAATGACCTCACAGAGCGTTTGTCCCCTGATGTCTGACTGATACCACTGTCTGTCTTTCCAGACCTTCTCTTTTTCATACACACAATTACTGGTGACACAGACGGTCTTGTTCGGATAAAAATAGTCTTAGATATGATCCCTTGATCTCATTCTCAGGCTGGTCTGGGCTTTTATCTTCGAATGGACAGACTAAAGTGGACAGAAAATGTTCTGAAACACTTTTGCCCAGAGGAAAGATTATATCACCGCTGTTTTATGCAATATAATTCAGTGGTACATTATACAAGTTGTATAACCATCCTATGGTTGGCAGTAGCTTGCAAAGCTTTTGAGCAAGTGAATTGCTTTGATGACTGTCCTGATATTGTTTCGGGTCCATATTCTCAGAAAATCTTCCAAAAGAAATGTGTTCAAATTCAAGGATGTCAAAGATAAACGCTTAATGTTTGATTTAACAAAGTGCTCGGACAAATTCTGTCTTTATGAACAAAAAAAGAGAACTTCAGACCAAAAAAATCAATGTGACATGAAAATTCCAAAGTTCTTGAAAACAAATAAATACATTTTGTTCAAGGGTGCCTTAGTAGAATGAAGCAAGGATGGAACGTGACCTAAAAACAGCCCAGGATCTATGTTAGCCTACTAAAAACTATCACCTGCCATATTATCTAGTTCAAAAATAATGATTTTACATTGCAGAGGAAAAGCTATTAAACTGAACAATTGTTTGAGAAGAATATCTCATGCTATTCTAATCATAGAGAGCAATGTTTGCATCCCACATAATTATATTGACATTTCAATACTAGGAATTGGAGGTACATTTGTGATTTTACTGATTTGATTAATTGTACTCATAAGGTACACCAATATTAGCACAACATGAGGGCTTTGTCCAAGAAAAAGTGTTTTAGAAGTGATGACTGCATTTAAACATGGCAGTGTGCGTATGGAATACACAATGTGTGTAGGGAATACAGGAACTCCTGAAATTTTGATGATTCCAATAGTGTATCATAAGGAATGGGTTTCGTAAAGACCGCAAGGTCAGAAAAACTGTGGTAGAAAGAGGTCCTTGGTAAAGGACTTGCCTCACAACCACTAAAAAGTACATGATATAGTAAGAATGTGTGTATAGTATAGTGCTGTCCCAAATCATGTGCACTTGTGGTTCTGTGTATGTATGTCAATGTAAACAATCTGCAAAGCTGTAAAGCCAAAAGTGCACAACTTTCGGAAAGAATCGACTATGAACGAGTCGTTAGTAATTCAAATCCCACTTCTGTAATGGCTACACGTCATAGGGTAACACATTTGCATAATTACCGCCTATGTTCGACGTTGGCCAGGTCACAAACAACTTGACCTGCCCTCAAACACATAATTTTACAGATGACTGCTTCTCTAATCTCTGGAAGCTCAATGCAGGATTCACAAAACGCTTGGTTTTGTAAAATGGCTCAGAAACCAGTTTATTTAAACCAGCTGGCTCCCATGAATCACAGCCTGTAAGTATGAAAATTAATAGGTGTTTATGTTTTCTATTAAGCGTTCAAAATATGAACGTATTGTTTCTGACACAGGCTGACCGATCGAAAGTGCTAGCTGACCAATCAGACCAGCTCTGACCAATCAGAGCAGAGTACACTCACAAGATTTAGGGTTTCAAATGAATCATTTGAGAATCGATAGAAAATGAGCCTTGTAGCCTTGTGGGCAGCACACCGGCATACAGCGCAATTGTGCTATGGGCGTCCCGAGTTTGAATCCCGGCTCAAGGACCTTTCTCGCTCTCTCCCACTTTGCTTCCTGTCAGCTATGATCTGTCCTATTGATAAAGGCCAAAAATAAATCTTTAAAAAAAGAAAATGAGTTGATTTAATGCAGATTTTGAGAAAACTAAAGCGTTGTTTGACTTTGCGTGCATGTAAACCTATTGTAGGAGACTCCCAAAACAACATTAGGTCCATGAAATATTAGGATGTCTCATCGTCAATCTTCATCTTCCTTTGTGGCCGCTATGGGCCCTCGATTTATCATGTCACTAATTGCGTCAGTGGTTTCACTGCCATTCATTCATTCATCCCCTCCAGTGGCTTCATGGGGTATCAAATGCACTCTCCAGAATCTCAGTGGAAGTTGTAGGCCTAATGTTTTTCAAATAGTATAAATTCGGACATACTACTCTTAAGGTGTTCTCTTGTTCACATACTGTATAGTTTGGAATTAGGCATATTTGGATGGAGCGGTATTTTAATAATGAGTCAATACTTTTGTCAAACTTTTTCTAAGCTTTTACTTTGTATCTAAATTTGGTTTCAACAGTTGCCCCACAAGTTGACCGAGCCACCAAGAAAAGTTGAGAAGCTCATTATGAACCGTCCATTCTTTAAACGAAGAAAGCCAGAGCTTAACCTGATTGGTGAGTAGTCGTCCTCAGGTTTTACTCCTCCAAAATCCCTATATCCCCTGATTTCAATCTCTCCTTCTGGATAAGTCTAGCACAGTTCTGTTTTCCAAATGCAAGCATTCCTTCCTTATCTAAGATCTGGGTTAGAGTCTCTTACAGGACTATGAGTCTTGTTGACAAAGTGTCTTATTGATTTAGTTTGCTAGATTAGCATTTCTATACTGTATATAAGTGACACGTCCACATGTCCTGGATTACACACTGAATGCTCTCACAGTGAGCCGTTCTTATCTTTAAGCATCTGTTATTTAAGTACAATAACAGGAAAATCTTCACAACCTTCAGTTAACCGGCCGCACCCAAAATGAAGGGACACACAAGGTTATTTTCTCTGTGATCAAATTATAGCTACAATTCAGGCTTCTCACCATGCCTGTATAACCTCAAGCATAGTAGCCTTATTGCAAGAGATGTTGAATAATGCGAGGCCTGTGGTGTTTTGAATTTCTGCTGTCATAAATCTGCCTGTTTAAATGTGCTATCATTAAGCATAACAATTACTTTGGGTTTCTGGCAATGCTCAAAATATGTTGCCAAAATAAATCTGTTTCCACTTAAATTTAATTTCTTCTGGAGGTTCTGTTTAAACGATATAAATGAATAGTAACTACCAAGGGCTTTTGTAGTTTCTCCAGTGTGCTTTTCTAGTGTAAAATGTAGGTGGTCATTTTCAAAAGTGCACTCCCTGGGACGTCGGGCAAAATTATTGGGTAGCTAAACCCCCCATAGAACCAGCGGTGTAAAAATGTGTTTACTAGGCCCCGCTTTGTCACCAGAGACCATAAAAAATGTATTAGAAAATACAAACAAATCATAAGAACACATTTTAATGCGATACAACAATGCAGTGGAGTGTAATCTTGGCTCTAAGTATATAATCTATTACAATGGACAACATACAGAACAAGCCAAACAAACCATATTGAGTGATGTGACAAACCTAGAACGCTCCTATTAGGATTCTGGGGTACGTTTCCCAAAAGAATCATTAGCTAACCATGGTCGTAAGTTCCACTGAATTCTATTGGTACCAATTTCCATTAGTACCAATAGAAGGTTTTTGAGGAAAACATTCCAGGATTTTTCTCCATATAGTGGACTTCAATGGGAGACAACAGATTGAAGGTCCAAACTGCAGTTTCAGTGTAGCTTCAAAGGGCTCTGCACGATCCCAGTCAAGGAATAATGGTCTTATCTAGTGAAATTATCAGTCATTTAAAAAATAAAAATGAAATGGACACAAAATGTGTACTTTTTTTTATAAAGGGCATTTGACTTTCTTTGCATGTTCGCTTTGTAAACATTGGGTCGGTTCTTCCACCTATGTCACGCGTGACCTTTTTTACATGATTACGTAATGCGTGAAGACAAATATTTGTGGTGAAAAAGCATAGAATTTGTCTTTTTTTTTTTTTTTAAAGACCCATCATTTGGCTAGATAAAACCCCTATTCCTTAGCTGGGATCGTGTTGAGCCCTTTGAATCTGCATTAAAACTGCAGTTTAGACCTTCAAGCTGTTGGCTCCCATTGAAGTCCACTATTTGCAGAAAAATCCTGAAATGTTTTCCTCAAAAACCTTAATTTCTTTCGGCTGAAGAAAGAAGGACATGAACATCTTGGATGACATGGGGGTGAGTAAATTATCAGGATTTTTTTTATTCTGCAAGTCAGCCAGTGCATTAATTAGTCAAGTTTTTAACTATGGTAGTTATGGGATAACTTTTCATTAACCGGTTCTTGTGAACAGTTCAATTAAAAGAACCATTTTCAACAATTTGTCATCATGTCATGACAAGCCTGTGTGTGGTGTATTGCATGCTTTAAAATGTAGTAAAGCTATATTATGTAGCCGCTTGATTCAGTTCATAATTATTTTTATTATCATTAATTATTTAAAGCTGTGTGTTAAAACCATGTCTGTTCTGTATGTGTTGATAAAAACTACCATACAGCCAGTTCATAAACACTATATTTTATTGCCTATTTGTTATTTTGCATATATCATCGGTTCACTCATTGTTTCTCGGTTCAACGAGTCGAATCGTTCAGACAGTGTTTGTGAGTCGGTTCAGATGATCCGTTTTAAAGATCCGACTCTACACAACAATTCGTTCGCCAATCGGACATCGCTACTAGTTTTGCAGCAATATACAGTTTCCACAGCGCGTCGCGCTCACATGCCAGAGGTGTCTCATTTCTCTAAAAATATCTCTTGGGGCACGCTTTAAATGGTTTGAGTTTCCATAGGCTACTATTTGACCTGCTGTATTACCGTAAATGAAGCACAATTCATTTTTTGGTGATTTGAGCGCACACTGGCCCACATTGTTGCACTTATGCTGCTCTGACAGCTCACTGACCGCTGATAATACATTAAGGCACGACAAGGTTACAACCATGATATTATATTAAAAAGGCAAGCATTTGCCAAAATGACTTCAGTCACGTTGTGACACATTTCTTCTTTCAGCTGTAATGTGAAGCATCTCGCGTACAGTAGATTATTCGAGCGCGTCGTTGTAATCCGGTTTTATTTTATGGAAGTGTATAAACAACTCACTCTCGAATTCAGGTTCGCACACTGAGAAGTTGTAGGATCTTCTGTAAAGTGAAATAAGCATAGAATAAAGAAAATACACAGCGCTGCTTTGAACATCGCCAAAGTGTATGGATGAAACGAGTGCCTGAAGTGCTTTATTAAAATAAACTGCATACAGATTGCATTAACATCACACGCACTAATAGATCCTGAAGCACAGAGCGCGTTCTGTGCATCACCGTCATCATCACCATCGTACCTGACGGACACAAGCAGAACCGAGAAGGCAACATCACCAAAACATCAACAAGCCCAAAAATCCGAGAAACGAATCGCGCAAAAGCGTAAAGTTAGCTCCAGCAGCGAGGACTGAATAAACGTGCGTTTGCCAGTACTCACCTCGCTCCAGGGTGAGCGGTTGGACTGTCACTGTCGCCATGACTGTGCTGTGTTATTATCAGAAACAGAGAGAGAGAGAGACTGGAGCTGCGGCATCAGCGCGCACTGTAGCGGCGGAGAGAGCGAGTGAGCGCGGATTGGAGCCCGTGCGGATGATGGGAGTGGTTGGGAGGGGAACGGGATTATTTACCACTCGCTTGTGTAGCGGATGATTTTGAATGGGATAAATCAGATGGAGATGCGGTGACTGTAGAATGTAACTGTAAATTTCCTTAAGCTTGTTGAAGGTGGATAAATAAGACGTTTGAAATGTAAAGTTCTAATGGTTGAGGAGCATTGCCCTGCTAAAACAACAATAGAAACCATCACAGAAATTCTAATGGTTTCCACTACAGATACCATCACAAACATTAAAAACCATCAACTTTTAACTATTATATATACACTACCGTTCAAAAGTTTGGGGTCAGTACATTTTTATTGTTTCTTTTTTTTTTTTTTAAGAAATTAATACTTTTATTCACCAGGGATGTATTAAGTTAATAATTAAAAGTTTATTAAAAGTTAATAATAAATAATTTACATTGTTATAAAATATTTATATTTTGAATAAACACTGTACTTTTTAAACTTGTTATTCATGAAAGAATCCTGAAAAAAAAAAAAAAATCACAGGTTCCAAAAAAACATTTGGCAGCACAACTGTTGATATTATCCAACATTGATCATTCTAATAATAAATCCGCATATTAGAATGATTTCTGAAGGATCGTGTGACACTTAAGACTGGAGTAACAGCTGATAGAAATTCAGCTTTTCATCACAGGAATAAATTCTATTTAAAAGTATGTTAAAATAAAAAACATTATTTTATATTGTAAAAACATTTTGCAATATTACTGTTTTTTCTATATTTTTAATCAAATAAATGCAGCCTTGATGAGCATAAGAGACTTCTTTAAAGACTATTACAAGTCTTACTGACCCCAAACTTTTGAACGGTAGTGTATATATATATATATATATATATAAACAAATGGTTTCCTGTAGTGTGTTTTGGAACATATTCCATTAAGACTTATTGGTTTTAACAAGCCACCAATAGAAAGCGACCAATTAGAATCAGAATCAGAAAGAGCTTTTTTGCCAAATTTGTTTTAGTGTCATTAGCTTCCTTTATATTATGTATATCTCAAAAAAGTTCTCAGAATGATCAATTTGTATTGTGACCCAGTTAGTCTTAATGCATATATGATAAAAAGAATAAAAATAAGAAAAATGATTGATAGAACTAGTCATGGAGGGTCAATTTATTTATTTATTTATTTTTTTTTTAAGAAATACTTTAAATGAGCTTTAGGCACTACTGTTTAAATGTTTTAAACCATTAATACATAATTAATTAAAAAAGTTAACAAAATTAATATATTATTAATATTTTATGCATATTAATATATGCATCTAATGCAACATTATATTTGGGGTAATACACAAGGTTTCTGTTGCAAATTAATGCTGTTCTTATGAATTTTCTTTTCATCAAATAATCTTAATTTTAAATATTATTAATATTTATTATATCAACAACGTACAGACAATAAAAATAAGATGAGAATAAAATGCACACATGTAAATATAAATGGACAAAAATTTGAAAAATAAATTGGGAAATAAATAAATAAGTGTACAGTTGTGCTATAGATGATATAATATAATATAATAGAATAGAATAGAATAGAATAGAATAGAAAGAGGTAGAGATGCAGGGATGTGCTAGGATGGGGGTGGTAACTAATAAATAAAACGTTATTGCACATTTTTATTGCACAATGTTTAAAATTTAGTGGAGACCAACAGGCACCATTACATTTTCCATTAAAACCAGTACAATTCCCCATTATTACCAGTAAAACCATTATAAATTCTGTGATGGTTTCTGTAGTTTTCTCTTTTTTCCCCAGAAAGGTGGTTAAATCAGACGTTTAAAATTTAAATTTCTAATGGTTGTTGAACAATACATAATTAGGATGTTTAAAATGTAGCCTGCTTTTTATTTAGAAAATGAACGAAATTTGGATAAATGTTTAAAATTCAAAAGCTCATTAAATTTAGGATAATTCAGACTTTTAAAATGTAAATGCAAATTTTTAAACCATTGTTGAATGTGGAGTAAGATATTTAAAATGTGAAGTTTGTGGGAGAATTACTGTTTAAATAAAGACTTTAATTTAATTAGTTTAATCAGAATTTTGCATTTCTAGTGATTAACAAATGGGATTAATCAGACATTTAAAATTTAAATTTGAAAAGCTTATTGAACCACTTATTGTTTTCAAATGTAGCTTCTGAAGCTTGTTAAATGTGCAATGTAGATCAGACTTTAACGTTTCTGATGCTTACTGAACTTTGAATAAATAAGACATTTAAAATAAAAAGTTGTAACGCTTGTCGAATGTTGATTATTGGTTAAATTGGTTTAAAATATACATGTTTAATTGTTGTACATAATAACAATACATAATCTGGATGTTTAAAATCTAAGGCTCATCATACATGCAAAAAATCAGAAGTATAAAATATAAAATTCTCATATAAACTAAGGCTTTTAAAATCTAAATCCAAAATAAAATGTTTTTTTTATATATAAATATACACACATATGTATATATTTAAGAAATAAATAGTATAGTAATATATATTTATAGATAAAATAAATCATATATAATATTAATACATACATGTAAATATTTCTTTAATATATACATGCACGCTTGTGTATTTATATATACATGTAACAGCACATGTGTGATGTAAACAGTTTTTTATTTTGGATAAAAATCGATTTGACAGTACTAATGCAAATGAACTTTAAAAATGTTAATGGTTGTTGAACAATACATAACAATAACAATACATAATTTGGATGTTTAAAATCTAAGGCTCATCAAACATGCAAAAAATCAGATGTATAAAATATTACATACATGCATTTAAAATCTAAATCTTTTTTTTTTTTTTCGAATTTACTTCAAAGTAAATGTAAACTTGTTTAATGTGGAATAATATATTTGAATTTTGTAGCAGATGTTTAAATAAAATACACATGTAAATTAGTGCGGTCAAATCGATTAATCACAATTGAATGCATGATATTTAAAAAAAAACATATATGTAATATATATTGTTTATTTATTTATTTGTTTGTGTGTTTATATATACATGTAATAGCACACACACATATGTAATGTAAACACAATTTTTTATTTTGTATGCGATTAATCGTGATGAATCAATTTGACACCACTAATGCAAATTAAATTCAAAAATATTAATGTTGGACCAAAATCAGATCCAGAGTCAGATGTTTCAAATGTACATTTTGTTAAATGTGCAATTTAAATCTGACCTTCAAAGAGATTCATTTCTAATGCTTTTTGAACATTGTGCAAATCAATAAATCATAAGTATGCATTCTAAATTGGAATTTGTCACACTCATTAATAAATCTAATTCATAATGTGAAAATGAATGTGAAATTCAAACTTTAATTTCAGTTAAATTCAATGTCATTTTGACTCAGCGTAGCTGTTTTATGTTCATATGTATTCAGGGGTGCAGGATATGCAAGACTTACATTGTCATATTCAGTATTCATTGAATTTCAAACATTTTTACTGCTACCGACATGAAATATTAAATAGGAATCATATGCTTTAAATGAAACAACAAGTATGCTGTATTAGATCTCCCCAGCTCATATAGCAGCAGTAGCGATTAGAGTCATCCTGATGAGGGTTTACATTAATCTCTATGAATATACTCAAGAGCTCTAGTCCTGAACCCCTGCATCTTAGCGCACATGGTTAAAACGCAAGATATATGCAGGAGCAAATCCCATGCACAACCTATGACCTTCACAGTGAACTGACAGCAGCAGCTAAAGCACTAGACAGCGTGGCACCTAATTTGCTCCCTGCAGTGTGAATACATGCCCTGTATTTCACATAGTCTGATATCTGTTGTGCAACTGCACAGTCAAAGTAATTACAAGCACCAGACAAGTCTTTGGCAGCTTTTCTCCAGTTTATTACATGCTTGCATAGAATGAACTTTGCTCATTATTTAGGCCTCACAAGTACTGTAACAGCCGTAATTGGAGAGAGGTGTATTATAACTTTTCATAGATTGTTTTATAATTAGATAAAACTGTTCCTTTAAGAAAACTCAGATGCTTCAAACTTGCAGTATGCAGGCTGGTTTCTGAAATAACAACACTGATGGATTGCTCTGTCAGTCCTCCAGCTGCAGACAGATGTGCAGTGGTAGTAACTAATGGGATGGACAGAAGGCTTAAAGCCAGAGAGAAAGAGGCCACAGGGAGATTATGCTCTCATGGCCATATGGGACACAGCCTCTGGAAAACATTCTGCTGAAAAAAGTCCGATGAACAGAGTGCGCTGGGAAGCTTTCCCGATGAGAATGAATTGATTTCTGAATGGATGCACAGATTTGAGAGCAAACTGACAGGGATGTGTGAGAGCAAACAGGAGGGGAGAAGAGAGAAGAGATTATTTTAAGGTTATGTGAATGTGTGTGGTAGCTCGCATGAGCAGAACAACTCTGATTCATATTTCTGAATGTGTTATTCAAGGCATGTATGTAGGTCAGGGTTGAGCAAATTTCAGAATTTTAAAAATTAGCTGTTGGAATTAGATTCAAATTAGCCACGACCCACAGAATGTTTATGAACTGGAATAACAAGATTAGAAATTTCCTCAGTTTAAAGAAATTAAATATAAGTCACACAGTGCAATAAATGAATTAGCTGTGTGAGAAACATGTGAATTCATTTTGAGTAATTATGTCTTTTTATTCCCTGATATACTATAGTAATGCATCATTTCTTAGTTTATATATTTTGTATAATAAATATTTTAATATTATAATAAATATACTAAATACTATCAACACAATGAACAGCTTCAATAAAGTTTATATTTAATTTATTTATACATGCATCAATAAGAAATCCTATATTATATATATTATAATTCTTTAATTGAATAATAAGTGGTAGATAGATAGATAGATAGATAGATAGATAGATAGATAGATAGATAGATAGATAGATAGATAGATAGAAAGATAGATAGATAGAAAGAATGAATGGCAGAATTATAGAATTATAAGATCGTATGATCGATAGATCGATAGATTGTATTGATTAAATTAAATATAAAAAACAATTACTATTTATTTATTTATTTTTATGCATAAATAGGAAATTCTATAATAATTAATTTAATTAATTAATAAGTGTAGTAATAGATAGATTTAGTGTATTATTATTAATTTAAATAAATTATTTATTTTTTATTCAATTATTATATTATTTTCTTAAATTAATTATTAAATATTCTTAAATAAATTATTAAATCAATTATTTAATTATATAGAATAATTATATATAATTTTAATTCTATATATAATTTTAAAATAATTGAATTAATTGTTTTAATTGAATTATTTTAATTATAAATAATTATTAATTATTTAACAAATTAAATTAATTAAAATATTGATTGACTGATTGATTGATTTATAAGTGCATAAATATGAAAATGTTATGAAATTAGAATGAAATAGAATGACAAATAGAACAGACAGAACGATAGATACATAGATAGATAGATAGAAAAAATGATAGAAAGAATGGCAGAATAATAAAATGATAGATAGATTATATTGTATTAATATTATTTGTATTCATTGAATTGATTAAATAAAAAATAAAAACAATTACAATTTATTTATGCATAAATAAGAAATTCTGTAATAATTAATTTAATTAAGGAAAAAGTGTGTTTTAGGTAGATTATTAATTAAATTATTAATTATAAAATATTATTAAATAAATAAACGATTAAATACATTTTGTAAGTTTATATAATAATTATATATAATTTTAAGTATATATCATTTTAAATTAATTGTATTAATTATTGATTACATTAAAATTTAAATTTATTAAAACATTAGTTAGACAGACAGACAGACAGATAGATTTAGTGTATTGCTATTAATTAAATAAATAATTGTTTAAATTAAAAACAATTACAAATTGATAAATTTGTATGAAATTCATCATTTTATTCCCTAAATATGACTTACGGTTTTACATCCTGTTTACTACCTTAATTCAAATCCTATTCAAATTCAAGGTCCTGAAAGGCATTTTCAATTAAATCGGTGGCCTTCAGCAAAGATGTGGCCTTTTTTTTCTCCATGCCTGATTTCATCTTGTTTTGAGCAGAAGAGTCAAAGGAAAAGCTGCCTTATTATTCAGTGTAGAAATACTACAGTTCATTCGATGTATCTGCACTTTCCTCCTGAAAACAGCACCTAGTCATTTGGCTGTCAGGAAGTTTTGGAACATGACACCACATCCCTGTAGGACGCCTTTCAAACAGAGTCGTGTTCGGTGCAAGGACAGCGTATCGTGAGATGAAAGTGGTTTGAAGGGGGCAGATACAAGACGGCTGCTGTTCGCTAACATATGCGTGCTTGAGAGACAGCTCGCTTTTGTTATTTTTCCCCCGTTTAGCACGGCAGAGGCAGATGTTGTTGTCTGATTCATGATGAATGGAAGCGTACGTGTTGCTTTGACACGTCTTAGAAAACAAAACAAACAGCATGTCATTGTGATATTCGGATATGTCAAACATGACCTGCTTGTGTGCTCTTCTTAGTGGTGTTTGTTAAAACAAGTGTCACTATTACTGTTCCTCATATTTTAGTTTGGGATTTGAACAAACATTTATCATAAAATGTAAAAACCTAATTTTAGTTTTGCTTGTTTTGTCTCATGCAGACTCACTGACCAACAGAAAGCTGCCTGGTTTGAAAGTGACTTCTGTGTGAGCTACGCTAATGACAACAGACAGTGGACATATTTTGCACACGAAGTTTAATGAATGTGACCACACCTTGAGGTTGCAAAACAGTAACAGCTGTTTAACTTGAAACTTTCAGAAGCGCAGGCTTAACTAATCATCTATTTTATCAGCAGATGGAATATTGTCTGACAGTGACCTGAAGGTGGTAATAGAATATTCTGCATTCATACAAAGTAAGCTCAACTGACAGCATTTGTGAAATCTGATTACCACCAAAAATTAATTATAGCATTTTCCACCTTTTTCCAATTTTGGTTACAGTGTAGCACTCATAATGAAAATAAACTGGGACAATCTGTTAAATAGTATTTTTTAAACTGCATTTGGGATCACTTGAAGCCTTAGACACTCTATTTAAACTGCATTTTGGAAGTTCAAAATCGGGGCACCATAGCAGTCCATTATATGGAGAAAAATGCAAAAATGTTTTCCCCAAAAAACAGAATTTCTTTACGACTGAAGAAAGAAAGACATGAACATCTTGGATGACAAGGGGTTGAGTACATTATATGTGAATCTTTGTTTTGGAAGTGGACTTCTCCTTTAATATATGTGTAGAAAATAAATGTAATTTTTTTTTTTCTCACAGTTTTTGCTGTTGCACTGTATACATCAACTGTGAATTATTATTAACATTTAAAAAAAAGTTTAAATTTTTCTTAAAAAAAAAAAAGATTGCAGAAAATATACTTTCGTGAGAATCATCCCTAGTCTTGAACTTGGTAAAACAATTATCTTTATTTAAAATCTTTCAAGTCAGTACTTTTCCTTTTGTTATACTGGGATAAATCATACCAGCATTTATGCTAAAATTGTTGGATGTGGCGCCCCACCTAGAAAATTTTCCACCAGCCGCCACTGGTCTTAAATGAGTAATAAATGCCCGTAAAGAGTTGGGAGAAAACCGGATATGTGTCAGATCCACACATCATGTGCATCAGGTTTTAAAGAGACAGCGCTTTTAAAGTGAAACCTGCTGCAATCTGTCAGTAGCTGCGTTTCCATTAACCTTCAAATTGTGCAAACTGAAACTGCGAATTGGAAAAAAGTTTTTACGCTCACATGAGGTGTTTTTTTTTTTTTTTTTGCATTTACACATGAATGCAGCGCATTATGGCTCTGACATTATGGAGCTGAACACGGCCACTCTAGTCAATGCTTGTTTATAAGAGCAGCACCGCGTACGTTTTAGAAGCGGCTCCCAGCGCTGCTTCTGTAAAGATACATGCATACGCCTCATTTGATTAAATATAGTCAAAGTCCCACCAAAATGCATTGCCATGACTTATCGAAAGAAGAAAAAAGTATGTTTTAGTCACATAACATAGGTTAATGGAAACACTGTCTTTTCGTAATACCTTTTTATCTGCATTTATAAAATATTGTAAATCTGTAATGGAAATGCGCCTACTGATGTAAATCACAGAACAAAAGAAAAAGAGAAATCACTTGACTGCTCTTTTCGCTGAACAACCCTTTAGAATGAGATGATTTTTGCAGAGCTGATTTTGGCAAGGTAAAAAGGGTATTGTTTTACAAAACCATTGAGAATTTTTAAAAAATGAATTTAATAGAGACATCAGTAACATTATTGGTATCAATAATACTAGTCTTGATTAATAATAGGCTAGTAAAAAAAATGCCATTAAACATATGTTTAAAATATACCATCTTTATGTTGTTTCTATATTAATTTGGAGGTTCAGTGTGAAAATATGATGATACAAATATATTAATAGGCAATAAATTGCGTTTTTAAATTAATGTGCAATTTTTTTTTAATTGACTGGCAGACAACACTAATTTTAACCTTTTATAGATGTTACTGTTGGTAATATTATTTCATTTTACTGCTGAATATTAATTTCAGTTTCATTTGTAATTTTATAGGCCCCCCACCCCCCGGCCCCTTTAAATTTTCAATTCAATAATCAAATGAAGCTAATTGAACAGCCCTGCTCTAGACATTAAAGGGTTAGTTCACCCAGAAATAAAAATGCTGTCATTAATTTCACTGTAAAAAACAATTTGTTGATTCAACTTAAAATAATTTGTTACCCGGCTGCCTTAAAATTTTAAGTTCAGTCAACTCAAAAAAGTTTAGTCACCTTGAAATTAAGTTGTACTAAGTGACAAGATATTTGAGTTCGTTCAACTTAAATTTTTTAAGGCAGCTGGGTAACAAGTTATTTTAAGTTGACTCAACAAATTTTTTTTTTGTTTGTTTTTTACAGTGTACTCAACCACATGTCGGTCCAAACCTGTAAGACCTTCGATCATCTTCGGGGATCTTCTGGGCCCTGAGCTCCAAGATTTCATCAAAAATATAATTGTGCTCTGAAGATGAACAAAGGTCTTATGGGTTTGGAATGACATGAGGGTGAGTAATTAATGACAGAATTTTGATTTTTGTGTGAACTATCCCTTTAAAAGGATTTTATTGTGCTAAAATAGCTTACTGACCTTTACTGTGTGAAGTTAGATCTAAATTTATAACTTTGTTGCTATGACAGTGTAACAGCTCAAATGATACATGGGTTTTAAGAGAAGGAAGTGTTTATAAAAACAATGAAATTCACATTTCTGCTTTTAAACCCTCCAGAAATGAGTCCTGATTACTTATCATTATGAGTGTCTCACTGTAGACAGATTTGTCTTCTTTCTTATTAAAAAGGATGAAATACATATTTGTAGTAATCAACATAATGCCAAAAATGCTGTTATCTGAGCTCAGCTTGTATTGAATCCAGAATATCCCTTTAATAAAACCAAACACATCACTTATCTGCCCAAATAAAACCCTGCAGGGTGTATAAATGACTAAACTGTCTGTTTTTAATGATTATTGCAGTGGTTATGATAGAAAATGTTCTTTCAGCCTTATTACATCAGATTTTCCTGTTCACTTCTTTGTTTTGCTTGCCATCTCCTTGTAATTATTTGTGAAATTCACTAGCAGTTTTTGAGTGAAAATCATTTCAAAGTAAATCCTACCCCATTTTTTCCTCAGTGTATAATTGTGTCTATTTTTCACTATTAGTTCTCAGCCATCTCATAAGCATTTTACGCCCCTCTTGCTCTCTCACCATGTCAAACTCCCACCAAAACCGCTGTCCATCAGTTTCAGCTGCTGTACTAATTAAATTGCCACTCATCAAACCTCTTACATAATGCACCGTGAGTGCACCGTGAGATCATTAACACCCTCGCACATGTTCACATCAGGGCAGCAGACAACATAACAGGCCAGACAAAGTAAAAATAAAACATTTCCACTCCAACAATGGCTGTACTATTGCTCCCAGAGAGAGGAAGAGTTATGGCAATATGAATAGCTCTGTTTTAGAAAGTCCTTCTACTGACAAATTGGTGCTGGGAGGAAGTTGACGGGCATTAAGTTCTAAGGCTTGATTCCTGCCTCGAATCCTGCAACACAGGGAGGAAACTAATTGAGGATGTGCAGTTTGTGTGATGTGCTTGCTGAATGCAGATCAGAGACGAAGACATGCGGTGAGACTATTGAGAATGCAAAACCTAAAACAAATACATGCAAATGCAGACCAGCGCGGTGAAGTGAATGCCAGATGCCAGGCAGAACAGAGACATTTATGGAGTAATTTGATCATTCAGCACAAGATGATTTTGTTAAAAAGGGTTATGAGGAATTGAATCTACCTTGATCTTTTGGGGTAAAAGACACACTGGGATTTCAATAACAGAAAACTTCCCCAGTCCAGTTAAAACAATTACTAAAATAAGAGCATTATTTACTGAACTTAGTAACTTAAGAAATTAGTGATAGAAAAGCCAAATTTCGAAAAAACAAACAAAAAGAAAAATCCCTTAAAGCAGAAGTCTTCCAGAACAAAAATTTATAGATAATGTACTCAACCCCTTGTCATCCAAGATCTTCATGTCTTCAGTCGTAAAGAAATTATGTTTTTTGAGGAAAACATTTCAGCATTTTCAGCATCTCCATATAATAAACTGATATGGTGCCCCGAGTTTGAACTTCCAAAATGCAGTTTAAATGCAGCTTCAAACAATCCCAAATGCAGTTGTAAACCATCCCAGCTGAGGAAGAAGGGTCTTATCTAGTGAAACGATTGGTTATTTTCATTAAAAAAATACAATTTAAATACTTTTTTGTCAAACGCTCATCTCGTCTTGCTCTGCCTGAACTCTGTGTATTCTAGCTCAAGACAGTTAGGGTATGTCGAAAAACCCCAATTGTATTTTCTCCCTCAACTTCAAAAATCATTTTAAAATTATCCTACATTGCTACAGAAGTACCGACCCAGTCTTTGCAAAGTGAACATGCAAAGAAGATCAAACACCTTAAAAAAAATAGGATGATTTTGAAGTTGAGGGAGAACATGAGTTTTTCTACATACCCTAACTGTAATGAACCGGAGAATTAATAAAAAATAAAACTTTTATTAATATTTACTTTTATTTATTTACTTTTATTAATAAAAGTATTATTTTTATGAAAATAACCGTTTCACTAGATAAAACCCTTCTTCCTTGGCTGGGATCATTTACAACCGCATTTGGGATCGTTTGAAGCTGCATTTAAACTGCATTTTGGAAGTTCAAACTCGGGACACCATATCAGTCCACTACATGGAGAATATTCCTATAATGTTTTCCTCAGAAAACATAATTTCTTTACGACTGAAGAAAGACATGAACGTCTTGGATGACAAGGGGGGTGAGTACATTATCTGTAAATTTTTGTTCTGTAAATCTTGTTTTTGACTTGTGGGGAAAAGGGGTTAATGCGATTGGTTAATGGGAGATGGAACGCTTTTGCTGAATAAATTCCTCCATGCGCATTAAAAAAGTCATGTGACTTTGCACTATGGGTCAGCAAAACTTGACTAACCAGCGGACCGATTTTGTTGCACAGCATGTGTTTTTATGGTCATTCTTAAATGCCCGAGCAAAGTCTGCCGTCAAAGTATTTCTGTATAATTGCCTCCCAGAGCTGTCTTACATGACTGCGTTCCCAAACAGCAGGTATCTGGCTCCAGAAGCAATGACCACATTTATTGTGTTTTGTCTGCTTGATACTGTTATTCCTGAAGAACCAGAAAAAATAAAGATGAAAAATGGTTCAAGTTCTTTGAAATGATACCATTGTCATCACAAATCTGAATTTGTGAAAACAGTGACGTCATGCGCATTTTTTCAGTCTGAAGGTATATGCGCAGACATATAGTGTTTCTTTACAAAGTGATATTGCCAACTACTGGCCTGGCATGTATAATACAGTGGGGGTTTTTTGTGGATCCTTGTGAACGAGGATTGTTTCGACAATGTTGATGTCTGTGAAAGAAATGTTAAAATTAATAATTTTAGTCAATAAATCATAACTAGCATTTCCCTTTCCTGGAGGATAAACTTGGAGGCTTTAGAGAACAAAATGTTCCGTAGTTAGTGTGCTGTAATAATGATGTATATGTTCAGGACGAGATGGCTAGACATCTGTCTGAAATTATTATTAACCATTGGAACCCAGTGAACCCATGATATTAAAGGAGAATGATGTAATGTGATGTGATGTTACTTTTGCTATGCACCTTTGCTATATAAACTGTTGTATTCTTACTGTTGGGAGGATTCTCTGTGATTGGTATGAGGTCTTCTTGGCAGTGATTAAAGCATAAACAAAGACATTGTCTGGAGTCTGTCTGGTTACTGTGTAGTGGAACACTAGAGATCTTAGTCCCAAGTGATAGTTCAAAAATGGCAAGACGTTGAATAACTCAGCAAACATCACCAGTAGACATGCTAGAGTATAAATTAATATGTTTCACAAGTAGACAAGACCCCAACAGGTATCTTAAAGGGATAGTTCATCCAAAAATTAGAAAATTTGTCATCCAAACCCGTAAGACCTTTGTTCATCTTCTGAACACAAATTAAGATATTTTTAATGAAATCCATAGACAGCAACGCGACTACCGCTTTCAAAGCCCAGAAAGGTACCAAGAACATTGACAAAATAGTCCATGTGACATCAGTGGTTCAATAATTTTATGAAGCTACAAGAATACTTGTAAAATACTGTAGAATTCTCGTAGCTTCATAAAATTACGGTTGAACCACTGATGTCACATGGACTATTTTGTTGATGTTCTGGGCCTTGAACGTGGTAGTGGTGTTGCTGTCTATGCAGGGTCAAAAAGCTCTCAGATTTCATCAAAAATATCTTAATTTGTGTTCCCGAAGATGAACAAAGGGCTTACGGGTTTATAACGACATGAGGGTGAATAATTCAAATTTTTTTTTATTTTTGGGTGAACTATCCCTTTAAGTCAGGTGTGTATGGGGAATTTCTACCACACGTCATGTCAGTACTTAAAACATTTCCATTTTTTAGTACATAATTGTCATGTAAACGTATCCTAAAATATGATGAAGTCTTGTGTTGTTTCTGGCTGCGTGTAGCACCTACAGCTCTGCATATTCCTCAGAAGGATTTTGATTATGTAAGTCTGATATTAACAGTTAATGTGGCACAATTCAAGTCACAATGTATTTCAGATATAGTTTTCAGCCAAAACTACAAAAAATATTTTGGATAACACAGCACATGCAAAGAGGGTGTTTACTCTAACGGAGTGTCTATTTACACTAAGTGCAAATAGCCCACCTTGTTGGCAGAAGCTATTTGCGACTACCAATGTATGGTTGGACTACACAACATTACAAAAGATGCCTTTTCCATTGCCGTAAGTGGATGTGATGGGCCCGAGTTCGAATCCTCTTTTGCCAAACTTGTTCTTCTTCCTCTTCACATCACATATCAGATTGGAAAGGCATTTATTTTCAATAAAATTAAGGAAATAATTTCATTAAAATTAAAATGAAAATAATTGAAAAGTGGAAACTAAAGTGCCTCATGGGTGTTTATCGGTTAGAGTTAGGGGTAAGTGTAGGGAGTAAATAACATAGCAGTGACTTTTTGACACAATGGACCCGAGTTCGAATCCTCTTTTGCCAAACTCGTTCTTCTTCATTTCCACATCACATATCAGATCAGAAAGGTATTTACGTTAAGTAAAATTAAGGAAATAATTAAAAAGTAGAAAATAAAGGGCCTCGTGGGTATTTATCGGTTACAGTTAGGGGCAGGTATAAAAAATAAAGTGCATAACAGTGACTTTTTGATGCGATGGACCCAAGTTCAAATCCGCCTTTTGCCAAACTTGTTCTTCTCCTCTTTCGCATCACATATCAGATCAGAAAGGCATTTATTTTCAATAAAATTAAGGAAAGAATTGAAAAGTAGAAAATAAAGTGCCTCACAGGCATTTATCGATTAGGGTTAGGTGTAGATACAGAGACTAAAGCGTGTAGCAGTGACTTTTTGATGCAATGGACCCAAGTTTGAATCTGTGTTTTGTCGAACTTGTTCTTCTCCCCTTTCACATCACATCACATATCAGATCAGACAGGCATGCATTTTTAATAAAATGAAGGAAATAATCAAAAGTAGAAAATAAAGTGCCTTACAGGTGTTTATCGGTTAGAGTTAGGGGTAGGTATAGAGAGTAAAGCGCGTAACAGTGACTTTTTGACGCAGTGAACCCAAGTTTGAATCCGCCTTTTGTCGAACTCATTCTTCTCCCCTTTCGCATCACATATCAGATCAGAAAGGCATTTATTTTTAATAAAATGAAGGAAATAATTGAAAAGTAGAAAATAAAGTGCCTCACAGGCGTCTGTCGGTTAGGGTTAGGGGTAGATACATTGACTAAAGCGTGTAACAATGACTTTTTGATGCAATGGACCAAAGTTCGAATCCGCCTTTTGTCAAACTCATTTTTCTCCCCTTTCACATCATATATCAAATCAGAAAGGCATGTATTTTTAATAAAATGAAGAAAATAATCAAAAGTAGAAAATAAAGTGCCTCACAGGTGTTTATTGGTTATGGTTAGGGGTAGGTACAGAGAATAATGTGCGTAGCAGTGACTTTTTGACGCAGTGAACCCGAGTTCTAATCCGCCTTTTGTCGAACTTGTTCTTCTCCCTTGTCACATCACGATCAGATCAGGAAGGCATTTATTTTAAATACAATGAAAGAAATAATTGAAAAATAGAAAATAAAGTGCCTCACGGGTATTTATCGGTTAGGGTTAGGGGTAGTTGTAGGGTTGGTTACACTTGCCCTTACATTACAAGCCAACCTTAGGGAAGCTATTAAAAAAATATCAAAAATAATAATAGAAATGTATTATATGCCTTGTATATATATATATATATATATATTTCAGCAGAATCAACGGTGTAGTTATTTCTTTATCAGCTTTTTATACCGTTGCTTGGCAGAAAGTTCCATCACTGTTTTGCAACCAAAAAGGGTAAATGTCACCAATCTAGTATGCGCATCAGACCGCAAGATATATTTATCTTATTCAGCTCTATTAAATCCTGAGCAATTCACTTCGTAATCTGTGTACAGACAATCTGCCACACAGGACTAGGACCACTTAGCATTAATCGCCTCAGCCACTCTAATAGAAAACATTGCACAAGCGATTTGTAAATCACATCATCCCTTAACTGCCAGCAAGATTGATGAATGACTCAATCACAGTGTCCAGGTTGCACAGTTAAAATGGGACTGCAGTCAGCAATCAGAGAAGGGTTTGGACACAGACAGTAGGCATCACTGACTAAAATGGCTGGAAGTCTTGCGAGAGTCATGAATAAGACATTGCCTCATTCAATAGCATCTAAAAGGAATAGTTCACCCATCATTTACTCACTCTCGTGTTATTCTGAACCTGTATGAATTTCTTTCTTCTTTGAAATGCAAAAGGAGATTTTTTTGCAGACTTTCCATTATGAGAGTAGACAGCGAGTGTAAAAGCTCTACATGAATGAAATACTCAAGTCACCTATTATTTTTAACTAAATGCGTTAAAAAGAAATCCACAACAGTATTTTATTACAGTCATTCAAATGCAGGTAAAATCCTTCACATTAACAGTACATTGGACATATTCAAAAACACAATGATTCAAAGTCAGTTTTACAGATAGAGTACTTATATTTTAGCCAGAAACAAGCATTTAAAGATAAAAACTTCATAATGTTTATTAAAAATGGGCAGCTTTTTGCTTCAGTACATTGATTGATGGACTAGAGCATCCATTGGTAAGAAAATTATGTAATGCTAAATTTCTCCAAATCTGTTCTGATAAAGAAAGAAACTCATCTAAATCTTGGATGACCTAAGGGTGAGTCAATATTCAGCAAAATTTAATTTTGATGAACTATTACTTTAAGATTAAACTGGAAGATAACTGGAAATACTGAATTAGACTTGTGATTAGGCTAAAGCAATGTCAGATGCTACTTTATTGTTTTTATTGTTAGGTAATGTGTTTTCTTTTACATATTTTTTCTAAATACTAAATACTATTTAGTATACAGTAGTATATAGTATTCAGTAGGTAGTAAGCTAATGTAGCATTCCAATGGGAAAACAGTCAGACTGAAAGAGAGAGAGACAGGACCCCAAACATTTTAGATAACAATATTAGTAACAAATATCCTGGTTCTATTAGGTTTCCTTATTTCTATAAGCATTTAGTATTTATGACTGGTTCCAAACGTCTAAGGGGAAATTGCAAGTGTGTAAAGATGGGTACAGTACAGGCTGGAGTGACTTCATCCCAACTATTACCATGGGCTCTCATTAACCAGGCAGCATGATTTTCCAATACAATCTCTTTCTGTGTTATTGATTTGACTGTAAGCCAGGGGGGCACAAACATGTGCTAAGGCGTTCTGTGGAAAATTTCAGAGACCAATAGTGTGTAAAAAAAGACAATTATTAGTCTCATTATTAATTAGTAAGAGTAATTAGTTCCCAGACAAATCTGAAGATGAAAATCATCTCTTTATTTAATCTCCTTGCTTGCTTACAATCTACGTACTTTCAAGTGTTGTTTGTAGTGTTGTATTTTCCTAGGGATTATTCCTTTTCCTGTTCTATTTTGCCTTCAGCTTGCTCAACAGGGTTTTAAGGCAAAGCTGCTTTGGAATAATATTTATTATGAAAAATGCTGCACCAGTAACAGTCAGTTGTATTGAGTCTAATTTATTTAGAAGTTGACAGTGCTTAGAAAAGACTGCCGGGATATTACAAAGTAAATATTTTCCACATAATATTTTAATTATTTGCTTTTTGCTTCAGTGCATCGACAATATGTGACCTCAGACCACAAAAACAGTCATAAGCAGCACAGATATATTTGTAGCAATAGCTAACAATGCATTGTATGGGTCAAAATAATTTTTTTAATACCAAAAATTATTAGGATATTAAGTAAAGATCATGTTCCATGAAGATATTTTGTACATTTCTTACCATAAATATATCAAAACTTATTTTCTGATTAGTAATTAGCATTGCTAAGAACTTCATTCGATTTTCTCAATATTTAGATTTTTGCACCCTCAGATTACAGATTTTCAAATAGTTGTATTTTATTATTTTTTTAGTAAGTGAAAGGGCTTTTAGTATCATTCTGAATATTCCCACCTTCTTCAGGTCATGGTACATGTGTCTTTTTGCTGTGAAATCTTTGATATTGTTATCAATATTTCAAGATGAACATTTACTGGACCACAGCAACTTACTAACTTACATAATGTACCATGTTAAAATGTGAGCATCAAATATGATACAACATGCTTCTTGAGGAACGTTTATTTGTATCTCTCAATCATCATTGCATTGCATTATACAGTCAGGTCCATAAATATTGGGACATCGACACAATTCTAACATTTTTGGCTCTATACACCACCACAATGGATTTGAAATGAAACAAACAAGATGTACTGCATTTACTCCATTACTGTATGAGCCATAAATGTGTGATGCATCAAATGATGCATCACACATTTATGGCTCATACAGTAATATGGAGCTAACACACAGTTTTATTTAGAGGTCTAAACTGAGAGGAAATATGAAATTTGGTACAGTTTCTGATATTTATATGGCCAAAAATTTTATTAAATTTTAATAGCTTGTAATGTAACAGTTTAGTAGACTACTAAAATACAAATACCTAAATATGTGACCCTAGACCACAAAACTTCTTAACTAGCATGGGTATATTTGTAGCAATAGCCAAAAAATACATTGTATGGGTCAAAATGATCATTTTTTCTTTTATGCTAAAAATTATTAGGTTATTAAGTAAAAATCATGTTCCATGATGATATTTTGTAAATTTCCTAATGTAAATATATAAAAACTTAATTTTGCATTAGTAATATGCATTGCTAAGAACTTAATTTGGGCAACTTTAAAGGTGATTTTCTCAATATTTAGATTGTTTTGCACATTCAGATTCCAGATTTTCAAATAGTTGTATCTCGCCCAAATACTGTCCTATCCTAACAATGTATAAGATGATGTATAAATTATTATGTATAAATCTCAATTTCAACAAAAAAAATGACCCTTATGACTGGTTTTGTGTGGTCACATATTATTTGTCACTCTATATCTCTTGATAATATGTCTTGGTAATATGATGTATAAATTTTTTTTTTTTTTTTTTTTTTTTTAATTTTATAAATAAAGCAATGACATTTTTAATGTGGCATAATATACAGTCAGGTCCATAAGTGTTGGGACATCGACACAATTCTAACATTTTTGGCTCTATACACACCACAGTGGATTTGAAATGAAACGAACAAGCTGTGATTTAACTGCAGACTGTCAGCTTTAATTTGAGGGTATTTACATCCAAATCAGGTGAACGGTGTAGGAATTACAACAGTTTGCATATGTGCCTCCCACTTGTTAAGGGACCAAAAGTAATAGGACAATTGGCTTCTCAGCTGTTCCATGGCAAGGTGTGTGTTATTCCCTCATTATCCCAATTACAATGAGCAGATAAAAGGTCCAGAGTTCATTTCAAGTGTGCTATTTGCATTTGGAATCTGACCAAAGAGCTGTCACTATCGGTGAAGCAAGCCATCATTAGGCTGAAAAAACAAATCAAACCCATCAGAGAGATAGCAAAAACATTAGGCGTGGCCAAAACAACTGTTTGGAACATTCTTAAAAAGAAGGAACGCACCGGTGAGCTCAGCAACACCAAAAGACCCGGAAGACCACGGAAAACAACTGTGGTGGATGACCGATGAAATCTTTCCCTGGTGAAGGAAACACCCTTCACAACAGTTGGCCAGATCAAGAACACTCTCCAGGAGGTAGGTGTATGTGTGTCAAAGTCAACAATCAAGAGAAGACTTCACCAGAGTGAATACAGAGGGTTCACCACAAGATGTAAACCATTGGTGAGCCTCAAAAACAGGAAGGCCAGATTACAGTTTGCCAAACGACATCTAAAAAGGCCTTCACAGTTCTGAAACAACATCCTATGGACAGATGAGACCAAGATCAACTTGTACCAGAGTGATGGGAAGAGAAGAGTATGGAGAAGGAAAGGAACTGCTCATGATCCTAAGCATACCACCTCATCAGTGAAGCATGGTGGTGGTAGTGTCATGGCGTGGGCATGTATGGCTGCCAATGGAACTGGTTCTCTTGTATTTATTGATGATGTGACTGCTGACAAAAGCAGCAGGATGAATTCTGAAGTATTTCGGGCAGTATTATCTGCTCATATTCAGCCAAATGCTTCAGAACTCATTGGACGGCGCTTCACAGTGCAGATGGACAATGACCCAAAGCATACTGCAAAAGCAACCAAAGAGTTTTTTAAGGGAAAGAAGTGGAATGTTATGCAATGGCCAAGTCAATCACCTGACCTGAATCCGATTGAGCATGCATTTTTACTTGCTGAAGACAAAACTGAAGGGAAAATGCCCCAAGAACAAGCAGGAACTGAAGACAGTTGTAGTAGTGGCCTGGCAGAGCATCACCAGGGATGAAACCCAGAGTCTGGTGATGTCTATGCATTCCAGACTTCAGGCTGTAATTGACTGCAAAGGATTTGCAACCAAGTATTAAAAAAGTGAAAGTTTGATTTATGATTATATTCTGTCCCATTACTTTTGGTCTCTTAACAAGTGAAGGGCACATATGCAAACTGTTGTAATTCCTACACCGTTCACCTGATTTGGATGTAAATACCCTCAAATTAAAGCTGACAGTTAAAGCACAGCTTGTTCGTTTCATTTCAAATCCACTGTGGTGTGTATAGAGCCAAAAATGTTAGAATTGTGTCGATGTCCCAATACTTGGACCTGACTGTATATTATGCCACATTAAAAATGTCATTGCTTTATTTATAAAATTAAAAAAAAAAAAAAAAAAAAATTTATACATCATATTACCAAGACATATTATCAAGAGATATAGAGTGACAAATAATATGTGACCACACAAAACCAGTCATTTATACATAATCATTTATACATCATCTTATACATTGTTAGGATAGGACAGTATTTGGCCGAGATACAACTATTTGAAAATCTGGAATCTGAATGTGCAAAACAATCTAAATATTGAGAAAATCACCTTTAAAGTTGCCCAAATTAAGTTCTTAGCAATGCATATTACTAATGCAAAATTAAGTTTTTATATATTTACATTAGGAAATTTACAAAATATCATCATGGAACATGATTTTTACTTAATAACCTAATAATTTTTAGCATAAAAGAAAAAATGATCATTTTGACCCATACAATGTATTTTTTGGCTATTGCTACAAATATACCCATGCTAGTTAAGAAGTTTTGTGGTCCAGGGTCACATATTTAGGTATTTGTATTTTAGTAGTCTACTAAACTGTTACATTACAAGCTATTAAAATTTAATAAAATTTTTGGCCATATAAATATCAGAAACTGTACCAAATTTCATATTTCCTCTCAGTTTAGACCTCTAAATAAAACTGTGTGTTAGCTCCATATTACTGTATGAGCCATAAATGTGTGATGCATCAAATGATGTAATGGAGTAAACGCAGTATGCAAACTTTTTAAATTTTTATTTCTTACTGCCTGTTTAATATCACACAGTATTTTTCTCAAACAGTGTAAATAGATCTGCATGCATGAAGATATATAGCTGCCTTCATATTTCGAGGTTCTTTGCATTAAAAAGTTTGAAAACCTCTGGTACAGGCTATTTTCCCCAAAGCAAATTTATATGCAGACTATAGCATTGCTTAACATTGTGTTTCATAAATCATGCAGGGGACGTCAGAAAGCCCCAACATTACGTAACGATCACATTGCTTGGATTGCAGTATCTTGGAGTGGCCTCTGGCTGTGATGTGAAGTATTGAATTGTTGCGCGGCCATTTTTGAGTTGAGAAATTTGGTTTTCACTTGTGTCAGCGTTGTTCGTCAGTAAACACTGGAGTTGCAACGACGCGATAAGGAATAGAAAATACAACAAATATGCGCCTTCACCAAACTACGCGTTTAAAACACATCTGCATTGCAAATACAACGGTGTCTATAGTTAAGGAAAGTAACAAAACAGCGAGTGCTGCAAGTTCAAGAAGTTTGTTAGGTCAGAAGTTTTCATGCACAGGTGTGTCTGGACCATCTTACCTGCATATGGTAAAGACAAATATCTGGAAGGGATGTAAACAGTTGGTTTATTCGCCAAAAGTAACTTTTAACACATACAGGAAAGATTTTATTCGTGCATTTTCAACAAAATACACTTATGAAGACGCGTTTGGCCTTGCACGTGACAAACCCGAGAAGTTCTGGAGTGAAGCGGCAGATGGTATCACTTGGTTTGAACGCTGGACTCAAACTCTGGATAATACGGATACAGTGTTTCCAAAATGGTAAGTACAGTCTATAAATTAGGGGTGTTGACATATTGTCTTCCTGCGGTCAACAGTAACAGAACTGAAGCGAAAGCAAAGGTCTCAGGGTGTTTTAAAGGGATAATTCACCAAAAAATGGTGTGATGTCCAGTCACCATTCGCTTTCATTGTGTGGAAGAATAAATGCAATGAAAATGAATAGTGACTGAGCTTGTGAGACCACAGAATTCTGCAAAACAACTTTTGAGTTTCACTGAAGAGACAAAAACAAGGGTGGAAAAGAAATATTCGGGGTATTTGTAAAGTGAATGAGAGAGAGAGAGAGAATAAACGATTACAATACTTTTATATTTAGGGGGAAAAAGTGATTTCATTGTAATGTTTCTTTTAGCATGACGCGCCCACTTTTTAAAACGCGACGCCAATGTCACGCGACGCAACGGAATAACGTCTATCTGACGCATGCGTATCTAGACCAATCAAAAATAGCGCAGATGAAACACATTTTATGTGACCCTGGACAACAAAACCAATCTTAAGTAGCACGGATATATTTGTAGCAATAGCCAAATATACATTGTATGGGTCAAAATTATCGATTTTTCTTTTATGCCAAAAACCATTAGGATATTAAGTAAAGATCGTGTTCTTTGAAGGTTTGTTAATTTATATATGTATCAAAACATATATTTTTTATTACTAATATGCATTGCTAAGACAACTTTAGAGGTCATTTTCTCAATATTTTGACTTTTTTGCACCCTCAGATTCCAGATATTCAAATAGTTGTATCTTAGCCAAATATTGTCCTATCCTAACAGCCTTTAGATGATTTATTAATCTACATTTTTTGAAACAGAGATTTATAAATCATCTGAAAGCTGTGGTATATCATCTGAAAGCTGATATATAAAAGCTTAGGACTGGTTTTGTGGTCCAGGGTCACATATTATGCTTCCCAATTTAGTTTAGGGATTATTTTGTTTTCTAATCTTAGTAACATTAAAGCGGTCAGCTAATACATATTTAGGGCAGGCTTTTCATATTTGTTATTTTAGCAGTTGTGCATAATGACTTTAGGTTTGTGGTGGTAAACTCAGGTGTTATTTCTTGAAGTGAGCTGTGGATAGACATTTAATAAATGAGAATATATGCGGTCTGGTTGTGTCATCTGACACTTTTTGTTGTAAGTTGTAAGTTGAAGTAAAAATCCTATTTATTAGGGGTATTGGTTTTGAACAATAACTTATAAATATTTAAAGACAGACCTGCTGTGAGTTTCAAGGTTGTTAATCATTGGTATACTTTTGTTAAAGGCATCAACCAGTATTATTGCAACTTATTTTTTAAATAATCATGTTCACCAGTGAGATTCCTGTTGAAAACTATATTACCTATGATTCTGCAGAGGAAATCATGCCAAAAGAACTCTTTAGCGCCCATTAAACATGCGAATGACATAGCGTCAGTTTCCCAAAGATTACATATGTATTTGGCAAAAAAACCTATTGGGAAAAATATTTCTGAAACCAAGGCTGCTAAAAAAAAATGGACAGACAGTGTTACACTTTATTGAAATTAATAATGAGTAGTGCATGATGCTAAATCATTTTCATCATGATTAGGGTATGATAATATGAGTATTTTAGTTCAGCTATAGAGGGTTTTCACAATGCGTCATTAATCGGCCATATTGGTTGCACTGAACTGAACGAAACTTGCATATTTTGCTGATTATTGCTGCTGAAAGTAGTCAATTATTGTCATGTTTTGGGCTATACTAATCGATCAGACCGGGAAAAACATTTGGAGTACTATAGACTGTCAAAAGTTAAAACAAATCATGAAGAAGAGTGCAAAAAACTGTCTGAGAAACAAAAGGACGTTTGTGCTTGGCCAAAGTGAACCAGGATTTCCAGGGCAAAAATCTTGAGAGCATTCCTGGTCAGGTAGGTAAAGTATTAGGCTAATGTCTTTAGAATTAATACTGCTCGTATTTATCTTTACCACCTGTTAACTTTAGTTTGTGAAAATATTGCACCCTTTCCTGCTTAGTAAGTCATTCTGTACATGATTTACTGTAGCAGCTTCAACACATTTTCTCCCATGGTTTAGGCATCTTAAACTAGCAGAACAACGTATTCAGAAGTACGTTAACCATGCAATCCATGCTGTTGTTTACATCTGAGTATCTCCAATATGGCCGTGCATCCAGGTGACTGACCAAACCGTGCCATGAGTGAAAACCCTCTATTCCTTTAAGAACATCTGTTTTTATTCCAGGTTTGTTGGAGGAAAGCTGAACATGTGTTATAATGCTGTCGACCGGCATGTGGAGAATGGAAGAGGCGATCAAGCAGCTGTCATTTATGACAGTCCGGTTACAGGCACTAAACAGGTCATCACATACAAGGAAGTGCAGGAGCAGGTAACACTGAAAATGCGGTCACAGGAAAAAAATTGTGTTGTCAATCGTGTAGCGCTGTATGAAGGTACAGGTTTCACATTCATGACCAACTTGAACCTGTTGTAAAATCCACATTGGAAAATGTTTTTGGACAAAATTCAGTCATTTAAATAGGAATTGCCATGATGGGGAATTGTGTGGATTCCTATTAAAATGACTGGATTTCGTTGACAAAAATACGCCAAATAATGTTAAATCTTGAGCCTTTGAAACCAAGAACCTTCCTCCTCTTCCAAAATTGCTGGACCAATTTGCGTTCAGTGTCTTTTTTTTGTTGTTTTGTTTAATATTACTCTAGTTTGTCCTTGAAATTCAGCATCCACACCCTTTGTAGGTGTCCAAGTTGGCAGGTGTCCTGGTGAGGCATGGTGTGAAGACGGGTGACCTGGTGGTGATCTATATGCCCATGGTTCCTCAGGCCATGTTCACCATGCTGGCATGTGCCCGTATTGGTGCTACCCACAGCCTCATATTTGGAGGATTCGCCTCTAAAGAGCTCTCTGTCCGCATCGACCATGCTAAGGCAAGGCTTTGTTTTTTTATAATGAAAATTAATAACACAAAACTATTTTTGTAAATGCATATATCTGCTGAGATCGCAAAAACCGGTTCCCCTCCTGAATCATTATTTCCCCCACAGCCCAAGTTGCTGGTGACAGCATCGTTTGGCATCGAGCCGGGCAGAAGAGTGGAGTACATTCCCCTGGTAGAGAAAGCTCTGGAGCTCAGCAGTCACAAACCTCACAAAGTCCTCGTCTACAACCGTCCCAGCATGGTGAGCTCCCAGAAACCCCACAGCACCTGGACGCCAGTCTCATTATCAAACTGGCACACTTTCCACTGCCTATTAACTGTTAAAAGAGAAGATAATGCAGTGAGAAAATAAAAATGCAAATGTGGTCCCCTTTCTAAAAGAGAGTACCTCTAAATTCAACCTTGACGTCCTCTTTTTCAAGGAGGCTGGCACTTAACCAATATCAGCCACTGTTGGAAGGAGTTAGTCATTTTTATAGCTGCAATAACATACCACTTAAAAAATTATTAGGAAATCAAATGTTCAGAGCTCTCAGTGTTTGGGTTGAGTCTTTTTTCTGTTTTAATGTGTCTTAAATTAGTTTTCTCATGTTGCTACATCTATGTTGATTTCACAGCGCAGGGAATTACTTAAGCTTCATCCTGTGTTGTCATGGAAACTGTTAGCTTTTTGATTTTCCAGCGGTTCGGGATACAGGATGAATCCCGCATGGTTGGTGAAGATGAACACATCTTGGAAATATTTGAGTTAAAATCGTATGCAAAGGGAGAATTTGCCAGCATCAGAAATACACAATCAGAGTGCGGATTGTCTTTTAGAAGATTTCTACATGGCTGGATCTTATTTATGGAAGATTTTATAATATTCAGAACTACTTGATTGGAATTTGAAACAGTATCAGCATGCATAAATCACAGCAGAATATAACACTACCCTAAACACTAGAAATATCAGTAGAAACTATGAAAGTATATAAATATACTAAAATAGCACTGCTGCCTTGACTTGAGCAATTTGTTGTTTTTTTTAAGTGATAGTCCACTCAAAATTTTTTTTTTACTCACCCTCATATTGTTCCAAATATGTGTCACAGTTTTGAAGAATGTTAGTAACCAGTTTTAAAATTCTATTGATTTTATTGTATTTTTGTCCATATACAGTGCCTTGCAAAAGTATTCATACCCCATCATTTTTTTTTTTCACGTTTTATGTTGCAGCCCTAGGTTAAGCTGTTAAGTGAAAATAACTGAAATAAGTATTCATGCCCTTAACTCAGTACTTAGCTGAAGCACCTTTACAGCCTCAAGTCTTTTTGGGTATGATACAAAAAGTTTTACTCGTCTGCATTTGCCAATTATCTGCCATTCTTCGCCTCACCTCTTCACCTCTCAAACTCTGTCGGCTTGGATGGGGGCTGGCAGACATTTTCAGGTTTCTCCAAAAAATGTTTGATTGTGTAAAGCCTTCCACACACTACATGATTTTAGCAATATGGGATCGTTGCTGATCACACCGTGTGACGTGGATCTAATAAACTTGGGTGCGACATGCACGTAAACTGTACGATGATGACACCTATTGACTTGTAGGCTACGACGCATGTTACTATAGAAGAATAAAACGTCATCAGTAAACAAAAAGAGCATAATGAATCACACTTTGGCAGTTGTAGTGTTTATATGTGCCGAAAAGCGGCGAAAGAGGAAGGAATAAGAGCTTGAGGTAATCAGATTTATGTTGATTTCATGTCGCATTTTTATTGGCTGGTCAGTAAACATGGGTCGTGGCAGCAAATACACCATGCGATGATCAGGTTGAATTTCTGACACTGTCAGAAAATGATCGTTGGCTATCTTTGGATGCAAGACCGTGACAACGGCCGTCTTTGAACCTCTCTCACTGTAAGAGGACCATTATGAGCCACGATCACAGAAATCACCATGGTTGTTTCACGAATCGTGCATTGTGTAGAGGGCTTTAAAGCCTAGGTTGTGGCTGGACCACTCAAGGACATTCACAGAGTTGTCTATAAGCCACTCTTGCTGTGTGCTTAGGGTCATTGTCTTGTTGGAAGGTGAACCCTCTGCCCAGTCTGTGGTTCTGAATGTTCTAGACTTGGTTTTAATTAAGGCTTAATTCAGTTTTAGTTGTTTTGGTGCGTTGAGCTTTCCTTCCTTCTCCTGACAAGTCCCCCAGTCCCTGCCGCTGAAGAAAAGCCCCACAGCATGAGGCTGCTATCATCATACTTTACTCTGCAGGTGATGAGCAGTGCCTGGTTTCCTCCATATACCGTATGATGCTTGGAATTGAAGTTCATCAGACCAGAGAATCTTGTTTCTCTCAATCTGGGAGTTCTTTAAGTGCTTTGTTGCAAAGTGTGTTTTCAGGTGTCCTCACTGAGGAGGATTGTGTTTGGCCACACCGCCATAAAGCTCAGATCAATGGAGTGTAACAGTGATGTTTGTCCTTCTGTAAGTTTCTAGCATCTGCATATAAGATCGTGGAGCTCAACTAGAGTGACCATCAGCTTCTTGATCACCAGTCTAATCAAGCCCCTTCTCCATCAATTGCTCAGACTGGTCAAGAGGCCATCTCTAGAAAGAGTCCTGTTTGTTCCAAACTTCTTCCATTATGGATAATGGAGGCTACATACTTCTGTGAACCTTCAATGCAGGAGAATTTTTTTTAACTCTTCCCCAGATCTTTGCCTTGATGCAATCTTGTCTCAAAGCTCTACAGGCAGTTATTTTTACCTCAGGGCTTGGTTTTTGCTCTGATATGCCTTTTCAGCTGTTAGACCTTTTGTTGAGAGGTGTGTGCCTTTCCAAATCATACTCATTCAAATGAATTTGCCACAGTTTAACTCCTCTCAAATTGGAGTAACATCTACAAGCAATATGAATGTTCCTGAGCTCAATTTGTCAAAATCAAGTGTCCCAGAAAAGGGTATGAATACTTATGCAATGGAATCGTTTTAGTTTTTTTATTTCTTTTAAATGTGCAAAGGTGTTCTGCTTTGTCATTATGGTGTATGAATTATAGATTGATGTGGAAAAAAATAATTTAAAGCAATTTAACAAGGCTGCAACACAACAAAAAGTGAAAAAATGAAGGGGTATGAATACTTTTGCAAGGCACTGTAATGGAAGCCATTGGGAACACAAACTGTATAGTTACCAATATTCTGTTCTACAGAAGAAAGTAAGTCATACAGGTTTGGAACAACATGAGGGTGAGTAAATAATGACAGAATTTTCATGTAATTTCCCCACAGGAAAAGGTGTCTATGCATCCTGACCTGAGTTTGGATTGGGAGGAGGAAATGGCCACTGCCCGCCCTCATGACTGTGTGTCCGTCCCCGCTAATCATCCTCTGTACGTCCTGTACACTTCCGGCACTACTGGTACTCCTAAGGTGAATTTTTGTTTATGACAGAACGCAGCGATAAAGCACAGAGCTGAGGGAATGGATGAAATTGTTTACTGTGGAATAGATCCATTCTGTCAGGGGCTTTGTTTATTGCATATTGTGTTAGCTGGAGATCACAAGCAGCGCGCCTTTTTAAACTCTCTTGTGTATTCAAGATAAGAAGGCGGGTGCTCATTTTAGTATGAAGCGTGAAGCCTGTGGCTGTGATGTTGCCTAATACAGGCTTTTTGCTAACAAAAAAATAACAAAAAGTATTATGGCACTGCCATATATTTTGGCCATGTACCTAGAAATATTATGTAATTACTATTTGGTTTGTTTTCAGGTTAAATTTAAATGGTCCTGTATTATGAAACATGTAAATACTATTTGGGTTATTTTCAGATTAAATTTAAATGATCCTGTATTATTAAAACATCATCAGTAGGAAGTAATTTTTGGAACTGTCAGACAAAAATTACATACTTTTTAAAAATTGTGTCTTAAGTAATTAAACCAGAAAAAAAGTTTAAAATAATAATAATTGTTTTTTTTAATAATATAATGATACTTGGTAATAAAAAATATTTACATATATTTTTACTAAAACTATTTTTTGTATATTGAAGTGATGCTGAAATATACAAAGTGTTAGATGAAATACATATTAGATAAAAAATTTGTATACATTTTCAAACAAAATAAGTACCACGTAAATAATACTTGTTTTTTGTAAACGATTACATTTGAATGATCCTGTATTATTAAAACATCATCAACTGGAAGTCATTTGAACCATTTTACATATATTTTTTTTAGAGAATGAGCAAAAAGTAAAATACAGTAAAAATATTGTTTAAAATAATAGTGTCTTGAAACAATATAGCAATGGTTTGTAATAAAAAGAAATATTTACACATTTTTACAAATACATCTTATAAAATGGATAATGTTCTGGAAACATTTAAATTATGACGTTTTAAAAAGATATCTGCATATTCCTTCAAAATTAATTGTTACTAGCGTGTCTGTTTTCTATAGGAGAGTGTTACATTAAGAAAGTGTTAATGTACAAAAAAAACAATAAACTCTTAATGTAAGGTATCATGTTTTGTCATTATGTGAATAGTTGCTCATCAGATTCATTGAAAGAAACACTAAAAGCACCTCTCTTTGCTCTTCCAGCAAATTACCATAATTATTTTAATAAGCAGTATTTTCGTCACAGCTGGCTTGACTGGGTCTTTTCAAGCTGCGGGTGGTTGCGTCCAAAATATCCCATGTCAAGTTAAAAATCCCTTAAAATCATTGCAGTATTCACAGTGTTGTTTCATTTTGTATCACCAGAAGATAATAACTGCAAATACGTTGTGAATATTTATTCATGTGACACTCATCCTTAATCTTTAACTTGTAATTGCAACATGATCCAGTCAAATGTCCAGGCCGCTAACCCCTGCCCTTTTTCAAAGCCTGTTTGCCATTCTGCTTGCTTGTTCTACTATGGTTCCACCTCTTAGTAACATTTTGTCAGTTGAACAGCACCTTGATTTACATTAGCATGCCTTAGGTGCTGTTCAATCCCTAACAACTCACTTTTATATGTACACTGACTGAAAAAGAGGCAGGAGAAGAGAGAACAAGGAGCACAGGAGGAAGTTACAAAGCCTGAAGGCTGAGCGAACAAAACAGCTCTCCACTGAGCCAGACTCCAGTCGGTATGAAATATCTGGCCCAAGGCAACGCTGCCCTGTACATAAACCACTTGCTAATAGGCCGTGCTCGCTCACGCACACACCTCAGATTTATGTGTTTGGCACAGGGAGGATCTAATTACCTTCTTACAACTCAAAATGGTCCCTCAGTATCAACCCTCAGCCTGATTTGCTAATGATTTACTGACAGTAGGGACAAAATTAATTGTAACGTGAATAATTCATTGTATGTTTTGTTCATCTTACATACTTACACCTAGATGTATTTTTTTACATGCTGAACTTTGGATACAATATACATAAACAAATATTAAAATAATTATTTACATTAGTAATGAAAATGTCAAATAAAATGGCTAATTATATTGCCTTCATTTTAAAGTTGATTTTTGTTCTGTGTTTACTATACTTATACTGTAAATATAATAATTTGTAAAATTTAAGAGTTTTGTTTTAAGAAATTAAGTTTAATTAGGTAAGGACACTTAACAACAGTAAAAACGTCTTTAAAAATATATTGTCCACTTCACTGTCCATTTATGTTTTTTGTAGGCCAGCCATCTCAGTATAGTTGTTATTATTATGCAATATTATGGACTAATTATGTGTGTATATATATATATATATATATATATTTTTTTTTTTGCTTTTACACTTAACTCACAAAATTCACATTTTATTGCATTTCCATAGTTGCATAAAATGTCCCTAAATTTAATGTAAATAGCAGATTATAATGATTAAAGTGCATAATAATATCATAAAGCAATCCCATTTTTGCTCTCAACAGGGTGTTGTCAGAGATTCAGGAGGATATGCTGTGATGTTAAACTGGACCATGTCTAATGTTTACGGACTAGCTCCTGGTGAGGTAGGTCAGGATCTGTGATTTTTGCAAGGAGTCATGTCACGACGAATTAAATTTTCTTTAATCTTTTGAGAAAAAAAGAATTGATTTGAAAACACTTCCTTTCCGGTCAAAAAAAGTGTTTGTTTAAAGGTTCATTAAAAAGCTGCATTAAATGACATGTAAAGAAATAAACTGGGGAAAATTGTGTAGCGTCTGCATCGACATAAAGCGCTGTTGCTGTTCCCGAGTTCAAATCCCAGCTCGAAGACCTTTGCCGATCCTGCTCCCTCTCATTCCCCCCTCGCTTCCTGTGTCCTTTACACTGTCCCATAACAATAAAAGTTAAAAATGGCAAAAAAAAAAAAAAAAAAAAAAAAGATTGTGTAGCATCTGCTGCTCTGCCTTTGCAACTGTAGGACTATATGGTAGGTGGATTTTTGCAGGCAAAATCCAGTAATTTCAATATTAATCTGAAATTTTGCCTGAGGGCGAAAGATTTCACTATACACAAATTTCACATGGAGTTGAGTTTAGTCATGTGAATGTGCTGCATTGACCAAAAGAAAAACATGGTTTGAAAGTGACTTCTTTTTGAATTGTGCGTCATATATTGCTATATTAATAAAAATAGACAGTGGACCTTTTTGTCTGCAAAATTCTGCTGTAATTTCAAGTTCATTTTTAACAAGTTTTTGATTGTTTTAGTCCAGCCTTGGTTGATCCTGTCAAAATGTAATGCTGTTTTTGCAAACAGACAGTTATCAAAAGACAGGGCAGTATAAAATACTTAGTATAAAAATGTGTTAAACGTCTGAGATTGTTTACTAGGGCTGGTTAAAAAAAATGATTATTGTTCAATTCTACGAATTCCAAGAATCGATTAGTTCTAACTTGTTTTTATTTCATGAATGGAACGTTGCGTGCCTCCCATCCAGTAAATTACAATAAGCTTTGTGCTTTGTTACTTTTGATATGAAACAAAGTCTCAGATTTCAGATTCTGTCCATTTTATAACAACATTTTAACAATAAATGCCGTCTTGGCGCTATTTAATGTGGAGTGACAGCTTGCTGTAGTGCTTCAGTTGAAGAGAAGTTCCAGCATGAAATAAACATGAATAAATGGCCAAAGATATGTTAAAAGAAAGAGTACAACTTACCGAAATCCGTTTTCTGTCTCATGTTAGTTACTTCGAGTGTTTAACCATGGAAAGATGTCGGTATAACGGCTTGTAAACAATATGTCACGTAACGTCACATTTCCCTTAGAAAAAACATATTTGGTGACCATAAACTCGTTAGTCAGCTAGAAAAATTAACTCTAGAGAGGAGCAATTCCCTAAATATATGCACCACTTTAACAGTCTTCAATATTTAATTTACCACCATTTAAATGTTTATATTTCAAAAAACTATTTGGAGTAGAAATATAGTTATGTAATTGTAAAGTTGGTATTATAGCTTAATTATTATTAAAAACGTCATTGAAAGTAAGTGTTTTTTATACAAATCAGTTAATTTTAACCCCCTAATAGTATAATGTTGTACCGGCTGATATTTTACATCATTAGTTAAGAGATTGAGAAAATTTTGCACATACTGTACCTGATATATTTTTGTCAATAGAGAGCCCTAGTGTTTACATTGTTGTCTTAAGGAATAGTTGCAAAAAACTGCCCGTTTATGGTAAAAATCCATGTGAAGATTATTTAAAAAACATTGTTTGTGTTTTCTAGAATCCTGATTGCATTAGCGTTGGAGTAGAAGGGAAAAATAGTGCTAAATGTATGACATGATCTCTTAAAAAAACTTATCGCACTGTTTAACCTACACATTTCTGTCTGTCAGGTCTGGTGGGCTGCGTCTGACCTTGGCTGGGTGGTGGGCCACTCATATATCTGCTACGGTCCACTTCTTCATGGCAACACCACTGTGCTCTACGAGGTACGGGACAAAAATGTGTGAATGTGTCACAGCATTTGACCTATGGACCGCACCGGCTAGCTCTCAATTATCTGCTGTTGTGGTCTACCGGATCCGGACGCTCATGCTGGACTGAGCTCTCCTAAGTCCGTACTGTGAATTTTTTCGTAGGCTCTAGCAGTCTTTTCTCTCAGGGATTGAGTGCAAGGATGAATGACTCTCTCCAGCAAACTTCCGGAATCACTGGCTCAGTTTAACTTTGTTGCGCTTTCGATTTGCTGTTGCATTTCATAAGCTTTTGTACTGTTACCAGAGCAGCTCTCATAGTTTTCAAATAGTTCTCCTCACCGAGATCACAGCATGAATACTAAAATCATTTGCGCTCGATGGGAGGCGATCAGAGTGTGTTTGGTTTCTTGTCAAGGTGAATTCAGCATTGCCATCGCCTCTGCTGATTAGATGTGTTGTCTCGCTCCGCAGGAGAAAATGGAAGATGCTCACAGAATTTATTAGTCTGCTGTAATGGAAGTTTGATTTCAACAGATCTCTCATACAATGTCAATATCCATAGCAGAAAGACTCCAGTCTGTTTTAATTAATGTCTTTTGTAATTATGCACATCCATTGTAGATTCAATCCTATTCGTTTTATTCTGTTTTATTCTGTCGACATGCCAAACCTAATCTTATTTATTCAGTAGTGGTGTTTGCTAAAGGATAGCCTTTTAATTTGTTGATGCCAGTAAACCTAAATAAGACAATCCCCATTGCTTTGTAAAATATTTATACTATGTAAGGAAATATTACAAAGACATTATTGTTTTTTAAATTGGCGTTTATGGTCTAAAGTAGGGATGCTCATTTTAACTGGTTAACCGTTTACCAACAGAAGGAATTTAGACCGGTTAATACAGTCAGTTAAATGGTTTAAAAGGTCATTCAATTTTTTTTCAGTAATTCATTTGCTGGATGGTTAAAATAAAATTAAATTACATTTTCGAGAGAAAAAAAAGATAAATCGCGTAGGCCTCTAACGTTAAGTTGCATTTTAATATTGCATTCAGAAATAGACCTAATGCAGAAGCGGTATGTTTATAAACACTATAAACATGGGCTAGGCTATTTCACTCCATTATCACTCACATTATCACAATCCTTTCAATTTAACAGTATTCAGAAAAGAACGATGAAAAATATAAGAAGCTAGGCTAACGACAAGCCAAAACATTAATTTAGGCTAAAGTGAAACTGAAACTAACTTTGGGCCTTTCATATGACACGAATCAAAATGTTTCATATTCGAGATGTATTTGAATGCCAAAACATTTTTTATTATGTAAACCCAACTTTGTACTTCACTCGCATTCCAATATACACATAAAACTAATCGTTATTATTCGGCATAATATCAAGGCAGTATATTAATAATGATTAAGCATTGTGTGATTTTTTTTTTTTTTCCATATGTTTGGCTGACTGTATTTTATTATGATAATGGAAAGGCTGCATTGTCATGTTAGCAATGCTTAACTGTGAGTGCGCATGCAGTGCCGGCACAGTAACTTAATTGAAACTGTAAACAGTTTGCTTTTATTTGTGTACATTCACAATGAAAGCAATTCTTTGTGCTTTTGTAAAATAAAGAAAAATAGGATGCCGCTTTCAGCCGTCTTCCTTTCGTGCAGCACAAAAAAGAACCAAAACTTTGCATACTAGCCACTTGTTGCACAGTTTTTTTTTTTGTTAATTTTGTAAAAATATTTATCATATAGGCCTATTCATGCATTATATATGTAGCCTAGCTTTATTATGCTTTTCTCCGTTCGCAGAAGTGCTGCAGATTTGTGATGTGTCCATGTGAATCATCATGGTCTGTTGTTTGCTGCTTTTTGCGCGTGTATAATTAATAACAAACGCTGGTGTTTTTAACGGGTCACAGACACTTTCTAAAATAATTAAATTGTAATTTAAATTAATTTTGACGGTTAACGGTTAATAATCATGTTATTAAGCATCGACTGTCGGTTAGGAAAAATAACTGAAATGAACATTTCTAATCTAAAGTCATAAATTATTAATATCTTGAAAATGTACATCATTAGTCCGAAATAATATTAGTCATGTAAGGGATAATGTGCATCTGGTTGTTATCGCAAAATTAGTAAATAATTAGGCATAGTTTAAATATTTTATTAGCTCATTAAACTCAAAAATATACATATATATATATATATATATATTTTCCTGCAATGTGACACGAGAGATTAGAGACAATACAGTCCTGGAGTGGTGTCGTTGATGTTGATCATTATTGGGGAATAACTGACCTCAGAATGCTGCAATTGGCCAATCAGAATAAAGCATTTCAGAGAGCCATGTAATCAGATTCATTTGTGTGTAGTGCATATCACACTATATACTGGTCCAGCACAACATTTTTTCATTTATATTTTGTTTTCTTTAAAATTTCTCCAATGTAAGAACTCCTGCACTAGTACGCTTGACCTGTTATTGCTAATGCTTGGGGTTAAAGAAAGATCCCCAAACTGAAAATTCTCATCATTAATTCACCCTCATGTCATCCCAAATCTCTAAAGATATTGTAAGTATTTTTTCCATAAAATGAAAGTTAATGGGGTCCAAATATTTGGAAACCACCGTTCCTCATGGTGTGGTCTTTTATGTTACAAACAAAAGTCAGACCAGTTTGAAACGAAATGAGGGTGAGTAAATGATGACAATTTTCAGGATAAGATGACAGGAAAGGTGAGCTTTTATCTTCTAAGCAGTCGGTCATCCTACTGTTTTCTCCTGGTGGACTACAAAATGGGCAAAACAACACCAATAGCAGCATAATATTGAAACTATGGGCTGTTTTGACTTGGGCTAGTAAATAACCATCCAGATAACGCTAACAATATCCAATTAGCTCTCTAGCAACTACCATGTAGCAATGCACTGAAAACCTCTCAGAGCATTTTAACAACCTCAAACAAAACCACAATACCCTACCCTGAAAAAATGGGTGTACGATGTACTTTATAGGGAACCTCGGGTAAACTTGTATGGCTTACCATAATGTAAATTATGTCTATATCTGAAATATGTAGTAGCAAACTCTTTAAAGATTTACGTTATTTTAAAAAAATCCACATTGTTTTTTACATATATAGAAATTTTTTTTTTTTTTCTATACTGATATGATGACCACAGCTACAGAAAGAGTTTAAAGGTGTTGATGGATAAAAGTGTAAGTTTAAACCAAATGCCATACCATCGATTTTCCCCACAAGGAGTATAAACGCCCTGGATATTGAGTGAAATCAGCATTGAGAAACTCTTAGTGGCTGCGGCATAATGACAAGCGTCTGCATGTTTACAGGATGGCATCTAGCGTTTCTTGTCTCTGCCGTTTGTAAGCTCTTTCAGTATCTGTGCTCTACTAAAAGCCTCAAAGGCATCAGGGCTAAAGTTGAGAGAACAAAGACGCATGTCTTTAGGAAGTTTTATTTGCCTACAGGCATCTTCCCATTCTTTTCTCCTCTTTTTATCGCTAGGAAAACAGTGATGACTTACATTGGTTCTTGTTGCCCTTCGACTAAAAATTACAACCAAAAGCATTACAATGTAGCATTGTATCAGTGTGGTATTTTCTGAGTTGTGTTGTGATAAAAATAACAACAGTTAGTGCCAGTAGCTCACCGAGTGCAACCATTGCATGTCACCAAGAATAATGGCACCCCTCATAGTCTAAAATATGTATAAAACAATGTGGATTTTTTTTTTTTTTTAAATAACATACATTTTTGGAAATGTCTGGTAAATTTCACAATTAATTACAAAGAAACAACAAATAACATTGAATTAAAAATTAAATTAAGTTGAAAGACTGAACAGTATGTTCTTGTAAAACATACATTGTGTTGAATCATTTATGTTACGTAAAAAAGAAATGATTCAGTGGGGAAAACAAAACAAACATTAAATGCCTGCCAATTGCTGATTGATTGCGACGTGCAATAGATGCAGATTCTTGTTTTGTTATTGTAAATCAAGTACAAACCTGTTTTCTTGTTCAGTTAACAATTATTCCTTGCCAGACATTGTTATTTCCTTTCACTTTCCATATTTGGATTCAGTCAGCTGAAGACCTTATCTTTTTTTTTTTTTTTCTATAACAACATTCAAATGTCACAATAATTATTATTATTATTATTTTTTTTGTTCAAAGCTTTCCTAGGACATATCTAAGTCTGTCTTAACTTAAGAATTGATTGCCCATTTTTCCCTCACTGAAACACACAAACACTGTTCTAGAAACAAGATGAGAGATTCATGTGTGATCCGTTTGATTTGTCACTGCTAATATGAAGTCATTGTTTAGTTTTGAGAGCATTCTCTCTGAGAAGCATGGCAGAAACATGAATATTTGAACAGCTCAGTGTTGTGAAATGCTCCTTGAGTGTGCAATCTCCTTGCAACAGTATTATTCTGTTTCTTTGCCATACGTTCGGCCCATCTGCCACCCAGGCACCTTTCCAAGCCACTCTCCATTTCAAACACATCCTTGATTTAATATTCACTCCCCAACCGCTGCAAATGCCCATGCTGATCCAGTTTTGACACCAGAAGACTTCTGTACACTACCAAAATGTTGGAAAAATTGTTACATTTGCAACAAAGGACTGCACAGAATATTGAACTTTAGCAGCTTCTGTAGGAAGTGCTGCAACTTCCTCTGGGACTTTTTTTCAAAAAAACTATCTATTTGTGAACCTTTAGTCATTTTGTTAGATGTTTGCTAATATTTCATAATATTCATTTAAGTATAATATTAATCCACTTCGTGATTTATTAAGATTTTGTTCTATCATTTATGCATTCAGATGCTATAAGCTGTTGCTGTTTCCGCAGGGCAAACCTGTAGGGACTCCAGACCCCGGGGCCTTCTTCCGTGTGATGTCTGAACATGGGACAGCCTCCGTGTTTACCGCTCCCACTGCTATCAGAGCCATTCGCCAACAAGACCCTCAGGCAGAACACGGGAAACGGTACCCGCTCAGCAGGTAACCACAAATCTGTTCCTGTTCATATAATAGCTCACAACATGTAACATATGCAGTAAAGCATCTATAAAGAGTGTATTTTATTTTTCTATCAGTGGTGACTGCACAGGAGTCCCCTAAAATTTTATGACATGTTTATGTGTGTGCATGTGTGTGTGTATATCTTTTTGAAAGAAGGCTCTTATGCTGTTTATTTGATCAAAAATACAGTAAAAACAGTACTAATGTGAAATATTATTACGATTTATAATAGCTCTTTTCTATGTGAATGTATTTTAAAATGTAATTTATTCTGATGATGGCAAAGGTGCATTTTCAGCATCATTACTCCAGTTTTTAATGTCACATGATCATTCAGAAATCTTGTTAATATGCTGATTTGCTGCTCAAGCAACATTTTTGTTTTTTTCTTTAGAAAACATTAAGCAAATCTAAATTATTCCAAACGTTTGGCCGCCAGTGTATATAGAGTGGTTCCAAAATATTTTAGACATGTCAGTCACACGTAAGAATATCTGAAAGTCATTGCATTAGAATGGTAATATCAAGTGGCAAATAATGCTGCTTTTTTCCAAAATACTTTTTCTGAACATGGAAAAAAAAAAGTGGGACTTTTTCACAGTTGCATGATATTTCCTTCAGATTATTTATTGATGTATTGAACAAGAAAGTGTCCCAATGCTTTTTGTCTTCATTTTGAACAATATGTCTATTGCTTTATATTTTGCAGACCTCATTTTGTGAAATATCTTTTTTGAAAAGCATTCTTGTGCTGTTTCTTTACAATAAATGCAATGTGTTTTGCTGTTTTGTTACATAATGCAAAATGCTGTGTTGTAATTGTGGCTTATGTGACTAAATACTTTTTGGGACCACTCTATATATAAAATATCAGTCCATTAATTGTTTTTTTTATTTAATAAAAGTGTACAATATTACACATTACTATTGTGTTGTTTGTCCATTTATTTTTTTTTAAAAAGTGGTGAATTATTTATTTGAAACCAGGCCTTTGGTCTGAATACTTTAGGTCCCACTGTATATTGGGTGGTCTTAACAACTACACTCTAAAAAATGCTGGATTAAAAAACAAAACAAAAAAAAAAACAAATATTGGATAGAACACATGCTGGGTTATTTTGAGCCAGCTGGTTGGGTTAAATGTTTTTACCAAAAATGCTGGGTTTTTTTATTTAAGTCAGCTATTGTTTAATTATTATTAATTATTATATCGCTGGCTTAAAATGGACTGGAACTTATAAAAAAATAATTTTAGTATTAGTAGAGGCAACAGCAATAATCAAAAGATGAACATTTATTATTAAGCAAGAACACACAGACAAAATACAAGACAAATTTGATTTACCATTTTAATTTGTGTATTCAGGGAACTTTAGACCACAGCCTCGCGTTTCACTCGTAGCTGAAAGATCCCGTGGCTGACTCCAAAACCTGCCCATAAACAAACAGTAAGTCTTATGTTGCACCGGTATATTTGTAGCAATAGCCAAAAATACATTGGATCGGTCAAATATATCAATTTTTCTTTTATGCCAAAAATCTTTCGAATATTTAGTAAAGATCATGTTCCATGAAGATATTTTGTAAATTCCTACCGTAAATGTGTCAAAACTTAAATTTTAATTAGTAAAATGCGTTGCTATGAACTTCATTTGGACAACTTTAAAGGGCGATTTTCTCAATAGTTTGATTTTTTTGGAAACCTCAGATTACAGATTTTTAAATAGATGTATCTCGGCCAAATATTGTCTGATCCTAACAAACCATACATCAATGGAAAGCTTGTTTATTCAGCATTTAGATAATGTATAAATCTCAATTTCAAGAAATTTACGCTTATGACTGGTTTTCTGGACCAGGGTCACATATTTTAAAATCAAATTAAATTAAACTCAGTACTATAACGAATAAAATCCATTTATTTTATGCAAGGCAAAAGGTGTTTCCATCATGCAAAGTGACAGCTGTTGACGCAGCTGAATGACATCTCGCCCTTATGTTGCGCTGCGTAAAATAATACAATTTACAGCACAGTAAAGACACGGTAACTGGTCTTAAGCCTACACACACAACCAAACCTGTCCCTAACCTTACCTGTATCCCACCTCAATAGGAGCAAAAGTGTTTTGCAGTACAATATAAACACAATAAGTGCATTGTAATTGTTGTTTGACGTAAGTATATAGTAGTTAAGGCCACCTAATATATAAAGTGGGACTATTTTTTCTTTCCCGCACAAAAGTAAGGCTTCTTTATTAGCAGAGATCTCTGATAGATGGGACTTGACAACAAATGGCCAATAATGTTAATAATGGTTTCAGTAAGTAACAGTGTATAATATGGAAGGCAAGTGCACAGCCTTGAAACACAGTTGCATTTATTTCTAGCAAAAATATATTCCAACAACAGTTTTACCCAACAGAGCTGGGTAAAGTCATTACTTTTTTGTTAAGTCATTTCCCTGCTTAGTTGCGGTTTAGGGAGCAGCACTGTAGACAGAAAATATAATAGCTCTAAAATCACCTTTTTTAATTTTATATTATGTCTGTTTCCCCTGCTTTGTTTTGTCCCTCAAATCAATACTTCCTGTAACAAAATAAACTGTCCACATTCTGTGGATATTTCTTTTTTGTGAATGTAATTATTGTTATCAGATATTATTGCTGTGAGAATCTTTAAATGGCTTCAGGCGTAGACATTAAACAGCGCTAGTTTAATAGAAATGCCATTACAGTGTTGATTCTGCTGTGGATTTTGTTTCTACAAACACCATGTTGCTGTTTGTGTGGCAGAGCGTTGAGAGGGAAAAAAGTACAGTTACCATGGTGATAGTAACTGATGTGTTTCAATAAAGCAGTATAGAGCTTCTATACATTGGTTATGGCTTTGATTTAAGCTAAAGCACATCTGCGTTATAGTGCAGCAATTCCTTTTGTTCTCTGCACTCAAATAATACTCTGCTAGTAATAACTATTCAGTGCCCATTTAAGGACTCAGTCACATAGCCATTAATCATTTACATAAACGTCCAGTTAATAGATGGTTATGAAAACTCACACCCCAGAGAAAGAAGAACCACTGATTTCTAGGCGAAAAAGAATCACATTCACGTTTGGTGGATGTATACTACACCTTCACCCTTTTATCACTAGGAATATCACTACACTTACAATGTTAGTCAAATGTCATTGTGCAAAAAAAATGCTGTTTGCAGTAAAAAAAAAAAAAAAACCCATGAAAGATTTACGTTATTGAAAAAATTCACATGGTTTCATACATATTTTGGATTATGGTCGGCACCATTATTTCGATGACGTCTAATGGTTGCACTTTGAAAGCTAATAGCGCTACCTGTTGCTATTTTACTCGGAAAATAAAATACTGATATGATGCAACATTGTGGGGCTTTTGGTTGTCATTTGCAATTGAAGGGCACCAAGAGAGGCGATGTAAGTCTTCACTGCTTTCCTAGTGATAAGAAGAGTAGAAAAATGAGAGAAGATGCCTGTTGATGAAAAAAACTTCTTAAAGACCTGCATCTTTGTTCTCTCCACTTTAGCCCTGATGCCTTTGAGGCTTTTAGTAGACCACAGTAGACAAAAAACACTAGATGCCATTCTAAAAGGATGTAAACATGCAACACTTGTCATGACGCTGCAGCCACTGAAGGAGTTTCTCATTGCGGATTTCACTGGGGGTGTTTAGACTCCTTGTGGGGAAAAATCGATGGTACGGCATTTGGTTTAAGCTTACGCTTATATCAATCACCACCTGTAAGCTCTTTCAGTAGCTGTGGTCATCGCATCAGTCTTTTATTTTCCAAGTTGTTGCGGTAAAAATAGTTTGCGGTAAAAATGCTGGCTTTCCATTGTTTTTTGTTTTGTAAACATGGCTGTGTTTGACGCTGTTGCACTTACGTCCCTTGCAGCGTCTAATGCATGAAACGGCATAATAAAAACGTGGCGCTCAATTTAAAAGTTGTTTACTCCCATCTTCTTGCATGTTTTTCCTATTCTACTGGCCGTTTTGCATCTTTGTCAACACAAAAGCGCATTCTGTGTGAATGGCACCTAGCGATATGAGTGTAAGCTTTTATTCATGTGCACCAACGTGATTGGATCGTTCTTTTCTCTTTACTCTTATCATTGGCATATTGTCAAACTGTCTAATTCTAATGTTTGGCACTTTGGAGAGGTGTTCTCTTCACGGATGAATCCCGGTTTTCACTGTACAGGGCAGATAGAAGACAGCATGTATGGCGTCGTGTAGGTGAGCGGTTTGCTGATGTCAACGTTGTGGATCGAGTAGCCCATGGTGGCGGTGGGGTTATGGTATGGGCAGGCGTATGTTATGGACAGCGAACACAGGTGCGTTTTATTGATGGCATTTTGAATGCACAGAGATACTGTGACGAGATCCTGAGGCCCATTGTTGTGCCATTCATCCACGACCATCACCTCATGTTGCAGCATGATAATGCACGGCCCCATGTTGCAAGGATCTGTACACAATCCCAGTTCTTGCATGGCCAGCATACTCACCGTACAGGCCACCCATTGAGCATGTTTGGGATGCTCTGGATCTGCGTATACGACAGCGTGTTCCAGTTCCTGCCAATATCCAGCAACTTTGCACGGCCATTGAAGAGGAGTGGACCAGCATTCCACAGGCCACAATCAACAACCTGATCAACTCTATGTGAAGGAGATGTGTTGCACTGCGTGAGGCAAATGGTGGTCACACCAGACTGGTTTTCGGACCCCCCCAGTCTCCCCAATACTGCACGTTTTAGAGTGGCCTTTTATTGTGGCCAGCCTAAGGCACACCTGTGCAATAATCACGCTGTCTAATCAGCATCTTGATATGCCACACCTGTGAGGTGGATGGATTATCTCGGCAAAGGAGAAGTGCTCACTAACTCAGACAGATTTGTGAACAATATTTGACAGCAATAGACCTTTTGTGTACATAGAAAGTCTTAGATCTTTGAGTTCAACTCATGAAAAATGGGGGCAAAAACAAAAGTGTTGCGCGTATAATTTTGGTCAGTGTGTTTTCCAAGTTGTGATGTGGTAAAAACAGCAACAGATAGCACCAGTAACTCTCTGAGTGCAACCATTTAACATCATCAAAATAAAGGCAAAATAGCTCAAAAAAGGTTTAAAACGATGTGGATTTTTAAATAAAGTAAATCTGTCTTGATTTTTCTACTACATATTTCAGTAAGAGACATCATTTATGTTACATTAAGCCATACAAGTCTTAATACCCTTTTTAATATATTTCTTTTATTTCTTCTAAATTTCTTTTTAATATACCACAGTTCAAATATATGTCGTCAGTACATTTTCATTTAGCAAGGATGCCTTAAATTGATAAAAAATGACAGTTAGGACAAAAGACTGTTTAAAAATGCTCTTCTAGTCATCAAAGTATCCTGACCAATGGTTTTCAACACTGACAATAATAAGAAATGCAATCATAGAAAATAATATTAAGAATATAAGCAATTGAAAAGAAGAAAAAAACAATAAGAAAATTAATCTTCCTGACCCCAAACTTTTGAAATGTGACACAGCCATGAATATATATTCATTTTCTGCCTTTGTTAATGGAGCGCAAAACAATTTTACAGCATAGTGGACCCAGTTAGATCAGAAAATACTATAACACCATTACGGTCCAATAATAGCATAATAGGGTTTGTCATTTACTAGATGGTGCTCGTTTACATTTTTTGACACCTTGTGAATATTTATGCTGCATAAAAATCACTTGTTTTTTTCGCACTTGGCTTATGCAAATCGTAGTAGCAATTATGAGGTTGTATTTTTCACTCGAAAAATAAACACACAGCCATTATTTCATTTTACATTGGCTTTATTTTGCTCTGGCTACAGTATATCAGCTATTATTATGCTGTGCATCTTTAAAATGACCCTTAATGAATAATGAATAATATAACCCACTTTTTTTGTATTTTATGTAACTTAAACGTCCAAAGATGATTGCAAATATGTAACAGAAGAAAGGGCAATTTAGCCCGACCCAAAGAAGCCGTGCAGTGTGTGACTTTCACACAAAAGCGCAGGCTCTCAGTCCAGGAGCGCGTCTCGCGCAACGGCGCCGTAACCTGCGGCTCTCAGCGCGGGTTTAAATGCGTGCCAAAGGGCACGACTTCACTCAATAGAATTTTCCGGCTCAGAGATTCAGCAGCGACGCTGTGAGATCAGGATGTGCTCTCTCGGCAAGATCATAAGGCTGATGTTAAAGCGCACCTGCAGAAGGTTGCTGCATTAGATATGCACACCTGGATTCATGAATACATTCGCAGAGTTGTAAACACAAACACTGATGCATTTCATGTTGTCATGAGTTTTTTTCCTTACAGGAACTGAAGTCTGACTCATTTGTGACATTTTTTATGTCATTAACGATCAAATTAAGGCTCCTTTCATAACTGTGGTAGCAAGTTTGCGTTGTGCTTTCACACGAAAGCAAAGAGCTGTGCCTATGGAAATTGCACACCTGAATGGTTGCTGGCAGGCGCGTTGGACACATAACATTAATGAATAAAGAGGAAAAATTGTGCATACTGCTTGCAAGAAAGCCAATATTTAATGAATTGGTGGTGTTTGAGTCAAGTGACCTTTGTCAGGCGTGTTAAAAGCAGAGAAACGGGCACTGATTGTGCCTTTGAACACGACAGAGATGTGGGAGGAGGGTAGGTGTGTGTTAGTGTGTCGAGTGTGAACGACCTCCAGCTTATTGTAATGCAGATCACACGTATGTGACCTTGACTCCGGGTAATTGAATAGTTTCTGCATTGTTTGACCCTGGAGTGGAACAGTGAAAGGAAGTCAGCTTTAATACTGTTACTTGCTCATAAACACTGACTCAGAAAAATCGGTTATGGAGGGAATCATATGGGGAGAGGGAAGAAAGATGCGTCACCCTCTTAAAGAGATAGTTCACCCATAAATGAAAAATCTGTAATTTATGACTCGCATTCATGTGGTTAGACCCGTAAGACCTTCCTTCATCTTCGGAGCACAAATTAAGATATTTTTGATGAAATCAGAGCACTTTCTGGCCCTGCATAGACAGCAGCGCAACTGACATGTTCAAGGCTCAGAAACGAAGTGAGGACATTGTTAAAATAGTCCATATGATGGGGTCAGAAATCTCTCGGATTTCATCAAAAATAAGATGAACGAAGTTCTTATGGGTTTGGAACAACATGAGGGTGAGTAGTTAATGACAGAATTAAAATTTTTGGGTGAACTGTCCCTTTAACTGAGCAAACTGTTTTTTTAATGCTTGTGTTAACTGTTATTTGCATGTTAAAAGTACATTTTCAGTGGCTGGTAAAATTAATTTGTTTTAGTCATCCTACAATTTAGTCATCCAAAAATATCAGTACATCTTGGTGCATTGCCAATTTATAAAACCATATTAATTTTTTGATTAAACATTAGCCATGAAGCATTTTGCTTAAAATGGTAGCTGTATCAGAAATGTTGGTCTGTTTTGGCACTTTTGCTTGAAAATGCAGAAAATATAATAATTATAAGTAAGTGTTTTACTATGTTAAAACAACATAAATATGACTTTTTACCTAGCTGGTTTATGAAAATGTGTAAATAAATAATGTGCAGCAAAATATGACTATAAAATAAAAGAGAGGAAATAGAATGGGATCATAGCATTGTATTCTAGTACAGTTTTTCATCTAGGAATTTTTATTATTATTTTCTAAAGTCAATTTCCATTAACCACAATATGTGTGGGTGTTCCCAGTCTATAAATGATACATTACATCTTTCTTATATTTTCTTTTCTTTCTTTCTTTTATTAAAGGTTTTTTTTGTTGTTCATTAAATATTCTTTATTTTATTAAAGGTCAGTACTAGCATCCATCAATGTTTTTGGGGAGCATTATTAGTAGTAGTAGTAGTATTATTTTTAACTAAATAATATAAACATTTATTTTTTGTACCTGATTAAAACACACTGCATATAAAACCTCCAATCTGATTAGTTACTGAGCAAATTAATATGTTAAATTGTCTGAATAATTTTTGGTCTAGGCCTACAGAAGAATTTTATTTATTTATTATTTTTTTTTTTTTTTTATTAATAACATTAAGAAGTTTAACATGAATTTAAAGAGCTAGTTCACTCAAAATGAACTATTGTGTTTCTTTAAAACACAATTAATAAATCTTAATTATTCCAAACTTTTGCTAGCCAGTGTATATACAGTGGTCCCACTTTTTTTTTTTTTGGACAAATCAGTCACATTTAAAGGGATAGTTCACCCAAAAATTAAAATTCTGTCATTAATTACTCACCCTCATGTCATTCCAAACCCATAAGACCTTTGTTCATCTTGAGAACACAAATTAAGATATTTTTTAAGAAATCTAAGAGCTTTCTGACCCTGCACCTTCTGAGACTACAATGGTACCACCACATTCAAGGCCCAGAAAGATAGTAAAGACATTGTTAAAAAAAAAAAAAAAAAAGTCCATGTGACAGTGGTTCAACCTTAATTTTACTGTATAAAGCTATGAGAATACTTTTTGCATGCCAAAAAAAGTTAGAACGTGGTACTGATGTGAGTGTTTTTTGATTTCTTTGTGCACAAAAATTTTCTCGTAGCCTCATAATATTACAGTTAAACCACTGTTGTCACATGGATTATTTTGACAATGTCCTTACTGCCTTTTTAGGCCTTGAACGTGTCAGTTGCGCAGCTGTCCATGCAGAGTCAGAAAGCTCTTGGATTTCATCAAAAATATCTTAATTTGTGTTCTGAAGACGAACTAAGGTCTTACGGGTTTGGAACGACAGAATTTTCATTTTTGGCTGAGCTATCCCTTTAATGCAAATGCAAAGACAGTCTAAAAATAAATCAACTTTCCAGCTTAGCTTGTGCTTGTCAAGCTAGCAAATCAATCGAATCACTCACTGTTCCTACAGTAGTATTAGCATTTCAAACACGTCTCAATGATGAAAGATGTTTTGACTGTCCTTTGCTCTCTTGTGAGCGTCTCTGCGGTATTACAGGTGTAGTTTACTAAAGGCTTGAGCAGATGAAAGGATTTATGTGATGTGGTCACCTGCTATGTAGTAATCCATTTCTTGTTTGAGGACTGAGGGCAGTTTGATGACAGGAGCAGTGAATCCTCACCTTTACACCCCCGCTGCGCTTCATCCAATCACGGCTTGTCAGCGCTTCTTGTTTCTTTACTAGAAAAATGAGTTCAATAAATATTTAATGCACACCTGCATTCTCGCTTTTCACATTTCTTTGCTACAAAGTCTTTAGGGACGCATGAGGCTGCTCTGAAGTTTACAGACTTTCTAAGAGCTGGTGTTTTTCTTTCGGCAGGCTGAGGATCTTGTTTGTAGCTGGAGAACGCTGTGATATAGAGACCCTCGAATGGGCCAAGAGGAATTTTGGAGTCCCAGTGCTGGATCACTGGTGGCAAACTGGTGAGTCACTGCCTTAAAGTTACACTGTGCTTCATTTCTGTTGCCTGCTTCTTAATACAGATCTGTTTTTTCAGATTCAGTCTTTAGGGTTAATTGTTTACACATTTGTGTGTCTGTATCAGCTGCCTCATTTCTGCATCAGCACAACACCAAGAAATGTTTTTCAGTAACTGTTAGCTGAGGACTCTACAGGTCAAGTCCATTTGAATTGGTTTTCAAACTGTGGATGTGGTTTGAATCAAATTTGTCAAAAGAGCATTGAAGTTGATTTGTTCAGAGTACAAATAAAAGGATTTCATTCCTTTATGACAAAAATATGTCTGAACAAAGCCGAAGATGAAGGATGATCCTGTGTATCGGCTGTTTTATAACTTCTGTTGATATCAGGTGATATTGATGGCATTGGTTAGCATAATATGAGTCCTCCCAGCTGACTTTGTATGCTTCTTATCATAAGAGACTTCTTATCAAAAACAAAAAAGTCTTACATATCCCAAACTTGGCTGTGTTAGAGTATGTTTTTAAAAGTTGTACATTACAATATAGTTTTTTGCTGAAAAAAAAAAAAAATAAATCAAGGGAAACATGGAATGAAAAGTATTTTTCATCTGTTAGAAACGTTTGAAACTGCCCCCCTTACTGAAAGCTCATTTTTTAAGATATCAACCTCAAATTTGGAACTCAGCTTGCTTAGATTTATGCCTTTGATCTTCTTGCTGTTTTAGAGTAAAAGATGTTTGGGAAAATATATTTCATATAAAATTTGAAATTTTTCATAATAATAAACATTCTAATTATTATTATATATATATTTTTTTTTTTTTTTGGTTTAAATTTTTTATAAACTTTTTTTCAGTTCAACAATAATCTGCTAAATTACTTCTATAAAAAGAGATTTGCGACAAAATTTGTGTTAATTTCATTCTCAGGTCTTTGGTCAAAAAGTGGTTAACTGGTAATAAATGCATCCTAACTATTCTGTAAATATTATTCAGTACCGTAAAACACCACCACCACGAATAACACAATTTTAGAATGTGAAAATGTTCAGAAAAATATAATAAGTATTTTTAATTTAATTTAATATAAATGTCATTCAGTACCATAAAATTCCTTAAAAATACTAAATATTAAACAAAAAGCATTATCAAACTAAAATATAGTACATTCATCTCATTGAAAAAATGGGGAAAAAAGAAAATAAACAAACAAACAAAAATGGTAAAAGTGGTAACACGCGAAAAAAGATTTTGGAATGTAAAAATATTTGTGAAATATATATTTCATATAAAAATTTAAAATGTACTTTTGTGCATTTTCACAATTATAAACTTGTGTGTTTTTTTTTTTTAAGAAACGTTTTTTTCTGTTCAGCGAGAATTTGCTAAGTGACTTCTTTAAAGAGATTTGCGACAAAATTGACATTTTTGAAAGTGTCATTCTCAGGTCAAAAAGTTGTAATAAATGGATCATAATTATTCTGTAAATATAATTCCATAAAAAAAAAATTCCATAAAAAAATAATCAATTAAATTTAAAAAAATCAAGAAAAAACATTATCAATCTAAAATGTAATATGTTCATCTTATTGAAATAATAGTAAAAAAAAAAAAGAAAAACAAACAAAAATGGTCATTTTTGAATGCCATGCGAACAACACCATTTTGGAATGTAAAATGTGTGGGAATATATATATATATTTAATATTATTTTTTTACATGTTTTTTTGTGTATTTTTCATAATAATAAACAATCTTTTGCTGTTGTTTTTTTAAAACTAAACTTAAACTTTCTGTTGTTTCATAAACTTTTTATTCATTTAAGCAAAAACTTACAAAGTGACTTCTTCAAAAACAGATTTAGCAAAAGACATTTACAGCAGTTTTAAGAATTTTTTGGAAATTTCGTTTTCATGTCTGTGGTCAAAAAGTGGTTAACAGGTAATAAATAGATCATAATTATTCTGTAAATATACGTCTGTACAATAAAATTCCCTAAAAATACAAAATATTAAATAAAAAAATTAACAAAGTAAAATATAGCACATTCATCTCATTGAAATAATAACAAAAAAAGAAAAAACAAACAAACATAGATGGTAATTTTTTGGCTGCCAACACCATTTTGGAATATAACAGTAATGTTTAGGGAAATATATATTTCATATAAAATTTTAAAATGTATTTTTTGTGCATTTTTTTAAATAATAATAAACAAGTTCTCATTTATTTTTGTTTTATAGTTTTTATTTATAAACTCCTTTTTCGGTTCAGCAATAATCGGGTAAGTGACTTTTTTATGACATAATTCACATTTTTGGAAGCTTCATTCTTAGGTCTATGTTTCAAAAAGGATTAACAGGTTATAAATGGATCGTAATTATTCTGTAAACATCATTTAGTACCTAAAAATTTCCTGAAAATACAAAATATTAAAAGCATTACCAGACTAAAATATAGAACATTAATTTCATTAAAATAATATTTCGAAAAGAAAAAACAAACAAACAAGAAAAAATTTTCATTTTGACCGCCATGCTTTGGAATTTAAAAAGTAAGCATGTTCTGTACGTTTGTGAAAATAATTACTAAAACAAATGAAAAGTACTTTTAATTATCTTGTTTTTCTTAACTTTATTGATGCAAACTAAAAGATAAGATTGCAGTCTTAAAAAAGAATAGATTAGAATAAATTCACAAGTCTGAAAAAACAAAAACATAATGACACATAATGTCATACTGTTCCTTGAAAGCAAATAACTCAACACAGTAAAACCAAATATTCTAAAAAAGTAACTTTAGAAGCTTCTTTATGATCCAGTAAAATAGTTGGCAAATGGCAAAAGGTGCAACTTCCAGTTGGTTATTTTTCTTTCTGCATGCTGCAGTGTTCAGTTCCTGATCTTAAACTCGCCCTTATTTCCCTGGCAGGCCTGAAATGGATTGTCTGCAATACAGGACACTTCTTTTGATATTCATAACCCCTATTGCCTGCATGATGCATAAACCATCACATGTATAATGAATTGGGTTACTCCTCCGTTCTATACTGACCGCAAAACATGTTCAGCTCATAAATATCTCTGAGAAATAAACAGGTGCCGAGCTTGACCGGAGAATATTTGTACAAAATGAACTGAATAACCTCCCCTCGCTCTCATATCCTCTCATATCCATCCTTCTGGTCGGTACAAGTAGACTGTTTGTGTCATTCGACGGCGCGAATTTAAAACCAGCGTCAGAGCCGTATTGATGCGTGAATGGAAAAAACGATGGATCCGTATGTGAGTGAGCGCAGGGCCAGAGAGGCTAAAGTGCTTCATGTGACGAATGATTCTGTCCTCACAGCGAGCGTGTGTGCGTGTGTCCCGCGCTCCCTTTATAATTTCACCCTGTCTCCATCCAGTTTATGATTAAAAGCATGTTTATGCATCACCATCAAGACGGGTCGCATTATTAGACGGCTTGTAATAACAGCCACATCTCCGCCTCGGCGTGCAAACACACAAATGCCACAGCGTGTTTGAATTGTTCAGCGGCACAGAGCGAGATTTGATTAGAAGAGCTGATGAGGTGTAGTGTAACAGCAGTTTGGTTGCGCTGATGTGATGGCTTTTCTGAAATAAAGTGGAAGTGATTTGAACCTTCATTATCTATGTCATTACCCGCTCAAACCTCCCCAGGCTCATGCGTGCGTCGCAATATCAGAAGTCAAGCTGCTGTGACGGAATCTCTCTCTCTCTCACATACACAAACACACACGTTTGCATGCTGTAACTTAGGGATGAGTTATAACCGTTATTATGAAATATATGTTCTGAATGCTGATTGGTTAGTGCTGCAGCTAACAACTGTTTTGAAAGCCATCACCCATAAAGCAACCATTGCAACCACTCAGAAATGACGATTGTAATTCTGGCCAATATAATATTCTGATGCGCATTTTTAAAAGGGTTTACTGTTTTGTGTAAATAAATTAAAAATGAAACATTAAAAAAAAAAACTGAACTGAATTTAGGCATCACAGCATTATAATGTGCAGTATGAAACTGCAGATATTTTTGAGATTTGTTAAGGATTATTCAAAAAATAATAATAATTATATAATAATAATTCACACTATTAAAATAATAGTGTCTTTAAAGATCAACTTAAATGAAATTACCATTAACTATTAAACATCTAATGTCGACCGATACTGATCATTTAAGTAATAATAATACAAAAATAATAGTAATAACACTCACTAAAATAATAATAACCACTATGGTAGTGGTATATTTTTCAGTCAAAATAGCATTGACTTAATTTGCTTCATAAAATAATGTTGAAATTCACTTTTGTATATATACGTTTATATCACTTTTACGTAATTTTACTATGTAACTTATTAACCTAAAATTAAGCTAAGTGATATTATTTTTTGTTAATTAAAATAAAGTTTAAATAATATAAAATCTATGTATTAGATAAAAAGCTTAAATGTTTCTTAACTAGTTGTTTATTAGCATGCATATTACTAGAATATTAGCCATTTATTAGTAAAAATTACGCATTTATTAATGCCTTATTCTTCATGACCTTATACTACGTCCCTAATCCTACCAAATACCTGAATTTAACAACTACCTTACTAACTATTAATAAGCAGCAAATTAGGAATTTATTGTAAGAAAAGTCGTAGTTAATAATGAATAAGTGTTCCCTATTCTAAATTGTTACCAAATTTCCTTCACAACAAACTGAAGTATTAATATAACTAAACTAAACCTCAAATAACAATAGAAGCACACAAACAAACAAACAAACAAATAAACAAACAAAAAACTGGAAGAAAAAATAGATTGTTTTCTTTGCAACAAACTGAAGTATTAATATAACTAAACTAAACATGAAATAAAAATAAAATATCACTAGAAACACACACACAAACAAACAAACAAACAAACAAACAAACAAAAAACTGGATGAAAAAGTATTGTTTTCTTCATAACAAACTGAAGTACTAATATAACCAAACTGAACCTGAAATAAAAATAAAAGCTCACTGGAAGCACACAAACAAACAAACAAAAACTGGAGGAAAAAATAGATTGTTTCCTGCACAACATACTGAAGTGTATATATATACTTAAACTTCAAATAAAAACAAAAGCTCACTAGAAGCAAGCAAGCAAACAAACCAAAAAACTGGAGGATTTTTTCTTCCTTCGCAACAAACTGAAGCACTAATATAACTAAACTGAACCTGAAACACAAATAAACGCACACCAGAAGCACACAAACTGGAGGTAAAATATTGATTGTGTCCTTTACAACAAACTGACATACTAATATAACTAAAGTAATCCTGAAATAAAAATAAAAGCACACTAGAAGCACACAAACAAACAGAAATCTCGAGAAAAAAACATTGTTTCCTTCGCAACAAACTGAGATATTAATATAACTAAAGTAATCCTGAAATAAAAAAAAATAAAAGCTCACTAGAAGCGTGCACACACACAAACAAACAAAAAGCTAGAGCAAAAAATAGATTGTTTTCTTCGCAACAAACGTCGGAATAAAAATAAAAGCTCACTAGCACAAACAAACAAACAAAAACTGGAGGAAAAAAAAAATAGATTGTTTTCTTGCCAACAAACTAAAGTACTAATATAACTAAACTGAACCTGAAATACAAATAAAGGCCCACTAGAAGCACACAAACAAACAAACAAACAGGAGGCAAAATATTGAGTGTGTCCTTTACAAAAAACTGAGATACTAATATAACTAAACTAAACCTGAAATAAAAATAAAAGCGCACTAGAAGCACACAAACAAACCAAAAACTTGAGAAAAAAAACACAATGTTTCCTTTGCAACAAACTGAGATTTTAATATAACTAAAATAATCCTGAAATAAAAATAAAAACTAGAAGCGTGCACACACAAACAAGCAAAAATCTAGAGGAAAAAAAAATAGATTGTTTTCTTCGCAACAAACTTCGCAATAAAAATAAAAGCTCACTAAAAACAAACAAACAAACAAAAACTGGAGGAAAAAAAACAGATTGTTTTCTTCGCAACAAACTGAAGTACTAATATAACTGAACTTGAAATACAAATAAAAGCTCACTAGAAGCAAAAATAGTTTTTTTCTCCTTTGCAACAAACTAAAGTACTAATATAAGTAAACTGAACCTGAACTACAAACAAAAGCTTACTAGAAGCACACAAACCAACAAACAAACAAACTGGAAGAAAATATCTAGAATATTTCTTTCGCAGCAAACTGAAGTACTAATATAACTGAACTACACCTGAAATACAAATTAAAGCCCACTAGCACAAACAGATTAGAGCACATGAAATTACTAAAACTGAAATTAAAATGGATGAAAATAAGAAGATAACAGTTGACTCAAAATATGAATAAATAGTATATGAATAATAGCCTTTTGTAGCGTGTTGCTTATATCAGTATGTGTTTGCAGTTTTGAACACATGCACACATGTATATAAATGTGTCATTTAATTATTCTCCACGGCAGCGTTCATCCAGTACCCACAGAAAATGAAAGAAAGGCTGGCGCTTTTGAGACCTGATAATAATCTGTGTGCTATTTTAAGACGCAACTCCTGCCGTGAAGAGGTGGGGGGCTTGGTGATGCGGGCTGCTGATGTCACCGCTGTTGCCGGGCAACTGGTATGTTTCCAGTTGGGAGTAAGTGGCAACGACTGCTGGCTGTATTAACGACCTTAACGCGGCCATGAGCGCCGGCGCCCGTCCTTGTGCTGCCCATCGTGCGCGTGAAACCTGGCACAGTCTGTTAGTTTTTGACTCTGGTAAACTTTATCAGTCCACTTTGTGATGTCAAGTGGCCAACAGTAACTTTAAATACCGGTGAGGGTAGGACATGAACTTCAGAAGGCCTTTATTAACCCCCTGGAGCCATGTGGAGCTCTTTTATAATGGATGGATGCACTTTATTGGACTTTGAAATCTCAACACCCATTCACTGCAATTAGAAATATTGGAAGAGCCAGGAAATTTAATTTATAACTTCAGTTGTATTTGTCTGAAAGATTAAAGTCTGATACACCTAGGATGGCTTGAGGGTGAGCAAATCATAAGTAATTTTCATTTTTTGGGTGAACTATCCCTTTGATTTTTTTAAAGTTTGCTTTACATTAGTCATTTAATGCTATAGAAATGGGGTGTGGCATCATGATTGTGAGCTTGCGATTGGGTCTGTGGGAGTGTGGGCGGGACTTTGATACCGCAGCTCCACCTCACGATCACTGTTGCGCACTGTTGTGCTCCAAATTATGTTATTGCAGGGTGTCCGCAGGTTCGTAAGAAGTCTTAAAATGTCTTAACTAACGTTTTCCTAATAAAAAGGCTTTAAAGAGTCTTAAAATGTCTTAAATTCAGATTCAATGGGTCTTAAATATTGTCGTTCACATTACCGCTAAAATATCGTAAGTCCGACAGACCTAATGACTGTTTAAAATCATTGGACAGACTGAAGATTTTTTCACAGTGAGGTAAAAATTCAAAATGTGTAGTTTATTTATAACATGATATAATTCAGTAACATACCAAGCGAGCTATTTCGCTGAATATTCTCACGATTGCAAATGTTACATTGATTTTAGTTCAATAAACAGTAGTCAAGTAGTGCAGTTATTTACATTTCAGACTGTTTCACCAACAAAAGTAAAACAGAAGTATCTCCAAGCAACACTCGGTGTTTTATTACTGAATAATTCAGCATTTTGAATGAATCAGTTGAGTGAATAACTCAATGACTCACTCATTAAGTGACTTACTGCCACCTACTGGTAGTTTAATATGTTCAAAAGTATGTGTCCCCCCCAGCATTTCTTATTTGTATATTCATAAATGTATTTAAAACATTAATAACATTATTTATTGCAGTTGTACTTTTGCAGAGTTAATTATTTAATCGGCCTAGTAACAGCCCTATAGAATTAATTGATAAATTGTAATAATTTGACATGAAAGGTGATACATACATTTAAAAAGATAAATAAAAATATGCAGTTTTAAGTATGCAAAAACTGATGAAAATATTGCTTCAGAATAAATTGTTTACAGCACCATAAATCTCAGTGATGTGGTACTTTTATAGGGATATTTTGTGTGGAATATGATCTCCTGGTAGGAAAAGTTCACTATATATTGTAGTAATAAATATTGTTTATAAAAGGAATAAAATTTAGTTTTCTTTTTACATTAAACACATTAAATATTACATATGTATGTGATATAATGCATATTTCCATTACAAGTTTAGGTCTTAAATATTGTATAAGGCAGTATTAAAAAGGTCTTAAAAAGTCTTTTCACTTGTTCATATCTGTAGAAACCCTGTATTGGCCCAAGATGACGGACCATACTGGGATGTTTTGACTTTTCTGTAGTGGAAGGAAGTGGCGATGCGTGACCCATCTTTTTTACAGTCTATAATTTAGATATTACTACTGTTTTTCTCCCACTCTTTGCCTAAATAGTAGAGAAGTAGGCATATTCAGACGCAGCCTAACTTTAAATATGATTTTACATTATTAGACACTTAAAACCATGTGTTATATTTGCATAGAAAAGAGCAAGTGCACATTCTTGAACTTTCAATAAATTTGGAACAACGTGGTGTACGTAAATGACCTAAGTAGTAATCTGTAAATTTTCAAAAACGGCAGATATTCAGACACTTTTTCCCGCTCTGTGTGCGCGTGTGTGTACACGCTGTGCGTCACCTGTGAAAAACGTTTTAGCTTTCTGCATTACTCACATACGGCAGCAGTGGCAGACAGACTCGTGGTGCCACACGCTGCGATGCCAACAGTTTTCTGTCTCACTCTCCATCTCTCTCTCTCTCTTTTTTACCAGTTACTCTCGCTCACTCTTCATCACTTGCTCGCTCTCTCTCTCTTCCTGCTGTTCGCAGCTCTCCTGTAGCATCTGGCTCCGAGACGGATGACGAACAAGTCTGTGTTCTATTTGTGAACGCTTTGCTCAGTGTCACGCTGTCGTCTACCAGTTGTGATGTATTTTTAACTTTGTTGTTGATGATGATGATGAGAATGATGTTTATTTATTAGCCAGGCATGTAATTTATGCAAGCACACAAACGCAGGCGTGAATGAATGCTGGGGAGTGTGGTGTTGTAGATTACATACTTAATATGCGTTGTTGCATTGTTGTGGCAGTAACAAACTTAGCACTCAAGGAGAGTGGTAAAGTTTTCTTGAAACATAAGTTGTTAAACTAGATGAGGTGACTAGCTATAAATATGTTGAACTGACCATAAAGGGATAGTTTACCCAGAAAAGAAAATTCTGTCATTAATTGCTCACCCTCCTGCCGTTTCAAACCCGTAAGACGTTTTTTATCTTTAAAACACAAAGTAAGATATTTTTGGTGAAATCTGTCAGCTTTCTGACCCTGCGTAGACATTGAAATCCCAGAAAGAAAGCAAGGACATAAGACTTCAGTCAGTAATTGACCACTGTTATTATTGGCTAGTCACTGCATTGGAAACAGTATCAACATCCCCTTTGCTTTTGCATGTTTTGACAAGATAATGAAAATAAAACATCATTATGAACGATTTACTTACCGTTTGTAATGCAGCTGCAGTCAGATCTTGTACCGCAGATCTAGGTGACGTCACCTTGCCCCATTAGTTCCAAAACGAGCTACTTTTGGAGCTTGATTATATAAATGGTTTGTTTATAATGAGCAGGTTTTAAGCTATAAAACTTGCAGGATGTTTTAATGGGACAAAGACCTCTTATATGCCAAAAGATCAAGGCAAATTTGAGTTCTCATGTCATCACCCCTTTAAAATAGTCCATGTGACATCAGTGGTTCAACTGTAATTTTATGAAGCTATGAGAATACTTTTTGTGTGCAATGAAAGTGAAAATAACGACTTTATTCAGCAATTTCTTCTTTTCTGTGTCAGTCTTTGATGAAAAAACTACGAGTAATGTCGTTATTATTGTTTTGTTTCGTACAAAAAGTATTATTTTGGAACATTTTATTTCAACATTACAATGTAAAAAAACAAAAATTTGAATGCATTAATTGTTCCTGTGTTATTTTGGTATTTATATTTATATTTCTGTTAATTTTCTATTAAATTTCCATTTTAAATTTTAAGTGTTCTATTTGACTACCTTTATATTTCTGTTTATTTTATTTCAGTTTTATTAATTTTAGTGCTCACTTATTACTCATTTTGGTTAGTTACCGAAGCAACTTTTCCATTTTCAACATAGGCTCATTGGAAATATGTGCTTCTATGTACATTTCTGCAAAACTGGATAAACATATTTATATGTACGAATCACTACAGTTTCCAGTTGAAATGAACACAATAGAGGCAGTAAAACTCTGACAACTTTTGTTCCTTTTCACACAAAAGTATGATGTACAGGTACAGAGTTTTGATTAATAAAGCTTAATTTTCATGTTATGACTTTAAAACAATTTTAACATCCTGCACGATTTGAAAACTGATACTTTTGAATGTTAACACTATCGGGTGGGTTTAGGGTTGGGTTTGACGTATGGGATATTTTCAACACGATGGAGAATTAACCTTTAGCAACACTAGCTGGATATTTTAATTCTGAAAAGCCGCAGGATGTACCACAAGCAGCGTAATAAAAATGCAGCAATATGTACCTGTACCAACATAACAAAAATGTGCCACGGTCACATAATGAACGTGTGTTTTAGCGCCACTCTCTGGAAACTTCACTTTAAAACTGCCGTGAAACATGCAGTAAGGTATGTAATTACAGTGTTGCAGAAATGTATATAGAGGCATGTATTTTCATGAGCCTTGTTTGTGCATTTTTCAACTAGGTTTTACTTGGATGTTCAGTTTTATTAGTTTTACATGTAATATTAAGGGTTTTTTGTCTTTATATGAAACAGAAAACAGTAATACCTGTAGTATTTTTGTAGTGTAACTTAAGTTGAGCTAACAGTAGCACTGAATTGTACACAATAAGGTAACTGAGATGAGTTTCGAAATTTGATTATTCTGAATAGATTATGTAAATAGAATTTCCATTTCATGCCAAATTTTATGCCACATAGCTGAAATATTTTCAAACTGTTGCTCCCGTGTGATAGTAGTTGACCTGAAGAAGAAAAGCGACCATAGAAAAAGAAATGTACAAAAATGTGTTTGATTTGCTTAAGTGTTTACACTTGGTCTTTCATGAAATCCGCTTCTAATGTCAGTGAAGGTTTCTTGTAGCAAACAGTTTTCAATTACAGTTTTAAATCACCATTTTTTTAAAAAATTAAGCAGGTTTCTGCACCTTCAAGATTTCTATCCACCTTATTCTTCAACGCGGAAGTAAGTTCATGGGTGAGACTTCCGGTTCATTAGCCTCTTATGAGGAATTAATGAGAAGAATAACAATGTGCCATAAACACATAGTTTGCACTACGAAGTGTGTTCATAATTAAGATAATACATTAAAATAATACAGTAAAACATACCAATTTAAAATATAAAGCAGCAAAACAAGCTGTTTCGGGACTCAGATGACTCCGGAAGCCATACCCATAAAATTTACAAATGGCCATGCCCACTCTTACAGATAAATAAGGTGGATAGGTTAATGGCATCTTTTCTGATTGGTAAAGCTCTTTGCATGTGAAATGAGTAACAAGACCCCTAAAAGTTGCTGAAGAATGACTCCTCATTGATATGCAAATATAGGCGGTCATATGTTAATAAGCATATGTTTGTGACATCAGTGCCTCATTCTGAACGACCTGCTTATGCAGCTCTATGGTGTCTCTGTTTTGTAGAAAGTGGCTCTTCCATCACCGCGTCCTGTGTCGGTCTGGGCTGCTCACTCACTCCCCCCGCTGGTACAGCCGGTAAAGGCGTGCCGGGATACAACGGTGAGATTCCACTACGTTGGCACGTGTGCGGCTTGTTTATTACAAACTCTGTCTGAAGTTTTATGTATCAGTTCCTTTTGATTGATAGTTTTTAGCTGGATGGTTCAATAAATGACTGAAGTACTTAAACTCTCTTCATCTTTGTCCCACAGTGACAGTGATTGATGATGAAATGCAACAGGAAAAGCCAAGGACTCTGGGAAATATTGTGGTAAAGTGAGTTAGTTAAATCATTTCATTTTGGATTTGTATTGATAGAGGCAGTAGATCAAGCTAGCTTTGACCCCACATGTCCTGCATAAATAGTTCAGTGTTTTTGTTCACTGTTCTGACGTACGTCAGAAGGGCTGAGCGATACATATGTCATAATGCATCAATATGTCCTAACTTGATCATGATTGTTACTGCTCAAAACCATTTGTGAAGAAAGTGAGCATGAATATAAATGCACCCCATTTACTTTCCCAATGCACAATTCATGATGGCATTGAATTTTAAGTTTGATAACTTTTAAAATGACATTACCAAGTCCTTGCTTTCAACCATCTGTCATATGCGCATTTCACAATTCAATCAGTTTCCGATAGACAAATCAAGTCCCATTTAAATATATTTTGAAGATCCCCTTTTACTTAAAAATACATTACACAGGCACATTCAGTAGGCTGTGATGAATGCTGTTTGATGTTGACTTTAATGAAAGGACAAATATAATGAAATGTCACTTCTTAAAATGCCAGAGAGGGAGCGAATGTGCCAAACCAATTTCAAAATGTCTTTTTAAAAAGTTAAAAAGTTAAGCAGTCCATAATGGCACTTAATATTTTATCAGTCAAAAGTTCAGACAGCTTTTCATAAAGAAAAGTTGCTTTGGATTGCACTTTCCCATTGACTGGATCAAGCTGAAATATATTATATTTCATATATATATTATATATTATAATATGATTATAAAAAAAAAAAAAGAGAGAGACAATATTTTAGTGCGGATTTAAATTTAAAATATTTGCATTATTTTACACATTTGAAAGTAAAGTCATATTAACTATGAAACAAAGTATTTTTTTTCTGTTTTAAATTTTTCTGGATTCCGTTTTTTCCTGTTTTAATTTTTCTAGACTCCGTTTTAATGGTTAAAATTGAAATAAAAAAAAATATAATCAAAAAGCATGTTTAATGGATTGAAATTATATTCACATAATGTAGCAGCAATTTAGAAAGTTTAACAAAAAAAAAACATTTTATAGGGCCTTAAAAATGTAATTTTTTTTTCTCCAATAAAGTTTTGTTTTTTCCGTTTTAATTTTTCTAGATTGTTGTAATATTTAAAAAAATAAAATAATTGAAAAGCATGTGTATGTTTTGCAATTAAAATGACATACACATGTAACAGCAATTTATAAAATTGAACAGCGTTTCGTTTTACAAAATCAATTTTCTTTCCCCAAACAGCCCCTCCCCCAAAGTGCATTTTGTTTTTTTTGTTACAAAAGAATTTTTTTTTTCTGTTTTAATTTTTCTGGATTCTGTTTTTTCCCCACCATACACTCTGTTTTAATGGTTAAATTAAAAAAATATTTAAATAAAATAATAAATGTAATAAAATATGATTACATTTGATTATAATTTATTTTATTGTCAAATTCAGTTTTATTTTGATCAAATTCTGTGTTTTCAATTAATCTTCTGGATTCTGTTTTCCCCTATTTTATGTTTCTAGAAACTGTTTTAATATTTAATTGAAAATACATTAATATAAAAGCTTGTCTAATTAATTGAAATTGCATACAAAATTTAACAGCAATTTAAATTTTAAATTTAAAAACGTAGACGCCCCTATCTTTTCAGGCACGTCTACTCCCATTCCCGTCCAGGCCCGCGCCGTATCCTAAAGATGATAGCTTAGCTTTTTTGTTTGATCTTCACAAATAACTCTCCTTTTCTCTGCTTTCCTCTTCAATCTGCTCATCATCTTCTCTACACAATGAAAGATTTACTGACACAAAGCCAAAGCAGAGGAGAATCTTTTCATCACACATCTGACTTTAAAATCTGGGTCTTTGTATGAGGACATTAAGCCCGCGTCTGAGCTGAATCGCTAATGGGGTCTCGTCTCACACCGTCTGCTTAGAAAAGAGCATCTTCTGTGTTCTTTCAGCCCGTCTTCAGGTACAATACCCCTCTAAGACGACGGCACGTCTGTCCTCGTCCGCCGCTGAGGGAACTAATCTCGTAGATGTTTGTTTTGTTGTCATTTGTGCTCTCCGATAGATTTGATTTTAATCAAGAGCCTGCCGGATACATGCTTGGATTAAAAGGAAATTGCGACTTCTAAAACGAGACGCTGTTTTATGCATAAACACTTTCAGGAGGTCCAGGCTGGATATCGAATGGCTGTTTATCTTGCACATACTGCTTATTTTTTTGAGTGTGTTGACTATTGTGTCCATCAGGGGTTGTACAAAAATGACAAAAATTTTTGTCAACCGAGTAAAAGATCATTTGAATATATAATTGATTATACTAACGTAACAAAATGCACAAAAAGGTATTTATAAGTAAACAAACAGTTTGATTACCTGTTGACTTTTGTTGTATGGAGAAAGCCATAAAACATGCTGAAGAAAGTAGGTCATACAGGTTTGGTCGAACAATTTAAGGGTCAGTGAATAATGACAGAATAGTCATTTTTGAGAGAATTATTTCTTTAATATTATATTTGACAGTCCTTGCTGTTATTCCTTGTATTTTTCCATTCATGAAAGATTTTTGTCCTTTTAGTTTTTTGTTCCTTTGAATATTGTCATTTATATTCATACTTTAAAGCATTCTGTGACCCTGAAAGGTTGAAAAACATCTCGTTCTTTGATGGTTCAAAGAAGACCAAGGTCACATCTAGAATTTTTTTATTTGTTATTTTTTTTCCCCTTCTAAAAGTCTCTCTTTTTTTTTTTTTTCTCATCAGGCTTCCTCTGCCTCCTGGGGCGGCTCTCAGTCTCTGGCAGAATGAGACGCTGTTTAAGGAGTTATACTTCACCAAGTTCCCCGTAAGTGTTTAGCTACAAGATGTGTGTGTGTGTGTGTATATATATATATATATATATATATGTGTGTGTGTGTGTGTGTGTGTATATATATATATACCATTACATAAAGTACTGGTCAAAAATTTGGAAAAAATATGTTATTATATGTATATTTATATTTATATTTATATATATATATATATATATATATATATACCATGACATAAATTACTGGTCAAAAATTTGGAATAAGTAAGATTGTTAATGTTTTTGGAGTTTTTGAACAGTAAGATTTGTAATGTTTTTTTTAAAGAAGTGTCTTATGCTCTTGAAGTCTGCATGTATTTGATTCAAAATACAGCAAAAAATGTAAAATTCTGAAATATTTTTACTATTTAAAATAACTGCTTTCTATTTGAATATCATTTAAAATGTAATGCATTCCTGTAATTTCAAAGCAGAATTTGTAGCATCATTACTCCAGTAACATGACCTTCAGAAATCATTCTGATATTCTGATTTGCTGCTACTATTATCATTATGTTGAAAACAACTGAGTATAATTTTTCCAGATTTCTTTGATGAATAGAAAGTTTAGAAGAACAGCATTTATCTGAAATAGAAATCTTTTGTAAAATTATAAATGTCTTTATCATCATTTTTGATCAATTTAAAGCATCCTTGCTAAATAAAATCATACATTTCTATCATTTCTATCCAAAAAAAATAAAATAAAATACTGACTCGTGTATAATGTTACAAATCTTTTTATTTCAGATAAAGGCAGTTTAAATGTGGCTTCAAACGATCCCAAATGCGGTTGTAAACGATCCCAGTCAAGGAAGAAGGGTCTTACCTAGCTAAACAAAAAAATACAATTTATATACTTTTTTATCTGAAACGCACGTCTTGCCTTTCTCTGCCTGAACACTGTGTGTTTTGGTTCAAGACAGTTAGGGTATATCGAAAAACTGATTGTATTTTCTATTGCTAGACAAGACTCTTCTTTCTCGGCTGGGATTGTTTACAACCGCATTTGGGATCGTTTGAAGCTGCATTTAAACTGTGTTTTTGAAGTTCAAAATTGAAGCACCATATCAGTCCATTATATGGAGAAAAATGAAGAAATGTTTTCTTCAAAAAACATAATTTCTTTATGACTGGAAAAAGAAAGACATGAACATCTTGGATGACAAGGGGGTGAGTACATTATCTGTAAACTGTTGTTCTCGAAGTGGACTTGTCCTTTAACTGTTTTAAATATTTATAATAAAAATAATAACAATAAATGTGTCTTAAACAGCTAATCAGCATATTAGAATGATTTCTGAAGGATCATGTGACACTGAAGACCGGAGTATTTATCACAGGAATAAATTACATTTTAAATTACATTCAAATAGAAAGCAGTTATTTTAAATAGTAAAAATATTTCACATTATTACTGTTTTTGCTGTAGTTTTGAATCAAATAAATGCAGACTTGATAAGCACAAGAGGCTTGAAACTTAAAAATCTGTTCAAAAACTTTTTAAAGGTGGTGTAGAATGATCCAGTTATTCTAGTGAAGAGCTGGCCACTCAGACAAGAAAGGACCATCTGATTTAAAGAGAGCAACCACTGTTTGGTTTTCATGTTAGGGGCAGTTTCATCTGGAATAGACCACACCGCAATAATGAACCACCGTTGAAAAAACTAGATGTGTTTTGTGGCCCTACCAAAATGAAAACAAAATTTGTCTTTGTGATCAGAATTACTACCTAAAAATATGAAAATGGTGGTGATTTTCATAGGCGGAAAACACAGTGCTGTTGTGCTCATGATTATGTAGTTTACACTAATGTGCCTCAATCAAAAGCTGAGAGTATGCTCGTAATAATATCAACCCAGACTAATGAAAGTTGCACAGCAGTCTGATTTGCGATTCTGACAGGAGCCTTCAGACACATCAGACGGTCTGCGGGCGTGCCGAGGCCGTTGCGTGCCGTTTGATTAGTCTCGCTATATCTATTCCTTTTGATAATAATCAGGCAGGACACTCATAATCCCTTCACAGGAAGGTGCTCAGCATGTGCTTTTGATAATTACATCTCAGCGGCTGCTGGCGGCATTCGAACAACACGCTGATTGTAATGACAACAGAAAAGTTTCAAGGATGTGTTTATCACTGAATGTATTTTTTAAAATGATGCGATGCTATTTTTTGTGCTGTTAGTTACAGCGAATGGGAGGTGAAGCTTTGGCATTTCAGAAAGGATGCACAACCACCATTAAAGTGGTTCATACGGCACGTGCGCTACTGTATACAATGAGTATTAGGAAAGTCGTACCGTACGCTAGCATTGGGTGACAGTTGACAGTTTTTGAGAATGAATGTTTTGAAAACATTCAGCTGTTTATTTCCTTTCTGAAGGATCATATGACACTGAAGACTGGAGTAATGGCTGCAGAAGATTCAGTTTTGCATCACAGGAATAAATGACATTTTAAAATATGTTTTTTAAATGGTAATAATATATATAAATAATATATTATGGCTTCATAATATAAATGTTTCACTCTAACTGATGAGCTTTAGAGCATTAAAAGCACTTCATTTATTCCAAGGTTGTGCAAATAAAAATGTTCTGGTTGATTGTCTTTGTTTGCGTATGTGTGTAGTTTATTAGACATGATTGACAGCTTATGAAATATCTATTGTAAATATGACGCAAATGGTCTTATTTTAGGACTGCATGCCAAGTTATGATTTGTGCTTTTATGTGGTGCAGCACCATCTTGTGGTTTAAGGAAACAGTACATATCAGCTGCTTCATTCTGGCACTTAAAATGTGTTGTTATATACACAAATATGTATTGATATTGTGGTGAAAAGTGTTTTTATTGCCCTCCCTTCGTAGGGTTACTATGACACCATGGACGCCGGTTTTGCGGATGAGGAGGGCTTCTTGTACATCATGTCTCGATCCGATGACGTCATCAACGTGGCGGGTCACAGGCTGTCCACCGGCGCCCTCGAAGAGGTGCGAGGAAAGGGAGCGTCTCACTCGTGACAAATAACAATCACAAGAATCTTTGTTGCTGCAACAAAACCATATCTTGTGTGTGTGTGTGTGTGTGTCCTTTAGTCTATCCTGATGCATCCTGCCGTAGTGGACTGTGCTGTGGTGGGACTTGAGGACTCCCTGAAGGGACACGTGCCGTTGGCTTTATGCGTGCTCAGAAATGGTGAGGAGTGGGAGTTGGGGGGGAAGCAAATACTTGAGATTTTAGGATGAAATGATTATTGCAGTGATTAATATGTTTCTGCAAACAATTCTTTTAAAGGGGTCATCGGATACAAAGTTCACTTTAACATGTTGTTTGAACATTAATGTGTGTTGGCAGTGTATGTTCACATCTACTCTATAATGACAAAAATCCATGCAGTAGTTTTTAAATAATCTGTAAAAATAATATCCCCTTTTTCAAATCGAGCCATTCTCAGATGCCTGTCGGTGTGACGTCACACCGAAAAAAACCCGGTGGCAAACAGTGTTAAAGTAGCCAAATTCTGTAGGAAAACTACTGTTCAGTCATTTAATTGTAATCTGATTATATCTTATAATAATGTTACATTTTTGCCTGTGGTGACAAATCAGAATTTTCAGCAGTCATTATTCCAGTCTTTACTGTCAGAAGTCATCATGTAGTAGCCTATCATGGTTTTCCCCAAAATATTAAGGAGTAAAACTGTTTTCAACATCGAATAATCATGGCTTTGCCAGCACAGGAATAAATTACTTGTTAAAATAGTTTAAAATAGAAAACCGTAATGCTGATTGTACTTTATTTTTGATGAAAAAAATGCAACATTGTTGAGCATCTTTTTTTCCCATTTCCCATGTTGTTTCTTTAAAAAAAAAAAAAAAAATTAAATTACTGAAATAGTAGTAAGTAAAGCATTGTAATAAAATATGTGTGCATGTGATTGAATCTACAATTAAGCTTAACTTCTAAATACCGTAAATGTAAAAATGTTTGCTTTAATGCTTTGTGAATTTAGTTGGGTAATAGTACTCATAAAGTCATATTTGAGGACATGGGATTAGATGAATGAAATAAAGTAAAGGGACAACAGTGTTACTGTTTTGTCTAAAGTGCTTTAAAAACACAAAGAAGGATGCACCTTATTGAATGTATGTTTCTTTATGTTCATGTTTGTTTGTTTGCAGACTGCCAGAAAAGCGAGGACGTGCTGGCGAACGAGATGGTGAAACTGGTGAGGGACACCATCGGGCCAGTGGCAGCTTTTAAGAAGGTAGTCTTTGTAAAAGCTCTTCCCAAAACCCGCTCAGGAAAAATTCCAAGATCGTCTCTTGCTAACCTGGTGAACCACAAGCCGTATAAGGTATTTTCTGACTTGTATTTTTCCTAATGGTAACTGTTACTAAAAGTTGGTGTTATATGACGTTTCTGAACTGCAGATCTTCAGCTTCAGTCAAAATGTGTGAGAAAAGCTGAGCTTTCTAATTTGGATGTTTGTGACTGTAAATTCATAGATCGGTCCCACCATAGAAGATCCTGAGGTGTTTAAGGACATTGAGAAGATTCTGTGAAAAGGAGCTGGTAAATAATTTACAACCAGATGTGGATGCGCACATTTGCGCACGCACAAGCAAACACATTCACTTACTTGCTACTTCCTCTTCAAGATGTGAAAATCTCTATGGAAGATATTCCATAGAGAATCATGATTCCAATTAGAAAGTACCCCTCATTATACCCTAATATTTTGAATTAGTAATGTGATGTAATTGATGTGCATTAACATGATAATTTCCACTTGTTTATGGTTTTGTATAACTTGGACCAAATATAACCAGGACCAAATAGATGAATTTTACAAAAAATATTTGGTTCACCCCTGAGATCAAAATGAAAACAAAAGGTGTGAAGGCACCGATAATTGTACCAGTATTTAAATTTAGTAATTTGCAAGTTTTTTATTGATATTCTCCACATTGTATAGTTTGCCAACTAAAGGAAAAAAAGTAGTTATCATATGTAGTTATCATAAAAATGGTCTGTATTGCCTAAAGGAGAAGTCCACTTAATATAACAATTTAAAAATAATTCACTCACCCCCTTGTCATCCAAGATGTTCATGTCTTAAAGTCGTAAAGAAATTATGTTTTTTGAGGAAAACATTTGAGGATTTTTGTTCATATAATGGACTGCTATGGTGCCCCAAGTTTGAACTTCCAAAATGCAGTTTGAATGCGGATCCCAAATGCGGTTGTAAACGATCCCAGCTGAGGAAGAAGGGTTTCATCTAGTGAAAGTTTTCATAAAAAAAAAAAACTACAACAATTTAAATACTTCTTAATGTCAAACCCTCGTCTTGTCTTGCTCTCCCTGAACTCTGTGTATTCTGGCTCAAGACAGTTAGGGTATGTGGAAAAACTATGATTGTATTTTCTCCCTCAACTTCAAAAAATCATTTCAAAATCATCCTACATCACTGCAGAAGTACCGACCCAGTCTTTGCAATGTGAACATGCAAAGAAGATCAAACACCCTTAACAAAAAAGGTAAAACAGCGATATAGGGCGATTTTGAAGTTGAGGGAGAACATGAGATGAGAGTTTTTTGACATACCCTAACTGTCACGAACCGGAAGAAAACAGAGGTCGGGAAGAGCATGACAAGACGAGCATTTGACATTAACAAGTATATAAATTGTCTTATTTTTTTATGAAAATAACCGATCGTTTCACTAGATTAGACTGTTCTTTCTCAGCTGGGATGGTTTACAACTGCATTTGGGATTGTTTGAAGTCGCATTTAAAGTGCATTTTGGAAGTTCAAAATCGGGGCACCACAGCAGTTTATTATATGGAGTAAAATCCTGAAATGTTTTCCTCAAAAAACAGAACTTCTGTACGACTGAAGAAAGACATGAACATCTCGGATGACAAGGGGGTGAGTGCATGATCTGTAAATTGTTGGTCTGGAAGTGGACTTGTCCTTTAAGTGAAATTTGATTGTCCTCCCTTTGATTGGTAAAATGTAACCTGGACAGCCCTTGACTGTTTTTGTGAAATACATCTTGTAAAGCACTAAACTGTGAATCATGTAAACTGTGATCTTTCAGTCATTCAGTTTATCAATGTGTAATGAATGCAATGTGAAGTATTGTACCATTAATGTAGCATCGGTTTGAAGTAATGCATAGCAAAAAAGTTTGTGACAATGACTGTTACAAAGCAAAGGTATTTGACTGTACTTTTTATTGACAATGAAAAGTTGTTTGATCACCACATAGTTTTGACCAAAATACAATCAGTAATAAATAAAAAAAAATGGACACAAAATAAAAGGATTCTCTGCGCGTGCAAAACAGGGACGTACAAACCGTCGAAGTGTCTGAAATAACCGAAAGACCGGAGGCGGAGGGCCGCGCAACAGCCGTCCCCTGCGTCTCGAACAGAAACGAGTCGAAAACATTTTTACACCAAAGTAAGTCACAGCAAGTAAGTCTACTTTCACTACGAGCTAAGCCTGTCCTTTAGCGATTTGCCGTAACGAGAGGCGGTCGGTCGGACGTTCCGGAGACGAGGTCGCGCTCCGCCGGTACATTTCGCGCTACTCACGACGGGAAACAATTTGAGTTTTACGTTCTTTCTAACCAAACAGTAAGATGTGCTAGAGTAAGTATATCCAGATTACTCATGTTCTTCAATACGCATTGCTGTGAAGGATCGATTGTTTTTCTGCATGTGTTTGTAATGTTTAATCCAATAGATGGCTCGATCATGAAATAAATCGATGGTTTCTGATGGAAAAATTGGTATTTGGGCTCCTGAAAGCGTCAGCGCCGTAAGATTTATTTTTGTGTAATCATTACGCGTTTGACGAGCGATAGCTTTTCAGATGTAGGGATGCGCCCGAATCCAAATAGCGTGTTCAGAAAGGAAATGGAAATTGCTTTTGAATGCGTGCTGGCTTTTTACTGTCACACATACGGTGTTTTAGTGCAAGGAAGAAGAAAAAAAAAAAAGTAAAACTATTAGATTAAAGTTGTAATATTTATGAATAAAGTTGTAATATTTGGAGAATAAAGTCAGAATTAAGACTATTAAATTGTAGCAATTTAAAGTTGTAATTTTTTGAGTATAGCCTGCACATGCAGATGGCCTGGTTTGGGAGCACTGTGGCCAGGCCGCTGGAATTGATTTGAATACATGTGCGATAATTAGCGGAAATCATAGCATGTGTTATATTGGCAGGCCCAGTATGCTCGAAAGTAAGATTTTACACGGTCAATCGCATTCATTTGCAGTGTGCCAATCAGCCAATAATAGCAATAAGCTTTGTGCTTTTGGTAGTTTTAATATAAAAGTGTCAGCTTTCCAAATCTGCCAGTTTTATAGTGAAACACAAACAGTGCGCCTCAATCATGAAAAAATCAAGTGTAAATATATGAGTAAATTCCAAGTAATTGCGTGTAAAACAGACTTTCCCAAAAACTGTCCTCCAGTTCCAATCACTTGTAAACATGGTGGTTGTGCACTCTCATTCACAATTAGCTCAGGTTTGCCTCCAGTATATTGCATAAATGGCCTTAAAAAAAAAAGACTACGTATTAGTAGTATGTAAGTTTAAAGAATTGTACTTAATATAAAAAATCAGTAACCAGTAAAATTTATTTCATTATTGTAGGCAGTCGTTGTCCAAGTAGGATGGATGGTTGGTATTTGTCCCGCCTGTCCTCTATTTACTGCTGAGTAGATAGTGACAGTGATGAGTGCTGTGTTGTAAAGATATCAACACAGCTTAAAAAACAAAAACAAAAAAACAATCCAAAAGAGGGCAAGGGCAAATTACGGCAGTGCATGAAAATTGAGTGTCATCAGTTTGCCAAAAAGAAGACAGAACATTTTGCGCACCATTTACACGTGGTAGGGAGCAGGTGTATATTTATTTACCATTTTGAAAGTGCGGACCTTTTAATAAATTCAAAAATTGATGTCAGAACGGCTTTCCAAGCAATTTACGGCAAAATGAGTTCTGAGTGAGTGAATGAGGCCCAATGTGTCTTGCATTAATGTGTTTTTAATGCTGTTTTATGGTGGGACAGATTACTGTACGAGCGAGTCAGTCGACTTTTCGATTACGAGTCATTCGTTTCATGAAATTACATTGTGTTGTAAAAAAAACTGCACCACCTACTTTGTAAAAATTTGTGTGGTGTCCAATCTTTCATTCCATTCCTCACATGTATTTGATTAAAAAAAAAAAACATTTAAAAGACTGAAGTGGACCTCAACTCATGAATGTATGCTATATTTTAGTTTTTTCTGAACTATTGGTGAGCTGTTTAGGGTACAATGCGATGGAGTAAACGATTGGAAATAATATTTAACGTCTTCAATCCGTGATTAGTAGGGCGCCAGCCACCCAGTAACAGCAGTAATTTTGTGCTTTGTTGCTTTTAATGTAACATTGAATTCTGTCAGTTTTATCCCGAAATACAAAATGTATTTTTTCACTTTATTTAAAGTTTATAGCACGATATAAAAGTGAAGGAACATTTGAAGGAATAGCCAAAAAAACAGTACAGCCTAACTGAATCAAAGGAACGTGGACTGTAATGGGAAAGACGACTGATATACGTGGCTGAGGTGAACACAGCGATCTGTCACGCCACATAAAGAGCATAAAAAACATATTATTGTAATAGACACATTGTTAATATTTGGCTCTAGAAGTGTCAGATTTTGAAAGCTGAGCCTTTGAAAGATCTCCCAGGGCTCCCGACCCAGGCCATTTTCATGCAGACTAGATTGCACTCTGGGAATATTTGAACTTGAGAATGGTATTTGCATGAAGAAATGAATTGTGAGTTAAAATGTAATTGTGACTTTATTCAGGAAACATTTTGACTTTATTGTGGAAACACTCTGAATGAAATGTCCAAATTTTGCCTGGATTCTTGAAATATTACGAATGTAATCTTGTTTATTGTTTGTGGCACTAAAATGCTGTTGTATACTCGGGGTGTACTACAGAGCGGTAGTACTTGGCACAAATTTTGGAAGATTACATGTTTGTCATTGGTGCTCAGGATTTGCAAATCATTGGAAATCTTCCAATCGGTCATCCCTTCTTACTCTGTGAATGTGGTAGCACCACATTTCTGTAGCGTAATACAACAGGCAACCGCTAGCAAGCGGACAACCGCGTTCCTTTAGCGGCTCCTTAGAACGCGTGGTTGATTTTCCTCGCCTTTCCAAATAGCGAGCAACCGTTCGGGCACATCCCTATCGCGATCCCGTACGTAGTACTTGGCTTTCACGAACAATGCACCAAGGATTGAGGCGATGCTGTTTGAGTTGATGATCAATATACGTTTGCCTGAACGTGATGTTTAGTAAGGAAAGGGCTGCGAATGTTTTTTTCTGAAAATCCTGAACGGTTCAGTAGGTGCGTTTGTGGTACCTGGAGCAGATGAACAGCGGGCTCCACAGAGCGAGCAACCGGCGTGACGTAGACCGTGACGGGTTGGCGTAGCTTTTGGGCAAGGGGCTTGTATTTGGCAGACCGCACCAGGCCTCAAAACGCATGAAAAAAAATGAACAAAGTAACAGCCTGTCAAAAGCGTCTCTCTGGTGTATGTGGAAAAAAAACCCGTAACAGCAGCATGGTTTAAAACCGTGACATTAAGGGACGCAATGCGCACAAACTCCGAATGTGTGTTTTTCTACAGATGTGTGCGTGTATGTATGTATATATATTTCTTTATATTTATGTATTTATATATAAAAGAGCTTTATTTATAGTGATTTACAGTTGAACCTACACATCCCCCCGTAGAAGAAATACACAGTACTTAAGCCGAAGGAGCCGCGCGGCGTAAAAGACAGAAAGAGCGAGAGCGCGGCGGCACCCGCGGCGGACGCCCGGGTCACGGCCTCGGCTCGTCCGGCGGGACGGGGGAGGCCGGCACGCCTCGGACTCCGCCTCCTCGCCCCGTACTACGCAGGCTTCCGTTGTTCTCTTGGCAGTGTGACTTATCGGAGTTGTTTGCTCAGGCCAACTTTAAGGTACGACTCTGAAAAAAAGGTGACACAAAAGAAGAGATCAGAAGGCGCGGCAGCGGCGGCCGCTGGGGTTCGCGTAAATAAATAGGGGTGTCCGGTCCTACTCCCGGAGAGCTACCGTTCAGCAGAGTGGACCGTAGGGCCAACCCCAAGGAAACACACCTTAAGTAGCCATCGCGGAGGCGTCACCGGGCATAAAAGAAACCTTTAGGCAGGTGCGGCGAGGCCATTCGGAGCTAAAGCGTGCAGGACAGCATCCCTCCGAGATAGGGTTTGGACACCCCAGGATTGGTAGAATGTAATATGTGGTCTAAGATTTTGTAAACATGTAGCTTTTGTTTTGTGTAGCAGAGCAGGGTTTATACAAGGTGCTTAAAGCGCTTGAAGTAGTTGAATTGGATGGGCTGAAAAAGTGTTGAAAATGGCAAAAGGTAGTTGGAAAAGCACTTGAGTTATTGAAAGACAATGTATGTATGATGCAATTTCCAAAAGCTACCTTTTGTACTTATTTGAGTTGATGTCAGAAAACAATGGAGCTAAGCAAGTAGTAGTAGTCAAAGTGTGATGTAAACATGGCTGAAGATGTGAAAAGAGGAACAGATGAGCCAAATGAATTGATGTCATTTACGCTGAAACTGCCCCGTTTGATTCAAACTTGTGAGTTTGATTAGCGACGTGAAGTGAATCAGTAGCAAAAATGAGGTGAAAAGAAAAGAGGCATTCATTTTTGATGGTCAACATGGCTTGTAATGATTTTCCAAAGCATGTAGCAATTGGTGAAATGTAGCTTTTTGAAAGTCAGAATTAGTTGAGTGTTGAGTGTCCAAAAAGTCCTTTTTAAATGAATTACTGTAAAGAAATCCAATTGTATGGCAAATAATTAGTTTGAGATGATGATTTAATTTGGGAGTGATTTGAAATGATTAGTAAAAGTAAATGATTTTTGACAGTATGTTTTAATGAGTCTATTTGTATGTTTTTGGAATTTCCAGGCAGTGACTCGGAAGGCCGCGAAGGCCACTCTAGAAAGAGTTTGGGACAGACTCGAGAGGCAGCGTAACGTGAAGCGGTCGGTAGGTTACGTAATGGTTAAGTTGTAGATTTACTAGAAAAACGATCTTAAACAGTTATGTGTAAACAATTTAATAATACATAAAGATCTGAACGTCATCGAAGGCGTGCGCGTCAGAAAAGACGGCAGAGAATGGCATTTTTGGCTTAAAAAAACCAAAGCACTGTTGCAAGTATTATTGCAGAACAGGTCATTGTTATTAGTGGCTGTTTTGTTGTAATTAGTGGTATGCTGAAAATATTCTTGGTTTTTAATACTCAGTTGAACCCTTTGACCTTTTTTGTAGAATAGTATTATTACAAAGAATATTATTTCTTATGCTTTTTACAGTATTATGATTCATACATTTTATCATGGTGAAGATGTCATCTATTTTATAAAGTAACAAGTTTAATTTCAGCAGAATTATGTTTATTTATATAGCAGACGCGCAGAATAGCGGGAAATTGAAGGCAGCGAAGGATACATGTATGCTGTGTTGAAAATTGGATGAAAAGAGAGCGAAGGAGAATCTGAATTTGGACGTTCCTCAACGCCTTCCCGCCTTGGAACGCTGCCTCTGAAGGCAGTATTTTGGAGCTTTTGGACGCAGCCATGGTTTTAGCAAAAATTCCAGGTGATGTTAAAATGTAAAATAGTTGGAATTGGTTGAAACAAAGTCAGAAGTCAGAAGGAATTGGAGCGGTTCCAGCTTAAATGACTGACTGAATGGATTTGGTTTACGTGTTTGTGTTTTTGCATTGTCATGTTTAGATGAAACTGTGTGGTTTAGCTTGCTAGTTTGATGACATGAAGTGAAGTAGGGTAATAAAAGTATGATGTATAATTGTTTTACGTGAAAAGCTTTGTGCATTTATTTGATAGATACGTTGCCTTTGAATGATTGTAGCAATCTGCAAGTCCCTCATGGGGAATATGGCTATTTTGGAGGGGTTTCCAGGCCTTCGATTAGGAAAAGTGAAAGTCAAGCTCCTGAAGCAGTCGAAGCACCTGGTACAAACCCTGCGTTATGCAAGTTACACGTAAAGGTGCGGCGTAATTGTGAAAAAAGGCCGAGGCCATCCACAAAGCATTGTTTTTTGAAAGTGTTGATTTATTTAGCAGAAGAGAAAGCAGAGAAGAGGTAGCAGTGATTTTGCAACGAGTTGCCTGTCCAGCGAACATACTAAGGCCGAAAGTGACCTTGAGTTACCGTAGAGCGGGTAGTTTTGCGTGCGAGAGACTCACAGCTTATAGTACGGATGTTCTCTCAGCAAGAGTAGGTCCTCACAGCGGAGCTGTCCAGACGCTGCACCGCCGACGGGCCAACTGCACGGAAACAGACGTTCGGTGAGTGAGTTTTGTGAATCCAGTGCTAAAATGAAGGGGTGAGAATTGTAGCTTTTGAGGTCCAATAGCTTGTCGGTGGAGCAGTATCCTTAAAAGGACACGTTTTTATCTTTTTGATCTGTACTCGGTCCATAGTAGTGCATTATAGTAGTAGTAATATGCAGTCTTAAGGTACTATGATGTACCTATTAGGTGTTTAAAAAAAAGCTCCAAGGATGTCCTTTTAAGGGTAGCGATCCAGCGATGAGCTTTTGTACCCCGAAGGGTACCATTTGGAGGCCTTATTTTTGTGTGTGTGTGTGTGTAATATTGATGTGTGCATCTCAGCATCTTTGTGTATGCATGTGGCCATAGAGTGTTGTTAATGTAGTACTTTTTGGAGTCCTTTTTTTTGGATGTGGAGATGAGATGTTCCTAATGACACTTTGTTTGTTTGTATATTCAGATGGTCACGAGGAGGTGGGAGGAGTAAAGAAAGAAGCCGCTGCCTAAGATGTTGGGGTGTTGTGTATTGTTGTGAAGAATTTGAAGGCATCTTGAGGTGTCCTTGGAGGTCTTCAGAGGCACCCTAGTGTGTCATGGCTTCCTGGTTGTGTGTGTGTGTGTGTGTGGACTTGTTTTTATATCCTTGTGGGGAGCTAAACCTGAATACACACAGACTCATGGGGAGTAGTGTCACCGTGGGGACCTAAATTGAGGTCCCCATGGGTACAAAAGCTTCTAAATCATACAGAATGAGATTTTTTGAGAAAGTAAAAATGCAGAAAGCTTTCTGTAAGGGTTAGGTTTAGGGGTAGGGTTAGGGTAAGGGGATAGAAAATACAGTGTGGAGGGTATAAAAACCACTGCACCTATGGAGAGTCCCCACAAGGATAAAAAAACCAGACGTGTGTGTGTGTGCCTGAGAACAATGTTGCTTAATGTTGCGCAATCTTGTGTGTTTCCCAAAAAGCAAGCAGCTGCACACACGGCTATGAATATCTTGTAGGAGAAATGGACAGAAATGCCTTGTTTGGTTGAAGTAGGGTTTAATTGTATTGAAGCTGAATGCTAATGGACATGGTAGCAAGTCAAGCAAAAAGGGCCTCCCACATTAGTGAGCAAAGGTTTCTTGCAGCATTTAGTTGTAATGTGCTTTGTGCGGTGGGGTCACCAGAAAGGAGCACAGCACAGTGTCCAAAACAATCACATGGTTAGTCAGTGAGGTTTGCAGTAGAAATGCTTGGTTAATATGGACACATCAAATAGAGGGAGATCCAGCCACAACAGGGAAAGGGCAACAGAAATGAAACAGCGCTCATGAGCGTACATGACACGGAGCTCACAACGACGACTGTTCGACTGAGCGCGGAGGCAGCTTTAACGCGCGCCCGAGATATGACACGAGCGGTCACACGGGGCTACTGTGATTGGTTGTGGGTAGAAAGGAGGTGGAGGCAATAGCGCAGGAGGCAGGGCTTTGAATGGGTAACGAGAAGAAGCTGAGGAACTTGTCACGTGAGCGCTTGCGAAGCTGGCGATTGGTTGATTGCGGAGTGCCGTCAGCCGCGAACGGCTGAGAAGAAGCTAGAAAAGCAGCAGTTCCCATGGAGCGGCAGCGGAAGCGGCAGTCCTCGTGTGAAGACCGACGAGTGTAAAGACGTGCGACTCAAACCGGGACACAAAACGGGACACGGTAGGCTCGGCTCATCTGCTTCCCTTTTCTACACTTCTTTCCTCCAAACGCTCTTGACTTTGCTCTGCTTCCAGATCTGCTGCTGCTGCCGCTGCCTCAAGCCTCTGCCTGCTACCGAGACTACGCTTAACACCTTTCGCCTTGTATGTATACCAGCGCTCACATTGTGCCTGTATTCAAGACGTCGCTTGGACTGCTCTTTTTCAATCAACTACCTGCTTAGTTTGGGACAAAGCTTTAGCTGCATTTGCTAACTCCCTGACACCTTTTTCCAAGCTTGCTAATTGAACACACCTGCTTCTTATCACTACTTCACTAGTACGCTCTTCAAATCAGCCAACAGGCCATGGCAGATTTGCTGAGCTTCCAAAAGGTACACTCCTACTAGGGTTACCGACACTTCAACTAGCACAATAAACACCACACAAATACAGCACACTACCATCAGGCCTCACTCACCTGGTTCGACCTAGTTCAACCCCAACTACCGTGGTAACAACTGCCGTATACCTCATTTACAACATGGCCACAGTGCCAAAGGCAGGCAGCCGCTAACAGCCAGCTAACTGTGTACCTTCAGTGGCTCCCTACAACATGTTCTTCATTTTCCACACCCTTCCAAATACTCACTCACTTCTCAGGCACATCACTATTCATCATCCCAATAATCAATTAACCATGGACAAATGAGCCATGGGACACTACTTTACATCACCACCATCAACTAACCAAGGCTACTTCACTTCCAAAACCTCCAGTACTTCCAACATTCAATTACTAGCTCACTGCTGGATTTAGCCAAATCCCACACTGCGCATATCAACCCACGCGTCCCTATAACGGCATGCGACCCGCTAACTGTTCCTGCTGGAAATACTCAACTAACGTTGAGAAAAAAAAAGCCATGACACAACACCACCTCTGTAACATGCACTCCATACAAATTGACTCAGCCCGGGGCTCTTACAACCTCTTAACTAGTACCTTCCGCTGCCGCTCGGACAGGTACCCATGTCAAATGCCTTAACCGATATAGACCGTTACCCTACCCTACTGCGTGGGAAGCCGTACCTCTTCTGGTCAAAGTTTCACCTTTCAAAACTACACCTTCCATTAACACATCAAACTAGCCACTAATTCTGGGAAGTCATCCGCTTGGAATTACTGCAAATAATGCGCAACAATGCGCAAAGAACTTTTCTCCACCAAGCAAATAAACAAATATATATACGTTGCAACTATTTCATTTAACGGCACCCAGGATCACGTGATGTACGACGTAGCGACACCGCGGGCGTATTCCGCCGTACGACACGTGCTTTCCAAACTCTGCTTGTTAACCTGTAATAATTCACGCCACGACATACCAGCGTTCTTCTGTCCTCGCCTCTGCACGATACTTCCGACATCAAAGAAAAGGAGCAAACCACAATAAACAGTTCTGCTAATTACACAGCACAGACATCTTTCTCCATCACACACAATCCAAACCACCCTTACAGTACAAGCAAACTCCTCACAGGCGCAGCCCGCCGACTCTCTCCGTGGACACAAAAAAGCTACGTTATCTTCATCGGTTGCACCTTTTCCCTCTGTTTCAATTAGCCTTATGCCACGTGCCGCAATTACAGCTAACGCAAACCGTCACACTGCAGGTGTGTGGTCACGTCCAAAGCCGTAGGACTTCAATGTTTTCACAATGGTCATTTGGATCCTGGTTGTCTTCAAAAACAAAGACCGTTTCGTTGTGGGACTGTTGGCCAAATCTTCTGAAGCCACCTCAATTTCGCCAGACGTACAATTTGATCGCGGCGCCCGTTGATCAGCTGTCAGACGGCATGTCAGACCAACGATCGAACCCTACACATTTTGGCCTAGGATTATAGGACCTTATCTTTAGGATTTCCAACATTTCTCTCAAACCTCCAAATCGTGAGCCAGCCTTTTTCAAAAGTCATCAACCCTGTAACGCTCAAAACAAAAAAGGGACAAAGACTAGCACGCTTTACGCTTGTTCCAATCGCAACTAACTCGCACGGAAACGTGCGCCTTATTGCTAGGACGCCCGCCGCAAACAAAAACTATATGTACTCCCACGTCACCTCAAAACGTCGACCGTCTTTCATATCCTCCAAAAGTCTGCAGCTAACCAAAAAAACTAACTCAAACAATTTTCGATCAAATCTGCTCATTCAACTCTGCTTCTGCCTTTAAACAACTCAAATCAACTTCACACAGTCAACCGGCAACCTCAGGGCGAAGGACAACCGTGGGATAAAACCGCTTACTAACAGAAAGCCTTGGCCCGCAAACACTGCGCCTCTGCGACGCACGCTAGGAAGCCTCAAATTGCCTGCTTCGCTGGGGAAATGGAACTACCTCGACCAGTCCCAAACGGAACTCTGCACACCCTGGCCGTCTTGTAACGACGCTCGGTCGCTAAGGAGTTTGGTAGCTGCTCTCTTGCGCGTCCTTTTTCGGGTCCCGGCACCACGGTGTAGGAAGGCCGTTCTCCCGCAATGCTTAAAGCTCTTCAAGAAAGATCAGGAAAGGAGGAGGAAACGCTGCATCTTCTTCACCTTTATCCACCTCCAAGACGGGGCGGTCGTCCCGTTCCTTTTTTCGGACACCCCCCCCCGCCCGTCGCTGGCTGCGCCAGGGGCGTGTTCTACTAGTGCTGTGCAAAAACAACACGCGTTTGTTGATCGAGAATGCCATGCTGCCGGTGCCCCAGATTGCTTCTCGGCCAGAAAGCGTAAAAACACACCTACAATTTCATTACTTCCTTTTCACACTGAATAATCCTTTACAACAACATTCAAAGACAAACCGCCACCGCTTCCCAAAAGGATCTTCAAAGGAACAAATGACGACGTACGTATGCCCTACGCTCGCAAATGCCGAACGGTCAAGCCGACTTCTGATCCGTATCCTAACGAACGATAGCGACTGCAAAGCCGCTGCAATCTACGCCTTACAAATACGCAAGGTTTCGCTTCCGACCTTGTCGCGCCAATTTGGACTGTCCCTGCTTTACGCTTTGGCCGATCTACTCCGTTTACTGCTGGTACGTGGTGGCGGAATGCTAACCGCTTGGCCGATCTCTCTTTGCGTCCGTCTGACGGTTATGTTTGACGGTTAAGAAAGGACGGGATGCGCCGAGACCGCTTAAAGGGGTACGAGTACACTGCGCTGTAGGGTTGGGGTCGGGAATGCCACACGGTTGGAGGCTCTGTTGTGTCTGACCTTGAAACCACTCCAAATACATGTCGTCGGGACTGTCGTCCGTCACCTCGTACAGGACTACCCGGCGGCGGGCCGTAAAAAAAACAACAGAAACACAGTCAACCCAGTGTGTGTGGGTGTGTGTGTGGGTGTCTGTGTGTGGGTGTGATTTCTGTCTGACCCTCATGTGGTGTGAACATGGTTGTTTGGAACAGTGTCCTGCTCTACTACTTATACTATTTTTCACTTCTGATTAATAAATCTGTTCAAAACACCCTTATTACATACTGCATTTGCCTAAATATGCATTCATGGGACAGTCAGGATAGTTCAGTGTGCAAAACAGACACATTTTACACCACAGTATATGTTGGATCAGCATTTTTTTTCAACCCAAAAAATCTGTACATCACAATGATTTTCACTTGATCGTGTCACACTCCAGTAGGGTTGGGTATCTTTGCATTTCATCAATTACCGTTCTTATCCGTTCCTACTTTCCGTTCCAATAACATTACAAAATCCGACAAAAAATTCAAACGTGTCAAACGTTATTTCTCGCTCTTTTTACTACAGTAACTGTTCTGTTGCAGCTCGATAACATGAGCAAGCGGCTTACTGAACATCTAGCCTCTTCTACGCTTGGAAACTTTTCCCTTTGCTTCGAACAAAAAATACCACAGCAAAAACAACTACGCTGCTGCTTTTACCCCTCTGCACATTTTCCATTTCTCTCTTATCGCTTCACGCGTTTCTTCCGTTAAACAGTAAGTGCCCCAAGGTTGTCTGAATCGGGTGTGTTAAATAAGAGCCATGTGCAAAAAATATTCTCTTAAAGTTCAAAATCAGTTTGCATTTTTAAACACTTATCTTTATACAATTAACATTCTTGCTGGGAAAGGGCCTTTACACATGCCTTTGCTTTCACATCTGCTTGCCTTCACTTAAGACAAAAAAACGCTCATCTTTATGATACATTCACAGATTTTTGCGCATATTGATTGCTAAATGTGAAAGACAAGCCCGGCTCAAAACAATCTTTTCTGCACGGAGTGGTTTACCGACAGACGCAGGCCGGGAAAGCTTCACGTGTGCGCTGTTCGCTTAAATCCTTTCAAATCTTATTAAAACGCGAAAACGGGAATCGTTAATGCGGAACGGAATTAAAATGCATATCTTATAGAACTCCCACTTGTTGGAAATTTGCTTCTCCATACCCAACCCTACTCTGAAGAATGGCTGTTGAACATTCGGCAAAGCGGAAATGTTTGCCGCGTTTGGACTCTTTTGCTCAGCTATCCCTTTAAGTACACATTTATATCCCTTTAATTAAAGCCTACCGATAACTTTGTTTGCATCAAATGCAATGATGCTAATTTCATATTAAACCCCTTTCTCACGCTGCTTTACAATTCCTGCATTTTTGCCCTCTACCGCTCTAGATAGTGTTTGTCAATATCTGCTCTGAACGCTACTGTGCGCGTCTCACCCTCTGGCGGCAGTCTGCGTGAGTGTGCGGAGGTGGTGGTGAGGCGAAAGCCGGCGGGCAGGGTCTCTGCTGAGCCGGGCATCATGCTGATCCCGTGGATGTCCCGCCGAGGAAACTGCCTCCTCCACGACGGTCCGCGGAAGTCTTTCTCGTCGCACTACGGATGGTACAGATACACGTTTAGACCAAAGTTCTATTTAACATCATGCTATCTTACTGCTGAAATAAATTACATAACACTACATAACATGCCTTTAACTTGGCTCTTTCATTATGTTACTTCAAAAAATATGAAAACTTGAGAAAACTTTGTTTACATGCATTCTAAACAAGTTCAAACATTAATCAGCCCCTTTCACACAAACAGTCTTTACTGGTAAATTACCAAGAAATTACTTCTGGCAATTTACCACTACAACAAATTCTAACATTATCAGGAAATTTAACCAGTACGTGTTCTGTGAATGCAGAATGAACATTACCCGTATGAGTGCACAGAAACACACTGTCAAAATCTACTTTGGCCCAAATTGGTCAATCGTAACCTTCGTATGGAAATGAACTGGTCAGCTGAGCTGTTTATAAAGCTCCGCTGCTCTGCATGCACTACATGGACATCTTTGGCTGTTGCGTCTCGTCAGCTGTTTCAATGTGTTGTGCTCGAGACCCAGCCCACGCTTCAAAAATATTGACAAATTGGACATATAATGACTTTACGGCATTTTGGTGCTGACTGTGTGAATGCTCTCTTACAGGCAGAAAGCCAGAACGCCGTTACCTATGTGAACGGCATATTTGTGTATTTACCAGTCAAGTCAAACTGGTAATCCCACAACAATTTACAGGGATTGCTGCGTGAAAGAGGCTATAATGACTCCAAGATGTAACCAAAAAAAGAAAGAAAGAAAGAAAGGGGGGTGGTAGCTGTTCATGCTCACAAACAAATGGGGAAAACAACTACAAAAATCTACATTTTAGCTCTAAATACTGAAATCAACACAGAAACAAACTGACACCATAAACCGCCGACCCCACCGAGCATGTAATTAATGGGAGTCTATGATTGACTGTAAGAATAACAACATTTCACCGGATAGTCCAAAGACATCACAATAAATTCTCTTGGTTTCAACATATAGTGTACAGTTTGACTTCAATTCTCTTCCAAACGTTTGTGTATTACATTAGACTAATAAGGAATTTAGACTTTATAACTAAATGACATTCAAACTTCTGTCATTTCTGAATAAACACATCAATAAATTCATTAATGAATAAGGTTACACTATTAGCCAGTTTTACTAACAGCTCGCGTCAAAATAGTACTGTCAGGATTTACTAAAGGTGCGCAGTCAACAATTAGCGCTGAAAAGGCCTACGCGGTTATGTTTGTGCCTGACCTTATTAAATAAGCATCTGTAGGAGTTTCCCTTTCATATGTACAATTGAGCTGCTCGTTACGGAAATGCTCAGGCTGTGTCTGTGTTCTTTATTGTGCGCGTTGTCAGGAAAACACGCAGGAGCTTCGCCTCCCGTCAGCGCTTGGAATTGGAATTGCGCTCTAACGCTTATTTGCCCCGTTTAGTAAATCTGGCCCTTGAACAGTTCCGGTGTTGTGCCCATTTTCGACCCCCTGCCAAATTATTACCCCCTCTCATTGAAATTGTTACCCTGATTGCCTAATCCTAACCCCACCCCTAATCCTAAACCTAGGGGGATAGTAATCTGGCAGGTCAGAATTTGGCATAACACCAGAACAAAACTAACCGCCCCACAACCAATCGTCACAAGCTTATGTAGGTTAAAACACACTGATACAATTTTCAATCTAATTTTGTTTTTGCACCACTTCACTGGTATTGCACTGTTACTAACAAGCTTAAAGAAGAACTCCACTTCCAAAACAATTTACAAATAATTTACTCACCCCCTTGTCATCCAAGATGTCCATGTCTTTCTGTCTTCAGTCATAAGGAAATGATGGTTTTTGAGGAAAGTATTTTAGGATTTTTCTTCATATAATGGACTTTATTGGTGCTCCCATTTTGAACTTCCAAAATGTAGTTTAAATGCAGCTTCAAAGGACTCTAAACGATCCCAGCCGAGGAAGAAGGGTCTTATCTAGTCAAACTATTGGTCATTTTTTTCCACAAAATAACAACTTCTATACTTTTTAAGCACAAAAGCTCTCTGAGATGCACGTTCACGATGCTACGAATTAGTGATGGGTCGCTCTTGAACGATTCCTTCATTTTGACCGAATCTTTAATGTGACTCGGGAAGAACGATACATCTCCGGGAGTGATTCCCTCAGTCGCGTATGCACAACATCCTGTTCTGTACTGGAATTATTTCACCTATTTCAAGTCTTCGGCGTTTTCAACTCGTTTGTTCATCTTATGGGGCTGTCACGTGATGAACAAACAACTCAAACCCAAAGACTTTGGGTTTTGAGATGAACTAATCAATTCTTTTTCCAGCTCACACTGCATTGGTTGAGTATATGGGACTGTCACGTGATGAACGAACGACTCGAACCCGAAAACTTGTCAGATAAGAGGTGAGGTGACCTAATCATAGACTAAACACCCAGGTAAACAATCAATTAATCTTTTATGTTTCTTATAGTATTGTAGTTTATTTGTAGTGTAATCAACGTTTGTGTAAGCAGTAGATAACATTTTCATTATATTTTGATAAAATGAACAAAATGACTCTAAATAAAATTTGTTTCTTTTGGCTAAACGAGACTCAAAGGTCCCAGTCGCTTCGTAAACACTGGGTCTGTAGTTCCGCCTACGTTCGGCATGACCTTTCAACGTGATTCAACAGTATGTGAATGCGCATCCCAGAACCTGTGCTACACAAGCTTTTGTGATTTTCGCTATCATTTTGCTAGATAAGACCCTTCTTCCACGGCTGGGATCATTTAGAGCCCTTTGAAGCTGCATTTAAACTACATTTTGCAAGTTTAAAATCAGGGCACCAATCAAGTCCATATGAAGAAAAATCCTGAAATGCTTTCCTCAAAAACCATTTCTTTACGACTGAAGACAAAAAGACATCAACATCTTGGATGACAAGTGGGTGAGTACATTATTTGTGAATTGTTGTTCTGGAAGTTGACTTCTCCTTTAATACCAACCAAATCTCTCATCAAATCAACTCTCAGTAGCCGCGGTTCCATTACCCTACAAACTGAGCAAATTGACGCTGCAAATTGAATATACACCTAATGGAAACAGGTCCATTTCGCCAAAAACTCTCATTTCCTATATGACACTCCCTAGACATTTGAAAAGGAGACGATGTCCACTGTTTGATTAGATACAAAATGAAAGAAACTAGTGCTTCACCTCATCTAATCGTCTCTCTGTTCCCAGCGCCAGCAGATTGTTGTACTCTCTTTCTAGAATTTGTCTAGCCTGTGGGAGAAGAGTATTCGTTAATCCAAAATGGTAACTTTAACTGTAAAGAGTAAGTGTGTCCGTGGATAGATGGACGGGTACCTGAGTGTTTTGGTTGGGGATCTGCAGCAGCAGGGCCAGGCTGCTGTAGTCAAAGTTGTCGTCGAGCGCTATGAGCGCCCCGTGCACGCCGCTCTCTAAGAGGATGTTGGCGTAGTCGCGCAGACCGATGCTCTGGACCCAGCGGATCACGCGCTCGTTACTCCACACCAGCACGTCTGCATAAATATACAGCAAAAACTCATCATGGGTTTATGTTCGTTGGATGATGACGGTCCAGGGGAGCGTTTCCAAGCGGCTTCCGCCCACCTCTAATCTCGTGCTGGCTGCTCTCTCTGCGTCTCTCCAACTCCTTCCTGTCGTAGTTCAGCTTCTTCAGACACATGATGCCGTACTGCAGACTGGTTCTGTTGCACAAGTGGCAATTGGTGCTTAATGATGCTTACATTTTAACATCAAAGCACTTACATGTGCTCATGAATTTCATCAGTCAAATCAAAATCATCTACAGCATTACTTGGACACCAATGGACTATTGACCTGTGAAAGCTGTCCACCATTTTTAAATGCACTCGGAGGTCCTTCTTGGTGAGGTGGTCCAGCATGCGCGCGTCCACCAAACACTCCATGAAGTAGCTGCGGTACTGAGGTAGACCTAGACTGGGCAGCCACTCGTTCCCGATCCACTCGTGGTTCATGTCCCCGTACGCCAGCGTCTAAATGATAAGCACGCTTTTCCTTTAACAACCGTGTCCTTTTGACTACAGAAGCTGCTTTGTGTAAAAACTATATTGCATATTCATTGGACGCTAATTATCATAATATTACAATAAAACAATTTTATATATACTACAGCTCAAAAGTTTGGAATAATTCATATGGTCATCAAGGTTGCATTTAATCGAGAAGACATTAAAAATAGTAACACTGTGACAATATTATTGCTGGGTCATTGTCTCAAACCAAACTAATTTCAGAAACTTCCCCAGCTCAAATGTTTGCTTTTTTTCCATATTTAAATTTCTCTGTAGAAAGACAAACATAAACAGTGATGAAAGTCAAAATATTAATTGTCAAAGATGTATATTTACGGAATAATCCAATAGTTTGTACAGGGAGGGTCAAAATAACAATTTGGTGCCAAGGTGTGTAAAATGACATTAGAAAGCTGCCAGCATCTTTATTTGATTTTTTTACACAAAGATTAGTAGCTCTGTTAGTAAAATCTGTAGACTTTTGCAATCTTTTACATGCTAATTGTATGTGTGCTGTATGACTGGGGGAAGCAAGATATATTTATACTACAAGTATTGTTTGTTCCTTAAACACAGTAACTATAAGCTGTTTAAACAGTTACCTACATTTGGTTATTGACCACTGAAAATGGGTAAAGTTCAAATATTTGGACACGCAATCACATTGGGCTCCCAAAATCTATGGGACTGAATCATATAGGTGCTTAAAAATGATGAGGCATGACAAAATTACAAAAACAGTACTTATGCCACTCGAGTGTGATCTACACAACTGTGCTGAAATGTTTTTTTGGTTGTAACTGGTTATTCTTTAGATATTCTTTTTTAAATGAAAAAGTCTCAGCTGTATGCAAAGTGACCCGTTATTTGGTTTGGATGACTGATAATGAGAACAATTTACCAATTCACTCAAGAAGCCATATTAAGATCTCCATATCTCTGCGTTTCAATCATTAAGGAAGGTGAAAATGAAGATACCAAAAGAAAAGTTTGTTAAGAACCAGAATCTAAAAGGATCTTAAGATATCTTTAACACTTCTTGAGTTACAGACATGCAAACTTGAGGCAAAAAGCACCAGAAGTGTCACTGTGATGAAACAAAGACTGCTAAAGTGAACAGATTTTACTAAAACACCTACCGATCTTGGTGTAAAAATCAAATAAAGATGCTTCCAGCTTTCTAAAGTCATTTTACACACCTGTAAACTGGCTCCAAATCTGTGAAAATTCTCATTTTGACCTCTCTCTCTACCAAATAGTGGATTATTCAGCAAATATAAATGTGTTACACTTCATTTTTTGGCTTTCATTACTATGTTTCTTTGTCTTTCTGCAGAAAATTTGAGCTGGTTAGTTAGCTCTGGTTGAGTTGACACAGAATGACCCTGCTATTCAAAATAGCTGTTTGCTATTTTAATACATTTTCAAAACTAATTAATTCCTTGGATGACAAAGCTACATTATCAGGAGCCATTACTCTAGTCTTCACATGACCCTTCAAATATCATGCTAATATGCTCGTTTCATGCTCATGCTATTACTATTGTGACAAAACCACTGCAAATGTTTGTTAATGCATGATTTCTGTTAGAAATGACTTTTACACTCTCACCTGTGACCAGCTCCCCTCCTCTGACTCTGACTTCTGCGGAGGCACAAGAAAATCAATCTATCTTTGTTACGTCTGCAAAGGGTTGCGCTATGCACATCTGTTCATTTTTCAAAGCACATGCATTGTTTCTTTGATAATATCGGTTCCAAAGTCGCACAGGAACGTCCGATTGTACATGCATCTGTTTTTTCTTTATTAAACCTGTAATGCGCAACAGCTCGCGCTGTAGACCAAACTGTAAGAAGACAAATAACTAGTGCATGCAAACACAATACATCACGTACAGACTACATCACATACATGAGGTGCATTCATCTTCGCTCTACTTATGACCGCCTTGCATTTTGCATTTGTCCCGAGCGTTTCCCTTCCGCGCTCGAGTTCCCAGTGATCGTTATGCTGATGAGGGTGAACCGTGATGATTGTATGAGGCTGTGATGAGGCTCAATGGAGAATAACGAGGCTACTTTTATTCTCTTTTGACTGATTACGTTTCATTCCAACATAAGAATGTTACATCTGTTCGGGCTTCTTTTTCAGAGCTGTTCAATGGCAAATTAGGCCCTTTATCGCTGCTGGTTCACCCATCTAAAGGTCATTAACACAGGATGTAATAGAAACACATGAGTTGGTTATTAAAGCTCAAATATATTTAGACAAATTGATGAAATCTTCCACTGCCCAATTAGCGACCGGAGCTCGCAGTCAACATGAAACCGCGTTCGTGACTCATTTTGCTTGTGTGCGTTTCCATGTTTGAAGAGGCTTTTGGACAGTCAAAGACCGTATGTATGGACTTTAGCTTTTTTTGTTATTTGCCATTACTTCAGTATCCTTCCACTGAAAGGAAGGTCATTTTAGAATGGAACTGTACATCAGGATTGTGTCCTACAAAAGTCTACAAGAGGCTGATTTCGATTTCATGTCGACTTTTGTGCTCCGTCTTGATTCTGTGAGACCAAAAAAACTTTGCAAACGGGGTCAGTAAGAGTAAGCAAAGGATTTTGTGAAAAAAACAACCCTAGTTTTGTTAGAGTTATAAAGGATGAAGTGACTGACCGTTTTGGAGGGGGCGGCAAGGGTCTCCATTTCCTCGTGGGTTACCCACACGTTACCCGACGGCTACGTGGGCGGCCCCAGAGATGAATCCGACAGGAAGGGCAAGCAGTGTTAAAGAAGAAGAGCAGCAGCACTGTAAGCCAATAGTGTTACAGCATCACAGTCAGATCATTAGCAAGACCCACAGAGTCAAAGGCCCGAGACAAACACGCATACAGAGAGCGCAAGCGCACTGAACGCACATCGAAAGTTGCGTCCCAAATCACCCACTGTACACTATGTACTTATTCGTTATGTACTCAACCGTGTAGTGTATGACATTTATAAGGTTATTATATCATTCAACATTGGCACTGCAGCAGTTGAGTGCGTGGTGTCCAACACTTTACACTTTCTTTTTTTGGTTACTTAAGTGCATCATCTGGGTATTTAACAGCACAGAATAGTACAAAATAATTCAGCCGCTGAATAAAAGAAAGAAATTGTGACTTTTTATGTCACAATTCTGACTTTTTTTTCCCCTCGCAATAGGAGTTTACATCTCTACCTTTTTCTCAGAATTGCGATACAAGCTCACAATTCTGACTTATTTTCACAGAATGCTGATATAAACTCACAATTTAGAGTTATAAAGTCAGAATTGCAAGATATAGTTTATAGTTCGAGTTTATATCGCACAATTCTGAGTTTATAACTCACAACTGCAAGTTTATATTACAATTTGGAGAAAAGGCAAAATTATGAGATATAAACTCACCTTTCTGAGAAAAAGTCATAATTGCAAGTTTATGTGTTTATACCGTGCTATTCTAAGAAAAAAGTCAGAATTGTGAGTTTATATCACTTTATTCTGACTTTATAACTCGCAATGGTGAGTTTATATCACAATTCTGAGAAAAAAAGTCCTAACAGTAAATTTTTATCTCGCAATTCTGACATCGTAACTCGCAACTGCGAGTTTATCACAATTCTGAGAAAAAAAAGGCAAAATTGCAAGATATAAACTCGTATTCGCGAGAAAAAAGTCAGAATTGCAAGTTCATATCTTGACTAGTTTATATGCGACTTTATTTCTCACAAACTGTATGTTTATATCATTTAATTTTGAGAAAAAGACTTTATTTCTCAGAATTGCACCTTCAGAATTGCGAGTTTATTTTTAGAAAATTGCCGTTTCTATCTCGCAATTTAGAACTCACAATTTCAACCTCATATTACAATTCACAGAAAAAAAAAACTAAATTGCGAGATATATACAACAATTGCAAGTTTATATATGACTTTATTTCTTAGTTTATATCATGCAATTCCCAGAAAAAAAGTCAGAATTGTTTATATCATAATTTTGACTTCATAACTCACAATGGTGAGTTTTTAATCACAATTCTGAGAAAAAAGTCATAATTGTACATTTTTATCTTGCAATTCTGACTTCATTTCTCGCAATTCTGACTTTATAACTCGCAATTGCAAGTTTAGATAACAATTCTGAGGGGAAAAAAAAGGAAAAATTGCAAGATATAAACTCATATTTCCGAGAGGAAAATCAGAATTCCAAGTTAATATCATGGCAAGTTTATATGCGACCTTATTTCTCGTATTCAATTGTACATTTATACCATAGAGTTCTGATGAAAAAGTCAGAATTGTGAATTTATATCATGTAATTCTGACTTTATAACTTGCAATGGCAAGTTTATATCACAATTCTGACAAAAAAAAGTCATAATTGTAAGTTTTTATCTCATAATTCTGACTTGATTTCTGCAATTGTGAGGTAATATCGCACAATTCTGACTTTATAACTTGCAGTTGTGAGTTTATATCTCACAATTCTGAGGGAAAAAAAGGCAAAATTGTGAGATATAAACTTGCACTTGCGACAAAAACTCAGAATAAGTTTATACCTTAGTGAGTTTATATGCGACTTTATTTCTCGCAAATTCCAAGTTTATATAATGCAATTCTGAGAAAAAAAGCAAAACTGCAAGATATAAACTCATATCTTTGTGAGATCTTGCGACTTATTTCTCACAATTAAGTTTATATCACAATTCTAAGAAAAAAAAAAAGTTTTTATCTCGCAGTTGCAAGTTTAGATTTCGCAATTCTGACTTTATAACTTGCTACTGCAGGTTTATATCTCACAATTCTGAGACAAAAAAATAAAAATGTGAGATAAAAAAATCACAATAACCTTTTTTCTAATTCAGTGGTGAAACGGCCTTCCATGTAATAGTGCATAAGTACGTGAATTGGGACGCACCTAAAACATTGTTCAGACTGACGGAACAGGAACTGCTGCTGAATGCAACGCAACTGCTTTTAACGTGCAAAATGAGCTGATGCCTTGAGCCTCGTACACACTGTGCGATTTTCTTTTGTCTCTGTCCTTTTGAGTAAAAAAAAAGTGAGCTCAAATGTTTGCAATGTCTTTATCTTAGAACAAAATAAGTCTTACAATGCAAGTACGAAATTTGTCTCAGACAGCCAGGTGTGCACAAAATCGTCCAGTGTGTATCACACTTTGTATAGTTAGTAGTTTATCAAGAAATGCTTTGAGAAGGACTACATAAAAACAACTCTCAAAAAGAAACACTTCAAATAAGTAAGCTGCAGTTTGACCGCTGGGATGTGCTGTGAACGTGTCACGATACCACGGCAGATCAGCTGTCGACTTTCCAGTTTCTCAGATCGAAGCAAAACACTATCACCATGACAACGGGACAAAATAAAGCTGCAGATGGGTTGAAAATTGCTGATGATGACGATCGGTTTCGTGACTATGGTGACTGACACTTATAGTTGACCGGTGCGATCTCATCATTATTTGACAAACAGTGTAAGACTCTGAATGATGAAACCAATGGGTGGTTTTGTTTTCGGACATTATAAATGTATGCTACTTAAAAGAAAGCAATTAAACCAAATTTGTGTGCCTGTGCCCGTGTGCGCACTCACGGTTCTAGATGTAGGGGGAGCCGAAGGGCTGGTGAGCGAGACCATCTCCTGGATGGCCAGGCGTAGTTTGAGGCGGTGCAGAGGATTGCTGATGCCGATCTCTCTCTGGATCTCGGTGTCCGACAGGGCCGACATGATAGCGCCGCTTTTTACGTTGGCACGACAAGCTGCGACGTACCACGCTGGCATCCCTAGCCACAGCTTTGAACACACACATTGTAGCATGATTAAACTTATATATATATTAAAGTACAAAGAATGCATTATAATGAGACTAGGAGGTCTACACTTGTGCAGTCTTCCAAGCCTCACCACTAGATGGCGCCATTGCTTTACATCTAATGATGTCAGCAAGTTATAAACATGAACTGATTCGTTCTGACCACAAACAAAAGTACATATCTCCCTCTCTACTTCATATTTACTGACGTTCATTCACTTTTGAACCCAGAAGCAGAAAACACTCAAATGACTTCAATAAACTGCTCATAAAATACAATTGTTAACACTGTATCTTGGCAAACTCTTATCAGTTACTGTTTTGGAAAAACATTGCAGTCATGTTACTACAACATAACACTTCAGTTGCATCATTCTAAAAGACACTGATCTCAGTATGCAATATGCAACTGTTGTGTTGTTGAGTCGATACAGCTAAAGTCTTATTTAGCTGCCATTAAAGAGCCATGAAGCTAGCTTAACCGCACAATAAACAATCTGTACCATTATATGGAACAAATACAGAAATAATTACCAGGACCCCACCCAGGCTGTCTTAATCACCTATTTCCTGTCTTCCATATTAGACTAATACATGGGCATAATAACAACTATTACTGGGAGGACTGTAAGACTTACGGAAATTTGTAATGGCCCTCATTTTGGAGCAATAATCATCACATTTACTTTTTTTCTTGACTGCTTAGCTGAATATATACAACATAAACATTGAACAGATGACAAATAGGATATTTAAAGGGGTAGCTCATCCAAAAACGAAACTTTTGTCATTAATTACTTTCCGTCATTTTGTTCAAAACCCGTAAGACCTTTGTTTATCTTCTCAACACAAATTAAGATATTTTTGATCAAATCTGAGAGCTTTCTGACCCTGCATAGACAGCAACACAACTGACACATTCAAGGCCCAGAAAGGTAGTAAGGACATCAATAAAATATTCCATGTGACATTAGTGGTTCAACTGTAATGTTATGAAGTTACGAGAATACTCTTTGTGTGCAAAATAAATAAAAAATAATGACTTTTTTCAACAATATCTTCTCTTCCATGTCAGTTTTCCACGTGTGTTCACAAGACGCATTTTTGGACCTTGAATGTGGTAGTTACATTGCTGTCTATGCAGGGTCACAAAGCTCTCCAATTTTATTAGAAATATCTTAATTTGTGTTCCCGAAGATGAACAAAGGTCTGGCAGGTTTGGAAAATCATGAAGGTGAGTAATTAATGACAGAATTTTCATTTTTGGATGAACTGTCAATTCTACAGTGGCAGGCGTGTAATTACCAACATCTGCCTTCTAGAAAATGGACATAATTGGATGTCATTACTCGCATAATTAATATTCATTAATATTCAAGCCAAGCTGATATGTTTAATGTGTCTTGCTTACTTTTCACATACACCTTGCATATATGAGCCATTCTACACAACTGGTGCAAAGTCAGAGTTAAAAACATGAGAAAAAAAAAAATCCACAAATTTTGTATGTATGCAAATTGTGTAATATCCCAGGAAAACATTACTAGTAATTGTGCAGTTAATTCTTAGTTTGTATTTTTAGAAAGTTTTGGAACATTTCTCCTCTCCCCAAAATTGTCACTACTGAAACACAGTAATATATAATTTAATAAGAAGGGTTACATTGAGATATTAAGATATTGCTTATATCTACCTTGTAAATACATTTTATTTAACATTCTATTTAACTTTTCAGAGGTAAATCAATAATTACAAATTTAACAATATTTCAAGTGTAATTTTAGATAATTTAGAACCTAGCTTAAAGATGCTAATCAGCACATAGTTACTAACACAGTTCTAAACAGTTGCACACATATAAAAATTACATGTTATGGAATAACTCCCAAAAAACAGTGTGTTTAATTGCAGAAAAAGGTGTTCTGTAGTGACGTTACTTAAAATTACAGAGATTTTCAGACTTTTGAACACATTTAGCTCAAAATGATCTACTCACAACTTGTAACTATGAGAAAGATGGACACAGGAATATTTCCTGATCATAAAAATAGGGGTGTAGTTTTATTTTTTTTTTATTATTATTACATAAAGTTCATCATTAACAAAAAAAAATATATATATATATATATATATATAATATTTTTTTTTTCACTTAACTTTTTTGCAAAATCAAAAAGATATTTTGAAAAACAACAATGAAATAAAATGGGGTTAGGGTTCGAGACAGCCACTTTCCAACCAAAAGTACCAAATAAATGATGATTTCGTATATTAAGCTTACTGATATTTTATATATTATTGTGGGTTTCAGTAAACAATAGAAAGATCTTAGTAAACATCTACCATTTCAATACATTAATTCTTTTCAAATGTGTTTTTTTGGTTGTGGGACAGTAGTTTGCACCAATTCTGTGGAATGGCCCATATACAGATACAAAGTATATACTTTTTTCATTCCCAAAAATGAGTACTGCCCACCTCCAACCATGCGACAACTGTAGGACCGTCCCACTGAGCAAAAGGTAACCCTTTTCTTCTGGCTTCTTCCAGCAGCTCGTGTCTAGAGAGAGAGCAGGTGACAGAGACAGAGCGAGACAGAGAGGAAGACAGATAAGGAGAAAGACAGAACCAGCTTAGAGATAATCAACTGAACAGAGAGAAAGGGAAAGGGCCATGTAGAGAGAGAAAGTGAGATGCTTTATCTGTCTCTGCCAGGTTTCCTGTCCTTTAATGGCCGATATCTGTTTATCAGAGCAACGCGGAACGTTTAAATACACAAGTTTCTTCTTAAAAGTTTCTTTCGTGTCCACTACTAGTCTGCAATTAACATGTAGCGTGACGAATGCTACCTTTTCATGTAATATCTGTAACAAACAGCACTCGAGCCAATATAATGCTCTGCTTGAGTTCACATCACTCCATAATTTAATTCAAGGTTTGAGTCGTCTCTTAAACGCAGTCTGGGTTTCTGGTTAAGAATCAAAGACGAGGTTTTCGGTGGGATTAAATGAAGGAAGGAAACTAAGGGTCGGTCACGCTGAGATGCCAGCTAACTGAAAGTTGCGGTTTCTCAGATAAACGTATCGTGACATTTCCTCGCTGTGTTCTGATTCTAGTCTATGAAACGCTTTAGGAAACTGGAATACTGTGACTTATCGAGGGAAAACAGAAACGCCTTTTCTTTGAACCCTATTTTGTGTTTGTCTTGATAAATATTTGCGCTTTAAGACAAGGCTGCTATCATCAACTCTCATCAGAGTTTCACGCAGAAGCTTTCTACGCAGATCTCCGCTGGGAAATATGTCTAGCTTTTCTCAAGGTTGTCACTTTACAGGGGCCGAAGGACTTGTAACATAGAGTGTGTCCTCAGCAATGTTTCAATATCTCTCTTCCGCTAACGTCTGAATGTCAGAGAGCACACGTTTTCAAGGATCCGTCAATATTCAGAGACATTTCTAGCTAAGGTTTCACCTTTAGTTGAACTGTGTAGGAATACTGAGGACATTTGGCTACAGAACAAGTAGAGGTGAGTATTTTATGATGTGCAGATGTTGCGGTGGACTATAAGGCAGAGACAGTAGGGTGTTCCTCCCTTAGAGAGCAGCTTCGTAATCCAACCACATGTTTGGGGTGTACGGTAAGGCCACTTCAAGTGTTCAGTACTGACACATGCTGTAGTGAGTGATGGTTCTGTCTGCACAAATCAAATCTCAAAACCGCACCAAACTGGTGCTGGTGATGGTGCAAGATCTGGTTCTGTGCTTGGGTGGACTGTTTTTACTTGAGAGTCGATGTAAATTACTTTTGTTATGACGTAATCTTTAAATCCTGATTCAGACTATACAATTTTAGTTCGATTTTGGCACAATCTGCTCGGGATTTGTAAGCGACAATGGGTGTTGGAACACAAGATTCAGTCGTTTCATCTTGTGTAGTGTGTCATGTTGGATGACAACCAAATCCACATCTGCGATGACCACCACGTCACCACAGAAAGACTAGCGTGTTTAATTTTTTCAGTCGTCCACAACTAGTTTCGTCATATCTGTGACACTGGCCAACAGGAACACAGGAGGACTACCATGACAGAGTAAAAAACAGTCAAATAAAAACTATTTTACCTCAGTTCTCTTTATAGGGCCCTATGAAATCCATTTTATTTTTTCCCAATTCCGTTCCGTTTTTTTGTTTTTTTTTAATTTTTCTGAACTCCTTTTTAATGGTTAAATTAAATTTTATTAATCAAAGAGCTAATGTCTAATAAATTAAATTCATGAAACTTATACAATTTCACATCAATTTAATAAAGATTTAACAAAAATGACATGTTTAGGGCCCTATGAAATGGTTTATTTTTTCTCACCATATGTTTTGTTGTTATCAAATTCTGTTTTAGCATGTCTAATTATTTGAATGCATATTGAATGCATCAAATTTATTCTTAAAATAGCCTTATGAAAGTTTTTTTTTAACCTCAGAAATTCTTTTCATTTCATTTATCTATTAATTATTAAAAAATTAAGCAAACTTTTTTTGGCAAACAAAGGGGAAATTTACTATTAAAATTAAAACATGGAAGACATGTTGTGTGATTATACCCTAAAAAATAATATTTGTTTCATTTTAGTAGTAATAGTAGTAGTAGATATATATTTGGCACAATGTCTTCAAGTTAAACCAGTCTTTTATTTTGACTGGTTGCCATGTCTACCTTTGCATTTGTGTGTATGATATAATGCTAGTTTTCCTAAAATGGAACGGTCAAATGCTCATGAAGTGACTCTCAACAGATACTGTTCATGTATTTATGTCCTCATTTAGTGAGACGACAGACGCTGAAATTACCGTGAGCGTCACATGTGCTTCAGTGTGTGTAGTAAACAAAACCGCTTGTCTGCTCCATTCATTAAAACAGAGCACATGCAGGATTCATATTTAAATGGTGTTTTTGCGGTGTAATATTTACGGATACTAGTCTATATTGCGGTTTGATTTAAGTGTAATGACCTACTTTTGATTAATTAATTCAAACTTTGACAAATTCTGTGACATTCCGCGTTATTCAGTAAATTCTTTTATGACTGGATTCTGTGATTTCGTCCGTGTTTTCCGCATCGCGGAAATCATAGTGCCCTATCTTTAACAGTCCATACTCTACTCTTCATGCAACCCAAATTTGTGTCCACTTTCAGGTTTTCTTTTTTTGGGATTTTCTGTCGACAGAACAGAGCAAAATACCATTGTTTGTTTACGCTCATGGCAGCTTCTGTTTAGTCCCGCTGTATCAATAACGGCACCCACACTGTTAAAGACGGCAGGCAATGAATGGTTGAGTAGCAACATGTTGTCTGACATGTTTCTTGTTCATGACACAAGAAGATTTTAGGCATTAAAATCGCATAACCTGACACTGTGACTGTTGCAACTGACAAAAAATTGAGTAGTCTGAACCACCCATAAGCTGCAATTCTTATAATCTTTTTCCTAGTTATGGAAACATATTTTAGCATTATATATAATTTCATTTCTTTATGCAGCTTAGTTGAACAGCTTAAGTTGGTGTTTACGATAAACCCATGTAGCTGTTCTCCAATTTGGTCAATGCTGGTATGAAATAAATCCTGGAACATAAAGGTGCATGTTTCGATCCTTTTTGAAATGTTGCAAGTTCAAAGCAAAATGCAACACTGCAACTATTTCTTTTCGGAACAAAGAAAAAAATCTCTATTTTAGTATCTAATCGACACATTAAAAATGTGGTTCATCACGGTGACTCCTGGCCTGAATAAGCTGTTACTAAAAGCTAATAAAATGGACCCGACAGTTAGAGTCGGAAGTAACAACAGATCTTTTCTTCTGTATTGTCACATGCATCCAAATGAAACAAATTATCGAAAAAAAAAAAAAACAGTAAACTGTCTAAGCCATATCTGAATATGAACTTGCAGTCAATCGTAAGAAAGCCGACTTTAAGGCTACATTCACACTGCAGGCAAATGTGGCCCAAATCCATTTTTTATTTATTTAATTTTTTCCGTTCACTGTGACTTTCTCATGACAGTTTGAACAGCAGAATCCACATGGAATCTAATCTTTTCAATTCCGATTTGTGCCACTTCTACGCAAAACAGGGCCTGTATCATAAAAATTTCAGAACACTTGTCACATTGCGCATAATTTTGCTAGCTTCTGCAGCAGATCACACTATAAATAAATGCATAATCGCTTACTTTAAGTGCGCTGCGCAAGTGTTGCCAAGTCCACCGTTTTCCCGCAGAATTTGGCTACTTTTTCACTGTTGCCACGAGTTGATTTTCAACTCTGTGGGTTGAAGCGACCCTAATTGCGTGATATTTACCTCCCGAAACGTGATTGGGCTAGTTTTGAAGTGCAATTAGTCGAAAACCTGGCAACCCTTTTCGTATTGTGTTTTTGTGTATGCAGGTCAGTTCAGAACCATGATCTCTTTACACTGGAAATCTGATATTGGCCACATTTAAAACAACAATGTGAACAGTTATATAAAAAAACAAATCTGAGCAAAAATCGGAAATGAGCGCTAAGACTCGCAGTGTGAACGTTGCCTAAAAGTCAGTTTGTCCAAGACTAGTCGTTCCCAGTTCAAACTGGCAGGTTTAATGGGCTTAATTGTCCTACTTTGGTGGAAAAATACAGCACTGAACCAGATTTGGCACCGGCACCACACTGACTGTAAACCCTCCGGTGGCCGTGAACTGTCTGTGTGCTGTAAAGGCAATAAGGCCTTTGTGGTGGTGGTGGTGGTGGTGGTGGTTGTGATGTATCTCTCCTCGTCTTTACGTGTTGGACTGCATATGTTCAGGTTGAATGTAATGCGTATGAGTGACTTCTTCTGAACATACTGTAGCTGGGGAGGGAGAGAAACAGTTATGAGAGAAAACAAAATGAAAAGAAAAAGAGCAGGGAAAGAAGTCAATGAGTTGACAGTCCATAACCAGAAACGAGACCTGGTTATTGAATACGGCACACGATGCACACACGCACGCACGGACACGCGCACGCACACGTACACGAGAGGAGAAAGGCCTCGGCATGGCAGATCGAGAACAGGTTGTTATAAAGGCACACATTCTCTCTCCAGGCAGAGATGCATCCTCTATAGAACTGCAGAGGGGGAGAATCACATTTACAGTCAAATGAAAAAGAAAGGCAGAGGCGGGGGTCTCTAGATGGACAGAAAGGAAATGCGTCGGACCCCCCCTGAAGATAGACACACACTTTAGGAGCATGACGACAGACACGGACAGAGCGTCGACAGTGGAAAATGCAGCAAGTCTCGGCAACACAAACTAAACTTACCCGCTGATACAGAGTCAGATGAGGAGAAAAAGAGATATAGAGAGAGAGAAAAGAAAAATAGAGAAAGCGATGGGAGACAAAATTAAATGCTTGTTATTGAGCATACTGTATGTAGACTTTAGAAAAAACACCTCAGCTCAGAGACGTGCATTACTGTTGGGAATTGTCGTATTTTTTTGCACTTATTGGTCACAATTGAACAGATCTACTTTTGTTTGAATTTTTTTCGTTCATCATACAGCATGCAGAAAGTGTGACAGCGCAATGGAAACGGTGAAGAGCTGCCTTCGCGTGGCGCCGCGATGGATGAGGCCGACACGAGTCAAGTTACATAAAACGGTCACATTCAACCATTAGCGTTAAGGCAAAGAAACGTGATATTTGGCAAGCATCACATGACATGCTGTAAACACATCCAAGTATGCAACAATGTCAAGCCTGCTATGAAAGGCACATTTTCATGTTAACATACATTTAACAAACTGCAAATGTACATTAATCTAAATAGTAGTAGTACACAGTAGATAACAGGCTGTCTCAAACATGTATGCAAATGATCCAGTGTACTTAAATGTTTAACAAACTATATTGATACTGAAAATGCATTATTTTTCAAAGTAATTAACATAAGGCCCAAAATATACTCTACACGAATACATTATTATGAATGCAAGTTAGTTGCACAAACTTTAACATCACATCTTAGCCAAGTTTCCAACCGAATTGACGCAAAAACCCAAGGCACTATAATGCATCCAGATGGGCCATAAGTTCAAATATAGTTTTATAAGATTCGGGGCCAAGGCACTGATTACCTTCATAAAAATGTGTTGGGTGTATAATCTGAACTTGTCAGATACTTACTTCTTTTTAAGCCTGCGATCTTTCTCGGCCTGTGTTCCCAGTTTTCCCACCGCCATATCCTGACCTAAAAGCTCAGGATCGGATACATTCCCTACTGATGGAGAAGATCCATTAAAACATCACCTGATAATGTTAGTGTAATAATTATATGTACATTTAACTTTAGATCAGTGTTTTAAATCAGATTTAATGAGGACTGCATTTTCTGTGATATATACAAAGCTTGACTCAAATCTTCCCTTTTATAGCTTATATGTGACCCTGGCCCACAAAACCTTTTTTGGTCTTGGGTGTATTTGTAGCAATAACCAAAAATACATAAATTGTATGGGTCAAAATTATCAATTTTTCTATTATGCCAAAAAACATATTAGGTAACGATCAAGTTCCATAAAGATATTTTGTACATTTCCTACTGTAAATATATCAAAACTTAATTTTTGATTAGTAATATGCATTGCTAAGAACTTAATTTGGACAACTTTAACAGCGATTTTCTCAGTATTTAAATTTTTTTTCACACCCTCATATTCCAGATTTCCAAATACTGTCCTATCCTAACAAACCACACCTCAGTGGAAAGCTTATTTATTCATCTTTCAGATGATGTATAAATCTCAATTTCAAAAAACTGACCCTTATGACTGGTTTTGTGGTCCAGTGTCACATATGTCTATCATATTTCTATGTTCTTACTTTGTCCTGGTCCCATAATCTCTTTCCCCAGCTGTCCCAGTCTGGCCTTCTCTTTCTTCCCAAACAGTCGTCCGATGGAGGACTTGATGCCCTTCTTCTTTGGCTGTTTGTGGAGGGAGTCTTGACTGCTGGCTACACTGCTCAGAGCACTGGCCTCCGTCTCTAATGCAGCCGTCAGGCTGGAGACAGACAAACAGATTAACAGTGGGAAAGTCAGGTTATGTTTGTACGCAGCATGCGTCTGGCTGCTGTCTTTTTGCCGTCTCACCGTGCGTCATTGTGCGAAGAAGCGGGTAGCGTGTGGGTCATGCGGACTTGGCGAGGTGTGGGAGGTGGCGAGGTCTCGCATTTGATGGTGGCCTTGTCCTCTCGACCGTCCTCGTCCACCGCTGCGATCTGTGACGGACGGAATTTAAATTAAACAGACAGTTCACCCAAAAATAAAGATACCCTCACATTGATCCAAAACTGTATTACTTTCTTTTTTCTGTCAAACATAAAAGAAGATATTCTGAGACATGTCTCAGTGTGTTTTTTGCACATATAGTCAATAAGCGCCAATATTTTTTGATTCCCAGCATTCTTCTAAATATCTTGAGGTTAAGTTTTTGGGTGGAAAACACAACGTTTTTTAAAAATACATGTATTTTTTCACTCTGAATTACTAATAAAGACATTTTTGGTCCTAATTTACATTAGGTGGTCTTAACTACTGTCTACTTGGTAAAATACCTGCATGTAATTACATCTGTAATTAATTTCTGTAATTACATCTATAAATTACACGGTTGACCAATCCCATACACCTCAACCAACCCTTAAAGCTACCCATACCACCTGTCCACCTAAACCGTCTCACCTCAATAGCAGCAAAAGTGTTCTGCAATACAATTTAAACACAATAAGTACACTGTACTTATTATTTAATGTAACTACATAGTAAAAGCAACCTAATATAAAGTGGGACTGTATTGATCAATAATAATCAAAAGTAACAAATTTCACTGATACACTGATTTTTTAAAACTGTAAATAATTATTAAAAATGCGTTATTTGTACGTAAAAATATTTACCAATAATTATTTGTGACTCTGGACCACAAAACTAGTCTTAAGTAGCACGGGTATATTTGTAGCAGTAGCCAACAATATTTTATATAGGTCAAGATGATCGATTTTACTTTTATGTAAAAATCATTAGGATATTAAGTAAAGACCATGTTCCATGAAGATATTTTGTCAATTTCCTACCGTAAATATATCGAAACTATTAGTAATATTAATTTCTAAGAATATTTGGACAACTTTAAAGGCGATTTTCTCAATATTTTGACTTTTTGCACCCTCAGTTTCCAGATTTTCAAATATTTGTATCTCAGCCAAATATTGTCCTATCCTAACAAACCATACATCAATGGAAAGCGAATTTATTCAGCTTGATGTATAAATCTCAATTTGACCCTCAATTGACCCTTGTGGCTGGTTTTGTTGTTCTGTTATGGATAATCCTCAGTATTGTTGTTTTATTGACCAGTACAAACATTTAAACATCTTTGTTTAAGGAGCAAAATAGTAGAGAATTAGGTACATTTGGCAGTGGGACAAGAAAAATAGTCTTTTTTAACCATAAATCTCATTAAATTTTGATATATTTTATTCATTCCATTCACTCTCTTTGACTGTACCCAATTCAGTTCAGCTCTAGCTCATGAAATGGAAATGGAAAAATGTTTTTAAATTCAAATTTTTGCCTAACCCTGGTGTCTTTTCAATAAAAAATAATCATGGCAAATACAATGAGCTCTTTTGTGAAGCGACCACATGTTATAATTACCTTTCTCCTGTGTTTCCGCAAGTCACTGGGCTGCAGAAACAGAAAACAAAAACATTAACAGGTTAATGCATACTGGATAGTCATGAGGCATTCAAAGCAACACAACATGATGCAGAAACTGCAGAGAAATGACTAGGAAAGCTATAATACAGCAATTGATTGAGAGACATCATACTGTGTCATTTGTGAGTTAACCAGCACTGCAATTTGCATGAAAAAAGGCTTTTGTAAAGCCCCAAAGATGTTATGTAGCAAGTGCCTTACATTAAAACAAAACCAAAAATCATGTTAAATTTTAAATGACCATTTTTCTCCCTCTATGGGAGGGGTCTCCAAACTCAGTCCTGGAGGGCTGTGTCCTGCAGAGTTTGAAAGTAAGTAAGACCTTGATTAGCTGGTTCAGTTGTTGTGTTTAATTAGGGTTGGAGCTAAACTTTGCAGGACACCAGTCCTCCAGTACCAAGTTTGGAGACTCCCAATCTATGGTCAACATTGCTAATATCTAAAAAGATAGGGCTGCCCTTGACTAAAGATTTTTCTGGTCGACTAGTAGTCGTTTATTTTAAGCACTGTTCGACTATTAGTCGCATGTTTATTAACAAACCATAATAATGAGCCTTTAATTGCCTACATAGTCCAATAAGCATTCAAGTGCACGCAAAAAAGCTTATAATATAAGGTATAATAGGCAGATATAATAATTATGATTATGTCAAGGAAAAACAGCAAATAGACTGCATTAACATTTTTTTAATTTATTGAAAACTACTGCTTTCTTTGTTTTTGCCTTAAGAGATGAATTCTGTGACACTGACTCATCATAGCGATAGCCTATATGCATTTTCACACGGACTACATAATCTGAGAATATGTGTTTTCTATTTGAATTGGTTCATTTAAAAGTAGACATTTCACGTTTTTCATGTCTGTAACGTAAGTATACACAGAGTTTCGAAGCGACACACTCAAGTTCACAGAGGCCAAGAAGGCAAAAAGAGTATCCTGTTTGCTTTAATTATTTTACAAAAGCGCAACGTTTTGTTGTTACTCTGAGTGCACATAAATACACATAGTCTTTACAGATTCGAAAGATGTATTACTTTTATCTGTATGACCAAAAATGACAGAGTATTTTAAGTGCAAATGATCACACCGGTGCCTCCATCTGTCATGCTGTGAGCGTGCTACTATACTCCACACAGACACTTCAATAGCGCACATTTTTCTAGGTTAACATTAGATTGAGCTACCATGTAAAGTTGCTACTACATACATCTTTCAGACGAAAAGCCATATTTGAGGTCAATGAATGATAGTTGAGCGTATGGATGTCCTGCCCGATGTACTATTACTACACAGACCAGCCATTAATGATCTGTCCGTTACGGACTTTGTGCATTCCGAAATACATGGGTTTAGTTTTTTTTCCTGCAGCTAAGCAACTAATAACATTTTGGCTGACAAAGCCTCTTCTCGTTGACTAACGGTTAGTCGACTATTAGGGGACAGCCCTATAAAAAGATCAAATGTACTGTAAATGATATGACCCCTGTTGGACAAAGATACAGATGGACTCGTATACCAGTGTCATGACCCCCATACGCTCCATGTCGCGAGCAGGGCTGCGCGGGGTGAGTTTGGGGGTGGAGTGTCCGCTGGGAGGGGAGGACGAAGCAAGGGAGGATGCGGTGGCCGAGGCAGTGATGGAGGCTCCGGGATGGTGCACCCGTGCCAGGTTCAGCCCCTCCAGGCTCACGCTTGCCACGCGGTTCTCGATTTCCTCTGCCCTCAATTCTGTCGACTCCTTCTCTTCTTGGATGAGCCTGGAGAAACAAGGGAAAAAGAGCCCACAGTGAGTCAGAAATTACAGCGTATGATATTAAGCTAATGGCATTTTGATTTACAACATTACTGGAGTGCTGAGCTTGCTGGGTAAATAATTTGGGCAACAGAACTAAAAACAATGCAGCTTAAACATCTAATTAGCTCTTACAGTAGCACATGAATAGCTGAACACTAAAATGAACCTAAAAAGCAGCCACACTTTTGTTCATTAGAGTATCAAATTCTGGATGCTGTCTTAACGCAAATATTTTTTTACTAAACGCACATTTGAGTTGCTACAATGTTTACTTGTAATTGTGTTTTAGAAGATAATATAACAGCTTCTGTAAATCTGGCATGACTTTTTTCAGCCCAAGCGCAGGTGTCAGGTTTATGAAGCGAGATTGTTAAACTGTTTTTTTAGCTGTAATATGCTGCGCTGTGGGTTTTAAGATGCCCGTCTCCATCAGGTGCGTGTATATAAAGAGATAAAATGGCACGGCCATGATGACTCGATTATTGAGTTACGAGGGGAAAATCTCCAGCAGGAAATGCATTAAGTCTGTGGAGACTGATGTTCTCGGGGGGCTCAGAGAATCTACATACTGCCTTTGTGACATGAGGTTATAACTTTAGGCACGGTTTTAGACAGCCTTGCTTTAAAGCTACTATATAAAGAGATTAAGCCAAAAAAGTAAAACAAATTGGCTGTTTAAATTTCATTTTGCGTCTGCTGTTCACCTTCAAATCGAAAAATGGCAAAATAAGCAATAATAAGCTCAGAGAAATAATGAGTTCTTGTGCTTTACTGGCCAAAGACTGAATCGCTTGGTTCAGAGAACGCTTGAGGACACGACCAACAATGCTCAAGGATCGCAAAACTGCAGTTTACTGCCGTAACATTCGACAGCTCTTGTAGTGGATGTTTTTCTTGGCCTCGGATTATTGAGTATCTTGTAAAGCAAATATCGAGTGGGCTGCAAACAATTAAACACTGACCATTTGTCAAGTATTTAACATGTTTGCAGTTAGTTGTTAGACATTAAGCAGTTTCATGTCTTCTATAGCCCAAAAGCACAAAGACCAAAGCTGGTGCTTTATCAAAAGCAGACCACGACTAGGGGGAGAGAAATAAACAGTGCACAGGGGGGACCATCTTTCTTCCTGCTGTAATCAAAAACCCCAGCACACATTAGAGGCAGAGTTTAATAGCATAGTGAGCAGTATTTGTACACAGGTAATCAAATAAAGTTGAACACACACACTGTACTGCACGTTATATACTCTATGAGGTTGGACTACTTTTTCGTATCTCGATGAAACTTACATAAAAGGAGCTTCTGACCAAAAATAAATGTGGGAAATAACAGGACACAGAACTATCTAAAAAATTCAAACTTGTCCACAGTGAGTGGCTCTTTGTGAATTTAAAATGACCCCTGAAACAACTCCAACCAAAATCCAACTAAAGTTGCATAAAAATGGCTGAAGAAAGACTCTCCGTCTGTTCTGGCCTCTTCAAATATTAATCACACATTTCCACTGAATTGGACAAAATTCAAATTAGATTTGAATAAAAACCAAAGGGCAGAGATGGTTTATTTGTTAATTTGTTATTAATTTGCTTTTGGCAGCCTTAGGTGTAAGTGCAAGTGCTAGCCAGACAGTTGTGATATTAAGGAGATACACTGCATATATATGCTAATCCCAGAAATTATGTAAATCAGGAACTGCAGAAATGTCCACATGGAAGATGTGGAACCACTCGTGATCAATAACTACTGGGCTCACGCCTCATGATCTCAAGTGTCAAATTAGTCTCCACCTTATGCACTGCACTGTAAAAAACAATTTGCTGAGTCAACTTAAAATAATTTGTAACCTGGCTGCCTTAAAATTTTAAGTTCAGTCAACTCAAAAAAACTTTATTCAACTTGAAATGTTAAATTATACTAAGTGACAACTTAGATATTTGAGTTGAATCAACTTAAAATTTTAAGGCAGCTGGGTTACTTACCCATCTGTTAAGTTTAGCAAACATCTAAGTTGTTACTTTGTACAACTTAACATTTCAAGTTGACTAAATTTATTTTAGTTGACTGAACTTAAAATTTTAAGGCAGCAGGGTAACAAATTATTTTAAGATGACTCAACAAATTGTGTTTTTTATTTTTTACAGTGTGCGTGAACAGCCTATAAGAGAAACCCTGAGCTCTAGCTAATATTTTAATCAGCATATATGCCACCTGAAGGTACAATTCGTCTTATGATAGCACCTTTTCTTGTTTTTATTCTTTCTAGAACATATGTGTAGCTGAATCCTGATTCTGAGTCCCTGTAGAGATGTACAAATACTAATAAATGTAACACTTAAAACATCTAAAAACGAGTGAAGGGATTAGCTAGGGAATAGAAGGTTATATGTAGGTTACGGGAAGAAAACTTGAATAATGAATCAACGCTTCTAAGGCGCAAAAGTGACAAGTTCAATTCCTAGTACTGTACTTTCTAAACAAAACTACTAAGATAACAGTGAAGGAACTTGTCCATGTGCCAGGAATCATCCACTGGAACGCCACTCTCTCGTGATGGCATGTACAACAGTTAGCGGAAGCTAAAGATTATGGTTTATAAAGTTTTATATATGAAGAGTTCAGATGCAAAACCAGCTAAAAGCCATCTCGGTCAAAAAGGAGATAATGATACTGAGTGAATGCTCTCGACACATATTATACGTCCATCAAATACTTTTTCTTCAAACTCGCTAACATACCAGCCTCAGCCCAATCAGAAGTACTGGTACTTACATAGAAACCTATACATCTGAGCCTGATAAAAATGCATTTTTTAAAGAAAGACGTCAGATGGATTTAGCTGGTTTTGCATCTGAACTCTTCAAACGCATTGATTCACTTCATAAGGTCTTTATTAACCCCCTGGAGGCAAATGGAGTACTTTTTATGATGTATGGATGGTGTTTTTTGGGCTTCAAAATATTAAACCCTATTCATTGCGACTATAAAGACTGGAAGAGCCAGGACATTTTTTAATATGACTCTTACTGTATTTGTCTAAAAGAAGAAACTCTTTATATACTCTATATATACACCTAGGACAGCTTGAGGGTGAGTAAATCATGGGGTAATTTTCACTTTTGGGTGAACTATCCCTTTAACACTTGAATACACTAAAGGAATCAGAACATATTTTAAAACAACAGCCACAACTGCTGACTTTGTAAATGGTTACAGAAAAATTTGGGCATCAAACACCACACAACTAAGGATCACACACCACCTTTTTTAAGTTAGGCACAGAAATTTGTTCCTTGTTGCTAGGAAACACATGCCGAATGAAAACAATATGTGTTCTAAAATTGACTCAAAATATCAAACATGTTTGATGTTTTTCGACTAAACAGATTCATATTCTTAAGCAAAAAATAAATAAATAAATAAATAAAAATCATTATATTTTTGGTTATTTTCTGCAGCTGTAGCTGCACAGAATCTGCAGACTGGCACTGATATTCAGAAACAAGCACCAACTCCTCCAGACTGCAAATGGGTAGAAAAAGAGTAAAACTGAGAATGAAAAGACCACAGAGATTTTTATAACTGTGGACTTATTAAAAGAGCATTTAAATGGTGTTTTATAGAAAAGCTTAATCTAATGCTAAATGTATTACAAAAACAACAAACACATATCAGATTTCCCCCCAAGTCAGGTTTCAGGCCCCATAACTACACTTATTTTATCCATGCAGGGTTGTATTTCTCTGCTAGACCTGCATTTGATATATAATTAACTTTCTTTTGGATAGTCTTGAAAATTGTATTGGTGTTTCTGGACAGGTGCTAGCCTGGTTTAGATACTACCTTTGTTGGTGTAAATGAACAGCTGTCAAACCTAATAATGCTAAAGAAGGTGTGCACCATGGTTCGATCTTAAGCCCCCTGCTGTTTTATTATCACCTCTGAGGTGATATTTCTAAAACATATCCACCTTATTTTTCCCATAAGAGCGGGCCATTTGTAAATTTTACGGGTCTGGCTTTCGGTCTCATCTGCATCCAGCTATTTTTAGCTATACAAAACTGCTTGTTTTGCTGCTTGATTTTGCAAATTGGTGTGTATTATTATATTATTTTAATGTATTATCTTAATTAAGAGCACACTGGTTTGTAGTGCAAACAGTTTTACCATTTACTGCACGTTGTTATTCTTGTTAATCCCCTATAGCGGCTAATGAACCACAAGTCTCGCCCGTAGGCTTACTTCCGTGTTGAAAAATAAGGCAGATACTGTACTTTCCTTGCTTTACTGATGGATTACATTACAGACATTAAAGCAATTTGAATGTAATGCTTCTTCTCCATCTCTGGGTAGACAATTAAGACAATTTGATTTAAGCTGCTGTGGTCACAATGAACAAACTGACCGGATCTCTTTATTGATGGCATCCAGTTGTTCCTGCAGCATCATTGCTAGAGTCTGAGCATCTGAATGTCCTCCAGGAGACAGTAGATCCATCGAACTGAAAAGGGTCTCTCGATCGTCGTCGTCGATATCCGACATCTCCGTGTCGCTCTCGAAAGGGTGGCCGCCCAGAACGCCAAGTTGCTGAGAGCGCCATTCGTGCTCTCCCAGAGACTTAGCCTGCAAGAAGACGAGAGAGAAACGCAAGGAGTGAGGTTTAGCACAAAGCTCAAAAAACTATAGGTGATGAGATACTACCTTCTGTTCGTCCCTACGTAGCCCCATGCGTCCTCTCCTGGGCCTGCGAATCACCTTGGTGGAGCGATAATGGTCCGATTGCGTCTCGGCAAGAGAACCAAGGGAGAAACGCAGATCTCCAGATGCATCCAAATGAGACCTGGAATCAAGACCACAACTGTTATCTATAATTTAGACATGGTGATAAACTTTTAAAATCTGGTTTGTTTCATTATGAATTAGATGTTTCTTGTTTCTTAAAGAAATCTCTACTGCACATCAAGGCTGTATTTATTTGAACAAAAATACAGAAAAAAAACAGTAATATTGTGACATATTATTGAAATTTAAAATAATGGTTTTCTATTTTAGTATATTTTAAAATATAATTTATTTCTGTGATGCAAAACTGAATTTTGAATTACTCCACTCCTCATTGTCACATTATCCTTCAGAAATCATTCTAATATGCTGATTTATTATCAATGTTGGAAACAGTTGTGATGCTTTTTAATTTTTCTTTTTTGGAACCTGTGGTTTTTCCGGATTCTTTGATAAATAAAAAGTTCAAAAGAAAAGCATGTATTTAAAATATTATTTTTTGTAACAATATACACTACTGTTCAAAACTTTAGGGTAAGTAATTTCCTTTTTTTTTTAAATAATTTAAAGTACTTTTATTTAGCAAGGATGTGTTGAATTGATATAAAGTGATAGTAAAGACTTATATTGTTTGAAAAGATTTCTATTTTGAATAAATGCTGTTCTTTTTAACTTTTTATTCACCAAAAAATCCTGAAAAAAAAATTACAGGTTCCAAAAATAATATAAAGGATCACAACTGTTTCCAACATTAATAATAATACAGCATGTTAGAATGATTTCTGAACGATCACGTGACACTGAAGACTGGAGTAATGATGCTGAAAATTCAGCTTTGCATCACAGGAATAAATTAGATTTTAAAGTATATTAAAATAGAAAACTGGTATTTTAAATTGTAATAATATTTCACAATATTAATATTTTTTCTGTATTTCTAATAAAATAAAAGCAGCCTTGATGTGCAGAAAAGACTTCTTAAAAAAAAAAAAAAACATTTGAACAGCAGTGTACAAACACTAGAAAAACTCATCACTACTATGCTTTCAGTGCAATGAAAGTACAATATAAAACCATGCAGAAAAATCGAGGTATGTAAGAGTCAAGTAATTTGATAAACACGGCATAGAAATGCTAACATCATTCCAAAACCTTGTGAGTTTACATTACTGTCTACATACGCTGCGGTCTTTTAAGACATTTTAACAAGAATGGAAGCTTATCAGTGACTGATCTGGAACAATAACATAAAGCACTGCCAATGACATTCAAATTAAAAATGATGATAAAAAAAACAAAACTTCTGATTTAAAGTTATTGATTATATTTATAAGAGCCAAAGATCTTACGTATAAGTCTGGTGCTGTTAAACATGATTATTTAAAAAGTTTAAATAATGTGGGCTGATAGCTTCAACAAAAGCATAAACCACCAATTAACAACCTCAGAGCTCACAGTAAGTCTGTTTAAATGGGTATTAAATTAATGTTAAAAATCAATTCCCCTACTGAGAAAATTAATATGATTGTCGGAGTGATTTCATAACAATGTATCCTTGGATCGCCTCCTCCAGAATGGATACATGCTGCTGCCAAATACTGTATTTGTACCAGGCTTCACATTGAGAGCACAGCTATGACGCCTTAAAATTCAGTTTGTAACAGAGCTATTGTTTATTATAAAAGGATAGTTCTGAGTTCATGGTTTCTGTCTCACCGTGACAGCGTGGGCTCCGTAAGGGATCCGGCCCTCAACCGGTACTGATCCAATTCAGATCTCAGTTTCTCGATCTCCTCCGAGAGATGAGACTACAACCGCAAAGCACATTAAAGTTTCATTTTACTCAGAACGGATAGCAAAGCACTGCATCAAAATTCGTTCCGCTGAGCTAGTTTGCAGAAAAAAAACAACTAATGACCTTTTCTTGAATGGAGTCTTCTAACTGCTTCCTGTAGTTGTCAGAGTCTTGTATTAACACATTCTAAAAAGAGAAGCACAGAAAACAGTTTGAGTGATCAACATTGTCTGAAGACGTCTGCCATGATGGCTGGATCTTCTCTCACCTTCTCCTCAAGAGCGGCCATTCTTTCTTTTAGATGGAGCTGTAAACGTTCATTTGACTCTGTCAAGAGTCTGTCTACGGTGTCTGACAGACGCTTGTTGTGCTCCTCGTTCATCTTCTCTCTCTGTCGAGCCTGAAGAAACAAAATTTTCTTATATATATGCTGTTTTATACTATATTGTTTGGCAAAACAGTTGAGGTCAAAAGTTTACATACACCTAGCAGAATCTGCAAAATGTTAATTATTTTAACAAAATAAGAGGGATCATATAAAACGCATGTTTTTTTTTATTTAGCACTGACCTGAATGTATGTTCAGTGATAGCTGTTCATGAGTCCCTTGTTTGTCCTGAACAATTAAACTGCACAATGTTCAAACACTCACTGATGATTCAGACGGAGAAACAATGCATTATGAACCGGGGGTGAAAACTTTTGACTTTGAAGATCAGGATAAATGTAACTTATTTTGTGTCCTGGGAAACATTTAAGTATCTTCTGCAGCTTCTAAAGGGCAGTGATAAGTAAAAAAAAATATGATATTTAGGCAAAATAAGAAAAATTTACACATTTTTCTTTTTGTCCAAAAGTTTTCACCCCCCGGCTCTTAATGCATCATTTTTCCTTCTGAAGCGTCAGTGAGCGTTTGAACCTTCTGTAATAATAAAATATTGAGTCCCTCAGTTGTCCTCAGTGTAAAAAGATAAATCTCAATACAGTCATTGTTGGAAAGGGTTCAAATACACAAAAAAGGTGAAAAAACACAGAATTTGTGGTACCTAAAGGATTTTTTTTTTAAGAACAGCGGGCAGTTAAACTGTTCAGAACAAACAACGGTCTCATGAACAAGTATCACTAAACAAAAAAACAGCTGTCGCTCATTCAGGTAACAACACAGTATTAAGAATCAAATGTATGTAAACTTTTGAACAAGGTCATTCTTTAAAATTCAACTATTATTTTCTCCTGTAAACATCTTTTATGTGAAATATCTTTCAGGTCAGTACTTCATAAAAAAAATAACATGCATTTTGTATGATCCCTCTTATTTTGGTAAAATCATTAACATTTTGCAGATTCTGCAAGGTGTATGTAAACTTTTGACCTCAACTGTGGTTGCTAATTTGGATATTCTACAAACTGACAATTTACATTCTGCACAAAAAAAGCCTACTGTAAAAAACATAGTATGGAAGTATAGATTATTTAGTGATATAAAGTGATGTTAACCCTGAGCAGTTCCTGGTTCTTCTCCTCCAGCTGTCCCTCTAAATGTCTCATCCGCTCCTCGATACTGCCATGTCTCTCCTCCGCCTGAACAACAAACACACATTGCATTTTGTCAGACGAGAACATGTAAAGCCACAATTTAGCTCAAACCAGCAGAGAAAGGACCCTTGAACCATGACTATGATGTTGGTTGGAATCTTAATCTAAATTTATAAGATTGCGAGTTTGGTTTATAAGGTGCCATCACACCGAACACCACAGACATGGTTGAGCAGACAGGTAAAGAGAAGGAGCGTGTATTTCCTTAAGCTTCTGTTCTCTCCTGGGTGAAGAGAAAGAACCAAGTACGTCAGCAACTCATTAAAGCGAAGAAAATCCCAGCTGAGCATCACATGCAGCTGAAATACACCAACAGACCCACAGCAAGACAGAGTGAATGAGAGAGAGAAGCTTTCAGCCCCACCTTTCTAAGACTGCAGTTCATGTCCTGGAATTTAGCTTCCATATCAGACTACCAAACCACACAATACAGAGAAATACCACACAACGTTAATAATGAACAGCGTATGAATCATTTCTGTCTGTTCATGATGTTTTCACAGTAGAGTTTGTAAACAGCTCATTTTAAAGAATGAACAAGAGCAATTTCTGCCTTGTACTTGTACATGTTTACTTTTTCTTTAACACTTTCAGGAGCAGTGGTCACTGTGAGAAACCACCTGACAACTTATCACCTCGTATTTGGGTTTAAAGTAAGAACCTTTCCATTTAATGCACATTTTGAGTGTTAAGGATGGGGAAAAGTAGCATAAAGGAAGTGATGACAGCTATAGTTTATCATCAAAGTTGAGTGAAACACAGTCACTATTAAAGATTTTAAAATGTTCACCAACTCAACAAGGTCCATTTTTGCACACAATGCTTTGTAAGCAGTATTAAAGATAATAGAAGATAATAATGCACATTTAGTTACATTTCAAATACATAACATGCAGAAAGAATAAAAAATAATCTGTTTTTTATGAAGAAAATTACATAAAAAAATAACAATTTTATAAAGAATAAAAAAAACCCTCTGCTGTCTCAAAATATGAGTAGATGAACACATGAACAATCTTTTCATGAGCATTTTACCGCTTCAGAAAAATTATCGTCATATCGTATACAAACAGAAACTTACAGGTCATCAAAGCAGCCCGTCAAAATAAAAATTTGGTTTAACTTGAAAAAACTGTGACAGAAATATATTCATGTAATGATCAATGAAATGCTATTACTACTACTGAAATTATTAATTATTATTATTATTATTATTATTATTATTAAAACATTATTTTAAAGGAATATTTACCAGAAATATATTTAACAATTATTTATAAAAAATAATAATAATATTGTTTTTTTTACATAAAATCAATTAATTAGAGATTATTAGATTATTAATTAGAGGTTTTGATTATTAAAATTTGATAAACCATTCAATGGAATTTAGAAAAAGATTGAAAAACACAGAATTTGGTGAAAACAAAACTGAGTTTGAGAAACAAAAATATAACGTATTTCATAGGGCCTTAAAAAAATGTAACTTATAATAAATCACTGTTAACTTGTGCAAGTTTTATGATTTAGAATAATTAGACATGCTTTTTGATTACGATTTTTTCATTTAACCAATAAACCAAAGTCTATAAAAAAGAAAACAGAAAAAATGGAATCCAGAAAAATTAAAACGGAAAAAAGGCCCTATAATTACAACAAAAATATTTTTAAACAACTATATTTTTTCATCAAGATTATATAACAAATATAACAATTTTATACAAAAATGCTGTTTTTATTAACACAATTATTTATGAAGATAATTATCAAATATAATTTTGTAAAGGAAAATAGAAATAATAATGCAAATTCTTATGAAGTTAATTATAGAACTAATATAACATATTTATAAAGAAAGAACTTTATATATATTCCAGCTGTGTGGGAAAAAAAAAACACAGGAAATAAAAAAAACTGACACAAAAGTATGTAATTACTCTTTGTTTGATGAAAATTAATAACATACAATTTGTTAATACATATCAAGCAAACCAAAAACTATACAGATATATTTCACCATATAGCCTTTTCAATTGTTCTGATCAGTACAATAAATAAGTTATAGATTTCATTCTACTGCCGCTGAAGATGTTGTTTTTATGCTGATCAATGCACATAATAAATGCACACTAAGTGCATTGCAATGCTTTGCCGCAACCAAACCACTAATGTTCGGAGCACTGTAATGCGCGGTGGCCAAAAAGAGAGACCACCTCAAAAATGGCCCTTGACACCTAGTCTGAATGACTTGATCCCAACATGGATTGCAGTTTGATGTCACTGTCTCTCTGTAGTATTACTGTTTGTCTGATTCATGTGTGAATCATTTGTTCTGATGTTTCACTTCAGTAAATCAGTTCTGTTGTCACTCAGATATTATCAATATTTTCAAATTAAAAGATAATTTGTTTAAATACATCCAGAACACTGGTTTGCATTGCATGCACAGTTAAGTGTGCATGTGTGGTTGTAGTATCCGGTATACTACCTTGGTGAGAGCTGCTATCCTCTGTGCTAGCTCAGCCTCGACTTCAGGCAGAGTCTCAGCCTTCCTCATGGTCTGCTGGAGCTTCTGTTCCGCCAACTCCAGTCGCTCCTGTAACTGCCTGTTCTTCTCCTCCATCTGTGCGAGGAAACACACACACAGACACACACACACACACACACACACACAGTGTCTAATCAGAGCGAGTTTATCCTCAAATAGCAGCATCATAGGACAGTCCAGCTTCCACGGCAACAAGTGGATCAGCGTGGCTGTTTTCAGTGTGCCTAAACAAACAAAATTACATAACTGCCTATTTTTTGCCTGTTCTTAGAACAATTAAACATTCATTAGAGAGTGAAAAATACACACTGAAGCATGGCAGCACCTGTCCCAATTCACTGGAACAATGTTGTTAAAACTGAGCTATTAATATTTTTCTTAAATTGAAATAATCTGGAAATAAAACAAAATTAAAAACTTAACCTTTAATTTTTTTTTTTTTTTTTTTTTTTTTTTTTTACAGAAATTAGTAATGTTCTAATGACAACTAAACAGTAACTAAATAAGTACAAAAATTACTAAAACTGAAATAAAAAATAAATACATTAAAGCTATATATAAATATTATTATTGGACTGGACACAAAACAATCCTTTTGTAGAATATCCTTGCTGCTCTTTTACAAATCAGTGTATTTTGATATGGTCCATATACAAAATGCCAAATGAATATTTATGGCATTCAGACAGGTATGTTATATGCAACAACAACAACAACAAAAAGCTTTTTTCCCATTTTGAACTACAAAGAACACTAAAGTCAACATATTTTACATTTTCAATGTTGCTGCCATCTTTCTGAAGACATTTTTACCCCCTTGTAATTTGGCTCCAAATCTCAAGTCACACAAGTTTGGCAGAAAATTACTAAATACTGACAGAATTCCATTTTTAATTTTTAAGTCATACAAGTTTGGTAGAAAATGAATTTCTGAATGTTTTAGTAGAAATTTGGTGGAAAATGAATGTTTCTGTAATACACTACCAGTCAAAAGTGTTTGAACCCTAAGATTTTTTTAATGTTTTTAAAGACGTCTCTTCTGCTCACAAAGCCTGCATTTATTTGATCCAAAGCAAAAACAGTAACATTTTGAAATATTTTTACTATTTAAAATAACTGTTTTCTATTTGAACATATTTTAAAATGTCATTTATTCCTGTGATTTTACGCTAAATTTTAAGGACCATTACTCCAGTCACATGATCCTTCAGAAATCATTCTGATATTCTGATTTGCTGCTCAAAAAAAGATTTTTTATTGTTATTACATTGCTATTATTATTACACTGACTCCAAGCTTTCTGAATAGTAAAGTGTATAATGTTACAAAAGTTTTTTATTTCAGATAAATGCTGATTTTTGGATTTTTCTATTTATCAAAGGATCCTAAAAAAAACACTCAACTGTTTTAAATATTGATAATAATAATAAAAAAAAAAAATGTTTCAGCCATTCAGCGTATAGAATGAAGGAGAATGATTTCTGAAGGATCATGTGACACTAAAACTGGAGTAATGATGCTGAAAATTTAGCTTTGATCACAGAAATAAATTACAATATGAAATATATTCACATAGAAATCAGTTATATTAAATTATAAAAATATTTAAAAATGTTACTGATTTTGCTGTACTTTGATCAAGTGAATGCAGGCTTGGTGAGCAGAAGAGAAAAAAAAAATCTTACTGTTCAAAAACGTTTTACTGGTAGTGTATGTTTAAAACATGTATTTATTGCCACATCTCTTTATCAGCATTCAAGAAATCCTGGTAAATCATTTGGTAGAATATGAACTGATGTCATGCTGACCATCATATCATCAGAATAGAATGTTCAATTACAAATGGAATGACTGTTTGTCAGTTGTCAAGTTCAAAACATCTGTGGGCTATGCAGTTAAGCAATTGCAGTATCTCAAAGTAATTCAAAATCATTCTAAAAGGAAATTGGAATGCAAGTGATCAGAACCAGACCTGTCTGAGGAACGCCTCCTTATTGGCCAGTTCGTTTTCCAGCTTGTCTGTGATGTCATGTAGTGAAGTGGACTCTCTCTGGGCACTGAGATAGCGCTTCTCAAGAGTCACGATCCGTTCCTCCATGTCTTCTTTCTGACACATAGCCTGTAAACACACACACACACACACACACACACAAAATATATTGGCAGACTGCTGGTTAGTGACTCTCAGACACACACCTAAGATGGAGCCGCAGGTGTAATAGTCTGCTGTCAATCAAAAATCCTGCCCTATAATTACACACAGGCTTGAGGACAAATATGAACACAGGCAAACGCACATATTTGGACACAGAGAAACACACACACACACACACACACACTCAATACTCTGGGCTGCCACAACCTCTCTCCATCAATAGCTGTATCTCCAAACCAACAGAGATTTTTCAGAATCTGTCCGGCTGTTGCTAATTATCAGTGTGACAAGGGTGTGTCCAAAACCGGAGGCAGCTGCTTCGCTACCTAACAGACTATGTAACAGACTGACCAAGTAGTCAGTATTTAAAAGAGACATCGGATGCAAAATTCACTTTTAAATGGTGTTTGCATATAAATGTGTCTTAGCAGTGTGTGGACACAACCACCCTACAATGATAAAAATCCATTTTTTTTTTATTCCCACAAAACCTAAACAGTCCCAATTATCAAGCCGTTTTGATTTTCTGAGCAGTGTGATATCATATTTCTCATGCCCCGCCTACAACCGCTGACGGACTGTCCCGTATTAGCATATTTCCACCCTTTCCACCGCCAGTTCTACGCTGTCCTCCATTTCCTCCGCGCTCGAGCAGCTGTAGCAACAACGTTTCGTAAGCAATGCAGGTGTTTTGTATTTGGATGTAAAAGTAAACATAAGTGTCTTCATTTTCTCCCAAAATCAGAGCAAATGAGGACACAGTGGATTAGTTTTGTTTTTGACAGTAATGTACCACTGAACACACAAAAAACAGAAGAAAGGGGCAGGGTGAGCAGTAGCGAATTATCATTTAAAGAGACATGCACAAAACAGCATGTTTTTGACAAAGTAAAAAATGATGAGAAATTTTAACCCAATTATGTTGCAGACATTCCATAAAGACCCTAAAGAGAAATTCCAACTTGGAAAATAAGCATCCGATGTCCCCTTTAAGAAAACCACTTTTAAGTAGAAAGGATGTTGAACACATTTAAATGTCACATTTGGACACAGCCTAATTTATGTCTGATTTGAGACACAGGCTTGACATACGCCCATACTGCACCTCTTTAATATCTCTCTGGTACTTGTTGTTCATATCTTCGCTCTTGATGAGGTCTTTGCGAGCCGTCTCCAGCTCCTGCTCCACCTCGGACACGCGGGAGGACAGCGAGGACATGCGCTCCTTCATCTGCGCCAGCTCGTAGTTCTGTTTTTCCAGCAGCTCCTGCAGCTCCACCACCTGACTGGCCTCGTCCCCCGACTCCATCGACCCGTTAGACAACCGCTGCAGCACAAACACACATAATACAGCTTTTTTTTAGAGATTGAGATTGATTTATTTTGTTTTCTTTGCACACAAAAAGTATTCTCATAGCTTCAAAAGATTACAGTTGAACCACTGATGTCACATGGACTATTTTAACAAAGTAGTACTGTTGCTGTCTATGCAGGGTCAGGGCTCCTGGATTCCATCAAAAATATCTCTTTTATAATATAAATTTGTGTTCCGAAAATGAACAAAGGTCTTATGGATTTGGAACAACATGAGGGTGAGACAGAAAGACACTTCCAGGACATTTCAAGCACACTTTTTTTATATAACTGTATTGCATTAATGGTTTGATGTTTTCTACCGTTTAAGGAAAAAAAAAAATCTGAAAAAAAAAAAAGATTCACGAAATCACTCCGAAATCTGAAACAAATGATTCTCAAACTTGCACCGAAGTCCCAATCCGAAACAAATGATTCGCAATCCGAGCTCTGAAGTTCCGATCTAAATTAAAAGATTTGTGAACCAGCTCCAAAATTCCAAGCTAAATCAAACGATTCGCGATCCACGCTCTGAAGCTCAAGTCTGAATTTGATTTAAATCGCATAATCGCATATCGTGAATCATTTGATCTGAACCATTCAATTTGCTAAATGATTCAAGAACCTGTTCCAGTCTAAATTAAATGATTCTTGATATGTGCTTCAAAGTCCTGACCTGAATTAAATGATTCGCAAAGTTCCAATCTAAATCAAATGATTTGTGATTTAGAGTCCTGATCTGAAAAAAATGATTCGTAATCCAATTGTTGCGCTTCGTAATGAAATGGTTTAACTGATTTGGAGTTTCAAAAAGCTCTTTATGCTTTTTAAACTTGTTACAAGCAATGACAAAATCAGAAAATAAACGGCTTGATATATCGTTTGATATGACTGATCGAAGTCGCGAGTTTGAATCAAATGGAGAGGTTCCAGAGTAAATGACTCAATTGATTTGGTTCATCTGTTCCTGTTTTCACATCTTTAACCATGTTTACACGACACTGTCAGTACTACTACTTGCTTACCTCAATTGTTTTCTGACATCAACTGAAATAAGCAAAATGGATTAATTTTGCATGAAAAGATATGTGCTTATTGACAAAATTAAACACTTATTTCATAGATATATTGTCTTTCAATAATTCAAGCAGTGATCAAGCACCTCTTAAGGAATACTGCTATTTTCTAGGGTTTTCCAGTCCTTAAATTTCAAGTACTTCAAGCTCTTTAAGCACCTTGTACGACCCGTTTATACTAAACGAATGTAAATACAGCGAATTTTTTAATGAAAGAAAATACCTATAATATATTATATTATACTAGTTGCAGCTAATTCATCCATTCATTCACTGAGACTGTCATTTAGCACAGCCCTCTGTATTTGGACTGTTGAATTCCCAGCATGCACATTTGTGTCTGTTCAGTCTAATTGCATTCTCAGTGTGTGAAACATAGGCTCAGCAGATCTTTCCACTGCCGTGCCCAAAATAAAAAATTCTGTCACATATTCGCACTAAAACTTGACACGTCTTATGCTGCACTAAAATTAGACTTTATATCCTGGTTAATTTATGGCGCAGACACCAAGACAGAAGGGTGATAAAATCATTTGCCGAGCACACAGAATTTACTCCGTCAAAGCTGTGAAGCCACGAGAGATCGGCACGACTTCACCAGGAGAAGGTTCTGTGATCGTAAATAGATGAGAATGACAAGACAAAGAATAGCCTCTGGAGCAGCTGTAGGGCCTGATAATGACTCACTCTCACTTTTTTCACTCCCTCCCACTGTCTCTTTTTCTCTGTCTGTATGCTATTTGGGAGGGTCAGATTTTGTTTGTTACATACAGGCCAAGCCACTGACCCCTGGTTGGTCGGCCAGACCCATGCATCACTGCCACAGGCCCTGGATATCATCAGTACTGCTACTAAATCTACCAAGCATCATGAGAGATTAATTTGGCCAATTGAGATATACTGTCAAAGTGCCAACCTTTATCTTTTACGTGGCCACACATTCCTGCCACCACTGTCACCAAGCCAACACAATCTAATGCCGCACACGGCGCCCACCGGTGACAGTGAGAGGAGGATGATTCTTCTCTCATCCTGTTATCTTTTCATCAGGAGTGTGAGGCAACATTCTGTTATGACTGGTTTAACATATTAAAGGTGATCCAGAAATAGAGTTTGGCAGGGTGAGCCCCACACTTTTGTATCGTAGTGTACTTATAGCATTCATAAAACTAAATCTGACCATTGAGAGACTATTAGCCTTGGCAGTTTAGAGCCAAGTCCCCTACCTTGCCATGAACTTTCTGGGCATCAGGTCCCTCCAACAAGTCCTCGGCCCCTTCTCCTGATGCCACCTTCCTCTGAATGTGGGCATTCTGTTCTCTTAAGGCCACAATCTGGAAAAATGCAATGAAGAGAGAGTTAACCACAGATATTAACCACAAATATTACTATCAAAACACACTGTACTGTGTTGTTTGATAGGATGCTTTTCACCAGATAATATGCCAAACAGTAGGACATAATAGGAAGATATATTATCTACCTGACAAAGTATGTAACTGGTCTAATAAATCCTAAAATATTGATATTCATATGCAACATCAAATATTACTAGTACTACTTTATTGCCTTGTGGAAACAGCAAACATTTCCACCGTCAACTTTTAATTTGTATGTGAGGTGATATATTCAAATCTATACTGTTTTGATGCATAGACCAAATCATATTTTGTTCATGTGTAATGTGCATTCTTATGAAACTGCAAGCATACAGAAAATCTGCATCATAAATCAAACTTGGACAGCTTAGAAGTGTTCGTTTCACACATATAGCACATAAACAGCATGCACATTCATGTACTGTACAGTATCAAGGGCACACTGTACTATATCTCTCATTCTGACAGGAATTATTGAGGAAAGGCAGGAATGTTGGAAACAGGCGGCTCTAACTGATCATTTAACAACCGACCTCAACAATTTGTTACAGCTGCCAGCACCAACTATACTAGATTTTCACACAGAAGTCTTAAAGGCACAGCAGCAGCATAAAATAGCCTGCTTAATTATTAGAGAAGGTGGAAAATTATCATTAAAAACTAAATCATGACTTTTCTGAACAAATTAAGTTTTATTATAGGGTATAATCAAAAAAGTGTTTCTATAGGGATTTCACATGACACTTTACATTGCTTTCACAAGATTAAATGTGAGAGACAGAGTTAACATTCTGAAGTGATCTCACAGGATTTTATAGATCAGTTATAGACAAGTTGTGGTAAACGTACGCACATTTAACAATTTGTGAAGCACAATTTATTCGCATTGTGAAGATCACATGCGAAGTGACAAGTGACACCTTCACAATGTGTCTATTTCGTCAAGTGTAAATGTGACCCTCTCCTATACCTCTGTACGAGAGTTGGCCAGAAGTAATATTTAAAGGTACAGTTCACCCAAAAATGAATACTTGACTGAATACTACTGAAATACTTTTTTTGTGTGCAAAGAAAACAAAAATAAAATAATAACTTTGTTCAACAATTTCCTCTCTTCTGTGTTGGTTTTCAATGTGCATTCACAAAAAGTATTTTCGTAGTTTCACAAAATTACAGTAGAACTACTGATGTCACATGGACTATTTTAACAATGTCCTTACCTTTCTGGGCCTTGGAAGTGTCAGTTGCGTTGCTGTCTATGGAGGGTCAGAGAGCTTATCTTAATTTGTGTTCTAAAGATGAATGATGATCTTATGGTTTGGAATGACATGAGGGTGAGTAATTAATGACAGAATTTGTATTTTTGGGTGAATAATCCCTTTAAAAAAAGTTTAAAAATGACCTATTTTTCTTGATTGTTTACTTATTTACTTATTGTTCGTTTCACTTCAGAAGACATGATTAATGCAGGCTGATCTCATAAGAAAACTAAACGATTTTGTATGAATTCATGCAATGCAATTCATACGCAAATGAGCATTTTTAGAACAGTATGTATGAAGGTCCATCCTTAAACCCACAACTAAACCACAAACAGACCGTACAAAAATGTATTAATGAGATTGTACAAACTCAAACGAATTGGCCATCAATTCAAATGAACAGTTGTATCGTGTGTTGGGTCGTACTATATGAATTACCATCATCTTTTTGGAGCATCAACATTTGGGCACCCATTCACTTGCATTATTAGTTTACATCTTGCATTTCTGACTTTTTTTCTCAGAATTGCGTGATATAAATTCGCAATTGCGAGTTATAAAGTCAGAATTGTGAAATAAAAATTCACAGTTCTGACTTTTTCTCACAATTGTGACTTTTTATCTTACAATTTTGACTTTTTTCTCAAAATTGCGTGATACAAATGTGAGAAATAAAGTCAGAACTGCGAGATAAAAATTCACAATTTTGACTTTTTTCTCGCAATTGCAAGTTTGTATCTCACAATTCGATATAAACTCATAATTGCAAGAAATAAAGTCAGAATTACAAGATAACTTGCAATTCTGACATTTTCTCGCAATTGCATAACATGAACTCACAATTGCGAGTTATAAAGTCAGAATTGCAAGATATAAACTCATAATTTTGACTTTTTTTCTCAGAATTGCATGAAATAAACTCACAATTGCAAGAAATAAAGACAGAATTTCAAGACACAAATTTACAATATGACTTTTTTATTACAATTGGAAGTTTGTATCTCACATTTCAGGCTTTTTTTCCTCGCAATTCTGACTTTTTTCTCAGAACTGTATGATAAAAACTCAACTGCGAGAAATAAAGTCAGAATTGCGAGAAAAAAATTTGCAATTCTGACTTTTTTCTCACATTTCAGGCTTTTTTTCCTGCAATTCTGACTTTTTTCTTAGAATTGCATGATATAAACTTACTATTGCGAGAAAAAAAGTTATAATTGCGAGATAAAAATTCACAATTTAGACTTTTTCTTGCAAATGCGAGTTTACATCTCACAATTTAGACATTTCTTTCAATTGCGTGATACAGACTCGCAATTATGAGTTATAAAGTCAGAATTGCGAGATATGAACTCACAACTCTGACTTTTTTCCCCTCAAAATTGCGTCATACAAACTCACAATTGCGAGAAATAAAGTCAGAATTGCAAGATGATAATTTGCAATCGCGAGTTTACATCAATTCAGACTTTCTTCTCAGACTTGCATAACACAAATTTGAAATTATGAGTTATAAAGTCAGTATTGCGTGACATAAACTCACAATTGTGAGAAAAGTCAGTGTGCAATTCTGACTTTTTCTCGCAACTGCAAGTTTGTATCTCAGAATTGTAAGTCAGAATTGCGAGATAACTCATATTCAATTGCACTTCATTCCAAAATAACATCCAAAATAAAAAAATACGGTATTTGGTGCCACCACAATATACTGTTGATGTCGATGGTTATACTATGGTTGTTTTATATATACCATAGTACTTAAACGATTACAAACAGTTTAAATAAAAACACGGAACTTTTTATACTTTTATACTACACTGATTACCACTATATCTTACATTATATGTAACTTATGAAACGCTGTATATCTAGACCAGCACAAAACTGCCACAACCCAATAAATGTAAAACTGCAGCGCATATAAATATAGCAGCAGAAGTTGCTGACCGTGGCCGCTGGCATACGCTCCCTAATAAAATAACCTAGTATTCTTCCAGGAACATCTCTAAAGCAGGTTATCTGACTGATGAGCTCTGTCACACCAACACACACATTGAGTTCTCTCCAGGCTAAAGGGCATTGGGAGATTATTCCACACCCATGTCGAGACGCTCTGGCCACTGTGAGTTCAGAGAAAGCAAGATAGATGAACGGATATAAGGAAGACATCCGCTTCCCTTTGTTTGGTTTATCGCCGCTCGCCACGCATTCCTTTAATGAGGCGGCAATTAAGGGGCTCGCGCTTTTGAAAGCTCAGAAAGGGAATTGTCTGCCATTTTTCGAGGCCTGAAGATCAAACAATCCCACACCTTCTGACTCGCACAAAGAGCCGGAATATTGAGTCAACTTGCAAATGAAGGTAAATGAGAAGTGGAGGCCCTATGAAAGTAAGCATGTCCGCTTTGATGTCGTTCATTTGGTCTCATCAAAGCGGAGCGCGTACAAACCCGACTGCGCCTGAAACGCTGGTTTGTTTCAAGCAGAAGACAACTACTTCAGAGAAACCCGATTCATCTTTGTTACTCAACTGAATGGGTTGTGTAAAACAACATTTTTCTCCCTGTAATACTGAAATATTAAGGTGAACTTGAAATTGAGATTCATAATTCTGAGAGCTAATATAAGTGAAAGATATAATAAAACAGGAATTGAATACTATAATGCAGATAACTGGTTTCAGTCTGCAATATCTTCTATACAGAATAAGGTTTTCATTTTTTCATATAGTATTTGAAAGAATTAGCAGTATGCAACAATACTTTTTTAAATAGTAGCTACACTGTTAACATGACCTAATTATGCCGCATTCATTGAAAAACAGACAGGAGAATAGTTTCTCCTAGTTGCTAGTTAATAAAAGTAATACCTTAAACTGTTAAAACTACAGAAGAAAAAACAGAGGAAATGTCTAGGTTGAGTTAAAAAGAAAAAAAGGTTAAGAACCATTATCACTGTGCATTTTGCTTCTACATTTAATAGGTTACCTGTAGGGGTGTAACGGTACACAGATGTCACGGTTCGATACGTACCTCGGTTCGGGGGTAACGGTTCGATACGATTTCGGTACAACATCAAAAAATCTACTCTGCTGGATTTCTTTTCATTTATTTTAAACAGTAGTACAAATTTTCCACCTACATGTGAAAATACTAAATATTATATCAAATTATAATGTTATATAGGCTATAAAATCTGCAGCACATATATACATACAAGGAATAAATATTTGACATATATTTAATTTAGTTAACTGTTAGACAAGGGAAACTGTGCGACACATAGCGTAGCCTATATTTGCTGAGTTTCAGTTCAGTTTTGTGACAGAAAGGAAACTCAAATGGCAGAAAGCGACACTCTATTTGTTTTTTGTTTAAGTTGATTTTGCTGGTATGAGGAAAGTTGAAGTAATCGCGCCGGCGCACACAAACACAAAACATATCAGTTCCAGGCTTCCAGCATTGCTAACCTGACAGTGCAGTAGGTACTTTATCAAAATAAAACACAGCGAAACAAACATCAGCGCGCCCGCCTCACTGTGTCTATAATTTACATAATAAATAATAGTTTAGCATTTGGATACATTGTAAATATGAAAATATTATGGAATATTTAGATTTGTGCCGAATGACAAAGGCAGGATACTAGAGGACAAAGCTCCATTTCGCAAACAGTTGAGTGCGCAAGCCTTTAAAGTAACGTTACACTCCTTTGTCAGTGAGAGACGCGTTCACAATCAGCACATGATCACTGTCTAGTGGGCTTTGTTTTCAAGAATGCAACTCCTGGCATTCGCTGTTCTTCTGCCGGCAGTTATCAAACAGCGTTTCATTACTGCGGACTGAAGATGAATTGCCTGTATTCGTTGTAAGTAGGGCTGTTCGATTCCGAAAATTTTGGAATCGAGTCCGATTCCGATTCCTGTTTCTGGAATCGATGATTCCTCAGTGTTGTTTTCGATTCTTTTTGAGTCATTTTTTTTTTTTTTTAGAGTGGAGGAACCTAATTTCGCCTTAGAAAGTAGCCTAATCATAATATGAAGCTTTATTTTAAAAAATTATGATACATTTCTGTATTTAAATTGTAATTTTTCACATGAAATTAGTCATAGCCCACAACGCAGCAGTGGACATGCCTTTCTTGCATGAATGGAACAAGGCACAGTTCAGCTGAATGATGTGCGCTTCAATGGTATGCTTTGTGCAAAATTAACAAACTGCACACTGAAACAAAATAACCAGAACAACAACACTGATATAAGAGCTTGTGGTTTATCTGTCAAATCAGATGCGCTCTCGGCCACTGATCTGTGCTCTCTGCGTTTTCTTTCAGAATTATCATTGGCTGATAGAAAGGTTAAAAATAGCATTTTATTTAAGATGGAATCAAGACCCTCGATCACGTCATGATCTATTCTGTCGTGCAGCGCTCAAAACTGTGGAAAATATAAGGCCGTTGACTTTTGAATCGTTTTTGAACTGGTTCATTAAAACGATCCGAAAGAACCTTTTCGTGGAAACGAATCAGACTTCTAATCACTATTCGTGAGCAAGGCTGCATCGTCAAACTCAGACGTGCTCAGTACCGACTCTTTTCATTCAGGTTATTTTCATGAATCGATGTTCAGTGACGTTTGATGACAACAGCCGAGATATTCAGCCTTTCGTATAAGAGGCGCATATAGATAAGCTTTGTTGAACTGAAAACGGCTATGAATGGAGAGTCGATTCCCCTTGATAGGATGGGATTCCAAACTTTGGAATCGACTCTCGATTTGCGCAAAACATTGGCGATATTATATAGATGTCGATAAAAAAGTATTGCGAAATGACGTTTCCATTAACCAATGTTATGCGACTAAAACCTAATTCGTTCCTCTCACGATAAGACATGGCAACGGATGGGATTTGGACGGATTTTGGCTTTATTTAATCAAAAGATCGTATGCTTGTATCTTTACAGAAGCAGCACGGAGAGCCGCTTCAGAAACGTGTGCGATGCTGCTGATATAAACATAACATCAGCTCCAGTGACCGTGTCGGAGCCGTTACGCCCCACAGATTTGTGCAGCGTGCAAAGCCTAAGCATTAATATCAGGGAAAGCCGCTTATACTTAAGAGCGCCTATGTATGAAGTGTTTCTTGAAGTTTATAGTACATTGAAGAATGATCATATGACTTTTTACATACGCTTTGAGACCTGTAAATGCAAAAAAGCCATTTAGTTTGCAGTTTTGCGAAATATTCCTTTTACGAATTGCCTGAAAAACCACCTCACGTGAGCGTAAAAACGTTGGGAGTTTCTGTGAAATCATGTTTCTATTAGGCGTATTTTTTAAATTTGCGCATCTTGAAGGGTAATGGAAACGCAGCTATTGTCTAGAGGCAGTTCTAGAAGTACAGCTTTTAATTTTGACATTTAAGAGACTGCTCACACTTACAGAACAGATCTTAAATAATCTCAATCATGCGCTTAGCTTTAATAAGTGCAGTGTGACATCTGTGCTTCTCCAGTCTGGAAAAGCACCAGTCGCAGCTGTATTTTGAACATTCAACTCTTTCTGCCATTCACAAAGATGTGTGAAAATCCTTTCATAACATCAATGATTCAAAAGCATGAGGTTTTGAATGACTACTACTAATAATAAACAAACATTTTCTGCGAAGTAACATTGGGTAGCTTAAAGGGCTGGATGAAATTTAAAAGCAGCCTCAAGTGAAATCCTTGTGTTTTTAATACCCAGAAACAAAATTCAAAGCAAATCTTTCTCTTGGTTCGCGGCCGGACACTCATCTAGTTGACGTTGGTGAGATGTAAGTGAAAATGTTCTCATCAATATGTTTGCTATTGGTTTGACATACAATCTGATTGATTTATTATCTTAGGACTTTCACCTCTTATCCGCTCTCCGTCTGTCTGGCTCTTTGATCTGAGGTGTCCCTCTCTCATGACCCGAAGAGATCAGATGAGTGATAATTCAGAAACGATGACATTATGACACACAGCAGAACTCACAGTGCGGTCAAAATTAGTACACACAATCTCAACATATCTCTTAAAAGGAAAATAAAAAGTTATTTGGCTCTTGTTGAGAAGTTTGAAGCTCTTTCAGCTAGAACTGCACCATCTGGACTGCCAGCACTAGAATAAACACTAAAATACACAATGTACTCTTTGCTCTGTTGCATTTCACACTAATCAGATCTAGCAAAAACAACAGACCATAGCAACATATTAAACCTAACTTTTAAATGAAAACGAAATATACAACAATTAAACATATTTAACTCCTTTTTTGGTGCAGATTGCTGTATAATTACATAAATTAGGGATGCATGATATTGGATTTTTGCCGATTTACTTTTCAACTTATTTTGGCCGATAACCAATGCCGATAACAATATATTTCCTTTTGTTTGGAAACAACACCAAGTCTCTCCCATAAGCAAATAAGCAAGTCTCTCAAATTATTAAAATAAGCAATTTTTTTTTAGTTTTGTTTAGTTTTTAACTTATTTCTTAGAATTAAAAGAACAATAATAAAGCTCTTTTATAATGACAGTACGCGTTTTTTTCAGAAAAATGCAGTGGTAAACTTAACATTTTATTAAGATTTAATATTTGTAGATGGTCTAAAGCAGGGGTCACCAAACTTTTTCCTGGAGGGCCGGTGTCCTCCAGAGTTTACCTCCAACTTTCCTCAACACACCTGCCTGCAAGTTTCAAGTATACCTAGTAAGACCTTGATTAGCTGGTTCAGGTGTGTTTGATTAGGGTTGAAGTTAAACTCTGCAGGGACACCGGCCCACCAGGACCAGGTCTGGTGACCCCTGGTCAAAAGCAAAAGAGTTGTAAAAACACAGAAAATCTTTTAGAGCTTATAATTTTGTTTTAAAGCGTAACACATTACACATTAAAGGAGAAGTCCACTTCCAGAACAACAATTTAAAAATAATTTACTCACCCCCTTGTCGTCCAAGATGTTCATGTCTTACTGTCTTCAGTCACAAAGAAATTATGGTTTTTGAGGAAAACATTTCAGCATTTTTCTCCATATAATGGACTTCATTGGTGCCCTGATTTTGAACTTCCAAAATGTAGTTTAAATGCAGCTTCAAAGGGCTCTAAACAATCCCAGCCATGGAAAAAGAGTCTTATCTAGCGAAACGATCTGTCATTTTTTTTTTTTTTCGGAAAATAACAATTTGTATACTTTTTAAGCACTTTGTGTAGCACAGGCTCTGGGATGCGCGTCCACGACACTACGTTCTATTGAATCACATCAAAAGCTCACGCGGGACATAGGCGAAACTACAGACCCAGTGTTTACAAAATGAATGTGCAAAGACTAAGGAAGTGCAAGTAAGTCAAACACTGTTTGCAAACAAAAAGGTACAACGATGTCGGACGATTCTGAAGTTGTGGAGGAAATGAGATGGAGTTTTTTACCATACTCTACCTTTTTGAGCCAGAGTGATTGGACATGATTGTAGCGTTGTGGGCGCGCATCCCAAAGCTAGTGCTACACGAGCTTTTGGGCTTAAAAAGTATACAGAATTTTATTTAAAAAAAAAAAAAATGACTGATCGTTTCGCTAGATGAGACCCTTCATCCTTGGCTGGTTTAGAGCCTTTTGAAGCTGCATTTAAACTGCATTTTGTAAGATCCAATTTCAGGGCACCAATGAAGTCCATTATATGGAGAAAAATCCTGAAATGTTTTCCTCAAAAACCACAATTTTTTTACGACTGAAGACAGAAACATTAACATCTTGGATGACAAGAGGGTGAGTACATTATCTGTAAATTGTTGTTTTGGAAGTGGACTTCTCCTTTAATAATAATCAGTATATATAAAATTATTTAATTTAAAAGTGTCATGTTTGATTTTTTATGTAAGCTATAGCTTCTGACCTTTAACTCAAAACATACTCATGATTTTATGACATCAACTACTGCTTTATTTAATCAGAAAAACAGTCTAAATGTTATTAGTGTATTTTATTTTCATTTTATTAATAGTAGACCAACAGTGCCCCCTACGAAATTAAAACTCCTTACCAAACGGGCATTAGGACGCTATTACTATTACTATTTGCATGTGCTATTACTGTTTACTCTATCACACACTGAACGTGTCATTCTGTATGTGCATTCTCAGATTAAATACAGCGATCCAACTTCCAAAATGCAGTTTAAATGCAGCTTCAAAGGGCTCTAAACGATCCCAACCATGGAAGAAGGGTCTAATCGCCAGCACACCCTGAGCACATGTAAGTTAATCATCTTATCAGCAAGACATATCGGCATAATTTTTCATATTGGGCTGATGCCGATATTTACATTTTCGATATTTACAGATTCCAATATTGGTCTAATAATATCATGCATCCCTAATGTAAATCCAAGTATTTGTGCCTCACCTCCTGATTGGCTGCGGCCAACTCCTCCTCCAAGGCAGAGACCCTCTCTAGTGATACTCGCAATCTTTCGCGTACCTGAGCAAAACACAAAAATCCATCATTCACTGTTTATCAAGGCTGTGCTTAGAGATTGTTTTTAATATTCCTGATTTAGAATTTGATTTAAATGATGCTTGCAAACATAATGCAGAAATGCAGAATTTAATGAATTCTTAGAATATTTTATATTCTTATATTCTTATATTTTTTATAATGAATGATGTGTAGTATTTGCTAAAACCTTATATGATCAACAGATGAAAGCTCAACCGTATAAATCTGTATTTAGTTTATAAAAAATCCTATTCAAATTCTTTGTCTTACAACTAATGTTATTTCACAGTTTTGAAACTTCTACAAAGAGGAGAATGGGCGAACTATAAAATAATCTGAATAAAAACACTAATCAGTCTCTCTGGTGACCTGTTTGATCACTGGAATCATTTCACTGGGTTCGGTCCTCTATCACTGGACATTCGGTGGTCACTAAAACTGTGGTTCCATAAATCATGAGCAATTTCCTGCCGTCTGTTACCTAACGCCTTATAAATGACACTGTCTGCAGAAGGCCGTAGAATGGATTTCAGCTGGATGAACTGCCACACAAGGGCTTAATCCATAAATAAAACACCACTGGATGAAGGAAAGGAGAGGTGGGACAGTGGGTCGCAGTGTTTAATAAATGTACTTTCACCTTGCTGTCCAAAAACCAGGAGAGAAAATTGTTATATAATATTATTTTGGTTACCAAGATTGATCAGTCAGCCTAAAGGTTAAACACTGACAGGTCTGTGGTATATCTGGTATGTCACATACGAATCTATAGTAGATTCTATCTTTGAAATGCAGTGTGGATTCAACAAAAAACTACAGGAACCTCAGCAGTTGTTGATCTCATGGTTTACCTTCTCATCCAGTGCTTTGTGGTGCTCAAAGAGGGACTTGAGGGCTTTGAGGACCTCCACCTCACTGGAGACCCCAGAAGGAGACTGGGCCTGTCGTTTCACCACCGTCATGCGTAGGGAACGTTCGTGCCTCGAAACCAAACACTCCAAATGCTCCAACAGCAGCTGTGGAACATACAACGAGTCAATATCATTATGTTCATCATCACAATCCTCCATTACTATAACAAACATTAAAATTAAACCAAATGTAAAATTGAAACTAAATCTAAAACTAATATTAATACTTAACTTAAAGGTGGCATTAAGATCAGAAATTTATTAACTAAAAAATATTTAGAAAATGTAGTAACTAATCTAAAACTGAAACTAAATCTAAAGCAAAAACTACAGCTAAATACAAAATACAAATTAGTAATTAATAGTAAATTTAGCAACTAACCTAAAACTGAACCTAAAAAACTAAAACCAATTATAACAATTAAAATCTAAAGCAAAAAATACATTTGATTTTACTAAAACAAACAGCTACATATAAATCTAATACTAATTTAATTCTACATTAAAAGAGGAAACTAAAACTTACATTTAATCTAAAACTGAAATGAAATGTTTCATGCTGCCACATAAAATCAGTTTTTTATCACGTCACTAAACCCTCAAGGACATGAAAATTAATGGCATGTGCTTAACACACCATTTTGTCTTTTCTCATTTTACAAGGGAACCCTTTCAGATGGATAACAACATTACTCACAAGAAAAGCCATTACATTACTTGAAACAATAAAGCAGACACAACAAATTGAAACCCCCTGGACCCGGCACAAAGGAGATTATGTTAATGTGGTTACTCTCTGCTCTGGTACATGGCATAAAAAATCAATTCGGCCCCAAAGTCCCAAGGACACCGTGGGAGAGAGAGAGAACCGTCTGGCTTTAGATGAGTGAAGTGGACATAGATTACTATGGACGGCAAGACAAAAGAAAAAGTGTTTATGTTGTTTTAAAATACACTTGCTCAGAAAACTCACTCAGAATAATGTTGAATTGCATCTAAAGCCAGATGAAGGATATTCCTACTCAATATCTCCGACTAATTGCGGAGATAAAAAAATGCAGTTCAGTAACTGTATATCACCCTTAACCCTTAAACTAAATCAAATCTAAAATTAATACTTGATCAACAACTACAACTAAATTTAAAACATACACAAAAACAACTAATACCAAAACTAAACTCTTAAACTAAATGAGATCTAAAATTAGTACTTCATCAAAAACTAAAAGTAAAACTTAAATATAAATAACTAATACTAAAACTAAACTCTTACACTAAATGAAATATAAAATTAATACTTACTCAAAAACTAAAACTAAATGTAAAACTTAAATATAAATAAAAAAATACTAAAACTAAACCCTTAAACTAAATCTAAAATTAATACTTACTCAAAAATGAACTAAATGTAAAACTTACATATAAATAACTAATACTAAATCTAAACTATGGGATCAAATTTCCGTCAAATGTATTGCAGTAACAGAACGAAAAATAATAAGCGTACATAAAAAAATTAAAAAGACATGTAAAATTATAACGCACAAAAATGAAAAACAGATGCAAATTTATTTAGAAAATCAAACAACGTGGTCACGGATCGAAAAAATAATAAGCGCAAATTCAAAATGTAAACCCATTAAAAATTATATTGCACAAAACTGAAACACGAATTCAGCATTTTTCGAGTCACAAACAAAATCAGGTTTTCCGCTCATATTTTATTTTTTTGTGCGCTTATGCTCTTTTCCCCTTTGCTCACGTTGTCGCGTTTTGCGCTTGAGTTTCAAAACTTTGCAGTCCAAGTTTGATGTAAATTAGGGCGGGCTTCAGTGTCACCATTGGTCCACTAGTCTAGATTGACAGCTGCTCCTCTAGCCAATCAGTCGAAGGGGGAGATTACGTCACTCCACTGCGACTCATGTCAGACAGACCTGTTAAAAACGGTTGCGCGCAAGAAAACTTAGTCCGTAGTTTTACATTATCAACCTGTAAACGTTCAGTGACTGCAAGCTGCATAACGCGGGGCTGAAATGTTGGATATGGTGAAAAGTAAACAAACGGCGACAATACCGGCGTTTTAAGAAGAATAATATAAGCAGCACTACACACCCACGTGAAAACAGCGGCGGAACCGGTGTTTATCATAGCAAAGGCAACATCAGATGAATTTCGTGAGCGGAGGACGGGATAACTGGAAATTATGTGGATACAGGGGTGTAGCGTCTGGGTATGCAGGTCCATATGGGCCCTGGCAGATTGGGGGCCCGCCGAGCCGAGGGGAACTTTTTAATTGAACCGAGGGAACGAATAGTGTCCTGCACGGGCCCAGCTCTGACCCGAGCCCTGTCCTTGTCCAACAACTTATCAGAACATGTTGAAGCCAATAAAATAGCTCAGTTTTGAATTTTAATGGCAAAGTGGCTAGATTTCGTTTCGTTTTTTTAATTGAGAAATATGTTTAAACCATTTTATGTTTGTTAAATTGAAGCTTTTGTTTTTAAAAGTAACGACCAAGCGGCCAGCCGCAATGAGTTGAGCATGTTTGATCAATTTAGCCTTCTCAAATTAACACGACTTGCATAAAATAAAAGCTATAAACATAAAACATTTGATGTATTTCACAATATTAATTTAAACATTTAACCTAGATATATGTGCGCTGTTAAGCGCATATCCAATCGTTTGTGCGGAGAGTGAAAGCTATAAAGCGCACTTTGCAGCTGACATGGAAGCACCAGCGCGATCACTTCCATTTTTTTATAATAACATTGGAAACCTAAAATACGCTATTTTTGTTCATAAAGGTAAGAGTAATACATCACTCGGAACTGCAAAAGGTCTACTTTTATTTGTGTGTCCTCACAATATTAGCAAAACATTATGCTTTCGTAAAATAGTTAAAGAAATCAAGCATGCACTTTCTGCCGTCTCTGTCTTGAGCAGGAGCGATTCACAAAATTAATCCGAAACTCAGTAGACATGATAAATATGTCTATAGAATATTTTAAATTACTACTTTAAAACGAAATAATTCATGTAATGAAATCATGTTATATTGCGTAAAGTTTATGTGAAAATTCCGCCTACTTAAAAAAAAAAAAAACCTGTCTTCACATTTACTATGAAAAATAGCAATAAAAAGGTAGGCATGAACTCAGTTAACTGGCTTTTTTATGAGAAAAGTATGTTGGAAAAGTTATAGGCTTGTTGGCTTTTCTGAGGTAGGCTGTTATGCCTTATCCACGAGATGTTTTGACGTTTTTTTTTTTTTTTTTTTTTTTTTTTTTTTTTTTTAGCTCTGATGGATTTCATGAGGCATCGTGTTTATTAATTAAAAATGCATTCAAATATTTATTATTTGTAGCACGGAAGTGCTTGGTCGTTACTTTAAAAAACAAAAGCTTCAATTTAACAAACATAAAATGGTTTAAACATATTTCTTAATTAACTTAATAAAGAAACGAAACGAAATCTAGCCACTTTGCCATTAAAATTCAAAACTGAGCTATTTTAATGGCTGCAACATGTTCTGATGGACAGGGACAGGGCTCAATTAAAAAGTTCCCCTCGGCTCGGCGGGTTCCCAATGTGCCCGGGCCCATATGGACCTGCATACCCAGACGCTACACCCCTGTATCCACATAATTTCCAGTTATCCCGTCCTCCGCTCACGAAATTCATCTGATATGTTGCCTTTGCTATGATAAACACCGGTTCCGCCGCTGTTTTCACGTCGGTGTGTTATTCGTCTTAAAACGGCGGAACACTGAACGTTTACAGGTTGATAATGTAAAACTACGGACTAAGTTTTCTTGCACGCACCCGTTTTTAACACATCTTGACTGTCAGTCTACAGTCCCACAGTCTGACAAGTGCAATCCTAAAGGACTTTAAAAAAAATCGCACAGTGAGCGCCCGGCTTTAGCCACAGCAGTCATGAGTCGCACCGGAGTGACGTAATCTCCCCCTTCGACTGATTGGCTAGAGGAGCAGCTGTCAATCTAGACTAGTGGACCAATGGTGACACTGAAGCCCGCCCTAATTTACATCAAACTTGGACTGCAAAGTTTTGAAACTCAAGCGCAAAACGCGACAACGTGAGCAAAGGGGAAAAGAGCATAAGCGCACAAAAAAATAAAATATGAGCGGAAAACCTGATTTTGTTTGTGACTCGAAAAATGCTGAATTCGTGTTTCAGTTTTGTGCAATATAATTTTTAATGGGTTTACATTTTGAATTTGCGCTTATTATTTTTTCGATCCGTGACCACGTTGTTTGATTTTCTAAATAAATTTGCATCTGTTTTTCATTTTTGTGCGTTATAATTTTACATGTCTTTTTAATTTATGTACGCTTATTATTTTTCGTTCTGTTACTGCAATACATTTGAGGAAATTTGATCCCAAACTAATACTAAAACTAAAGCCTTACACTAAATAAGATCTAAAATGAATACTTAATCAAAAATTAAATTAAAAAGCTTATGCTAAAACTAATACTTAATCTAAAAATCTAGTTAAAGCTAAAACTAGAGTTAAAAGCTAAATACTAATAACAAAAATGATATCTACTAAACTAAAATTATATCTACAAATAAATCTAAAACTAAAGCTACTTATAAAACTAAAGTCAGATCTCAAATTAACCCTAAGCATAAGCTAATACTGATACTAATGTAAAAATAAAGTTAAAGCTAAAATTAAAGTCATTAGCACAACAAAATTGATAACTAAAAGATTGTTAGACAATGTTTTCTTTTAAGTAGGGAGTTCAGCTTCAATTGGAGTCACCAAGTAGTTGAAATTCAGACTTCTCTAGTCGAATGTAAGGCAGCATTAGGGCTGCAGCAGCACATGTACCTGCCTGAGGGCTGTACTGGCAGTACTGTAACAGTGCTGCTCTAGAGACCTATAGAGAAGCTGACCTTTCTATTTCTGCTCAGTTCCTTGCTCTCTCATTCATAACCCTCGGTCTATGCCAGCCTCTGTCTTTCCCAGCGCCAGCTCAGCACTAAAACATCCCTATAGCCGGATAATGCAGGTTAGGTTTCTCTCTCTCTCCCTCTGCGCGTGTCTGTTTTGGTGGATCAGATTCACACTGGTGCCGTCAGTAGACACAGCCATTAGCTAATACATAAATCTCAGAATTGATCTGAAATCAATATACGTACAGTAACATTGTGTCATTTTACCTGACGGGCCGTCCTGTGTAAAAATCCATCCTGTACATTTCATTTACATGCTTCATTTTTTGTTAAAGGGATACTTCACCTAAAACTGAAAATCCTGTCATTAATTTCTCACCCTAATGTCGTTCTAAACCCGTAAGACCTTTGTTCATCTTCGGGAACACAAATTAAGATATTTTTGATGAAATCCGAGAGCTTTCTGACCCTGCATAAACAGCAACACAACTGACACATTCAAGGCCCAGAAAGGTAGTAAAGACATCGTTAATATAGTCCGGATTTTGGATTTCATCAAAAATATCTTAATTTGTGTTATGAAGATGAAAAAAGTTGAGGGTGAGTATTTAATGACAGAATTTTCATTTTTAGGTGAACCATTCCCTTTAATGTTGCATTTTCATGACCTCATGACCTCATCTCATCTTACTTGTATGTTTTCTTTTCTTTCTTTGACTTTCACTGTCCTTGTTTCTGACTGACCATTTGATATTGTATGACCACACTGTTTTTGGTTAACATTAATGACACAGATAGGTATTTCATTGGAATACTGTCCCTTTAAGACTGAAGGCATACATGTAATACTGACACATTCCATTTTCACCCACCTGTTTACATTCACTTTAGCCATAACTGACTGTATTTACGTGAGATGGACATTTGGACTACTTTGTGTGTATTTGAGAACTGAGAACTGATCATGCGCTGTATTAAAACTGAAGAAATGGAGTGTGCGCCAGAAAAAGCGCTTCTATCAGCACTATTCTGTGTATTCTGGAAAAACGAGATGTCTGGTCACCCTATTGCTAACCCTTCAGGTGTTGAGGCCATTGTTTCAGATCGCAAGTTCATGTTTTGGTAGCCGGCTGTTTGCGGCTATCATACTGAGACTAGATACGTCCCTTATGATCCAATGACAGGGATGCACATTTTGAAAGACAAGACAGTTAACTTAGCCTATAGGATGTATTTTGAATGTCCCATAGTCCTTAAATAACATTCTAGTCCCATCTCGTCTTGTTAACGAAGACGCGGCATACATTTCGTCATCGTTTTTATCATCAGATAATGGTTTTACCTCGTCAACGTCTCGTCTTAGTCCCGGAAAAACGTTCGTTAACGAATATTTTTTGTCGTCGTCTTCGTTGACCAAATTAACACTGAAAATGTTGTTCTGAGACAAAGACATCAATAATATGTGACCTAAAAGTTTTATTTTACATAAGTGTAGTCGACCTCTCGTAGTGGTCCCCAGGTTGAGACAACATGACCTCATATATACTAATGCACAGACATAATCAGCAGTAATACACAGCAGTAATCTTAACCTTATTGCAACAGACTGTGGTCCAAATGGCACTTAAAATGAAAATGGCCAAAAAGCCTCTGCAGTGTTCATTATGTTTTTTTCTGTAGCTTCTGAAGCGCAGTACTAAATAAAAAAAAATGTTATTTAGGCAAAATAAAAAAAAATGTACACTTTATTCTGTTCAAAAGTTTACACACCTTAATGCATTGTGTTTCCTTCTGAAGCATCAGTGAGCGTTTGAACCTTCTGTAATAGTTGCATATGAGTCCCTCAGTTGTCCTCAGTGTGAAAAGATGGATCTCAAAATCATACAGTCATTGTTGGAAAGGGTTTAAATACACAAAAAATGCTGAAAATCCAAAGAATTTGTGGGACCTGAAGGATTTTTTTTTAGAACAGCGGCCAGTTTAACTGTTCAGGACAAACAAGGGACTCATGAACAACTATCACTGAAAAAAAAAAAAAAAAAAAAAAACCCACAACTGTGGATCACTGAGGTAACAACACAGTATTAAGAATCAAGCATATGTAAACTTTTAAACGGTAATTTTAACTATTATTTTCTCATGTGGACTACATGTAAACATCTTTTATGTGAAATATCTTATTCAGGTCAATACTAAATAAAAAATAAGCATTTTGTATAACCCTTCTTATTTTGGTAAAAATGATTAACGTTTAGCAGATTCTGCAAAGTGTATGAAAACTTTTGACTTCAGACTGTACTTTCTACACTTTAATCGAACGTTTCTGGTACGCAAACTGGGACGCAGCCTCAAAATGATTAAGATATGACCTTTTCCATAATGACTGATGCATTGCAGAGTCTCTCTAGACCAACTTCGGGTTAAATACTTTACTCACGGTCGCATTAGCTGCTCCCTGTGTAAGATTAGAAACTCTGCTTGAAATGCTGCTTCCAGAGTCTGCTGCTAATCTCACTCGACCTCTCATCTTTTCCATTCCACTACACCCCCTTATCCCCCTCGATCTATGCTTCCCTCTGGTTTTTAATACCCTCCGATATCCTCAATTCCATAATTGACTCTTCAAACGTTTGGCTGCGGCTAAGTAACGTAAGTAATTAATTGAATTGCAGCGCGGAGGCTGGTGCGCCGGCCTGCATTAGCACGGTGACTCAGGCAGGCACTGAGGGGTGCAGGAAAAGAATGGAGGTGAAAATGAAGCAGAAGATGTGAGAATGACTACTTTCTTGTGAAACGGAAGTGATAGCCAAAGTGCTGGGTCTTGTCAGACGTTTTGGCAGCTTCTCTGCATTCGATGCAAATGCTTGGTGACAATTTTATTGAAATACGCCAGCCTGTCATCTTCACTTACAAGGCAATATGATCTTGCTAAGGATAAAGTTATCGCTCTACTGACAATAAACTCCTATAAAAGTTGGTGCAGGGCATATAAAAGTAAGAATGTTGTAACTCCAAAGCAAGGATCTCAACAGACTCTACAGAATCTGGTTTCAGTTCATTAAAAGCAGTTTGGAGCAAGTATAAACATCCTGACTCCAACAAAACGAGTTGCTGAGAGTTGCTGGGTGGGCATCTGTTACATTATTGGCTTTTTTGTAAGCAAGTACAACTTTCCATGATGGATGACAGTTGAGGAGCACAATCTGTTCTTTGAAGTGCCTGGAAGACACGGTGTGCGAACTCACTCTGGTGTTGTTCCTCTCGGCCTTCAGCTCTGAAATCTCCTCCTCCTTCTCCAGCAGCTGTTCCCTGCAGGCGTTCAACTCTTTCGTCAGGGCGGCAAACTCCTGCAAGACACCAAACAGACATTTTAACGTCACACTGACTGAAGGGACACGGGTTTGCTAAAGGACAATACATCCTCATCAAACACACCTGAAATGTCTAATTATAATCTTCAGGATTACTGGAAACTTCTAGGCAAGTGGGACATTATAGTAAGTTGGAGACAAACATTGACCCTCCCGGGGCAGGAACAGGAGCAGGATCAGAATCAAGCAGCAACACAAACTGTTTTGTACAGCTAAAAATTGCTGGATGCGTTTGAGACCAGAAGCCAGACCCATAAAATTTACAAATGGCTTCACCCGCTCTTATGGGAAAAATAAGGTGGATAGGTACCAAAAAGGTTGCTGCTCATGATTGAACTTTTTACCAGGAGCAGCAAACCCTGTTCCTGAAAGGTTACCAACCTGTGGAGCTAAACTCCAACCCTAGTCAAACACATAAAAACAAGCTAATCAAAGCATTTGGGATTACTTGAAAATAGCAGACAGCTGTCATAGGTAACAGTACTACAGGAAAGAAGTAATACAATTTAGTACACACTACAAAAAAGGTGGAATTTGGGAACCCCGGGTTTCAAGACTTGTATGGCTTAATATAACGTAAATTATGTCTCTTACTAAAATATGTAGTAGAAAACCCATGAAAGATTTACACTATTTTGGATCATGGGGGTTGCCATTATTTCGGTGGCGTAAAATGGTTGCACTCAGTGACCTACTGGCACTACATATTGCTATGTTTACCACAACACAATTTAAAATAGTGATATGATGACCACTGCTACTGAAAGAGCTTACAGGTGGTGATGGATAAAAGTGTAGGCTTATACCAAATGCCGTGCTATTGATTTTACCCACAATGAGTGTAAACGCCCCCAGACATTGTTTACATCCTAGTAGGATGGCATCTAGCGTTTCTTGTCTATGCCGTTTGTAAGCTATTTCAGTAGCTGTGGTCTACTAAAAGCCTTAAAGGCATCAGGGCTAAAGAGGAGAGAACAAAGACGCAGGTCTTTAGGAAGTTTTATTCGTCTACAGGCCAATACCTCATTCTTTTCTCCTTTTCTTATTGCTAAGATCACAGTGAAGACTTACACTGCTTCTTTGTTGTCCTTCGACTGAAAATTACAACCAAAAGCCGCACAATGTGGCATCGTATCAGTAAAAACAGAGACATGTAGAACGGTGTTAATTTTGTCAGCTATTTTTTTGAATTTTAGTCTTAGTACCTTGTTAAATGTCCTTGTTAGGGCCAAGCACTGCAGTGCGAGCAATTCCCTATTGGAATTGCTCTGTTTATTATTAGTTTTTATATTTAGTCAACCTTATCCTATTTTATTTTAGTCAAGTTTTAGTCGACTAGAAGTCTTAGAATTTTAGTCTAGTTTTAGTCAAAGAAAACCTAAAGTGTTTTAGTCAATGAAATCTTTGTCCCATTTTCGTCATGCTGTATAATGATAAAACATAACTTTTGCTCAAAATTATAATCGAAATGATTGTTGTCATTTGAGAAATTTACTTTTACATTTCAGGTATCTTCACCAGTAAGTGCAAAGCAATAGAATGTACTGATTTATTATAGGCTATTTATTACATAAATTAATATCAAAGACTTATGCACGCTCTTTGTCTACATTATTAAAACTGGAAAAAAAGGATTAATATGTTTCATATCATTGTTGGCGGCGCTTCCGCAACGAAGAGCGAGCATGTGCGCATGGTTGCCAGATTGCAAAAAATAAGCAAAGCACTAGGCAGAAAATATATACTTGCATAAGAGAATCTCTAATTCGGGCATTTGAACTCTTAATATCTCGCAACCACACACATGAAAGCACGCGTAGTAGAGTCATGTACAGCAGTCCGCAATAATATTTGGACTATGGGTGGTGCCATTATTTTGATGATGTCAAATGGTTGCACTTGGCAAGCTACTGGCACTACCTCTTACTATTTTTACCGCAACACAACTTAGAAAATAAAGTATTGATATGATGCCACATTGTGCACCTTTGGTTGTCATTTTCAGTCGAACGGCAACAAGGGAAGTGATGTAAGTCTTCAATGCTTTTCCTTGCCATAGAAGAAGAGAAAAGAATGGGAAAATGCCTGTTGACGAATTAAACTTTCTAGAGATTGTATCAGTATTTTATTTTCTGAGTTTTGTTGCAGTAAAAATAGCAACAGGTAGCACCAGTAGTCCAAAATATGTATAAAACAATGTAGATTTTTTTAAATAACATGAAAAAAACATAATTTATGTTGTACTAAGCCATACAAGTCTTAATACCCAGGGTTCCCTTTAACTTTTGTTACCTAGAATTTCCAGCAAATGCTGCAACTGGAGGGAAATGACAACAATGCTGACGTTTTTACATCTTTGAAAGCAAAATCCCATAAGAGTGGAAGGTACACATTCAATGTACTTGTGGTAATCTGAATTCGGTGCAACTAAGAGGATTTTAGGAATGGTAGGAATGAGGCCGGGAATTGACTAAGGCTTGTATATGGAGCATGACATGTTGTAAGTGGTGATGCAATTGTTTTTACATGGTACATTGAGGTGCTCCAATAAGCAAATGTGAAGAACAATATAGACCGAAGTCACCCTGCAACCCTATAACCTCAACTACAACTTTGGTAACAGTTTGATAATAAGCACAATAAATCATCCCAGGGACAGGCAAATATAAAAAAGGACCATGAATCATTCCAGAGCACTTCTGAGTCAAAATATACCATTATTGAACTGTTTACATTTGAATATGACATTAAGTGACAACCAATTTTATAGCAACAGTAGCCTCCACATTCCTTCTCTCAACTATGACTCAGATGGTTAAAAATGTGCTCACTTCTTGAATCTACTGGACATTGCAGTGCACATGATGGATTAGGTTACAGCCAGAATATAAAGGAAACTTTATCAATCTGTCTGCTGATTGATGGCAAGGATCAGAGGTCTTATTTAAATTGGCAAGAGTCGAAATTTCAATTGATAAACATGAACTTTGTGGATGATGACATGCCCATCTAGCTACCACCAGACAGGTGGGATTGAGATCATAAAAAGGTAGATGTCTAGGACAATAACTCACTGGGGTATTGATCTAAGCTTGTCCTCTGCTGCAAGACTCCTCTGATTATAGAGGGATAATTAAACAGGACTCGATCCAGCTGGCCATCAAAGGCCAAAAAGTCTTGTGGTAGCTGGTGAGGTTAACTCATGGTATGAGATAGTCGTTCTAGATGTACCTTAACTCAACCACTTGCCGTGATGGTATTGATTACTGACGTTACATGGTGTTACCATAAGACAAACAAGAACAAAGATGTGTGAGCAAACTTGTATCCAGGCTTTGTAGCTTTTCAGAGGAGATTTGCTTGAGGCAATCTTCAAAGTACAAATACATCGGGATCTCAGAGTTTTCATCTTGGGAAGGTTTAAGATTGAACACTGTGAACATATACGCACCAGCGCACACATACAGACAAACACGGTCAAACCACAGCTCTACATGGGCTGGAATTACAATCAGTTATGATCAAAACTCCCCTCTATAGCAGCTCTGAAACAAACCTCCCTGAAGTGTTTTCTGGAGTCAAAGGTCAGCATTCTAAGATCAAACCAAATTCACTGCGCAGGGATCCTATGCTGCCTTTAGGTGGTAAATATGGGATGGGTAAAGCATTGGATCAACATCTGACAAACTCATTAGTGTGGTGAGCACATATATTCTCATCTTAAATCTCTAACATAGAGCTTAAAGGAGAAGTCCAAGAAGAAGGGCCTTATCTAGCGAAACGATCGGTTATGTTCATAAAAATAATACTATATATATACTTTTTAAAGTCAAACACTCATCTCGTCTTATTCTGCTGAACTTTTCAGGTTCATGACAGTTAGGGTATGTTGAAAAACTCCCATCTCACGTTCTCCCTCGACTTCAAAATCATTTTATATTGCTGTTTTACCTTTTTTTGTCAAGGGTGTTTGATCTTCTTTGCATGTTCACTTTGCAAAGACTGGGTTGGTACTTCTGCAGCGATGTAGGATGATTTTGAAATGATTTTTGAAGTTGAGGGAGAAAATACGATTGGAGTTTTTTCGACATACCATAACTGTCTTGAACCAGAATACACAGAGTTCTGGGAGAGTAAGACAAGACGAGCGTTCGAGATTAAAAAGTATTTAAACTGTATTTTTTTAATGAAAATAACTGATTGTTTCGCTAGACCCTTCTTCCTTGGCTGGGATCGTTTACAACCGCATTTGGGATCATTTGAAGCTGCATTTAAGCTGCATTTTAGAAGTTCAAACTCGGGGCACCATAGCAGTCCATTATATGGGGAAAAATCCTCATTTCTTTACGACTGAAGAAAGAAAGACATGAACATCTTGGATGACAAGGGGGTGAGTACATTATCATACGTGAGAATCTACTCTGTTGGTGCTGTGTAAAACTGAAAAACTAAACATAGGCTTTTCAAACTTAAAATAGTTTGATATTAGACCAACAATATGAGTGACATGCTAAAGAGTGCTGGTTTAGAGGTCACAGCTGCTTATGCCAAAAACCCAGGTTAACATGGAGCAGATGAACTTTTGCACCCTGCCTTGGTTTGTCATGACAGTTGACTTGCTTGGTTAATGAGGACAGTAAAATGTCATAATTTATCTTCACAGAGTGTTATGAGAAGCAGCCAGGAAAGATTCAGCCAGCCTGCGGTCTTTGACTCCAGAATATCTCATGAAATGCAACTACGTATCTCACCATAGTTATCCCATACACAGACGGCACCAGGGCCCAGAGGGCTGCTGCTGGCAGATGCCCATAATGGGCATGTTGACGACACTGCTGTCTAGCAGAAGTCACTCGGTTCAGTTTGGCACACACGTCACTGTGGATGAGTTAGCAAAGCGCTAATTAAAAAGTGTTGATTAGAGAGGTGGTGGTGCAGAGGTGTTAGTCTAAGGGGAGAGACAGGCATAATTACAACATGTTCTACACCGCTTTAAACAACGACAAGAGAAAAAAATGGATAGACTTGTTAAAATGTTCAAAGTAAGGTGTCAAAGTGAATTTCTACCCAGGTTTTTAAAGAGGTATGTTAAAAAAAAAATGAACAGTACAGTACGTACAGTATGACTCAAACTACGACAATACATGAATATCTTGTTTTTCAACTTAATATAAAGCAGAGCTATAAATAGTAACTTCTCACCTCCTGAGGTGTTACCATGGCAAACTAGTACATGCTAAGCTTTATATAGGCTTTGTTTTACAGGTGAGTGCCTGAGGAAGGCACATAAAATGTTTCACCCTTTATCAGTCTTCATTTCCAACCCATATTTTTCCCTAATCCCATATAACTTTCTTTCTTTCATGAAGAAAAAAAGAGAATATTTGAACAATATTTTGAAAGTCAACATTTGAACGTCCTCATTTTAATTCACCAACTGCATATGGTAATCAGGGCCTCTCGAGTTTTAAAAAACGAACACAAATTGCTCCATATGATTTATGCACTCCATTACAGGTGTTTGAAAATTGTACAGTGGCTTTGTGTGAGAAACTGATCAAAGTTTACACCATTCATAGCTCTCAAATATCATTTGCATATATTCAAATGTGTTGTGTAAAGACATCAACGATACCCAGCTACACTGGATCTTATTTTTCTTTTGACTGAGTAACAAAGTTTGAATATGCAGAAGTTTAAATGAGCCATAAAAGATTTACGTTATTTAAAAAATCCAAATCGTTTTATACATATTTTGGACCATGGGGGAGCGCAATTATTTTGATGATGTGAACTGGCTGCACTTGGTGAGCTACTGCCACCATCTATTACTATTTTTACTGTAACACAACTCAGAATACACAACTCGGAAAATAAAATACTGATTTGATGCCATATTGTGTGGCTTTTGGCTGCAATTTTCAGTCAAAGATAATTGATGTAAGTCTTCACTGTTTTTTTAGCGATAAGACAAGGAGAAAAGAATGGGAAGATGCCTGTGAATGAATAAAACATCCTAAAGACCCGCATCTTTGTTCTCTCCACTTCAGCCCTGATGCCTTTGAGGCTTTTAGTAGACCACAGCTACTGAAAGAGCTTACAAAAGGCAGAGACAAGAAACGCTAGATGCCACCCAGGCAGGATGTAAACATGTCAACGCTTGTAATGATGCTGCAGCCACTGAAGGAGTTTTGCAGCGTGGATTTCACTTGATATTCTGCTCTGTTCCTCATACAAAACCATCATATGGTTTGAGAAATACTGTAAGTCACATGGACTACACATATTTTGCTATTTGGTCTTTGTAAAGGAATTGAAAGTCCCTGTTCACTGAAAGTTTTTTTTTGTATGGAAAAGAGCAGCGTGAACATTCAAAGTCAAATTTTTCTCCTTTTGTGTTTCCCAGAAGAAATAAAGTGGGATTGGAACAACATGATAAAACACAATTCCTTTAACTCCCATTCATATAATCTAAAAAGGCACCAGAACCATGTAAGTTGCCAATCTCAGCCTGACTGTGAAGTGTGAAGTCTGAATGACAAAGGCCACCCCATTTGAAAGGAAGATGCAAGAACTGCCTCGTGGAACTAGACCAAAACCTGGTCTTCCCTGAGGAAATAGCACTTTGGTTTGAAGTGTTTGGGTTTGACAAAGCCTACAAAGAAATTTCTCAAAGACTGCCAACCAGTCAGTGCAAAAGCCTTAGCATATGTCATTCATTCTATTTGGATTGACTCAAAACACTCTTTTTCGGCTGGATAAGGCACACTCCTGGGAGCGACAGGTTGTTTAAAGTGCAGAATGGATGAAAGACTGAGTAGGGTATGCACCTTAAAAACTCAAGAGTGAGTTTTTAAGGCTTTAAATCAAAGGCCTGTGTAGTGATAACCTTCAAATGCACCTGCGGCCCTTGAGAAACACTCATGTAAAGTGGCATGATGGAGCATTCCCATAGTGCAGCACAATAACTAATGAAATAAAATGAAATTGCAGAGAACAGGGAGCCATGCTTCAGCATAAACAAATCAAAAAACTCTACAACTAAGCCAGAGAGGAATTTTAACAGCTACACGGATGATATACAACCACACACCCATTAAATTCTAGACTGAGGATGTTCTGCGTTTGATGAATCTTTAATGGAGGCTGTAAAGCTTTATTTACAGAATGTCCCATGGGGCACATACAAGCTCACAGATGCTTCATATGGCGAACGGAGTTCCTGTTTTTGTCTGGTTGCACGCAAGGCTTTCGAAACTAGTCCTTTAGTTGTATAGTAACAGCAGAATTCTCAAATTTATGATGCAGTAGTTTAACGAATGTTTAAAAAAAAATGAATCCATGTAGAATTTGTAGAATACCAAATTATCAGTAGTTAAGGATGCTTCTTAATATTAATTTTGATATCACAGCAAAAAAAGATACAATACTAAAAAGACTACCAGTTATATATAAATATAAATATTAAATACAATTTAAATCAATGGCATATAGTCTTGAAGTATTTCTCTGCTTGTTTGAAACATTCAGTAATATAAAATAAAAATTCCAAGTAATGGAAGAATTTAAACCAATGAGGAAAAAAGGGAAAAAAGTTATAAAAAAACAACATAATATGAATAAAATGTCAATAAACATATGAAATAAATGTTACAAGCAAAAGAATATGCTTCCACTCTCAACACTCAAATGTATCTGTAATAAAACACATTCATTTTACAATCTGCAATGGCAATGGCTTTAAATTGCATAGGCATTTGGAGGCAGTCAGTCCTGACTCCAGGTCAGTAAAGCATCTAACCAGGGCTAACCAATGGCATTAGGAGGAGGAGGAGGAAAGGCTTATATGACCATCAGCACTCAGCACATCTCATTTCCCTCCTTTAAATATTGAAGAAGGTCACATATGAATCTACCAGCATCTCTTCAAGAAGCAAAGCTTTTTTCTGAAGGGTGTTTACAGGAACAGGTCACCATCTATATGGGAATACAAACATGGATATTTGTAACAGCCCAGTAAAAAGTGAAAATTAAGGTTATGGTTGATGGGTGTAATAGAAAAAAAAATGATATATATATAGCAGAAGTCAAAGAAAAAGTCGAAGAAGCAGAAACGAGAAATCGTAGAAGCAGAAGTCGAAGAAAAAGTAGAACTAGACGTCAAAGAAAAAGTCAGAAGCAGAAGTTGACGAAAAAGTCAGAGAAGCAGACGTCGAAGAAAAAGTAAAAAAACAGAAGTCGAATAAAAAGTAGAAGCAGAAGTCGAAGAAGTCAGAGAACCAAAAGTCAAAGAAAAAGTAGAACCAGAAGTCAAAGAAAAAGTCATAGAAGCAGAAGTCAAAGAAAAAGTAGAACCAGAAGTCGAAGAAAAAGTCAGAGAACCAGAAGTCGAAGAAAAGGTCAGAGAACCAGAAGTCGAAGAAAAGGTCAGAGAACCAGAAGTCAAAGAAGCAGAAGCCGAAGAAAAAGTCGAAGAAAAAGTAAAAGCAGAAGTCAAAGAGGTCAAAGAAGCAGAAGTCAAGGAAAAGTCATAGAAGCAGAACTCGAAGAAAAAGGCGAAGAAGTTGAATAAGAAGTCAAAGAAAAACTCACAGAAGCAGTATGAGAAGCTGTAGAAGCAGAAAAAGTTGAAGAAGCAGAAGTCAAAGACAAATTTAAAGCAGAAACAAGAAGAACTCAAAGAAGCAGAAGAGCACTGTTTTTTATCTTTAAAAATATGAAATATAAAAATAAATAAAAAAATATTTTTATTTTACTTTTTGTAATACATAAACCTATATGGTACAGGGGTGAGAATGCAATACTTTATAAGTATATAAACATTTTTTTTTTTTTTCATGGAAAAAAAAGCAGTTAGCATCAATTTGAGTTTCCAATTAAAGCACTCTGAGGAATAATGAGCTCAAAGTAGCTGTTAATTATTGACAATGGTATTAGAAACCATATATATTCTTTCTAAAGGGATGATCTGCATTCAACAGTTTACTATTTATTTAAACGAGCACGATTCTATGAGAGGAAAAGTCAACTTTGAATTAACACTAATCGTTTATTTTAATTGCCTGAAAAATCTAATGCTTGATTCCTCTCAATCCAAGGCAATTTGCAACATGGGCCCTCGGCAGACTCGGTCCCCTGACAGCACTCATCCTGTATAAAACATCTCTCTCTCAGCAGGAGGATGGCAGTTTAAGGCTAAACCTGTAAAATAAATCCATCAGTAGCTCAGAGCCACGTCACAGACCCACTCCAGACTCGTGTGTCCGTATGAGCCCAGGGTCTGGGACCACAAGGCTTGATTTACTCTGACCTTTGGGTGCAGACCTGAGAGGGGTCGACACTTGGATGTAGAGGAGGCGTCCATAAATCTGCAGAGGGGTAATTACAGCCCAGGGATTTAGCGCTTCTTGTGGACGCTGCCGGGTAATTCTGTCCTCCTCGTGACAGTCATTAGAAAGCACAGAGGACGGAAGTGACAGCGCAAAGCTGCTATTCTGGTTGATCCACAGTTAAAACAAAATCAAGAATAAGTACAACGCTGAGGGAAAGTTATTAAAGTCTGCTGATGCAATACTTAGCAAGCTCCGTTATTAATATTACAAACCCTTAACCCTAAATATCAAGCTTCAGCACATAACGAAGACTCCATTGTTTGCAATATAGACATAAATGATCACAATTGTTTTTCACCTACTGGATCTACAACGAAAGAGGGATTTACACCTTAGCATTCGGTCAGTGAGTTGTAAACTCAATTTGATGCATCTAGGGATGAACATCAGGACAAAAGAAAAAAAAAAATGAAAGCAGCAGGTTGCGTGAAACTTAGAACGTTTTGTGTTTTGTGCTGCCTTTCAGGAAAAACTCCCAGCATGCTCTCGCAGCAACCCACGGTGACAACACAGCTTGCTAACTTCACTTTAATAGCAGGAGACAGAAGCGTGACAAGGACAGAGCAATGATAGTGAGAGAAGGGGAAAATTAGGCCCATCTCAGTCCTTTCCCATGCAAAACAAAGGTCAGTTATTTGTTTTTGACCTTTATATTTCCCTTGTGGACCATGTGGCATGTTCGGTTTTAATGGAGGGGGAAAAAAAAAAAAAAGAAGAAATCTCTGACTTATTCATAAACATATGCTTCATTTGTTATTCAAGAAAGCCGTTCTCAGCAATGCAGGGCAGTAGAGCTGAGGGCGAACGAGAACACGGCCCCACCCTCGTGTAATGAGTGTCACACATTCTCAATTTAAAACCAATCTAGTGGAGCAGTCAGGCAGCAGAACACACATGCACACACACACACATTCTCCAAATGTCAGCCCATGCATCACCCATTAACCAGCTGTGAATACCAGCAATGAAAAAGACGAATGGAGTCTGAAGTTGCTGACTTTTAAGGAGAACCCATCTGATCAAGCTTCTCCTACAGAACCTTTACTAAGACCCTTTTTACCTTTAAAACGTTTCAATATTTTGAACACAACACTGTTTTGTGTCAAAATCAGTGTTTTCTAAGCTCTTTTCTAGATTGACAATGCTTTTTATAGTGATGGGCGAAGTTGAAACATGCACATATATTCATATACAGTATACATATGCATCAGTCATCTGAAATGAGGACTCGACAGATAATGTACTCACCCCCTTGTCATCCAAGATGTTCGTGTTATTCTTTCTTCAGTCATAAAGAAATTATGTTTTTTGAGAAAAAACATTTCAGGATTTTTCTCCATAAAGTGGACTTCTATGGTGCCCCTAGTTTGAACTTCCAAAATGCAGTTTAAATGCGGCTTCAAACTATCCCAAATGAGGTTGGAAATGATCCCAGCCGAGGAAGAAGGGTCTTATCTAGCGAAACAATCGGTTATTTTCAAGTTAAATACTTTTTAATGTCAAACGCTCGTCTTGCCTTGCTCTGCCTAAACTCTGTGAAAATCTTATTTTCTCCCTAAACTTCAAAAATCATTTTAAAATCATCCTATATCGCTGCTGAAGTACCGACCCAGTCTTTGCAAAGTGAACATGCAAAGAAGATCAAACACCTTTAACAAAACAGGTAAAAAAGCCATATAGGACGATTTTGAAGTTGAGGGAGAACATGAGATGGGAGTTTTTCAACATACCCAAACTGTCATGAACCAGAAAAAAACAGTTCAGGCAGAGTAAGACTTGTAAGATTGTATTATTTTTATGAAAATAACCGTTTCACTAGATTAGACCATTCTTTCTCGGCTGGGATTGTTTATAACTGCATTTGGGATCGTTTGAAGCCACATTTAAACTGCATTTTGGAAGTTCAAATTCGGAGCACCATATCAGTCCATTATATGGAGAAAAATGCTGAAATGTTTTCCTCAAAAAACAGAATTTCTTTACAACCGAAGAAAAAAAAGACATGAACATCTTGGATGACAAGGGGGTGAGTACATTATCTTTAATTTCGGTATACTTCCTACTTGCTGAAGGGCACAAGTAAGTAATGGGTTTATTTGAAGATCGTTTTAAGTTAATTTAAATTAGAAGCTGTTCTAAGTCTAATAAATGTTAAAACTGATAGCTTTCAAGTATATCGTAACGTTAAATGGCTATAGTAATTGGTTAAATATTAGGAAAAAAGAACAATTTCCAAGAGACATCAGTAGCGTTGGTATCAGTGATACTCACCTTCATATAAGTCATATAAAAGATGCCATTAAACAAATATTAAACAATATACTGTCTCTATGTTGTTTCTAAATTAATTTGAAGATTGAATGTGAAATTACTGTAATATGAAAGTAAATAAAACTTCAATGTTAGATGGAATTAATTGTTATTAATTTAAAAAAAAAATGCAATTAATTGGTTTTTTTTTTATCGATTGACAACCCTATTTTTAACTACTTTTGAAATTTTTCAGATCATCAATAAAGCTTGCTAAATATTGGTCATAGACGTGAAGATTTACTTCAAATTTTAACAAGCTGATTACTCACTAAAAACTCTTACAGATCATGTTTTCAGGCCATTTTAAGTCTTATTTTGACATCAAGTGGTTATATGTCATCCTGGACTGCAAAACCAGTCATAAGGGTCAATCTTTTGAAGATTTATAAGCTTTAATAAGCTTTCCATTGATGTATGGTTTGTTAGGATAGGACAATATTTGGCCGAGATACAGCCATTTAAAAATCTGGAGTCTGAGGGTGCCAGAAAAAACAAAAATCGAAATGTTAAGAAAATCACCTTTTAAGTTGTCTAAATGAAGTTCTTAGCAATGCATATTACTAATCAAAATGATACATTTATACATTTATTTTGATACATTTATGGTATCTAATGATTTTTGGCATAAAATAAAAATTGATCATTTTTACCGATACGATGTATTGTTGGTTACTGCTACAAATATACCCGTGCTACTTCTAATATGCCACTAATATGCATGTATAGACTACTGGAATAAACTGCATTTTAAAATATTAAAACAGAAAACACTTTCTGTAAATTATTCTAAAATAGTGGTAGCAATATTTGCTATCAAATAAATAAATCCTTGGTAAGTGTAAGAACAAACACACTATTAGAAAAAGCACACTATTAGAATTTAGAATGCTCCCTTAGGAGCCAGCTGCTTATGTAGGTAGTAGAGAGCGAGGCAGCTGGCTACGTTTTGAAACAGAGCTTATGAACCTCCTGACATATGTATCTGCTATAAAAGTCAGCCTGTCTTTGAAAGTGGACAAAACCAGAAAACAATAACTGTCAGATCAGATAACCACGGCGAACGTCTCTGTATAAGGCCGATAAAACAAAAGGCCGAACAGCAGTGTAAGTACCCATAAATCACCTCTACAAGCAGGCACCGAAAGCTGTCGTGATTAGTTTAAGAATCTTCACTTGTGAAGAGCTCAGCTCACATCCAGTGAGAAATCCTTCCAGGGATCATTTAAAGAGGAGCTAATCAAAGACGAGGCCTGATAGGCGGTGTAATTTAGTTGATAAAGCAGGCACAGGCTGATGTACGTGCTTAACTCCTCTCTTCCTGCTCTACTGCACCATGTTGAGCAGATATAAAGCGGAGCAGAACAGAATCTTAATTCATAGCCACACAACAACAAGGACAGATGGAATGACTTTCACGTGATGTTGCCACAAAATAATGGGACAGTCCTATCCTATGCTACTTGTTGCTAAAGACTATTGAAAAATTATCAAAATGTTGTCTATTGGTCAACGTTCGTTTGAGGACATTTTTATGCTAGAGAGCAGCAGAAAAGTTCTACTGTTGACTTATTTGTACAAAAAATTTAAAGGGAAATCGGCGTTTCTTCTGACCCTGCATAGACAGCAACGCAACTACCACGTTCAAGGCCCAGAAAAGTAGTAAGGACATTAATAAAATAGTCCATGTGTCATTAGCGGTTCAACCTTAATGTTATGAAACTACGAGGATACTTTTTGTGCGCAAAGAAAACAAAAATAATGTTTTTTTCAACAATTTCTTCTCTTCTGTGTCAGCCTTTGACACACGTTCACGAGAGTGAAGTGAAATATAGTTGATATAAAGTATAAAGTAATAATAAATGTCAGAATAAATACTTGAAATGTGAATTTATTGGCAAAAAAAGCTGGTGTAGGATTTACTTTGAGGCAATTTATAAAGAAATTCTTATATAAATAAAAAATGTCAAGTGGTGTAACCAGTAAGTAAAAATTAACATATTTGAATTATTTTCAAAAAATGTAATAAAAATACAAATAAATAATTACAAATTAAATTAAAAATAAAGTTCAATATTTGTAACAAATATCAAGAAACATTTTTTTTAGTCACCCTGCATGACATTTTTCAGCCTGCACTAGACTTGCATTGTCATAAAAATACCAAATCATGTAATATTCATATTCATGCTGGTTTCATTTTGTGTGTTGAAAGATATTTATACCATTTTGATCAAATATTTATATTTAATCACTGTAAAAATGTCAAGTGGTGTAACTAGTAAGTAAAAATGAACATATATTCATTATTCTCAATAAATAAATTAATTAATTAAACTAAAATTACACGTAAATAATAAAAATAAAAATAAATATTTCTAACAAATATCATGAATTTGAATTAAATTAATTTTGAAGTAATGTACATAATTATTAAATAATTACAAAGAAACAACACACTGAATTAAACATTTAATTTGTAAGAAAAATTGAAATACTATTTCATTGTATACATACTGTACTTCAATAATCTTTATTTACTTTAAGATTTTTACTAACTTCAATAACGTCTAAAAATTGACATAAAATAGGTTGAGTACTAAATCTGAAAAAAATAAAGAAAAAAATTACAAAGACAAAAGCACATAAAATTTAACAAAATCAATATAAAGATAAAAAATAAATAAAAAATGAATATATTTAAATGAATATCAAATAAAAAGTAATTTAAAATATTAAAAATAATTCTAATAAAATACTACTACAATAGTATATGAATAGCACTACTAAATACTGAACACAACAAAGAAAACTGTGCTCATCAAGCTAATGGTACATTTTTTGCTTTCACTCAAGGAAAAAAAGAACAAGGGTCTTTCCAGTTACCAGCCAGTTACCAGCCTTAGAATTTAATCACTAAACCACACCACCACAACAGTGGTTTCAGCCTGTTTGGGATGGAACCTACAACCTCTGGTTACCAAACAAGATACCCAACTATCAAGCCATATTATCTTGCATTTTCATAATTCTTATTCATATTCATCAGCAGCAACGTATTCTGTCGACTAACTTACTTTAGAAAGACAGTCCACTAAACTTCTTTTTTTTTTTTGTGGAGAGGCAATTCTCTCTTTTGGATGAGAAGAGCAGCGGGTGCAACGATGGCCATTTGCACTGGGATGACCTTTGCCCTCACTTTATTCTGTCTCACAGTCAGTCTCTACGGGCACCCGTCTATAAAATCAGCCAATTTTATTGGATTCTTGATGCCAGGCCACACTGATGCCTTTTCTTATTACACTCTACTTTAGAACAAAGGACTCAATTGAAAAATGAGACGGTAGAGAAAGTGTTTTGAAAAAAGAAAGAACTTCTCGTACCATAGCGCAGATGGGTCTCACACTGAGCTAAGTTGAAAAATGCTGCCCAATTGATTTTACACAGTTACACACCAGGAAGCCAAAGATGGTGCTACCTTTCAAAGAAACAATTTGGAACATTAAATTACTGTTGACAAATTACTGAACCATTATTATTATTATCATCCAGCACTTTAGGTATTTGTAACAGATTCTAGAACAAGCGTAAGTAAAACAGTCCAGCCGATTAACACGCCTTTTATACAGGACAGGCACTGCATTCCCATCTGTTTAGAGCTCTCTACAAAATTGAGCATGAAATTCGAAAGACTGTCTAGACACTGCATAAATGATGTTTATCGTATCATCATACAAGATGCTTGTAAACATTAATTTCGAGGTCTATTATAAGAAAATGTTATTCATGTTAGTTTCCTTTATAGCGTTAAAAGATATTTATACCATTTTGATCAAACGTTTAAATTTAATCACTGTAAAAATGTCAAGTGGTGTAGCCATGAAGTAAAAATAAACATATTTACATTACTTTCAAAAGAAATAAAATAAATAATAAATAAAATAAAGAAATGTGTTTATTTGAAACAAATATCATGAAATATTTGCACTAGCCTTGCATTGTCATAAAAATACCAAACCATGTAATATTCAGATTCATGCTGGTTTAGTTTATTGCGTTAAAAGCTATTTATACTATTTTGATCAAATGTTTAAATTTAATCACTGTAAAAATGTCAAGTGATGTAACCAGTAAGTAAAAATGAACATATTTTCATTATTTAAATAAATAAATAGAATAATTAAAAAATAAAACTAAATATTTGTAGCAAATATCATTAAAAATATATATTTTTCCTTTTTTTGAGTCACACCACATGACATTTTACAGCCTTAATTAGCCTTGCATTGTCATAAAAATACCAAAACATGTCAAATTTATATTCATCCTGGTTTCATTTATGTTGTTGAAAGATATTTATACCATTTTGATCAAACATTTCAATTTTATTGCTGTGAAAAGGCCAAGTGGTGTAACCATGAACTAAAAATTCCAACTTAAAACTTCAAAAATAAATAAAATTAAATAAATAAATAAATAAATACAAATAAAGGTCAATATTTTTAACAAATATCATGAAATATTCATTTTTATTTTTTTAGTCACACCACATGACATTTTACAGCCTTAATTAACCTTGCATTGTCATAAAAATACCAAAACATGTCAAATTCATATTCATCCTGGTTTCATTTATGTTGTTGAAAGATATTTATACCATTTTGATCAAACATTTCATTTTTATCGCTGTTAAAATGTCAAGTGGTGTAACCATGAACTAAAAATAAACATATTTTCATTATTTTCATAAATAAACAAAATTAAATAAAGAAATAAATACAAATAAAGGTCAATATTTTTAACAGATATCATGAAATATTCATTTTTATTTTTTTAGGTCACACCACATGACATTTTACAGCCTGAACTAGCCTGGCATTGTCATAAAAATACCAATTAACCTAATATTTAAAAGTGATCTGTATTCATAAAATAAAATATAATATAATATAATATAATATAATATAATATATAAAGTTATGTATCATATTATATAATAAAATTAATAGAATTACAACTATTTTCTATTATATAATTTTCTGCTTTATAATTTTTTTCTTGCATTTTTCTTGTATGTTGGTTGGACCACATAACTATGATTTGGTGGACAAATGTTTTTGAAAACATCAATAAGCAGCGAAGCACTTCTCTGCTTATTTTTCTAAGGGGTATTAAAAGATTATGCAAAACTACTTAATATGTTTTTTCCTCATTTCTTTGTTTCAATGAGACTTTTTTCCCTTCATCCTGACATTTTTGCCTTTAAGCTTCCCAAATATTTTAATACAGAAATGAACTACATAAATCATCGAAGAGATGTATTTGAGTCATTGTACACATGAAGTGCATTTATAATGTAATAATCAAAGTTTAAAATCTAAGGTGAGGGATTTCTTCAAATCAAGTTAAAACTGATGTTTTACTCAGCAACAAACACTAAATATTAACAAATCAAGTCCATGCTATGAAGTCAAAACTTGTATCACTAAAAGAACAGATGAGCAAGATAAAAGGTGACTTCTGTGTCTCTAATCTTCACAAACTTCGCACACGCCAGCGTTCATTAAACCGTCAAGACTTTTGATGATATTCACAATGTTGTTTAATCCGTGGAGTGACATACACTCTGATCCACATTTCTTGTCGGCGTTAACGGCCTCTTGTCGCGCTCTAAGCTTATCTGCTTTGCCCAGCTTGTTCTCCCATAGACTGCGATTGGCACTCGGACGGCCCGTGTCACGAGAGTCTAACATAAATTGAAGGCGTTCAAATGCAATAAAGTGTCGAAGCCATTGTAACACACTGGGAAGTTCCCTGTGGATAACGGCTTGCCGTCACACGAGACGAGACGCTCCGTAAATAAAAGTCGCCTGTGTCCTGCCAGACTGCGCCAAGCCAATAAAGTTTTAAAGGTCAGGGCGGACTCTGTCTTGCCACCTAGAGTTATGCCCACTATTAGGCAAAGTGGTGCAATGCTAAATCAGATTTGTATACTGATAGACAGATACACAGTGGCACTTACAAACAGCCAGAAGACACACAAACAGACACGAACACACACACAGGTAAGAGGAGGGAGCGTCGGGGCCTGAAGCAAGAGTTCACTTTGCATTAATGTAACGTCTGCTACCGTGAATCTCTGGCATTTTCTTAAAGGTCTTCCGGCACAGGGGAGGATCTGTTTAGGGTTTTGCACCTAAAAACACACTAAAACATCTTGGGCTGGTTCCATTTGAAAGTGAGGATTGCTGTGTTTGACCCTTCCACAGAAGGGCATTACTGGATATACTGTATAGGAAGCCACACTTCATGGTTACTTAATTTTAATCAGGATATTAATTTTATAACATAGCTGCAAAACCTAGGGTTGGGTTTTGACACAAATTTGTCACAATTCTGTGATTCAATTCTGACTCACAAGCTTGCGATTTGATCCGATTTCGCACTCGATAGCAATGATTTTGGATATATATCAGGTACAGTACATGCCAAATTTTCTCAAGGGAAAAAACCTCTCAAATGCACATGAGCTCTGCTCACCCCACTCCTCTCTTCTCTCTGTAGAGTGATGAGCCTGTTTACTTTAGCCGCATTTAGCCGTTTATCCGCTAAACTTGCTAACTAGCATGTTATTAGGAAAGATGATTGCAGAGATTCATAAAAAAAAACCCTTATACTCACTTCTGCTGTAAGTGAAGCTGGATCACCAATGATTTGCGCAAACATAGACTTAGATTTATGTAGATCGGGAGGCGCATTTCCACAAACAAACGTAATCCACAGCATCTTCAGCGGCTCAGATGTTGGGAGAAAATGACGACCACTATGTTCATTATTACATCCAGCAACACAACGCCTCAATCGCTCAATATGAGATATTCTTGTCTAACTTACATCCCTGCTCCAGCATCTAAACAATGGAGGTCGGACTGTTACAGCTGATCTGAGGTAAGATGCTCATGTCAATCAGCTATTATGGGAGCGGCCTCTGTCGGTGTGGCGCCACAGAGGTAAATGTGACGTTACGTGACATAGTGTTTACAAGCTGTTATATTGACGTCTTTCCTTGGTTGAAACACTACAGATTCAGATACAGATTTCGTTAAGTTGTACTCTTTCTTTTAACATACTTTCGGATGACTATTCATGTTTATTGCATGCTGAAACTGGTATTAAATCGGAGGAGATGATGAGTTCACATTGCGCTTTGTGCTGCAGCTTTGAACTGAGGCACGACAGCGATCCGTCACTCCACATTAAACAGTACTAAAACGCCATTTATTATTTGAATATTGTAACGAATAAGCCAGAATTTGAAATCTGAGACTTTGTTTCATATCAAAAGTAACAAAGCTTACCGTGATTTATTGGATAGAAGACACGCAACAATATTTCCTTCCCTAATTGAAAACAGACGATTTTTGGGATTTAAGAAATGATCTTGTTTTGTAAAAATGAGAATTGATTAAAATCAAGAAATCCGTATTTTTTAACCAAGCCCTTGTAGCTTTTAAGACTGATGTGTTAAATTAAACTTTAAATTTACTTAAATTATGCGATATATATCATGTGCCTCTGTTTTGTAAAAACAAGCACGGGAATAATATGTAAGAAATATGTTCTGATGATAGTCCTTAGATGCACAACAGCAACTGAGGTTTCTATAAAAAAAATAAAATAAATAAATAACAAAAACAAAAAAAAACTATAATAAAGATAATTTTTTATTTGTAGACCAAAGAAAAGTCTACGAAGTTAGAGAAAAAAAATCTCCATTATGGTTTGCCATTTGGCTTATTTGTGTTTTTAACAAATAAAGCCAATAAACAGGATATTTTTTAGCTATTCAAATGCTTAAGGGATAGTTCACCAAAAAAAAAGAGAAAACTGTCATCATTTATTTATGTTGAACATACAAGAAGATATTTTGAAGAATGCTGGTAATCAAACAGTTGATGGTCCCATTTGACTTCCACAGTATTTCTTTCCCTACTATGGAAGTCAATGGGAGAAAAAATTAAAAATAAAATAAAATAAAGATATGTAAGAGATTTTTAAATCCTTCATTAAAATGAATAAAATTGCAAAAATTGTGAAAGGGAAAAAAAAACTGAATCACATTGTACTGCAGTTCTTTACGCTCATCTATAGTAATAGCTATACGGATTAGCACATGCTCATTGATCACATATACGGCAAATGCCAAACCATTTTCTCACAACTCACACACCCAGTCGAGCTTCAAGCCCCATAGGAGCTCTGCAGGATTCGGCATCACAGCGGTACGGATGCCTCCATTTGGGAGTCCATTAAACCACTAATTCACCAGTTATTTTTAACACTGTTTTTGATTCTACTACACAACATCATTTTCAAAGTCACGAGTTTCTTTGAGGGAGCCGTTTTTCGACAGCACAAGTCAGAATTGGATCTTCTGTCTCTGGGAGGCTTTATTCCCTTCTGCGCCATCAAGAAGATCTCTAGAGATTTTGAAGGTATTGTTTTCCTGCTGGGAATCCTGTAAGAACCTCTTTGCTCCTCCAGATTTAGATTTCTCCTGCAGTTTGCTGCACGTCCCATCACAGCTCACTTTCTCACCCCATTGCTCTTTTGAAACTTCACATTTTCACACTGTACTAACTTTAATCTGTTTTTCTACTTCTGTCTAGAGCATATTTCCACTTATCCCCCCTCAAAAAACCCTATAAAGCAGTCCATGAGATTTGAGCACTGTAATCGAAGTCTTCTGAAGTTATACGACAAGGAAAAATCAATAGGAAAAATCGTTGCCTTGGCCAAAGCATTCAGATTCCTCAGTGTGTTTCATGCAAAAATAACAACACGAGTTGTTTTTGGGCAAACCGTATCTTTAAATATGATGCACACAAAAATCCACGGCACCACTGATGCATTTTTGTTCACTCTCTCCCTCCCTATTTTTGTTTATTAGTTAGGACACCGTGAGCAGGCGGGCCCGCACATCCAAACCTCTGTCACGGTTGGCCAGCTATTAGAAGCGTTCACTAAAATAAGGACCTTCTGTGTTTGCTCTACTGCTCTATGCTGGGATAAAGCCATGCAGAAACAAATGAGCATGCATTTTATAATTAAAACAATGCATTCAGTAGGACTGGGTAACAAAAATATTGATTTCTCGGTTTGAATCGATTCTCATTTTTACGAAATGATATTGATTCTTAAATGTCAAGAATTGATTAGTCTAACCTGTTTTCAGATAATGAAGGGAACATTGTAGCGCACCTCCCATCAAATAAATTGCAAAAAGCTTTATGCTTTGTTACCTCTGATATGAAACAAAGTTTTTTTTTTTTTTTTTTACAGTATTCAAACAGTACAACTTATCCGTACCCATATCTTGTGTAAATGCTCATTCAGACATCAGTATAGCATCTTGTAAACAATATGTTGCGTAGCATCACATTTACCTCAGAAAAAAACATATTTGGTAACCATAAACTCGTAACATAAATCACAGAAATCAATCACATTTTATGCCAGATGAATCCTGCTGATATAATAAATAATGAGCTAATACTTGTGAATAAACTTCACTGTAAATAGCTACAATTACATGCTACTGTTTAAAGGTTTAGGGTCAGTAAGACTTCTTTTGCTCATTTTATTTAGCAAGGATACACAAAGATGCAGCAAAAAAGTCAGTAAAAATGTAAATAAATGCTGTCCTTTTGAATTTTCTATTCAATTAGAAAGAAAAACCATGAAATAATGCATCATGGATTCCTGTTTTTAATATTACGAAATGTTTCTTGAACAGTTTTTAAGGGTGTGTTCACACCTGTAGTTCGGTTCGTTTGGTTCATTTGGTCTATTTGGTCCCCACCAGAAAGGAAAATGATATATTTGGTCCTGGTCTGCTTGGCGAACCTAAAGATACTGAACCTTTATATTTAATCACTGAAAAATATGTCAAGTGGTGTAACCATACAGTAAAAATTAACATATTTTCATTATTTTCAAAAGAAAATTAATGAACGAACGAATGAACGAACAAGGTCAGGTAAATATATTAACCGAATATCATGAAATATTCATTCTTTTTTTTCCTGGAGTTGCACAACATGACATTTTACAACCTGAATTAGCCTTGCAATAATATCAGATCATCTAATATTTAAGTTTGATATGTATTCATACTATTAAATAAATAAACACAGTGAGATATTAACTTTTATTTAGTCATACCAAATGACATTTTACAGCCTGAACTAGCCTTGCGTTGTCATAAAAATATCAAATCATCTAATATTCAAATTAGATGAGTATTTATAAATTAATTAATTAATTAATAAAGGTAAATACAGTATTTTAAACAAATATCATGAAAATTAAAAAAAAAATAAAAATTTCAGAGTCGCACCACAACATTTTACAGCATGAACTAGCCTTGCATTGTCATAAAAATTTCAAATCATCTAATATTTAAATTTTATCTGTATTAATAAATAAATAAAAATATTTAAAACAAATATCATGAAAAATTCATTCTTTTTTTTCCTGAGTCGCACCACATGACATTTTACAGCCTGAACTAGGCTTGCATTGTCATAAAAATATCAAATCATGTAATATTTAAATTGGATCTATATTCATAATATTAAATACATAAATAAATAAATATTTTAAACAAACATCATGAGAAAAATATATATATATATATATATATATATATATATATATATTTTATATTTTTTTTTTTTGGCGGAGTCGCATCACAAAACATTTTACATCATAAATAAATAAATAGATAAATAAAAGCCACTATACTTCCTCGTTGTTCCATGTTTGTTTACGTACACAGCTTTGCAATCACAGAAATAAATTATGTTAACATTTATTGCAATAGAAAACAGTTACTGTAAATTAGAAAAATATTACAGAATATTAGTTTTACTGTATTTTTGATCAAATAAATGTAGGCCTTTTTTAAAAAAACAAAATAATCTTACAAACCCAAAACTTCTGAACGACAGTGTAAGTAGCTTGTAGTGCTACTGATTTTGTTTTCAGAAGGGTAGCTTGATTATTGTTTAGCTCATTTCAAAGCTGCCTCTCAGTACTGTTCCATATGCATGCACAGTCATTCTATCCCCACTCGAAAGCTGTCAGAGAAGTGCTGTGGTTTGAGGCCTGAGATTTCCCTGTGTTTGAGCGGATTAACCTCCTGCAGATGCTCTGCAGGCCAGAAAAACATAATCACATTCTTCTGCGGAGTCAGAGACGAGCCGCTCAGACTGCAAGCCACATCTCAGGTATACAAACATTTACAACGCTCACAAACAAATACCCACACAACTCCGCCAGGAAGTCTTCATCGATTAACAGCATTAAAAAAACAGACATATCCAGTGCCGTCGATAAAATTCACAGTGCTACAGACCAAATTTGGGACACATAATGAGTATCATTCTGCCAGTCAATGTCTGTGTTTTCTTCAAATCAGTCTAGTAGGTCAGCGTTCTCTATTCTGCCTTCGAGAAATCCAGCTTGAATGTGTTATCGAGGGAATTGCGCAATTCAGATTGATGATTCTGTCAGACAAAAGGGCAGAGGGACTGTAAAACATCCCAAAACTACACATAAAAACATTCACCCTCTAGTCTCAACTTCCTCTCTCAGGATGCGTTCACCACCTCAAATGTGCGGTGGCAATAAAAACCCTGAACTTTTAGTAGTCCCAAGCGCACAGGGAGCAAAATCCCGCTATGGTTTTTTTAATAAGGACAGAGGTTCATGTGAAGGTGAAGTGTCAGGTTAAAATGATGTGACAAGCCACACAATGAAAAATGCTAGAAGGTCAACAGCAAGTCGATGGAACATCTAACTATGAACTTCTACAAGCATCTGCTCAGATGAGTGTGACCTCATCAATAAATAATCTAGCCAAGGTTTTCTCATTAATGCTATATTAGGAAGCCTACGGATGTCCGTGGGCATAAGTGACTTCATAATGATGCCGAGATGTTTTGTAACACTACTGCTGAAATCATTATGGGTAAGTGACAGCACTCTGATGTATTCGTGAGTTGGCTGTGGCCAGGTGTCCTGAGGACACCAGGCTGCCCACAGGAAGCCTGAGATTTCTGTGCCAATTTAATACCGTACTTTCACGATAATCATATGCTTTGAAACTAAGATGCAGCTAAAACAAACAACACTCAACAATGATTACAGTTTTTTTTTCTTTCTTTATTTATTTCAGATATCTATCTCCGTGATCGTGTGTACAACAGCAAGTGGAAGCTAGAGATTACAGTTGATAAAGTTTTAAATAAGGATATTTTTCTTATACAAACACATCGATTCACTTTTGAAGGCCTTTATTAACCCCCCAGAGCCATGTGGAGTACTCTTTATGATGGATGGATGCACTTTATTGGATTTCAAAATCTCAACAGCCATTCACTGCCATTATACAGCCCGGAAGGGCCAGGACAATTTTTAATGTAACTCCAATTGTATACGTTTGAAAGAAGAGAATCATATACATCTAGGATGGCTTGAGGGTGAGTAAATCATGGGGTAATTGTCATTTTTGGGTGAATTATCCCTTTAAACACTCATAATTTTTAAAGAAAAAGACTGTATGCTACACTATAAACCTGTTATTTCGTTAAATGGTTTACATATGTAATTTTAATGTAAAATACTCATGTTATGTTAAAAAAAACTATGAATAGCCATAGAATTTATGGTAAAAAAATATAGTACAGGACATTCCCAGAAGTCCCTGTGTGACACATCATATAGATTATGAATATATTTCATTTAAACATTTTTGATTAGCCTTATTTTTGTTATCAGTAATGTACAATAGGGTGCTTGTGTTACATTTGATGTTATTTATTTGCGTATTTATTGCATAGATTTAGTGTTTTAGTGTGTGTTAATCAGATTTTTTTCAGACAGGCCAATTACAATTAACTGGTATCTCAAGTATATTAGCATAATAACATTAAATGTCTTGTTAACAAAACACTGTAATATATACAGGTGTCAATATGCCATCACTGCTGGATATTTTTTGTGATTAAAAAGGGTTTAAAATCTGATCTGAGCCGCTGTATTATTTCTCCTGATCAACAGTAATTACTGAGATGAATTTCTGCCCAGTGACTCATTAAAAAATTCTCCTTGATTTCACAAACTGTTATTATTTCATAATTTGTGACTATTACATTATGCATGATATAAAGCGTTAAGGTTCTCTGGCTCCTGAATCTGTATAAATAAACGTATTTAGCTCATCTAACAAAACAAAGGAGTCGAATTCTCAGCTTTTGCTGAGACCTATTATGCCCCTTTTTAAAATATGTAATACAGGTGTCCTCAGAATGTGTCTGTGAAGTTTCAGCTCAAAATACCCCACAAGACCATTTATTATATAATTTTGAAAATGCCTATTTTGAATTAAAGCAGAAATATACGGTTTCCGTGCATGTCTCTTTAAATGCAAATAAGCTGCTGCTCCCCACTCCTTTTTCCAGAATAGGGCTGTGCCTTTAAAGCTCATACCTCTCCTAAAAAAAAAAACATCTGTTTAGTTTTGATTATCATGTCTATTACGCTGTAATCATGCGTTTTAAGCACACGGCATGCGAGTACTAAACTAAAAATTCTCTTTGATGTCTTATTGCGCTTTATACACACTCGCTTATGTTAAAAACACACATGGGTTACAAAAACAGTCGTTTATGTTTGTGAAGGTAAACAGCTGGGAAAGAAATTGCATGTTTGTATTAGATCTGCGCGGCAGCAAATAACAGTAAATAAATACAGTAAATAAATCAATAAATCCACTGCTCTCTTGTCGCTGAGGCTGGGACTCTAAATAGTATTTTGTGCTAATCTGTGCAGCCAACGACAGAATAGTTAGCATGCTTTGCTTGAACTTTTGCCATGATGTTAGAACTGGTAAACAGTTGTTGTTTGTGGAAAAAAATGGTGGCACCGTGGGTGGAAACATGCAGAGTGAGGGGCAGTAATATTACTATAAGAAGACTAATGCACTTAAACATGGACGTGCCATCTTTGCAGCGTAAGGACAAGACAAAGGTGTTTGGGGGACGAAAATGGCTGTCACATTTGAGTAAATGTTGCATGGCAAATGCTTGAGATCACATTAATCAGATGAATTTCTCTCACTGGCACTGATCTGGTCATGTCTGCCCCTGTCTGCATGTAAAGGCTCCAGAAGCATTAAAAGTGTTGATTGATGTTATAGCAAAGAACTTCTATTGACAAATGTCAGTGCTTAATATTAGATACGGTCAAAGTGTAAGCAATAAACCAGAAACACAAACAAAATAAAATGTCACACTGAGCAATTGTTGGGTGGGAGACTAGTGCTATTCTCTGTAAACAATGTCATCTTTAGTTTTAAATGAAGCAAGAATGAATTTTAAGTACATGGTTGCAAACAGTTTATCAAGCTGTAAATGACTCATCAGGGAGTCCATCTGAACTTCACATCTTAGTGAGGGATCTGTAGTGGTTAAATCATCAAACAGACCCCTACCTGTGCTACAAGCTAATAAGACCACCTGGAAAGCAAAAATGATCACTATTTAAGTCAACACTGACTCTTGGTATTGCTGTTCATAATTTATCATGTGTTTATATTTCACTTGACAATGTTGTCACAATAAAAAGAAGTGAAATGCACTTGGATTTCATCAAAAATTTGTGTTCTGAAGATGAATTAAGTTCTTACGTGTTTGGAACAACACGAAGGTGAGTAATTAATGACAGAATTTTCATTTTTGTGTCTCCCTCATTCAACAAGGTGTTCTGTTTATCTCAAAGAGATTTCTTCACTACTCCTACGGCAACTGCATCACCCTGGAAACCCATATTCAAAAATTCCATATGTTTTGTTGCCATAGTAAACCGTGACCATCTTTCCTACATGTATTACATCTGCTGTTACATTGTGCATTGTGGATAAAGTGAACATTACAAGAAAAGCATGCTGCCTATGATCACGTTTACAGCACAAAACATTAAGACGTTAGACTTTCAAAAGTATTCACACCCAGTCAAATTAAATTAAACTTTCTGCTGTTTCTTCAAGTGCCTCAAGTGAAAAAACACATTCTGTTAATTTTCTTCCCGTTTAATAAGGTAGCGCAGAAAGTAAACAACATGCAAAACAGCTCCTTAACTGCAAGAAACAGTGACACAACCACATGCAACAACCTCTGCCTTACAGTCACATACACGCATTATATGCCGTTAAGCTAATTATTTAGATCCAAGCATCAAAATTGGTGGTTTCCATGGAAACTGTTTTTTAATAGCCACCCATATGCTCTGTCTCTTTTTTGTTGAAGCATAAAGCAAAAAAAAAACAACATCTTCAAAGTGGATGCAGCAGCGTGTTGAGGTCTGGAGAATGGAAGGTGCATTAATTACCAGAGATGAAAGCACTAATGACAGTGAGTCTAACGAAGCTGATTGATACAGACTGTTGACTCTCATACTTAAAATAGAGCACATGCATTGCACAATAAACACCACCAAAGTCAAAGGGAACTAAAGGATGAAGCACTTTTTATACATGTCAGTATATAATGGCTAAAATGTAATGTGGCCCAAGAGTGGTCCCAGAGACATGCTCAAAAATAATAAACACACCTAAAACAATAATAACAGATTTTTCTAATAAGTGCACTATGGTTTCTTATATATCATACTTATTCTGGGCAACAGTTCTCCAGAACAAATATTATTAGTAAGTTCTTCTACTTAAACATGGCAAAAAAGAAAAGGACCAGTGCTTTACTTCACCCTAAAATCTTCAAGGATTTGTCTTACTAAATTCATATCTAATAATAAAAAAAGAGACAAAATAGAGCTTAAAACTTAAAATAAATCATAGATGTCAGTGCTGGTACCTTATAATGGTTAAAATGTAATGTGGCCCAAGAGTGGTCCCAGAGGCACTCCTATATAAAAGTGATCCTGCTTTTATACATGCTCAAAAATAATAAATACACCTACAAAATTCTGTACAGATTTTTCTAATGAGTGCACTATGGTTTCTTATAAAAAAAGTCACACTTTTAATAAATCATACTTATTCTAGGCGACAGTTCTCCAAAACGAATACTACTATTAGTAAGTTATTCTACTTAAACATGGCAGAAAAGCACCAATGCATTACTTCCCCCTAAAATCTTCAAGGACTTGTCTTACTAAATTCATATTAAATAATAAAAAAAGAGACAAATTAAAGCTTAAGAACTTAAAATAAATCATAGATGTCAGTGCTGGTAACTCTTACAGGCTAAAATGTAATGTGGCCCAGGAGTGGTCCCAGAGGCACTCCTACTTCTATACATGCTCAAAAATAATAAATACACCTACAATGATTATTACAGATTTTTCGAATGAGTGCACTGCGGTTTCAAATCATAATAAATCATACTTATTCTAGGTGATAGTTCTCCAAAACAAATATTACTATTAGTTCCACTTAAACATGGCCGAAAAGCACCAATAAACAGACAAAATAACGCTTAAAACCTCATAATGGCTAAAACGTAATGTGGCCCAAGAGTGGTCCCAGAGGCACTCCTACTTAAAAATGATTTTCCTTTTATACTTTCTCCTATCCCAGCTTGCTGAGACAATTATAAGCAATGCATTTGAAGGTTGAAGCCTATAAAGAGTGTAAAGACCAGAAAATCTTGTCTTTTCTGTACAGAAATGACACACCTTAGCCTATAAAAACCACACAAAATTATGCATCTCAAAAGGAACGCTAATCAATCCAGGCTTCTGGTTTAGTGTGAAAGTCATAAAGCAAGAAAATTCCAACTGACTCCACACAAAGTTCCTGCCATGAACATTGATCTCAGATCAAGACGCTGACTAGAACATATTCAGAATGCCGCCACATTTATCTTCCACTCTCCTCACAGTATGAGAGTGACTGAATAGAGAAAGCAACAAAATGGAAAGGCTAAATCAATGGCAAATGCATGGGGACCTTCCCGTGGGCTGCACCCCTCTCACGACAACTCCGACACACTGAAAACAGATGCTAATTATAGAGGATCATTAGGCCACTGTGGGAGGCAGGGCTGACATGCTATTAATTATGGCCAAATCTCATCAACTTGGGGATAGCAAAACCCATGAAGATGTTAAGCTATACTTCCGAGGTTACTGAACTTAACCTTGAACATCTCAGCTTTGTTGTATTATATTTAATAAGAGTGGCATTTTAGGCTTATTGACGGTAGCAGATTATCTGATTCTTTCACTGTAACTCATTTACCCATATTTTTCTATTTGTTGGCTATTTGTCACAATTTATGGATAGAGATTCAAACCTAAAGTACATCTCTTATTAACATGTCACCAGCCGGTATGTCATAACGGTATGTGATAACTTCAAGTGGAGTTGCACATAAGAAATAGAAAGAGAAAGAATGGGGGAATAGGATCCAGAAATAACCCATTCTAGATTTCAACACTAGTTCCTGTGAACATAGTAGCTCCTATATTGCATGTCACCAACCCACTACCCTGTGTGTTTTTAAAAGAACAACTTTTATCACAGTTTCTCAGAGCATCAAATTTGAATATTTTGGAATTTATTCTATAGTCAAGTATATTGCTTTGCACTAAATCCATCTTGTGCAAGCTACCGAGCGTTTAATGGCAATCCGAAGAGACAGTTATACACAGAACCTCTGCTGGGAAACTGCGTAAAATAGGAAGAACATACACAGGAATGAATTAGTGTCACTCTGAAGTGCTTCTTTCCTCACTTCTCTCTTCACGGGAAAGATAAAGGTTAGACTCAGCCAGCGGGACTACACACAGGTGGAGCTGTTTCATGTCAAAGTCTATTGAGAAATCACACTTTCACTGAATTAAAAGTAGACCTGAAAGTGCCGCAAGTCTATCAAACCATTTCCTCCTATAGGAATACGACAGAGAATGCTAGAGAAATAACAATCAGAAAGCACAAAGAATGCAATATGTTGGCCATGTCTCACAGTAAAGGAGCACATATTGATCTTGCCAGAATGTCTGTTTTCGTTGAATACAAACCCACCACAGGCACAGGGTAACATGACAGAGGCAAAGTCAAAGCAACCACAAAATTCAATCAAAAATGTGCTGTAAACACTTTATTGTGGTTTTAAATGCTGCTATCTGCCACACATCGATTTTTCAAAACTAGGGCTGTGCTGATATAATCATGTATTGATATATGACAATTCTGCATTTTTTTTTCTAACATTATTGCATCAAAACATGATATAAATTGCAATTTTTACAAAGATGCCAGCCCTTGTAGCTCATAATGTCTAAAAAAATAATATGTCCCAAGAGCGAGCCCAGAGGCACTCCTACAAAAGAAAAAGCTTGAACATATAAAATATTCCCATATATTAAAATATTCTGATACAATCATATATCTTAACATTTTTTTAGGATTTTGTATTAAAATGTCAGCTCCTTGCATTTGTATTTATACAGTGTATGTTCTTTTCCAGTTTAACTAACAAAGAACCAGCACAACAATCAATCTATGATATTAATAACAATCAATAAATAATCAATCTATGATACTGACCACATAATAAGACAGAGTCAAAGCAATCACAAAATTCAGTCAAACTCATCAATTTTGTTGTAAACACTATATTGTGGTTTTAATTGCTGCTATCTGCCACACATAGATTTTTCAAAACTAGGGCTGTGCTGATATAATCATGCACTGAGATATAGTAATTCTGCACTTTTTCTAACATTATTGCTTTAAAACATGGCATAAACTGCAATTTTTAAAAAGATGCCAGCCCTGGTAGCTCATAATGTCTAAAAAAAAATAATACGCCCCAAGAGCGAACGCTGAGGTACTCCTACAAAAGAAAAAGCTTCAACATATGAAACACTCCTAAACATTCAAATATTCGGATAAAGTCATATATGTCAATTATCTTTTATGAATTTGCTTCAAAATGTCAACTTGTTGCACTGGTATCTGTATTTATGTATGTGTTCATTCACATTATTTCCAGTTTAACTAATGAAGAAGCTGCACAACAATGAATCTATGATATGCATTAAAACATGGCAAAAACTGCAATTTTTATAAAGATGCCAGCCCTGGTAGATCATAATGTCTAAAAAAAAATATATGGCCCAAGAGCGAGCCCAGAGGCACTCCTATAAAAGAAAAAGCTCAAACATTTGTAATACTCCTATACATTCAAATATTCTGATACAATCATATATCCCAATTTTCTTATGATTTTGCATCAAAATGTCAGCTCCTTGCATTGGTGTTTGTATTTACAGTATATGCACATTCATATGAATTCGAGCTGCACAACAATCAATCTATGATACTAATTACATAACGAGACAAAGTCAAAACAACCACAAAATTCAATCAAAAATTGTTGTAAATACTATATTGTGGTTTTAAATGCTGCTATCTGCCGACACACATTGATTTTTCAAAACTAGGGCTGTGCTGATATAATCATGTATTAATATATGACAATTCTGCACTTTTTCTAACATTATTGTATCAAAACAATTTTTTTTTTAAAAATATGCCAGCCCTGGTAGCTCATAATGTCAGACAAAAGTAAAAGCTGAAACATATGAAATACTCCCTAACATTCAAATATTTTCCATAATTTTGCATTGAAATGTCAGGTCCTTATATTTGTATTTGTATTTATTGACAGTTCATGTTCATTCATATTATTTCTAGATTGACTAAAGAAGAAGCAGCACAACAATCAATCTATGATACCAACAACATAATGTTATAAAGCAATACATGCTGGGTGCCCATATTGTTCAATATGACTAATTTGTTCAATTTGGAAGAATATTGTTGGTAGTCTGTGTTTTTATGATTCTACATAATTCACATTTCTGAGTATCTGTGACTCAAAAAGCTCCATATGCTGGATAAAATGTAATTGCTATTTTTACAGTGCACAGTATTTCCCCAGATATCCTCATAAATCCATTGGGAACACACTGTTCCCTTCTTCTTTACGAATGTGTTAGACCAGAGTCATCCATATATTCGCTCAGAAGTCGGAGCCCCACATTGTTCATCCTCAGAGATTCAGGAGAACTTCCATTTAGCAGAACTGACAGGAGGCAACCGGTGGGACTAAATGAATGCGGTTGCAAGGGTGGAACTGAGAACACATGTCAAGATAGTTTGGCAGCTGTGTGCATGGAGATGGGAGTGCAGAATTCCTTAAGGGAGTGTGGCGAAAAGCTCGGTAAGCCTATGAATCCGGTATTACATTTTGCTATGTTAAAAACCCAGAAGATACATATAGCAATGCACTATGCAATCCTGTGGGTCATTGCAAACCAAGACACAAGTATCTGCCTCAAAAGAGGTCATGTTGTGCTCATGAAAATCTGTATTGGGAATAAATCTGTGAAAATGACTCTAGAGCTAACAAAAATATAACTGGTTCATAATGTAATGAGGGCCCCCATATAAAACCGAGTCCCCTCAGGGATAATGACAGAGTAAAATGCATGGCACTTCACTTTAGTATGGCACAAATTAGTATGGAACTAAATATTCTATGACAAAAGGGAATGTTTTCAAAAGTGACTAATATATTCTCGCTGAAGATGAATGACTTTGAATGTGATTCATAATAACACGACATGAGAGAGTGCTGCACAAATTCAGAGGTTTATGAGAAACCACAAAACGGTGGGCCAACTCAAGTGCTCAATCAAGAGCTCAGCCAGTAAACCTTCAACACACCGTGAATTATGGAAATATTATTCATTTATTCCAATCTAATTGAGTCTCGTTTTTGAATTACCACTCCTCCTCACTCAATGTGTTAAAAGCAATAGAGCGAAATAGAGAGAGGAGTTGTACGCTGATTGGCTTAGCCCCCTTGGGTAATCGTCGCACTAAGGTCTTCTTAGTACACTTGGTAACTCCGAAACGTGACTTCCCTTGCAACTGATGTGACTGAATGACCTGGAAGATCTCAAGCCATACAAAATCTAATTGGATATATTCATTATATGCAAGTTTAACTAGATAGTAGCATGCTAAAGAAAGACTTGGCAAATGAGGAGACTAGACTCACTGACATGCATCACTGCATATCCAATAACCATAAATATTGATATCATAATTTAGAGACTCTTCAGAGCTGTTTATGTGAGAATCTTTCCCACAATTACATGCATTCAAATATAGCAAGGCTGTCGCTAACAATTATTTTGGTACTTGAATAATCTGCCGATTATTCTGAAGAATAGTCGACTAATCGGCCGATCATTCATGGATGTTATAACTGACCCAAACTCAGCAAAATGCAAAGATGGAGTTTGAGACGCTCCACACATGTAAATGATAACAGAGCAACATTTACTGTGAACAGAGCCGCTCAAAAATCGAGTACTTGAATTGAATCGAGAAATCGTGACAGCCCTAAAATATTCCAGGTTTGATATCAATGCCACAACTTGTTGTAAATGACGCAACAAGAAAAAGATTTAATAATGACACGGAATCTAACAATATGAAGAAGCAAAACATCTGAGACACAAACTCAAAATGGAATAATAAAATATCCCTATATATTAAATATTAAATCTTATATAAATGTATCTATAAGTATACTATATGATCCATCAAAAGCAACATTTACAGCCTTTGTACAATACTGTAATTCAGTTAATTCTATATAATTGCAGAAAAAAAAATTTAACCAAGCTAAACACTGTACCAAAGCAAACTGTAATATTTAATACAAGAAACAAAATACAGTAAAATGTAATAAACAAATGAATACATTTTAAAATAAATCAATCAGTCACTAATTACAGAATGTTTTCCTTACTTTTAGGGCTGTCAAATGATTAATCGCAATTAATTGATCTAACATAAAAGTTTAAGTTTAAATGCTATATGTATTGTGTACATTTATTATGTATATATAAATACACACACATACATGTGTATATTTTAAAAACTTTATATATATACAGGGAGCGATTTGCCAGGGGGGATGGAGGGATCTCCCCCCTCCTGGTCTATACATCCCTGCCTCTGCTGATTTATTTTTTTCCAGGGTGGATAAAAAACCCTGAACCTGCGAACCTGCTCCTAAGTCCCGTTTTGAATCAAATGATTCAGGATACGCGCATTCAATTCCCGTGAACGCAATGATTCGCGATCCGATTTGAGCGCTTCAAAACAGTCAATCGTTTTACGATGCAGTGGTTTACTGAAAAAGCTCCGTTGATGCTGTGCTCTTTGCTCGCATTCTCTATATAATTTATTTGTTGTTTGAAATGAAATCATTACAATTAATAGGCCTAACTTACCATGTTTTTTATTAAACCGCGATCACGTTAGACAGTTTCTGTCTATAGATAGCTAGATAATTTACATATATAAATATTAATACTGTATATATAAATCTAACATATTTTCTTTAATATATACATGTATGTGTATTTACATATATACATAACATACAAAGTACACACATATAGTATGTAAACATTACCTTTTATTTTGAATGTGATTAATCGTGATTAATCGTGACAGCCCTACACTCAAAGTTCATTATTACTATACAAAAAAAAAAAAACATTTAAAAATGTTGTATTGATGATTACACAAACAAAAGACAGAATCAATGTCACTGAATCAAAACAATCCACTCTAACACCATTTTCAAGAATACCAACTCACTATTTACAGCAATCGAGGAGCCAACAATCATGTGACTGATGGTTACTACTGATCCTATTCATTCAATCTGTCAATTCTGCATAAAATATAGAGGACTAAAAAAGGATGAATCTGAAAAATATGTTTTTAGGAGCTTTAGGGCAGTGAATCTAGACCGGAGCGTCTTTGCAGTGCCCTTTCATGCTTTATTTACAGACCCCGTCAGTCATGTGTTGCTTTGACATGCTACAGACAAACAGAGTGACAGCTCTTTGACTGACTCTCACGCTTGCTGGAGGACAACCAAAGCTTGTGTGATACTGGCATTGCTCAACAGAATCAAAAACCAAACTGTTAACTTAACAATAGGATCTCCAGGGAGCCGCAGCTGCCGGACATGTCCTAAATTCTTATGTTGTACTGGACACAAAATCTAAAAAGTAACTTTGTAGATGGTGGAAATACACCTAAAGCTTTATAGATGACATCTGAGGCATGTTGTCGAATATTAAAGACAACAATTTTAACATTTACCACTTGCACTTGGAAGTCTATATGGCAAGTATAGTCTTTTTTTTAAATTAATCAGTTTATTGCATTATTTCTTTAGCTTTTATTTGAAAACAAAGAAACATGAAATTTGTATAAATTGTCCTTTTTTGGCTGCTATTGTAAAAGATTTGCAGTCATTACACAATTTTGAAGACTGAATAATTGTACACTGACTCATAGACTTCAACAAATGTGGTGTTTCAGACATTTCAGTAATACATCAGACTTCAGACACATAAAACCGAAAACCAGACATGACTGAATGACCTAATACAGCATTATAGAGGGCAAACATTATGTCAGACAGCACCGTGAGGATAGTGAGGTATGGGATTGTGCTGAGAAAATGAATGACACCTGAGCTTAGGAATTAATGCAAACTCACACACATGTGCACATGTACACACAAGCAGGATGAATGGACTACTGTTAATGCAAAGTCACAGCACACCTGCCAAGGCCTTGGTGGACTCAGGTTAATCACAAGGGCAAACTGGCCCCATTCATTAGGATTTTTAAACAACAGCAGATTGCAATATTGCTTTTCCACAAAATGAGGTCATACAACACTCACTAGCAGAGGAATAAAACAAGTCTAGGGGGAGAAAACCTTAAATATTAGCTTGAATTTAAAAATTTGACTTTCAATGAATGAATTAAAACTCATCAGGAAGACAACACTGAACATAAACCTATGACCATGATTATAATGAATAAAAATTTTTATTTAATCCATTCAAAATGCTGCAAATGTAAAGAGTCAGAAATGTCTAAAATTGTAAAAGAATTTGGCTTCTTATAAAAAAAAGTCATGAAGTTCAAGTAAATCAGTTACTCAACTGAGAAGTTTCAATATATTATCTCTTTAGACCCCAAATGTTTTTTATGAAGTCTTTTTTATGAACCCACCATAGCTTTATAGCTCACCAGCACATAAGGGTTTAACCTTAACATGAATCCACCAAGGTTTTATACTTTAAACAATAACATGAACCTTTCTTGAGGCCGTCATCTTGGAGCTCGGAAGCAGAACTCCGAAATTTACCCCTTCTGAAGAAGAAAAGCATGCAAGAAAGAAAAAACAAATGGCAGAAATAGATAAAGGAAAAGCAGACATAGCACGCAAAATGAAACATGGTGTCTAGGTTTGTGAGAAAACTGATGTCATAACAAAAAAAGATGACAAATTAAGGATGACTTTGTAAAAGTGGGTGAAGAGATGTCTAGTTGCGTTCAGAGGAAGAAAATTAAAGGATGCAGTCATTAACATGAGGATGCTCTATTGGTTTCAAAGTGCTATGCAACTAAACTTATTGTTCACACAATCATTGGTTTCATATCCCGTAAGTGCACTTGTTTGCCTTGAAAATAGGGCTTCACTTATCCGGAAAGGTCTATTTATTCTCCCTTCAGAAGCTGCAAAATTGAGATTATGACAGGATTTCAATTCTGCGGTGACAAGTAGTGCCAATCATTTAAAGTACTAGCAGTACAAAAGAATTGCTCACAGTTTAGCCAGCCATATGGGTAAACACAGAATTTGTACAACACACTTATGTCTAAAGGGCCTTCTGTGGCAGCAGCACTGAAGCGAAATTTTATATTATTTTATACAGAGGCATAAAAAGTATTTGAACAGGATATTGACAAAACATAACTTATTTTGTTTTCTGGGAAACGTAAGTATCTTCTGCAGCTTCTGAAGGGCAATACTAAGTGGAAAAAAGTGATATTTAGGGAAAATAAGAAAAATGTACACATCTTCATTCTGATCAAAAGTTTACACCCCTGGCTCTTAATGCATCATTTTTCTTCAGAAGCATCAGTGAGCATTTGACCCTTCTGTAATAGTTGCATGAGTCCCTCAGTTGTCCTCAGTGTGAAAAGATGGATCTCAAAACCATACATTCATTGCTGGAAGGAGTTCACGTACACAAAAATGCTGAAAACCAAAGAATTTGTGGGACCTGAAGGACTTCTAAAGAACAGTAAGCAGGTTCAGGACAAACAAGAGACTCATAAACAACTATTACTAAAATAAAAATACAACTGTGGATCATTCAGGAAACAACACAGTATTAAGAATCAAGGGGATGTAAACTTTTGAACAGGGTCATTTTTATAAATTCAACAGTTATTTTCTCTTGTGTACTACATGGAAACGTTATTTATGTGAAATATGTCATTCAGGTCAGAACTAAATTAAAAAAAACATGCATTTACCTCTTATTTAGGTAAAATAATTAACATTTTGCAGATTCTACAAGGTTATGTTATAACTTTTGACCTCAACTGTAAATGTCTCTTTAACACATATCAAATGGCCGAACTGACAGCCTTATTCAAGCAAGTGTTCACAGTTATAGAAAGCAGTCTGACCTAATGCCTGTGTGGCCTGTGAATGCAACAGAGAAAATGACATTAACCGCTCTACATCTTTAATCACTGTCACGCTTTACAGGTTTAGCAAGTGGCAACAGCTTCAGCGTCACGCACCACCACTTTAATACCGGGCTGCAAGCCCGAGGAGAACATGCATTTCAGAAGAGTAAATTCAACACAAAAAAGTGTCCTGTTATGCGAAAGGAAGAACCTCATCTCCACCAACTTATAATACAGTCTAGGGAAATATTAGCTGGCCACATTTTGAGCGTGCCATCAGTTTGGTCATGGCGAACATGACTCCGGGGGAATCAAGTGAATGCGGGAGATTTAAACGCCGTCAGGTTGGGCTCTAATGATCCTGCACTCACATCTTCAAGGAGTAACAGCCTAATTTTATCTCTTGTGGCAATGAGGATGAATTTAATTGGGACACCAGAAGCCAGACAGACTCTCAGCACCGAAATAATAAGTGTTTTATCTTGGCAAGTTGTCTGTTTAAAGGGGTGGTTTACCAAAAATGTTAATTCTGCTATCATTTACTCACTCTCATGTTATTCAAAATTCCATAAGAGTTTAATTAAGCCATTTTAAGATGCGTTTTTAAGTAGACAAGGAAGAAACATTCCTGTTTATACCTGCTGTTTTATTCCACCTCTTTTGTCCACTTTTAAACCACTTCTGATATTGAGGGTAGTTCTATGGGCAAGTGTATGGGCTTTTTCTGATCTTTTGATCTAATATTGTGAAATAAGCTTCCGCAATTTTCATAAAAATGTGAAAGGAGACAACAGAAAACATTAGAGAGCAGCAACTTTCATTTCTGCTATGATATCCACACAACTCTGTCAAATGCTGTGGTTTGTTTTGGAATCAGGACTGATATGACAACATTGACCTTTTTTGGCCTTCATATCAAACTTACAATTTCAGACGGCAAAGTTTAAATCCTGCCTGAATTATATGCTTCAACAACATGTGGCTGTTCGAATTCAGATGTTTTTGGTTCACACTTAAACCACTGAGGTTTGTTCACTCATGTCAAGCAGTGTGTACACTATCAGTCAAAAGTTTCTGAACAGTAAGATTTTCAGTGTTTTTTTTTTTTTTTTAAAGATGTTTCTTCTGCTCACCAAGCCTGAATTTATTTGATCCAAAGTACAGCAAAAACTACAATTTTTAAACAGTTTTACTATTTAAAATAACTGTTTTCTATTTAAAACATCCTTTCTAAATAAAAGTACTATTTTATTTTATTATTTTAAAAAGTACTAATAATAAATGTTTCTTGTACAGCAAATCAGCATATTAGATTGATTTTTGAAGGATCATGTGACACTAAAGACTGCAGTAATGATGCTGAAAATTTAGCTTTGATCAAAGGAATAAATTACATTTTAAAATATATTCAAATAGAAAGCAGCTTTTTTAAACTGTAAAAATATTTCACAATATTACTGCTTTTGCTGTATTTTGGGTGAAATGCAGGCTTGAAGAATTCTTTAAGAAACATTAAAAATCTTACTGTTTAAAAACTTTTGACTGGTAGTGTATGTAAATATCATGCTTCATGTGGACTGTTTTTACAGTGCCTTTAAGAACTTTTTGAAGCTAAAAAGTTTTGATTCCAAAAGAGACCGAAATCTCTCAGGCTTTATTAAAAAATAATGTAATTATTGTTTTCAAAGATGAACGGAAGTCTTACAGGTTTGGAACAACATGAGAGGGAGTAACCGATTAAAAAAAATCCTATTTTTTTGGTGAACTAACCCTCTGAGTTTGAAACTTTGCTGTTGGAAATCTACAGATAAGGGCTGGGCAATACATTCAAAGTAACAACAGTTCACCAAAAAATGAAAGTCATGGCATTATTTACTCACCTTACTGTTGTTCCATACCTGTATGACTTCTGTGAAACACAAAAAAAGATACTTTTAAAAATTTCCCAAGTTTTGTTTTATTTATTTGCTTGTTAGTTTGTTGTTGTTTGTCTATACAATGAAATTCAGTGCGATTCAATGTTATTTAGACCCCAATTTTGTTCACTATTTTTAAAATTCTGTCATTGCTAACTCATTAATTAGAGAAGAAACTGTTCAGTAAAGTTTTTTTGTCTTCTTTGAGCACCAAAACTATTCTCGTAGCTTCATAAAGTTGAACCACTGATATCACATGGACTATTTTAACAATGTCCTTACTACCTTTCTGGGCCTTGAACGTGTCAGTTGCGTTGCTGTCTATGCAGGGTCAGAAAGCTCTTGGTTTTTATCAAAAATATCTTAATTTGTGTTCCAAAGATGAACGAAGGTCTAACGGAATAGGAACGACATGAGGGTGAGTAAATGTGGCAACAACAGCTCAACAACTGGTCCAAATTACAATTCCTCTCTTTGAAGAAAAAAAGGGAAAAAAAGTCAGAGCTAATACATTAATATAGAGATTAGTTTAACTATACTGCCCAGCCCAACTGTCACCAACTAACAGAAAGTGTAATTGGCAAGAGCAAACAAACAGAGGTTGCGGGTTTTCTCTAGACACACAAAGTACAGTCCAAACACTTTCTCTCCTCATATATGTGGTTATGATGCACTGCGATTTTAACTACTACAAATTCTGCATAATCTCCAGAGAATCTCTGCCACCGGCACACTTCTACTATATTCATTTCTCTGCACCTCAATCAAACTGTCTCTCAGTTTGTGTCATTTAAAGCATTTTTCATCTCCCTCTTTTTGCATATAATGCATGGTGTGTGTCAATTTCTGTAAGCAATTCACAGGTTTTCACATATACGTGCACACCCTCACACTGGCTAGCTGAATGTAATAAAGTACCATGACTAAAAGAGAAACATCCACCTTTAATCATACTGTATCTACACAGAAATACATTCATATATGCATCGCCCAACCATATAAAAAACTAAAATAATAATACTAAAAGCTAACTCACTTTAATCTCTAGCATTTATTCCCAACGTGTTTCCTTTCTCTGCTGCACACAGTAAACATGTCTATGAATAATTCAGCAACTCTGAATAATGGTAATGTCTGTATACGAGGGTCAACTGCTGGATCAGTCCAAGGGTGCAAGATTGCAACAGACACACATGCACATTTCAGTCATTTTATGCCAGTTAATCATGGCCTTCCTCATCAAAATCACACTGTGAGAATTTGTATTCCAAAGTAGCCACGGATCAAATAAACTGAACAAACTAATTTGTGCTGATATGGACATTTACAAAGCTAAAACTCAGTTATCGTCATCCAGCCCAACATGGTTTTCTGTAATTCAACTAGAAGAAAATGGCATGAGCAATGCTGTGACTATACTGTGGCCTAGTTTTATTTAATGAATCACTTCTTGGGAGAAGTAGCTAATTTGCGAACACTTTCTATGAATTGCCTCATTTCATTTGTAAAATACGCTCTGAACGGTTCATTCACATATCTGACTGATTCAATTCGTTGACTCAAAGATCCAAGATCTTTGAGTCAAAGATCTCAAGTCAACAGCTCACTAAAAGGATACTTTTGAGAGAATAATATCTTAAAATTCAGCCTTTTCTCACAAATAGTACGACTTCAGAAAACAGACCATATTTTACGACACTGTGCTGTGATATTGCATCCATTTTGATTCATTCAAATGCGTGGGGATAAAAGCAACCAACTACAAAGTCACAAAACTGACAGGCTTCACAGGAATATTAAGCATTTCCCTTCAAATAAATTTGTTAATGTTCAAATTTGAGTTCATACAAGTGTCATTAGAATAAACAGGCAGAAAGGAGAGTAGAAATTCATATTCGAAACCCACTGAGCTCTCAGTGTTAAATAATTCACAGCCGAATTTTCACCATCCAGAGGTGCATGGGTTCATGTTTGTAATCGGTTTTGGAAACAAAGTTTTGAATCTAAAAAGCCCTATACTAACTATCTGATCAAAACACATTCTACTACATCTATAAATAGCTCAGCGTATTATGAAATATTCAAAGTATTACTTGTTGAATTATTGACGACAAAGCGCTAAATGCTGTGGCGACTGAAGGGTGCTTTGACTATCATTCTCAGACTGTCAACCCATAAATATTCTGTGTGTTTTTCGATTCTAGCTCAGGGGTACGAGACCATCCTCACTAAAAAACTAACAAAAAACAGCTAGTCCCAGAGCTATAAAAACACATATGGAATGACAAGGCTAGCAATGATATATCTTATTCATTGGGTGTCTACTGCGCTAGATACACTAGTCTTTAAAGCAAGCGTTCAATGATGTACCAAGAGTAGACTTGCGCTCTGAAAGCTCCTGGGTCTCCGAAAAGACATCAAGGATGGGAAGCATGAATATACGGTCATACATTTGCACCATTTGCAATTGGTTAGCGGCTCTGCTTTACCGAAAATGCAAATAATTAATAGTGTTATGGACAAATCCCTCTTGTAATAATCCCTGTCTACAGGATTTGATGGATTGTTTATCTTTCAATATTTATTTTAGAGACAAGGGAAATTGGTATCGTTGTAGACGCCAGTGACGCAACTTTGGCTCTTACTAACGAAGATTATTTGGAAACAGGAGATGGAAATTTTATTTAAACAATATGTCAGATCCAGGGGTATTGAAAGATGATCAGGACCTTGAACGTCTCCAGAATAACTGTGTTTTTGAGCTTGCTGAGAGGAGCTTGACAGCTATGTTTTGCTAATTTCAAACCAACCAAACAATTTTGAGTTGGGATCTCTGAATGATGTTGCTGAACAATAAGCTTTTTTCAAGTAACAGCAGCGCATGCTGGGTAACCAGCAGTGCCAAAATAGCTTTGTCTGAGTATAAAAGACTGAGAAAAAGAGAGATTTGAAACTCAAAACTGAGGCTCTGAACAACAAATATATATGAAATTGATTGCTTTTTCACAAAGTTTAGGTTTTTATTGAGCAAAATACTTGTGACTTGACCTAGACTTAGCAAACTTTAGGCTTTAAAACTAAACAAGCAAACTAACTTGTTAAACACTGTCCTGTTTTTGCCTGTCAGTAGTAGCTACTGTACAAACGGTGCCACCTACAATATAGAACAATAGTGCTACCTACTATATTAGAGTGTCAGCCACATTGTTACAGTTGTTACTTATCGTCAGTACCACTATATTACGATACCCCAGTCTGTCACAGCTCTCAAATCTCATTTGCACAGGCATATAAATAAGATGCACCAGGTGTGATGTCAAAAGTTCCTCTCCTTATGCATTACACGAAAGGACAAATGTTTAGCACAATATGAAAGTGAGTAAACGCTGATAGCTTCGCTTTCCGGGTGTATAATCAACACGTTCTCACTTCCAGCTCGTCACATATTGATGATTGGCCAGGACCCCTTGGCATCACTTTTTGACGCTTAGGGTACCCCTTCAGCGTCACTTTTTGACGAACAGGGTCCTCCATTGTTTTCAGTTGTTTGTCTTTAATTGAATTTCATACTGCATGCATTTGTAAACTTTAATTGGAGCACCTAACCGCACCCTTGCCCTAAACCTACCCACTTCTGAACAATATAAAACATGCAACAGGCAAATATAAGTACAGTCACAGGTATTTATTGCAAAAACTGACCTTAAACAAGCAGCATTACAAACAAGTCCTGTTGCATTCCGAGTCTTCTGAAGACATACGATATCCTTATGCGAATAACAGAATGTTTTGATCGCTGAAAATGATCCCGCTCCGTTGACGCACTCATATCTCATTCAAAAAGATACTCCCGAAATTCAGTCACGAGACACCCAAGAGCCAATAGCATTTCACAACCAATGCTTGCTTCTTCTGGCGGCATTTTTTTAAATTTGCGCACAGACTGCAGCATAACACAGAACGGCGGACGGAGATGGAGATCGCGTCTATTCTTCTCATAAATCAGTCGTTTTGCTTCGGAACCCTTGGAATATTAATACTTTTTGAATAAATTATGAATATAGTTGTATCTGCCTGTTTTATCTTGTGTTTTGTTGACAGATGGTTAGGTTTAGGGGCAGGGGTTGGGATAAATGTGTAAATACTGTAATATAAATGAAACTGTTTTGACTGTTTGCACTAAAAAAAATCATACCCAAACATATATGCAATAATAGCAATATTATTACCCAATATATAATTTAATCATGACGATAAAATCCACAGTGTCTTTTGCGTCAGCACATTGATGTCAAGGTTTCTTATGTAAAGCACTGGAGGACCCTGCATGTCGAAAAATGACGCTAAAGGGGTACCCTGAGCGTCCAGAAGTGACGCCAAAGGGGTCCTGCCTAAGCGTCAATATGTGACGAGTTAGGAGTGAGAACGTCTTGCTATAATCCATTTAAAATGATGAAGAGTTACAAGTGTCTGTTGCCAAAACAGTAGCATTAATGAGTACAGTGAATGTTACTCAGTGAGCAACCAAGAACTTAGAAATTAGCAAGTCTATGACTAATTTGTCCCCTGTGGTTGTCTGACAAACCCAAACATTCAGACAGCAGGTCTTCCGTCAATGTTCATTAACGCAGTCACAACTGATTCCAGAAACCACACGGAGAACTGCTCTACTTTTAATAAACATGAGCATAAACTGCAGACATTTGATTGCTTTCAGGAACCATCACCGGAGGCCTCACAGCTGTGGTTTCCCTCGACGCAAGCGCCACTCGCTTTCCTCACGTCCCCTTGTTCGTAGCACAAAAGCTCCTTGCATTACAAAGCCGCACCTGAGTCATCCTCTACTCGTCTATGAGTCATTTAAAAGCTACAAAAGCCTCCGAGTGCTTGGATGGAAGGGGTCCTCTTTTTTTCCGCGCGCTAACAATGGGTGCATTTTCAGAGGGCTGGAAAACACTTGAGCTTCATGCACACTCTTCTCATTGGGCCGTTGAGGTCAGCTCTCTTTTTTCAACCCAAACCTGCTGGAAGGAGATAATAACCAGACCTGTGTTCAGCATCCAGGGTTCTCTGGGGACGTTCTGTCCTTACCAACAATCCATCTTTCCTCTCAACCGGGTCCAGATGTTGTTTTTCCATTGCTAGAGCTGGTGCAGGATGTGTGGACTCTGTCAATCCAGTCCATTACCGAAGGTGGAATAGTGGCAGACACCAAAGTGGGACTGTGACAGAGCGGTTCACCCTGGCGGCGGAAGCCTTTTTGTAGTCGCCCTAAGGTTGTCTTATTATCCGATTAACGCCATTGGGGTGTTCAATAGCAATTGCTCAGCAATGCACAGAAAAACATGCCAGACTACTTCCAGGTTTTTCCCTTGGCACAAGACATCTTGAAATTTGACAGGCCTGGAGTCTTGTGGTGGTGGGCGTCCCTGGAGAATAAGCCTGGTCTCATTTCAGTTGGATACTGATTGAAACTTTTTGGAGAAATAACAGGGCAAAATGTGAAAAATGTAATGTAATCTAATGCAAATGCATATCGCCCGCAATTTGCTGATGTTAGCCATCCCCTGTGCCCTGTTATGCAGCTTTTTAGCGGATGCTAGTCCTTATGTATTTTCACCAGTGACCTAGAGAGCTTCTTATCTAATAATTTCAGCTACAAACTGCAGATAAGAGCCAGCTGAACTCATCAATACCACAGGAAAATCGCCAACATGAGGAGACCCTATGCGGTTTGATTTGCATAGCCTTTCCTTCAGTGCATCAATAGCTAAAAAAGCACCATACATTTCAGTGCTTGTCCAGGACAGGTTTTGCTAACTAAAGCTAGTTAAGTTACTCAAAAATACATGAAAAAACTGTTTATACGAGTTTATAATTATATATAATTTTATATAGTTTATAATTGTATACTTTAATGCACATTTTCTATTATATATATATATATATATATATATATATAGGGGGATTTAGATATTTTCCAGATATTATCTAGATATTACAATGAAAAAAGAGCCTAATTAAAAGTTAACATTTTTCAGTAGTTAACTACATTATTTAAAATGAACTAATAATTATACAGTACCTCTATAGCATTTATTAGTCTTAATTTTTAATTTCAATACAGTATTAATATTAATACAGTATATAAAAATATTGAAATATTTGAAAAACTGTTGTTGCTAGAGGGAAAAAAAATAATTAAATGAAAATACATAAATAAATAAATGAAATAAAATTAATTTAGACATTTTGCAGATATTGTACAGCTATTATAACAATACAAGCACCTCATTAAAAGTAAGTAAATAAAAAAGTGCTATCGAGCGATTAATCGCCTCCAAAATAAAAGTTTTTGTTTATTATTTATGTGTGTACTGTGCATATTTACCATGTATATATAAATACACCAACATGTATGTATATTTAAGAAAAATATGTTGTGTTCATATATTAAAAAATATTTATCAATTACATGAATATAAACATATACATGAAAATACATATTTTTTAATAAATACTTTTAAAATATATACAGTATGTGTGTGTGTTTATATATCTATAATAAATATACACAGTATAAACACATTATGTAAACAAAAACTTTTATTTTGGATGTGATTATTATGAATAATAGTTACTAAAAATTATTACATTAATAATAGTACTAAAATAAATAAATAACTACATAATATTAAAAATTCTATTACATGTAATTATTATTATTATTATTATTATTAACATTTTAACAATATTAACATGTATTATTATTATTATTATTATTATTCATAATGTTATCATTAATGTTAACATTTTTCAATATTAACAAATAATAATTAATTTGTTAACAGTAGTTAATCACATTATTTAAAATTAACTAACAAATAAACAGTACTTCTACAGCATTTATCAATCTTAGTGTTTAACTGTAATAATAATAATAATAATAAAAACATTTTTGTTACAATATTTGCCAAACTTTTGCTGCCAAAACAAAGTTGTACAGATTTTTTTGTTGTTGTTTTTTAACAAAGAAGTTGCCCAGAGTTTCCTGAGTAGGAACATGCACCTGCCAAGCTACTGCCATTGAAAAAAATAGGAATATATAGCTTCTGCCATTATGGACTTCCTTGAAAACCAGCATCCCACATGAGGGAACGGACTTCAAAACACAACCAACGCTGGCGAGCAGTGAGTATAACAAAAATTCAGAGAGACCTGGGCAGACAAAGTAAAATAAATGTCATCCAGTCCGAGCTAATTCGGATTTTTAGATTGTCTGATGGAGGTCAGTCTGGACGTAGTCATCCATATTGGGCTGCGGCAATATCAGCGGGAGTGATGAAATGTGCTGGGAGCGCCACGGACATTTAAAACGTCTTCAGCACAGAAGTTTATTGATTTCTCTGGAATGGTTTGGCTGAATGTCAGGCCATCCTGAGGCAATGCCATTAACTGCGAACTGCCACAGGGAAGCAACAGTCTTCAATTTGCATCCTAATCTCCCACACCCTGTGTGCTCAGATTGAAATCTCTGGAAATGTTTGGGGCGGATGTAAAGTCTGTGCTGTTGGGGTAAAACGACTTAGGGGAAAGCTATGTCAGTGTTAAAGAATCAATCAAATTTGTCTTGGTCGAAACAGGGAATTCAAAGAAAGTGTGTTTTAACAGTTCACACCCAAATATTACCCAGCTGCACAAGTTAACATCCAAATCCATCTATTTAGAGCACACCGTCTGAGCTAAATCCAGAGGGGTCAAAGGTCAGCTCTGCTGTCCTCATGCCCCGTTCAACACCACGGCTTCTTTACTTTTAAGCTACATAAATCATCTCAGACAGCAAATGTTTCTACTACATATTTTAACAGCCTCTCTTCTGCATTGCACTGCTTTAACGAACAAATAAAAAGCAATATTTCTCATATCAGCACAGCTTTACGAGTCTGCCTGGACCTTATGAACATGCCATAACTGAAGAAATGGCCAGTGCTCACTTAATCGAACATGACAAGGTTTTAGTGCCTTTTATTATTTACAAATACGAAAGTCCACAGCACAGGAATGAATAACTGCTGAAGTGCAATGACAGAGTTTTTATGCAGTATGCTAGTTACTCCTGCATTAATGGTGCGCATCTCTCACCTCAGTAGGGTGATGGTGTATGAAATTGTCCACATGCAGCTTTCATTGCCTGCAGTTTGCTGATGCAAGCTGTCCCCTGGGTCCTATTATACAGTTTTTAGTTTTTAGTGTATTCTTACCACTGACCTTAAAGAGCTTCTTATCACTGGGGTATCAATACACCTCCACAACCTGACCTTACGTGGGACCACTTTACACGATTATAAGCCAAATATATGAACGATAAATTTGTTTTTAACAGTGCATAAGTGTATAAACTACAATTACACTATACTCATATTGTTTACAGATTACTCACAATTGCAGGAATATATAGAAGCCCATTTTTGCCACTGTATAAAAAATTAAAAAAGGTACTTGTGACTTTTTTTTCTCGCAATTCTGACAATTCTGAGAAATTAAGTTAAAATTGTGACAGACTTACAATTGCAAGTTATAGAGTCAGAATTGCGAACTCACAGTTCTGAGAAATAATTCAGTTCTTATGGCACAGTTCTGACTTTATAACACGCAATTGTGAGTTAAATTCTGAGAACATCAGTATCAGTATTTTTCCCCCCTCAAAATTTGACTTTATGGGCCCTATCATGCACTTGGCGCAATGCGGCGCCAGGCGCGACGCAAGTGTTTATTGCTAGTTCCAGCCTGACGCAGTTATCATTTTCACATCGTGCGCCACTTTGTTTACATAGCAAATGTATTTGCGCCCATTTGTGTGCCAGTGGGCATGCTGGTTTAAAAACAAGGTGTGTTAAGGCACATTGTTGGCGCGTTGCTATTTTGAGGCAACTGAAACAGACAGCACCACTGACCAACTGAAACCTGGTCTAAAGTCAATGGCGCAATATTTTTTTTTTGTTATTTAAAGAGCGCGTTAGTAATATAGGCCCATAAGCAGCAGCAAAATGCACATACACTTAGCTGATTGCATACACAGGGACATGCAGCAGCACACAAACATGCCTAATATTAAATATGAAAGGATTAACTTGCATTTGTGAGAAAAAAAGTCAGAATTGCAAGTTTATATCTCACAATTCTGAAAAAAAAAAGAGAGATCAAAAATTGCAGTAACATTTTTTAATCTATTTATTTTTTTCAGTGCCAGAAATGGGCTTCCATAGGAATATTAAGTCACGTAAGCTGAAAAAGAAAAAAAAAATTAGCGTAGCAAAATCACAGAAATATTTAAATAGCATAACACAGATTAAATAAAAACAAAACAAACAACAACAACAAAAAAAGAAGGTCTACACTTTGTTGAATTATTTTTAGTTATTTGTTATGTGCTTTTGGAATTTTATTTATTTATTCAGTACATAATACACTCCTAAATGTTTAACCAACTTAAATGTTACTTTTATTTAACTCAACTTTTGCTTAAAAATAACAACTACTAGTTTAAAATGAACCCAAAATGAAACCAAAAATAGGCTGGGAATTAATATTTATTAATATGTTCAATAAATCAACATTTATTAAGTTGAATAAATAATCATCATTGTAAATTTCTTATTAATAAATGTTCACCTTTTGATTAATGCTGATGCCTCTAGTAATTATGTTTCTGATTTTTAACTTACAACCTATTTTAGGTTCATTTTTAACCAGTCATATAATGATTTTTAAAAATAGTTGAGTTAAATAAAACTACCCAGAAGGTTGAGATAAACATTCAACCCAACCAGTTCAACATTCAACACAGTCGCCAAGCTGCATTTAACCCAGCACTTTTTAGAGTGTAGTATTTAATTTAATTGATTTTTTTTTTTTTTTTTAGTTTTAATTATTTCTTTAGACAGTAATTTTAGTGCTTCAGCATTAGCAAAAACTAACGGCAAGCGATAAAATCTTATCTCACAACTGCAGCAACACTCCACTGATATCAGCCAGCCAAACCCATCAACAATCCAGAACAATCCCTATTATGAAGATTCAGATTTGTGTAATTCAATAATCAACCATCATTGAACATGCGGTGCTTTCAAACAGTAAATGAACACCACACGTTCTTAAAATTAAAAACAGCCATACTAAAAACACACACTGGTTGGAAAAACTTGGCTAAGAACAAAAATGGTACCACAGTGCAGAAGACTGGAAAGAAAACCCACAGCTAAGAGGTGTGACATAGTCCTACAGAAAACGTGATCTGGGTAATTACAAGAAAGAAAGACAGTAGGAGATCTAAAATGCTAATGTTCATCACGCCTGATCTGGCAAGGATGCTACTCTGCATAGCAGCAAAGGTGTTAACACTAACCCACAGCTTGCGGCCGAACGAGAGCTACAGTCACAATGACAAATGTGCTGACACCACAGTCTCGCCACTGCAGCTGCATCATGGGTAAGACAGGGAGCTAATAAAGAGTGAAAACCAAGGATACTGAAAAGAGAGGAACGATCGTTCTCGATCTCTCAGTCTCTCGCCCAAATGAGCTCATTTGACCCCTTAAAAATAAATGAGGCCACATATCATTTTATTACAGCATTTTAAATAATGAAGGCCATTTGTCAGCTTGTATATTGATTTTGTAAAGGACAAATCTGCATGGCGTCCGAACTGCTAATGGTTCCCTTCAGAGCTGTGCTGATTCTCATATGCCCTACATATGTGTCCATTCTGTGCTGTGAGAGCAGAGTAGGTGCAATATTAGATAACACTGTACAACATTTAATGTTATACTGACTATCATTTGACAAGAGTCAGCTAATGGTTTGTATCCATATTCCACAATGAAATCTACATGCTGCACAAAGCGACAGAGTTTTGGGTAATTTGAGTCATTTATAACATTGCACAGGGTTACTCATTAACCACATGTTCAGTAAATCACCTATGACTCTATAATTGCTATCTAAGTCTATTTTACAAATGACTCTATCCCAATAGAGTGTGACAGGAAAATGAGCAGGAATAAAAAGGGTAAATCTGAGTAAAAAATGGCAATAGAAAGAGTCTAGTATGAGTATACAAAATAAAGCATGAAACTAGAAGTGAGACAGAGACATGTTCTTGTTATTAGGGCTGGGAATCAACACAGATTTCACAAATCAAACTGATTCAGATTCACAAGTTCTTGATTTGATTCGATTCCAATTATCAGGTAGAATAATATTTTTTTTCCCTATAATAATAATGCTGTAAACTATGGAACCCTGTCACAGTTGGTATATTATTGTAAAATTAAAAAGGTTAAAATTAACATCAGACAACTGCTATTTATTTTTAGATATAATAAAAAACACTCAAATAAAAAATGAGTTTGTATGCAAGCATTTAAACTGCACAAGGTTTTTAAATCAACAAATTATGTTTCTACTTTAATCTGCTGTTGAAACATAAATCTTTAAACGACAGATGTCATAAAAACTTGACTTATTCAAATGACAAATGACATATCACTAACAGTAAAAATATAATATCTACTGCACTATTACACAACTCTGTGGAATACTTGATTGGCCAGTTGAAAAATTCCGGGCCAGTAAAAGCTGATAACACAAACTCATCCGGGTAACTGAAACAGGCACTATATGCTTTCTAGGAACTGTTTTTCTTCATGGAGGCTTTGCATTTGATTAGCTAATAAAATATTAAAACTCAAATCAACATTATGTGTACAATTCTTTAATTACGCCATCCTGGTATCACGGATTCACTTTTGCTGCTATTTTTTGCTGCAACGATTTTTTTGCACACTGCAATGGATTACAAGACAACAAACTGGTAAAATAAAACCGTTTAATCTTAAATCAATATCTTTTATCGCGATAATTAATCATGTGGTGAAATGGCATGTAGTAAGTGGTATGACTGAACCATATGCCTATGTCTGTCTAGTTTGAACTTGCAGCTTGCTAGCAACTACTTTCTTCACAGAAGCTTTGCATTCAAATATTTCAACTCAAATCAATATTTCATTTCTAATTATTTACTTAATAGGCAAGTAGCCATGTAATAAGCATGATAATGTACATCCAGACCGTTGTTATTGTAGAATAACCCCTTGATCACCCTATCAGGGGTTATTCCGTGATAACAACCATCTGGATGTACATAATCCCTTACATATAGTGCAAATATGTGGCAAAATGTTTCAATCTAGAGATATTGTACTGTTCTTTTAACATACCTTCTGACACTCCTTCATAGGGGTCGATCAATTATCCTTCATGTTTGTTTTGTGCTTTCATTAGTAGTAAAGAGAAAAACATAATCAGAAAACCAGCATCTAAATCAGCATTCAAATACGTATCCAAATCAGCATTTATTGTCTGAATCTCATGATAAAATAGACAGAATTTAAAAGCTGAGCACTGTTGCATATCAAAGGTAATAAAGCATGAAGCTTATTGCGATTACTGGATGGCATGCACACACTACTGCATTGTGTTGAGTTAAAAACAACTTAAAGGGGTCATCAGATGCCCATTTTCCACAAGTTGATATGATTCTTTAGGGTCTTAATGAAAAGTCTATAATATACTTTGGTTAAAAATTCTCAATGGTTGTGTAAAACAACACCCTTTTTACCTTGTCAAAATCAGCTCTGCAAAAAATCATCTCATTCTGGTCGAGGCTGCTTTAAATGCAAATGAGCTCTGCTCGCCCCGCCCCTCTCTTCTCTCTGTGGAGTGATGAGCCTGTTTACTTTAGCTGCATTTAGCCGCTAAACTTGCTAATTAGCACATTATTAGGAAAGGCGATCGCAAAGATTCATAAAGAAAACCCTTATACTCACTTCTGCTGTAAGAGAAGCTGGATCACAAATAATTTGCGCGAACATAGACGGATATATGTAGATCGGGAAGCGCATTCCCTTCACAAACAGATGTAATCCACTGCATCTTCAGATGTCCTGCCTCAGATGTCAGGAGTAAATGACGACCACTATGTTCATTATTACATCCAGAAACACAACACCTCAATCACTCAATCGGAGATATTCTTGTCTAACTTACATCCCTGCTCTGGCATCAATGGAGGTTGGACTGTTACAGCTGATCTGAGGTAAGACGCTCATGTCAATCAACTATCGTGGGAGCGGCCTCTGTGGGTGTGACGCCACACAGACAGACATCTGAGAATGGCTCGATTTGAAAAAGGGGATAATATTTTTACAGATTAATTAAAAACCACTGCATGGATTTTTATCATTATAGGGCAGATGTGTACATACACTGCCAACACACACTAATGTTCAAACTACATGTAAAGGGAATTTAGCATCCGATGACCCCTTTAACAATGCATCTCAAGATTGTTCTATTCTTCTGCGCTTGCTTAGGTATTTTTAATCTTAGAAACGCACTCTATATGAACACCCCATGAGAAACACATCTGATCAGAGCATTGAGGACACGACCCTAAATGACCCTAATTATACAGGTCTTCCTTAAGACAGACTTGTTTGGACACCAACCGATTATGATTATGACAATATGCAGATCTGCACATCCCCAGTACGCACACACGCTCACAGAGGGTCGCCGTGCTTTCGAAAGCTCACTCATCCTTTTAATCGGCGTGGAATCCATCAAAGTGGGTCAAACTCCCTCCCATCTGCCCCACTGAGATTTTAATGCACAAGGCCTGATTAAAACACATACATACACACAGAGGAAAAAATAGGCCACACTTTGCTGCTGGATTCAGGAAACTCCTACATGGATTTTCATGAAGGACATTTGCGAGCAATTACGCTGAGCGCCACAGCGGTGAATGAAAGGTCAAGTGGTACGATTCCCAAAAGGCTGTTTGCTTGATCACTGTAAACAAAACGCCTTTGTTCTGTTCTTGACCGGTAGCGCTTCGATATTGCAATCAGCACAGCTGTGTGCATGCAATGTGTTTGTGTGAATGTGTGTGCGCATACAATCACCCAGGATATGACCTTGTAGAGATGGTACAGAGAGGAGGCGGCGGACGAATCATTGGGAATTCTAACACTCAATACGGCAGCAGTAGCACTGAAAATCCTATCTTGCGTAGTGCATCGCGGTACTGTCGTTAAAGCGTGTCAAACACTGACAGGGAAGAGAAGAAATTGTTGAATAAAGTTGTGAAAATTATTCTCACAGCTTTGTAAAATTAAGGTTGAACCACTGATGTCACATGGACTTTTTTAACAATGTCCTTACTACTTTTCTGGGCCTTTAAGGTGGTAGTTGCGCAGCTGTCTATGCAGGGTCAGAAAGCTCTCGGATTTCATCGAAAATATCTTAATTTGTGTTCTGATGATGAACATCTTACGGGTTTGGAACGACAAGAGAATGATTAATTGACAGAATTTAAATTTTTGGGTGAACTATCCCTTTAAAGGGACTTTTGAGACAATTGCATTTTCTATCAAACACCCACGTAATACTGTAATTTCTGATTCTTTTTTAAACTGGGCAACTACAAAACTGCTAAGCAGAAATGAGTTGTTTTGTGTCGCAGCACTACAGTCTTAATAACAATCCCTCTTGGTTAGAAGAACACCACCATCGTGTCAAAGTCATGAGTCGTGCCCTGCTGGTCTAATCCATGTGCACATCTGCTATGGGGAATCGCCGCCGTAATCCCATATGGGCGTAAATGAGAACGAAAGAGAGAGGGGGGATCTTTAAGGTGGAGTGTTGACTTGAGGCAGGGTTCCTGCGGACATGACTCTGGCACTGAAAGACTATGGCCCTGGGCCAAAACCTAGTGAGCTGCCTGGCTGTCCATTGTCTGTCGGCAGCATCCTAGCTGAAATGGAACTTCGAACGGGACTGTTTGGAAATGCTCTTTATGAGCAACAACACTATTAACAGTCATTCATGAGCATTATCCTCACAATCATGACACAGTCCTCTGATGTATATAGTTGACAGCATTACAATGGGGGATTAGCATGCTGTTAAGCTAATGACTGCATTTCTGTAAAGAATGATACAAGAAGTCTCACGCTTATCAAGGCTGCACTTACTTGATCACAATACAGAAAAAGAAAAAAAAAACAGTAATATTGTGAAAACTTATTACAGTTTAAAATAATGGTTTTCTATTTTAATATATTTTCAAATATATATTTTTTCTGTGATGTAATGCTGAATTTTCATTAGCATCATTACCCCAGTCTTCAGTGTCATATGATCCTTCAGAAATCATTCTAATATGCTGATTTATAATCAATGTTGGAACCTAATATTTTTTGGAACCTGTCACTCTTTTTTCAGGATTCTTTGATGAATAAAAAGTTAAAAAGAACAGCATTTATTCAAAGTAGAAATCTTTTCTAACAATATTACTTTTTGCTATCATTTTTAATCAATTTAACACATCCTTGGTGAATAAAAGTATTCATTTCTTTCAATCAAAGAAAGAATAAACTTTTAAATGGTAGTTTACACAGTCACAAAAAGATTTCTATTTTAAATCAGTGCTGTTCTTTTAAACTTTTTATTTATTAAAGGATCATGTGACACTTGAGACTGGAATAATGATGCCGAAAATTCAGCTTTGCATCACAGACATAAATTACATTTTAAAATATATTAACATAGAAAACAGGTATTTTACATTGAAATAATATTTTCTAATATTACTGTTTTCTCTGAATTTTTATCAAATAAATACAGCCTTGATGAGCATAAGAAGCTTCTTTAAAAAAAAAAAAAAAAGAAAAAAGATGCCAAAATTTTGAATGGTAGTATAAGTTTACTTATAAGTTTATATAAATTTAATAATAAATACATATTATATGATTTTCATTTTTAGAAATATTAATTAAAGTTCAATAAAGCTCAGTAACAAAAAAAAAAAATAATAATATATATATACATGACGGATATATAATATATATATATATATATATATATATTTAAATTTAATACAAGTTTATACTGTATATGTTTGTTAGTAAAACAGTTTTTTAGAAATAGAATAATCAATATTAAATATTAATAAAATATTATAATTAAACATTTTACTGTACATTACACCATTTTACACACAAGTAAAATCAGCTCAAAATCATAGTTATTATAATTACACAGGAAACTCCAAAACAGCAGTAAAATCATTTACACTTTTGCTGGAAAATGGCAGCATATGAGAAAACATGACTGGTTTATAATTTTCTTACTAATGCTACCAAGATTATCACAAGACAGTCATAAGAAATTCAGTAAAACATACTGACAATTTTAAAATTGGAAAGAAAAAACTGGAAAACAAAAAACTGTTTCCAACACTGATAATAAATCAGCATATCAGAATAATTTCTATAGAATCATGTGACACTGAAGACTGGAGTAATGATGCTGAAAATTCAGCTTTGATCACAGGAACAAATTAGATTTTAATTTATATTAAAATAGAAAAACATTATTTTACATTGTAATAATATTTCACAATATTACTTTTTTTCTGTAATTCGATCAAATAAATGCAGCCTTCATAAGCATAAAAAACTTCTTTAAAAAACATACAAATTTTTACTGATCTCAAACTTTTGAATGGATATATATATAGCACTGACCTAATGCAAAATGAGCAAATGACACCATCAACTGACCGAAAACACTCTCACTACCAATGATCCTCATTGTTAAGCACTGATAGTAACTGCAGAGGCAAATGAGAACTTCATACGCTGTAATCTGGGACTGGCTGTTGCAGACTATCTCGCCAACTCAAAGGCAAGAAGTATGAGTCTTGTAGTGTACACTTGGCTTAAGGGAGCGTATTTTAGCAGGAAACCCTTTGGAACAGCCATTGCATCATTCAACATGCCAACAATGCCTAAAAATGTCTAGGTAGGCCGCTCAGTAGGGTTTGGAACATGTCTCTGTAAACCTGAGGCATGTCAAATGAGCTTTTAAACTAGCAAAGCTTTTCTACCTCCTCGTTTTGCTAACAGGCACAATGCAAGTGACTGCACAAATATAAATAGCTGACTAATTACCATTACCACAGCCCATAAATGCACTGACGACTGCATCACATCTGAACTCAGAACTGCTATACATGTGCTTATCGGCCTCTTCATATGCAGTGACGAGCGGCATGCGATTTGAAATCGCAGTGCTAACATAACACTGTGCTGACGTACAGTTATACCCCAACCCAACTCCCCCCGCGCTAATCGCTGCAGTGCCCAAAACTGCTGGCTGAAACAAAACGAAAAAAGTTGCACTTTTAATGAAGAGGCGCGGCCCCGTCATCCGTTTTTCCTGACACTTGGCTGGAGCGGCATCGGAGCGTATCTGCTCACAGATAGAGAGGAGAGAGTGAGAGAGAGCTGAGAAAGTGTGTAATTGCTTTGACCAAATGCTCATGAGGGAAACGAGAGAGTGACAGAAAGGCTGTATATGCCTAGAGTACCAGAGTGGTTGTACTGAAGTATTACTAGGGGCGGAATACGGTCATAAAAATGGAATTTTCTGTATAACACGGAATGTCAATTCCAAATCCAAATTTTGGATTGATAAATCAAGAGTAGGTCAGTACACTTAAATCAAACTGCAATACGGACTAGTGTCTGTGAATACTATCGCAAAAGTACTATTTAAATATGAATCCTGCATGTTCTGTGTGTCTCTGTGTGAATGAATGGCGCAGACGCACGATTTACTACACATACTGAAGCATGTGGTGCTCATGGTGTTTTCAGCTTCTGCCACCTCAATATATGAGTACATGAATACACAATACATTAACAACTGCTTTGAGAGTCACTTAATGAGCATTTTACTGTTTCTTTTGAGAAAAACTATCACCATAAAGGTCTTCACAGAAACTTGTCTAAATAAAAGTTTGGTTTAACTTCAAGAAACTGTGACAGTTTCTATATATTACTGAATGTAATAGTAGTACTAGTACTACTAATAAAATTTTTATTAAAACATTATTTTTAAGGAATATTTAACATAAAAATTATTTACCAGAATTTATTTACCAGAAAAAATTTAAACACACAACAGTATTTTGAAAAATAAATAAGTAAATAGTTTTTTGTTTTGTTTGTTTGTTTGTTTGTTTGTTTTTAATAAAATTACTTATTTAGAGATGCTTTTGTTTACTAATAATCACTTTTATTAATAACATTACTATTATTTATTAATAATAACTACAAATTAAATGTTTGGTTTAACTTGAAGAAACTGACAGAAATATATTACTGAATGTAATAATAGTACTACTACTACTACTACTACTAAAATTTTTATTAAAACATTATTTTTAAGGAATATTTAACAGAAAAAATATTTACCAGAATTTATTTACCCGAAAAATGTAAATGCACAAAACAGTATTTTGAAAATAAATAAATAATTAATTAACTAAATAAATAAAATTGTTTTTGTTTGTTTGTTTTTAATAAAATCACTTATTTAGAGATGCTTTTGATTATTAATAAATCACTTTTATTAATAATATTACTACTATTTATTAATAATAACTTTTAAGAAATTGTTTTTAAATTGTTTACATTTCATGGACCTGTATTATCTATTTTCATAGACATATTACCGATTACAAGTGAAAAAACTTTCAACACAACTCAACAAAAAATGGGTGATGTTTAAGGAAAAAGAAGAGTTTTAAAATTTGAGAGAAATAATTTTAGGGAATTTTATGCTAAAATACTAAATATAAAAATGAAATAAATTAAAATAGAGCTGCTAAACGATTAGTTGCGATTCAAAATAAAAGTTTAAGTTTGCATAGTATATGTGTGTGTACTGTGTATATTTATAATGTATATATAAATACATACACATACATGTATATAAAGGACAAATATGTTAGATTTATACTTAAAATGTTTAAAATATTTAGATATATAATAGAAATTACATAAGTAGTTACATACAAAACTATTTTTAACAATATATGCATGTATGTGTGTACATAATACATAAACAAAATAAATGAATAAATGAAAATGTATTTTAGCTGTCTTATTAAAAAAAAAGTTTTGATCTTACTGAGCAACCAAGTCAAATCACAGCAAATCATGTTTTTTTTTTTTTTAAGATCTATTTTCGGCATTTTCGCATTTATTTTTGACTTGAGAAAACGAAGTGGGAGAGAGAAAGGGGTGTGAGATCTTGAAAGCTCGAGCCCGAGCGCAGCAGCGCAAATCATGGCATATTTTTTTATTTAAAATCGTAAATTAAAAACTGTATTGTTCAGCTGTTTTTGAACACCTGTGTGAACACCCACCCCTAAAAAACTTCACTGATCAGAGTCTGGGAGACCCTAAATATTTGGGATATCCTTTAGGCCGATTAATCACAACATAAAACATTTTGCACAACACCAAATCATTGCACAGCTAAATCCTCCCTGAGCCAGATCCTTTAAACTGCTCTGGACTTCCTCGTATTCCGTTTTCTGCATCCGACACAATCAAACCCAAGCCTTTGAACGAAATCTCCATATTAACCTCTCTGTTATGAAGCAACAAAAGCACTTTGTCTTTGCCTTGACCTTTGATTGAATAGAGGGTTTAATTGAATACATCATCGAACTGAATGGAGCAGCAGCGGTGGGTGGACTGAATCAGGCCTTTGCTTTGTGACAGCATGTAATTTGTATTTACCGCAGAGCCACCTGTGGTCCAGAACAAAGATCCACCTCGGTGTCAAATTCTGAACTGTCAAACGCCAACATCAGCGGTTACAGCTAGAGCGGAAACGTTTACGACACACAATATCTCAGGTAATAAAGGTTTCGTCATTCCAAAACTGTATGACTTCATTCCTTCCGTGGATCTCAAAAGAAGATATCATAAACAGTTCTGATGACTTCTAATTTCAACTGTAAGGACAAAATATCACACAAAAAGAAAGCCGTACAGTTTTGGAACAACATAAGGGTGATTAAATAATAACAGAATTTTCATTTTTGGCTGAACTATGCCTTTAAACATTGAAGCTTGACTGCCATCGACAGTGAACCAATTGAACTGACACTTTCATGAATAAGTAGCAGCCGTTATCTAATATTAGTCATTTAATTAGTTTAATTAACATAATATGGCTGCCATCCTCACTGCAGCCTCCATCTCAGGAAATAGGTGATTGAAAGGGCTTTTCCACGCTAATCAGGTTTGATTGAACAAGGTTACATCATCACGGACCCTGGCAGCGAGAGCCGTGCAGACAAAAGGACAGAGCACTGAATCATGGGTAATCAAAGTCCGAGTGCTGTGAAATGATGAGATAAATGTGTAAGGAAGGCGACGGCTTCAAACAAGCCCAGCGACTCGGGACAATTCTAATGCATTAGATCTCAAAAATACGTCTCGTTGAGACAATGGAAGACGTACTTAAGATGGACTCGACGGCCATCAAAAGCATCAGAGAGTCGTGTGCAGATCACCGTCCTTTTGTTTCCAAGCAACAAAAAGTGCTCTTTCTCCTTTAAACACATTGGCTATGTAATAACACATTTAACTTCATTCAAAATTAAGTGTTATTAATGTCTACCTGAATTTAAAAGGAAAATACTCTTTTTAACACTTATCCTTATTCACCTAAATAACAGGAAGGTTTTTATGAAGCAGTGAACCCTGAACAGACACCAGTGCAAGGTTTCTAGTCTGACTGGTTTAGTATTCTGGGCTGGACTGGGTCCTGTGTGAGAAGGGTCAAGCCATTAGTGTGATTAAACCTACACCCTCTCTTCTCTATCCATCAGAGTCTTTCTCCATCCATCTCTCCAATAATGTTCTGACATGTCCCTCACCCACATCATTTCTCATCACCTTCTCATTACTTAGCCTTTAGCAGGACAATTACAATACTCCTTAAATGGATAGCCCCCCTTGGGCAACCTGGGGTCTAGTGCCTTGTTCAAGCACATGACAGCGATGAGGCTCCAGCTGGATCAGTTTGTGGGTCACATGTGCAACTGAAATCTAAAAAGGGTACATTTTCTACACATATGGCATCATAACGTTTAGCATATAGTACTATATGATATATTTTATTTTGTTTGTATATGAGTATAATTTTGTATGTGTGTAAATTTTACAATATCCAAGGTGCACATTTGTAATAAATGGGCAGTTAATTCTCATATTGTGTTTTCAGAAAGCTTTGAAATATTTGTCACTACCGAAACACACTAATATATAATTTAATGAGAAGGGTTATATTGATTTTTTTGCATCTACTATATTTTTTGCTATTTTATTAAAATTTCTTTAGAGGTAAATCAATAACAATTAAAATTTTAACAATATTTCAAGTGTGATTTATTAGATTTGTTCTATTTTGAATCCAATCTATCTTTGTAAAAGGCATAAAGTTGATCATACTGATTTTAAAGTAAAGGATTCATTAGTTCATTAGTGAATATACACTGAACCAAACACTATCATAACCTCTTTGATAATTCAATATACTTTATTTTTGACAAATGTGACAGCACGTAGTGACAGCAATTTTTTTGGTAGCGACCGCATCACATTAAAGAATTTGAACTCACTTACTAAAACACTACAAAAACATACTAAAATACTAAAAAAATGTGCATAACTGTACTAAAATTAAGCTTATTCTCCCCAAATAAATGAATTATGTCTTCCCTTTTGTCACTACCGAAACAATATTGTTTTGATAGACACAATGTTAGATACTTTTGAACCTTACACACATAAAAACTTACTTTTATGAAGTAACACCCCTCAAAAAAAAACAAAAAACAATGATGTCAAACGAAATTTCAGCAAATGCTTTGGTTGTGACTGTTTCGGTAGTGACAGTTGTAGATACTTTTGAGCCTAGCTCAAAGATTCTAATCAGGACGTGGTTACTAGCACAGTTCTAAACAGTTGCACATACATAAAAACTAAATTTTATGGGATAACACCCAAAAAACGATGTCACAACTGAAACTTCACCAAATGTTTCGGTTTTGGTAGTGACTATTTTAGATACTTGAGCCCAGCTCAAAGACGCTTATCAGCACAAGGTTACTAGAATAGTTCTGAACAGTTGTACACACATAAAAACTAAATTTTATGGAATACCACACACACAAAAAAAAGACGTCACTACCAAAACACCACCACATGTTTAAGTCTTGACTGTTTCGGGAGTGACAATTTTAGATACTTTTGAGCCCAGCTCAAAAATACTAATCAGCACATGGTAAGCTAATACAGTTCCGAACAGCTGTACACATAAAAACTAAATTTTATGGATTAACATCCCAAAAAAACAAAGGCGTCACAACCCAAAACTGCACCAAATGTCTCAGTCATGACTGTTTTATGGAATAATACCCAAAGAAACAATGGTGTCAAAACCAAAACTTCACCAAACATTTTTGTCATGACTGTTACAGCAGTGACAATTTTAAGGGATAACACCCCAAAAAAAAGATGCCACTACAGAAACTTCAACAAATGTTTCGGTCATGACTGTTTCGGTAGTGACAATTTTAGATCTTTTTGAGCTTACCTTAAAGATGCTAATCAGCACATGGTTAGCTAGCACAGTTTGAACAGTTGTACATATATAAAAACTAAATGTTGAGGAATAACACTCAAAAAAGTGCGCTTAATTGCAGAAAAAAACGGTGTTTGAAAGTGACGTTCCTTAACAGATATTCACTGATACTACTATTTTAACAATGTCCTTACTACCTTTCTGGCCCTTGAACGTATCAGTTGCATTGCTGTCTATGCAGGGTCAGAAAGCTCTCGGATTTCATCAAAAATATCTTAATTTGTGTTCTGAAAATGAATAAAGGTCTTACGGGTTTGGAACGACATGAGGGTGAGTAACTAATAACAGAATTTTAATTTTTGGGTGAACTATCACTTTAAGTAATAATATACTATATAATTATAATAATTTAAGAAGTATAATATAATATTGTACTAACTGAAGATAAATTACTTCTTGTATTGCTCATTTATAAATATAATATATAATAATGATACAAATAACTGTTTCATTTCAACTGCCATGCTCCTCACCTTTATTATTAGAAAACAGCGATCATCTCCCATTTAACAAACCAAAGACCCCCACAACCTCTCATTTTCCCACTAATCCCAATGGATAAGCCAGGAAACCACTCTTCACTGGCTTTTATTATCTGTGCCCTGGCGAAACTGCGCTGGCTATAAGGGGAGAGGCCAAGGTAATGAAATTATGCTCACCACACTCTGACACAGTCCCAGATGGCCAGGGCTTTACATTTTTTACATTTTCTCTTTTTTATGGTAAGAGCTGTCTTACCTATAGAATGCAATCTGTAATCCAGTTATGCTATGAATTCTGTGCAGGATCAGTGAGCTAAAGCACTACTGGTTAGATTTCCCATACTACAGCAGACAGGTGTGCACGTATACTAATATGGGTCTAATGTTGATGCTATATTTGTTCCTTGCTTCACACAAACACCATTAACAAAACAAGTCTTGTGCCTGAATAACCCTACATACCTACATACACACACAGCTTTGGAGAATGCTTTGCAACACTAGTATTGACTCTGCACAGTGTTTGCCAGGGGACGAATGCTGAATAAATAGTGAAAAATATAACAATACAGAGTGCTAGAAAAACTCTTTGAAACTGACATCAGTCTGATCAAAACGCATTTAATTATATGGGTGAAAAAGCAAGCGACAATGGGTAACTGTCACGAAAAGCAGGAGAAATTAAAGCAAAATGCAAATAATAACATTCAACTAACCATATAATTGTGCATAGTTATTAGTTAAAGATGGCAATTACTTCCCAAGTCATTTGTTACTGAAGTCAAAGGCTGTCCAATCAAACTCAAAATCATATATTGCTTGGGAAAAGATTAAAATTAGGTTGCATGTCAGTTTAACATACATTCTAAATAATAAACATCTTAAAGACATCTAACAGACGTCTATTTGACTTCTGATAGGAAACGTCCTACAGATGTATGGCAGATGAGCAAACACTCTAAAAACAATATGTCTTCCAGATGTAAATTCAGACATCAAACAAACATCTCTGTGATGTATGTGTGCTTTCAGGGGTAATACAGGTGTAATTTGTGCTAACCACAATGTATTTTAAAGCGTCAAAAATTGAGACGTTAGAATCAACGCATTTAAAAATTTCTCAACTGTTTACTCTAAGCCAGGCTCACTGTAAACAAATGTTTACAGGGTCATATTATCGATTAATAAGGATTAATTTTGTATGATTTCTTACACAATACTGCACTATGACCTAAAAACACTTTTACCACAGTGCATGAATTGTAAATTAATACATTTTACCATTTCCGTCACATAGTCTGCTCCGTATGATGCCGTAAACTTGCTCTGTAGCGTACCTGGTGCAGCTCTGGCGTGAAACATAAGTCACGACACTCCACAAATCACCTCTAAACCTCATAAAAGAAAAGTAAAATGGCACAGCTTCTTCAAATAAATGTATTTTGATCTCATGTTTGCTTTTATTAAAGGGTTAATCCACCAAAAAATGAAAATTCTGTCATTAATTACTCACCCTCATGTCGTTCCAAATCCTTAAGACCTCATTCATCTTCGTAACACAAATTAAGATATTTTTGATGAAATCCAAGAGCTTTCTGAGATTTGCACAATGCTGGGTCAGAAAGCTCTCGGATTTCATCACATATATCTTAATTTGTGTTACGAAGATGAAGAAAGGTTTTGAAATGACATGTGGGTGAGTAATTAATGACAGAATTTTCATTTTTGGGTAAACTAACCCTTTAAAATTATCGGTTAGAGTATTAACCTATTAACGCCACTCACTAGACATTTTACTCTAAAACTGCCATGAAAAGAGCAACAGCATATTACATTGCCAACATTTTGTACCCACACGCACCTTTTTCATGACACTGGGCTGTTCAATATACTTCCATAGGCAATACAGAAAAAAATATTTCGCTTATAGCACTTTTTGTGGATGTGTCACCTGAAAAGTGCAGTGAAATGCACCAGAATAAACTTATTTCAGACCTGGGTTGGCCTCATGTTTATGTTGGGGAATTTTTGAAAGATTAATTTCAATTTGTCTATTTGCTTTAAAGCAGTGGTCTCAACATTTTTGACTCTGACACTGTCCAACACAATATTCAAAGCCCCCCTAAATAATAAAATGTTATTAGAAAATAATAATATAATATATAATAATCCTGCGGCACCCTTGGAAGTTTGCTGAGGCCCCCTAGTTGAGATTCTAGTACTGTGTTTAATCATCCAAATGTAAATTCTGTCCTGAAGCAAAACCAATCGAGACCCACTGCAACAAACAACTGTGTAGCTCTCAAAGCCCCAACTTGTCTCTGCGGTGCATGCTTATATTGTTCAGATTGTTCATTCTGTTGCGGTACCTGGGAAATAGACTGTCAGGACACAAAACAGACTGTGTCGTTTTAAATCAGGGGGAAATTCTCTCCGGCTGTTTTCCATGGGAAGCACCTCTCTACTAATGACAAAACGAGCTGATACTACACACACAGAAACATGGCATAATGAATACGCACTCACTCAAAATGAGCAAAGCTGAAAACAACCGGCAGTATTTTTAGTGCACAGGGTAACCAAAAATAAACCTCTATAATCCACAAACAAATATCAATACAGATGGTTAAACAAGCATCTGCAGCACCTGTTGAAAAGCGCTCCGATGAAATCATCATCTCTAAAGCCACAGTCTCTCACTGATATCATCACTGGTTTGGTTACCATGGCCTCCCATTACAGAAATCAATATCTAAAGACACTGCCCTCATTCCAATGCATGAGATTTGGGTCACAGCTGAGCAGTGCATGCAATTCAGCACATCAAGACAATCTACCACCGGTGCATAATAATCTAAAAGACTGACCGGGGCATTTCTTCTTATTATTATTGTAACAACAACATATTTGCATATTTACCTTTTACATTTTGGATGTTTCATTTGTTGTTAATATGCTGTTCATATGTTTCTATTATGACAACTTCTAACATAACTGGGGCATGTTGTCACAAAAGGTCAACGGGTGTCAAATTAACTATATTTGTTAAAAACGGTGGATATGTTCATAGGCTTATTTTCTTTCATTGTAGCCAAGACATTAAACTATGTGTTTACACAGGAAATAACTTGTAACCTATTTTAAGAAATATTCACATGAGTAAAAAGTGTGACTAGTCTGGTTCTGCTATGTATTAACCTTACTAAACATAATAAAACGTAACGTTTTAGCGAAACATGATTAAGATTACCTGACCTACAGATTGTTTGGTCACTTCTTAAACTAAAGACTGCACTTAAAATCACATTTTATTAAAAATAGTCAATGTAAGCTACTGTCCTAGCGTCATGTATTTATAAAGCGCGTTCGCGCCTCCAGAGGAATGCTGCTGGTTAACGCCTTTAAACCTTCAGCTCATACCTAAACTACACAGACATCGTGACATTTAGGGTTAAACTCAATCCTAAACGCGATTAAAACTATCAACCCGTGCTTTTCTGTGTGCAACTACCACCAAAGTCAAAGTGCGCATTTTTGCGCGAGCTCCTTGAGATTATAAACAGCGTAATGTTGTTGCATCACGGACGTGTCAAACAAAAGCGACTCATAATACCCAAAACGCGCGTAAAGAAACATAACAAGCAGTTTGTATTAGTTTCTGGCTATTAAACACTTTAAATACTCGCCTGGTATGTGTAAAACCTCGTCCCGTTGGGCGGGTGGACCTTCGGGGAGTTAGTCCCCGTGTTCATGTCTGAGAAAATCATATTTCCTCCAATGCAGAGCAGAAGTGATCAGCAGTATGTCTCCGGGTGCACGGTATGAATTAAATCCTTGTCGTCAAGTTCAACTGATCAGGGATCAGTGCCTCCCCAACTGACGCCGGACTCCTCACATCCACACAGAAGGACAGAAATGACAACTGCGCTCTTTTTTATGCGCGCTGAATGAATAATAAGTCAGTGCAATGCTGACATAATCAATCAGGGGTGTGAAATGTCACTGATAAATACAGCAGCAGGCTCCATGATCACAGCACGGATGCTGTGTACCCGTGTGCTGGACCAGCCCATCTGTTCGATAAGCTGCTGCCTCCTCACATCATTATGCAGCATCGCTGCCGGGAAACCAATCAGATGTCAGAATCGGACGTGGGCGTGGCTACACGGGGACTCTCCCTGTTGATGCTCAGAGATAGCGAGTCGCATATTTATGAGCTGCCGCTGTATGTTTAGGGTCCTGTAAACAAATACGCAAAAAGCCCTCTAGGGAAACAAAGCTCTTTATTTTAAAGCATTCAATGATAGCACCAGGTGCTTTGTACTTTATGAGGATTTTGTAAGGGAAATCAAGGCTAGTTAGTCTACTCTAACAAATAAATCATTAATTCATACATTAATTAGATTTTTTTTAATTATTATATCATTTAAAACATATTTCATATTTTTTTAAATATTTATAATTGTCTAAAATATTGATAATTTCTATATTACATTATATTTCATTTAAACAAGACGTCTGAACAGGCATGCACTGAAGTCTTACATTTTTTCCACTATTTTTGCCATGTTGTAAAAACAAACAAGCAAGCAAATAAACAAACAAACAAACGTAATCTAAATAACGTAATTTATTAAATTTAATTAAAAGCCCCATTTATAGGCATGTTATCAAACTATATCTTATCAAGTTATATAGTTAAAAAGAGTATTACCACTATAATAAACACAAGCCCAATGCATGGACGTGTTACCAAACACAATCAAATAAAAAAGTATTTATAACTAACTACATAAATAAATACAGTAATTTAACACAAGCCCAATTTGTTATCAAACTATATAAGGTGAGATATATAGTTAAATAGAGCATTTCCAGTATTTTTGTCATGCTGTAAACACAAACAAGCAAGCAAATAAACAAACAAACAAACGTAATCTAAATAACGTAATTTATTAAATTTAATTAAAAGCCCCATTTATAGGCATGTTATCAAACTATATCTTATCAAGTTATATAGTTAAAAAGAGTATTACCACTATAATAAACACAAGCCCAATTTATGGGCATGTTACCAAAAACAATCAAATAAAAAATATTTATAACTAACTAACTACATAAATAAATACAGTAATTTAACACAAGCCCAATTTGTTATCCAACTATATCTTATCAAGTTATATAGTTAAAAAGAGTATTACCACTATTTTTGTTATGTTGTAAAAAACAAACAAGTAAATAAATAAATACATTTACACAGTAATAAACACAAGCCAAATTTATGGGCATGTTACCAAAAACAATCAAATAAAAAAGTATTTGTAACTAACTAACTACATAAATAAATACAGTAATTTAACACAAGCCCAATTTGTTATCAAACTATATAGGGTGAGATATATAGTTAAATAGAGCATTTCCAGTATTTTTGTCATGCTGTAAAAACAAACAAGCAAGCAAATAAACAAACAGACAAACGTAATCTAAATAACAATTTATTAAATTTAATTAAATTAAAAGCCCCATTTACAGGCATGTTATCAAACTATATCTTATCAAGTTATATAGTTAAAAAGAGTATTACCACTATTTTTGTTATGTTGTAAAAAACAAACAAGTAAGTAAATAAATAAATACATTTACACAGTAATAAACACAAGCCAAATTTATGGGCATGCATTTGTTACCAAAAACAAACTAACTAACTAAATACATAAATAAATAAGTTATGTTGTAAAAAAACAAACAGTAATTAACACAAGCCCAATTTGTTATCAAACTATATAGGGTAAGATATATAGTTAAATAGAGCATTTCCAGTATTTTTTTGTAATCTTAAATAATTTATTAAATTTAATTAAATTAAAAGCCCCATTTACAGGCATGTTATCAAACTATATCTTATCAAGTTATATAGTTAAAAAAGTATTACCACTATTTTTGTTATAAACACAAGCCAAATTTATGGGCATGTTACCAAAAACAATCAAATAAAAAAGTATTTATAACTTAAATGAAATAAATCATGCTGTAAAAAAACAAGCAAGCAAATAAAAACAAACAGACAAACGTAATCTAAATAACATAATTTATTAAATTTAATTAAATTAAAAGCCCCATTTACAGGCATGTTATCAAACTATATCTTATCAAGTTATATAGTTAAAAAGAGTATTACCACTATTTTTGTTATGTTGTAAAAAACAAACAAGTAAGTAAATAAATAAATACATTTACACAGTAATAAACACAAGCCAAATTTATGGGCATGTTACCAAAAACAATCAAATAAAAAAGTATTTATAACTAACTAAATACAGAAATAAATAAGAGTAATTTAGCCCAATTTGTTATCAAACTATATAGGGTGAGATATATAGTTAAATAGAGCATTTCCAGTATTTTTGTCATGCTGTAAAAACAAACAAGTAAATAAATAAATAAAAATTAATTAATTAATTAATTAATTAATTTAACACAATCCCCATTTATGGGCATGTTACAAAAACAAACCAGTAAATAAAACATATTTATAACTAACTAAATAAATAAATACAGTAATTTAACCCAAGCCCCATTTATAGGTATGCTATCAAACTATATAGGGTGAGTTATATAGTTAAATAGAGCATTTTCACTTTTTTGTCATGCCATAAAAAAAGACATCAAACAAGTAAATGAATGAATACTGTAATGTAACACAAGCCCTGCTTATGGGTATGTTTTCAAACTACATAGAGTTAAATAGAGCATTTCCACTATTTTTGTCATGCTGTAAAAACAAACAAACAAGTAAGTAAATAAATAAATAAATTTAACACAAGCCCCATTTATGGGCATGTTTTTAAACTATATAGGCTGAGTTGTATAGGTAAATAGAGCTTTTCCACTATTTTTGTCATGCTGTAAAAAAAAAACAAGTAAATAAGTAAGCAAGTAAGTAAATAAATAAATAAATAAATTTAACACAAACCCCATTTATGGGCATATTTTTAACATATATAGGCTGAGTTATGTAGTTAAATAGAGCATTTCCACTATTTTTTGTCATGCTGTAAAAACAACCAAATGACCAAACAAACAAACAAACAAACAAATAAATGTAATGCTGTAAATCAAACAAACAAGTAAATTATTATAAAAAATAAATAAATAAATTTAACACAAGCCCCATTTATGGGCATGTTTTCCCACTATACAGGGTGAGTTATATAGTTAAACAGAGCAGTTCCACTATTTTTGTCATGCTGTAAAAAAACAAACAAGTAAATAAATAAATACTGTAATTTAACACTAGCCCTATTTATAGGCATGGTATCAAACTACATATGGTGAGTTATATAGTTAAATAGGGCATTTCCACTATTTTTGTCATGCAGAAAACACACAAACAAACAAACAAATAAATACATGACTAAATAAATAAATATATACAGTAATTTAACCCAAGCCCCATTTATGGACATGTTTTCAAACTATACAGGGTCACAGGTCACAGTTGTCACAGGAAACATATTGTTTATTGACACTGATTTGAGATGAATAGCTTATTGAAAGTGAATGAATGAATTCAACCAAATATGAAAAGTCAAGGATAAAGCCTGTAACAAAAATAACCCTTTTGGTTTAGAATGGTGTCTTTATTTTATATGTTTAATATATATTTTTACAATTAATTCATTTATATTAAACATGATAGATGTCAGCAGACTTTCAACAAAAAGACAAGCTATCGCTTCTATTTTAATTGATCAAGAGAGCACTGTTAATCAGCCCATCCTTATAAACATGGCCAGATTACAATCACACTGAATGTTTTTCCCAACAAGCACCAAACCTGTTGCACATCCCTCAGAGCGATCGTGTGTGGTTTGCATTGCAATGTTGTGGAAAGTTTGTCAGAAAATCTTTGATCTGACTCATAAACCACTAAAAAGCATTACAAAAAAAATGAAATATGAAATTATAAGCACTGAATGCAAGTACAGAACATGTATGGACACAGCATTGTCCCCAAAAAATCTAGTCTCATTGTGCACAGACCTTCAAGGTCTCCAGTCCCTAACCTGCTTTTAAAAACAAGTGTTTAAGATCAATATAATTTTTCCCTCCTTAGGCCACTTCACTTCTGTATAAAAGAATGTCAATGCAGCCATTTAGAATGTCTTCAGTATTGACCAGGATAAGCTTTCTTTCAGTTAATAAATGAGCCCTTTTAATTCAATGTTTCTACAGACATGGGCACACAGGAGGGTCTCATTCAATTTGGCTCCATCGCTTGGCTTTCCTGAAAATGTGTAGCCTTTGTTGGGGAAGATAATCAAATCTGCAAAGCCTGGCTTAGCAGAAGTCCATTTACCGTACTTTATTCAATCAGAGACTTTTTCATAGGTGCCTCTGACATGTACGTGCCACGAAGGTCAGCAGACTTCAAAAACTGTACATCACACGACTGCGATGTGATAAAGCAATACCTGTAGTTAAAAACACAATCACAATTTGTGCTTGCAAAGGTTTCTAAATAGTTTTAGCCTGTTACGTTGTTCAAGAATAGACATCTAACTCATCTTCTCTCATTTAAGTGAAACTAGACAAAAATATTTCCGAAATTCACAACCGAAAGGGCATCTGATGTAATTTTTCCATACAAATATATTTTCGTCCTTGTCTACAGACAAGCAATCATCTCTAAACGAGTTTCCGTTGCAGTGGATGACTAGAATAAAGAAAAATGGTGCTGTTTTTATGATTTCTGGTATGATTCTAGTATAAAGGTTTTAAACCCTTGTGAAATGTGCTTTATCCGAAACACTGACTTGAAACATTGTTTCCGCTAATGGTCTTATGAGACAATGCTACGAAGATATGAAAATGCTCCGATGGATGATTTTCAGCATCTCTCTAAATTCTTTCCTCCCTGAAGGGAAAGAGGAGGTGGGACTGATCTCTGCTTCCAAATGTCCTGCCAGGGTACAGAGGCATAGAGAGATGCACCAGATGGGGCTTCTGAGCAACCTGAGAGTACACACACACACACACGCATGCACACAGAGCGTGGGCTCTCCCCTTGGGGGTGTGCCAGGCCAGGAGGCTCGGATTGTAGCCGCGAAACATGCCAAGCCTTGTCACTGTCCCTGCTATAAAAACAGCAGCAGCCTCTGTGAGCGCAGATGCGCCTTCTTAACTACGGCTTGAATAAAACAATTACAGTCTAGACAGAGAAAAAAAAAAAACTTTTGTATACATCTATTATGTCTGGACATTTTTAAGATTTGGAAAAATGTGGACATGTTAAATGTGTTTAGAAGGTAATGAGAGGTATATGGAAAGACTGGGACTGAAAGCTGACTGGTTAAATAAAATAAATGGGTAATAAAATCTCTGTTCTGTTCTAATGACGTCATTAATGATATCACAAGGAAACACCAGCCAAGACTTCCTTGGTTTTTTCCAATGTACTATGTTGGACATCATTCAGCTTCTCTGAGTAAAAAAATAAAAGATCTGATGAGTCATTCAAGTAAATCTGTTACTGTTCACAATTTCAGATTTCTTTCATCTGGTGATGAGAAATGGTGATGTTTCAAGTTCTTTATAGCTGAAGTGAGTGCAGTATTTACAAATACTTTCTCCTAACCCTTATCCAATGCAGAGGCAACTACTATATATACATACAGTTGTAGTCAAAAGTTGGAGAATCTGCAAAATTTTAATTATTTGACCAAAATAAGAGAGATCATACAAAACGCATGCTATTTTATTAATTTAGTACTGACCTGAAAAAGATATTTCACATAAAATTCTTAAAGAGGTCATCGGATGCCCATTTTCCACAAGTTGATATGATTCTTTAGGGTCTTAATGAAAAGTCTATAATATAGTTTGGTTAAAAATTCTCAATGGTAGTTTAAAACAACACCTGTTTTACCTTGCCAAAATCAGCTCTGCAAAAATCAACCTATTCTGGTTGAGGCTGCTTTAAATGCAAATGAGCTCTGCTCGCCCCGCCCCTCTCTTCTCTCTGTGGAGTGACGAGCCGGTTTACTTTAGCATTTAGCTAACACTAACACATTATTAGGAAACATTATCACAAAGATTCATAAAAAAAAAACCCTATACTCACTTCTGCTGTCAGTGAAGCTGGATCACGAATGATTCACGCGAACATAGACGGATATACAAACAAACGTAATCCACTGCATCTTCAGCAGCTCAGATGTCAGGAGTAAATGACGACCACTATGTTCATTATTACATCTAGCAACACAACACCTCAATCGCTCAATTCTTGTCTAACTTACATGCCTGCTCCGGCTTAAAAACATGGAGGTTGGGCTGTTACAGCTGATCTGAGGTAAGACGCTCATGTCAATCAACTATCGTGGGAGCGGCCTGTGTCAGTGTGACGCCACGATTTGAAAAAGGGAATATTATTTTTACAGATTAATTAAAAACCACTGTATGGATTTTTATCATTATAGGGCAGATTTGTACATACACTGCCAACACACAGTAATGTTCAAACAACATGTAAAAGTGAACTTAGCATCCGATGACCTCTTTAATACCAAGTTGTTACGTGAATGATTTTTTTATTTAGTGATAGCTGTCTATGATTCCCTTGTTTGTCCTGAACAGTTGTCGGCAGTTGTCGAGCAGACTGACGGCTGTTCTTCAGAAAAATCTTTCAGGTTCCACAAATTCATTTTTTTTGTATTTGAAACCTTTCCAACAATGACTGTATGATTTTGAGATCCATCTTTCCACACTGAGGACAACTGAGGGACTCATATGCAACTATTACAGAAGGTTCAAACACTCACTGACGATTCAGGAAAAAAAAACCAATGCATTAAGAGCAAGGTGGTGAAAACTTTTTGAATTTGAAGATCAGGGCAAATTGGTTTTATTTTGTCCTCTGGGAAACATATAAGTATCTTCTGTAGCTTCTGAAGGGCAGTTAAAAAAAAAAAAAAAAAAAAAAAAAAAGAAAAAAATAATAATATTTAGGCAAAATAAGAAAAATGTACACATCTTTATTCTGTTCAAAAGTTTTCACCCCCAGCTCATAATGCATAATTTTTCCTTCTGAAGCATCATTTAGCATTTGAACCTTCCGTAATAGGTAAATATGAGTCCCTCGGTTGTCCTCAGTGTGAAAAGATGGATCTCAAAATCATGCAGTCATTGTTGGAAAGGGTTCAAATACACAAAAATGCTGAAAAACCAAAGGATTTGTGAGACCTAAAGGACCTAAAGGAGTATCTTAACTGTTCAGGACAAACAATGGACTCATGAACCACTATTACTAAACCAAAAAAAACAAAAAAAAACAGTTGTGGATCATTCAGGTAACAACACAGTATTAAGAATCAAGTGTATGTAAACTTTTGGTCATTTTATAAATTTATCTGTTACTTTCTCTTATGGACTACATGTAAACGTTTTTGGTAAAATGTAACATTTTGCCTCTGCAAGGTGCATGTAAACTTTTGACTTCAGCTGCATATTAAATTGTGTCAGTTGCATTGCTGTCTATGCATGGTCAGAAACCTTTCAGATTTCATCAAAAATATCTTAATTTGTGTTCCGAAGATGAACGAAGGTCTTACGGGTCAAAAAACAGAACAAAAACAGCACCCCTTACCTCCAAATTACCTTGATCATCTCCTACACACACTCCGCTCTAAGCCCTAACGAGATGTGCAAAACACGACCTCTCACAACAATCAAATGGGCAAAACAAATCAATTTCCTGTTTCTAGGTGGCCACTCATCCGTCTGATTCCATAAGGACTAACAAGCATCTGTGCCTGAAAACACTACACCACAATTAGAGGCGTTATTCAATAGCGTGTCAGCGTGTGCGTTTTGTGCGCTGCTGCGCTATGGAGCAAAGCTGATGTCTAATTAAAAGGAAACATGTAACCTTCCTTTACGAGAGCTTGTTCCAGGCAGGTAAACGGTCCTTATTAAAGTCACCAGTGCTGCCTGCAGAGACACAACATCCCAGGCCACACATGCAATATTAACACATATTGATTGGAGAAGCTAGTAGCAGAAAATCATCTACACGTTCTCTTATCACAATCATCTATACAGTACGTCAGGATTATTGATTCATACATTTGGAGCAGGGTTAATACTCTGCATACAGTAGGCTTTTAATGTCAGTCCTTCATATGTAGGATATTCAGGGAACATAAATCTCTAGAGAGGCCAATTGAGACACATAATAAGGTCGATAATTGTCTAGACTAATTAAAATAAAGGCTGCATAGTCTAACAAGAGGATGTTTATCTGTGCAAAACCAATGCTGTATCAGAGATTTGCTTTAATATGTACTTTATAATATATGCATGCTAATAAGAAACTAGTAATAAAAACACAGGGAGGCATTGTGGCAACAATTATGTTGATGTAGGTAGCACGGAACAAAAAGTTCAAAAAGATTACGTTTTTACATTACAGATGAGGCCATCATAAATCTGACCACTGCTGGACTGCGACAGGTGATGCATTTTGACTTGTGCAAATCAAAAGATCTCATATCTAACAGGTAATATTGCCAGGGAAGCAATGTCAGCATAACAATCAAATGTAGGCAGGATATTACAGAGGGGAGTAGTGTTAATATTTTCATATCATGAGTGCTACGTGTGACAGGATACAGCAGTACATCCCATTGCAAACCAAACAAAATATATATACACCCAGTAAATGCACTGTATGTTTGAATTTTGATAGTGAATTGTGTATTACACACTGAATTTGATTATGCAAACAGCATCTCTTGCAACTATAGACATCCATGATTCTGTGTTTGTAAATATAAAGTACGCAGCATATAAACTGAATCTACCGAATAAGGTAGATATTTGCTTCAATGTGCTATAGTCTTGAGTTTGGTAGGTTTATATTGGTGTGTTTTATGTTTAAATGGTCTGCCATTACTCAGTAGCAGTGTTCCCTTTTGACCATCAAACTTCCATGCCTTTTCCAGTCACATGGCATTGGATAAAGATTTTTAAAATTCACTTTGTAGAGGTTACCTGGTTGGATTTTCATTCGTACTAGTCTTCAAAACGGGACTTTTTTTCATGAACCCTTTCATCATTATTGATTTGTATTGATAATCACTTTGTGCTCTATTGTAAACAGTTAGCTAGCAAGATAGCATCTGGCGCCCAATGAGTCACACAGGTAGTTTCTGTAATTTTTTTTAGAGAAGAAACACTACAACACATATTTGCTGTAGAAATTAAGACTTGAGATCTTTACTAATTTCTATTACTTTAATAGGAAAATCCAGCTTTAGAATTCTCTCATGTTTTCCCAGGTTGCTTCGATAATGAGATGATGTTTTAAATCTGCATGCTAATGAAGCCTTCTGCACATTAATGCATATACATCACACTAATCAGAGCTGAACAGCAGGGCTCTCAGAAGAGTAACCATCCAGCATTTCTGTCCTTACACACGTCATTCGTCGCCAATTGCAATTTGTTTGTCACATTCAATCAACCTGGCCATATGCACTTGCATTTTAGATCTGATGAAATAGGATTCAACCGCCTAAATAATGAAAATGACTTGAAACCACCTAGTCAAAAAGTAATAGATTTAAAATGCTTTTATTTTGTACTAAGTACAGTTCAAGTCTATAAACATATTTACTGACATACTGAGACTTACTGATATAAAAATACTGATATAAACTTTGTTTGGAGTACAACTTGTGCACAATGGACATTTATTAATATTAAACCTTGATGAGGATTGTATAATCTTTAAATAATACCAGTCTTTAAAGCCAAAATATTTAACGTGTACCTAAAGTATAATACAGTTACACTTCAGCACTGCTTCCAAACAATTAAAGTACATTAAGTACAAAATTAGCTGTTCCAATTTAGTTTACCGGTAACTTTAAATATACCAGTTCAGTACACTAGAAGTACAATTGCAGGTTATTTTTAATAAGTACATAATATGTAAATATCTTTGTAGTACACTTAACATGAAATAAATGTATTTTAAAATACATTTCAGTTTATTTATTTTTCACTAAGGCAGTAATAATTGGGATACTTTCGTTTTGTTAATATTTTTAAATTGTATATCTATTCTGTGTTGATGTTAATTTTAGGTTTAGTAATTTTTGTATTTTTTTATTTTATGTATTGTTTTTTTTTCCTATATAGTTTTTATTAATTTTAGCTCAGTTTTAGTTATTTTTGTAAATTAAGTTAAACTAAACTAGCTGAAAAATTATATTTTATTTCAGTTAACATTCATTTTATTTTTACCTTTACGTTTTAGTAAACGGTCTTTGAACAACTGTCTCTGTTCAAACCTTAGTTTGAAATACAGTACATTTCAGTTTATATTGTTCAGTGATAAACAAAAATATATGAATCAGAAACATACCAGAAACATATATATACAATGTGTCTGTATAGGAGCTTGTATCTGTCACTAAATAAAAAAATTTAAAAAGGTAATTGTGACTTGTTTTCTCATTTTAACTTCTTTCTCGCAATTTCGAGTTTGACTTTTTCTCAGAATTGTGAGAAATACGAGTTTATATCTCACAATTCTGACTTCATAACATGTAATTGTGAGCTTATATCACGCAATTATGAGAAAAAAGGTCAGAACTGCAAGAAAAAAGTCAGAATTGCAAGATACAAACTCGCATTTGTGAGTTTATATCCTGCTATTCTGATTTCATAACTCGCAATTGTTAGTCTATATCACGCAAATTATGAGAAAAAAGTCAGAATTGCACGTTTTCTCAAAATTCTGAGAAAAAGTCAAAATTGCAAGTTTACATCTCACAATCATGAGAAAAAAAGTCAGAATTGTGAAAAAAAAAGAGAACTGAGTTTATATCTCAATTCTAATGAAAAAAAGTCAGAATTGCGAGTTTATATCCCTCTATTCTGATTTCATAACTCGTAATTGTTTATATCATGCAATTATGAGCAAAAAAAGTCAGAATTGCGAGTTTATATCTTACAATTCTGAGAAAAGAAGTCAGAATTGCAAGAAAAAAAGTCAGAATTGTGTGATGCAAACTCGCATTTGCGAATTTATATCCTGCTATTCTGACATTACAACTTGCAATTGCAATTATCACGCAATTTTAAGAAAAAAAAAGTCAGAATTGCAAGTTTCCATCTTGTCTTACTTTATAACTCACATTTGCGAGATGTAAACTCACAATTGCAAGAAAGAAGTCAGAACTGTGATATAAAAACTACCAATTACCTTTTTTATTTTTTATTCAGTGGTGGAAACGGGCTTCTATACTTTGGCATGTTACTAAAATTAAACCTGAACCTTTCAAACAATCATTCTGTGGAAGACAGCCAATCAGCTCAGAGTTCTACTTTGCTATCACTGTCGAATTTATGCAAGACAGGTGCTACCGGTCAGAAAACCAAATTCTCACACATGAAAAAACTAAATTCCGGCTAAGTGTTCTGACATACACACACGCACATCCACATGCCAAATCTTCCTCTGGCGATGATTAACCTCAATCCTCTTTTTCTGCTCACTGTGTTTGGGCAAAATCGTCTCTCAACATACAGATTTCACAGCACGCACTGAGCAAAGTTCCAAAGTAGCAAGAGGTTGCACAAGTACCCAAAAGTATGAGTCACCCTCAAGTCTGCCAAAATACATCACCACACATAACGCATTAGAATGCAGAGACAGAGAACAGTCTGCCACAATCTGGAGGGAGGCAAAAAGAGAAGATGCCTTATGTCTTCCATGCTGTGTAAAGCTGACCTGGTTATTTTTCAAAAACTGCCATATATTGGTGAGTAAACACTGACCATTTTTATTTATGGATGAACTATGGTTTAAAAATGTACATTTTAGTACATACCTTCCTTGCACAAAGAGAATTAAACATCCGAATAACAAAAAAGCACTTCATACAGGCCTTGTGGGTAATCAGGATGCTCTATATTGATTGGACGTGTGCAGCTGTCAAGCACTATTTAATCACTTCTGATTATTTGAGGACATGGTGCACAAGCAAGAGATTCTTAAATAAATCCTTACCACAAAAATTTAAAGTGCAGGCTGTTGTGAAAAAGATGTGACAATATTATACTACAGTTCAAAAGTTTGGGGTTGGGAAGATATTTTCCCTTATGCTCACAAAGGCTGCATTCATTTGATAAAATCACAGTAAAACAGTAATATTGTGAAATATTATTATAATTTATAACGTCTATTATAATATATTAGAAAATGCAATTTGTCCCTGTGAGTCTGTGATCATTACTCCAGTCTTCAGCATCACATGATCCATCAGAAATCATTCTAATATGCTGATTTCCTAGTGTTTGACATTATATATTTATTTATTTTTTAAGTATGTTTAAAAATGACAACTAAGTTGTTTAAAAAAGGAATGAGGGTGAGAAAATGATGACAGATGGTTTATTTTGAGAGCAGAATTGGATCTCATTAGAGCTTTCGGGTGGTAATTAGATTATCTTTTAATTGTAAAAGTTTGTTTTTATTTCAAGTTTTGAAACTGGTTACTGCACGACTGAAGTCACGATGTAGAACATGCTCTGGGGGGACTTGTGTTGCGTTGTATATTTGTTCTTATAACACTAATGCTGTGTGGGTGGACCAGCATACAAAACATTCAAACATGCTCACAGAAGAGAAAGTTTTGCACACGGTCAGTGACTCTCATAAAATCCCTGCCTGTTCTATTTATACAAACTCATTTGAACAGCACGCCCACGCTCAATTAAAGCTACTTCACACTTTTATTCACTTCAACGACCTATAATCATTTAAGAATACTAGAAAATGAATGGGCAAAATGAGTATTGAGGGCTCAAGCCAAGTTTACAGAATCAAACTTATTAGATACAGTTACTCAGACACAATGCAGAACTGAAATCATTTGACATAATTTACTCACATTTATGTCGGACACCTATGAGTTTTTCTTTTGTCAAAGCACATCGAAGACTGACGCAGAAGAGAAGTCGTTATTTTAGTTTTCTTTGCACGCAAAATTAAGGTTAAACCAGTGATGGCACATTAACTATTTTAATGATGTTCTGGGCCTTGAACGTGTCAGTTGCGTTCATGTCTATGTAAGGTCAGAAAGCTCTCGGGTTTATCTAAAATACCTTAATTTGTGTTCTGAAGATGAACAAAGCTCTTACAGGTTTGGAACAACATGAGGGTGAGTATTTAATGACAGAATTTTCATTTTTCGGGCAACTATCCTTTAAAAAGCAAGCCAAATTGCAGTTGGTTTCTTCGTGTCCGGGCAGTTCTTGGTCTAAATAAGCTGTGAATGTTGTTATGCAAGACTAGGGCTTGAACAAGAGTAACAATGGAATTAGAGGGGCGTTTCCTCTGCCATTTCTCCAGCCAGAGCAGTTTAACACTGCTGGATTATTTATGTGCGCCTGGAGACTCTAATGGCCTGAGAGGAGACGCTTCTGCTAATGCCTGGCCCTGATCTCCATGCTCCTTTTGAGTTAGTGATCCTCATCAGCGAGAGTGATGGTGATTTAATGGAGGGAGGCGTGGGAGGCGGGATGAACAGACAGTGATGTCATTTAGACAAGTTTAAAATGGCCCATGGGCTGATGGGTCACATTAGCTGTTCTAAAACCTAGTGAGCCACCTAGTTAGACAGCATTTTAAAGGGAACCCTGGGTATTAAGACTTGTATGGCTTAATATAACATAAATAATGTCTCTTATTGAAATACATAGTAGAAAACTCATGAAAGATTTGTTATTTTAAAAAATCCACATCACTGTATACATATTTTGGACTATGGGGAGGCGCCATTATGACATGACATGATTGCGCTCGGCGAGCTACTGGCATTGTTGCTATTTTAACTGCAACACAACTTGTTAAAAAAAATACTGATATGATGACCACAGCTACTGAAAGAGCTTACAGGTTGCAATGGACGTTAAGTTAAAATGCTAAGTATCATTGACTCCCCACAAGGAGTCTAAATGCCCCGGATATCGAGTGAAATCCGCACTGAGAAACTCCTTCAGTGGCTACAGCGTCATTACAAGTGACTGCATGTTTACATCCTGCCAGGATGGCATCTAGCATTTCTTGTCTCTGCCATTTGTAAGCTCTTTCAGTAGCTGTGGTCTACTAAAGGCCTCAAAGACATCAGGGCTTAAGTGGAAAGAACATAGATGCAGGTCTTTAGGAATTTTTATTCGTCAACAGGCATCTTCACATTATTTGCTCCTCTTCTAATCACTTATCACATCCATTTCATGTCACTGAAATAATGGCACCCCCCCATAGTCCAAAATATGTGTAAAGCGATGTGGATTTTTTAAAATAACATCATTCATGGGTTTTCTGCTACATATTTCAGTAAGAGACATCATTTACATTATATTAAGCCATACAAGTCTTAATAACCCGGATTTTAGAGAAATGTAGACTAGAAACATATTTCATTCAGTACTGAGAAGCTAAGGTGGCATGACTCTTCATACACATACAATTTCTACAGTCATGGCCAAAAATATTGGCACCCTTGCAATTCTGTCAGAAAATGCCTCAAAATGTCTTCCAGCAGGACAATGACCCGAAACACACTTCAAAAAGCATTCAGAAATGATTACAAACAAAGCGCTGGAGAGTTCTGAAATGGCCAGCAATGAGTCCAGATCTGAATCCCATAAAACACCTGTGGAGAGATCTCAAAACAGCAGTTGGGAGAAGGCATCCTTCAAATCTGAATGACCTGGAGCAGTTTGCAAAAGAAGAGTGGTCCAAAATTCCAGTAGAGAGAAGTAAGAAACTCATTCATGGTTACAGGAAGCGATTGATTTCAGTTATTTTTTCCAAAGGGGGGTGCTACCAAATATTAAGTTAAGAGTGCCAATAATTTTGTCCAGTACATTTTCTGGTACATGTGAGTACCAAAACATTTGCAACTGCAACAGTTTTCTAAGAGAAGGGTTGCATTTTCTGACAGAATTGGAAGGGTGCCGATATTTTTGGCCATGACTGTATGTTTGATCATTTTGCAATAACAACCTGTATTAATTTGTAAAATGTGAATCACTGGTGCGCAAGTGTACAAAAATGACAATGAGATCATACTAAATTTATATGAGCTACCAATTTGCCAAAACACAAAATAATTATGAACTACCATGCGACTGTATTGGCAATATTCATTAGGCCTATATTTCAACAGTTTTGAATGGCTGCATTGTGTAGCCAGTCACAGGAAATAGCAGCTTTAGGATTAGAAGCACAATCCAGCAAACAATCAATCAAACGAATCAATGAACTGAATGAAAGGACAATCAATAAGCGGTAATCCTAATATGGTTAAACATTCCGTCAGCTAATTAAAAATCATAAAACAGCCTTACAGGGTTTTTACAAAGTCCCTCTCACTTTTTAGACTATTCCTATCAATAAAAACAATTGTTAATTAATAAAGCTGAAATAAAAATGAAATAAAAATAAAATATAAATATTAGATTAATAACTTTAACAAAAAATAAAATTAGAATTGCCTTGACAACTACCTGAAATAAAAATGGCAACAAGTAACAGAAATTAAATTTTAAAAAAGTTATTAAAATAAAATATAATAATATGATTACTAAAACATCTAAAATGTCTATTTTTATGCTTATTTGATATACTATATACAGTTAGCATAGCAACATGCTACTGTCTAGCTTGACTGGAATCAACTGACCTTTTGCAAAGACCCTTAGAGATGATTACTGCTGCTACATCCAACAAGCAATGACACTCTCATGCCACACATCATGTTCTCATGCAGTGAAAAATACGTTGTGGAGCAAAGAGGAAACTAACATTGCAACAACAGACAAGACAGAGAAATGTTGGGAAAGTTACTTTGGAAAAGTAACAGGTTACAGATTACAAGTTACCTATTTGAAATGTAATAAGTAGTGTATTTCAAATACTTTATTATACTTATACTTACAAATACTTAAATTAAAATAATGTTTAAAATTTCTAAGGAATATTTTCAACTTTTATTCATTTCCAAACAGGCAGGGTTAACCTTACGGTAGTACTGAACACTGATTACAGTCAGTTTTTCAAAATCCTTTATCACTTGAATTAAGACTATAAAAATGTAATTTTAAATCACAGCCACCACAAAATCAGATTAAAAAGCCCACTTGTCCTTCATGTTATTGCAAATGTGTAACAGTGAGACGCTTATAATAAAAGCTGTGCAAATGTTAAAATACTTACAGTTTTAATAATTAAGTCACATAAAAGTAGACAAATGTTGATGTCGACTGAGAAAGCCTAATCAGAAAGTGTAAAAGCAGTTTAAAACACTTGAAGATAGAAGGGTGATTTTATAATCATCTCGTGGGCATCTCGTGTCCCTGAAGTATATTTTTAATATATTTTCATCAGTATAAAGCCTGATGCTTCATTTTCTAGTACACAATTATATTTTCCCCAATCACACTGCTATATGTTAAAAAAGCCATATTTTTTGTTCAAAAATGATGTTCATATCACACACAACCCTGGTATTCAGCTTTCCGATTAAGTTGCTCATTCTACTCTGCATTTAAGCAGACCTCAAATATAAATTAATTTCACAGTCCTTCAGTTAGATTAGGTTATCACGATATTTCGGCGTGCGCTTCAAAAATAATGTTTATTGTGATATAACTTGTTTTATTTGTGTCCGAAGAACCATTGTCAACTAAGTTACCCAGACAGGAATGGTTTGTCCCATTCTCGCATAATTTGCACAGTATGATGATATTTCCTCTAGAAGCACATGGATGAAACACTAGAAGTTATATTTCTTTCCCCAAATATTAGTTAAACTAGCAAACCTGTGTCAAGAGTGGATAATTAACTGTCAACAGTGTTACACAAGTATTACTGCAATTTAACTAAAACTTATGTTTTGTTTATGAAAATATATTTCTAAACATACCATATGCTCAGTAGTTCTAAGCTTCCATGTTGAGCATATAGGCCCAAAATACTAAAAATGTCAACTAAGTTACCTGTCAACTGTGTTACTCAGTATTGGCAACATAGTGGACATTAGAAAACATAGATGGTTTTTTATGCACATATTCCTACACATATTCCTAATTATTGAATGACCCACAAGCAGATTTAAGCTTGAAGCTGTTTTAAAAGCATGTTTTAGCACAATGTTAGCATGTTTTTTTAATGTGTCGTGACAGATCACTGTAGCACCTCAGTTCAAATGGAAAGACGTCAATACACACCATTTTTCATGTTTAAGTCCACCAACGTTAATCTACTCTCCTGTGTGGTTTGTTCGTGAGGCGAAACGATTGATTCTGTATTATGATTGTTTAGATCACCTGTCAATCAAACTCCCTGTGAAGGGTGAACTGAGAGTTGAGTCTCCTATGTGTACATGAGAAACACTGTGTTTGTGCAGAGCTGCTATGTACAATATAAAGAGCATATTGTTCACTTATTCCATTTCAGTCAGAAAAAACTACAAAACAGAGCTACAGAAATTTCGAGGCCTTGAGAAGAAATACCATGATAGCACACGTACATCTGGGAGACGTCTATTTGACGTCTGCATTTACATCTGCAAGACATCTGCGAGATGTAGTGTGCTCATCTGCAATACGTTTATTGGACGTTCCTATCAGATAGACGTCTATTATGATGTTTATGATTTAGAAAGTATGTAAAACTGACATCTTACAGATGTCTACCAGACGTTTGTACACAGCAGATGCTTTCCAGATCAAGAGATCTTTAATAGACATCTTGCAGACGTACGTGCTATCTAAACAGTAAGTGACAAATGACCAAACTCTTTTCAAACAGATTAACTCACCTACATCTGCACTATAGCAAAGCCTCTGAATTACCTGCTTGTTTTCTTTTTATTATTTGTTAAAGCACATGTTATTGTAAACTCATAGCATTATAAAACAATAGAAAAGCAAATTTTAGAGGGGGCAAAGTTGCTGTAAATTAGTGTGATCAATCTTCAGCGGTGTAAAAACACATCTCTGCCCATCTCGCCTCACACTGGTCTGTGGGCGTCTCCATGGCAGCAGCTTTTGATTGCTTTTACTTTATTTGCAAGTTGAAAGTCATCACTCTTCGGTGGGTGCTAGGAGATCATCTCATAACTTTCACATTAATGCCCTCGAAACGATGATAAATGCATCTGCGCTCCCATTCGCAGACTGCTTTTGGGAGAACAACGGTCGTTCAGCATTGTTTTTTGTTTTTTTTGTGTCTGTTTTCTACAAAATGGAATTAAAAACTCATAACTTGTTGCCAAAAGCAGGATAAATGAGTGTTTTGGAGCTGTGTAAGCAGGCGGTGTCCACACAGCGGGCGAAAATAGAAATCTGAAGGCCACTCAATTAGATGCTGCTGGGGTCGAACCCATGATTCAAAGGCGCAAAAAATCTTGCTCATTATAAATAGGAGCCTACACAGCTTACAAGTTTCTAAGGCCGTGTCCTAATTTGAATACTCATGCAGTGCACTAAAAAGTGCTTACTTTGCTAATCTACAAGTTTGAGATTAAACTGCTGTGATGTTAAAGGAATATTCCAGGTCCAGTACAATTATATCTCAAAAATTAAAGCCCACTTGTCCCTCATTTTCTTGGTAAATGGGTTCAGTGAGGCACTTGGAATACAAGCTGTGTAAACGTTAAAATATTTACTGTTTCAATAGTATAACTGTAAGCTAGATTTTTAAAGTGGACAAATTTGGATGTTGGCTTAAAAAAACCTAGCCAGAAAGTTTAAAGGAGTTTGAAGCTGTTTTAAAAGCCAGTAGCATGTTTTAGCACAATGCTAGCATGTTTGATAACACAGTTCTAGCCTGTTTTAACATGTTGCTAGCATTATAAGCAAAATAAGCAAAATATAACATGAAGCCAACCTGTTTTAGTACATTACTAACATTTTCACATGAAGCTAAAAAGGTTTATCATGAAGCATAGCCTGTTTTCCACCATGTGTAGAACATTCTTAACCTTGTAGCTTGTCACAATTTTAAAAGCTGGTACTAGCATGTTTTAGCACAAAGCTATCATGTTTTAACATGTTGTTAACATAGTTTAGCATGTTGTTAGCATTTGTAACATAGTGCTAACATTATAACATGAAGCTAACCTGTTTTAGTACATTACTAACATTTTCACATGAAGTTAAAAAGGTTTAACATGATGCTAACATGCTATGGCCTGTTTCTAGAAGTTGCTAGCATTTTCAAACATGTTTAGTACATTCTTAACCTTGTAGCTTGTTTGTCGCTTATTTAAAAGCTGGTAGCAAATTTTAGCACAATGCTAGCATGTTTTAACATGTGGATAACAGTTCTAGCCTGTTTTAACATGTTGTTAACATAGTATAGCATGTTGCTAGCATGAAAGCATTTTATTACACACTGCTAACAACATGAAGCTAACCTGTTTTAGTACACTGCTAACATTCTGACATGAAGCTAAGAAGCTTTTACATGTAGCTAACATGCTATGGCCTGTTTCTAAAAGTCGCTAGCATTTTCAAACATGTTTAGCACATTCTTAACCTTGCAGCTTGTTTGTCACTGATTTAAAAGCTGGTAGCATATTTTAACACAATGCTAGCACATTTTACATGTTGATAACAGAGTTATAGCCTGTTTTAACATGGTGCTAGCATTGTTTAGCAGGTTGCTAACATGATAACATTTTATTACACATTAACATATAACATGAAGCTAACCTGTTTTAGTACACTGCTAACATTTTCACAAGAAGCTACATGTAGCTAACATGCTATGGCCTGCTTCTAAAAGTTGCTAGCATTTTCAAACATGTTTAGCACATTCTTAGCCTTGTAGCTTGTTTGTCACTGATTTAAAAGCTGGTAGCATGTTTTAACACAATGCTAGCACATTTTACATGTCGATAACAGAGTTATAGCCTGTTTTAACATGGTGCTAGCATTGTTTAGCAGGTTGCTAACATGATAACATTTTCTTACACATTAACATATAACATGAAGCTAACCTGTTTTAGTACACTGCTAACATTTTCACAAGAAGCTACATGAAGCTAACATGCTATAGCCTGTTTCAAGACATTGTTAGCATTTTCAAATATGTTTAGCACATTCTTAGCCTTGTAGCTAGTTTCTCGCGGTTTTAAAAGCTGGTAGCATGCATTTTTGCACAAAGCTAGCATGTTTTAACGTTTATAACAGTTCTAGACTGTTTTATCATGTTGCTAGCATGACAACATTTTTTTACACATTGCTAACATATTGTATCATGAAGCTAACCTGTTTTGGTTCATTGCTAACATTTTCACATCAAGCTAAAAAGGTTTAACATGAATCTAACATGCTATGACCTGTTTCTAGAAGTTACTAGCATTTTCAAACATTTAGCACATTCTCAGTGTGTAGCTATAGCTCGAGCTCGTTTGTAGTTGTTAACATAATGCTAGAATGTTTTAACATATTGTTATGATGTTTTAACTTGTTTATAACATGTTCTTAAAAGTTGATATGTTCATAACATGTCACTAATTGTTGCTAGCATGTTTTAGCATGCCGCTGAGTTGACTGATGTTGTTGACTGAGCTTAATCTGCATTAAACGGCTAAAAAAAAGCTACAATTAAAACCAAAAACAGTTACTATAGTTAAACCATGGTAACCACATATTAACCATGGTTTTGCTACACTAACCATAGTTTAACCATGGTATTTGTAGTAATAACAAATTGTAGTTATACAAATGGTAATTAATACACCAAAAAGCCATGGTTACACTTTTAGTACACTAAAATCATGGTTAATTTCTGTAAGGGTTAACTGGTTTAAGATGAGCATAGCTGGTTTAAACTCAGACCCAGACTGACCAAGCTGGTGCTCAGCTGGTTAGCTAGCACGTCTCTCAGCTTGACCAGCTAAAGAAATGATTAAAACCCCTCAGGTTGAAACTAATCTGCTAAACCAGCTATGATTAGGTTGGACGACCAGCTAAAAGCAGCCAACCAGCTGGTTTGAGTTGTTTTTTAAGCAGGAACCAGTTTTAGTCATGACACAGGGCTTGAAGGACACATTAAATCAAATTTAGTCCACTTTGATTGATTAGAGACCATAACATTGTGTTCAGATAGAACTGTTCATTCTATTAATGTGGGCAAAAAGCAGCCGGCCAGCTGAAAAATAACAGACAGTTTCTTGATTGTTTTCATTAGCATCGACTGCGACTACGCACCTTTCTGACGTTAACCCCACACAAGACAACACATACCCTCATTCACTTTTCTCTGCATTACTAATATAGTCAGCTTGATAAAGTAAACAAATTTGAACTAAGTGCACCGGAAAGGCTGTGGACAGGACAACATCTTCCACCGAGACAAGGGTCCACTATGGTTTCAGACACCACCACAAATGGCCGTGCCTTCAAACAATGCACTACATCAGGGTATGGGGGATTTGTGGAGTATGGTAAATAGTGCTCTATTCAATAGAGACGAATGAAACGGAGAGGAAAGAACTGTCTGTAATGACTGTTGATGATAAGCATCTCTTTTAACCTGATAGAGAGGGTTGTTGAATTCGGGGCAGTCTCTGACAGTAATGACCCGTGATTTATTGCTTTGATTTAGCCCTGCTAACACAGAATAATTCATATTAAGGTCTGGTAATACAGAGATATCAGAAAAACAGAGGAGCACTGTGGCTCTACCAGATGGATCGATTAATTCTGGCTCTTTAAAGACACGAGCTTCATTACAGAACACATCGCTAAAGGCTTACAGGAGATGTATACAGTTGAGAGGCAAAAGTGCAAATGAATATTAAGTACATGCAAGAAATCTGTTGTGTGTCGGCCTGTAACAGGCTAGAGGTGCTGCAAAAATATTTCACAAATCATGGCGCCCTCTGCTGGCCATTTATGCATTTGAAAAGTCATACAAAAGCCTGATGTCCTTTTCCATAATGATTTTATGAAGGTGTTTTTTTTTCTTTATCTAAAAATACTCATAGCTTCATATAATTATGGTTGAACCACTGATGTCACACGGACTACTTTGTCTATGTTCTTGATACCTTTCTGGACCTAGAACATGGTAGGACCCTTGCTGTCTATGGAGGGTCAGAGAGCTCTCAGATTTCATCAAAAATATCTTCATTTGTGTTCCAAAGACGAATAAAGGTCTCACGGGTTTGGAACGTTATGAGGGTGAGTTCCCCTAAAAGGTACATAGGGGTAAAAAAGGTACAAAGATGTCCTTTTAAGAGTACTGCTCCTGCGACAAGCTGTTGTACCCCAAACTTTACACTTTTAAACCCCTATTTTTCTGCGTGTATAGGTTTTCTTGCTTGCATAATTCTCAGACTTTTGTGGTAAAACACTTCATGCATATAATGTCTGAAACATTTTCATTTTCCTACATTTGGTTAGCTATTTGGCACTTTTGGGATTATTAATTGACAAGAAATCATCATTCCAAAATCTACCAACAGCCTTGTTAATGCACATTCCAGTCACATTAGTGCATTTCAACAATATAAATACATGAATGCTCCTTTAAATTCTGCAGTTGCACATATTTTAATTCATTTGATTATCAAATAATTAAAATTGTAATATTAATAGTGCAAAATTACAGATCTATTCACTGTAACTATAATGGAATATATTTTCATATTATTTTTATGAAAAAAAAATAGAATTTTAAAAACAAAAATTACTTGCATTCCTCTTTATGAACTCAAGAGGGCATAGTAACACCACCAAAGCAAATGCCTGTCCAGGATACTGCTGTCCCCTGTATAACTGAAAGCCATCTGTTTTTTGCAATTTAATGTTATTTATAAATCTCTTGCAATTTCATGTGTGTTTACTAATAGCTTCTGACTAGCCTTGTTACAGTAGATGTTCTGTTCTCTTTAAGACAACGCTACATGCGCTTTTTCACATTTAATTAACTTGCTTGTTTAAAGCGTTTTACAGGAATGGATTTTCCGTAGCTTGACCAAAAAAAAAAAAACGACATGAAAATTCCATGAGGTAAACTCATTTAGCGGTTGTACTTTGGATGACCCATTATTGGAGAGCTATAACGGGAGTTCAGGGTTCAGAAGCTAATAAAACAGCTGATGTAAAGGTGTGTGTGTGTGTGTGTGTAGCTGGTGGCCTGAAACCATGTTTCACAGTGTGTGTAGGCCAGTGCTGATTAGTCTGCAATTCCACCGCACATACTGTACTTCCCTTCGTGGCAGTTTAGCTGATCTGCGCACAACACACTGCACATGTTTGCATATAAACACACATTATACTGAGCATGACAAAGACAGCACAGGAAATCCACACTTGAGCTTTTTCGTTTCTATAAGCAATAAGTCACACCTGAACAGGACAACGGGGGCTAATGTTGTGTGCGGCCCTTGTCAGTTTATATCACTAAAAAGACAACTTCATCTCTGCTATAGGACATCCTAATTAAAAAAACGTATCATTTCTGCAATATCCACCACATGTGGATGTCACTGTGCCGTGCAATTATTATGTTACAGCACTGGCGTCTTTTAGAGCAGCTTCATTATTCAATGTCCTGAGTCTATGGCAAAGGTTTTCAAACGTTCGGTTGGCAATGGCAAACATCATGATCTCCTTCCTAAAACATAAAGGCCGCTGTAGGCTTATATGGAAGTATGGAAATACAGAAAAGAAGACATTTTAAGACTATATGTCTTATATTAAAGAGAAGGGACAGAAAGGATGATCTCTTACCTTTTCCCAGAAAATGAGGTAAGATCAATGAAGGTCAACCATCACCCAGAGGCAAAAGAGACAAAACAGACAAAAAACAAAGTTCAGAAAATCAGAAACAAATGCTTAGTCTAATATACAATTCAATCAGTTCTATCAAATACTGTTTTTGCCACCTTCATTTAGGGTCAGCCTAGAGGTCGCAGAGGTCAAAAATTCTCCGTCATTATCATTGACGGAAAAATCTTAAAGGAATCCGTCATTTTGACGGGTGATCTATTGTAAACCTATAGCTGTAATTCCAACCCTTGTCCAGTTGGTAGCGAGTGCGCTCCAGTGTAGCCGCAGAGCGTTGGATCCAGAACAAAAATGAAACTGTCACGAATGTTTTCCTATGCGTTTGATTACGCACAGGCAAGTACACAGACGCTACAACGATCTATCATGCCACATTAAAGAGCGCCAAAACGGTATTTATTGCTTGAATTTCCAAATGAAATGGACAGAATTTGAAATCCGAGACTTTGTTTTATATCAAAAGTAACACAAACCCTAGCCTATTGCTATTTTTTGGAAGGAAGACGCACTATGTACTGCTTAGTCATGTACCGAAAACTGCATAGACCAAAAGATCAACTGTAATTTAAGAAAAATCTGAAAAATCTGAAAGCAGTCCGTCATTTTGACAGATTGCACTGAGGGTGATCTATTGTAAACTTGTAGCTTTAATTCCAACCCTTGTCCAGTTGGTGGCGAGTGCACTCCAATGCAGAGTATGTGAGCGGAGTGAAGCGACAACAATTTCCCCTCCGCGCTCCGAGCATTTTATAACCGCTCCGCTCCGGGTTCACCGTTTCCTGCTCCCGCTCCACTCCTCGCTCACTGATACCAGAAACACCGCTCCGCCTTCGCTCTGCGTCTAAACTATTCAGCATGTTAGAAATACCACAGTTCTGTTCATAACGTATATTAAAAGAAGAAAATAACAGAAATAAAACAACAGGATCGTTTTAAAGTGGCTTACTGGAACACTAGTGTGCAAACTTTTTTTCCTCATGCCAAGCTAACACTGTCAACATTAAAAGGTATAATTGCTGCTTTTTGCAGTGCAAATATTTGTGATGAAAATAACAGTATGTCAGTTATTTTACGCACAGATCGCTGTATTTCTTACAGATTTATTCTCATTCGAAATCGAATGCAAATTAAGTACCACAGTAAGCTTACATTTGTTTGAATGCATTAGTGGGATGGCGATTGCGTGTAAATAAGTATTGTACTTGTTTAAATCACGCTTTCACTTGAAAATATTCAGTATCTTGAAAGAACAAACTAATTCATTGAAAACTATAACTTTCTGCTCATGTCCATTGCCGTCATGCTAGTCTTTTCTTTCTGATTTGAGTGATCCATCTCTATCAAGCTATAGCTATATGGGATTATTTTTGTGCCAATAAGAATGAACGTAACTTTATAAAACTGAACGTAACTTTCCAAGAAACGATCAAAAATATGCCACTGCAAAAGAAGAAAAACACAATGAAAATGAAAAAATGAACTCAGTCGCACGAATTTAACATGCTCTTCAAATATGCTTCATTCTTTGTTAATGATTTTCAAAGAATCGTTTTCGCGAATCATGGATTCTGAATGCGTTGCCACAACTTTCGCTTACGCTTCGCAAATTTTCGTTTGCTGTTTTGGCACAAACCTCTCGTGGGGGCGGGCTTAACAGCGATCTACTCTGATTGGCTAATGAGCTTTTGATGGACAGTTGCTTTCCGAACTGGAAGCACGGACGGTGAAGTCAGTGGCGCAATACGTCGTGCTTTGTTTATAGAAACTATCAGAACTGTTGCACACTGTACATGAATAAAACTTTTATCGATGTTATTGATTAACGTTACTTTAGCAACACGAACTTACTTCAAGCTGCCCTGAGGGACAAGCTGAGGTGGAAGATGATGCTGCTCCGTGTCTCTCCTGGGAGCTCATCTTTAGAAACTAAGAGACGACCGTAGGTGAAATACTAATAACATTAATACTTAATATAAACAAAGCACGACGTATTGCACACCGCAACAACTTTCCAATATGTGCGCCACTGACGTCACCATCCGTGCTTCCAGGTCAGAGAGCAACTGTCCATCAAAAGCTCATTAGCCAATCAGAGTAGATCGCTGTTAAGCCCGCCCCCACGAGAGGTTTGTGCCAAAACAGCAAACGAAAATTTGCGAAGCGTAAGCGAAAGTTGTGGCAACGCATTCAGAATCCATGATTCGCGAAAACGATTCTTTGAAAATCATTAACAAAGAATGAAGCATATTTGAAGAGCATGTTAAATTCGTGCGACTGGGTTCATTTTTTCATTTTCATTGTGTTTTTCTTCTTTTGCAGTGGCATATTTTTGATCGTTTCTTGGAAAGTTACGTTCAGTTTTATAAAGTTACGTTCATTCTTATTGGCACAAAAATAATCCCATATAGCTAAATAGGCTATGTTTAGCATGTGAATTCTTGCTAAATATGCAGTTATATTATGGGTCGTTGTCATGAATTGTACTCGTGATGGAGCGATGCTGGAGCGCTGTTGGAGCGAGTAAAAACCACGACGCTCCGACTTTTAAAATTTCCGCTCCTCACTCCATTAAATATCACACCGCTCCGCTCCCACTCCGCTCCGCTCACATACTCTGCTCCAGTGTAGCCGCAGAGCGTTGGATCCAGAACAAAAACGAAACTGTCACGAATGTTTTCCTATGCTTTTGATTACACACAGGCGAGTACACAGACGCTACAACGATCTATCATGCCACATTAAAGAGTGCCAAAATTGTATTTATTGCTTGAATTTCCAAATGGACAGAATTTGAAATCCAAAACTTTGTTTTATATCAAAAGTAACACAAAGCCTAGCCTATTGCTATTTATTGGAAGGAAGACGCACTATGTACTGCTTACTCATGTACTGAAAACTGCATAGACCAAAAGATCAATTTTAATTTAAGAATCGATTTTGGTTCACCAAAAATCTTTTTTTGTTGTTGTTGTTGTTTACCCAGTCCTAGCGTATTTAGTTTCTTTTTAAACACTGCGCTGTCGTCCTGTAGGTTCATGATTAAAAATGAAAATGTGAACAAAAATAAAAAAGAAATTAAATGTTTTATTCTAATTAAAACATATTTACATATTTAACAATAATGTTACGACCCTGTCCGTCAAAATGACGGACGATGTTTAAGTCTAGCGCAACCTCTGGGTCAGCCATAAATGAAAGTAATGATCTGCAGTTTAGTGAGTCAGATCAATTCAGCAACCACTCTGATGGACTCAGTGAGTTCATTCAGAGCAGGACTCGATAGACTGATTCCAACCAGTAACGTGAGTCTTTAATGACCAACACATTAAAAGAACCAGCTCATAAGAGCCAATCATTAATGAACTGGACTTCACTAGTCCTGTTCTTTTTGAATGCAACGCGTTTTCTTTCTATTATTTCACTCTAATTGATCATTTTATCTCATCATATTTCATCAAGTACAACTTCAGACTTAAATTATATTACACACAATCTTCTTCTTTATTCTGTACACCTGATGGGAATAAAGGTTTCATTTTTTTCTGAGCAAACTGTTCTAGAGGCTAAACAAAATCTTTAAAAGATTTATCAAACATTTTTTTGTTTTAGCAGAGTACTAAATCTTCTTTAAAACTTTACAAGGCCCTTAGGAAGTTCCTGGAGCTGAACGTCCTACATCTCACGAACAATGCCTCTAAAGTCAGTCCCATGACTTCACGATAAAAACCATGACCTTTCCTCCAGTGAGACCAACTTCACTGCGTTTGGTTTATTCAGCTATATGGATATTTTTTCCATTAGGCCACCGACTGATCGGGTCGAGAGGTCGAAAGAAGGGACTGCAGAATTGGTGAGCTTGAAGAAATTTGGACTGAATCTCCTCTTAGGGAAATTGACTGCTGGAGTCTCAGCTGCTGCAAATCACGCAAACACTCCACAGCTCAAAACACAGATGTAGCTTGTCTATGTCTACTTTTCTTGTAAGCTGCCGGTAAGAAAGTGTTTGCCAAGAACACAAATCTATCACTGTCAGGAGAACAAGAGCGAGAACAAGAGACGACAGAGGACGTAGTAGATGTTATACTTTTGGCCACAAGAGGTAGATACGCACGACTGTCAGGTGGTCTGGCCTGTGAAGAATCTCCATGCATAAAAGCACACATACACACATGCATACACTCTCTCTTTCACTCCGTGAAGAATTACACTATACAAATCAAACATTTGTCAGACCTTCTCATTCCTTATTTTTACTACTTCCACATCTTAAAAAACAGCAAAGATATTAAACTATGAAATAACACAAATGGAAATATGGGAATTATATAGTGACCAAATACATTAAACAAACCGAAGACGTTAAATTTGATGAACTTTGTCTAGATTCCAGATCTTCACACCCTAGACATTCTTTTATCCAATTTGAGGTTAAAACACCCCTGAGGGAGTTTCCAAACATGCTGGACGTTTGTTGGCTGCTTTTCCATTATACTAAAATTAAAACATTTAATGTGTATCACATGTTCTAAAAAAAATGCTGAACAGAGAGATCATGAAACAAAAGAGTATTATTGCAATCAGAAATACACAAATAATGTGATAAAGAACAAAAGAATGAAACATGAAAGAATGCACAAAACATGCACTACTAAAAGAATGAGGCAACCAAAAATATGTGAGAGCAAACACAGAAATGCAAGAATAAACATAAGAATCAAAAATGTGACAAGAAAGAAAAAAATGAATAAACATAACCAGAAGTGCAGTAAAAGAGCAAATGAAAAATGAAAAAGCAAACATGACAACCAGAACTGCAGAATTTGAGACAACAAAGCGCATACAAATGACAAAACTTGAAGCTTCAAGAAAACAAACAGTTCGAACAAAAGAAAAAGACCCGAAAAATGTGATGAGAGCAAAGCACAAATGAACAAATGTATAAACTACAGCTATGTTAAAGAAACAGACCATGCGTAAGAAACAGACCGTGCGATAAGAACAAAACACAAAGAAGATAACAAACATAAGAAACAAAGAACCAGAATTGTTAAAAGAACAGATAAATGAACAACAACAACAAAAAACAAACACAAAAAACAGAAATGTGCGACAAGAACAAACCACAAACAAATGAACAAACCGTAAGAACCATAACCGTGTTAAAAGAACAAGTAAAAGCTCAAAAAATAAATAAATAAACATAATAAACGGAACGTGTGACAAGAACAAAGCACAAAAAATAAACATAATAAACAACCAAAGAACCAGAATTGTTAAAAGAACAGATAAATGAACAACAACAACAAAAAAACAAACACAAGAACCAGAAATGTGTGACAAGAACAAAGCACAAATAAATGAACAAACAATTATTTTTGTTACTTTCTAAAAACAAAAGGCCATGATAACCAAAATGTTTGAGCCAGTTAATGCACAATCAAAAGAACAATAAAAAGCACAAATTAACAAAAATAAGAACCAGAACTGTTACAAAAAACAACAACAAATGAACAGATGAAAACGTTAACTAAAAACAAACACAAGAACCAGAAATGTGTGACAACAAAGCGCAAATTAACAAACACCAGAGGAACAAAGCACAACGAAAAGAATAAACATCATAAACAACCAAAGAACCAGAACTGTTGAAGAACAGATGAAAGCTTGAACAAATCAACAAGCACCAGAACCAGAACTGTGTTAATAGAACAAAAAAAGCTCAGACAAAAGAATGTAAGAAACAGACCATGTGATAAGAACAAAACACAAAGAAGATAACAAACATAAGAAACAAACAAAGAACCAGAATTGTTAAAAGAACAACAACAAAAAACAAACACAAAAACAGAACAAACCACAAACATAAGAACCATAACTGTTAAAAAAACAACTAAAAGCTCAAAAAAATAAATAAATAAACATAAGAAACAGAATGTGTGACAAGAACAAAGCACAAAAAGAATAAACATAATAAACAACCAAAAAAACAGAACTATTAAAAGAACAGATGAAAGCTTGAACAAAAAACAAACACAAGAACCAGAAATGTGTGACAAGAACAAAGCACAAATAAATTAACAAACAATTATTTTTGTTAATCTGTTTGTGCTTAGTTCTTGTCAGAATTGTGTTAAAAGAACAAGTAAAAGCTCAAACAAAAGAATAAACATAAGAAACCGAATGTGTGACAAGAACAAATCACAATTATGGAAGTCTGCTTCCGCCATTGAATAAACATTTTATTTCACAATTCTGACCTTCCCCGCAATTGCGAATTTACATCTTGTGAGACATAAGCTCAAAATGGCAAGATATAAACTCACAATTCTTACTTTTTCTCTCAAAACTGCAGTTTATATCATGCGACTGCAATAAAAAAAAACTGTGAATCGAAATTCTGACTTTATAACTTTTAATTGTGATTTTATATCTCGCAATTCTGACTTTATAACTCGTAACTGTGAGTTTATATAAAAAAAGTCACAATTGTGACATATAAACTTGGATTTCGGAGAACATTTCAGTCTTTTTTTCCCTCAAAATTGGACTTTATAACTCCCAATTGCAAGTTCATATCTCCCAATTGTGAGAAAAAATGCGATAAAAAAGAATAAAAAGTCGCAATAACCTTTTTTTTACTCAGTGGCGGAAATGGGCCTACATAATCAACGAAAAGAACAAAGATAAGAACTAAAAAAAAAAACATATGTAAGAACCAAATCTTTTAAAAGAACAAATTTTTATTGTACAGTAGCTCAAAAAAACCCCCAAAAAACTCACAATTCTGACTTTTTCTCTCAAAATTTCAGTTTATATCACGCAATTTCAAGAAAAAAACCTCTCAATTGTGAGACATAAACTCGCATTTGCAAGAAAAAGTCTGAATCGAAATTCTGACTTTATAACTTGAAATTGTGATTTTATATCTCGCAATTCTGACTTTATAACTCGTAATTGTGAGTTTATATAAAAAAGTCACAATTGTGACATATAAACATGGATTTTGGAAAACATTTTAGTCTTTTTTTTTCCCTCAAAATTGGACTTTATAACTCCCAATAGCAAGTTCATATCTCCCAATTGTAAAAAAAATAAAATAAAAAAAGACAGAATTTTGAGATAAAAAGTCACAATAACCTTTTTTTTTTTACTCAGTGGCGGAAACGGGCCTACATAATCAACAAAAAGAACAAAGATAAGAACTGAAAAAAAAAAACATATGTAAGAACCAAATCTTTTAAAAGAACAAATTTTTATTGCACAGTAGCTCAGACAACAGATACATACCAGCCCAGAACAAATAAGAACCTAATAACTAAAAATGCATGAAAGAGCTATCAAAAGCTCACCAAACAAACACAAGAACCAAAAACGTGCAAAGGAAACAAACATATGAGAATGTACACAATGCAAGACAGCAACCCATCACACACACAAAAACAAACACACACACACAAAAGAAAATGCATGAAAGAACAAAAGGAAAAGAATATGCTTCACATGCAACCTCATTTGTAATTCGCTTTGGATAAAGGCGTCTGCTAAATGAAGAAATGTAAATGTAGAGAGAAGGGATGAAAGAAAGAGGGCAAGGACTACACAAGATGACTACAGAATCTTCTACAGAAGCTGGGACAAGCTGAGCTTATGTAATTTGCAGGTCAGCCTTGTGCAGTGCCGTTCCACTGATTAGACACTCCAGTGTGTGTGTGTGTGTGTGCGCGTATGTGTGTTAGATTCAGGCTTCTGGGGCAGACTCGAGGTTCAAGACCTCTGGTGAACGCTCCCAAACATCCATCCACCCACTGTCCTCCTCTGATAAGAAATAAAGCCGAATCCGCAGAGAGAGCCGCCAAATGAACACCGCTAATCAGCTAATGCACACATGAAGAACAGGTACAAATGCAGAACTACTTTAAGAATGTGCATAAATGTGTGTGCGGTTGTGCGTGCATGCCGAGGGACTCTGACTCATAGGCCAGCACAACGTCATCTCAAATGCTCACAATTCAATATAGTTTCTCAGAATTAGAGCTGTCATTCAGCTTGTTAGCAGCAGTGATGTAAGGCAGAGCCGCGGGTTATTTGAGCATAAAAAACAGAGCCGCTGCTGAAGATGATCTTGGGGTTTTGAGCTTGTAAAATCGTTACAGTCTGCTTTCAAAAAAATCTTAATGCTTGTAGTAGCACACGCAATCTGCCAAAAATCTGTGTTAAAATGTAAGTGTGTACGTGTGTTTGTTCAGCAGGTTTACTCAGGCGCTCCAGTGGCAGCACTGAAGGTCAAGGACACCCTCTCACTGTCTGATGTGTGCCCTCAATTACCCACAAGCCATCTGTGCACTCTCTCCCCCTCTTTCTCTCTCTCACCTTCAAAGTGAATGTGGTGAAGATCTAGTATCATTTGACGGGGAGGCACTGGTTGATGGTGAGAAGGACAATTCCTATTTTAGGGGTGGACCGATACCAGTGTAGTCGATTCCTGACCCTCGAGTTGGGTTTTTTGTGAATCAAAAAAAACAACACAACCACTAGAGTCTGGTTCCCAGTAGAATGACTTGTTGGTTGACTGAGCTGGTTGCTTTTAGTAAATCAAAAGCATACTGCACAACCAGTGTAGTCCGATTCTCAAACAAATGACTCTAATGACTTGAAACCATACAGCGCAACCACTGTATATGAATTTTAAAAAATTTTTAAGTTCAGTCAACTAAAATAAGTTTAGTCAACTTGAAATGTTAAGTTGTACTAAGTAACAACTTAGATATTTGTGTTTGCTAAACTTAACAGATGGGTAAGTAACCCAGCTGCCTTACAATTTTAAGTTGATTCGACTCAAATATCTAAGTTGTCACTTACTATAATTTAACATTAAGTTGAATAAACTTTTTTTTTGAGTTGACTGAATTTAAAATTTTAAGTCAGCCAGGCTACAAATTATTTTAAGTTGACTCAACAAATTGTTTTTTACAGTGTACAGGGAAATAAGAAGAATAACAAGTGCAGAAACAGTAAAACTGTTTGCACTTTAAACCAGTGTGCTCAGATAATACAATAAAATAATATGGTAAGACACACCATTCTGCAATGTACCGCTAAAAATAGCTAGATGTGGATGAGACCAGAAGCCACACCCATAAAATTAACAAATGGTCACGCCCATTCTTACCAGGAAAAAAAAAGGTGAATATTCAGTCTTAGCTTGACCTGTGGTGACGTCACGGCACCCTCATAACTGATCCAATCAGCAGGCATATGAACATCACACAGACACAAGGCAAGAACAACTAATTTCCTACTGACACCAGTGCATTCACCCATGACACACTCCCTTCTGTTTTCCTCGCTTTTTTATTACATATGCTGAATACTTCCTCCAATTCATCATTCCTTCCCACCCACCCAGCACTTTTCTGCCCTCCGGTTGGTTGTTTTGCTTCTCTTTGTTTTTTGCTTTCTTCCTGTTGCACTTATCTGAGACGATGAGATAGTTCAAATCACACAGAAGCTGCTGTAAAGATGAGAAAGCTTTTAAAACTTAAAGGAGCCATATTCTTCTGAAGCATTTTATTTTCCCCTGAGGTCCACTTATAATATTAGTCAAGGTTTCTTGCACCAAGAAAGTTTTTTAAGACCTATTCTATCCTCTCACTGACCCTTGTCAAATTCACTGAAGTCGAATTCAGTGAATTTTCAACAAAATTCATGGGTAGAAAACAGTGATTGACCGATATTGATTTTTTTTATAACCGATACCGATTATTTGCATGTTTATGCGCCCGATAACCGATATGCAGAACCGATATTTATTTACTGTTATAAAATAAATACATGAATGAGTGAAGTAAGTCCATACTTCACTTTAATTTTCCTCCTTAATCAACAATAAAAAGTTTTATTTATAATTTTATTTATAAAATGCATCAGCTGCAACACTAAGCAAAACAAATGTAGAATGTCTAATGTTTTCAAATGAAGAAAATAAATGAAGGACAGGAGTCATAGCTTCATTTTAAATACAGTTTTAGTAGGTTTATAAGATGTTTAATATAAAGAGTGAAGAATAGCTCACTGGATAACGTTAAGTCAATGAATAAAATTCTCTGAAATATTGGAATATAACACAAAACATCGTATTTTATTGCATTTCTGAACTGGTATGTTATATCAGAATCACTAATATTTTGTCGTTCTAGATTCTGACAAAGCGCTGTTACAGAACTCAAACTTAGACTCAAACTGCGATCGCACACGGAGATAATAAATAATTAATTTCCACAGGGTTGTGTATTTTAGATGTGTATTAGCGAAATAATGGTTATATAGTAAATGTTAATATAATTTGGGGTGTTTTAAACAAGTGAATCTTGTTAAAAGTTACATGCGGTGGCTTCTGGAACATTTCCTGGGCATCAACCCGGTGAGTGAACAGCAAAATAAAAGCGACTTCACAAGATTAATGATACACACAACAGAGAGAATTAAATTAAGCGTTTTTATTTCCAACATGCGCTCATTCATGGCTGTATTATTTAATTCAGGCAAAGTTAAGTCTCTATTGGGACAGGACTTGACGGATTATTTTAGCCGACTCCGACTTTACGAGACTAACAATGAGCATATAGACAACAGAGAGAATTAAATTCAGCGCTTTCATTTCCAACACATGCTCAATCATGGCTGTATATTATTTAATTCAGACAAATTTACGTGTTTATTAGGACGGATTATCTTACGTGACTCTGTGAGTTCGTCTATTTCTTAGATCCAAAGCTGCATAAACTAGCTACACATCCGGCATTTATGTAACACATCTAATATGTGCATTAATGGCTGTTATGTTAAATAAAGTTTACTAATTACAGCTAAGCAAGTGTTTTACCTATGCATCCCGTTGTTGTTGTGTCGTCTCACCTCAGACGCACTGAAATGGCGATTCAGCCGGGAATTCTCAAAACACCCACAAGACGACGGCGTTTATCGGTGAATCCGATATTACAAAACCGATAACAGATTATGGTAAAAAGCTTAAATATCTGAAAAAATATAGTTAAATCGATATATCGGTCGATCTTTAGTAAAAAAAAAAGGTCATAGTGTAGCAATGTATGAAGCACAGCTCACACAGAAGTCTCTTTCAAACCAAGGTCAAGGTGGCAAAGCAATATCTGGATGGAGCAATCGTTTGTATGGATTCCTACTTTGCCTGAGAAAACTGTGTGACTGCACCTTTAGAGTTGATTAAACATGCCTTTTTGCTACTGTAACTTCAAAAAAAGTGACCACTTTGATGATTGGCTAACCTATATACATGCAAAATGTGTAACAATCCGCCAAGACACTGAACAGCAGTTCATATGTAATTGTGAACATTCATAAGCTAAATATGCTGGGTGTGACTTGTTTTGCAGCCTAGTTTCAATTTGTCAGTATGTCTACATCTCAAAACAGACAGCAAAATCCAATCATATAATACTGTTTAAACACTTAAAGTTACAATTCTCTTGTAATAAATACATTCTCCTCACTTACACACTCATTAACTACATGCATTCGCTCTTGCACATCAGGCCTACCACTGAAGGCATGTTTATATTCGAGTTTAGCAGTTAGCTTGCACGGGTTGCTGCTTTGAAAAGATGTTTTACCAACGTGGCCTGAATATTATCCAACAATAATGAGCCCCATTTAAAGCGCATTAGCATCTGCTTCTGCCAGAACGCTACGCTTTGATCAAACGAAAACACCAGCGCTGATTATTTCATAACGGAGGAGGAAACTCCCTTTTGAGTCATTCCAGCAAAAGTCACGTCAGAATAAAAAGGCAGTTCAGTGACGACAAACGGTGCTTTGAAAGTTGCTCAGGACCCCATGAAATCACAATAGTTTGGCTTTTAGTTCATGAATGTTAGCTTTGAGGCTTAAAGTATATGCTACTGTACACCTGAAAAAGCACAAACACAAGCACATTTACAGTCTCTAGTCTTGGGCTAAAATATTAAAGGATTAATTCACTTCCAGAATAAACATTTTCTGATAATTTACTCACCCCCATGTCATCCAAGATGTTCATGTCTTTCTTTCTTCAGTTGAAAAGAAATTAAAAGAAGGTTTTTGAGGAAAACATCCTGGATTTTTCTCCATATAGTGGACTCCATATAGGTCCAAATTGCAGTTTCAATGCAGCTTTAAAGGGCTCTACACGATACCAGCCAAGGAATTAGGGTCGTATCTAGTGAAACGATCAGTCATTTTCTACAGAAAAGCAAACTGTATATACTTTTTAACCACAAATGTTCGTCTTGCACTAGCTTGACCTCACCCATTAAGTAGTCACGTTGGAAAGGTCACGCGTGACGATTGTGGAAGTACCGACCTAGTGTTTAAAATGCAAACATGCAAAGAAAGTCACACGCTCTTTACGAAAAAAGATAAAACAACGATGTTGGAAGATTTTGAAGTTGGAGGAGAAAATGACATTGTTCACCCTACCCTACCTTTTTGAACCCAAGTACACAGATGAAGAACTAACCATGCGTGACCTTTCCAACATGCAAGAAATTGCGGACACGCATCGGAGAGCTAGTGCAAGACTAGCATTTGTGGTTAAAAGTATACAAATTTTACCTTTTTTTTTTTTTTTAAATGATCATTTCGCTAAATAAGACCCTTATTCCTTGGCTGGGATTGTGTAGAGCCCTGTGAAGCTGCATCGAAACTGGAATTTGGACGTCAAACCCATTGGCTTCCATTGAAGTCCACTATATGGAGAAAAATCCTAGAATGTTTTCCTCAAAAATGACAAGGGGGTGAGTAAATTATCAGGATTTTTTTTTTTTTTACTGGAAGTGAACTAATCTTTTAATGACTTTGCTTGTATAAAGAGCTCTTTACAAAGTTGTCTAATCAAACACTCTCTAAAACGAAAATGTTCCTCCCTTTAATACCAAGTAGCAACTAGATTTTTACATTTTCTGTAAAATTATGTGGTTGCAGTCCCTACGTCGTTCTGGCCTTTCATTTAACGTAAAGGTGCGGTCACATACATCATTGTTCAACGAATTTTAACAAGCAAAACCCAGTAAATTCAATAGAAATCCATGCAATCAGAAATTCTGTGAGGGCAGAAGATGAAGTTGAAGTTCACTTTGTTAACTAATAGACTGCTGCTTGGTTTGAAAGTGACTTCTGTGTGAACGCTAATTTATGCATTGCTGTTGACAATAAACAATGGACATTTTTAGCCAGCACAATGTGGCTGCATCTTAAAAAAAAAATAGACCCAAAAATGAAAATTCAGTCATGAATTACTCATCCTCATGTCGTTCCAAACCCGTAAGACCTTCGTTTATCTTTAGAACACAAATCAAGAAGTTTTGACGAGATATGAGAGCTTTCTGACCCTGCATAGACAGCAACACAACTACCATGTTCAAGGCCCAGAAAAGTAGTAAGGACATTGTTGAAATAGTCCATGTGACATCAGTGGTTATTAAGCTACATGAATACTATTCTGTGTGTGAAGAATACAAAAATAATGACTTTATTCAACAAGTTCTCTTCAGTGTCAGACTATTTTAATGATGTCCTTACTACCTTTCTGAGCCTTGAACATGTCAGCTGCGTTGCTGTTTATTCAGGGTCAGAAAGCTTTCAGATTTCATTAAAAATATCTTAATTTGTGTTCTAAAGATAAAGGTCTTACAGGTTTGGAACAACATAAGGGTGAGTAACAAATGACAGCATTTTCATTTTTGGGTGAACTATTCCTTTAAGTCTGCTCCCCACCCAAACTTCTCATTTCTGTAAGAATACAGTGAACTTCAACTGTCTGTCAAACCATTTAATGGCCACTCTTGTGCTCACTGAAAGAGACAGAGTGGGTCTGTCGATAGCTGTGGACATACTTTTGGTCTCTTGTGCTTGATGACTCTCTCTCCACGCTTCTGTAACCCTTTCTCTCCTTCCCAGACTCACTTTTTCTCAGTCCTTCTCTCTCTTTCTGTCGTGACCTAGTTAGCAGGAGCTGCAGTTGTCAGTCATACAGCTGTGTCATTCCTCTTTAAATGCTTCAGGCTCTCTGTTCTGACCATCACACACACACACACATCAGTGCCTGTCTTCTAGAACATGCTCTTAATATTCATGTTTCCTCCTGGATGACTTCATAATATACATTTTTATTCAGAGTGTGCATGTGTTTGTCAAAGACTTAAAATGTCTTGGACTACATGTATTTATGTGCATTTCCATTAATGCACATAGACCACAACCACAACCTTTAAACTTTTAAACAAAGATCTCTGATGTCACTTTTGATTAGTTTATTTGATCAAATGTTGATCAATTTATTTGATTTGAGAATTGCATTCTTGCTGAATAAAAACACTAATTTTTAACCTTTCGAACAGTAGTGTACGCAAAATGCACTAATGTAAAACGTCTATTCATAATTAATTCCCTGAGAAGCAAGACACGCAAAGCACAGGAAACGGCATTCACAGGTCCCTCCCTAATCTGAAAGATCTTCAGATGCTTTTTGACTTGCTAAGCAAAGGGTGGGTTACATCCATGCAGAAAGTACTGATCCATATAAATCCCCAAAACACACACATGTATGGAATGGACACACATTAAAGCCTACAGAGACAAACAATGATTAACCTCCAGAATTAGAAACTGCTCTGAGCTCATCACTGTGGGTGTGACCCTCGAGATGTCCCTGTTGCCGTCATTACAGCCCACCCTTGCTAAATGACTGCAGAGCCGCCTCACACGCGCACATCTTCCACTTCATTCCTTTCACCATTGAATGACTTTTAATTAAATCTTAAGACACAATTATTACCATTAATGATACGTCTCATAACGCCCACCACAGGAGCCCTTTTGAGAAACACTGGAGCTGATGACGCCTTGATTTTTCATGCTGTATTTTCAACTTTGTGAGGTTTAAGTTACGCTAATTTATTCTAATGACACTTCTGCACTTCTTTCTTTTGGAAAATCTACAGATTTTGGAAATCTTCTATGGAATCTTCAACTGGCATTGGAACTTCCAGTCATTCTGAGGAACAGAGGTTGGGTTCCCAAAAATATCTTCTCAAGAATGAAGTTAAGAAATTTCTTAAGATGAGATAAAAAGAATGTAAGAATGTTACTAAAGGCTGAAATGCACTATACGATTTTTGCCCCAATTTTTCACCGTCTGGAGTAGTCAATGCTAGTTTGCCCCAAAGTTAGAGCCAGTCTGCCGATTTGAGTTGCCAGATTCACAGTGAATCGCGTAGTGTACGATGGTCACAGGCAGATTTTTTTTTGCTGCAGACTACGATTCCATCCAGTCGGAGGATATCAAACGTTTGATCATTTCAGCCAGTTTTAGAACACATGACAGGTGTTGGAGCAGAATTCATGAAAATCTTCTCAAGAAGGAATTTAAGAAATCCAAACATTTGGAATTTGGAATTTAAGAGTCCAAAAGCTGATAAAAACATCACAATATTCCATAAATAATCCACACAATAGTCCATCAATTAATGTCTTGTGAAGTGAAAAGCTGCATGTTTGTAAGAAACAAATCCATCATTAAGACCTTTTTAAACCATCACTTCTGGCCAAAATGTGAGTCTATAATCCAGAATAATGCTTCCTCCAGTGAAAAAGGCCATTGCATGTTGTCCTCTCACTTCAAAATCCAACATATTAGTATACAACTGTATTGCTCCATTTTCACTTGTAAATGGTATGAAAGCCTGTTTCCACCACTGAATAAAAAAAAAAAAAAAAAAAAAAAAAAAAAAGGTAATTGTGACATCTCACAAATCTGACTTTTTTCTCACAGTTCCGACTTTTTTCTCAGAATTGTGAGATATAAACTCACAATTGTGAGTTATAAAGTTTGCAGCTCTCAGAATTGAAGTCAGAATCGTGAGATATAAACTCGCAGTTCTAACTTTTTTTCTCGGATTCGTGATATAAACTTGCTGTTGTGCGTTATAAAGTCAATATTGTGTGATATAAATAAGTCAGAATTTCAGGAAAAAAAAGTCAGAATTGTTTTATCTTGCAATTCTGACTTTATTTCTTGTAATTGTGAGTTTATATCTTATTATTTTGAGAAAATGTCAGAATTGCGAGAAAAAAGTCAGAACTGTGAGTTTTTATTGTGCAATTCTGACTTCATTTCTCATAATTGTGAGTTTATATCTCACAATTTTGAGAAAATGTCAGAACTGTGAGAAATAAAGTCAGAATTGCAAGATAAAAACTAGCAATTCTTGCTAGTTTTTATCTTGTGAGAACAACGTTTGAATTGCGAGTTATCTTGCAATTCTGATTTTATTTCTCACAATTGCGAGAAAAAAAAAGGTCTGAATTGTGAGATTTAAAAAAACGCAATTACCTTTTTTTATTATTTTTTATTTGGTGGTGGAAACAGGCTTTCATAAAATGCTGCTCGATCTGCATGTTTTAATGATGGATTTGTCATGTCTCTCATTCCGACGGCACCCATTCACTGTAGAGGATACACTGATGAACAAGTGATGTAATGCTAAATTTCTCTAAATCTGTTCAGATGAACAAACAAACACATCTACATTTGGATTGCCTGACAGTGAGCAAAACTTTTACTTTATTCTTAAAAAAATCTGACTTAATTATAGCTTAATATAACGTGAGTGATGTCTCTCACTGAAATATGTAGTAGAAAACCCATGAAAGACGTTATTTAAAACTCTACATTGTTTTATACATATTTTGGACTGGGGGGGTTCCATTAATTCAGTGACGTGAAATAGTTGCACTCGGCGAGCTACTGGCGCTACCTGTTGCTATTTTTACCGCAACTCAACTTGGAAAATAAATTACTGATACAATGAGCACAGCTGAAAGAGCTTACAGTTGGCAAAGGAAATAAGCATAGGTTTAAAACAAACCCCCGTACTATTGATTTTTCCCCACAAGGAGCCTAAATGCCCCGGATACTGGGTGAAATACAATGTCGCATGTTTACATCCTGCCAAGATGGCATCTAGCGTTTCTTGTCTCTGCCATTTGTAAGCTCTTTCAGTAGCTGTGCTTTACTAAAAGCCTCAAAGGCATCAGTGCTGAAGTGGAGAGAACAAAGACGTGAATCTTTAGGAAGTTTTATTCGTCCACAGGCATCTTCCCATTCTTTCTTATCGCTACTTACATCACTTTTCTTGTTGCCCTTCGACTAAAAATTACAACCAAAAGCCGCACAAGGTAGCTTCGCATCAGTATTTTATTTTCTAAAGTGCTTATTCGGAGTTGCTCCACAGTAAAAATAGCAACAGGTAGCGGCAGCGGATCGGAGCGCAATCATTTTTACGTAACCGAAATAATGGCGCCCCCCATAGTCCAAAATATGTATAAAACGATGTGGATTTTTAAAAATACATAAATCTTTCATGGGTTTTCTACTACATTTCAAAAGACATCATTTACATTACATTATGCCATACAAGTCTGAACACTCTGGGTTTCTTTTAAGAACATTTTGTGAATGTGGCCCCAGTCTCCTTGCCAGACTGCATCTTGCCCTTAGCTGTGTCATTGAGTGTACCAGATTTACAACATACGTGCGTGAAGAGATGTGCCGTCGATAAAAGGGCCCAGCACAGAGAGGACACGTCTTCATCTTGAGTGACTCCATTACTCTGACATATTTGTGAGGAAACACTCAAGGGGAAGAGAAGGTGCACGACAGGACAAGTCCCTGAGAACAATCCGCAAGAATCCCTGTGTATTCTGTGGGAAAGTTCTAGGACTTCATTTCCATTTTTAGTGGGACGTTGCCGCATATTTATTTCATCAAATATGCGATTCAAAAGGAATCCCCCTGCTGTATCTCCGCCCCATTTGAATAGAATAAGAGAGCTGAGAAAAAAAAGAAGATTCATCTGTCTCTCTTCCTGTCTCTTTCCTGCGCCGCACTTCCAGCATACATCTGTGAACACAGCTGCAGGCACATTCACAAAATCACTGGCTGCATCCAAATTCCCATACTGAATATGAATCGGGTGCAGTTTAAAAATGTACGATTTAACATGAGGAACAACTTTAGTTGATGAATACAGAAGGTTTGAAACGTTAATCTACTGTTTTTGCATACTGTGTAGAAGTAGTTCACAAGCAAACAGGGTTAAACAACAGTTGTCACTGTATGTTGCTGACCTGTCAAAGAGAAAATGAGAGTTTCAGCATGGGGAAGACTGTGATGTCCTGTGAGATCTGTCTACAGCCATGGGCACATTCACCCAGAAACAGAATGAGAGGCCTGACAGCCAAATATCAGACATGTTTATTTATATCCTCCGCCTGTGTTAAGGCATTGGCTTTGTATCTGCTTTTCCTAAGGCTTGGTTTTGTCATGTCAGTCTCATTCACTGACAATTTTCAGTTGATACAAAGCAGAGTCTTCTGTTATTATTGAATGACAATGAGATAGTGTGAATGAGAATATGAGTGCACGTGTGTGCATATTTGACAAATGCATAAGATAATGAGGACGAATTGATACTGCATACAATTTACATTACCGTTCAAAATTTGAATGTTTTTGAAAGAAGGCTTTTATGCTCACCAAGGCTGCATTTATATGGTCAAAAATACAGTAAAAGCAACAATTCTGTGAAATATTTTTAGTTTATAATAGCTGTTTTTTGTTTTAATATATTTTAAAATAGAATTTATTTCTGCGATGGAAAAGCTGAATTTTTAGCAATTTAAACTCCTGTGTTTAGTGACACATGATCCTTCAGAAATCAATCTACTATTCTGATTTGCTGCTAAAGAAACATTTCTTATTATTATCAAGGTTGAAATTGTGCTACACAATGTGTAAACAGTGATTTTTATATATTTATTTACATATTTATTTATTATTTTTGTCAGGATTCTTTGATAAATAGAAAGAGAAACAGCATTTATTTGACAGATATATATCTATAATTTTTTTTTTTTGTCATGTAAAGTCATACATGTCTTTACTCATTTTTGATCAATTTAATGTGATGCTAAGCATTTAATTTTCTTTAAATACTTTCTTTAAATAACTTATTTCTTTAAAAATACCCCCCAAACCACTGAATAGTAGTGTAAGTGTGGAGGAATGGCATTTACAAAAAATAAATAGATAAAAAAAAAAAATATATAAATAAATAATATATATATATATATATATATATATTTTAAAAAGTAAATAAATGATTTACTTTAAAGCATTTGAAACTATTTAATTCAGGTTTCAAATACTGTTCAGTGTAAATACTACTACTGCTACTACTACTAATAATAATAATTAACAATTCAGTAGTTTTTGCATATTTTTTCTGTAGCATTATATTTTATTTTATTTTATTTATGTTTTGGGGGGGATTCTTTGATAGAAAGACAGATATTTTTTTCTTTTTTTCTTTACTCACTTTTGATCAATTTGATGTGATGCTGCTTAATAAAAATAAGAATTTAATTCTTTATTACTTCAAACTTCTGAATAGTAGTGTAAGTGTGAAGGAGTAGCACTTAAAATTAATCAATCAACAAAAATCATCAAATGTAATAATTAAGAAAATATAAATAATGTAAATAAATTAATTTAGTTTATTTAAAACATTTGAAAATTTAATTCAGGTTTCAAATATTGTAAATGTAAAATGTAATGTAATGTAAATGTAAATGTAAATGTAAAAAAAATATAAAATAATAATAATAATAAAGTAAACATGAAAAATTCAGTAGTTTTTGAAAAATGTATTTTATTTTATTTTATTTTAATTGTTTTGGTCAGGATTCTTTGATAAATAGAAATAGAAACAGAAACAGAATTTATTTGACAGATATATTTTTCTAACCATGTAAAAGTCTTTACTCACTTTTAATTTACCAAAAAACAAAAAAAAATCATCAAATGTAATAAAGCATTTGAAACTATTTAATTTGTTCAATGTAATTGTAGTTCAATGTAGTTTTTGCAAAATATTTTTTTATGTTTTACTTTTTAAAACCTTTTTACATTTTTTTTTTACAATTTATTTTACAGTTTCATGATTTCAAAAAAGAATAAATCACATTATTTGAAAAGTGTTTTTTTTGTTGCATTTTCTGCTAAATGTCTGTTTCATCATTTTAAAAACAAAATGTGACTTGTTCACATTTTTATTTCTCAGTTGTTAAAACTGAAAACTGATTTGTTGCATTTCTCCTCCTCCTTCATATATTTGAGATGCAACAGCATAAGGCAGATCATTATTACAACCATTTTGCAATGACGTTTGCAAAACACCCTCTCAGAATGCCACCTTTAGAAAGACCAATCAATATTTACAATTCTCAAGGAAGAATTCATTAAATTCATAGCGATGGCAGAAGCAACAACAAACAACTACCATATCTGAAGTAATACATTTAAATAAATCAATAATCAGTGTCTGCGTTACTGCCACAATGAAAATAACCGCAATCCCACCCTGTACGCCACCTGTGCACCAGCAGGGGAATTACAAGCAGTCCCTCGTAGAGGTCGTTTTTAAAGGTTACAGGTTGTAATGATTAGGTGGGGGTCTGGAGCCGGAGGGGCGGCAGCGGCCGACCGGCGCGGTGCAGTACCTGTGCGCTGATTACCCTGACGGCAGCTGTGGTGGGCTGCAGGCGGTTGGCGTTGAATGTACGACTCTAACAGCTGTGCCCGCTGTGGGTGGGCAGAAGTCCTGGCGATGAAGAGAGCCAGGCTGTAATTATCACAACATAGGGGCTCAGGGAGAAAGAAGAAGAGAGAGAGAGGAAGAACAAAGAGAGACAGACAAGCTCAGTAGCCAAAGACATGAATGCTAACTATACACCCTGAGTATTCATCACAACTATCTTGAGTCAAGCCCCTCGCTGTGATCAGGGACAGACCGCATATGAATTATTCAAGAAAAAACCCTGAATAAGTAGTAAGGCATCCCATCCCTTCAGTGCTGCTTTTCAAACCAACAAGCTGGGTAACAACAGTTTGATGAAGCTGTTGCCATTATGCCTTTAACCATACAGCTTAACAAAGCCAAAAGTTGCGTTCACACTGACACCAATTCTAATTCGTTCTCAAATCTGATGGTTAACGATGTTTAATCACTCTAGATTACTCTCTGGATGTTTTTCATGTCACTTGTGTGAATGAAAACATCACGTAATGCTGATTGGCTTGCGTGGCAATGCGTCATGCAAATTTCCCACTTGAGTTAAAAATTAAAAAAAAAAAAAATGAGATTGACACAAATAATGCATGTTCGTGGCATGGAGAAATTTTCATTTTTGGGTGAACTATCCCTTTAACAAGTATTATAAACCCTGGATCACAAAACCAGTCATAAGGGTCAGTTTTTCAAAACTGAGATTGATACATAATCTGAAAGCTGATAAGCTTTCCATTGATGTATGGTTTGTTAGTATGGGACAATATTTGGTCGAGATACAACTATTTTAAAACCTGGAATCTGAGGGTGCAAACAAATCTAAATATTGAGAAAACTCCCTTTAAAGTTGTCCAAATAAAGTTCTTAACAATGTATATTACTAACCAAAAATTAAGTATATATTTACAATAGGAATTTTACAAAATATCTTCATGGAACATGATCTTTACTTAATTTCCTAATGATTTTTGCCATAAAAGAAAAATCAATAATTTTGACCCATACAATGTATTTTTGGCTATTTCTACAAATATGTGACCCTGGACCACAAAACCAGTCATAAGGGTCAATTTTTCAAAATTGAGATTACATTATCTGAAACATTATCTGAAAGCTGAATAAATAAGCTTTCCGTTGATGTATGGTATGTTAAGATAGGACAATATTTGGCCGAGATACAACTATTTGAAAATCTGGAATCTGAGCGTGCACAAAAAGTCTAAATATTGAGAAAATCGCCTTTAAAATTGTCCAAATGAAGTTCTTAACAATGCATATTACTAACCAAAAATTACATTTTTATATATTTACAGTAGGTAATTTACAAAATATATTCATAGAACATGATCTTTACTTAATTTCCTAATGATTTTTGCCATAAAATAAAAATCAATAATTTTGACCCATACAATGTATTTTTGGCTATTGCTACAAATATACCCCAGCGACTTAAGACTAGTTTTGTGGTCCAGGGTCACATATATAAAAGACCCAAATTTTCTCTTTAAACAGTTATGTACTTATATATAAAGCATTATTTTCTTTGAGAGTCATTAAAGGAGAAGTCCATTTCCAGAACAACAATTTACAGATAATGTACTCACCCCCTCGTCATCCAAGATGTTCATGTCTTTCTTTCTTCAGTCATAAAGAAATTGTTTTTTGAGGAAAACATTTCAGCATTTTTCTCCATATAATGGACTGCTATGGTGCCCCAAGTTTGAACGTCTAAAATGCAGTTTAAATGCGGCTGTAAACGATCCCAGCCAAGGAAGAAGGTCTTCTCTAGCAAAACTATCAGCTATTTTCATAAAAATAATACAATTTATATACTTTTTAATGTCAAACGCTCATCTTATCTTGCTCTGCCCAACCTCATTTTTGTTCCGGTTCGTGACAGTTAAGGTATGTCGAAAAATTCCCATCTCATGATCTCCCTCAACTTCAAAATCGTCCTATATCACTGTTTTACCTTTTTGGGTGTTTGATCTTCTTTGCATGTTCACTTTGCAAAGACTGGGTTGGAATTTCTGCAGCGATGTAGGATGATTTTGAAATGATTTTTGAAGTTGATGGAGAAAATACGATTGGAGTTTTTCGACATACCCTAACTGTCTTGAGTCAGAATACACAGAGTTCAAGACGGACAGAGCAAGACAAGACGAGCGTTTGAGATTAAAAAGTATTTAAATTGTATTTTCTTAATGAAAATAACCAATCGTTTTGCTAGATGAAACCCTTCTTACTCGGCTGGGATCGTTTCCAACCATTATTATGGAGAAAGTCCATTATATGGAGAAAAACGCTGAAATGTTTTCCTCAAAAAACATAATTTCTTTACGACTGAAGAAAGAAAGACATGAACATCTTGGATGACAAGGGGGTGAGTACATTATCTGTAAATTGTTGTTCTGGAAGTGGACTTCTCCTTTAAGTGTGTGGCAATAAGTGCAATAGAGACTGTTAAAAGCTTTATATTTAAGACAGTATGTGGCCTTCAAAACAGCTGTAGGGATGAAGGCATTTGAAAAATCCCTGTTCTTTTGATCCTAGCTTGTATGGGAATAACAGACAAATAAATCCAACGCTTCTTATAAATCTGTTCACGTTTATAGACTAATTCAATTCGTTTCCACTGGGTTTTATGGCTTTGTGGCTCTCATAACACTCCTGATGTTAGCTTCTGCAGTGCCAAATGGTCAGCAAGGGCAACTGTATTGAAACGCAGATGGCTGCTTGAGTAAAAACTCTACCCGGTTGAATCTCCCGTTGTTACTTAAGCATTCCAAGCAAACTGTTTGTGACATCATCATCTATTTATGGCACCGAAGTGAGGCAGTCAGAAGTTAAAAGGTATCCATTAACGGCCAGCTGCGTGCACAAAACATCAGCTCCCATTCTACGTCTCTGAATCAGTAATTCTATGCTATTCATAGACCGGACATGGCTGATTGGGTTAGAAGCACTTTGAGACTGATCAAATGTGTAACGTCATGGCCTCTATCGATTACATCACCACTCATTTATACAACAAATCCCTAATTAGCCTAAATAGAGGGCTTTCAAGTTAATGAGCGAGCTTAAAACATTAGCCATGTTATTACTATGTTATAAATAGGTAATAACCTATTAATAGACTATGAATAGTAAAACAGTGGGACATGCTGCAGTATAAAGACATTCATTTGGTTTGCAATGGTGAAAGGTCTCATGACATCAAGACTTCCTACTCTGCCAAGAAGGTCAGATTTCCCAACACATCTAAGTAGCTAAATGGAAGTTAAATGTGATCATAATACAATATTAGACATTATTCACTGTTCACATGGTCAGTATGTCCGGTTAGACATCCTAAATGCTTCATTAAGCCTTAAATATTAAATCTAAATCACTGCTAAACCTATGAGTCACGCTTGGTAAAGGTGTCGCACAGGCTGCTGATGTCATTGAGGGCTTAGAGCCAATCAGTTGACGGTAACTGCAGAATTTCTCCTTATATGGCTTACAAATCAACTTTCAAGTAAATGCTTTTTTAGAATGGCATGACCTACCCAATTTCCACCCAGTAGACTTCTAGATCAGTTTACAAGATTGTAAACCGTGAGAACTGATCTCTGATGCTTCCAGATGCAATGGACTAATGGACCAATTTGCTCACATACAGGGATGTAAAGCACTTGAGGAGTAGTACTTCATTATAACAGGGTACTTAAAGGGATAGTTCAACTAAAACTTAAAACTCTTTTATTTACTTTATATGAACTTGGTCACCATCCACTTTCATTCTACAGAAAAGAGAAGTCAAGACAGCTCATTTGTGTTCCTCACAAGAAAGCATATTTCAGTAAAAAGTTTATATACACCTTGCAGAATCTGCAAAAAGTTAATTATTTTACCAAAATAGCAAGGATCATACAAAATGCATGTAAATTTTTTGTTTAGTATTGACCTGAATAAGATATTTCAACATACAAGACTTTACATATAGTCCACGTGAGAAAATAAAAGTTGAATTTAAAAAAAGACTTTGAATTTACATAAAAAATGACTGAATTTTTTTTTGTTTTTTTGTTTAGTGATACGCATGAGTCCATTGTTGGTCCTGAACAGTTAAACTGCCCGCTGTTCTTCAGAAAAATCCTTCAGGTCCCACAAATTCTTTGGTTTTTTAGCATTTTTGTGTATTTGCACCCTTTCCAACAATGACTGTATGATTTTGAGATCCATCTTTTCACACTGAGGACAACTGAGGGACACATATGCAACTACTACAGAAGGTTCAAACGCTCACCGATGCTCCAGAGGAAAAAAAAAAAAAAAAAAAAAAAAAAAAAACGATGCATTAAGAGCCGGGGGTGAAAACTTTTGAACAGAATGAAGATGTGTACATTTTTCTTAGTTTGCCTAAACATTAGATATTATTAATTTAGTACTGCCCGTCAGAAGCTACAAAATATACTTGCATGTTTCCCAGAAGACAAAATAAGTACCTGAGCTTCAATTTCGAGAATTTTAACTTAATGCATTGCGTTTTCTTCTTGAGCGTCAGTGAGTGTTTGAACCTTCTGTAACAGTTGCATATGAGTCCCTCAGTTGTCAAAATCATACAGTCATTACAGTTTAACTGTTCAGGACAAACAAGGGACTCATGAACAACTATCACTAAACAAAAAACACAGCTGTGGATCATTCAGGTAACAACACAGTATTAAGAATCAAGTGTTTGTAAACTTTTGAATGGTCATTTTTATAAATTCAGCTTTTATTTTTCTTGTGGACTATATATAAATGTCTTTTACGTGAAATATCTTATTCAGGTCAGTACTTAATAAATAATAACATGCATTTTGTGTGATCCCTATAATTTACATTTTGCAGATTCTGCAAGGTGTAAGTAAACTTTTGACCTCAACTGTATATAGGTTTGGAACGACGTGAATTCACATTTTTTGGGTACAGTATTCCTTTATTAGGTATAAACTCTCTATAGCATCTACACCCACGTCCATGTAGCAGCTTTGCCTTGACATCCAACGATACACGCCATGTTTTTGTCGCTAGTATGAATGCATGATAAAAACAATCTCTCAGGAGAAGAGTGAACAGAGAGGGCTGTGAAGCGCAGCGGACGATATCTGCAGGGCTTTCTTTCTCTCCAGGCTGTCAATCATAACTTGATGAATGCCCGTGGGATGTGGCCAAGCACTTCCCGGCATGCCTTGCACTCATTCATATGAGTGGCCAACTGATAAGAGAATGAAGTAGGGAATGGAGATGTCGGTGTCTATTTTGGTCCTTGCCCAAGTTTCTATTTTAATAAGCGCTGTCAATATGCGCACACTGAAAGACAGAGAGCTTCTTGCTGCATTAAATAAAAGAGTGGATGACAAATAAAAAGGAACATAAGTGATTTTTTTTTTTTTTTTTTCCAGGAAAATAAGTGTTTCAGTGGTGAGAATCATTATGTAGGAGGATTAATGTGAGAAAGAACCCACTGAACTTGACTGCTTAATTAGATACATTTTTAATTTAAGATATGTGTAGGAACACAACACTGAAAAGAATTGTATTTCTTATTTATGCACGAATATGCAGTATACATGTGTTGGGATTGTATTAAAATTTCTATTAATGAGGTTAAACTATTCTCAGGGCAAAGATAATTTTCATAACTGTCAGTTTGAGGCAACCTGTGATATAGACTACTGTTCAAAAGTTTAGGGACAGACAGATTCATTTACTTATTTAATCTTATTCAATAAGGACCTTCTATTCATCATAGAATTTGGGAAAAAATAAATAAATAATAAATAAATAAATAAAATCACAGGTTCCACTAAAATATTGAGTAGCACAACTATTTTTAACATTTACCATAATAATTGCAAAGGGGTGGGAAATTTCCAGAAACTTTCCAAAAATCCCTTTCTCAAATTTACTGAAAATTGTGCACATTTTGGCAACCCTAATATTAATAAACGTTACTTTACTTGTGCACCATCAGCATATTAGAATAAATCAGCTCATCCACCGCAGGAATAAATTACAAATATATTTTAAAATACAGTATATGACGCCAAAAAAAAAAACATTTTTTAAATTATAATAAATTATACAGAAAAAAATTTAAATTATACAGATTTTACTGTGTTTTTTGGGGAGTATGAGAGACTTCTATCAAAAACACAAAATCATATAAAATCTAATCTTCTGAACAGAAGTGTAAATCAATAATAATTAATAAAATGCTGTATATTTTTCACATCCACAACAGAGGTTTATCTTTTATCAATAGCCCTTTTTTCCTCGTTTCCCATTTTTCCACAAGTCAAATGTAAATAACAAATTGCAATTTATGCTGTTCAAAACAAGAATTAGTTTTTATATATATATATATATAATAAAATATAATTAAAATAAATAAATTAAAAATGTAAAAATAATACAATAAAATACAACAAAACAAAATCAAAATAATAAAATTATAAAATAAAATGTTAAAATGAATTTATGCTTTCCAGGATCTGATTTTTAATAAATAAATAATAAAAAAAAAGTAAATAAGTAAATAAATAAAATACAGTTGCCCATATTTTGCCATTCTAAAGTCAAAAGTAGTGTAACTAATTAATTACAATTTATGCTGTCCAAAATAAAATACAATAAAATAAAATAAAATAAATGCTGTATTTTTTCACATCCACAAATAGGAGTTTATCTTTTATCCTTGGCAATAACGATGAAAATGTTGCTTTTTTCTCCGGTTGCCAATATTTTGCTATACTAAGTCAACATAAAGCTTAGATCTCTCTTTTAATATAAATTCTGATTTCTTTTCCCCCGCACGGAAAATCATAGTCTGATGACACAGAAACGCAACAGCATTTCCAACCACCACCATTAATTTGCTCAATGTGTCATTCATGCATTCAAATGTGACATGCCAACATTTACATTGAAATGTATACACTCCATACAAACAGCATTTAAACAAACACAGACTATGATGTTATTGTTTTTCCTCAACCTTTCTGGATTGTTCTCTCTCTCTCACTCTCTTCCTGTAGCATGAAGTGTTCATGTGGCCTACGGGTCGAGTGAAGTAGGGCACAAACAATAACTGACGATCACATCGAATCATGTGCTGTGATGGAGGAAACCAGCTGACTGCAAGAGCCCAGAGGACGGAAAGAGAAAGAGACAGACGCAAGAAGGGAAAGAGAATGAGAGAGATGGAGATAAGAAGAATTTATTCATGTGCTTAGTCGCTTTATCATCTGACTTTCCACAAAGCCCATCAAACCTCCCCGTATCTTAATGGTACATTCCATGACTATGCAATCCAGCGTACCGATTAGACCGTAAGAGACTGAATGATGATAAATGAGGAGGACGTGTTTGATTTATGATGGGGGACTTAGTAAACTGACATGTTGTGTCTCTCTAATGACTCAGTTGCTGATGAATGCTACAGGACCATTACACCATTCCACTACAAAACGCCACTTTTCCAATTTTCCACTTTATCCAATCAATTCTTGATAGATAAAACTAAGTCCTGTCTTGTATTTTCACACAGAATATTCCATTTCAATCAGAAATGTTTCAATGCTGTCAGCATGAAATGACAATTCACCCCATCTATTTTCTAAACGCATGCTATAGATCTTATTGTGAACAATTTATCTATGTATACAGTATACGGTTTCATTTTTAAAAAAATGTTTCATAATGTGGAATCAAAATGTCATAACTAGACCTACTGGTGAAAACAAAAGACATGCACACCTCAAAATCCAATTAACAACCAATGCATACATTCTTAAAAAAATAAAGGTTCTTTTTTGGCATCTATAGTTCCATGAAGAACCATGGAACCTTTCCATTCCACAACTGTTTTTTTTTTTATAGTGGAAGTTGAGAAAGGTTCTTAAATTTATTTAAAAATACCAGAGTTGGGCAAAACAATGTGAACATCTTGGAAATAGTCACTATTTGCTCATTAAAGTGTTTTACCACCATTTGCCTTTAATACAGCTTCCAACCTTCTCAGAATAGACACGTACAACTTTTGAATTTCTCCAGTGGAAGGGTGTCTATCAGAACATCTGCCAAGTGCTTCAGATATGCTGGAGGAGGGAATCTGATTCTCACTCTTCCATCCAAAACTGCCCACAAGGGTTTGTACAATCTTGAAGCGTTAGCCATGTCACATAACATGTTATTACTATTATATATACCTATGTTATAAATAGGTAATAACTTATTTACGTGATTGATCTGGCTTGGGCAGATGTTGAAATTCATTGTGGTGTTCCATCTCTCCAGGTTTTGTGATTATGACACCATCTATTTCACAGTTTGAGATTAATGTTTTAGCAATTGCAGCTCTTTTATGGATGTTGGATTTGTGAAGTTTTCTATGGTTGGTTTTTGTGGAAACTGAGTCTTCAAGATAAATATTAGGGTTTGTTGCCATTTCAGTTCTGTTGTTTTGACTCATTTGTGTTTGCATGTTTGACGGTCAAAGACTAGCATGTCAAAGACTGAGACGGAAGAGAAGAAATTATTAAATCAAGTCATTATTTTTGTTTTCTTTGCACACAGAATCAGTGATATCACATAGACTATTTTAACAGTGTTCTTACTAGCTTTCTGGGCCTTGAACATGCTAGTTGCGTTGCTGTCTATGCAGAGTAAGAAAGCTCTTGGATTTCATCAAAAATATCTTCATTTGTGTTCTGAAGATGAACAAAGGTCTTACGGGTTTGGAATGAAATGAAAATTTTCATTTTTGGGTGACCTATCACTTTAAAACATCAACAAAAATGGGCCGATAAGGTTACAGACACTCATGCTAAACAGAATCACATGAATTACCCTTTTTGGAAGTCTGACAAGTCACCAATTTCACCCATTGCTTTTAATAAACACTGCTGAACACAACTTATACTACACTGATATACAACCTATAGACAAATATAAATATAAAACAATCACAATGTTTTTTATATCCTTCACAACTGATATCAACCTCTATAATAACGGGCGTTCACATTTTGTCCAACCCGTCATTCACACAAACAAAAAAAGGGGTTATTTTAAAAACTGTTCAATGAAAGGTTCTTTGAGGAACCCAAAATGGCTCTTCAATGGAATCAATGTGAAAAAAAACAACTTTTGAAACCTTATTTTTAAAGGGATAGTGAAAATTCTGTCATTATTTTCTCACCCTCATGTCATTTCAAACCTGTAAGACCTTCGTTCATCTTCGGAACACAAATTAAAATATTTTTGATTAAATTTGATAGCTTTCTGACCCTGCATAGACAGCAACGTGACTGACACATTCAAGGCCCAGAAAGATAGTAAAGACACCGTTAAAATAGTTCATGTGACATCAGTGGATCAACCTCAGTTTTACAAAGCTATGAAAATACTTTTTGTGCAAAAAATTGTATTGTGCTGCTGTCTATGCAGGGTTAGAAAGCTCTCGGATTTCATCAAAAACATCTCAATTTGTGCTGGATGAATGAAGGTCTTGCGGGTTTGGAACGACATAAAGGGTGAGTAATTAATGACAGAATTTTCATTTTTGGGTGAACTGTCCCTTTAAGAAAGAAGAACCAAGCCCTACCCTACAATTTTTACAGAAGAAAAAACTTGACGCGACCTCTATTTCACCGTGACTTTAACCTAAGGCAAAAAAACAAACAAAAAACAAACAAACAAACGTGTATTTATCATCTTTATTCACCTAGTAAAAAATAAAAATGCATTCAGCACATGAACTGACATTTCAGCACAAGGCAAATATTAAAACATGCCATCAACATTATGCATTCAGGGCAACACGGTCACTTGCAAAGCGTGAAATCCTTCAAGGAAAACCTGCTCCCACTGACAGTTACAGAGGGATGGTGCAGCATTATGAGTAGCTGGAGGGTAATCTAGTAAAGTCAAATAATTGAACAATTAAATTTTTGTTTGTTTGCTTGTTGTTTTGTTTTATTGGACAATGAAGGGAACCAAAGGGTGTTCTGAGTTTGGACCCACGGTGCTTTTGTTCTCTCTCTTTCTTTTAAACTTGCTGACCCAGACTCAAAGGTGGCATTGACGTGTGCACACCACTTTGGTCTGATGAGTAAGCAGAACTGAACCGCACAGACAGAGGACAGCAATCTATGAAACAAACCGAAAGAGCAACACAGGACATGAAAACAGGTGAAACTAGACAGCTGTTCAATCCCAGCAGCAAAAACACCCTTACAGGGATATCATTTTAGTTTTTGTCTGACTCCATCCTGTCTGTCTGACCCTTAGAATTAAATGGACTGTGACTTTAAGACTACTATGTCATGGTCTACCTGATCTCATGACAAAAATGTACCTGTGGGAACTTTTTTGCAGTAGACTTAGGGTGCGGAATCCTTGGATACGAAAACTGAAAAACATGACTCACAGTGAAAGAGCTGGTAGTTGAAAATGGCATGCTTGCAACTGCGTTTTTACATCACATTCGCTTTTGTTCATACTATCAGGTAGGTTTAGGTGTAGTGCAGATGGTACGTTATTTTAAAACATCACAAGCATTAGAGTTATAGTGCCACTCAACGTATATTTCAAGTCAGGAACTGCAGTGCAAAACCTACGTCACATAAAACGTACCATATGTACATTAATCTGTTCCAGGAAAAACACTCTTTTAATGCCACTCAGTGGACATTTCACATCGAATATGTCATGAAACATGCATGGCGGTACGTATTTCACATCTTGTGAAAAAGTTCCCAGAGGTACGTTTTCGTCATAAGATCAGGTTGGTAGTGGTTCATCTAGTGTTTAGGTATGGCATCTTACCAATAATTAATATCTTTCAACAATTTTCACATTTCTCAGCTTCAATAATTAATGCTTTTTGTACTGTTAGTATTAGGTATGATTATTTCTTTATAATTGTGGCAAAAATCTGAAAAAAAAGGGTTTTGCATTTTTAAACATAAAAACACTTTAGTGCAAGTGAATAAAACTGGGAAAAATGGTAAATAAACGTAATTTTGATTTCTTATGCTATAAGCCATAATTCAACTTTAATAGCCAAATGTGTAAATACTCTCCAGCTTTTACACACTAAAGCACAGCTAGTATATTGGGCAGTTACTTAAAAAGGCCAATCAATAGTGATGATTGTGTTTTAGTATAATGCAGCCTATAAATGACCTGAACTTTAGTGTTGTTGTTAAAGCTGCAATGATTAAGGTGACTTTTGGGTTAAATTAAACGGTAAAAATTGACTCTGCAATAAAAGTTGTGTCCTTTTAAGGGTTTGTTGTGAGCGCTGTTGCTGTGACGAAGGACTTAAGATATTACTGTGCATGATATAATCACTGGTCCCCAGGGCATCTTGGGAGAATGGGGCTGCCATTCAGATCTTAGTTTTGAAAGTTAAAGAGATAGTCCTTCCAAAAATGAAAATTCTGTAATTAATTACTCACCCTCAAGTCGTTCCAAACATGTAAGACCTTCGTTCATCTTCAGAACACAAATTAAGATATTTTTGATGAAATCCAAGCAACTGAGACATTCAAAGCTCAGAAAATAAGGAAGAACATCATTAAAACAGCTTCATAAATTTACCGTAAAACCATAGACTATGATAATACTTTTTGTGCACAAAGATGTCACAATGGACTATTTTAACAATGTCCTTGAACAGGGTCAGAATGCTCTCGAATTTCAATAAAAATATCTTAATTTGTGATCTGAAGATGAACGAAGGTCTGGTTTGGAACAACATGAGGGTGAGTAATTAATGACTGAATTTAAATTTTTAGTTGTGCTAGAGAAAGAGGTATCAGCTTTATATCAGACAGCCAATAGCTACCATCATGTGGCTAAAACCAGGCCACTTCCTCTCCGCATCACTCCACCTTCTATCTACTTCCTCCCCGCTTTCCTGTCTCTCCTCCTCTTCTTCCACAGCCGAGTTCACCCTGCAGCGATAATTCAGCCTATTTCATCTCCCTGCTCATCAGAGCCCAGATTTAACGCACAGTCTAAACCGCGAGCCCAAACCTCAGACGTTGTCGAGCGCTAAAGGAGGTCAAAGTGTTGTTTCAGAAACGTTCCACATGTCTGCTCAATGGGGATCAGATTCAGACAACCGGTTTACATTACCATCAACAAAACAATGGCATGTAGAGGAAGCTTTTTTTACGTTACACATTCCCAAACTGTCATTTTGTTCATTTTAATTTAAAAGTAAAGTCCGAAAACTAGCCTGATCTCGAATTGTTCACTTCGCAATTAGTCAGTATAATTTTTCCAATTTGATACATTCAGGTTTATTTGCAAGCTGTTGGCATTATCTAATTGAAAAAGTGATTAGCCAATCGCAATGCATTGCCACCTCTCGAGTGATTTTTCAACCGAATTATCTTTTCCCCCCTCACATTCATCGCCACGCTCCAGGAGCTCAATGACAACACAACAAGCTCAAAGGAGGTTTAAGAAAGCCACTACTTAAAACCAGATTAAATAAAAAAGCCTATAAATAAACTGATATTTAGCTTATCAAATAAGCAAAAGCCTGCTTCCATCATGCAATTAGTGTAAACTGTGTAAAGTGGCCATTACAAACACCACCGAACAATCACTGTGAATAAAATCTATTTCGATGCCGTTTAAAAAACATTAGCTGACACTGTTCATGGTTTCTCAATTACAACAGCTCATAATAACATGGCTTTCCTGCTGGTACGCATCTTCAGAATTATTCCGCCAAAGAGCCTCGTAAAGCATTAGCATGGAGTTGATGTGGCAAGGGATAATAAAACGCTGCCACGCTAATTAATGGAGTCGTTTGCATGCGTGTAAGTCTGGATTGAGAGAAGTAACATCTCATTTAAAACGTGATCAGTAAACAGTGTGCATGAGTGCCGTCGTGACACAGAGACAATCAATACTTTGTTATCGACCAGGTCGGTCTAGACCGCTATTCATCTTGTAAAATAATTACACTGGACAGTAAAACAAGTAATCAGTCACATGATTAGTATTTTATGTTCTTGTAACATCATTTATTTACTTACTTACGTCACATTGTTCCAAACCATCTTGACTTCAACTGTTCCTCACGTAAAATTACCATAATGCTTCAGAAAATTTGTACGAATCTCTGTAAAAGGGACATCGGATGCATATTTTACTTTTACATGGTGTTTGCATGTAAATGTGTCTTGGCAGTGTGTGGACACAACCACCCAACAATCATAAAAATCCATTCACTTAAAAACCCAAACAGTCTATTATCAAGCAGTTTTGATTTTCTGAGCAGTATTATGTCATCCTGGCTCAGGCCCCGCCCACAGCCTCAGATGGACTGTACCTGTAACATATTTCCACCCTCAGACAGATTTTCTCCATGCTTGAGCAGCTGTAGCGACAACAATGTCTTTTCAATGTCAAGTGTTTTGTTTTTGATGGTAATGTGCCACCAAATAAACAAAAAACAGAAGAGGGGGCGGGGTGAGCAGTAGCTCATTATCATTTAAAGAGACATGCACCGAAACAGATCGCTGTGATCTGAGCTGTTTTTGACAAGGTAAAAAGGGGTTGTTTTATACAACCATTGAGGAATTTTAACCAAAATATGTTGCAGACATTTCACGAAGACCCTAAGAATCATACCAGCTTGTGGAAAATGGGCATCCGATGTCCCTTTTAACAAGGTTTTATAGTGCTTTTTAGAGCTTAACAGCTCCTGGTCACTGAATGCCATTATTGTATAAAAAGAGCAGTGTGAACGTTCTTCAAATTATCTTCATCTCTACAAAGGAAATAATAAAGTCATACAGGTTTGGAACAGAAATGACATTTTTTAATAACTTTTGTAGCTTTAAGGACTCATCTGTATTTAATTTAGTGTTTATTGTTTGAGAACATTTTTCAATTTCTGTGTATTTTCTACTACATAGTAAATAATGGCTTTTAAAGTCTATTAAATTTTGAAATTGACAGCTTTCAATTATACTGTAATGATAAATGGATGTAGTCAATGATTAAATATTAGGAAAAAAATAATAATTTCCTAGAAACATCTGTAACATTGTTATCAGTGATACTCACCTTCAGTCATAAACAAATATTTGACAAATAATAAAAAATATACTGTCTTAAAGTTGTTTGTGACATGACTGCAATATATTTAAAAACTTTAATGTTAGGTGGGATTAATCACAATTAATTGTGATTAATCTAAAAAAATATGATTAATTTTTTAATTGATTGAAAGCACTAAAAAATATTGAACAGGTAATAAAATATACTGTCTTTATGTCGTTTCTACATTATTTTGAAGATTAAGTGTGAAATTTAAAGGTATATTTAAAAACTTTAATGTTAGGTGGGATTAATCGTGATTAATCGCGATTAATTTCAGAAAAAAATATGTGATTAATTTGTTAATTTTTTTTTAATCAACTGACAGCACTAAAACATATTTAACAAATAATAAAAATATACTGTCTTTATGTCGTTTCTACATTATTCTGAAGACTAAATGTGAAATTATTGCAATACGAAAGTATATTTAAAAACTTTACTGTTAGGTGAGATTAATCGCATTTAGTTTCATAAAAAAAGTTAAATAATTCGTTATTTTTGGATCGATTGACAGCGCTAAATATATTTAACAAATAATAAAAATATACTGTCGTTATGCTGTTTCTACATTAATTTGAAGCCTGACTGTGAAATTATTGCAATATTAAAGTATATGTAAAAACTGCTAGGTGAGATTAATCACGATTAATTGCGATTAATTTCAGGAAAAAAATGTTTAATCAACTGAATGTGAAATTGTTGCAATATAAAAGTATATTTAAACATTTTAACTTTAAATTTAATTTTCAGAAAAAATGTGTGATTAATTAGTTATTGGATTGACAGCACTAAAATATTTCACAAATAATAAAAACACTAATTTGAAGATTGAATGTAAAATTGTTGCAATATAAAAGCACATTTTTTATTGTCAAGTGTGATTAATCACAATTAATCACGTTTAATTTCAGAATAAATGTGCAAATAATTCGTTTTTTTTTTTTTAATTGATTGACAGCACTAATAAAAATACATAAGTGTTTGAGAAAGCAATTAACACTTTTATTCACCACCAAATGGATCATGTAACACTTAAGATTGCAGTAACGGCTGCTGAAAATTCAGCTTTCCATCATAGGAATAAATTAATTTCAGAAAACGTATTCAAACAGCAAAATATTTGAAAGTTTTAAAACATGTTTCACAATGACTAATTTTACTGTATTTTTGATCAATCAAATGCAGCCTTGGTGAACCTAAGTGACATTGCAAACTTCAACCCCAAACTTTTCAAAGGTAGCATTCATGACACTCAAATAAACAATACCCCTTTTTTATTCTGTTTAACACACAACCAGTCGCCCTCAGTACAGTAAGCAGCGCTAAAACCGCATCTCCACCAGGAACAAGAGCATCGCTGAGGGAAAGTGAGAACTACCACACAACAAAACCTTCTTTTATTCTCCGCCAGGACCACGGAGACTTCTGGAAGGAGAACGGTAAGGACTTGTGACTAGAATTACTGACACACTTTTCCTTTGAGCGTCGAGCTAATCTGGGTTTAGTCGTGATTACGTAAGCCATCGCTTTTTCCCATGTCTCAGGGCAATAGTAGCGCAGCTGAAAACCGCGCTTGGTGATTTTTAGTCCTCTTTGTTCGGGAGGAGAGACTTGGACGCAGATTTTAGTATCACCAGTTTCAGCTGCTGCAATCACACACGGCCAGCTGTGACATGCCCATATTTTCACAGTCTCTCAGCTGTGGACAAAATTTACTGAAACGCTCAGCAAAGGAATGAGCTAAATGTATCTAACGAGTGTGAAATTAACATTTATCATTTCTTTCCATGACACAGCTGCTGCTCAGATATCCCTATCAGAACATGATGTCTAAGCTTAAGACTTTCAAGAGTTTAGTTTTTGTCTTTCAAGAGTTTAATCGTGTCTTCTTAGTTGGATCAAGCTGATATGTGGACCAGTTAAAAGTATGGTTACGTGAGTTTCTTCATCGACAGCACCGTTTGGGTGTAGTTGTGGTACCTGTGGCAGTGCGGAGCTGAGCTGACGCTGCAGCGAGTCCCGGTCATAGATGACGTCCTGCAGGTGCTGCTGGGCGAGGGCCAGGCTTTCTTGAGTCTCTCTTAGGGTGTCCAACAGACGGTCTCTCTCGTCAAGCATGTTCACCATCAACTGCTCAAAATGAGAGTCAGGGTCGGAGGCGCTGCTCTGGGACCCGCGCTGGCTCATCGCCGTGTCCTCGCTGATCGTGGGCATCACTTCGCACATCATCTTTACCTGCTGAAAGAGGATGAATGCTTAGAATACTCATGGAAATATCTGTAAAACTGCTTTGAAACAGTGTGTATTGTGGAAAAGGCCTATATAAATAAAATTGACTTGGACTTTACCTTACGCTATAAACATGTCACAACATCTTCAAGTTTATTTATTTTTATTTATTTATTTTTTACATTGGTATATGTAGGTAAGACACTACAAACATAATTTGTGCACCTTTTGTTACTTGTACCACACAGTGATTGGCTAAAACAACTTGATTTTTATTATTATTTTAAAGCTATAATATAATATAATATAATATAATAATGTGTTTAATAATGACAATGATCATAATATATTTTTTTTAATAATATCATTACACATTACTAGTACTATTAGTAGTAATATTATTTGAGTAAAGAATTAATAATATTGTCTAAAATTATAAAAATTATTACACAACAATATAATAATAATAATAATAATAATAAACTGCTAATAATAATAATAATAATTATTATTATTATTATTCAGTTTTTATTCTTTAAAGTTATTCTCAAAGAATTATTATTTGAGACCATTTTTAATCATAATGAATTTAAATAGTAAGTAATAAATATATAATAAAACAATGATATAATATAATATAATATAACAATGTTTAATAATGATGATAACATTTTTTAAATAATATCATTACACATTACTTGTACTACTAGTAGTAATATTATTTTAGTAAAGAATTAATAATATTGTCTAAAATTATAAAAATTATTATACAACAATATAATAATAATGCTAATAAACTGCTAATAATAATAAATAAATAAATAAATAAATAATATTAATAATAATTATTACTATTATTACATTTTTATTCTTTAAAATTATTCTCAAAGAATTATTCTTTGAGACCATTTTTAATAATAATGAATTTAAATAGTAAGTAATAAAAATATAATAAAACAATAATATAATATACAATATTATAAAAAAATAATATAATATAATTTGTTTTTAATATTATTATATTGTTATATATTTATTATTAGTATTATTATTAATTATTCTTCAATGACCATTTTGAGACCATTTTTAATAATAATGAATGTAAATAATAAGTAATGAAAATATAATAAAACAATAATCTAATCAAATCTAAGATATTTTTATTATTATATTGCTATATATTTATTATTAAAATTAAAATTATTATTATTAATATTAATTTGTTTGTTATCATATTGTCATGTTTATTATTATTATTATTATTATTATTATTATTATTATTATTATTAAATGGCCATTTTGAGACCAGTTTTTAATAATAATGAATTTAAATAATAATGAATAAAAATCTGATAAATTAAAACAACACTACTACTACTACTACTACTACTACTACTAATAATAATAATAATAATTTGCATTTAGATTAGCACATTTTTTAGCTTTAAATACAAAATATGTAGAAAATGTACAAAAAACTGTTACCAAACACACCTCCCAAAAATTATGTAAATAACAATAATTAATTGAGGTTTATGTACATGCACACGCACACACACATACACACACACACACAGAGTTTGGAAAGAAATCAATATGAATATTCAGCAAGGATGCATTTAAATGACCAAAAGTGACTGTAAAGATATTTATACTTTAAAAAAAAATAATAAATAATAAAAGGCAAAATATATTTCTATTTTAATTCATCAAAGAATTTTAAAAAAGTGTGTCACACTTTCCACAACAATACAAGCATTGATAATATATAATAATATACCATTTCTGATGGATCATTTGACTCTGAAGACTGGAGTAATGACTGCTGAAAATTCATTACATTTTAAAATATGTTGTAATAGAACTTTTTAATTATCTTAAAGTGTAAAAAATATTTCACAATATTACTGTTTAACGGTATTTTTGAACACACAAATGCAGCCTTAGGATGCACAAGAGACTTCTTTCATAATCAGTAACGCCATACTTTTGAACAGTATGATATTCTCAATACTTTATGTACAAAAATGTACTGCTTTTCTCTTTCAACCCATTTGTGCGAAAGAATTTAACTGCTCGGAGCATCTGCGGGAAGACAGCATGTAGACTGTATGTACATAGTGGTGATGTGTGTCTGTTCCTGTTAGACTCAAAGCTGTCAGAATTGTTGCGGCTGGTAGCTGTAGGGGAGATGAGCATTAAAAACACGGGGCCACAGAGCACCACGCCTGGGCTGTGATGATACAACACAGGCGGAGCGGCTGGAGGAATCTCCTGGCAAGGACGAGATGTGTTTATGCGTGTTTACAACAGAGCGAGTGGAGAAAGAACAGATGAACAGAGAAAGACAAAGTCTTGGCAAGTAAATTTTGTATGTGTACACCAACATATGCCAGCTCAATTTACTGACCGGGCATCTCAGGTCCTGTTCATTTTAAATATACAGAAATGTAGAGTATATGTGTATGTCACGGGAGGGTGAGCTTCCTGCACTCTCTAGATTTCATGCTTGTGCCATTTACTGGGCCAGAACGCATCATTTCCTCTGTTGCTTATGTAACAGGGTGCTCTATAGCTGTGTATTGTAGCGTCTCCTGCAGCACCATGACCACAACCACCACCTGTGCCATTTATTTCAGGTGGCTTATATATTACACCCTTACTGACGATGGCAACAACATAACCACATATTCCAAGTATATAACTAAGTATATAATGTGTTATTTATTGTGCGCTGTTCAAGTGTCTGAAGCTGAATAGTAGCATGCTCCCTGCATGACAGACGGAGGCGCCAGTTCTGTCACTTGAACTTAAAATACTCCGTCATTTTTGGTCATACAGGTAAAAGTAATACATCTTTTGAATCTGTAAAGACTATGTTTATTTGTGTGCACTTAGAATAACAACGAAACATTGTGCTTTTGTAAAATAATGAAAGCAATAATGATGCGCTTTATGCCGTCTTGGTTTCTTTGAATTTGAGAGCGAAACTTCGAAACTCTGTGTACACTTGCGTAACAGACATGAAAAATATATCTATGGAGAGGATCTATGGAGTACATTTAAATGAACCAATTCAAACAGAAATTGGGCAAATCTAGTATTATGGATGTGACATATAAACGCTTAGAGAATGTGTGTGTTACCAATATACCAAACCATCTGTTTATATTTTAATAAACCCTTGTTGATAGACTCTAAACATCAGATAACTATCAGTTTATGCACAAGTTTTCTATGTTAAAAAAGGGAAATAATCATGCGTTATGGATGCGACAAAAAAAGACAGTTTTTGAGAGACTACATACTTTGTAGGATTTCTGCGAACTAAAATGCACAAACCAGACACAATATTACCCAGCAAATAAAAAAGTGATGGCTCTTCACAGAACATATAATTGTTAGTTAACTTTAATTTTGATGTGTCTATTTACGAGGAATATGTACTGTTATGGATGTGACAAGCCTGAAAATAGCACTTACCAGACTATGAAAAATAGTGCACTAAAAATAAAAAAAAATGCTTTAAAAACTTTAAGAGAGACCTCACATGAATATTTGAACCACCAAGTGTTTACATCTGTGCTATCACTATAGTAAAAACCTTTGGTAAAAACTTATTTTTTCATGGTAAGGATGATTTTTGCATGAAATTACCCAAATAAATATCCTCAGATTGAAACATGCATACAGGCGCATTACTACTGCAGAAATTATGAGTTGGTGTCGCAGACTTCATCTCTTAAGCTGAAAACAAAGAAAGCACTAGTTTATCAATAAATTATTAAAACATTAATTTAGTCTCCTTGCTGTTGTTTCCAGACTTTTTTTTTTATTTCAGCTTTATTTCAATTAACTAATTACTTTTTAAAAGTTTTCATAGAATAGAATAGAATAATAGAAAAGTCGAAAGAATGGAAAAAAGAACAGAGAATGCTAGGGATAGAGGGTCATTTTTTAAGTAAATAAATAAAAAGAAAACAATTTTAAAGAATGGAAAAAAAATAAAAAATAAATAAATAGAAATAGAAATAGAAAAGTTGAAATATTAGAAAAAATAATAGAGAATGTTAGTGTTAGAGGGTCATTTAAAAAAATAAAATAAATAAAAAGAAAACAAGTTAAAAGGATAGGAAAAAGAATAGAGAATGTTAGTGTTAGAGGGTCACTTTTTTTAAATAAATAAAAAGAAAACAATTTTAAGAATAAAAAAAGAAATAAAAAAAAGAAATAAAAAAAATAGAGAACACTAGTGTTAGAGGGCTATTTTTTTTTAATAAAAAGAAAACAAGTTGAAAGAATAAAAAACAGAGAACACTAGTGTTAGAGGGTAAGTTTTTTAAATAAATAAATAAATAACCAATCGAAAAAAGAGAACACTAGTGTTAGAAGGCTAGTTTTTTAATAAATAAAAAGAAACCAAGTTGAAAGAATAAAAAAAAAAAAAAAAAAAAACAGAACACTAGTGTTAGAGGGTAATTTTTTTAAATAAATAAATTAAAAAAACAGTCGAAAACATAAACACTAGTGTTAGAGGGCTAGTTTTTCAATAAATGAAAAGAAAACAAGTTGAAAGAATAGAAAAAGAATAGAGAATGTCAGTGTTAGAGGGTCATTTTTTAAAATAAAAAGAAAACAAGTAGTTAGAATAGAAATAGAATAGAGAGTGCTAATAAATAGAAATAAAAAAGTTGAAAGATTAGAAAAAGAATAGAGAACGCTAGTGTTGGAGGATCACTTTTTTTTTAATAAATAAAAAGAAAACAAGTTGAAAGAATAAAAAACAGAGAACACTATAGTGTTAGAGGGTAATTTTTTAAAATAAATAAATAAATAACCAATCGAAAAAAGAGAACACTAGTGTTAGAAGGCTAGTTTTTTAATAAATAAAAAGAAACCAAGTTGAAAGAAAAAAAAAAAAAAAAAAAAAACAGAGAACACTAGTGTTAGAGGGTAATTTTTTTAAATAAATAAATTAAAAAAACAGTCGAAAACATAGAAAACACTAGTGTTAGAGGGCTAGTTTTTCAATAAATGAAAAGAAAACAAGTTGAAAGAATAGAAAAAGAATAGAGAATGTCAGTGTTAGAGGGTCATTTTTTAAAATAAAAAGAAAACAAGTAGTTAGAATAGAAATAGAATAGAGAGTGCTAATGTTAAAGAGTGAAGTGTAGATGGAAGAAATGCGTTTCTTGAAGGCTAAGGACCCAGTTGTTGGGATTGAGTTGGGCAGGTCATATATAATATAATATAATACAACAACAATTATAAAGGAAGTGTGAAAAATAGTCACGTGAGCCTCCACGTCTCTGTGATTGGCTAATTATCCTGTCAGTTACAGTTCACAACTGCTCAAAATTCCATGAGAGGTTAAACTGGTGGAAATGGATGAACTAATAGAGAGTTTACAAATCACCCACTCAGAAATCACCTCTTTCAGTCACATTCAAATCGAAATGCACCTGAAATTACTTGAAATAATCTGTAAATGAGCCCTCGGTAATCTGAAAGCATCTCTCATTTCGGTCTCATTTGCAGTCTAACGTAGCGACTGTTCTTGAAGTAGTTATTGGGATACTGATAGCTGATCAATTTTAAATTTGCCTCACCAAATGGAACTGCAAAACTAATAACGGTTTCAAAACAATCATTCCCTATAGTATGCATACATAAACATACAGAAAGTCAATTACGTTCTATTATTTAGATTAGAGAAGACATATGGTTTACAATCTGACTTTTTTCATGTTTACAGACTGTAAGTCCATCCTAAGCCGGCCGTCATTGGCAAAGGGCCCTGCAGACACCATGCGAACAGGCTGTTAGCCAGAGTCCCACCATCTCCCAGCTAGTCACTAACTGCTAACTTTAGACCACAAACGCTCTGGGCTGCGGCCAGCTCTCCTGTCTCCAACCAAGCATACAATGGAGAGCCCTGAAGCAGCCTGGAAAAGTCAAGGGTTTTTTTCCCTGCTGTTGTAAATAAAGAGACAATTCAGAAGACAAATGAATGTGTAAAGGTCTGTCACGAGTTAGGCCGCGTCTAAATTTCTCATACTTCCGCTGGGTATCAAAACACTTGACAAATGTCACTTAGATAACAGATGATTATAGCAATATATTTAAGTCCTCACCTAAGTTGACTGATACTTCAAAAATAAATTGAGATGTTCTTTTATGAAAAACACTGAAGCAATGAGAACAATTCAAAACTGACACAAATACCATTGTTCTAACAAGCTGCCTAATTACAATTTAATTAACCTAATTATTCAGTGGAACAACAGGCCTTTTGAGTAAAGAATACAAGATGTGTGTCCAGTTTAGACACTTACTGATTCTGCAAATAAGGCGCAAGGAAAAAAAAAAAAATCAATATTTTTTTAAAAATAAAATAAAGCAAAATAAATATTATAGATATAATATAATGCAATATAATATAACATTTTTTTGTAAGTTTTCCATCTTATTTTAATATTTTAAATTTAATTAACATAAATGATTTTTAATAGTTTTATAATAATAATATAATATAATATAATATAAAGTTTTTTTGTAAGTTTTACATCTTCGATTTTAATTTCATATTTAATTAACAAATGATTTTAGCATTTTTTAAATATAATATAATATAATAATTATAAAATATAACGTTTTTAAATTGTTTTATAATATAATATAATGTAATATAATATAATATAATGTAATATACAATTTTTAAATTGTTTTATAATAATATTATATAATATAGTGTTTTTGTAAGTTTTGTAAGTAATCAAAAATCTTTGATTTTAATATTTCATATTTAATTAACATAAATCTAATTAACATTAGCAGTTTTATAATATAATATAATATAATATAATATAATATAATATAATATAATATAATATAATATAATATAATATAATATAAAAGAACACAAGGTGTGTGTCCAGTTTAAAAAATAAAATGAAATAAAGCATAATATAATATAATATAATATAATAGAACACAAGATGTATGTCCAGTTTAAAAAATAAAATAAAATAAAGCATAATATAATATAATATAATATAATATAATATAATACAATATAATATAATATAATATAACACAAGGTGTGTGTCCAGTTTAAAAAATAAAATAAAATACAATAAAGCATAAAAATATAATATAATATAATATAATATAATATAATATAATATAATATAATATAATATAATATAATATAATATAATATAATAAGTTTTTTTCTAAGTATTCCATCTTATATTTTAATATTTTTCATTTAATTAACATAAATTATTTTTAGCAGTTTAATAATATAATAATAAAGTTTGTAGTAACATAATATAATATAATATAATATAATATAATATAATATAATATAATATAATATAACAAAGGATGTGTGTCCAGTTTAGACATCAACAGATTCTGCAAAAAGGACGCAAGGAAAACTCATTAAAATTCATTTAAAAAATAATAAATAAATATATAAAATAATAATAATAATGTAAGTTTTTCCATCTTATATTTGAACATTTTATATTGAATTATATTAATTTTAGTAGTTAAATTATATTATATTTTATTTTATTTTGTTTTATTATAATAAAAAGGTGACAGAGAAATGGTTAGATATAGGCACACAATATATATCATGTGAGATGACTCACTGTGATTGGCTGATTATCCTATCAACTACATAATGTCCGCCTACCATGTTTGCAACTGTTCAGAAAATCCATGAGTGGTTAAACTGGTTGAAATGGATGAACTAATTACAGACTTAGCAACTCAGCCACTGGGAAATCACCACTTTCAGTCAAATACAAATTAAAAGGAACCTGAAATGATCTGTAAATGAGCCCTTATGCATCTGGAAGCACCTTCTCATCTCTGTCACAGTCTGATGTGGAGGTACTTATTGGGATATTGATGGTTGATCAATACAAAACAAATAACCACCACTCCTTACCCCTTTGGCCCTTATAGCTTTCTAGTCAGGAAAACAATTTTCAACGAAAATGAGTGTAAACTAAATATTTGTCAAATTAACATGAAATTGCACTACAATCACCATAAACAAAGGGGGAGAAAAGCCAACAGGGGTTGCTTGTTTCAGATATTTTGAGACTGCTGTAGAAACATCCGGATATAACAGAAGAGAGAGACAAAGGAACTGGAATAGAAGCGACGTCTCAATGCCATATGCCAATCAATAAATTATTCATGTGGGACAGCGTCTGGGACTCCCTCTCAATCACTGCACAAACACTCACACACATACCCGCACAAAAAAAGAAAGAACGTACGTTTATTTTCACACAACACTGACACATTCAGTCACACTCAGAGAGTGACGTCAAACACAGACACCTGCTGCAGCGCAAAACACAGACTCACAGCAATCCAGACGTGCCAGTTCACACACCACATCTGACGTCACTATTACACACACCATTAGTGAGCACAACAGCTCCACAATGACAAAATGAGACAACTTTTAGGGTTTACTTGAGAAGACTCGTTGTGTCTGCAAAGAATCACCAACATAGGCTCATTGTAAATACGTGCCTCTATATACATTTCTGCAAAACTGATAAACGCACCTATATGTATGATTCACTGCAGTTTCCAGTTGAAATGAACAGTAGAGGCAGTAAAACTCTGACAACTTTTATTCCTTTTCACACAAAGTACAGAGTTTTGATTAACAAAGCCTACACTTTTCTCAATTCTGGGTTCAGCTCGCTGGGTCATTTTATTGGGTTATTTTTCATATTTTTCCCAGGTGTTGGATTATTTTTTAACCCAAACGCTGGGTTCAACTTGCTGGGTCATTGTATTGGATTATTTTTAATATTTTTTTTACCCAGGTCCCGAGTAGTTTTTCTGTAACTAAGCTGCTGGGTCATTTTTAACGCTGGGTTATTTTTTTCTACCCAACCGCTGGATTGAGCCTGTCTCTGACTAAACAACCCAGCTGTTGAGTTACAATCAGTCAGAGTGCAGGCTTTTTGAGTCCTCTACAGGAGACAGCGGTACTCAGAGCCGACAGTTTGCACTTCAACACTGAAATAAAGGTTTGTTTACATTTTATTTAATTTATAAAGTCTTTACTGTGCTGTAAATTGTATTATTTTACACAACGCAACATAACGACATAATGTCAGTTAGCTGCATTAGCAGCGGTTGTTTTGCAGGATAGAAACGCCTTTTGCCTTGCATAAAATAAATGGATTTTATTTGTTATTGTACTATGTTTTAAAATATGTTCTCTAATGTCAGTACTGTTTGTTTTGGGGCAGCTTTTAGAGTCAGTCACAGCATCATTCAGCTACAAGTGAAACGCGAGGCCGCGATCCGAAGTTCGCAGCCTGGCTCAGATTTCGGCGACACATCAGGATGACAATTAGCACTATTTCAATAAAAAGCAATTACAAAGAATGGTTGCATACACTTAAATTAAAATTCTACTTCTAAATACTACATTTTTTACATCTCTAAAATGCTTGTTAAATGGCTTTAAATGTATGTAATATTGTAAACTATGCTGTATTTACCCAAATAAATTCAATTTGTCTTTTATTTTGTCCATGTGTTCTTGCTTAATAATACATATTTATCTTTTGATTATTGCTGATGTCTCTAGTAATTCTGTGTGTGTTTTTACAAGCTACAGTCCATTTTAAACCAGCAGTATATAATACTTTTTAAACAATAGTTGACTTAAAATAACCCAGCATGTTTGGTAAAAACATTTAACACAATTAGCTGGGTCAAAATAACCCAGCATGTGTTCTGAACAATATTTAGCCAGCGCTGGGTTGCCAAATAACCCAAGTTGGGTTGTTTATAACCCAGCATTTTTTAGAGTGTAATTATTTGCACAATTATAAAAGTATATATATTATATAATTTTACATCCTGCATGATTTGAAAACCGATACTTTTAACGTTGTTGTCACATATACAGCTTTATACGCATGAGTTTTCTAATTCAGTAGGCTTGCTTGCATTGCACTTGAGTAATGAAGAGCTCCGATAGAAACCCTGTGAAACTATGGTTCAAGAAAACAGCTCAAATCTGCATAAAGAAGTTAAAATAGAATGGCTACATCAACAAATGCATTTTTTGCATTTGTTAACACTATCGGTTAGGTTTAGGGTTGAGTTTGGTGTAGGGGATATTTCCAACACGATAAAGCATTTACCTTTAGCGACACTCCCTGGATATTTGAATTCTGAACAGGTGCAATACGCATCTTAAACAGCGTAATAAAAACGCAGCAATACGTGCCTGTACAAACGTAATAAAAACGTGCCGCGGTCAAATATTGAACGCGTTTTAGGGCCACCCTCTGGACATTTCACTTTGAAACTGCCACAAAACGTGCAGTAAGGTACGTAATTATGGTGTTGCAGAAACGTATATAAAGGCACCTATTGTGGGAATGGGGTTGGGAATCACATATGACATGCCCATGATTTATCAACTATAAATAGACATATCTATAATAATAGCACAACAGATTTTTTTTTTTTTTCATTCTTTGAATTTTATGTTTGATTATTTGACAACGAAAACTACAAGTGAAACGAAAAGAAACACTTCTTGCTCTCTAAGAGCTACCCTCCTAACAAAGCAGTTTATCCAATTATCTTGCTTGCTTAGCCCTATACTAGGGATGGGCGATATACCGGTAAACATGATTAACTTGTAGAAATTTGTCAACAGGTAGAGATTTTGGACTATCGTCTCTCTCACGGTTACAGGCTTGTGCCACGATGTCACGAAAAAGTATTATTTTCACATGTTTTTAAGCACTGTGGTTTAAAAACATGATTTTAAGCAGTTGAAATGCAATCATCAGCGTAAGAGAACTCATTTTGTTATATGCGCTGCCTAAGAGAACGATTCTGACGTGAAGACGGTGCTCATGGAGCACGGGAGTTCATTTTGCCACTTTATAAGCCTTGAACATTAAATACACACACTTGTATGTGTCAAAATGCCCATTTTTGCAAGTACCATCGTGAACACAGTAATTTGGGTCTTAAATAAAAGCAAACAGCTGTGAAAAAAAAAAAAAACATGTGTAACAGTATATTGGATCCGGGCAGCTCTTAAAGTGACAGCAGTCTGATATTCCTGTTGTCTGTCATTCATGTTAATCAAACAAAAGAGAGAAAATCTCTCATTGACCTTTCTCACATTTATAGATTTCTCAGCAGCGAAAGTCATCATTGTTGGGTAAAATCCAAGAGCAGTCAATGGGAGATAAATGTGATAAATATATTTTTTGCATACCCATTTGCTCAAACAGCAAAAGAAAAACACCACTATAGTGTTTTCGTGACTTTCAAAAAAAGGAAAAAAAAATAAGAGAGACTGATATCGGCAGTCAGAGATGCTGCATTAGAAACACCCTCGCATTAGCGTTAATTAGTTTTTTGTAACTTGTTGAAGGGCTGATACAATATAAAGTATAGTGTTATAAATGTATTTTTTGTTAAAAAAAAATCAAAATATAAAAAAGCTCAAGGATTTATGATGCTGATGACCACTGAAACGCATCATCACAGTCTTGTGAAAAGGATGCATTGCTCTTGACTAAATCACTTTTGTAACTTTAATAAGAAGAAATATATATTTAATTTCCACAGTGAATAATATGCAGTGTTTTTATACATTTGAATAATTGATACAATATATGTAGCATTTCTTATTTATTTGTTCTACTGTATTTTTTATTTTTTTTTTTTTGCCCTATTGTTTGTAATTAGTTTCTTATTCTTATTTAATCGATGACTGTTCACTTTTGTTCAGTTTTTTTGTGATATTGACACTGGTGATAAGAATTATGACATTTTAAGGTATCAAAAATGTTGATATGATATAGACCTTACGTAAAGCAAAAATAACTAAATAATAACTATATAATCAAAATAACGATATAGTAATTATTATTATTATTTTGAAATGTAGCAATTTATTTTATTTTATATTTATTTATTTATTTATTTATTTTGTGGGTGTGTTCTTAAGTGGTCCAAAAAAAGGTAATAAAAATTCTGAATAAAACTGAACTGAAATAAACCACCAAACAAATGAAAAAAAAAAAAATAAATTAAACTGAAAGTTTTATAATTGGTTTGTGTGACTAATATTTACAAATGAGACGGAGAGCAGGCATTTATGGCCTTGCAGTGAACAAGCGAAAGACAAAATCAGTGCTTAATAATATGAAACAAATGTACTGACAAAACTCTCCTTACTCTCTGTCTCACTCTACTAGTCTCAGTGATTTTCTTTTAAAATATTTTGATACTAAATTGCAAATTGCAAAGCAGAAATTGTAACATTTTGCTAACATTGTATATTCTCTGTAGTCTCAATTTTTGTCAACGTTGCAGAAAATCCCAGTTGCTGAAATTTTTTAGCATGCTCCAAATGAAAAGTTATGAATAAAACTCAACTGAACCACTAAACAAACTAAAAGCAACTGCATCTTAACTTTGTGATCTATATGAAGCTCCAGAAAGAAAGAAAAAGGAGAGCGGAAGGAAGAAAGAAAGAATGACGCAGCAGGATTTGAAGAGGGGAAGAGAAAAACCATTACAGCGTCTTAAGTGAAGAAGACTCCCATCTATATTTCATAACGCCAAACTGCCACTAACATCAGACATCAGCAGCTCGGCTGGCAAGACTCCAAAACTTGAACTGCGGAATGATCCAGAGTAAAACTTCTGCCTACCAGACACATAACGGTATTCAATGAACATAAAGAACAATGGAATCCTACATCCCATTTGGGCAATAACTACATTATGATGGTTTACTTTGGACTGATCCAACACGGACAGTAATAATTCTGTTCTATTGCCTTGTTTGAGTGGAATTATGCCACATTTTTGGTAGCAAAACAGGTGTTTAAATCCATTCTGCAGTTTTTTGCGGAATATCTTTTATTGATCAATCCCTTGATTGTTTAATGAGCAAACAAAGTCAAATAATCCAATAACGGACTGTACCAAGTTGAAAGGAAGGGGTTTTTAAACAGTGATGGTCCAAGCATGTGGGCTGGACTGAATAAATGAACAAAGGAATGTGGATTATTGACTTTTAACACATTGCAGCTCATGTTTTAACAAAAGGTCAAGGGCACAGAATATTTCGAGGATATCTGGCATAACATCCTGCGCTGAAATATAACGCAGATGGGCACGGACCCAAGACCGCTCAATGGCAGAACTGGTACGAGAGTGCTGTACGCTGTATTTTAAACCCACATTTCAATCGGAGTATTGAGTGGAGCACAAGGCGATGCCCAGAGTAAAAGCCCCACTGATGACAACAAGAGCGATCATATTCCACACACGCTGTCTGAATGAATGGATGGCTGTGGGGGGAGGAGGGAGAGAGAGGGAGAGGTACAGATTGAGAGGAAAGGGAGGGCTGAGGTGAGGGAGTTCAGTGAAATCTGTGGATTTTCGTAGTGATACAAGACAGGCCAGAAATAATGGAACTGCACCAACCATGAAAATTATGGTGCTGCATTTGATATACAGCAGGGTCCTAATGTCTGAGACCACTAGTGAAAAAGCTTCTATACTGCTTTTATTTATTTTTTTTTTTTTAAATAAAAAATTTTTATTTGGATTATAAATTATTTGGATTGTCCTTGTAGCTTTTAATGACAATTTCAATGTGTATAAACTCTATATGGTCAGTGTCTCACATTTCTTTTCATTTGATTAGTGACGTATGTGATCTTAAACATAGTTTTTTATTTATTATAATTAATTACATTTGTAGTAACTACATAATAAGATGTCAAATATACATGAATAATCTTGTCTTCATTTTATATTTAAACATTTTAGTTTATTTGGAGATTTAAAATATATTTTTAATCCCAGATTTTCAACAGTGGTCTCACAGTGATCTTAAACACTTAAAAGTTCTAATTTATTTATTTAAATTACATTTTAAAACCCAGATTTTTAAGTGGTCTTAAACCAGACCCTGCTGAGTGTTCTTTAAAAAAAAATAATGACCATTTAATTGACCATTAATGCCATTATGATTATATATATATTTATAATGATTATAATTTAAAATATTTATCTATTTTATTTATTTATTCATTCATTCATTTATTTATTTTTATTTATTTACTTTTTGTAATAATTTAAATACCAGCTCTTTACAGGCGGCTCAGGCTGGACACCTCTCTGAATGTCTCATTTATGGCATTATATAATAATAATTCCATTTTACTATATATATATATATATATATATATATATATATATATACACACATATATATGTATATATATATATATATATATACACACACACACACACACACACACGTTGTTTATTTTAAGATTTAAATATGATTTTATATCCCAGATTTTCAAAAATGGCTCAGACTGGACACCTCTCTGTGATCTTAAAATATCTAATTTATGACATTATATTATATATATATGTAGGAAGAAGAAGAAATGTATTACAATATTTCTATTTTAACATTATATTTTTTATGCTATATAATATTAGATTTTGTTTATTTTGAGATTTACATATGATTTTAAATCCCAGATTTTCAAAAAAGGGCTCAGACTGGAATCCACTGTGTCATTTTACTAATTTCTTATTACATAATAATAATAATAATAATAAATATTTCTATTTTATTATTAGATTTACATATTAAATTTAATATTATATTTGTTTATTTCGAGATTTAAACATGATTATTTTATCCCAGATTTTCAACAGTGGGCTCAGACTGGACTCCACAGTGTGATTTTATTAATTTCTTATGACATTATATTATATATTTATAATAATAATAATAATAATAATAAATACTTGTAATTTATTATTATATTTATATATTAAATGTAATATTGCATTTTGTTTATTTCAGGATTTTTTTTCAACAGTGGGCTCTGGACTGGATTCCACTGTGTGATCTTAGGAATGTCTAATTCATGACAATATATATTTATAACAACAACAACAACAAAATTAATAATAATAATAATAATAATAATAATAATAATTTCTATATTATATCAAATATATGACCCTGGCCCACAAAACCAGTCATAAGTAGCACGGGTATATTCATAGCAATAGCCAACAATACACTGTATGGGTCAACATTAATAATTTTTTTTATTTACGCCAAAAATCATTAGAATATTAAGTAAAAATCATGTTCCATTAAGACATTTTGCAAATTTCCAACTGTAAATATATCAAAACTTAATTTTTGATTAGTTATATGAAGAAGAACTTCATTTGGACAATTTTTAAGGCGATTTAGATTTTTTGCACCCTTTCCACATTTGTAGTTGTATCTAAACCAAATATTGTCCTATCCTAACAAACCATACATCAATGGAAAGCTTATTTATTCAGCTTTTTCAGTTAGAAAAATGACCCTTATGACTGGTTTTGTGGTCTTCAATTTATATTATATTTCAAGATTTAAACATAATTTTACATCCCAGTTTTCAACAGTGAATGAATGGATGAATGAACTGGACATCACCGTAATTCTTCACTGCCACAAACTAGAATCAACCCGCACACATTCAGTGGTGTGAAAAAGATCCTTTCCACCACACACCCCCTACCAAGGTCACACAAACCAGCTGTGCATTTGATAAAATACAGTGGAAACGGCTGAGGTAGCCTTTACACACCAGCACAACCAACAGGGTCAGTGGGACACAGAGGCCGTCCTATTCCTGGCCTGTCTGTCTACAGTACAAACCAATAGAGCCAAGAACACCAGTGTGGCCACCACAATTCTCCGTCAACATGACCCAATCATGGCTGCCACGTTAAATAATTAGTGTTTGCCAAAGTAGCAGAAATACTCAATTTGAGGTTTAGAATCATTATACATATATGATTTTTTGGCCTTGAACTTGACGTTGACTGGAAAATATTTTAAACTTTAAAAATGACAATGATGTGACTGTGTGACTTTAGCACAATATTGCCTGACGACAGTTAAGAAAAAAAAAAAATCACATTAGAATTGAAATTGTGTTAATCGCAATTAAAGTCTCATCACATTCACGTTCACACAGTCCTCCGGCACATGTGAATAAGGTCCATTACGGCCGGACAACAGGCGAGTGAGATATGCAGGGACAATTCCCATGACATTCCCACTACACCTATCAAGCCGTCATGTTATAGTGACCACATCTCTGTCAAAACAGCCTATTCTGCTGCTGTGACTCTAATTGGAGAGAATCCTCAACCATTGTCTCAAGCGCATTACATCATGCCTGTCTTTGCCTCTCTCTCTCTCCCTCCCTCCTCTCTCTTTCCTTTCTCTGTCAGTGTCTTCCATTGATCTATGCACCTTTTCCCTGTATGAGATATGAAAGATTATCAGCAATTCCCAAGAATGCACATGCATTCATTCATTAATTCCTTCAAGCATTCATTCATTCACTCACACATTCATTGATCTCTGTTACTACAGCAATAGCTTTCACATCTGTTGGAAGTTTCCTTTCACTAAAGAGGCATTTCTGAATCACCTTGAGAATGCTTCACAAAGAATACTGCATTTCTACAAGTCCGACACAATGACTGTTGCATTGTATTGTGCATGGGTTGTCTTATACTCACTGTTCACTGTGCAATATCAATGACAGCTGCAATCTAAGCGAGAGCGCACAGCTGCTCCAATCATCCGATTCACTACAAGGAAGCTTCACTGGCCAAAATCAGCACTGGTCCGGCGAAACCCGCATGAATATCCACCGCTGGCATCCTCAGAAACGCGATACTGTCCTGTATATCGATGACATTTTGATTTCCAGATATGCCCATTAGTAATAAAATGGCACGTTAAGGATTCAGCGGCAGGAGCAGCGGTGGTTGGTAGAAACCATTGTTCGAGAAAAGAGGGGGAGTTCGCTTCTGTCTTAAAGTTGCAGCTGTGCAATTTCCTCAGCAAATAGTAGGATCTTCATAGGTTTCCGTGTTTACACATGGAAATGTTTTGTCCAATTTATTTTTAAACTCTTTATATTTAAGAACGATTTAGACATTTAGGAAACGCCGTCTTAATCAGATTACCCGACTCTACTAGAACAGAACTCCATAAAAATGACTATTCCACATAAAACGCTTATGTAAACACTGCGAAAGTGAATGTTCGCTAAATATTTTCGGACAAAAACGACAACCGGCAAATGTTGAAATAGTTTCGCTTCACTAACACAAAACCTCTAGATTCTCAACGACAGGGGACAAAATTATATTCAATATTATACAGATAAAATAAAAAAATAGACAGATAAAACGATGGATAGAACGATAAAACTATAAATAGAACGATAGATAGATGGAACGATCGAACGATAGAACGATAGATAGATTCGAAAATTTACCAAAATAAAGAAAAAAAGAAAGTCCCTCTTTCGCTCTTGCCATTGTGGACTCACATACATTATTGACTTAATTATTGTAGTCTATATTTCATTCTGTATATTGTACACTGTACATCATATAGATCTCTTATTGTTAATAAAACCTTTATTGCAAAAAAGTACACTACCATTTTTAGTTCTCTTTTGCTCACTAAGCCTGTATTTATTTGATCCAAAGTACAGCAAAAACCGTCAAATTTTAAAACATTTTTACTATTTAAAATAGCTGTTTTCTATATGAATATATTTTAAAATGTAATTTATTCCTTTGATTTCAAGGCTGGATTTTTAGCATCATTACTCCAGTCACATGATCCTTCAGAAGTCATTTTAATATTCTGATCTGCTGCTCAAAAACATTTATTATTATTATTATTATGTTGAAAACAGCTGAGAATGTTTTTTTCAGGTTTCTTTGATGAATAGAAAGTTTAGAAGAACAACATTTCTCTGAAATAGAAATCCTTTGTAACATTATTAATGTCTTTATCATCACTTTTAAACAATTTAAAGCATCCTTATAACCCCTAATAATCACTAATAATAATAAAAAATGTTTCTTGAACAGCAAATCAGCATATTAGAAGGATTTCTGAAGGATCATGTGACACTGAAGACTGGGGTAATGATGCTGAAAATTCAGCTTTGATCTCAGGAATAAATTACGTTTTAAAATATATTCAAAGTTATTTTACATAGCAAAAATATTTCAGAATTTTACTGTTTTTGCTGTACTTTGGATCAAATAAATGTAGGCTTGGTGAGCAGAAGAGACTTCTTTAAAAACACTTTAAAAAAATCCTGACTTGTAGTGTATTTTTTTGTGTTTTACTACTTGGGAATAATTGATTGTATATTTCATTTTGATAGTTTCTTAGTTTCCTATTTTTATTCCAATCCCCTGTTTTTATTCTTTATATATAGTCAGATGTTAAAATGTTATTTAAACTGTACTGAAACATTTTGTAATACTTGAGAATTCACAAATAAAGTGAGTGGGGGAAAAAAAATCTAAAATCCACAGCTGAGACCGTGAGCTGGTATTTATGCCCTTTCAGCGAGTATGGGAAACATAAAATCAATATAGAAAATTGTGTAACAAATGTACTGACAAACTCTCTCTTCATTGTCTTTCTCACCCCACTAGTCACTGTGATTTCCTTTTAACATATTTTGACATTTAATTGCATAAAAACATTTTTTGGATGCATACAAAAACCCTTAAAATACTCTAGCTTTACTAATGAATGAATGAATAACAATTGCTAATGTTTAGTTCTCAGTTGCATGCAGCTGTCTCAATAATTTTGTCCACTTTGCAGAAATTTATTAGCACAAAGCCTCTTGATAAAGTGTGGCTCTGGGGAGCACTGCACCACAGATCATAAAGCACCACAGAGTAATTAACAATTAAGTAAAATATGTTCGGTTAGGAGTTACTAACTACATAAGGAAACAGAGTGCAACTAGAATATCCCTCATTGGACAGATGTTCTTTATGGACAGATGTTAAAGCAGCAAACTGACTACAGAGCCTCGGTGCGTGCAGTGTCAGTCCCGCAGGGGAGACCTGAGGCTGACGGGCCTGTCGCTGTCCATGGTGCTGCTCCAGTGAGGAGCCAAGCACTGCTGTCCACGTTCATAACACTGAGGAAATGAGCGCATGTAGTGCACTCAAGCCCAATAACAGCAATATTAACCTGGCCATTTCAGTCATGTTTTAAAATCCTTTTTCCTCTCCTAGATTAATGTGCAAAGACAACTATGAGCAAGCCAATCTTAAACAGAGTGTAAACGCTGTCGCTCTGCAGGACTTTCAAACACTGCTTTGTTCATTTTAGCAGTCCAGTGTGTCAACTTCTGGCAAAACAATTATTTGTGAAATTGCATTTGTGCTGCAGAAATTACACACTTCACCTTGTTTTTCAGTCCATGCTCCTGGTCATATTATGCACAATTCATCAGTGCATGTAATCTAGCTGAGTAGGATCTTGGTTAATGTTAACCAATAGTCAAACTGCTTTTTAATTAGAAACATGTCACATTATAGAAGTAAAATGGGTTGTGAAAGCAATTTCATGTCGACTTTAAGCGGTCTCTGTAGGAAGTCAGTGATCATGGTTGTGATGAGCTGAACTCCAGTGGAGAGGAACGAACTCCTCAGAGAGAGAGAGAGAGAGAGAGAGAGAGAGAGAGAGAGAGAGAGAGAGAGAGAGAGAGAGAGAGAGAGAGAGAGAGAGAGAGAGAGAGCTGAGCTGTCTCTGAGGTGCACTGCCATTCTACCTCAACAACACTATACTGTACTTCTCTCTTGGGTCACTGGAAATAAATAGTTCACATCACATCTTAACATACAGTAATTCCCTCTTGTAGGCAGAATGAAATGTACGTTAGACTTATTGTAAATTGCTTTAATGTTTAAAAATTACATCTGTATATATGCTGGGAACAATGATAGAAAAAAAGTGAATAAACTGTTCAAAAGTTTAGTGTCAGCATGATTTTTTTAATAAATTAAATACTTTAGGCAATGATCCATTGAACTGATCAAAAGTGACATGTATTGCAAATAAATTTACAACTTTTCTATTTATCCAAAAGTCCTGAAAAAAAAATATATATAATGTTTTCCACGTAGATATTATGCAGCACAACTATTTTTAGCATTGACAACAAAAGGAAATGTTTCTTGAAAATTAATCAGCAATATGGCACGTGCACTGCACACAAAAAGCAAACTGAATTATTCATGGAAGTTGATTACATGCAAAGTCAATGTAATTGTTTGAATTATATGCAAACTACCATATCAACTTGCGTGGAAGACGCGATATCGCGTTGCCCAAACTGCATCATTCAAGACGCCAGATGCGTTTTCAAGTCTATTCACGTCTTTATATTAACTCTCTATTCTAAAGCGATAACGCAATGTGAATATTCACTTGGTGTGCACAAAGCATAAGGACATGTCAATAAATTCTTTGCTGATTGGCTTGTGCGACAATGCGTCATGCACATTTTCTGTTGGAGCTGAAATTTAAAATAAAAATTTGTATACTTTTTAAGTACAAAAGCTGGTGTAGCACAGGTTCTGGCATGCGCGTTCACGACGTTACATACTATTGCATCATGTCGAAAGATCACGCAGAGCGTAAGAGGAACCACAGACCCAGTGTTTACAAAGCGAACATGCAAAAACTAAGAAAGTGCAAGTAAGTCAAACGCTGTTTACAAACAAAAAGGTACAATGTGTCGGACGATTCTGAAGTTGTAGGAGAAAATAAGATGGAGTTTTTCACCTTTTTTAGCTGAAGTACACAGGCGATGAACTTAGACATGATTCGTAGTAATGATGAGGAGTTTGGATCATTTTACCGACTCGGATCTTTGAGTCTCATTCAGCAAAATTAATTAATCTTTTTTTCCAAGTCATTTCGTTAATTTTAGCAAAATCAGCATCATGTGACAGCTCCATAAGATGAACGAGCATCTCAAAAAACCTGAAGACTTGAAACAGGTGAACTAGTTCCAGTACAGAACCTAATAGAATGTTGCACATGCACTCCCCAAGACGATTCGTCACATTAAAGATTTGTTCAAAATGAACGAATCGTTCAAGAACGACCCGTGGACGCACATCCGAGAGCCTGTGCTACGTGAGCTTTTGAGCTTAATTGTATACAAATTTTTATTTTTAGAAAAAAATGACCGATCATTTCGCTAGATAAGACCTTTCCTCCTCAGCTGGGATCGTTTTGAGCCCTTTGAAGCTGCATTTAAACTACTTTTTTGAAGTTCAAAATCGGGGCCACAATTGAAGTCCATTATATGCAGAAAAATCCTGAAATGCTTATCTCAAAAAACATAATTTCTTTACGACTGTAGACAGAAAGACATGAACATCTTGGATGACAAGGGGGTGAGTAAATTATTTGTAAATTGTTGTTCTGGAAATGGACTTTAAATTCACGTTTGATGTCCACACAGCATAAGGACATGTCAAATTCTTCTTTGGCTGGCTTGCACGACAAGTCATGCAAATTTTCCACTCGAGTTTACATTTTTCAACTTGCGCGGAAGACACAATATCACACATTCGCAACAATCACGTCACCCAATTCACATCTTTGCATTGACTTAGTATGTAATCTATCCATGCCAATAATTAAACCATAAGAGAAAATGGAGGAAGGCATTATGCAATGATTTTATCCACGCGAGTGACACAAAAAACAACCCACAAGTAATCAGAGCGATAACATAATGCGAATATTCACTTCACAGCACATGGACAAGTCAAATTGGATGTGTCAAAAAATTCTTCACTCTGTTCTTAGGATTGCTAATGCTAAAACCTTCTAAAGTGAATATTAATAAACACAGTAAAATATTACCATGCGGTTACACATTAGCTCTAGTTTCACCCACTTTGAGCGTCTGCAGCCAGGTTTTTTTTTATTTTTATTTTGAAGATCAAAGAGAATGTGTTTTATCAAGCTTGACATTTACTCCAGCTTTACAAGCTCTTTTTAAGGTTTCACATTTGCGGCGGTATCGTGCTGTATCGTCTGATTCCTGCTCAGCTTGACAAATTCCTTGCTGATTTCACACCAGTGACTCAGTTTACCGAAACAAAAATCGACATATGACTAGTGTGTGAGAGAAAAGAATAGATAAGCTCTTATGATTTCCGTGAGGTCTGGAAAGGACATCTTTGTGTTTTGAATGCCTATGTTTGATGCAGTGAAGAGGAGCAGATGAACTAGGCCGGCGTTCGAGAGCCATTCAAGAGGGATTACGAGACCCTACTTCGTGATAAACCATTTTATCTGTGCCATCCCAGCGGAGGCCATGTTATTACACTTTCTCAGGGTGTCTACTAACATGTAAACTCCTCATAAACCCGTGTCGTAAAGCTGTTTACTGGCCTTCATGGCAGTGATGGATATCGTAAGGTACATGGCAATAAAACTAGCTATTCAAAATTACAACAATAATAATTAGTGACATAAAACATAGCGCTTGTCTTTTATTATTTGCATTTGTGCTAAAGTTTGATGGACGCTCAAATGGGCTGTAAGATAAATTCAGGTGATTTATTGTCTAACGCTTTAAACCTGGAGAGGATTCAATCCACTGTGGCTAACATAATCCAATTTTCTGGATTATAACATTAATGTAAATGAACACTCACAGTCTGCATAATAATCACATATGAGGCATTATGATATCCTCCAGGGGGCAAATTGGTAATTTTAGATGCTTGTTGAGATAATATTTTGAAATGAAAATGCCGACCAGCAGCTGAACAAACCCTTAACCCTAAATATTAAATTTCAGCGTGTAATTCATTCATGCAACATATATTAAACATATCTCACATCATTCAGCCTTTCGATTTGAGCAGAGCTGTGCTATTGCTTTTAATATGTGATAAGACACCTTGTGGTAAAAGTAATAATATATTTCCCTAACACCTTAGATATAAGTACACCACCTAATCATTGTTTTGTATATTATAAGCATTTAGTTTTTAGGTTGGTAAAGGATTTTTACAAATATCATGAATTATTAATTCATATACATTGTATACCCTGGTGGAAAAAAAACAGCATATGCTGGTAGGTATGTTTTGATGCTGGTTTAAGCTAGTCCTTTGCTGGTTTATGCTGGTCCTTGACCAGCAACATGACCAGCATAAACCAGCAAATAACTAGCTTAAACCAGCATCAAAACATACCTAACACCAGCATGGAAATCTGCTGGACTCTTATCTCTCCGGTGAAATTATCCTTCTAATTAGTAGTGATGGGTTGTTCTTCAACGATTTGTTCAGTTGCGCATGCGCAACATCCTATTAGGTTCTGTACTGGAATTAGTTCACGCGTTTCGAGTCTTCTACCTGGTTTTTGGAGTCGTTCGTTCATCTTATGGGGCTGTCACGTGATGAACGAACGACTCGAACCCTTAGACTCGAGAGATGAACTAATCAATTCTCTTTCTGGCACGCACTGCATTGGTTAAGCTTATGGGGCTGTCACGTGATGAACGAACGACTCAAACCCGAAATCTTGTCAGATAAGAGGTGAGGTGAGCTAATCATAGACTAAAGACCCAGGTAAACAATCAATTAATCTTTTCTGTTTCTTATAGCATTATAGTTTTGTCTTGTTTGTAGTGTGATCAACATTTGTGTAAGCAGTAGATGTGTTAGGGAGGAAACACGTAACATTTTAATTATATTTTGCTGAACGAATGAACGAAATGACTTGAAAAAAGATTTGTTCATTTTGCTGAACGAGACTTAAAGGTCCGAGTCGGTAAAATGATCCGAACTTCCCATCACTACTAATTAGCAGCTCTTACCACCATGAACATTTACATATCAAAGACAGAAAGTCTCCTCATTTATTTCCACCTGTGTTTTTTCATTTTTCTGTAGGGCTTAGTTGCAACTGATGGGATTCCCTAAGTCTCCGAAAATGGGAGCGAACTCAAACCATATGGGGAATTCAAACAGATTGGCCCCATTCAGCTGGGAGCTAATTGGACTTTGGCTTAACAAAAGACATTGGCTTTAGACCGGATGGGAATCCCAGCTCTCCCGGCTGAAAACTTGCTCTGCTCTTTCTGTTTTTAACTATGCGCTAACATTATTTGAAGAAACAGCTTGAGCTGTCTAATGAAACAAACAGAAGTGTGCTCAGAGCGTGTAGCCCCTGCAGTCGAGGTAAATATGAGCGCATGGAAAAAGGGGAAAAAACAGGGGCCTCATTTATAAAACACATGTATGTTCAGATTTGATCCTAAAATCCAAGTGTATGTAAACTTTTGAACAGGGTAATTTTGTATATTTTCACTTGTGGACTTTTGTATGTAAACGTCTTTTATGTGAATCATTTTATTCAGGTCAGTACTAAATAAAAATGACATGCATTTTGTTTGATCCCTCTTATTTTGGTAAATAATTAACATTTGCAGATTCTGCAAGGTGTATGTAAACTTTTGACCTCAACTGTATTTACATATGAAACACAATGACAAGAACGTTTTGGAAACCTTGCTTGCATGTTTAGCTGATATAAGATCTTAGATGACTTTTTTTTTTTTTTTCTTTTTTTTTTTTTGCAATGTTGTTTATTCGTACTTAATAAATAAATTAAACAAAATGAGGGGCAACCACCCATATAGAGAATATAACAGCTTTTTCTAGGCCATGTGAGTCCCATCATTTTAAATGTTTCCCAGATGTACAATTTCTCTTTTTCTGCTAAAAACTTTAAGTAACTTTAAAACAAAAAAATGCCATACTATTTCACTTTCTCCTGAACACTGCAAACACAATATTCGTATCTGTCCTCCCACCACGTTATTGGGTAAACAAACTTTAAAAGGCTCCTCCAAGTCTGAGACAGGACTCCACAAACAAAATTGTCCCTAAAGCCCAATGCGCTGTTATGACGATACATCAGACCTTCCAAACATCTCGATTCAAAGACAGATAGTCACCAGCCTCGAAACAAACCAGCCTACTTTCACAATACTTGTGACATGAATAAAACATTCCACATCTTGAGTGTCCAGATATGATATATATCTTCAATCTGTGCAAGGTGTTTTTTTTACAGCGTAACCTGTGGGGACTGCACTTGCAAGAAGAAACTGCAGAGCTCAGAGGCATTTTAATGCTACAGATCAGGGAAAATGCCTTTTTGGGGATATCAGTCTACAGACAGATGAGGTGTTTGCATGTAGATAGACGTGTGCAGTAATATGATCAAAAAGACATGCAAGACCTGAAAAACAGTCGCAGATTCACTACAGACAAGATTACAGGAGAAGTCCACTTCCAGAACAACAATTTACAGATAATGTACTCACCCCCATGTCATCCAAGATGTTCTTGTCTTTCTTTCTTTAGTTGTAAAGAAATTGTGTTTTTTGAGGAAAACATTTCAGGATTTTTCTCCATATAACGGCCTGCTATGGTGCCCCGAGTTTGAACTTCCAAAATGCAGTTTAAATGCGGCTTCAAACGATCCCAAATGCAGAATCACTGCAGAAGTACCGACCCAGTCTTTGCAAAGTGAACATGCAAAGAAGATCAAACACCCTTAACAAAAAAGGTAAAACAGCGATATAGGACGATTTCGAAGTTGAGGAAGAACATGAAATGGGACTTTTTTGACATACCCTAATTGTCATGAACCGGAGTGCAGGCAAAGTAAGACAAGATGAGCGTTTGACATTAAAAAGTATATAAATTGTATTATTTTTATGAAAATAACCGATCGTTTCGCTAGATAACAGCCTTCTTCCTCGGCTGAGATAATTTAAAACCGCATTTAGGATCATTTGAAGTCACATTTAAACTGCATTTTGGAAGTTCAAATCTGGGGCACCATATCAGTCCATTATATGGAGAAAAATGCTGAAATGTTTTCCTCAAAAAACATAATTTCTTTACGACTGAAGAAAGAAAGACATGAACATCTTGTATGACAAGGGGGTGAGTACATTATATGTAAATTGTTGTCGTTCTGGAAGTGGACTTCTCCTTTAAGTTTATCAAAGATAAAATGCTGCATATCTTTTTAATGCTGAAGGCACTCCTAGATTAGTTCAGCATTATGTTTATCCATCTTGGCATGATGAGAATGTAAATGAGAAGATGTGCCAGAGTACACATGCAAGTATGGCTGTCATACTCTTATTAACATGGCTTGCCAAGGCATATTTTTGAAATCCCTAATCTTAAATATTAAACACAAGCATTTACAGTAGAAACATTTGACGGATATCTCAAATCATGGTTGCTGAGAAGAGGTGTACTAAGCAATTAGAGATGATAAAATAGGTGGAAAAAGGTTCAGAGATGCCATGTTTGTGATGCTGTAAATGTATAATACATAAAAATATTTTGATTAAAATTTGAATAATCTTCCAACAAAATTATCTTTGGCCCTAAGTGTCCCTGAAGCATTCACATCAGCCTTGAAGTGAAGAGAAAGGACATGTGAGTGGAATTAAGGGGTGATTCTTGACCTGCTTTATGCAGAACAAACTCCTGTTACATGCTGATTGGCCGTGTAGGGTCTCAGTTGCCAAGCAACCATCCAGCGGTGGCTGAAGCTCGCTGACAGGCAGCTGCTAATGGCCGTTCCGCCCTGAGTGGTGGGTTTAGGGCAATCCGCAACGTGACATGGCCGGACTACTGCGTGATGCCAAACATGTAATACACATGAGGCTTTTGGAGCAAACCCTACATTTACATTTATGTCTCAGGGGTGTAGCAGTGCAGAGATATTTACTCACAGAAAGCTACAACCGCATGCATAAACAGCTTGCGTCAAGCTGACAAGGGTAATGGAGCTTGAAAACATGAAATTTTCGAGAAATGAGTTTGACACAAGTTTTAGCACCAATTATATCAAAACTGAGTGTGAACAGAGAAGACATTTTTCAAAATCTCATGGAACGCTTACAAAAAAGCAACATCATATTGCCATGTTTATGTTTGTTTATTTGTTTGTTTGTTTTAGGGACATGCACCATGGTAATGCTATCATTTTTAGATATGTACCAAGGCAATATCATGGTAGTTTGGACATGCACTGCACATGCTATCCCCATTCTTCTGTTCATATTGTATTAATATTGAAGGCAGTTCAAAGAATTGTTTCTGAACACATTATTAATTAGAAGAAATGTATTGCTGCAACACATTACAAAGACTGTGAACTATGTACTACTGAATTGTTGTGTTAGACCATTAAACAGTTTTTCACCCTTTTTATGTTTAGGATTTTTTGCAACCTGATCTCATGACGAAGACATGGAATATGCAGCGCCCAAGCGTGCCTCAATCTTGAAAAGTGAAGCCAAAATGTTTCGATCACACCCAGGTCCCAGTATAGGTCATAAACCCTGCCCTCTCCATGAAATCTAATGGGATGTGAGGCAAACTAAAGAATTAAATTTTACTTTAAATAACTGTTTTCCAAAGATATATCTTTTAAATCACGCCAATGTAAGTTCTAGCGTTTGTTTTTGAAATAAGTTTGGTTTTAGTTAGCTATGTGATGCTATAAAAACGGGAGCGTGACGTCATGATTGACAGCTGAGATTGACAGATTCTCTGAGTGAACTGAGGAGCCAACAGACTTTTTTGGGATCTTCAGGAGGAGATTCTGGTTTTATTTATCTTATTTTAAAGGGGTCATCGGTTGCCCATTTTCCACAAGTTGATATGATTCTTTATGGTCTTAATGAAAAGCTTGGTGGTTAATATTTTTCTGTGGTGTGAGAAACTTTTTACATATTTAATATTGCTTTATTTGGACTCAAATATTAAAATTCAGCTTTACATCACAGGAATAAATTATATATACAACTATATTAAAATAGAAAACCGTTACTTAAAATTGCAATAATATTTCGTAATATTACAGTTTTTCCTGTTTTTTAATCAAATAAATGCACACTTAATGAGCAGAAGAAACTTACTTATCTTACTAAAAAATCTTGCTGATCCCAAACTTTTCAACAACAGTGTATGTAAAACTTATATAAAATCTCAAGCAAGGATGCATTAAACTGCAAAAGTGACATTTAGATATTTCAAGACATTTATTATGTTACAAAAGATTTCTATTTCAAATAAATGCTTTAGTATTTTATGAAATATGTTAGGTCTGTAATCACAGAGAAACACAGAGAACCTTTAAAGGGCAAAGCGAATGTTGGTCATGGTTACTCTTGGTGAGATATATTTTTGGACTCAATCCCTTTCAACAAAAGCAATCACAGAAACATCACTGAGTTGCCAATCTCATATCCTGGAAACAACAGGATCCAGATCAATTCACCAAGGATGATCACTGCGGCTCCAGTAACAGGAGCTGTTACTCCACTGTTATTGCTAAAAAAAAAAAAAAAAAAAAAAAAAAAAAAAACGTAGCTATCCAAATTATTTCCAAACAAGCTTGTTTAAAGGGGTGCTATTATGGTTTTTCACTTTTTGAATTTTAGTCAGTGTGTGGTGTGTATCTTTGGGCATAAAAAAGATCTACAAAGTTACAAATCTCAAAGTCCACTCCAAAAGGAGATATTTCGTTTAAAAAAAAATGTCTTTTCAAGAACTACCACGAACGGCTCCTTTGGACTACAGTGTTTGTTTTCCACATGCAATGATGTCACAACGCGGTGCATTAGAATATCATTAAATTAAATCCCGCCACGAAAATTGCTGGGGGGTGGGTAGGGACGAGGTGGGGGATTATCCTCAATTTAGCGATGCAGCGTGGAGAGCCGCTTTAATGAGCCGCAGCACGGTGGGTATAAACACAAGCATTGACTAGATTGGCCACTTCAGAGCAGTAACACGCCACAGACGTGCGTAGTACAGGGGGTCGAAAGACATGCCGAAGCCGCGATCTACTCCGGTTACCGCATCGGAGCTGTAACGCACCACAGACGTGTGCAGTGTGTGGTAAGAGATTTACTCATCATACAGTGTAGATAGCTTCACTTATAACGCAAATGTTTTTTTAAAATGCATAAACTTGCACTAGAATAGACTAGGCTAATCTTTGTTAATATTAGGCTGCTTTTAGCCTTATGCTGGAGCTGGTTTTGGACAATGAAACTAAGTATGTAAATAATTAAATAAATTATCACGATAAAATCATGTATTGGCAATCTCGCAGGCTGACAATAGTGATACACTACTGTAGTGTATTATTTACTCACCCTCCATGCATCCTAGGTGTATATGACTTCCTTCTTTCAGACGAATGCTATAAAAATTATCCTGGCACTCCCCAGCTTTAGAACGGCATAGATGGGTGTTTCTCTTCATCAGTCCAAAACAAGTCCAATAATATGCATCCATCCATAATAAAAAGTGGCTCACACAGCTCCGGGGGGTCAATAAAAGCCTCCTGGAGTGAATCGATGTGTTTTTTGTAAGAAAAATATCCACATTTAAAATGTAAGAATCACTTTAATCCAGCTTGCGCTAACAGTTGTACACGGAACTTGCTTCTTTGACAAGGGGCGTGGCAGTACTGAAACACTGTCTAAGCTGTTAGCCAATCGCAATGCAGTGGGACAGCTAACCAATCACAACACTTTTCATTTTTCGGAAGGCAGGCCTTCATTAAACCCGGAACTAATCGAGCCCTTTGTGCCAGGCTGGAAGAAACATATTGCAATAATGTAAATTATGTTAAAAATAATCACTTTTTCGACCACCAAGCATGAAAACATGTTCTAGTACACCTCCAAAACAAAATTTGACTTTGTAAAGGAGCATAATAGGACCCCTGTAATGGAGGCTAGTGAAGGAGAGATAAACGTCTGTGACGTAATTGCATGAGGTCCTCTGAGAAGAAGCTACTCTGGCTCTCCAACTCAAATTTCATTGATAACTCCGAGACGTCTTTATTGAGCTGCTCAAGACCACAGGACAAACAAGTCCATTCATCTGCTCTTAACACGGCACCATATCGTTCTTCTGCAGTCTACTCAAGCTGCTCCGTTCCCCTTGTGTAGCAGTCCTCCATATACGTACACACTTCAGACAGCACAGAGGAGGAGTAATTCTGGGAAACGTCCGTTCAAAAACACATTTCATAGCCTCTGTCTAGTAGGAAGTGCGCATGCTTTAACCAATATAAAATATGGTCTATTTAGGGCCAGGTTTACCACATGGAATTGATTTAAGGCCTTTATGAAAACACATATTTGTAGTCTGACCTAAGGGTTAAATTAAGCCGAACAGCATTCCATCACCTTGGACTAACATGTGATAAATAGGCTGAATTATTACTCCGCACAAACTGATATATTCACATATACTAATAAAAATGGATGTTTAATTCTGGTTTGCATCATTTTCCAATCATCAATCTTCTACCCTTCATTTTCTCTTCCACTGCTATCAATAAAAGTAGCAACAAGGCCAAAAATAAGCCTTTTAAGTGTGCACACGCTCTAAAACTATGCCTTAGTACTAAATATAGTGCTCACACACACACTACTTCCCCCAAAGACACATACAGATTCGCTCAGAATACCTCCGTCTAGCCGGCTCTAGTCAGGTATCCTTAGAGACTCACAGTTTGGCAGCAGAGAAGGAAGTCTGGCCAAAAGAGCACCGGACTGGAGTGATGTACCTGACTGAGCAGAACTGCAGAATTAATCTCTGTTCAAGGAGAAAAAGGAGAGAGAGATAAAGCACGATACAGAGCGGTTTCACTTTAATGGAAGTCGTGAGCTTCCTCTAAATGTCTCTTAATGCTTCCTACATGTGACAGTTGATTTATCACTCCCTATGAGAGTTTGATGGTGGCGGTGTCACAAGGGCTGAGACCTCTATATCAATAAGAATGAGTCATCCTTTCAAAATCTCTGCCACTTTGCTCCGAACAGGAATTGATTTGCTGGGATATATGTTCTTAGATTGATCCTCAATCTTTTCATATGCTGAACAGTTCTTAAAGGGACAGTTCATCTAAAATGTAACATTCTCTTTTTATTTGCTAACTCTCATGGCATTGCTGACTTTCTTTAATCCGTGCCTTCAACAATCAATATAAACATACCATAAACATAGCCTGTTTGACTTGTGCTCCCTTGAAGTTTTTAATTCGTTATTCATGAAAAAAATCTTCTCCTTCTTCCATATCTCTCAAATCACTCTCGAAGCCACTAAATTTAAAAAAAAAAAAAAAGTGATTGCGACTTCTTATCTCAAAATTCAGACTTTTTTTTTCTCAGAACTGTAAGATATAAACTTGCAATTTTAGAGTTAGAAAGCCAGAACTGCAAAATATAAACTCGCAATTCTGGGCAAAAAAGTCTGAATTGCAAGATTTAAACTCGTGAGAAAAAAGTCTGAAATACGAGACAAAAATTTGCAATTGCAAGAAAAAAGTCAAAATTGACTTTCACAATTCACAATTCTGAAAAAAAAAAAAAGTCAGAATTGCGAGATACAAACTTATGTTTGCGAGAAAAAAAAAATCTGAATTGTGGGCTTCTCACAATTCTGACTTCAATTTTTGCAACTGTGAATTTACATCATGCAACTCTGACTTTTCTCTCGTAATTTTGACTAAGTTTAAATCGTAGTCTTAAAAAAAGTCAGAATTGCGAGTTTGAATTACACAATCGAATAAGAATTGTAAGATATAAACTTGTAATTGCGAGTTTAAATCTTACAATTCTGATAAAAAAGTCAGAATTGCGAGTTTATATCATGCAATTCTGACTTTTTTTTCTTCTAATTCTGACTTTGGAACTCGCAATTGCAAGTTTAAATATTACAATTCTGATAAAAAAAAAAGCCAGAATTGTGAGTTTGTATTACGCAATTCCGAAAAAAAGTCTGCATTTTTAAGAGAAAAAAGTCAGAATTTTTATTAAAATGCAATTCGAAATTTGAAAATGCAAGTTTATGTCCTGTTATTCTTACTTTATAACTCGCAGTTTAGTTTTTTATATCACACAGTTATGTCTTTTTGCGAGATACAAACTCGTATTTGCAAGAAAAAAAGTCTTGCAATTCCGGCTTTATTTCTCACAACTTCAAGATTATATCCCACTATTCTGACTTTATAACTTAAAATGTGAACTTGAACTTGAATTGTGAGATAAAAAGTCGCAATTACCTTTTTACATTTTTTATTCACTGGCAGAAACAGTCTTCCATAAATCTCTTTTGTGCACGTTCAAATTAAATATGGTACGGCAAGACACACTGCATAAGCTTTTACATCAATGATAAGACACACAATCAGGTTTGACATCTCTGACATCAAATATATATGTAGTATATATGTATTGCATATCCAGGCATTGAAGCAATGTAGCAAATCTGAACTAAATGCAAGTGCAAATGAGATTTAAAATTTCGGCCTGATCCCCCTAAATAATGAGGCTGTCATACGGCTTCAGAAGACTTGGAATATAGCACACATGCAATATGGTTTACTTTTATTGCACTTCTCGTTTTTGGAATTTAACAAACAGATTTGTAGTTGAAATCAGGTTGAGACCTATGGAAGCCCATTTCTGCCACTGAATAAAATTTTTTAAAAAGATGGTGCAAGTTTTTACCTCACAATTCTGACTTTTTTCTTTCTCAGAATTGTTAGATATAAACTCACAAGTGTGAGTTCTAAAGGCAGAATTGTGATATAAACTCGCAATTCTGAGAAGTTTAAGGCAGAATTGCATGATATAAACTTGCAATTGCGAGTTATAAAGTCAGAATTGTGAGAAAAACTAAAGTTTCTAAGAAATAAAGTCAAAATTGTGAAATCTGACTTTATAACATGCAATTGTGAGTTATTAGGTCAGAATTGTGAGATATAAATTCTGAGAGCAATGAGAACATATCAGTTATTCAGTGGCTTCAAAAGGTCAAAAAGACCAGGCTTGGCCATAAATCTAAGTCAAGATCTAGTCCAAAAGCTCCTGAGTACATGACAAGATCAAGAGCATGAAAATATGGTTTTGGAATTAGACCAGAATACTTGAATACTTCAACACTGTCACCAAACTCAGTCCTCATTATGGAAAAGAGCACAGTGGATATTTTTCAAAAATTTTCCCTTTATCCACAAAAAGTCATGCTTGGAGTGACATTAGGATGAGTAAATGATGACCAAATATTTGTTTTTTGCCTCAATTATCCCCTTAAGACAGTCACAAGGAATTCATTCACAGAGAATAATCAAGTGCGAATTGACGTCAATGACAAATCTATATAAAAAAAAAAGGTGTGGGTGTGCCATAGCAGGCAGCCTTGCAATAGAGATGTTTGCTTCCCATTTTATAGACAAAATAATAAGGGGGAGTCTAGAAAGCAAAGGAAAAGGCCAAGCCAACAAAAACACAATAACTTCCCATCCCTTGAATTGGCCGAAGTATTCCCAACTGCTCAGGCCCTATTCAACCTCAACATCAAAGCTTCTCTGGCATTGGCTTGGCAATCCATAGAGAATTCCAGTGGCAGAATGGGATTAATAATTCAGAAATCATTCGGGTGAGAGCACAGTACTGTAAGGTCCTGGGAGATTTGACACAAAGATCATACACAGCAGAGGAGGAAGGTAGCGTGAACGGGTGAACAGAAGTCTCCAGTGAGATGGAGAGAATACCAACTGTTGGCTAGGAAATGAGGTGTGTTGGGCTCTTGAATGGGGGATGGTCGGTAGAGGGATAATCTCATCGCAAGATACAGTATGAAAGTCCAAAGGGACTGGTGAGATCGTACCGCTTAGAGCGAAGATAGATTAGGTCATTCCAAAGAGCACATGATGGCTGTTCATGCTATCATTTTGGACAGGAAGTAGGAATAAAGAAGGTTTTAAAGTGGATAATACAGATGAAAATGTCTTGATGTGAAGATAGCAAAAAGACAAATTGCCATAAACGATCTTCCAAGTTGGTAAAAATGATGCTTTGATGTAATAAACCACAGATAGATGAAGATGGATAGACTCACAAGTAAAGCAATAGAGTAACAGATGCTGCAACAAGGAACACCAAAGCAAGGTCACAGCAAGACAAATATTTATTAAGAAAATTATGTGAATAAATGGGTGTTAATGCATCTATTCAGATCAATATGAACATTCACACGGCATCTGGTTTACAAAAATTGAACCACATTTTCGTACTAAACATTTATGTTGGTCCAGTTCCAAAGCAAAGATTCACACATAATGTACTCACCCCCTTGTCATCCAAGATGTTCGTGTCTTTCTTTCTTCAGTTGTAAAGAGATTACGTTTTTTGAGGAAAACTTTTCTGCATTTTTCTCCATATAATGGACTGCTATGGTGCCCCGATTTTGAACTTCCAAAATGCAGTTTAAATGTGGCTTGAAATGATCCCAAATGCGGTTGTAAACAATCCCAGCCGAGGAAGAAGGGTCTTATCTAGCGAAACGATTGGTTATTTTCCTTAAAAAAATAGAATCTAAATACTTTTTAATCTCAAACGCTCGTCTTGCCTTGCTCTCCTTGAACTCTGTGTATTCTGGTTCAAGACAGTTAGGGTATGTCGAAAAACTCCAATCGCATTTTCTCCCTCAACTTCAAAAATCATTTCAAAATCATCCTACATCGCTGCAGAAATTCCAACCCAGTCTTTGCAAAGTGAACATGTGAAGAAGATCAAACACCCTTAACAAAAAAGGTAAAACAGCGATATAGGATGATTTCGAAGTTGAAGGATAACATGAGATGGGAGTTTTTCGACATACCATAACTGTCACGAACTGTCCAAGCAGAGTAAGACAAGACGAGCATTTGGTATTAAAAAAGTATCTAAATTGTATTCTTTTTATTAAAATAACTGATCATTATGCTACATAAGACCCTTCTTCCTCAGCTGGGATCGTTTACAACCATATTTGGGATCGTTTGAAGCCGCATTTAAACTGCATTTTGGAAGTTCAAAATCGGGGCACCATATCAGTCCATTATATGGAGAACAATGCTGAATTTTTTTCCTCAAAAAACAATTTCTTTACGACTGAAGAAAGAAAGACACGAACATCTTGGATGACAAGGGGGTGAGTACATTATCTGTGAACTGTTGTTGAAGTGGAGTTCTCCTTTAAATGCAAATTGGTGAATAAGCCAAGCTATCAAGTTAATTTGTACACTAGCAAGCTACCTAAAACAGGTACTGGTCATTATAACATAATTCAAACAACACATATCATAACATGCTTTTGTAAGAATATTAATCAGTTCTTTAAGCCAATAGCATCACTTGGATTCCTAATTGAGAGCCAATTTCGAGGAAGGACCAGATTTCTCACGACACTGGATTAGGCTCTATGTAGATTGAACAAGTTAAGAATTTACGCTAATGCTAATAATTAGCATAGTCCCTGCGGGGCAGCATGAGAGCAAATTCCCTCAGACACTCTGAGTCAGTAAACGTGTGTAATCAGCTAGAATTAGGACGTGTTTATGTAGAGGTGTCAACTGTTTGCAAATATGTGCCTGGTCTGACAACAACTGTGATGGTTACTGAAAGTGATATCTAATTTATATAAACATTACACTGAGCTCAGAAGTGTAAATGACAAATGATCCACAATAGGGCTCCACTCTGTTGCTCTCAATTACAAATGGTTCAGTGATTGTATCAGAGGTTAATACCATTGTGCTTTTATCCACATCATAGTGCATAATCAGTGTTGGGGAGTAACTAGTTACATGTAACGGAATTATGTAATTTAATTACAAAATAAATGTAATTGTAATTAGTTACAGTTACTGAGAAAAAATATGTAATGAAATTACAGTTACTTTTAAAAAATGCCAGTGATTACAAAGGGGATTACATCTGAATTTTTTCACACACCCACCCCCACTTACAGATTTAATTGACTTCTTTTAAATTGCATTGACTGCTCTAAAATGAGACACCAATGTTTCAGTGTTTTTAGGACACAGAACAGAACACATGCTTATTCGATAACTGTTTTATTTCCTATTTGGGTTTATGCATAAACTTTATTTTTTAAGATTTTTTTTTCCAAAGCATTGTTAGATGCTAGTGTTTTCTATCATAACTATGCAAACATTTGATTTCAAACCCAGTATCATAGCTATTTCTTGTTATGATGTTATTTATATTATGATCTTGTTATGACAGCACAACTGCGCTCACGGTGACCCGAGTTCGATTCCCGTCTTAATTCTGTCATCCTGGTATCATGGACTTGCTCTATTGTTTCATACAAACGCAGCTGCTGCCATTTTTTTTTTCTTTTTTTTTTTGTACATTGTAATGGATTATAAGATAACTAACAAACTAGTACTACTACTTAATTATTTATGTGGTGACATGTTGTGTAAGAAAACTGGTATGACTGCACTGTATCCCTAAAATGTCTAGTTTGAACTTGCCATTTGCTAGCAACTGATTTCTTCATGGAAGCTTTGCGTTCAAATATTTCAACTCAGATCAGTGTTTCATGTCTAATAATTTTGACACAAAACATCTATCAAGCAGCTGTGTAATAAGAGGGATAATGTACATTCAGCCAGTTGCTATCGCAAAATAAAGATGTATATTATCCCTTACTTATTATAATCTTAATTCAAGTGATAAAGGATTTTGAAAGCCTGACAGTAATCAGTGTTGAACGCTACTGTAAGGTTAACTCTGCCTGGTTTAAATGTTTCAAAATGATTAACAGTTGAAAAAAATTAGAAATTTAGAAAAGTAATCAAAAAGTAATAAAAAGTAATAAGTTACATTACTTTAATAAAGTAATTGAAAAGTTACACTACTTATTACATTTTAAATCAAGTAACTTGTAATCTGTAACCTATTACATTTCCAAAGTAACCTTCCCAACACTGTGCATAATGACTGTCATGCTCAGACAGGCTACTATGAATTATACCAAATATGTACCTTATAATACAAGGTACATCACATCATATTTTTATGACATGGTGGTATGATAATATAATATTTTTTGGATATTTACCAAGATAAACCTTACAGAAAAGCACTATAGTGGTAACAAGGGCGTTTCCTCTGAGGCAAGAGGAAGTGTATAATGCTTGTTTTTCTAAAAAAAACAAAAAAAAAAACAAACATGGTCCAACAGTGACACCAGCAGATGAAGTTACAGCGGGAGTGGACTAGATTATGATTGGACATGACTGGTTATGATCGACTGTGATTGGTTCATGCGATAATTCCCGCCTCTTGTGTTCGTGTGTGTTCTGCATTGGCGAATCAGTCTGAATGAACAAGATGGTTGCCAGGTTTTGACAACAAAACCCACCCAATTGTTACTAGCCCAATAACATTTTGAGGGACGTCCCGCAGTATAAAAATCACATTCTGGGAGTAAAATACATGTTTTTTGGAGAGGTTCCCCTGGAACAGTTTGCATTCCAGAGGTATATATAAGTATAACGTTATTGGGGTAGCAACCACCCGTGACAACAGTGTTAAAGTAGCCCAATTCCACGGGAAAATCACAGACTTGGCAACCCTGAAGATAATGCCATTCTTAATAGTAAGTAAACAACTCACACACTTACATATAACTACACGAAAACATAATCTGTGGGAGTTTTTAGTGAGCTTGGTGAAAGTTAAAGTAAATCTCCATGTCTGTGACCAATATTTACTGAGTTTTGATGACTGATGATCCTAAAAATTCAAAAACATTTAAGTGTTAATTATTAAAAAGAATGGCTGAACATAAGTTCACAAATAAACTATATTGTTTAAATTGTTACTGCCCTGAGTTATTATTTTATTACCATCAACAGCACATCTCCTCAAAATACAGTAACATGGTAATACCATGTTTTAATGATTTATACTATGGTACCATGGTACATTTTGGTACTGCTTTGTAGGTGAATAAGTTTAAGTATCCTTACTGAAGTAATTTAACCTACAAAAAGTACTATAGTATTACCAAGGTATTACATCTAATTAAAAAAAAGAAAGAAAGTAAAATACTAAATCAAAATACTTCAAAGTATACCATGGTATTACCATGCCACATCTACTCAAAATAGAGCGACCAGGTAATACCATGTTTTATGACTTATACCACAGTATTACTATGCACTATGTCAAAAAACATGGAAATGGCATTGTATTTTTTAAAGTGTATTTACTTTTAGGTACTCACTGGTAAGAATACAATACAAAAACACAGTATTACCATGGTATATGTCATTACTGTAACTGTAATCAGTAGAGACGTAACGATATCTAAATTTCACGATACGATAATATCGCAACATGAAGTCTACAATACGATATTTATTGTGATATTTAAATAAAAAAAAAAAATATACGGTATACGGTCTCAGTCTACTGTAAATTACATTCACACTGGTAATTTAGGAACAAATTAGAATATAATAATAATAACAACAACAATGACAGTAATAGCCATATACTGTAAAACAATTACACTGTAAAATAAATGAAAATTAACGTTCCATAGGTACAGTCATTAAAAAAAAGCTGAAAAAGATAGGACACTCTATTGAATTTCATGGTTTTCTGTATCAGGACATAATAAAAAATGATCTTGGCAGGTCTTAAAATTTGGAAAATAAATCCCCAGATAAACATCATCACATGACATATCACACAGTGTCATTATTTATTTAAGAAAAATACAGCCAAGAGGGAAAGGCCATGTGTGACAAAATTGAGTCAATTGCCTGTAGATCCACGTTTAGCAGCAATAGCTTAAAGCATTTATCTTCTGTGTGACTTTATCAGTCTCTCACATCGCTCTGGAGGAATTTGGACCACTCTTTTTTCAACGTTGCTCCAGTTTATTGAGGTTTGTGGACATTTGCTTATGCACAGCTCTCACCGCAGCATTTGAGTCAGGATGAGCTCTGGACTTTGACTGGACTATTGCTACACCTTGATTCTTTTCTTTTCAGCCTGTTGTAGATTTGCTGGTGTGCTTGGAATCACTGTCCTCTTGCATGACCCAATTTTGGCCCAACTTTAGATGTCGGATAGATGCCCTCGCATTTGACTCTAGAATCCTTTGATATACAGAGGAGTTCATGGCCAACTCAATGACTGTGAGGTGCCCAGGTCCTGTGGCTACAAAACAAGCCCAAAATGATCAGCCCTCCTCCAGCATGTTTGTCTTTTGGTATGAGGTGTTTGTGCTGATATGCTCTTTCTTGGCGCTGTGCATTATGGCCAAACATCTTCGGTCTTGTCTGTTCAAAGGACATTATTCTAAAAGTCTTGTGTTTTGTTCAGATGCAACTTTGCAGACCTAAACTGTGCTGCAATGTTTTTTTTAGATAGAAGAGGCTTTCTTCTGCCAAGCCTTCCACACGTGCCATTTTTGTCCCATATTTTTCTAATGGTTTTGTCATGAACTTTATAATTTAACATGTGAACTGAGGCCTGTAGAGTCTGAGGTGTAGTTCTTGGGTTGTCTGCCATTCCTCTGAGCTTTACATGGTCTGATCTTGGGGTGAATTTTCTGGGACGTCCACTCCTGGAAGGAGAGGTGTCTGTTTTAAATGTCTTCACATGTAAATAAACTTGTTTATTACTCTTCTCAGATTGATGGCAGCAACAATTGCTTCTCTAAGATGATTGCTGATGTCTTTACTCCTTGGCATTGTGTTAAAACACACCTGAAGGCTCCAGACCAGCAAACTGCCAAAGCTTATGCTTTTATGGAGGCGCTCAGACTGATGCTGATGATCAGTTAATCAAAGGTATTTGATCAGCAGTGCTTGACAGTTATTTACCCTCTTAATTCACATGTTAACAGTAAGGGTGTCCTAACTTTGTCACACATGGCTCTTCCATTTTGACTTTATTTATGTTCAGTAAATAATGACACGGTGCAATTTGTCATGTGATGTTGTTCATCTGAGGTTTTATTTTCGAAATTTTAAGACCAGCCAAGTACCAGTTTTTTTTAATAATGTCTTGATACGGAAAACCATGGAATTCAATAGGGTGTCCTAACTTTTTCACATGACTGTATATTATTTTTGCTTTCCACTACATTAAGGAAATTTCAATACTTCTATCCTATTTTCAACACTTAAAAAGAGGCATTTTGAATGTGGACTGCAGTAACCGCTAGCTGTCAGTGATTCATACTGCACTTTTAAGCTTTTATTTTGACGGAAAACTCCAGCTTAGTGAAAACAGGCTTACAAAAACGCGCCTCACAACAAATCTACTGCAATGCTGTAATCATCTGTCCCGAAAATAAAGCATAACTGGTGGCCGTTGCGTTCCCAAACGTGCGCTAAACTCACAGCACATGCAATAAATGAGTTCACTACATTCATTCACTGTGAACTGAGCCATTCTGAGGCATGATCCGCTACCTGATCGTCTGAACGAAGTGCGTGTTTCGCTTTGAAACGCACAACGAAAACAGATTTTGATGAAGGGATTAAGCAATATTGTGCTTTCGGTTTTAGTTCGTTTGACAGATACTGTGCCAAAGCATAATGGTCCAAAACACAACTTTAAAGACCTTTTCTGAAGACCTATTGTTCCATATCGTCATGTGACCACAATGATATCGAGTTTTGCTATCACGATACCACGATATCGATAAGATCCCTAGCAATCTGTAATCATCCAAGGTTTCAAAGAATTGCAAACAATACATGTCCATGATATACCATGCGACTTTTTGATATGTTATCCCAAGCGATTTGCAGTATCTGCAAAACACAGCTCACTCGACCATCATCTCTCTCTAATAGCTGGAAGGGGATTTTAACCTAGATTTCAACTGAGGTCTTCCCCACTCTCATCAAAGATGACTCACTAGTCTTGTTTTTGCCTCTGTTCTGCTAACAGATACAGCTCTTTGGTATCACACAGCTGGGTGTGCTGGTATTGACATACTGCAACCATGACAACACATCTTTCCAAGAAAAGCCTCCAAGGACACAGGTGCTAAAAAAGGAATAAAACAAAGTTATGGCTGCAATATAGATCTCTGTATCCTGTGGTTTAATGTACCGTTATCATTACTTATTTGCTCAGAGTAACGCTCACACCCTTGTGATTTTACGTGCTGAGCCACTGAGCTGATGGATTAGGTTTCGCGAGGGAGGAAAAGTTTTTTGTGGGTTTTATGTGGCTACGTTACACATGGCTCCCATCCTTTGCTGTAACACATCTTATGGCCTCCGTTAGAAGAGATTCGACCAGGCAGAGAAAAACAACACCACTTATCATTTGGGCCCACTGGCGAGCCCATTCGGATGAAAAATAGAATTACAGAAAGAGGGGACAGCATTCAGATCCATCCAGGACAGTCTCAGGCTAACGTTCACACATTAAAGCAGAGCTGGAGGGCTAAACACAGTTTAGGATACACTGCACAGCGATGCAGGGCTAAACTTTGTGAATGTCCGGTGAAGGCGGTTACAGAAATGGTCTTGCAGTGTTTAAAAAAACCTAAACTTAAGAAAAAGTGTAGATCAAGCATGCAAAGTAAATACTATATAAAAGGAACTTTATTATATTAAAACAAAGTTACAAAATGGATAATGTCAACTGCAAATTTTCACAGGAGGGAACCATATTTAGCTCAGTGTTCAGTGTTCAACTCATATTAAGTGTTGTAAAATACACCTCCGATAACCCCTGAAAATCTATTTGCAATATTTATTTAAAAAAAAAATAAATAAATAACCCACTGCATCGTAAATATTCTGAAATGGTTTTTATATAAATAAAGTTATATATATATATATATATATATAAATTATATATAAAGTTATCTTTTATATAAAGTATATAAGATTTAAGTCTGCTTAAGAACAGACTTAAATTGTAATATTAAAAAAAAAAAAAAGTCCTTAAATGTTTGTGGATAATCAGTTTCTGAATTAATTAAACATTAAATGAATGAATATAAATAAATAAATAAAATATTAAAACTGAGAAAATTAATTACAAATTAAAAAAAAAAAAAAAAACATCCAAATTCTTAAAGACATCATAATATTAAAAAAAAAATAATAACCCAGTGTAAATATGAACATGTATATATATATATATATATATATATATGTGTGTGTGTGTGTGTGTGTGTGTGTGTGTGTGAATAATCAGTTTTTTAATGAATTCAAAATTAAATGAATGAATATAAATAAATAAATAAAATATTAAAACTGAGAAAATCTATTAAAAATTAAATGAACAATTAAATAAAAAAAAAATCAAATAACCATCCAATAAATAAATAAACCCACTGCATTGTAAATATTCTTAAATGGTTTTTAAATACATATGAAGTCATGTTTTTTTTTTTCAGTAATATCTGAGTTTTTAATAATAAAACATTTTAAATAAAAAATTTAATTCCTTAAATTCTGATGTGGATAATCAGTTTTTGAATTCATTAAAAATTAATTGTAGAAAAAAACTTAATTAATTAATTAACAAATAACAATATAAAATTAAATTATTAATTAAAAATAACAAAACCATTAAAAACAATCAAACAAAAACAAATACACCTAAAAAACACTTGATCAAAATTTTAAAGACATCAGCCTACTGCATGTAAATATTCTTAAATGTTTTTTAAATATTATATAAAAAATTGCTTTTTCAGTACACACACACACACAAATTATTAAAGACAAAGAAATAGAGGCAGGCTTAAATTTTGATATTTAACCCAGATAATTAACAAAAAATTAAATTAAAATTGTTTTAATACACCTACACTTTTTTTTTGTGAAAGTATTTTCCAAAGTGAACCACTTTATTTGCTCATGAAAGTAGTGAAGCTGGTTAAAAAATGTATGCATTACAAATGCCCATATTCTATGCTTGGCAGAAGAAATCCTTGTTCAGATAATTAGTATCAGTAAACATAACTATTGATGTTTTAACAATGCAGTTAATGTGTTTCCACTGTTTTATAAAAGCAATAAGCCACCCAACTAGTCTATTTTACCACCATTACATAGTTTTTAGAACCACTATAATTTATAATTAAGCCAATTTTAAATGACTGTAACACACAGTCTCTTGTGTGTTACCACATTTTATAATGCTTTTAAAGTGCAAAACACTTCTGAATTTTTTTTCCAAATTTCTCACTTGTGATGTCCTAAAAAAACAGATCCCACATATTCGTCTGCCTGTGTTTAACTGTAAAATAACTGTAAATGAGATATAACTGAGCAATGACAATGTTACACTGCAGCATCAAAAAAAAGTGGTACAAGAAGAAGATCTGATCTCCTGTAGGAGCTAATTGAGTTGCATAAATACTATCCGGAGCCTTTCGCTGTGGTGTACACGAGACTCAAGCATCTGGCCATTATAAAAACATTAAAGCTAATGAGGCTAACATATTAAGCAGATTTTATACCGAAGCCCCTCACGGGTCCACGTCCACGAGCCGTCTCTGAGAAAAGGTGCAGTGGCTAATCTCCGGCCGTGTGCTGCTAACACATTCTCTCTGTCCAAAGCACACTGCCAATTTCCACTCTGCCTCCCGTTGTGCGGCCTCATGAATCATTCATCAATACTACAGGAAAGAAAGGAGAGTCTTTCAACAGGAGAATCGATGCTGGTGTCAGGGGGAAGCCCTGTCTCTCTGTCTGGGCCACGCAGGCAGACGTTACTCTCTCGAATGACGCTACAGCCAGCTCTTCACTGAGAGAACATCAAAGATACACAGTTATAAGTACATGGGAGATATTAACCTTCATATCACCCAGCATGGCAAGTGGAAACTCAAGAGGACAATTTTAATTGGACCCCATGCTGTGGATGTGTGTATGTTATAGAGCATGCTGACTGTCTCATGCTGGACAAGACTGTTTTCTCTGCTGAGCTTTGAATATTGTCAGATGTCTCACACTGGTTCTGCGCTCACACAAGTCTGAATCAAAGCTCAGCACTTCTGACTGGATAACAGACATTCCTCAAACTGAGAAAGACCTTGTTCTCATGTTGTCTTTATTACATATGAGGTATAAAGCAAAAAGCCAAACATTTTTGCTGCAGCTGTTGGGTAAAATAGTGAACACACACACACACAAAATATAATATCATATAATTTAATATAACATAATATAACATAACATAACATAACATAACAATATAATATAATAATGCAACAACAACAATATAATATTAATATAATATTAATTATTATAATTGTTGTTGTTGTTATTCAGTTATTATTGTTAGCATTATTATTTTTATGAGATTTATGGTTGCAATTTTATACTAAAACAACAACAACAACAACAATAATAATAATAATAATTATTATTATTATATTGTTGATGTTGTTACTGTTATATTTTAGCATATGTATTATTAATGTTGTTAATTAGCAGATTTACTGTTGTAATTTTACACTAAAACAATATATTCTGACATGTTGTTGTCGTCGTCATTGAGAGTTATTATTATTGTTAGCATATGTATTATGAGATTTATTATACTAAAATAACAACAACAACAATAATTGTTATTATTATTGAGTTATTATTATTGTTAGCATTATAACTATTGAGATTTATTGTTGCAATTTTATACAAAAACACCAACAACAATTGTGATTGTTGTTGTTGTTGTTATTGTTAAGTTTTAGCTTATTATTATTATTATTATTAATATTGTTATTTTTATTATTATTATTGAGTTTTTATTATTGTTATCATTATTATTGTTGTTGTTGTTGCAATTTAATACTAAAATAACATCAATAATTGTTAGTATTATTCATTTAAATTATTATTAATTTTTATTTTTATATTTTAGCATATTATTATTTGTATGATTATTGCATTATTATTATTATTATTAGTTTATTGTTGCGATTTTATACTACAATATTAATAATTGTTTTAAATTTTGATGTTGTTATTGTTGTTATATTAGCATATTATTAGTAGTAGTATTATTGTTAGCATTATAATTATTGATATTTATACTAAAACAACAATAATTGCTATTATTATTAATGTGGATGTTGTTGTTATATTTTTGCATATTATTATTATTATTATATTCATTGTTGCAATTTTATACTAAAACAACTACAAAAATTATTATTATTATTATTAATGATGTTATTATTTTTGTAGTATTTTAGCTATTTTTATTATTAAATTTTTGAATATTAATTTTTATTTTTTTAAAACCAAAAGAACCAATAAAAGTAGCTCAGAACAAACAGGAGACAGACAGACAGCAAACCCTTCATACAACAACAATCTGTGAGATACATAAAGCAAAAAATGAGAGCGAGAGAGAGAGAAAACCTGTTTTTTTTTTTTTTTTTTTTTTTTTGCTAAGGCAGGAATGATGGAAATGCTTTTTCTATAGTCAATAGTATAGTCAATACTTGAATACAAAAACTGAAATTCAAAAATAAACCCACCCAAGAAACATTCACCGGCGCAAAACCTCCCCTACACCATCTACTGTAAACATTCCTTGGACTCGTTTAAAAGTATAAAGAAGATTGGCATCTACTCTCACAGAAGGCAAACAGCGGGCAAATGCGCCTTCATCCATTTTCAGCTTTATTTGTACGTAAACCCTCTCGATAAGTTTGAGCTCGCTGACAAGAGCTGTCACTCACGCTGCGAGATCGATGGGGAACGCGGTGCCTTTGTTGGCGTCTGTCACAGCAGTCACACTGAGATCTCTCTGTCACAGGGACGCCGTCACGTACGCCACACTGCTCCCACGCTCCAATCACACAGGACCACCACTTACCACACACAATCCACACCAAACCTCAACAGAAAATCTGACAGCAGTATTTATTTTAGTATATTAACAGGATTATGACTATGCAAATATAAGTGATTGCCACTTTTCCTCAGTTTTTGCTGCTTAATTTGAATTACTCAGCTTTGCAGCTTGCTGGATGGCTTCATGAATAGCATGAGGTATTTATCTGCCATGAAATATAATCCATTTCTTGACAGAAATTGAAAGAGATTAGTTTATGAGACCTTCAGATGAAATTTCTATGTTTGGAGGTTATCAAGAAATTTACCTGCATATAAAAACATTAGTCTAATTGCTTATTTCAGAGTATTTTAGAAAGGTTAAAATATTGCCTGAATGTGATATTAAAAGGGCATTCTGCAATTATATTTAGTGTTGTTTGCTTTTACTATTGCTCATACTTTTGGTTAGGGGCTTTTAGAAACTAAAATTACTTTTCTGAAGCAATTTGTTTATGATTTGCCTGGTTAAAAAAAGAAAGAAAAAAGGTGGAAAAAAAGAAAACTACTGTTTATTTTCATAATTTTACCCCATTATTATTTACACACTACCAAGTCTGAGGTCAGTAAATAAACAATAATAATAAATAATAATTAATTTATTAATTAATTTATTTGTTTATTTATTTATTTCAGGGAAATACTTTTATTCAGCAAGGATGCATTAAATTATTTTAAAATGACAATAAAACCATTTACACTGTTATAGATTTCTATTTCAAATAAATACTGTTCTTGTACTCTTCTATTCATCAAAGAATCCTGAAAAAAATGTATTGTAGTTTCACAAAAAATATTACTTAGCACAACTGTTTTCACACATGATTTCTGAAGGAGCATGTGACACTGAAGACTGGAGTAATGACTGCACAAGAATAATATAATAATATAATAATATAATATATATTTTAAAACATATTAAAATAGAAAACAGAATAATATTTTACAATATTACTGTTTTTACTGTATTTAATTATTTGCACTAGTACATTACATCACAGTACACAGCAGTGCATCAGGCGAACTTTTCGCTCGAGCTGAAATTTTTCAACTTGCATGGCAATCACGTCGCCCAATTTGAGTCTTTGCATTGACTTTGTATGTAATCTACTTACACAATTAATTAAATTCACTTTTGATGTGCTCACAACCATTGTTGACCATCCAGAGTCAAACACTGATTAGCAATCACATCGCCCAATTCATGTCATTTGGGTCGCCCAGCAAGATTTTGAGTTGAAATTTCTCAACTTGCGCAAGCAATCATGTTGCCCAATTCGCATCATGCAAACTTTCCGATCAACTTAAAATTTTTCAACTTGCGTGGAAATCGTGTCACCCAATTCGTGTCATTCGGGTTGCCCAGCACAAATTTGCGTCTGTTCAAGTCTTTGCATTGACTTTGTTTGTAATCTACTTACACAAATAAATTCACTTTAGACGTGCACATAACCATTGTTGATATACATCCAGATTTAAACACTGATTGGCTTGCACAACGTCATGCAAACTTTCTGATCAAGTTGTAATTTTTCAACTTGCATGGCAATCACGTCAGCCAATTCGTGTCATTTGGGTCGCCCAACACGATTTCGAGTTGAAATTGTTGAACTTGCGCAGCAATCCGCCCAATTTGCATCATGCAAACATTCCTATCGAGTTAAAATGTTTCAACTTGCGTGGAAATTGCGTCGCCCAATTCGGGCTTGCACAACATGTCATGCGAACCTTCCAATCAAGTTGAAATTGTACAATTTGCGTCGCAATCGCATCGCCCAATTCACGTCATTCGGGTCGCCCAGCACGATTTCTAATGGAAATTTTTCAACTTGCGCAAGCAATCGCGACACTTAATTTGCATCATGCAAACTCTCCTACTGCATGGAAGGTTTCAACTTGCATGGAAATCACGTTGCCCAATTCGTGTCATTCGGGTCGCCCAGCACAATTTGTGTATATTCGGGTCTTTGCATTGACTTTGTATGAAATCTACTTACACACTTAAATAAATTCACTTTAGATGTGCACACAACCATTGTTGATATACATCCAGAGTCAAACACAGATTGACTTGCACAACAATATGTCATGTGAACTTTCTGATCAACCTGAAATTTTTCAACTTGGGTGGAAATCGCGTCACCCAATTCGTGTCATTTGGGTCGCCCAGCACAAATTTGTGTCTATTCCAGTCTTTGCCCAATTCGCATCATGCAAACTTTCCGATCAAGTTTTTCAACTTCCGTCTGTTTTGTGCCATTTGGGTTGCAGCACAAATTTGCGTCTATTTGAGTCTTTGCATTGATTTTGTATGTAATTTACTTGCACAATGAATTAAACTCACTTTTGATGTGCTTACAGCCATTATTGATATACAACCAGAGTCAAACGCTGACTGACTTGCACAACATGTCATGCAAACTTTCTGATCGAGATTAAATTTTTTAACTTGCGTGGCAATCGCGTTGCCCAATACGTATCATGCGAACTTTGCAATTGAGTTAAAAGTTTTCAACTTGCCTGGCAATCGCGTCATCCAATTTGTGTAATTCGGATCGTCCAGCATTAATTTGTGTCTATTTGAGTTTTCGCATTGACTTTCTATGTAATCTACTTGCACAATTAATTAAATTCACTTTTGATGTGCACACAACCACTATTTATAAACAACCAGTGTCAAGCACTGATTGGGTTGTACGACAATGCATCATGCAAACTTTTCGGCTGAGTTGAATTTTTCAGCTTGTGTGAAAGACGTGATATCGTAGCAGACTTAGCATAGCAATCACGTCACTAAATTTCACAAATAAGTCTAGTGTTCACAAATAGGAGATTGTAAAGTGATGTTTGGAGAAATAAAAAAAAAAAGAAACAAAATCAAATCAAACAAAAACAAAAACAAATCCAGCAATATGTCAGTCTGAATATAGCCTGTTCAGTTGACTTCTCAGTTCTTCATTGGTCTCCATAGACCGCCCCCCCCCACCCCATAACAAAATCAATATCAATTTCCACAAAGTGTCAAAAAGCCCCAAAAGCCTAGGTATATTACAAAGATTCTGTCATCACTTTCCATTTTAGTTCTGCCAAAATCTCAACAAGTTACTCCCGTTAAAGCTCCTGACAACCGATAAGCAGGTGAAACATGAAGCTTGTTTAAAATCACAGCTGAAAAACTTTCTGTTATGGCACACTGCTCTGAACCTCTTCAATATGACCAGTGGAAAGCACCACTCACATATTATATAGACTATGAATTTGTATACAGATAATGAAAACACATCAGCATTTGCATTTGTGTAAAAGCTGCCAGAATCTGTCCCTGACCACCTCCGAATGTGTTTTCAGTAATCCGATCGAGTCTGACATTGAAGATTTATTTTAAAAAGGCAAGACGCTGTAGACACTCATTCATTTCCAGTGCTGTGTCCAAACTCCCACATACACACACACACACACTGCCACCATGGAGACTGCTTCAGGCAGACCGTCTTCACTCTCTCTCAAGCAGATAATTTCACTCACATCCGCCTCTGCACAAACACAAAGTTCAGATTCTGTACAGTAGGTGTTACACCTGAAATGGAAAAACTTATTACAGAGAAAACTACACAGTATTAATCACAAGGGACAAATGTGCACTAAATCTTGTCTTACAGCATAGTGGAAAAACTGATTTTCATGTTGAAATACTGAACAACACAAATGTATTTATGTAATCTTCAATTAATATGGATCTTACAAAGCCTTAAAAAACCCTCTAGACTCAGTCTACAGTAATTCAATTAGTTGGTGTGGTCTTTCCTTTCCCGATGTAGCCTATATTTGAAACAGACAAAATAATAGAGAGAGAAGAGAAGATGGTAGGACCAGTCAAATGGATTGGAGGTATATGCTGGGTGTGCATTGCGAAACTGCAGTGCAACTGTGGATCTATGGGAGAATGAGGCTGAGAATAGCTTTCTGCAGAGGGTATACAGCCTCTACTCCTTCTGCAATGCACCACCTGTTGTTTACCGCTAGCTGATGACAGGCGAAAACAGTCACCGGCATCCACCCACCACCTCAACACCTGCAGACCTCACCACCTAATCAGAATCAAAACAACATCTGATGCACCTGCTATGATAATTAATTATTTTTTAATTAGTAATAATTAACTTTTAATTATTTTTCGATTGACAGAACAAAAGAACAACAGAACGATCTAGACAGAACAACAGATAGCGACAGATATACAAAAATGTACATATAATGTACTCACCCCGTTGTTATCCGAGATGTGCCTTTCTTTCTTCAGTCGTAAAGAAATTATGTTTTTTGAGGAAAACAATTCAGGATTTTTCTCCATATAGCAGACATTTATGGTGTCCCGAGTTTGAACTTCCAAAACGCAGTTTAAATGCGGCTTTAAATGATCCCAAATGCGGTTGTAAACAACCCCAGCAGAGAAAGAAGGGTTTTATCTAGCGCAGAGGTGTCGGTTATTTTCCTTAGAAAGCCCTGCAGATTTAAATACATAATTTTTAATCTTAAGGTTGGATCAGGTGTGTTTAATTGTCTTGCTCTGCCTGCTGGAACTCTGTATTCTGGTTCAAGACAGTTAGGGTTATTTTCATTAGAAAGATGCGATTTAAAACTTTTTAATGTGTCTTTTGAACTCTGTATTCTCAATTTTTTATCCCTCAATCCCTCAATCATTTCAAAGTCATCCTACCTCGCTGCAGAAGTACCGAAGTATTGTAATGTTTTTACCAAAATAACTAATCATTTCTCGGCTGGGACCATTTACAACTGCGTTTGGGATCGTTTGAAGCCGCATTTAAACTGCATTTTGGAAGTTCAAACTCTGGGCACCATATCAGTCCATTATATGGAAAAAATCCTGAAATGTTTTCCTAAAAAACATAATTTCTTTACGACCGAAGAAAAAAAAAGACATGAACATCTTGGATGACAAGGGGGTGAGTACATTATCTGTTATCGAGTTAACAGGTCATGAATGATGCAGTCGAGTGATCTGCAGTGTTTATACATCCCATTTTAGTATCCGTACGGCTCATTTGGAACCTCAACCGAGGTCGTACTAAAAAAAGTACCAGGTACTAGGTATCACACACAGTGGAAAATTCCCTAAAAGTCAGCCGTACACTGTAAAAAACAATTTGTTGAGTCAGCTTAAAATAATTTGTAACCTGGCTGCCTTAAAATTTTAAGTTCAGTCAACTCAAAAAAAAGTTTATTCAACTTGAAATGTTAAATTATACTAAGTGACAACTTAGATAATTGAGTTGAATCAACTTCAAATTTTAAGGCAGCTGGGTTACTTACCCATCTGGTAAGTTTAGCAAACACAAATATGTAATGTGTTACTTAGTACAACTTAACATTTCAAGTTGACTAAACTTATTTTAGTTGACTGAACTTAAAATATTAAGGCAGCAGGGTAACAAATTATTTTAAGCTGACTCAACAAATTGTGTTTTTTATTTTTTACAGTGTACCAGGCCAAACCAAGCCATACCATGCAGTGGAAAAACGGCAATAGAGGTCGTCCTTTGCACTTCTGTAACTGTCCGTTTGGCTCAACTACCAATCCAGACCTTAAAAAACTATGGGCCAGATTTACTAACAGCTTGCGCCAGCCGTCTTTTGCCGTTAAAATAGCACTGTCAGGATTTACTAAAGACGCGCACTGAAGAATTAGCACTGATACTGACCTTATTGAATATGCATTTGTAGGAGTTTCCCTTTCAGATGCAAAATTTATTGGAGGAGAGTATTAAAATGAATCATGCAATGTAATTCTAACATTTGCGCAAGTCAAATTACTAGCATTTGCGCCATTATTTAATGGCCAAAAAGCAGTCTCAAAGCAGGCGCTAATTTGCGCTGCTCCTGGTAGATTACGCTAGTCTCAGTGGAAATGATCTGGCTGTGTCTGTGTTTTTAATGTGTGCATTGCCAGTAAATCACATGCAGAATTTCCCTCCCATCTGCCTTTTATGGAATTGTGCTTTAACACTAATTTGCCTTGTTTAGTAAATCTGGCCCTGAAGCAGATAGTCCAGACTGCTGAGAGAATCACAATCCAAAATCTATACTCAAGAGTGAGGAAAAGGACTGGGAAAAATCACACTGGACCCCTCACATCCAGGCCATTTTCTCTTTAAACTGTTGCTGTCTAGTTGGCGCTACACAAAACTAAACATCAGAACAGCCAGGCAAGTTTTTTTCCTCAGGCCTTCAACTTATAAACAGTTAAATGAGCCCACTATGCAATAAAAACGTGCAATATAGTGTACAGTTAAAACTGGTGCAAAACCCAACTCTATTTATACCTATATATCATACCTCTTATTCACATTCCCTTGTATGTAATTGCATATAGCATGTAGCATGTAGCATGTAGCATATCTCATCCATTGCTCTAACATGCGCTGACGTCACTCAGGGTAATGCTCCACCCCCTTTGACATGGCTCCCAGGCGAAAGACAGTTGAGAAGGGAGACACACAAAACACACATAGATGTGACTCTCCAATGTTGAGGCAGCAGAACATTAAACCGGGCAGGGAAAGCACGTTGCTAGGCAACAAATGCTGAACAAAGCTAACCGACTCAGCGTAAAGGAGTGTCCGTGAGCGCTAGAGCACCACCACAGAGCTAACCATCAGTCTAGACTATGAAAAAAGATCACTAAAACAAGCTGGCTATATGGTGAGCTCTGATTTACTATGAAAAAAAATCTCATGACTCCATTAAATCAACCTCAGAGAGATGACTGTGAAAGTATTTGATCTGTCGCAAAGGTGTTGTTAGCGTTTTTTAATCGTTATTCACTAAGTGCATTTGTCTTTGTCAGGCCAAGGCAAAAGCTTGGAGCCCCATCAATTGTGCGATCGATTTACAGTAATCCACCTGAGCCGTACAGGGACCCTCTGAGCTCAGAGTCGCTTCAGCTTTGGAGCGCGGCCAGATTCAGGCAAACGGGGATGGGGAAAGTCCTCCCGATTCCATTCATCACCGATATGTCACATAATTTCTATGTGAATACAGGCAAAAGGTCTGTATCAAGTCAGGATGAAATAGAGAGTAAGTGAGCTATCAGCCTTGCCAGTAAATATACAGAGAACTACATAGAAATAAAATGTCTTGATTCTCACATATCTGGTTTCTCAAAGTCTTCTTATGTCTCACATCACAGACTTATACTGTAAGTGTGCTACTGTACATGTTTTATTTCACGCTCTAAAAATGCTGGGTTAAATACAACTAAACGCTTGATAAAATTTGGACAAACCCAGCAACTGGGTTGTTTTGAACCAGCCTGGGTAGCTTTATTTAATTAAACTATTGTTTAAAAATCATTATGGCTGGCTTAAAATAACACAAAATAAATTTTAAAAAAATCAGACACATAGTTACTAGCAATTTTGTTTTTAAAAAATGTTTTTATTTAATTATTATTTATTCAACTTCTTCATAAAAGTTAATATATTGAACATATTAATACACGTTAATTTACAACCTATTTTGTGTTGATTTTAAGCAAGAAATTTAGTCATTTTTAATCAATAGTTCAGTCTAAAAAAAAACAAACATTTAACCCGACCACTGGGTCAAAACAACCCAATTGCTGGGTTTGTCCATATTTCCCCCTAGTGCTGGGTTGTTTTTAACCCAACACTTTTTAGAGTGTTGAGTTAAATTGAATGCCATGGATGCTATCAAAAGGCCTTGTTTTTAAACTGGAACAGTTCCCTCCAAACTTTAACCAAAATTTTTTTGACAACTTTTCATGCAATCTAAAAAATGCAACCCAATAGCGTTTGGGTTAAATATTTAACCCAGCTGGGTCAAAATCCCCTCATGGACCGTTTTCTTTTCGTCTGAATGAAAATTGTTATATTTAGTGGCTTCTCCTATTTTTCTTAGTGATATTGAGTGCCAGTTCATCGGAAAGTGATGAGTTTTTTTCTTCATTCCAAAAGCTTTAAGCAACGTTCCAGTTTTGCACTTAAGTTAAATTCACATCTTCCGATGAAAACATAAGTAGGAACCAACATCATCTCACAGCCAATTTTTACATATTTTACGACGTCACGCGTACAGTTTTTTTTACAACTTCACCCTACAAATTAGCCACCTCGCAAAATACGTACGATTTTTCACAAATCGCATGAATTCGTATGAGTGAGTCTTCGAATTGGTATGAATTAAGGCCCGTTCACACCAAGAATGATAATGATAAATATAAATACAACCAATGCATCCACACCAGTGAACTGTCTGGTTTTGTTGCATTTACACAACTTTAACCAGTAGATGTCCTTAGCTTGCACGTTTCGAGCACATGTAAATAGTCAACATATTGGAATAAAAACAATATGTACTCTTTTCTGCTGCAACTTCAAATGAGGCAAGACAATGTTGTCCAAACTAGCGCTGAATTCCTAAGGTAACTTTATGTTTCTCTGTTTGCTTTTCTACAATGTCGCCCGTTATTTCAAATGCGCAAGCCTTTTAAATTTGAATGAAGTCTGATTAGCTGTCAGTGTTTTATCATTCATCAGCTGTAAAAAAATTGTTCTGTAAGTGACCCAACGATATTGTTCCCCTGTATCGTTATTGTTACAGTTGTGGTGTGAACTCTGCTACTGTCTTAAATTTTAAACGATTCTTAGAACTTTATCTTTACAGTTATAGTTACCGTTATCATTCTTGGTGTAAACAGGCCTTTAGACGCCTTATCAAAAATGTACAATTTGCCGTGAGATGGGTTTTGGAAAAACATAAAAACAAAGAAAAATCAAGTTAAATATTACTTGTGAGCAGAATATTTTTTGTGTCTTTTCCAATTCAAATGTCAAATAACGCAAACTGAGAAAATAAATATAAATACATAAAATACGTAGGCTACAAAAAATGCTAGTTGTGATGTTTGCTTTAGCAAGACAAATATTACAAAAACGGTTCAAAATATCAGCACCAATAGCCTCGTGGTTAGCGCAGCGACATATAGCATATATATAGCTCCGTTGCGCTGCAGGTAGAGTTGTCAAATGGAACCGGGTTTGGTACTTTCGGTACTGGAATTTTAAAAACGTCCATATCCCGCTCACATGTGAGCGCTGTTGAGACGATTTTTAAACATCGCTGATTGGCCATGGTGTTCACGTGCACGGGAAATGGACGTTTTTAAAATTTCAGTACCGAAAAGTACCGAACCCGGTACCGTTTGACAACTCTAGCTGCGGGCGTCCCGAGTTCGAATCCCAGCTTGTGGACTTTTCTTTGATCCCGCCCCCTTCCCTCTCCTCCACTTCGCTTCCTGTCTTACCTACACTGTCCTAAAATAAAATTAAAATAAAAATCTAAAAAAAATAAATAAATAAAAAAACTGTTCAAAATGTCATTTTCACAAGCGAAATGCTGTTAAGCACAATACATCTCACACAATCCCAATACAATTCTCTTGTGACATGTGTATGTGCACGTTAGGACATTGTTTACTAGTGTGGCATAGAGTGCATTTATAACAATCCACTGGTCTAAAAGCATCCATAGTTGAAGAAACTTCCATTAGCAGAATGCAAATAGTGTGCAGAAATATTAATCTCTGCAAAAAACAGAGTCAGCACTCTCATTCTAGAAGAAAACATGCGCATTCCTGCTGTGTGGAAATAGCCATCTGCGTGAGGGAGTTTCTCAAACACTGCAGTACGATAAACAACATCAGAGGATCACTCATGTACAGTATATTACAATGACAGGATGTTTTACAGAGACATCGAGATGATGTGATAACTTCATTATATACAGCAGAGGTGATCAATACTGGCAGTATGTTATTGATTGCCCTACTATGAGCAATATGTCATTTTTTTGTGTTGCCTTCTAAGATAAGGGTTTTCAAACTGAGGGAGTTTAATCTGTGGTAGGGAGTGGAAAAATACATGTATATATGTGACCCTGGACCACAAAACCAGTCATAAGTAGCATGGGTATATTAATAGCAATAGCCAACAATACATTGCATGGGTCAAAATTATCTATTTTTCTTTTATGCCAAAAATCATTAGGATATTAAGTAAAGATCATGTTCCATGAAGATATTTTGTTAATTTCCTACCGTAAAAATATACAAACTTAATTTTTGATTAGTAATATGTATTAAGAACTTCATTTGGACAACTTTAAAGGCGATTTTCTTAATATTTGGATTCTTTTTTGCAATAGTTGTACCTCATCCAAATATTGTCCGATGCTAAGAAACCATACATCGATGATAAGCTTATTTATTTATTTAATGGTAAAAAAATTTACCATTAAGACATATGGTCACATATATTTCTATTCATTTAAAAGATTTGTTTATTTAAACAAAGATCTTTTTAATGCAGACGTTTTGTATGAAACATGCATTCAAATGCATTGAACATCTGACCCTCGGCGTCTGTGCAGTGGTGTGAGCTGAATTTGTGGTGGCCTGCCAGTGTTCCCAGATGGACGTAGTGGGCACTGAAGCCCAGGGCAGAGCACTCATCCTGGCATATTCCTGCACACTCATGTGGCAGCTACTCAACTGTACATCTGCAAATTCAGACCCTCCAGGTGATGCTCCCCCTGCTGGGCAGGAGCGGCACGCTTTTTGCTTAGCAAAAAAGCAGGGCTTATATAAGCGGCCTATTCTGAAGGTACAGAACAAGTGTCACCTCAAGGTAAGAGCGTGCAGCAGCAGATGACAACACGTGCTGATTGAGTGAATATGAAAGAAGATGGTGACAGCACCATGAAACGTGTCACGAAGTGCAAGTGTAAGCTGAATGTGTGGAATTTATATCACAGCATTCTCACTAAGAAACACTGTCCAGTGAGAACTGATTTGCAAGGAATTCAGAGCACTATTGTCGTCTGAAATGTAATTAGTACAATAAAAATTTGGACTTTTAGTCTTTTTCCTATTGTGCATTTTTCTTTTAACCTCTTAATTTCTGAAATGTGTTGCAATAGCCAGTTGTTTAATACTGAATAAGACTTTTCAACTAGGGTGCCTTAGGAAACTTTTAAAGGGGTTAACAGATGCCTATTTTCCACAAGTTAATATGATTCTTTACGGTCTTAATGAAAAGTCTATAAGATACTTTGGTTAAAAATTCTCAATGGTTGTGTAAAACAACATCATTTTTACCTTGCAAAAATCATCTCATTCTGGTCGAGGCTTCTTTAAATGCAAATGAGCTCTGCTCGTCCCGCCCCCTCTTCTCTCTGTGGAGTGACGAGCCTGTTTACTTTAGCCGCATTTAGCCATGTTTAGCCGCTAAACTTGCTAACTAGCACATTATTAGGAAAGGTGGTCACAAAGATTCATAAAAAAAACCCTTATACTCACTTCTCCAGATGAGGGTCATAGGGATGACCATTTTAGACTAGAGTTGTCAAAAGGTACCGGGTTCGGTACTGAAATTTTAAAAACGTCCATTTCCCACTCACATTTGAGCACTGTTGAGCTGATTTTTAAGCATTGCTGATTGGCCATAGTGTTCACATGCTCAACAGACATGACTGTGATTGGCCACAATGATATGCGCTTCGCGCTCCTCACCGAGCACTCACCGAAAGTACCGAACCTGGTACCTTTTGACAACTCTATTTCAGACGATGCAAGAGAAGTTGGCCATTCTAAATTATTTCTCGAATATTGCAGGTTTACAGTGACACTAATTAATTCAAGTCCCCCAAAAAGGCTAATCGTCCACACAAGACAAATGGACAAGAAGACAGGATAATGCAGAGCCTGTCAATAGGGAATCGGGTTCAGCACTGCAGCTGGAATTGCTTGCCAGTTCAGTGCAGAACAGGATAAGGGTCTGTCTCGGTATGTTTAAGAGAAGTCAGACTAAAAGCGCACTCTGCAATGACCAAACTTCTCATCAGCAAAAAAAAATCAAAAGGCTAACCACACCTTTGGTGAGGCGCATGTTGTGTGGAGAAAGGAGAACTAGTCCAAAGTTCACTTTAGTGATAAGAGCAAGTTTAAGTTATTTGGGTCTGATGAGAAACATTTTGTTGGACCTCAAACTGAGGAAAAACTAAAGCCCAAGTGCATAAAGAAGCTAGTGAAAAAAGGAAGAAGGGTCATGGTTTGGGGATGTTTTCTGCAGCAGGAGTTGGGCATCTTATACAGCTAAATGGCAGGGGGAATGCAAATGTTTATCACAACACGCAGTACCTTCCCTGCATGCATCTCTCAATCTATCTCCCAATCCAAGACTATGCCTTTTTCACAATGCAGAATGGTTAAAGCAGTTCCTTGAAGCTGAAAACACTGAAATAATGAAATGGCCTGGCCAAAGTCCTTGGCGACAAAGTTATGGCTAAGAAACCCACTACAGTTATCAAACTATGGAAGAGAGTGGAAAAAGAGTAAACCAAAATCACACCAATGCAGTCTGAAAAACTAGTGATGTACACTTCCTACTAATTTCTAACAGCTGTAACCCTTTAAATTTGGAGTTGAAATCTTCTTTTGTGCTACAGTGGTTACTACTCTCTAATTTTGATCAATGCGTTTTCCACAAAATAAAGATTTTTGTTGAAATGCCTTGGCTATTTTGTCAAAAATGTTAGCAGAACAGTTTTATACCTACCGCTGATATTCCTTCAAATTTTGAGTGATGAAGATTAACAATATTACGGAAAAATCAAGTTTTTATAGATTCCCTCATTTTGATCTCCGCTGTATCATCGCTGGCAAAGTAGTCTAAATCAAATCATTCCACTGTTCTTTTTCTGCCTTGCAAGCATTTCTATTTCCTTTGGGAAATGCTAATCACAATGTTTATAAACCTTATGTCAGTTCTGCTATGAACCAGTGAACAGAGTCAAACTGTGACTCATTAAAATCAAACGACTACACACATTTCATTCATTATTCATCCACCTCCATATATTCCATACATTTTAATCACTTCACCATGGCAACATATACTCAAACTGACGATTGGTGCACATGCCGTCGGTGGCTTAATGACGATCATGAATAATTAATCACAGCGGTATTAGTCTTCACTATAATATGAGCCGACTTGCACTGCTTCTCATTTAAACATGCAGCGATGCCTAATACCAATTCCCTGGTAGTTTGGGTAAGATTCCTTTAAGTGAATGTACATGTTGAAATCCACCTTCCAAGGTTAAATTGGCCGCTAAAAAGAGATCATTGGAAGCCATGTGCGAGTTAACAAGAGCAGCACATGAGCAACAGCACAGATGGGCTGCTTAAACGCTATCAGCTGACTGAATTCGAAAGCGTTTCTGTCTTGGGTACATATGCAACTTGTTTGCTGTATTGTTTACATCAGATGATTACAGATTAGTTTGAGATTAGTGTACATGTTGGACAGACTTAATCCTCATTTCAAAAAATATAATGTTTTCTTTATTGTATATGTGCCAACAGAATGTCTCCAGCAAACATAGGACTTGAAGTTACTCTATCCACCTTATTCTTCACGCAAAAATAAACCCAGCCATTTGTACATTCTATGGGTCTTGCTTCCGGTCTCATTTGCTTCCAGCTACTTTTAGCTATACAAAACCGCTCGTTTTGCTGCTTGATATTGCAAAATGGTGTGTCATACCATATTGTTTTAGTGTATTATCGTAATTACGAAGAAACTGGTTTGTAATGCACATAGTAAATCTTGTTTTATTTTATTGCAAATTCTATTTTTTTCCAAATTCCGTTTTTTCCATTTTAATTTTTCTAGACTTGTTTTATTTGTTAAATTAAAAATATTCATCAAAAAGCATGTCTAACTAATAGAAACCATGAAACTTACACAATTTAACAGTAATTTATTAAAAGTTTAACAAAAATCTAATTTTTAACGCCCTATAAAATCTGTTTTAGTTATTTTATTTTTTTGGCAAAGTCCATTTTTCTCCCGCAAATTCCGTTCTTTTTATTTTCATTTTTATGGATTCCATTTTCTCAGATTAATTTTTCTAGACTCTGTTTTATTTGTTAAATTAAAAACATTAATCACACGGACCCTAATTAGTCAACATAACTTGACAGCAATTTATTAACAGTTTAACAGAAATTTTATTTTTAAGGCCCTACGAAATCTGTTTTTTGTTTTGGCTTGTTTTTTTTTTTTTTGTTTGTTTGTTTTTCCAATTTAAATTTATGTTTGTTAAATTAAAAATATTAATCAAAATGAACGTCATCATAAAAATCACAAAATTTCACAACAATTTATTAAGAGTTAAACTGTTTTTTTATTTAAAAATATTAATCAAAATGAGACTGTTTTATTTGTTAAATTAAAAAATGAATCAAAAAATTTCACAAAAACAACAATTTATTAAGAGTTTAAGGCCCCCTGAAATCTGTTTTTTTATTTATTTATTTATTTATTCATTTATTCATTCAAAAATCTGTTTTCTTTGTTTACATTTTTCTAGACTGTTTTATTTATTAAATTAAAAATATGAATCAAAAAGAATGTCACCATAAAATCACAAAATTTCACAATTTATTAAGAGTTAATTTATTAAGGCCTTCTGAAATCTGAAATCAAATTTTTCTAGACTCCAAAAAAATATTAATCAAAAAGCATGTCTAATTAATCAAAATCTTGCAAATCTGTTTTTTTTCTTCCCTCCCAAATTCAGTTTTTTTTTCCATTTTCATTTTTCTGAATGTAATTTTTTTTTCAGTTTAAAATTTTCTAGACTTTGTTTTAACTGTTACATTAAAAATATAAATTAAGCATATCTATTTAGCTTAAATAATGACACTCACACAATTTAACACCACTTTATTAAAAGTTGAATAAAAAATAGATTTTTAAGGCCCTATGAAATCTGTTTTATTTATTCAGCGAATTTCGTTACATTATTTCCAAATTCTTTTTTTTCCCACATACCCTACTTCTATGTTCTGAGAGCAAAAACTACATGATTATTTTATTACAGCAATAAAAAAATGCATTATTATTAGTTGTAGATGTCACTGTAGGAAACATCCACCAAACTGCACAATTATTACAGTTAAAAAAATGTTTAAACTCATACAAAGAACCTTGGTAACCTTCCAAGGATGACTTAAACGTATTTTAATTAATCCATTGTTATTAATACATTCATGTAAACTAAATCTAGTTATCTGCAATCAATAACTATTGTTTTGGTTGAAGAACATATAGATTTACAGTATATGAAACTCACATAAATCACAAAATAATAGTGGTTTATTCATTAAATATATTAATACTCTGTTTCTATTTATTTAAAAGTTTAAAAACAAATCACTTTATCATAATTACAGCAGAAATACTAGAATATCTTACCACATTTTTTGGACAACAAAGGACCTTCAAAACAAAAAGATTAAAAACAACGAATTATCTATTCAGTGACATAAATATATATATATATATATATTTTTGCAAGTTGAACTTGACTGTTGGTTATATTCTACAGCTGTTAAATATTAGCTTCAGGTGCTCATGTGCATCGCCTACATATATATATTTTTTTAATTGCAAAGAGAGGGCAGGGAGAGATAACTCTATTAAAGCAATTCAATAAACATCCTTCTCATCACAAGTCAATATGTGGGGAATAATGCTTCAGGCATGCTAAGAAACCTCACTCAACGAATTGATTTTAAACCTAGAAACAACCACAAAGTGCACGAGCCACCAACGCCTCCTTCAACCAAACACACACACACACACAAAGCCATATAACCCACCATTACAGAGTAATCAACTTCCCCATGATGAAAAAGTAATAGATATTGTGGAATGTAGCCTGCGGTCGTAAGTGTGATTTCTAATAATACTGTGATAGACTGGCCTTTAACAACACTCACGCCAGTCGTGTGTTATGATATCATAATAAAAATGCCCCAGAACTAATCTAGATCCTCTTTTTTTATTAACAAGGAGCAGGTTATGAAGGGCGAAACTCTCCTCATATTTGGCTGCCATATTACACTATACACTGTATACTGTAAATAAGAAACCCACCCAGCACAAATGAGTATTTAAAATGTGAAAGATCTACAGTATCGTACACCCGGAACCGCCTTGACCGTAAAATCTACAAAACAGAGTCTTCGCGTTTAGATTTCACCTGGGCTCAGGATGCTCTTCCGTCGATGCTTGCCAATGCAATTCAGCTCCATGGAGACCAAAACCAAGAGCAACGTCCCTCCTGAGTGTTAACGTTGCTTATGATATATATATGTGCTTTATGCCGAAGCAAATACCGTCAGCTGTCTCTACTAGAAACCAGAGGCCTGGGGATGATGGCAGTCCTCTCTCTGAATCCTCTGGAGGGGGATCTGTGAGTTTAAAACAGGAAGAAAAGCAATGAATGAACAAGAAGAACTTTTATTTTAGTTTTGAAGAATGTAGCTCTTCTCAAATCTTTTTTGCCTAAACTACACACACACAAATAGTGCAAAATACAAATGAAATTAAATAAAGTAAATTAAATAATAAAAAATGCCATTAATCAAACAAATGTAAAATAATAGTCGATATAGATACAATATAAAAATACAAAATAAACTTTAGATGCGATGTCAAAGGCATCTGGCCTCTACATGTTTTACTGTGTGAAATATGATTAAAATAAAGTTCAATTAAATAATTACATAATAAATTTAAAATAAAGTTAATATGAACTACAAAATTAACTACATTACTGTTTAGAAAATATTGAATATTACACACTTACACACACACACAAATAGTGCAAAATACAATTAAAATTAAATAAACAAAATAATAATTAAAATATAAATAAAAATCAACATGAATACAATATAAAAATAGAAAATTAACTTAAGACACAAGATCGAAGACGTCTGGCTCCAACATGTTTTTGCATTTATATATTCGGATATAAACCCCCATATATAGTGTGCGAAATATAACTACATAACAAAATAAAACTAAATAATTAAAAACTAATTAAAAAATAAAGTTAATGTAATACAATAAAAAACAACATACAAAATTAACTAAACTACTGTCTAGAAAATATTGCATTTTATACACACACACACAAATTGTGCTAAATAAAATAAAATAAAATAAATCAAATGAATATTAAATCAAATTCAATATAAAAACAATATAAAAAAAACGTCTCCTGTATATTTACATATTCAGATATTACACACAAAACATACAAAACACAATTAAAAACATTAAATTAAATAAATAATTAATTAAAAAAATGTTAATAAAGTGTTAACAAAAATGTTTATAAAATGTTTATATAAATATAAAAATATAAAATTTCGATAACACACAAGGTCAGTGACGTCTGGCTCCTAAATGTTTTTGCATCTATATATGCAGATATAAAATCCCATATATACTGTGTGAAATATGATTAAAATACAAGTTATTTAAATAAAAAAAAAATCAAGTTAACATGATTAGATAAAATATAAAAATACAAAAATTAACTACAGTTTTGTCAAGAAAATTTTTAATTATACACACACAAATAGTGCAAAATACAAGTAAAAGTAAATTAAATAAATTAAATAATTACAAAGTGCCATAAATCAAATAAATATTAAATAAAACTCAATACAAATACAATATAAAAATTAAGTTTAAACATATTACAAAAAGTTAATATGATTAGCTAAAATTAAAAAAATACAGAATTAACTAAATTACTGTCTAAAAAATTTTGAATCACACACACACACAAACACACATACACAAAAATAGTGCAAAATACAATTAAAATAAAAAAATAAAAAATTAAATAAAAAAATTAAAAATGCCATAAATAAAATATAATATTAAATAAAATTCAATATAAATACAATATAAAAATACAAAATTAATGTAAGGCACAAGATCAAAGACGTCTGGCTCCTACATGTTTTTGTATTTATATATTCAGATATAAACCCCCATATATAATGTGCGAAATATAACTACATAACAAAATAAAACTAAATAATTAAAAACTAATTAAAAAATAAAGTTAATGTAATACAATAAAAAACAACATACAAAATTAACTAAACTACTGTCTAGAAAATATTGCATTTTATACACACACACACAAATTGTGCTAAATAAAATAAAATAAAATAAAATAAAATAAATCAAATGAATATGAAATCAAATTCAATATAAAAACAATATAAAAAAAATGTCTCCTGTATATTTACATATTCAGATATTACACACAAAACATACAAAACACAATTAAAAACATTAAATTAAATAAATAATTAATTAAAAAAATGTTAATAAAGTGTTAACAAAAATGTTTATAAAATGTTTATATAAATATAAAAATATAAAATTTCGATAACACACAAGGTCAGTGCCGTCTGGCTCCTAAATGTTTTTGCATCTATATATGCAGATATAAAATCCCATATATACTGTGTGAAATATGATTAAAATACAAGTTATTTAAATAATAAAAAAAAATCAAGTTAATATGATTAGATAAAATATAAAAATACAAAAATTAACTACAGTTTTGTCAAGAAAATTTTTAATTATACACACACAAATAGTGCAAAATACAAGTAAAAGTAAATTAAATAAATTAAATAATTACAAAGTGCCATCAATCAAATAAATATTAAATAAAATTCAATACAAATACAATATAAAAATTAAGTTTAAACATATTACAAAAAGTTAATATGATTAGCTAAAATTAAAAAAATACAGAATTAACTAAATTACTGTCTAAAAAAATTTGAATCACACACACACACAAACACACATACACAAAAATAGTGCAAAATACAATTAAAATAAAAAAAAAATTAAATAAAAAAATTAAAAATGCCATAAATAAAATATAATATTAAATAAAATTCAATATAAAAACAATATAAAAATACAAAATTAATGTAAGGCACAAGATCAAAGACGTCTGGCTCCTACATGTTTTTGTATTTATATATTCAGATATAAAACCTCATACATACTTTGTGAAATGATTAAAACACAATAAAAGTAAATAATTAAAAATTAAATAGAAAATACAGTTAATATGATTAGCTACAATAAAAAAAAACATACAGCTAACATACAACTACAATTAACTAAGCTATTGTCTAGAAAATACTGAATTACATATTTGTCTAGAACTAAATACTGAATTATACACACACACAAATAGTGCAAAATACAATTAAAAATAAATCAAATAATTAAAAATGCCATTAATCAACTAAACATTAAATAAAATTATTGCCTACAAAATATTTAATTATTTACACACACACACACACACTCACAAATAGTGCAATATACAATTAAAATTAAATAAAAGAAATTAAATATTGCCATAAATCAACTGAATATTAAATAAAATCCAATATAAATACAATAATTAAAATAATAATAATAATAATAATTTAAGACTTAAGGTCAAAGATGTCTGACTCCTACATGTTTTTGCATTTCTATATTCAGATAAAAAAAAAATACAGTGTGAAATAGAATTAAAATAAAATCTAATTAAAGAATTAAAAATAAAAAATAAAGTTAATATGATTAGCTAAAACAGAAAAATACAAAATTAACTAAAGTATTGCTTTGAAATTATTGAATTATACTCACAAACAAATAGTACAATAAATTAAATAATTTAAAGAATGTCATAAATCAAAGGAATATTAGATAAAATTCAATATAAATACAACCTACAAATACTAAATTAACTTAATACGCAAGGTCAAAGGTCTGGCTCGTACATGTTTTTGCATTAAAAAAAAAAAG